>NC_090385.1:70464814-71821897 GCF_036365525.1 Heterodontus francisci
GCAGAGATTGACTACTTATGCAAGCAAAACTAGTGACAGATATGTCACGAAATCAGTTATCAATATAGTGACGAGAAAGTAAGTCAATAAATTAGTCTTCGCATTTAAAGCTGCTTCACAAAAATGCACATTTGTTGTTGTTTTTATTAAGAAGACAAGTTTTTAAAACTTTATCTTTCGAAATTTGCTCACCGGCCCCCCGGGCAGAGCAAAAATCGTAATGTGGCCCTCCGCCCTTAAAGGTTGGACAGCCCTGAGATAACCTGTTTTTTCAGTTATGTTGATTGAGGGATAAATATTGGCTGGGAAACTGGGAAAAACTTCTATGCTCTTCTTCAGAATAGTGCTCCAGGATATTTTATGTCTCCCTGAGAGGGCAGAAGGAACCTTGGTTTAAAATCTCGTGCAAAATACAGCACCTCTTACACTCCACTTCCCTCAGTACTGCACAAGATTATCAGCTTAGATGATAGACTCAAGTTTCTGGAGTGGGACTTGAACTCTAACACTTCTAATTCAGAGGAAAGAGTACTACCACTGAATCACGCCTGACACTTTTTTTTCTAATGGGCTGCACAGATTGTGCAGAGTCTGTAAACCTCTGTGAAGTCAGGCAATTTCATGAAATTCATTAGTATCTCTTACAATTAATGTGAAGGATTGTAAAATTTACTGTGCATCACATTAAATGATCTGAGACTGGTACCTGTAATGTAATAGCAGCCTAACTCTGCACACAAGAGAAAGACTTTTAAAGGTTGTGTGAAGTCAAGAGGTAACTATCTACTAAAGGTGGTCTCAAAGATCTTGCTTCAGTAATTTCATGACTTGAACTGCTGATCCGACCTGACGCCTGAGCCATATGGTCATTTTCAGAGGGATATGAATCAGAAACTGTTTCACATCAATGGGCAAGTATAATGGCAGACTTAAATTTCACCTTCAGAACATGGATTATTGAGGGATGTGCAGAGCGATGAGGGAGCTGTGATCTGGAGATGAATAACATAGGGTTTTTGTTGCCTCACTAACCACTGCTTTATAACCAATGGATTACTTCAGGAAGTATAGGGTGGAATTTTCCAAGGCAAGTGGAGGCAGATTTGGGTGTATGCAGGGAGTTAAATCTCCTAAAAGTGATGTTGGGTCTGATCCCAACATCATCACACCCACATCTGGATTTCTTCAGGGTCAGATTGAAGGCAAGTTGGGTACCTCTGTGCAGCTTTTAGGTAAGGCATTTAAGTATTATAATAGGTACTTAACTGCTGTTTTAACCTAGCATTCTGACTTTAACAGCCAGCACACCTGTCTCCTGACCTGTTTCCTGACCTGTCAGCAACTCACCGGGGGGAGTACTTCTTCAGTGAAACTGACATACTGAGAAGCCTTAGATCAGTGAAACTGAAGGGCTCCAGCCATGGTCAGGTGAGAGGCTGCTGCTCACAGTGTCACAATCATGCAATACGAACTTATGAAATATAATTATGAACTTACGAAGTAAACCCAAAATGGACGCTTTCCTGCAAAACAAAATGGAGTTGAGAGCTCAGGTGACCTTTTCTTGCCTGCCAATACACATGGAACTGCAAGAACCTCAACCTAATTTTCAAGTCTGGATAAGAATTGGCGAAGTCATTAAAATTCAAATGATCTTTCCGGACATACCTTTTGAGAAGTCAGTAACATGCAAATGACCCTTCCTGTGGTAATGGCTGCATTTCTCCAACTAATTAAAAAAACAGGTTCACAATACTACTGCAGACACTTCAACTCCAAACTTGAAATCCAGAGAATGGGTGTGAAAAGATGGGATTATGGATGAATGATACCAGGAACTCCATTGTCTGACAGTGGCCCAACCATCAGAAACTACTTATGAGGACAATGTAAAGAGAAGTGCTGCTCACATGACAGAAACTAGATTTCTGATAAGGGCTTTAATAAGGTATATTATGGGCAGAGTGAAGGAGAAACTCCTTTGTCATCAAAGAGAAAGGACCCTGCCTAGCACCACCTGCTTTAAGGCAAAGATTGGAGTTGGCCTTGAACTCATCTTCCTGAGGAATCATACCAGGGCTTCACCATTGAACCTTGACTAGAATATAACATGAAAAATCTGCTATTGCAAAAATAAAACAACAGCAAATCCATCCTCCTAAACCTCCAGAGCTTTTCTTCAGTGGACAAAAAAAAGGATTACAGGTCTGCATCATTGCAAGTCTTCACCCTGGGGAAAAGCAAGTGTAACAGAGAACTCTTAAAATCTTAAACCTAAATGCATGCTCCGTTTATAATCACAATCTGTTCTTGAATGTGTGTGTATTTGTATGAATGCGGAAGTGGCTGTAGTTGCGTATATATTCAGGTTGAACAATAACCTTTTATCTTTCTTTTAAAACTGAGGAGAAAACCTGTCATTTTGTTTGTTCCTGACAATTAAAGCATTCAGGGGTTATAGCACATTTTTTTAAACACGCTGTCTTTGGTCAGTTGAGAGGTGAAAAAGGGGGAACCATCCTTATCATTTCTCACCTTTCTGTAACAACAATAATTCTTCTCAGAGAGTATATCACTGCTTGGTAGTTGATTGTCAACTTCTTGGAAGTCACTTCACCTGTCTAGCACTTCATCCACCTTCAGCTGTACTTTCCTGCTGCCAGCCTTCAACCTGACATGGGAGCAGCCTATGCAGCTCTACCTTATACCTCTGATGAAAAACAAGAGGAGCAGCAACATCATCAACTCCAGCAGCACCAGAAGCAACACCAGCAGCAGCACTAGCTGTCTTCTCCTCAACTACATGCCCTGCCACAGGATAGGGGAGGTGGACACAGAGATCCAACTGAAAGAAGGTGAGACCCCCAACACAGGGTCTACAGGTAGAGAATCTGTGAAGTAGCAGAAGCATCATTTGATAAAGGCGGGACCTGCAACATGGGCTGGTTTGAGACCTACTCAGCTGAGATGATATCTGTCATTGATGCAAAACACAAAGCCTACATGACACACAACATAAATCCAACAGCTAAGACACTGCATGACCGGAAAGTAGCCAAGACAGCCATGCAAAAGACAGGGAGATACTGCACAAACGAGCACTGGATCAACTTACTTCATGTGACAAAGGAAATCTACCATGTCGAAGGGATCAAAAGGATGCTTGGCCTGACCATTGCCAAAGTTGCTCCCCTGAAGTCAGCAGATTAAGTGTTCACCAACAGAAGTAAACAGATGTCCCACTGGGCTGTACACTACTGTGAGCTGTAATCCTGTGAGTCGGACATCTCCAAGTCTGCACTTAACACTCTGCCACAACTTCCTGTCATGGATGAGTTAGATGAAGAAACCTTATCACTAGAGCTCGAGACTACCATTGACCACCTAGTGAACAGAACGACGCCCGGCAAGGTCAGAATCCCAACCGAACTGTTCAAGCATGGAAAGTCTCACCTTTATGACCTTCACCTTCTCTACTGGAAGTTAGGCTCCGTTCCACAGGAGATGCCTGACGCCAAAATCATCACACAATACAAAGAAAAGGCAACAGAGGAGGTCGCAACAACTACAGGGAATCTCATTCCTTAGCGTTATGGGGAAGTCCTTTGCTAGGGTCATACAGAAAAGACTCCATCTACTTGCAGATCAAGTGTCCCCAGAAACAGCACAGTTTCAGTGCTGGAAGATTACTGTGGACATGATGTCCTACACATGCCAGCTACAACAGAAGTGTAGGGAACTTACCTTACTTTTGTAGATCTCATTAAGGCTTTCGACACTGTCAGCAGAGCAGGGCTGTACAAGAGTTTGGGGAAAATTGGCTATCCATCAAAGCTCCTCAGCCTCACTGCTCCTTCCTTGACAACATGCACTGCACTCTACAGTTTGATAGCTCTACCTCCGACAGTTTCAGAGTGAAGAATATAGTGAAATAGGGTTGTGTCCTAGCCCCCACTCTGTTTGGCATCATCTTCTCAATGCTCCTGACCTTTGCCTTCCCTGCAGATATGGAAGGAGTTTACTTGCACACTAGGTCAGACAGCAAGATTAACAATCCATCAAAGCTGAAAGCAAAGACAGAAACATGTCATGTCCTGATCAGAGAACTTCTCTACCCTGATAATGCTGTGCTAGTCACTCACATGGAAACTCAGTCATATAGTCACAAGGACTGTCTCTCCTGTACCTGTAACTTGTTCTCCTTGACTATAAGCGTCAAGAAAACTGTGGTCATGGGACAAGGTGTTTTATCTCCGTCCCTGATCACACTAAATAAAACCCCATTGGGGCTGGTTAGAAAATTCTGCTACCTTGCGTCCATGGTGATAGACAGTCTGTCCCTTGATGCAGATCTCGATACACGCATACACTCATAGGGAAAGCAGCTACCATCTTTGGCTGACATACGAAACCTGCCTGGGATAACACCAAGCTGACCTTTAGGACTAAGCTGATGGTTTATAAGGCCTGTGTTCTCAGCACCTTGCTGTTCGGCTGTGAAATATGAGCAACTTAAAGCTACAACTTCATTTTTCGTCAATAAGGACTTTATGGTTCTTACATCTCTTTCCACTTCACCATTCAGCTATAGATAGCAAGGTGAACTTGTGTGGTGTTGAAATCCCATTCTTGTTGCAAACTGTGTGAGATATGCATTTGCAAACTGTGGTCTGTTGGCTGACAATATTTTGTCAGGGATACTATGTGGCGCAAAGATGTTTTGTAGAACACATAACTGCTTCTGCTGTTGTCTGCTGCTTCTGGGCAATAGGGATAATGTTTCTCTTATCCCTATGTATGTTCCCTTCTGTTGTGTGTATCACATACGATCCTGGATGGTTTTCAACTCTGGGTTATGTATCCATACTCTTTGGCCTTCTTTCAGTTTCGGTAGGTCTCTGGCACAAAATCTTTTGTTGTAATTTCGGGTTTGTTGCTTTCTATAAGAGCTTTCCCGGTCTCTTACTCTCTCATCATCCCGAACATCCAACCGTGGAAGCAATATTTGGGCAACATATGTAGTTGCGTTCTTACCTTCCTGCTCATCAATAACTCTGCAGGTGATAGTCCACAGATCAACGGTGTAGGTCGACAAATTAGAAGTGAGGTTGGAAGGTCTTCATTCTTCTTCAATAAGGACTTTATGGTTCTTACATCTCTTTCCACTTCACCATTCAGCTATAGATAACATGGTGAACTTGTGTGGTGTTGAAATCCCATTCTTGTTGCAAACTGTGTGAGATATGCATTTGCAAACTGTGGTCTGTTGGCTGACAATATTTTGTCAGGGATACCATGTGGCGCAAAGATGTCGTGCAGAACTCATAACTGCTTCTGTTGTTGTTGAATATAACCTTCTCATTGCTATCCATCTTGAAAAATAATCAACGATGAGTATGTAGGACTTTCCCTTGAACATGAATAAATCCATACCTAGACTTTACCATGGTCTGGTCAGAAATTGAGTAGTTATCAGAGGTTCACACTGTTCTAGTCTTTGTAATGCACAGATCTGACAGTTCTGGATATGATTTTCGATGTCTTTGTGTATTCCTGGCCATCGCACTGATGATTGTGCCCTTGCTTTGCATTTTGTTATTCCCATATGACCTTGATGTAGACGTTCCAAGATATCCGATCTAATGAAACTGGGAATGACTAGCCTGTCATTATAAACTAGCAAATCATCGATGATTGTGAAGTATTTTCTATATTCAAAGAAAGTTTTCATTGTCTTCCCCCGAAGATGTTCATGTGGCCACCCTTATGTGCAATACTGCCTTATATAAATACATTCTTCATTGCGTTTTTGGGGCGTGATGAATTTCTTGCCGCTTCTGTATATCTGCCGGCCATTGTTGTGCAGTATATTGAGAATATGACTCTATCTCGTCCACAAGATTTGCATCTTGTTGTGTCGGGTGGTCTACTGTCACTCTTTATACTGCATCAGCCGACATTTGCATCTTTCCCTGGACATAAATGATTTTTTACATCTATCTCAACAATCTTAAACAAGTTTTTTGGATTCTTGGAGGTATTTTTGCGATCCTCTTTACATCGAACAAAGATACCAAAGGTTTGAGGTCTGTGTCGATGACAACTCTCAATCCAACAATATAATCAAAAAATTTCTTACATACCCATGTGGTTGCAAATCCTCCTTTTTCAATTACCACATATCTTGTCTCCGTCTCAGACAAAGCTCGAGATGCATGGTATATTGGTCTCCGAGACCATCTGGTTGGTCTTGAGAAAGGAGTGCCCCTAAGTATGTGAAGAAAGTGTCTGCAGCTATCGTTGCTGGTAATGTAGGGTTATAGTGTGCCAAGATGTCTGGCCGTATGAGCATCACTTTAATATTCTGGAATGCTTGTTCTTGATGTGAACTCCAACACCACGCTTGATCTTTTTTGAGAAGTTGTGTTAGCGGTTCTGTTACCTGCACTAAATGAGGTAGAAATTTGGCTAACTGATTCACCATTCCAAGGAATCTTTGGAGCTGTTGTACAGAAGTAGTAGTAGGGAATTCTGTAATGTCTAGTGTCTTCTCTGGGTCTGCCATTATACCATAACTACTTACTATGTGTCCCAAGAAACAAATTGAGGTCTTGGAGAATTTATACTTCTCATTCAGTGTTAGCCCTGCTTCTTGAAGTCATTGTAGAACTGCTCGAACCCTGTGGTCATATTCCTTTACTGACCCCCCCATGTATCAGGATGTCATCCATGTGACAAATAACTCCTTTAGCCCTTCAAAGATTTTAGACATAGACTTTTTGAAGATCTCTAGTGCGGAAGTTATCCCAAATGGTAACCGATTGAAACAAAACCTTCCAAATGGTGTTATAAATGTGGTTAGTAGTCTTGATGTCTCATCGAAGGGTACCTGTCTAAACCCACTATTGGCATCGAGTTTGGTAAAGTTGATGTTCTGAGACAATTTTGTTAAACTGTCATTGACTGTGAACATTGAATGCATTTCCCCCCACGCTACTGCCTTGTTAAGCTATATTAAATTCACACTGATACGAAGAGTACCATTTTGTTTTGGGACTGGAACCATGGCCGAACACCATTCATAACAGGAGAAATGACTCCCATCCTGGTCATCTCTTGCAGCTGGTCTTGAACATGGTTCATCAACGGGTGTGGTATCTTTCTGGGTGTAAAGATACAAACTGGTCTGGCATCTTGTTTAAGTGTGATTCTATACTCTGTCTTCAGTCTTCTGAGACCTGAAAAAAGTTTTGGATAGTCTGCTTAAAGTAACTGTTTACCTGTGGCTCTTTGACTTCATCAATCTTCTTGGTCAGATGCAGGTCAAAACACATTTTTCTGCTTAAGAGGGAATATTCTTGGTTTTGCAAAATGTACAAGGTTTCCATAATTTGCCTCCCTCTATATTGGAAAGTTGCTTGAAGCTTACTTTCAGTTCAATCCCACCTGAACCATACAACTGTGTGTCCGCCAGTTGTAGGCAATATCTCATCAACCATGGCACTTGGTCTGACAGAATTGTGACACTGGCACCTGTGTCCAATTTGAAATTTGTTAGGTGTCCATTTATGTAATTGTCCACCATCCACAATCATTGATTTGGGTAATTAATTTCACCTAGAAAATCTCCTGGTCCCTTTTCTGCTGGAAGTTGATAAATTTCATTCACCACGCTTTGTGTGAAGGTCTTTTGCTTTGCGATTTTTGAGCGAAGAGGTCTAGCTGTGGTACATTTTCCAAAATGGTCTGTCTTTTTACAGTTGAAACATTCCGCTTTACTAGCAAGACACTGTTCCCGTGTGTGGGTCTTCCTGGCTGCACAGTGCTGGCCATTTCCTGGTGTCATGCACCTTCTTACCTGTGCGTGTCTTCTTCTTAATAGATTGCCTCTCCATCTTTGGCTTCAAGAACTCTACAGTCATTGGATTTCTTCTAATCCAAGGCTTTTCATCAGCCCAGAGAAATGCACTATTTTGTCTTTTGTAGATGGAAGGATGCCAACATTCACTGAGCCATGCTGACACTGACAATGGGGTACTTATTCTTGTAAAAGTAGAGAAGTTAGAAACACGTTCACCTGAGAAAGGTATTGGCGTCTGATGTCACTAATACAGCATTCGTACATATATACCACAAGAATTATGTATTTCCAATCATGTATGTATATATAAACTTTTAGTAATGCAAAATCCTGGAGAGACAGAGGTTTGCTAAAATGTCATGTGTGCTACATTATTCATCCTATAAACCTAAGATAAAAAATCCATCATGCTTTATAGCAATATCCAAACATCCTAATATTCTTCGAGCTTTCTAAAAAAATAAGAAATCTATGTGTTACATATTCAAATATGCTTGAAATTTATGTCAGTTAAATATGGACAGCCATAAGTACTATTTGTAAAGTCACCACTATCTTTGTGGCTGACAAATGGAGCAGTTAGATTAACTTTTAGACCAGAGGATTCATTCTTCATATTTATACTGTGGGATTGTGACAGGGAATGTTGTACTATTGGAGAAGTCATCATTTGAGTAAGATATTAAATCCAGGACTTAACTGTCTGCCTGAGGAGCTAATGTAGGTCCCATGGGACTATTCACAATTAATGGGGCAGCTTAGTCAATGGCTCACATACCCAAATTCACAGATGCGATTGGATATTTAACAGTAATTGTAACTAGCCAAGCACCTACAGTGTTCACTGATTGTGATCATGCTTTTGCTGGAGACTGCACATTATTTCCTTAGTTTTCTCTGTATTTTTCTGTAGACCCACAATATTTTTATCAAACAACAGTATGGGTTGACATGGGTGCTCGCATTACCAAATATGATGTACCTATCTTGCTTTTCCAGATTGTGATCCGACAATTCAGTTTTAAAATCAGAACAATGTGATGCTGCAGGAATTGATAAAGGAGCCTCCATACCAGTAAAGATCTATTACACCTTTTTTCTGTCTTGTAAAACACAAATACACTGTCATAGCATTGAGATCCATTGATAGAAAACTACAATACATTGTGTCACACTGGAAGTACCTTTCAGTAAATTCATTGCTGATATTATCAAATAGGTCGTGCAACTAACTTCTAGTATGCACCCTTTCTATCTTTACGGTTGAACCTGGATGAACTGGATGTAAAAACATTCATCCAGCACTTATTCATGGCCCAACCAGGTCTGCAGTTCTTCTGTCTGAAGTAATCTCGAGAACCTGGTGCCGGCATTATCTCTGCTCACAGCCATAAGCTACCATTATAGTTATTAGATGTAAATAATTGAAAAGAAGCATCAGTTGTGTTTTCCTGACTCTTCTTGTTCCTTTGGTCCACTACTAAAATTGACTCCTGAAAATTCCCTCTATTGTTTCATTAAATTCCATCAGTATGATCTCAATTAAGTCTTATCCCTTTCTATTCTGCTCTCTTGACTCCAATAATCCTTCTTGTCCTGGTGCTATCTGTTACTGCTCTCAAGAAGTGTACCTCCAAGCTCACCTTTTTGCCATATTTTCAGACTCTCTTAATCCCAGACTATCCTTTTCTTTGAACATCTGTTATTATTTACCTGTTTCTAAGAAAAGTGGTCGCTCTAACCCTTCCAATGAACACTTTATTGATCTCGCTTTTTCACTTTCCAAAAGTATGGAAACTGCACTTAATCATTAGTACTAGTAGGCATCCCTCCATCTCAGTATATCACTTCTGAGTTGTACATCGCCTGTTGTGGCTGTAGAAGATGACTCTTGAGTGCAATCCCATCCGCAGCTGGCACAGATGAATATCGTTGGCCCGAGGTCGACTGTTGTTTTTTACTTCTGTTGGGTTCTCTTTTCCATCATCTGATTGTTTCTTTTGTCCTCTGCTTTTTCCACGCCCTTCCAGACTACTATTCTCCAGGAACTCTGGTCAGCAACAAGGACTTCCCATGCATCGGCACTGATCCTGGTCATCTTGAGGTCTTGCTTGCAGACATCCTTGGATCGCAGATGTGGGCAACCTGTTGGGCTCGTGCCAATAGCAAGTTCACCATTGAGCTTGTCTTTGGGGATGCAGCCAACCGAGTCACTGCCGACTCAAGAGGGCAAACATGCTGGGGATCTCTGCACGCTGGTGTACTTCCATATTCGACACTCCGTCCTGCCAGAAGATGCCCAATATCTGTCTGAGGCAGTGGAGGTGGAAGCTGTTCAGCCGCTTTTCTTGGCTTGTATAAGTTGTCCATGTTTTACTGCTATAAAGGAGGTGCTGAGAACACAAGCCTAGTGCACACAGAACTTTGTATTTTCAGTTAGTTTGCTGTTGGTCCACAATTGTCTTCTCAACTTTGACAGTTACAGGAGAAGTTCCGCAAATAACGCAGATCACTCTACATTGCCTTCACCAAGGTTTGATCTTGTCATCAGAGACAGACTGTTCAAACTGCTTTTGAAAATAAGCTTCCCTCCTAGACTCTTGGGTGCCATCTCTTCTTTCCATGAGAACATGCACAGTTCCGTCAGTTACAATGGAGCAACATCAGATGCTTTCAAGATCAGCAGCTGGATACAGCAGGGCTGTGTCCAAGTGCCAACTCTCTTTGGCATATTCTTCTCCATGCTACTATTGTACACTTTCGGCAACTCAAAAGGGGGTATCCACCTGCATATCAGAGCTGACGGCAAGCTGTTCAACTTGGTAAGATTGCATGCCAAGACCAAAGTGCATAAAGTCCAAGTCCATGAGTTGCTGTTTGCTGATAACACTGCATAGGCCTGCAAGGGGTTTGGACTGACAATCAGTGTCAGGAAGACCAAATTTAAAGGCCAGGATGTAGAGAATATGCCTTCTATCAACATCAACAACCTCACTTTGGAGGTCGTTGACAGCTTCATATACCTTGGATCAACAATCACCAGCAATCTGTCCCTTGACGCTGAAATCAGCACCAATATTGGTAAGGCTGCAGCTGTCATGTCAAAGTTGAGAAGACGAGGATGGGCCAACAGCAAACTAACCAAAAAATACAAAGCTCAACGTGTACCAGGCTTTTTAATCATTAGGCTGAAGTTATAATCCACTTGTCGTAAACTTGAACTGGGGTGAATCTACTAGTGGAGCATTTATACATTCTGTGTTACACTGCCACTTTTGAAATGATGCACACAAAACTGCTTCACATCAATATAGATATTGCACTGTAACTGTACCCTTAAATTGTCAATTTCCTTGAAATTCATAATCTAAAGACCATCAGTATGGATTTAAACACATCTATTCCACTGCTGATCATCCGTATATTACATACTCTTAGAAATCTGTCGCTTAACACCTCGGTGATTCATTTTCCAACACCAAAGAATTTGATAGATTCTAAAGAAGTTACTATTATACAGTCTTTAATCTAAATTGTGTTCATTTCCTCTGAAAAAAAACTCTGATTTTTCTCCATCAACACAGGCATTTCTCCATGGGCCTGTTCCTTCTCCTTATTAATAATCTCCTCGACTCATCAGCCAACTTTATCACTATTTTCTAATGATCTTGCTGTGCATACACCAATTTCCATGAGATCAATCTTTCAGTAGACAGAACCTCCATTTCCTTTCCAATTTAATGATTGCATTGTTATAGCCATCAATTTTATCAGCTGCTCCACTCTACCACTGTAACTCAGCTGGAAATGCAGTGGAAATTTCAGGCCTACATCTTTTCACTTGTTCCATACTCGCCAAAATAAAAAATAAATCCTGTTTCAAAACTTCAGAAGTCTCACCAATTCAACCAATGGCTAAAATACCTCTTCGAAACTGCCACTGAAAACAAAAGCATGGAAGCGATGTTGAATAAGCTGCAGGTGGCCTATTGCATGCTGCTCTGAGCATCCATTACATGATTCTTATTAGAGTCATGCAAATATGTGGTGAAATTAAAATAAAATTATACCAGAAATGAGGTGTTATATTTACAAAGAAGGGCTCCAAATATTGCATTTTTTTCACTGGAACATCTAAAAGGGGTTTTCAAGATTACAAAAGATTTTAAGAAGGTAAATAGAGAAAGATTGTTTCCACTGGTTGTTGACTTTCTAAAAATTGGGAATAAATTCAGGATCATTATTCGAAAAATGAAAGCGAAAATTAGACTTTTTTATTTTTCAAAGATGGAATGCCTTTTTCTATCTTTTTTTTCTTTTTGGCCTCCTTATCTTGAGAGATAATGGGTAAGCGCCTGGAGGTGGTCAGTGGTTTGTGGAGCAGCGCCTGGTGTGGCTATAAAGGCCAATTCTAGAGTGACAGGCTCTTCCACAGGTGCTGCAGAAAAATTTGTTTGTCGGGGCTGTTACACAGTTGGCTCTCCCCTTGCGCTTTTGTCTTTTTTCCTGCCAACTGCTAAGTCTCTTCGACTCGCCACACTTGAGCCCCACCTTTATGACTGCCCACCAGCTCTGGTGAATGCTGGCAACTGACTCCCACGACTTGTGATCAATGTCACAGGGCTTCATGTCGCGTTTGCAGACGTCTTTGAAGCGGAGACATGGACGGCCGGTGGGTCTGATACCAGTGGCGAGCTCGCTGTACAATGTGTCTTTGGGGATCCTGCCATCTTCCATGTGGCTCACATGGCCAAGCCATCTCAAGCGCCGCTGACTCAGTAGTGTGGAGAAGCTGGGGACGTTGGCTGCCTCGAGGACTTCTGTGTTGGAGATACGGTCCTGCCACCTGATGTCAAGTATTCTCCGGAGGCAGCGAAGATGGAATGAATTGAGACGTCGCTCTTGGCTGACATACGTTGTCCAGGCCTCGCTGCCATAGAGCAAGGTACTGAGGACACAGGCTTGATACACTCGGACTTTTGTGTTCCATGTCAGTGCGCCATTTTCCCACACTCTCTTGGCCAATCTGGACATAACAGTGGAAGCCTTTCCCATGCGCTTGTTGATTTCTGCATCTAGAGACAGGTTACTGGTGATAGTTGAGCCTAGATAGGTGAACTCTTGAACCACTTCCAGAGCGTGGTCGCCAATATTGATGGATGGAGCATTTCTGACGTCCTGCCCCCCATGATGTTCGTTTTCTTGAGGCTGATGGTTAGGCCAAATTCATTGCAGGCAGCCGCAAACCTGTCGATGAGACTCTGCAGGCACTCTTCAGTGTGAGATGTTAAAGCAGCATCGTCAGCAAAGAGGAGTTCCCTGATGAGGACTTTCCGTACTTTGGACTTCGCTCTTAGACGGGCAAGGTTGAACAACCTGCCCCCTAATCTTGTGTGGAGGAAAATTCCTTCTTCAGAAGACTTGAATGTATGTGAAAGCAGCAGGGAGAAGAAAACCCCAAAAGAGTGTGGGTGCGAGGACACAGCCCTGTTTCACACCACTCAAGATAGGAAAGGGATCTGATGAGGTACCGCCATGTTGAATTGTGCCTTTCATATTGTCATGGAATGAGGTGATGATACTTAGTACCTTTGGTGGACATCCAATCTTTGCTAGTAGTCTGAAGAGACCACGTCTGCTGACGAGGTTAAAGGCTTTGGTGAGATCAATGAAAGCATTGAAGAATAGGAAAGGGTAGGGAAAATCTGTTGTTCGCGGCATTTCTCCTGTATCTGACGAAGGGAGAACAGCATGTCAACGGTCGATCTCTCTGCACGAAAGCCACACTGTGCCTCAGGGTAGACGCGCTCGGCCAGCTTCTGGAGCCTGTTTAGAGTGACTCGAGCAAAGACTTTCCCCACTATGCTGAGCAGGGAGATTCCACGGTAGTTGTTGCAGTCACCGCGGTCACCTTTGTTTTTATAGAGGGTGATGGCATCGCGCATGTCCTGAGGTACTGCTCCCTCGTCCCAGCACAGGCAAAGCAGTTCATGTAATGCTGAGTGTATAGCAGGCTTGGCACTCTTGATTATTTCAGGGGTAACGCTGTCCTTCCTAGGGGCTTTTCCACAGGCTAGAGAATCAATGGCATCACTGAGTTCCGATTTTGTTGGCTGTACGTCCAGCTCATCCATGACTGGTAGAGGCTGGGCTGCATTGAGGGCAGTCTCAGTAACAACATTCTCTCTGGAGTACAGTTCTAGATAGTGCTCAACCCAGCGGTCCATTTGTTTGCGTTGGTCAGTGATTATGTCCCCTGATTTATATTTGAGGGGGGCATTCTCCTTGATGGTTGACCCAAAAGCTCTCTTAATGCCACCATACATTCCTCTGATGTTTCCGGTGTCTGAGGCCAGCTGAATGTGACTGCATAGGTGTTGCCAGTAGTCATTTTCGCAGCACCTGGCTGTTCTTTGTGCAGCACTTCTGGCTGCTTTAAGTGCCACGGATGTTAATTCGCTGGGGGTTTTCTTGTAGTTCAACAGTGCAGTGCGCTTAGCGGCTATGCCTTTTTACATATTGCTATTACATAATTTAAAACAGGAATTGGAGAAATATTAAAAAGGAAGAATAGGAAAGGGTAGGGAAAATGGCATTAGTACATAATTCTAATTAAGATGCGAACTTTAGCAGAGAAGAATGACCTTATTCAGTGCTGTAATTTCTATGATACTTATACTTCTATGATACATTACACCATCTTTAGTCCTTCATTATCTTTTGACATTTTTGGTCGTTATTTCCTCTAATCCGATATTGAATTCCCACATCTTTTTCAATGTTAAGACTGCCTTGAAGTAACTCAGTTTACTTTCCTGTCTTATACATCTTTTGCATTGAACATCCCCACTCTGCCGCAATTTGAACACTACTCCCTTATGTGAGGAAGCTCGTCTAACACATAGGTTACACTGCCAGACCGGATACAAGAAAAAGTCTACCTTCTGAAGGGTGATCCTTGTGTTATCTCTAGTAACAAACCTCTCTACACTGCAAGCTGTCCTGTCTGTCTCTATTTTATCATGATCATTGCTCATCTGGACTCTCTTGATTCTAACAAAATCCAAATACACAGTAGCAAAAGACTTGCTTTTATATAGCCCCTTTCACGACCACCAGATGTCTCAAAG
The DNA here is from genome assembly GCF_036365525.1 of Heterodontus francisci. Lineage (NCBI taxonomy): Eukaryota > Metazoa > Chordata > Chondrichthyes > Heterodontiformes > Heterodontidae > Heterodontus > Heterodontus francisci. Next base: position 70,479,806 of record NC_090385.1, read on the forward strand.
CGCTTTATAGCCAATCAAATACTTTTGAAGTATAGTCACTGTTGTAAAGTGGGAAATGCAGCAGCCAGTATGCATACAGCAACTTCCCACAAACAGTAATGTGATCATGACCAGATAATATGTTTGTGTGATGTTGATTGTGGGATAATTACCCTGCTGTGCCATGGGTTCCTTTACATCTGCCCAAGCAGGCAGATGGGGCCTTGGTTTAATATCTCATTTGAGAGACAGCACCTCTGACAGTGTAGTACTCCCTCAGTACTGCAATGTAGTTTCAGCCTTGATATTTGTGTTCAAACCATGAAGTGGGACTTAAACCTTGTGATTCAGAGGTGAGAGGGCTACCGTCTGAGTCACCGCTGACACAATTCTGTCTGTTGTCCCTCCTTTCATCATCCTAACTGAACTGAACTGAAGTCAGTGCTCATGGCACTGTCTGCTATTCCAATTCATTTTTTTACCAGGATCTCAAACAATTGAACTCTTTACCTTGCCCAGTCTTTCCTTCTTCTTGTCATCTACAAACCTAGGAAACCCAAGCTTAACATACCTAATCACCATCCATTTTCCGTAGTCTTAATCATAACTGTTCAACTTTGATGGTATCCTGTACTTTGATCTCTACTCTTCATCATTCTCTAATGTATCATGATTTAAGGAACAACTCAATACATGATATTTCCCTAACAGGCAAGTCAAATCAACAAAAGAATGAAAAACATCACTGTGACAACCACCAACAGAAATCTAAGGCATCTACAAATGGTAATGGATCATTACAAATTCAGCAAGGACACTAGACATAAGTTCAATAATCTAGTATTCCCAACAGGAAATCATGCTTCAAGGGAGCATAGATGGGAAAATTGGCATTACAATCTTGTAGCCTTATCTCTGGCTGCACTCCATTTGAATGCTGGGAGCATGGATTGGTAAATCGACCATTCAGTGTGGTATCAATACCAATGTACATGCACAAGCTCATTTGTGTTGTATATTGTTAGCACAATGTTGTTACAAATTTTAGTTTTACTCATGCTGGTAAATAGTAAATACAATTGCAACTTTGGGGGAAAAATTGGATAAGTCCCGATAACGGGCGCTGGAATTGTGATGGACAAGTATTCCGCAGCCGTTCGTTGTGACGCTGGCAGGATGCAAATCTGTGCGGCTTGCTCTTTATAATGATAGTAGCATGCAGCTACTTGAACTGGAGCCTCAGCAGTCGCCACCACCACCCGCCGGGGTAGGGTCAGTTCCCACTTTTTTCCACCAAAAAATACAACCCACAGTGTTTTTGACCATTGGATAGATATGATTTGTTACTAAGCATAGCCTCAATGCTCCCTAACTCTGTCAGCTTCTCCCATCCTAGAGCGACCCCTACAACCGCCATTCTTCCTACTCCAGCCTCTTGTATATTCCCCCTCCTTCCTCTGCTGCCAGCCACCTTGACCCCACACTTTGGAATTTCCTCTCTAAATCCCTCCACTTTTCTACTTCCCTCTCCTCCTTTAAATTCCTTCTAAAACCTACCAATTTAATCAAGCTTTTGAAGACGAATATATCCTTCTTTAGCTCAGTGCCCATTTGTGCTTTGAGTGTGTCTTTATGAAGTGACTTTAAATATTTTACAGTTTACATTAAAGATGCTATAATCAATGCAAGCTGTTGTTAAGAAGTGAAAGAAATTTGCACTGTGATTTGACTTTCTAATGCTTTTTTTAAAAATCAGAGGTTTATTTTCACTTGGTTCCTGTACTGAGCATCGATAACAGTTGAATATTTCTTGATGTCAAAATGATATAAAGCAAAATACAGTGGAATCCTGTTTTATGTTTTACGTGATGCATAATTCCATCGATGATTTCATGCAACTATTTTTATTCCACAACCAGGCATAGCAGAAAGTGCTCCTGTTTAAATGTTAAAAGCAGTCTCTTGTTCATTTCTTCCTTTGTTGGAAGAAAAATAAATTATGTGCTGAAGAAAACAAATGTTCCCCTGGAAACCACATTCACACGAATGCACAGGAGACAAATATGAATCAATGGAAGTACAGTGGTCTTTACAGTCACCAATGATGAAAAAACCAACATTTTTGCTGCTTTGAGAAGATTTCAGATGTTTTAAAATGCTACTGTCTCCATCATTTCACCTAACAAAATAACTGCAAATAAAGGGCAGCACAGTGGCGCAGTGGTTAGCACCGCAGCCTCACAGCTCCAGCGACCTGTGTTCAATTCTGGGTACTGCCTGTGTGGAGTTTGCAAGTTCTCCCTGTGTCTGCGTGGGTTTCCTCCGGGTGCTCCGGTTTCCTCCCACATGCCAAAGACTTGCAGGTTGATAGGTTAATTGGCCATTAAAAATTGCCCCTAGTATAGGTAGGTGGTAGGGAAACATAGAGACAGGTGGGGATATGGTAGGAATATGGGATTAGTGTAGGATTAGTATAAATGGGTGGTTGATGGTCAGCACAGACTCGGTGGGCCGAAGGGCCTGTTTCAGTGCTGTATCTCTAAACTAAACTAAGATCACTTCAATTCTCATCCAGAATTTAAGTCTGATCATTTTTATTTATTAGAAAATTTTAATAAAAGCAGTTAAATTCTCTCAGTTCATGCTTCAATATTGATTGTGTTTAGAGTGCCGCTCACAGCTTAGCTAATTTTGTGCAAATGCTACTCCAAGTGTCAATGTATTTTCTATATGCAGTGGTGTGCTAGTGCATTGTTCACACAGACAGATAAGTCACATTAGTATGCTGTACACCAGTGTTATTATTCTCTTAATCAATAGAGGCACTAAATGCCCAATGTCCATTCTATTACTTACACCAAATGGAAGTGGTACAAGCGGTAGTAACATGATTACAGCCTATTTTCATTGCATGGATTGCAAGCTTCAAATTGAAGAATAGTGTTCCTGGTACTGTAGTGACTGCACTAAAGAAAGGCCAACACCCCTCGGGCCCTACACATAATGGATAACTTTATATTGATTGGTCTGCAGTGCTCTTTCCTTAGAGACTTAGATTCACTAAACAGGTGCTGTTTGGTCTGTATGCGAGTTAAATAATTTAGAGCATGAGGGAAGCCACAAATTAGACTCTTCCAGACCTTGCCTTTGTTACCTGTGCTTATCAGACTTCAGTTTGGGCAAAAGTGGGCATCAAGTTAATCAGTCATATCCAAAATTAATTTTCTTTAACTCATTGTTATGTTGATCAGGAGGATGCTTTTGTTATATTAGCTTCGAAATATTGCCACAGCAGCAATTGAAAAAAATATCGTTTAGTTGCCAATTTAAACTGTTAACTTTTCTTTTTCTATTTCAATATGCAGGCGGAGCTGAGTGGCTGCTTGCCCAAGGAGTGTGCTCAAAGCAACAGACTTGTAATTCCACTGCATTCGATTTAATGGCCCATTTTCACCAAGGAGATGGCATTTTACAAAAATAAAGCTCCAAACTGCTGTGACTGAAAATAATATATGAAGAGTTCTTAGACAATGGATAATTTTGCTCAGTTAGAATGAATCCTTTGAAGCAAAATTGTCCCGATTTCCATCTGAATGCTCTGGTTCAGATTTGAATGTTGATCATTGAGCTGCAGAAATTCTGTTGTTTATCTTTCCAAATGTATAATTAATAACTGAAGTGCATTGATAAAGATTACTATAGTTTAAACAGGCTTCAAGTTGCTGATCATTGTTTTCGCTATAATAGCTTTGTAAGATGAATATGGTATCTGAACCAACAGCAATACAGATGAAGTTTTATATTGTGAAATGAGCTTCCTTCCAGCCCAAACCTTGGACAGAAAGGACCTGTGATTGTATCTAACATTAACTGCTGTGCTCTGATGTTGTACTTTGCTAACAATGGTACTGATTCTGAGTCATACAGTCTTCTTCCTGGTTAAGCTCCATGGTGCTGTGAAATACCCTCTTGTTCCTGTCAGGTAGTATAGAGCTATATAGAAAACAAATTAACTAGTCATAATGGGAACAATAAACAAAGGAAACAAAAGGATAGCAACCCTACTCTGAATAGAGAGACAATAAGAAAATCCATCTTTTATTTATATGTTATTAGTAAATCAACATGATATCACTCACAATGTGTCCAGGAATGTAAATTTGGTTTGGCATCAACTTAATTATTTAAGTGATCTGGTATACTTGCACATTTTAATATACAAAATTGAAAATGAATGTAAAATATGTAGAGATACATTAAAAATGAGACATTTTGAAAGAGCAGTGACATTGACCCTGATATTTCAACGCTTGCAGCAGTGGTGCCCAGAGCTGCATTTTATTGCTGCAGCTTTAGCTTTTAACTACAGTGATTCCTGTGGAATCATAGGTACCGGTTTCGGTCTGTCTGTTACTAACATCATTGTACGAGTGGAAAGCCAGGTGGTAGACTGTCACTGAGGGTCATGCTCCACAGACCCAGGCTGCTTGACTGGCAAATCACCCCAAGGACCTTATCTTACCAGTGGTTGGAGCAACGGCAGTTGGAGCAATGTTTTCTTTCTGCAGCTTTAGATCAACCAGCAGTGACTCCTCGGGAATTAATCTTCAATTCTACAACCTACAGGCATTTCAAATCAATAGGAATATCTCAAACTTGTTTCATTAAAGGGCTTCTTGATCTTCAATTTGACTGTTGAAACAATGGCGGCTGGAACAACGCTTTGTTGTTGGAGTTTTTAGATTCATCGGCAATGACTGCTGGGGAATCCATCCACAGGCACCAGCTGCTGTCAGGTGCGTTACTAATTGCTTCTTCATGTGGAAGTCTAGGCAGAATCAGCAACTGTTTCAATATGACCAAAGGAAAATTCAATTTCATGAAAATACATACTTCTGGACTCACTTACCTGTCTCTGCACCTGGACATCAGTTCATCATTGATTCCATCTAACCGACATCAACTTTATCAGACTTTTGACTTGAACTCTGGATTTTCTGCTGTGGTCTCCTCTTTATTTCATGTTTATTGTTAGAACATATCTATCTTGATCTTGCAAGTTACAATGTCTGCTTAGCGTGAATTTCCCCATGTCCATTTGCTTTTGCATTCTGGCTGCCGCTTTGAATCTGAAACCCATCATTTTGAATTCCACTTTTCTCTCCTTTTTTTTTTTCTCTTTACCCCTCCCTAGCCTTTCTCTCCTGCTGTCATGCCTCCTTTTCATAGAATTCATAGATTGCTCTTCCTTTCCCAAATCCCTACCTCAATCCTTCAGCAATCCATGACTTTCCTACTGTCCCGCAGTCATCCCAAGCTCAACTAGCAAGGAGTATGGGATGCAGATGTTGAGTGAAATGTGAAATGTCCTTACTTCACTAAATGGGGCATCAATGAAGCAGTGTAATGGACAGCAAGACTGAATCAGAACCAGTGTTAAAGATGATTAAGCAGGAGGGGAGAGTCAGATCGGATGAAATTGTGAAAATAAATAGAAAAAAGGGAAAGGTATTAATTTTCTTTATACCTACCTGCAGGGAGTTGAAAACGGAGGAACAAACAAAATGGTGGGTGGAGCTGGGTCATGCACATTACAGTATCACCAATGCGAGAAGACTGCAGAGCATGCATTATTACAGTTTTGCCTATTAGAAGCCAAAATAATGGCAATGAGAAATAAGTGCAACCTATGTAGAAGTGTTATGAAAAGCAAAAAACTGTGAATGCTGGATATCTGCAGTCCTGATGAAAGGTCACAGTCGTGAAAAACATGCATGCTGTTTTTCTCTCCACTGATGCTGCCAGACCTGCTGAGTATTTACAGCATTTTCTGTTTTTATTGTAGAAGTTTTGCTATAGACCTCAAATATCAAAGTGACAGATTTTGTTACAGTTGCAAAAGAACCTTAAAAAAACAAAAGCCACTTATTTCCTATTTATTTTTTGATTTTGGAGAATTGACCCAGGAAGTTATAACCTAATGAGGAACCAAAACATTACCCTCCAATTGACCTCAGAACTTGCCCAAGAGGTACCTATTCAGAGCAGATTATCCCTTTGCTTAGCAATTAGACATTTTTCCTTCCCTCTCCCTCCATAAAATCACACAGTTTACTTGTTAGGGCCCCTGCTCAGGGATAGGAGCTAACAACCCCACTGCCTTGTGGGCGTCTCGGGAGAGACCAAGGTTAAGGGAGTAAACCCTAACAGAAAATTTGGAGCAGAACCCCTAACGCAGTCATGTGTCACCTTTGGCATGTTTCCGGTGCAGTTCCTGCAGCCACACCTGTGCCAAATGTCGTGCTCTGCACTCCTTTGGACCCCACTAGGAAGGACGAGAGGGGGATTTTGACACTTGGGCAACTCACAGCCTCCATACATTCCGCCCAGGCATGCGCCATCGAGAGGTCACTCCATATTCGCCTCACAGCGACCAAAACAACACGGAAGGCAGCAGTTACGGGTTGTAGAGATTGGGCACCATCGGTTGCCTTTGTTGGTGGGAGAGGTCATCGAATCTCACTGGACAGCATTCACCCGTCTCAAACCGGGCAGCCCCCGGTCAGTAAGGTTCTGTCCCGTCACATTCCACCTGCTTCAATGGGTGCTTGGAGCTCAGGGTCATTGCCCGACAAGTGGACTATAACACCGCTCCAAACAGCACGACAAAAAGGAAAGACGGTACCAGCCCTTCGTTTTGCAAGCTGGAACGTCAGAACTATGTGTCCTGGCCTGTCGGATGACCTTACACAAATCAACGATTCTTGGAAGACTGCAATCATTAACAACGAGCTCAGTAGACTCAATGTGGACATTGCAGCACTTCAGGAAACAAGCCTCCCTGCGAGCGGATCTCTAAGGGAACCAGACTACTCCTTCTACTGGCAGGGTAGGGATCCTGAAGAACCAAGACAGCATGGAGTGGTCTTCGCCATCAGAAACTCTTTGCTCAGCATGATAGAGCCACCTTCAAATGGCTCGGAATACACACTGTTCATCTGACTTCTCACCGTCTCTGGTCCAGTACACCTACTCAGCATCTATGCTCCAACACTCTGCTCTGCACATGAAGTTAAAGACCAGTTCTACGAGGAAGTCCATAATATCATTAGTAGCATTCCTAATACCGAACATTTATTTCTGCTGGGGGACTTTCACGCCAGGGTTGGGGCCAACCATGACTCATGGCCCTCCTGCCTTGGGTGCTATGGCATTGGAAGGATGAATGAGAATGGACAGAATCTGCTGGAGTTGTGTACCTATCACAACCTCTGCATTACCAACTCGTTCTTTCATACAAAACCCTGTCACCAGGTTTCATGGGGACACCCATGATCACGTCGTTGGCACCAGCTGGACCTCATCGTCACAAGGCGAGTCTCGATAAACAGTATCCAAATCACACACAGTTTCCACAGTGCAGACTGTGACACCGACCACTCCCTGGTGTGCAGCAAAGTTAGACTCATACCAAAGAAGCTACATCACTCCAAGCAGAAGGGCCGCCCACGCATCAACACCAACAGAATTTCTTATCCACAGCTGTTACATAAGTTTCCAAATTCACTTGAAAAAGCCCTTCAAAACACTCCTGCAGGGGATGCAGCGACGAAGTGGGCCCACATCAGAGATGCCATCTGGGACTCAGCAATGACCACCTTTGGCAAAGGTGAGAAGCAGAATGCAGACTGGTTTCAATCTCACTTTGAAGAGCTGGAACCTGTCATAGCCGCTAAGCGCACTGCACTGTTGAACTACAAGAAAGCCACCAGCGAGTTAACATCCGTAGCATTTAAAGCAGCCAGAAGTGCTGCACAAAGAATAGCCAGGCGCTGTGCAAATGATAACTGGCAACACCTATGCAGTCGTATTCAGCTGGCCTCCGACACCAGAAACATCAGAGAAATGTATGACGGCATTAAGAGAGCTTTTGGGCCAACCATCAAGAGGATTGCCCCCCTCAAGTCTAAATCAGGGGACACGATCACTGACCAACGCAAGCAAATGGACCGCTGGGCGGAGCACTACCTAGAACTGTACTCCAGGGAAAATTTTGTCACTGATACCGCCCTCAATGCAGCCCAGTCTCTGCCAGTCATGGATGAACTGGATGAACAGCCAACAAAATCGGAAGTCAGTGACGCCATTGATTCTCTAGCCAGTGGAAAAGCCCCTGGAAAGGACAGTATTACCCCTGAAATAATCAAGAGTGCCAAACCTGCTATACTCTCAGCACTCCATGGACTGCTTTGGCTGCGCTGGGACGAGGGGGCAGTATCACAGGACATGCGCGATGCCAATATCATCACCCTCTATAAGAACAAGGGTGACCGCGGTGACTGCAACAACTACCATGGAATCTCCCTGCTCAGCAGAGTGGGGAAAGTCTTCGCTCAAGTCGTTTTAAACAGGCTCCAGAAGCTGGCTGAGAGTGTCTACGCTGAGGCACAGTGTGGCTTTCGAGCAGAGAGATCCACCATTGAAATGTTGTTCTCCCTTTGCCAGCTACAGGCGAAATGTCGTGAACAGCAGATGCCCCTCCATGTTGCTTTCATAGATCTCACCAAAGGCTTTGACCTCGTCAACAGACGTGGTCTCTTCAGACTCCTAGCAAAGATGGGATGTCCACCAAAGCTTCCAAGTATCATCACCTCATTCCATGACAATATGAAAGGCACAATTCAGCATAGCGGTGCCTCATCAGACCCCTTTCCTATCCTGAGTGGCATGAAACAGGGCTGTGTTCTCACACCTACACGGTTTGGGATCTTCTTCTCATTGCTACTCTCACATGCGTTCAAGTCTTCAGAAGAAGGAATTTTCTTCCACATAAGATCAGGTGGCAGGTTGTTCAACCTTGCCCATCTTAAAGCGAAGACCAAAGTATGGAAAGTCCTCATCAGGGAACTCCTCTTTGCTGACGATGCTGCATTAACATCCCACACAGTAGAGTGTCTGCAGAGACTCATCGACAGGACTGCGGCTGCCTGCAACAAATTTGGCCTAACCATCAGCCTCAAGAAAATGAACATCATGAGACAGGACGTCAGAAATGCTCCATCCATCAATACCGTTGACCACGCTCTGGAAGTGGTTCAAGTGTTCACCTACCTAGGCTCAACTATCACCAGTAATCTATCTCTCGATGCAGAAATCAACAAGCGCATGGGAAAGGCATCCACTGCTATATCCAGACTGGCCAAGAGGGTGTGGGAAAATGGCACACCGACATGGAACTCAAAACTCCGAGTGTTTCAAGCCTATGTCCTCAGTACCTTGCTCTACGGCAGCGAGGCCTGGACAACGTATGTCAGCCAAGAGCGACGTCTCAACTCATTCCATCTTCGCTGCCTCCGGAGAATCCTTGGCATCAGGTGGCAGGATCGTATCTCCAACACAGAATTCCTCGAGGCGGCCAACATCCCCAGCATATACACCCTACTGAGCCAGCAACATTTGAGATGGCTTGGCCATGTGAGCCGCATGGAAGATGGCAGGATCCCCAAAGACACATTGTACAACTAGCGTGTCACTGGTATCAGACCATCGGTCGCCCATGTCTCCGCTTTAGAAGTCCTGTGACATTAACCACATGTTTTGGGAGTCAATTGCCAGTGGTTGCCAGAGCTGGCGGACAGCCATAAAGGCAGGGCTAAAGAGAGGCGAGTCAAAGAGACTTAGCAGTCGACAGGAAAAAAGACAAAAGTGCAAGGAGAGAGCCAACTGTGTAACAGCCCCGACAACCAATTTTATCTGAAGCACCTGTAGAAGAGTCCGTCACTCTAGAATTGGCTTTTATAGCCACTCCAGACGCTGCTCCGCAAACCACTGACCACCTCTAGGCGCCTAGCCATTGTCTCTCGAGACAAGGAGGCCAAAGAAGACATTTTTGACTTATAAGGGCACATCTACACCAAACCGTCAGATTAATATATTATACATTACCTGTTATAATGCTCTTTGCTTTATGAAAATGTACAGCTACAACTCCCAAGCAACAGCTTGGGTGATCTATTAACTAGAATTGTAATAAAGTTTTGGAGTGTATCTGAAGCTTTTCATGCTCTCAGGGCTTGGATGACTGCATCATTGGTTTGAATTTTATTCTCAAGGTTTATGACATGAGGTTGGTAGGCAGTGACTCGTGGGGTACCTCAGGATCAGTGCTTGGACCCCAGCAAGTCATGATCTATATCAATGATTTGGATGTGGGGATTAAATGTAATATTTCCAAATTTGCAGATGACACAAAACTAGGTGTAAGTGTGAGTTGTGAGGAGGATGCAAATACGCTTCAAGAGGATTTGGAGAGGTTAAGTGAGTGAGCAAAAATTTGGCAGATGGAACACAATGTGGAAAAATGTGAGGTTATCCTTTGGTAGGAAAAACAAATACAGAGTATTTCTTAAATGGTGGGAGGCTGCAAAATGTTGAACTTCAAAGGGACTAGGGTGTCCTTGTTCAGGAGTCTCTGAAAGCAAACATGCAGGTACAGCAAGCAATTAAGAAGGCAAATGGTATGTTGGCCTTTATTATATGAGGATTTGAGAACAGGAATAATGATGTTTTACTACAATTATATGGAGCCTTGGTGAGATCGCACCTGGAGTATTGTGTTCAGTTTTGGTTTTCTTACTTAAGGAAAGATATACTTGCCATAGAGGGAGTGCAACAAAGGTTCACCAAACTAATTCCTGGGATGAAGGCATTGTCTGATGAGGAAAGATTAAATAGACTGGACCTTTATTCTCTGGAGTTTAGAAGAATGAGAGGTGATCTCATTCAAATATACAAAATTCTTCCGGGGCTCGACAGGGTAGACACAGGAAGGATGTTTCGCCTGGCTGGGAGTCTAGAACCAGGGAACACAGTCTCAGAATAAGAGGTAGGCCATTTAGGACTGAGATGAGGAGGAATTTCCTCACTCAGCGGGTGGTAAATCTTTGGAATTCTCTGCCCCAGAGCTGTGGAGGCTCAGTCATTGAGTATGTTCAAGACGGAGATCGATAGATTTCTACATATTAATAACATCAAGGGTTACGGGGAGCATGCAGGAAACTGATGTTGAAGTAGAAGATCAACCATGATCTCATTGAATGATGCAGCGGGCTCAAAGGGCTGAATGGCCTACTCCTGCTCCTATTTCTTGTGTTCTTATGAACCCCTTCAGTGTACTGTCCTGCACCAGACTCCCAGTTAAGGACTTTTTTTTTTTATTCGTTCTTGAGATGTGTCACTGGCAAGACCAGCATTTATTTCTCATCCCTAATTGCCCTTGAGAAGGTGGTGGTGAGCTGCCGTCTTGAACCTCTGCAGTCCATGTAGTACAGATGCACTCACAGTGATGTTAGGGAGAGTGCTTCGGGATTTTGACAAAGCGACTTTGAGGGAGTGGCAATTTAGTTCCAGTCAGAATGGTGTGTAACTTGGAGGGCAACTTGCAGATGGTAGCATTCCCATGTGTCTGCTGTCCTTGTTCTTTTAGGTGTAGAGCTTGCTGGTTTGGAATGTGCTGTTGAAGAGCTCTGACAAGTTGTTGCAGTGCATCTTATAGATGGTACACACTGCTGCCACTGTGCCCGGATGGTGGATGGAGTGAATGCTTAAGGTGGTGGATGGAGTCCTGATCAAGTGGGCTACTTTGTCCTGGATGGTGACGAGCTTCTTGAGGTTGTTGGAGCTGCAGTCAACCAGGCAAGTGGGGAGCATTCCATCACACTTCTGACTTGTGCCTTTGTAGATGGTAGACAGGTTTTGGGGAATTAGGAGGTGAGTAAATCACCACACAATACCTGCCTCTGACCTGCTCTTATAGACACTGTATTTATATGGTTGATCCAGTTAAGTTTCGAGTTGATGGTAATTCACAGGATGTTGCTGGGGCCTCAACTTTTTACAATTTATATAAATGACTTAGATGAAGGAACTGAAGGTATGATTGCTAAATTTGCTAATGACACAAAGATAGGTAGGAATGTAGGTTGTGAAGAGGACATAAGGAGGCTACAAAGGGCTATAGATAGGTTCAGTAATTGGGCAAAAATCTGGCAGATGGAGTATATGGGAAAATGCAGAGTTTTCCATTTTGGCAGGAAGAATAACAAAGAAGCATATTATCTAAATGGTGAGAGATTGCAGAGCTCTGAGATGCAGAGGGATCTGGGTGTCCTAGTGCATGAATCCCAAAAGGTGAGAATGCAGGTACAGCACGTAATTAGGAAAGCTGATAGAATGTTATTGCTTATCGCGAGGGAAATTGAATACAAAAGTAGGGAGCTTATGCTTCAGCTATACAGGGCATTGGTGAGGCCACATCAGGAGTACGGTGTGTAGTATTGCTTATTTAAGGAAGGATGTAAATACATTGGAAGCAGTTCAAAGAAGGTTTACTAGACTAATACCTGGAATGGGTGGGCTATCTTATAAGGAAAGATTGGACAGGGTAGGCTTGTATCCGCTGGAATTTAGAAGAGTAAGGGTGACTTGATTGAAACATGTAAGATCCTGAGGGGTCTTGACAGGGTGTATGTGGAAAGGATGTTTCCCCTTGTGGGAGAATCTAGAACCAGGGGTCACTGTTTAAAAATAAGGGGTTGCCCATTTAATACAGAGATGAGGAGAATTTTTCTATCTCAGAGAATCGTGAGTCTTTGGAACTCTCTTCCTGAAAAGGTATTGGAAGCAGAGTCTTTCAATATGTTTAAGGCAGAGGTAGATAGATTCTTGATAAGCAAGGAGATGAAGGGTTATTGGGGGTGGGTGGTAATGTGGAAAAATCAGTTCAGCCATGAACTTATTGAATGACGGAGCAGGCTCGAGGGGCCGAGTAGCCTACTCCTGCTCTGAATTCATATGTTCGTATGTCTGTTCATATGTTGATGTTAGGTGATTCAGCAGTGGTAATGCGCATATTGTCTAAAATGTCCAACAGCTTGACAAAAATCTGTGTTTATTAAACATTTTGCCTTAGATATTCATCAAGTTAGCAGAAAGAAACTTCCAGTTTCTGAGTTTGGTCAGTTTGGCCTGAGTTTGGAGGAATGCACTGTCTTTCTCTAGTTCCACTACTCCACTGGTCACGACATATATTTAAATATTGCTGAAACTAGAGACACTTTGTCGAAGCTTTTCGTCTTGCACTCATCAGGACAAATCACAAGAATACCAATGTAAAGGAAACAACAAATTTATACTGTATGAGAAGAGAATGCTGATTGGTAGAGGCATTGCCATGGAGAATGCACCAGTTTATGGTGACTGACTGTTAACTGCCAAGCTTTGTTTGAATTTAAACCAGGCAGCTTGACTCTGATTGGTCAAGGTGTTGCCCTGAGGAATGAACCAGCAAATGACAATCACTTATTTTGTTTAGCTGAAACAGGCACAATGTGTGTACATATTCTTTCTGTCTGCAAAGAACAGGGTCTTGTATATTAATATATGTCGCTTTCAGTACATGCAAATGCGCCACACTGCAAACCCGACCGGCAATCTTAAATTGGTTGTCAGCATAATTCTGAACACACTGAGGATTATTTCGCAAATGTTGTCGAATCGTGGAATCACATCTAATGTTAGACACAGTCTTATGCTTTTTGTAACCACAGGCTGCCTGGGTATGGCCTGTACCTTGCCCATTGTGAACAGCGGAAGGGACATGTTGTTTGATACGATCTGCCAGTCTTTGGGACATACGGCCAATATACCGAGCATCACACTGGCATTAAAATTCATGTGTCACATTACTCATTTGTGTGATAGGCAGAACATATTTTTGACTTGATCGCTGCATCCTGTTTGTGGCGTACATCACACATATTGTTACTGCATAGTAGCGGTGTGAAACAGCTAGCTTTAGACCTAACCTCCTACTTCTTGCATATTTCCGCTATGTAGATGATACGTATGCTATATTTGAATCCGCAGCTGCATGTAATAATTTCCTTTCATGTCTGAATGGGCTCCAGCCAGCACTCAAATTCACCTTTGAAATGGAGCAGTCAAATGAGCTCCCTTTCCTTGACGTACTAGTTGAGACAACTGCTAAGGGGTTCGCTACTATGGTCTACAACAAGTCTACCTTCACTGGTCAATACATGCGGTGGGATTCTTACAGTTCCATGTGCTATAAAATTGGCCTTATCTGCAACCTTGTAAATAGGGCCCGAGCCATTTGCTCACCATGCAAGCTTGATGCCGAAATAGAGTGAATCAAAAGCATCCTGCGTGACAATGGCACACCCTGATCAGACCATTTCTTGCTGTATATCAGACAAACATATGAAAGAGCCTAAGGCTGTCATTTTACATAAGAACATACATATTAGAAGCATTAGTAGGCCAGACGGCCCCTCGAGCCTGCTCCGCCATTCAATAAATTCATGGCTGAACTGATTTCTCCACATTACCACCTATGCCTGATAACCTTTCACCCCCTTGCTTATCAAGAATCTATCTACCTCTGCATAAACACATTCAAAGACTCTGCTTACACCACCTTGAGGAAGAGAGTTCCAATGACTCACGACCCTCTGTGAGAAAAAAATTCTCCTCATCTTTGTCTTAAATGGGCGACCCCTTATTTTTAAATAGTGACACTTGGTTCTAGATTCTCCCACAAGGGGAGAATCCCTTGCCACATCCACCCTGTCAAGACCCCTCAGGATCTTATATGTTTCAATCAAGTCACCTCTTACTCTTTTATTTTTTGCAATAACCTTTGATGTGGCACCTTATCAAATGCCTTCTGAAAATCTAAGAACAATACATCCATCAGTTCCCCTTCATCCACAGCACATGTAACTCCCTCAAAGAACTGCAATAAATTGGTTAAACATGATTTTCCTTTAACAATACCATATTGACTCTGCTTGGTTACCTTCAATTTTTCTAAGTGCCCTGCTATAACGTCTTTAACAAGAGCTTCTAACATTTTCCCTCAGATAGGTGTCAGCTAACTGGCCTGTATTTTCCTGCTTTCCTGTCTCCCTCCCTTTTTGAATAAAGGAGTTACATTCACTATTTTCCAGTCTAGCCACCTTCCCTGAATCTAGGGAATTTTAGAAAATTAAAACTAAAGCATGAACTATCTCACTAGCCACTTCTTTTAACACCCTAGGATGAAATGCATCAGGACCCGGGGACTTGTCAGCCCGCAGCTCCAACAATTTGTTTAGTCCCACTTCCCTGGTGATTGTAATTTTCTTGAGTTCCTCCCTCCCTTCCATTTCCGGACTTACAGCTAATTCTGGGATGTTTCTTGTATCCTCAATAGTGAAGACCGATGCAAACTACCTGTTCAATTCATCTGCCATCACCTTATTATCCATTATTAATTCCCCAGACCTACTTTCTATAGGACCAACATTCACTTTGTTAACTCTTTTCTTTTTTAAATATCTATAGAAACTCTTACTATCTGTCTTTATATTTCTAGCTAGCTTTCTCTCGTACCTAATTTTACCTTCCTTATCAATCTTTTAGTCAGTCTTTGCTGTTTTTTTATATTCTGTCCAATCTTCTGACCTGCCACCCATCTTTGCGCAATTATATGCTTTTTGTTTAAGTTTGTTACTATCTTTAACTGTTTTTGTTAACCACGGATGGCGGGTCCCCACCTTGGAATTTTTCTTTCTTATTGGAATGCAAGTAATCTGTGTATTCTGAAATATCCCCTTAAATGTCTGTCATTGCATCTCTACTGAGCTATCCCTTAACCTAATCTGCTTGTTTACTTTAGCTAGCTCTGCTTTCATGCCCTCATAATTGCCCTTACTTTAGTTTAAAATACTAGTCTTGGACCCACTATTCTCTCCCTCAAACTGAATGTAAAATTCAATCATATTATGATCGCTGATACTTAGGGGCGCCTTAACTATGAGGTCATTAATTAATCCGATCTCATTGCACAATACCAGGTCTAGTATAGCCTGCTCTCTGGTTGGCTCCAGAATGTACTGTTGCAAGAAATTATCCCAAAAACATTCTATGTCCTCCTTATCTAGGCTACCTCGGCCCATCTTATTTTTCCAGTCTATATGTAGGTTAAAATCCCCCATGATTATAGCTGTACCTTTCTGACAGGATGCCATTATTTCTTCCTTTATACCCTGCATTTTCTTTATTTTACTTTATTTATATTTTCGGGCCTGAAAAATGCTCAGTATTCCTCAGATTACCCTGGAAGGGTAATGTATCCCAAAAATTTGAGCAACAGGTGAAGCGAGCTGTTTCATGCTGCTTCTATGCAGGAGCAACATGTGTGGTGTTTGCCACTCACAGGATGCTGCCATCAAGCCAAAAAGATGTTCTGCCTATCACACAAATGAATAAGGTGATATATGAATTTCAATGCCAGTGTGTTGCTCGGTATAGAGGCCATATGTCCCAAAGACTGGCAGATCGTATCAAACAACATGCGCCTTCCGCTGTTCACAATGGGCAAGGTACAGACCGTACCCAACCAACCTGTGCTTGCAAAACACAGTGTCCAACATTAGATGTGATTCTGTGATTGGACAACATGTGCTAAATAATCCTCAGTGTGCTCAGAATTATGCTAACAACCAATTTAAGATTGTCAGTCACTCACACACACACACCCTGCAATGAGGATAAAGTGATAGGGCTGCAATAGTAAACTCCCTCAAAATAGTCTGGCATTTTGGTTTTTGAATTTTTCCATAAAGGCTAGGGGGTTATGATCAGTGTCTCCCTAAAGCCGTGGAGGACATATACATCAAAATGCTTAAGAGCCAGTGTTAAGCCCAGGGTTTTTTTTTCCATTGTAGTGTATTGGTGTCAATTTAACTTTTTGGAAAATTATCCCACTGGCCTTTTTATGCCAGATTCATCTTCTTGTAACAGGACTGCATCTACCCCCATGCCCCAGGTCACTAGCATCAATTGCTACCTTGAAGAGCTCAGTGAAATTTGGGGCAGCCAACACTGGTTCATTGATCAAAATTACTTTCAGCCTCTCAAAAGATGCTTGGCACTCCCTTGACCACAATACTTTGGCTTTCTTTTGTAGCAAATCCATCAGTGGAGCAACGATAGTGCTGAAATTTGGTACAAACTTGTGGTAGAAACCACACATCCTCAAAAACCTCATGATTTCTCATTTAGTCTTAGAGGCAGGGATCTCCACCAATGCTTGTATTTTGGCTGTTCTTGGCAAAACCTTTCCTTGCCCTACTATAGGCCCTAGGCAGGTTACCTGCACTTTTGCAAATTCACTTTTGGCAAGGTTTATCACCAAATCAGCTGACTGTAATTTTTGAAGCAGAGCTTCTAGTTGTTCCAAGCAGTCCTTCCAAGTGTCACTGTATACCAGCATGTCATCAAGGTAAGCAACACAAGGAACACTGGCTACCACTTAGTTCATTAGTCTCTGGAAAGTTGCTGGGCCATTTTTTAGCCTGAATGGCAACACCCAGCATTGGAAAAGAGTGTCTGATGTGACAAAGGCTGATATTTCTCGAGATTGGGGTTTAAAGGAACCTTCCATTATCGCTTTCACAAATCTATTTTTGTAGGAATCGTGGCACTGCCCACTCTGTCAATACAGTCTTTCAAGTGAGGAATTGGATAGGAGTCTGCCTTTGTTACTGCATTCACCTTTCTGTAGCCTATGCAAAATCTAGTTGGACATCAGGTTTAGGCACGAACATGACTGGGAACTCCAGCTGATTTGACTGGGTTCAATTAGGTGGTTTTCCAACATATATTGGATTTCTACTTTCAATTGGGTCTGGACCTAAGTGATCAGGATGCTGTTTTATGGGAGAGGATTCTCCTACATCCACATTGTGTATGACCAAGGTTGTACATCCTGGTTTGTCCCTACAGACTCCGTTAAATGCTGCGAGTAGTCTTGTTAGGTCTCCTCGTTGTTCTGCATCTAAATATGGAAGCATAGTGTCTAATTTCCCTAACAATTCAGTGTTAGCTAACCCGATAGTAGAAAGTTCAATTTGGGAATTGTCTGAACCTCCTTTTGCCTCATCCTCACTATCCCTTTCATCCTTCACTGTCCCTACTACCTGACATATATGTGCTTGCTTATCCTCCTCCCGGCAGTGATATTGTTTCAACATATTGATGTGACAAGGCCGATTCTTTTTCCGGCATCAGATAATTTACCAATTCTTTTGACTACTGAACTGTGCTTTCAGCAGTTCACCCTGTAAAGGCAGTAATACTAACACGTCATCCCCTGGCTGAAATGTTCGGGTCTTGGCATGCTTGTCTGCCCACTTCTTCATGGTTGTTTGGGAAGCTTTAAGGTGTTCCTGAGCCACTTTACAGGCTCTTGTGAGTCGCTCCTGGAACACAGATACATAGGGCTGGATTTAATTCATGTGCCACACTCCGCAGCGGCACGCTTTGAACTCAGCGGCCTTCCGACACGGAAGTGCCTTCGCACAGCCCCCGTGATAGTATGCGTGGGGGCTAATTTAAATAGAGGGGGTGGTGTGGCCACCCCCGATGACGTCACCAGGGGTGGCTGCCACGTCCCGGCAACGGTGTCAAGCGCCATTTTTAAAGGGCTTTAAGCCCTTAGAAATAATTTTCATTTTTAAAGGTACAGCATGCATTTATTTTTTATTAGCAAATAATAATATGGAGGCCCTTCCCCAAGCCCTCCAATGTTCATTTCATTGCTTGACATTACCGAAACTTGCCTTTTTCCCTACTCGAACTTTAACCCCCAACCTTCTAACCTTTGCCCTTCAACCCCTTCCTACAATCCCACATCCAATAAAAATTGTTTTCCCTGCTCCCCCACCCCTCCAGTCCTGAAAATATTATTCCCCGCCCCCCCAACCAGGTTCTCACCTCCATACGGAGTTCCAAAGGTGTGCGAGGCACGAAGGGCAGCCGTAAAATTGGCATGGAACTGCCGCCACCTGCAGGTAGGCTCATTTACATCTGCTTTAGGTTGATTTAAATATGTAGATGAAGGCTGTACTGCCAAGCAACGGGGGCGGGTGGCTGCACCGAGGTCCCCCCACTGCCGGTAATATGCGATGGACCTTTCTCAACGTCAGGGGTCGAGGCGGGCCTCTCCCCGCAGAATGTTTTCAGCCTCCCCACTGTGACCCATGGTGTCGAGCGGCTGGTAAAATTCAGCCCATAATCTAACGTGGAATGGTTGTCTCTCTGTTCTAAAAACTTTTTTTGATTAGTTTTAGAGGACCTCTTACATCATAAACTAATTTAAAATAACTAAAACCAGTAGACTCATGAGATGAATCTCTAGTGGCAAACAAAAGAAATTCCAGCCCTTTGTCCCAATCATGAGGATATTCGTGACAGTATGCCCTGATCATTGTTTTGAGGGTCTGATGGTACCGTTCTAAAGCCCCTTGTGTCTGTGGCTGGTATGCTGAGGACTTTAACTATGCTATAGCCAGATTGCTCATAACTTCTGAAAATTTTAGACATAAAATTGGAACCCTGATTCAACTGGATCTCAACCTGTAATCCTAGTAAATGAAGAATTGGGTTAACTTCTCGACCACGACCTGAGCAGAAATTGTTCTCAAGGGAATGGCCACTGGGAAACAAGAGCCATATTCATAATAGTGAGTATATATTGGTGTCACACGTTTGTTTTCATTTTAGTTCCTACATCGTAAACCAACATCCTATTAAATGGCTCCCCAAAAATTGGTATGGGAATTAGAGGTGCCGGTTTTCCCACAATCTAGCACGTAGGGCACATTTTACAAAACTGCACCACGTCCTTGTGAAGACCTGGCCAGTAAAAATGTTGACTGATACGTGCTTGGGTTTTTGGGATCCCTACATATCCCGTCATAGGAATTTAATGAGCTATCCCTAATGTTGCCTGGTGATACCTGAGTGATACCGCCGTCCATTCATTATCCGCAAGTCTGTGAGGAGGTCTTCACTTCCTCATCAGAATCCCATTTTTAATACAAAGTGATTGTTGACAACGCAGCCGGCAGCTGATGTCATCAGACTGCGCCAATCTGCGCACATGCACAGATTGGCTCCTACTCTCCACGCACGCGCTGCGTTCCGCATTGCCAGGACCGGTTGGCACATGTGCAGATGACATCATCGTGTAATGTTGGGAAAGAGCGGGGCGGGGGAAGCAGGGAGAGCGCAGCCAAAGACCTTGGTGGTGACGGGCACGTTCTCCTCCTCCGCCCCCCACCTGCTCACTCACTTGCTTCCCTCTCACCACCCGCTCACTTCTCCCCCCCACCCGCTTGCTTCTCACCCCCCCGCCTGCTCGCTTCTCACCCCCCCACGCCCGCTTGCTCCCCGCAACCCCCCTCACCCCCGCCCACTCACTCCCCCCCCACCCCTGGCCCACTCGCTCCCCCCTGCTCTGGCCCGCTTGCTCACTCCCTCCGGCCATTGTCTGCTGCCATGTGTTTAGGTTGTCTTCGTGTGATTATTTGAGCAGCGCCATCATTATTCCTGGCAGCTACCTGACGTTTTAGTGGCACAGACTACATTTACGCATGTGCCACTGCAGCACCACCTAGTGGTTACGTTGTCAGCAAACACAGCCTTCTTAATGTAGAAGCATTCCAGAACTCCCTCTGCCTCCGCTTCTGTTTGAGCCGATTGTGTCACCTTACATAACTCTGGATCGGCTTGCTGAGCTTCAATCAGAGAAGACTTACAACCATTTCCTCCCGATTCAGGGCGGCACAGTGGCGCAGTGGTTAGCACCGCAGCCTCACAGCTCCAGTGACTTGGGTTCAATTCTGGGTACTGCCTGTGTGGAGTTTGCAAGTTCTCCCTGTGACCGCATGGGTTTTCGCCGGGTCCTCCGGTTTCCACCCACAGCCAAAGACTTGCAGGTTGATAGGTAAATTGGCCATTATAAATTGCCCCTAGTATAGGTAGGTGGTAGGGGAATATAACGAAGGTGGGGATGTGGTAGGAATATGGGATTAGTGTAGGATTAGTATAAATCAGTGGTTGATGGTTGGCACAGACTCGGTGGGCCGAAGGGCCTGTTTCAGTGCTGTATCTCTAAATAAATAAATAAATTATGAAAATCCCCCCAAAAAGTTTCGGATAGCCAAAATATCTGTCTTTGGTGCCAATTTGATCTCTGATGATGGAACTTGTTTAGCCATTGCTTGGGTCACTACACATGAAGGAGAAATTCCTGGAAGCTTTTCCTGCAACTGCTCTGTCTCCTTAACTTCACTTGGTCTTTCCGTGACTACTGAAGAAGCTACTCCGTTCACTCTGACCAAATCATTCCCCAGAAGTAGGCGAACTCTGTCTACAGGCAAACTATGGACAACTCCTATGGTTATCGTTCTAGACATTAGGTCACACTCCAGGTACACCCGACACAAAGGTACGGGTATATACTCCCCAGCGCTACCGTTCACTAAAACCTTGGCATTCGATGTGCTCTCTGGTGGAAAAGTTCTGCTTTTCCCCAGCAAAGAGTTTGGGTGGCTCCTGTATCCCTAAGTAGAACTCAAGGTTTACATGCCTCACTTGAAGGATAAGGAGTTACTTTTCCTTTTGACAAGAATTCTCTATAAGTTTCAGGTATCTTGTTCATGTACCCAGCACTTATTGCATTGTTTTTTATTTGGCTTTGCAGCTGCAGTCAGAGCACAGCTTGATATGTTGTATTCTCAGTCAGGGCCGCTTTCACTGCATTAGCCTTGTGTACCCCAATAAGTCCCATGGGTTTACCCCATAACTTCCAGCAATCCACACAAAAGTGTCCCACCTTGTGGCAATGGAATCACGGAGACCTCCGGATCTCAAACCACCCTCAGCACTTTCCTTTCTGGTCTGAGGAAGTGATCCTGGTACATTTCCAGTTGTCCCTTCTCGTCCCTGGCTACTTGCCTTCCTTTCACCCTTCCACCTTCTATCCTTCTCTGCTTTGTAGGGATGACAGTAAAAGAGTTTGGACTTGTGAACAAGCTCGTAATCATCAGCCATCTCAGCTGCCTGTCAGGCTGTTGAAACCTTCTGGTTCTCTACATGGGTTCTTACTAATGGAGGGAGTGATTTTTTAAATTCCTCCAGGCAAACTATTTCTCTACGGGTCTCATATTGGTCTCTACCTTTAGTGCCCACATCCAATCATCAAATTGAATTTGCTTTACCCTCTCAAGTTCTATATAGGTCTGCCCAGGTTGTTTCCGGAAGTTCCGAAATTTCTGCCTATAAGCTTCAGGGACCAATTCATAAGCAGTGAGAATAGCCTTTCTTGCCATCTCATAATCTGCAGAAGCCTCCTCGGAAAGCATGGCATAAACTTCATAAGCTCTGCTATAAACCTGCTTTGCATAAGCAGTGCCCAGTTTTCTTCCAGCCTTTTAAACCAGTATTCCCTTTCTCTCTCCTTTTTCTCTCTTTCTCTTGCCCTTTCTCTCTCTTGATGCTTTGCTTGCTCCCTTTGAAATGCCCTTTCTTTTTCCTTTTCCTTTCTTTCCCTTACCTTAAATTCTAGCTCTAACTTCTTCCTGTCCAACTGAATCTGTGCCAGTGTTACCTTGTCTTCTTCCAATTCTACTTATCCCTCTGACTCTTTCACTTCCATCTTCAGCTGTCTGGCCATTAGCCTCTGAATTTCAGGTCTCCTGGCTTTTCATCTAATATTTACCTTCAAGTGCTCCGCCACACATAAGAGCTTGCCAGCAGACAATTCCTTTAAAGAATCATAATTTATACCAGGCTGTTATACAAACGCACTTGCATCAAAAGTAGTCATTCTGGTAGTGTAGGCTTTACTTTAATTGCCAAGAAACCTGGCATTTTTCTTAAACCACTGACAATTGCACTTCGTCTGCTTTGAGTTATCCTGGGCCGAGCCCCCAACTATATGTTATGACCGAGGTTGGAGGAATGCACTGTCTTTCTCTAGTTCCACTGGTCACAACATACATTTAAATGTTTTACCCAGTTACCGATACATCCAATTATATACTTTATCTATATTAGTTTCAGAATAATAATCCGCCAACCAGGTTTCTTTAATAAACAACAAAATTGTTGATTTATTATAAATAAAACTTGTTCAAAAAAGATGCAAAGCTTATCAACACACAATTTGAAATATAAAAGTATAAATTTCTACCCTTCTAAAATAATCTAACACGCATGCACGTGCACACACACACACACATACACATACACACAGATTAAAGAAAAAATGAAGAAAAATGAAAAAACTGGCTCTGCAGAGATCAACTTTAAAAAAAATACTTGGGCCAAGTTATTGTCAATTCTTGAAGAAAAAGGACAAGATATGGAATGTTCCAGATGGCCTTTGGCCTAGCATCTGGGTACACGTAGAAGGCTGTCACTGGGATCTTTCTGGAGCAGTTCTGTTCAGGAGAAGTTGAGGAGTAGTCTTACAGGATTTTTGGGAGAATTACTGCATCCATGGTTTCAGCTATCATACTGGATTCTCAGAAGTAGGTGGAAAAGGATGAGTTGGATGGCTTCTCACTTAGCAGGATACACACCAACTGAGCATTCAAACCGTCCATTCCCAAATCAGAAAACTCCTGACAATCATAAACCTAGACATGTGACTTCTCTGTAAACAACTCCAACAGCCAGCAAGGCTCCTTATATTCATTGAACCCTTCATTGTCTCTTCCAGTAAGTGGTCTTTTTAAAAAATATCGAAAATATCCTTCCGGTAATCTTTTTTAAAAAAAACAACAAAGTCCAGGCATTTCCTCAGTCTTTAAAATGAACCAATTTTCGCAATCTTTTAAACACAAGTCTTCAAAAAATATTAAAAATGGAAGCACCTTCATGACATGTAAATTCAACTTTGCAATGTGCTACTTTTAATCCTTTTTTCCTTTCCTTTTTGGCCTCTTTGTCTCGAGAGACAATGGGTAAGCACCTAGAGGTGGTCAGTGGTTATAAAGGCCAATTCTAGAGTGACAGACTCTTCCACAGGCGCTGCAGGTGAAGTTGGTTGTCGGGACTGTTACACAGTTGGCTCTCTCCTTACACTTCCGTCTCTTTTCCTGCCAACTGCTGAGTCTCTTCGACTTGCCTCTCTTCAGTCCTGTCCACCAGCTCTGGCAATCACTGGCAACTGGCTTCCATGACTTGTGGTCAATGTCGCAGGATTTCATGTCACGTTTGCAAACGTCTTTAAAGCAGAGACATGGACAGCAGGTGGGTCTGATACCAGTGATGAGCTCGCTGTACAATATGTCCTTGGGGATCCTGCCATCTTCCATGCGGCTCACATGGCCAAGCCATCTCAAGCGCCACTGGCTCAGTATGGCATACATGCTGGGGATGTTGGCTGCCTCGAGGACTTCTGCATTAGAAATACAGTCCTGCCACCTGATGCCAAGGATTCTCCGGAGACAGCAAAGATGCAATGCGTTGAGATGTCGCACTTGGCTGACATACGTTGTCCAGACCTCGCTGCCGTAGAGCAAGGTACTGAGGACACAGGCTTGAAACACTCGGACTTTTGTGTTCCATGTCAGTGTGCCATTTTCCCGCAGCCTCTTGGCCAGTCTGGACATAGCAGCAAGCAGCAAATGCCATTTGCATGCGCTTGTTGATTTCTGCGTCGAGAGATGGGTTACTGGTGATGGTTGAGCCCAGGTAGGTGAACTCTTGAACCAGTTCCAGAGAGTGGTCACCTATATTGATGGATGGAGCATTTCTGATGTCCTGTCCCATGATGTTCATTTTCTTGAAACTAATGGTTAGGCCAAAGGCGTTGCAGGCAGTCGCAAGCCTATTGATGAGTCTCTGCAGACACTCTTCTGTGTTGGATGTTAATGCAGCATCGTCAGCAAAGAGGAGTTCCCTGATGAGGACTTTCTGTACTTTGGTCTTCACTCTAAGATGGGCAAGGTTGAACAATCTGCCATCTGATCTTGTGTAGAGGAAAATTCCTTGTCTGAAGACTTAAACGCATGAGAGAGCAGCAGTGTGAAGAAGGTCCCAAACAGTATAGGTGCGAGAACACAGCCCTGTTTCACACCATAGTTAAGTGTATCATAATTTAGTAAGGATTTAATAAGTATTTATTTATTTTATATTAATTAACTAATTAGTGCTAACAATGACAGTTAGAGGGGTGAAGTGCTTCACCTGTGAGATGTGGGAGGTCCGTGCCGCTTCCAGCATTCCGGGCGACTACATCTGCAGGAAGTGTACCCAGTTGCAGCTCCTCACAGACCGCATGGATCGGTTGGAGCGGCAACCGGATGCACTTAGGAGCATGCAGGTGGCGGAAAGCGTCAAAGACAGGAGTTTTAGAGAAGTGGTTACACCCAAGGTGCAGGCAGATAGATGGGTGACCACTAGAAGGGGCAGGCAGTCAGTGCAGGAATCCCCTGTGGCTATCCCCCTCTCTAACAAGTATACCGTTTTGGATATGGTTGGGGGGGATGGCCTATCAGGGGAAAACAGCAGCAGCCAGAGCAGTGGCACCACGGCTGGCACTGTTGTTCAGCAGGGAGGGACAAAGCGCAGAAGAGCAATAGTTATAGGGGACTCTATAGTCAGGGGCACAGATAGGTGCTTCTGTGGACATGAAAGAGACTCCAGGATGGTATGTTGCCTCCCTGGTGCCAGGGTCAAGGATGTCTCTGAACGGACAGGGGGCATTCTGAAGGGGGAGGATGAACAGCCAGAGGTTGTGGTACACATCGGTACCAATGACATAGGCAGGAAGAGTGATGAGGTCCTGCAGGGGGAGTTTAGGGAGTTAGGTAGTAAGTTAAAAAACAGGACCTCCAGGGTTGTAATCTCTGGATTACTCCCTGTGCCACGTGCCAGTGAGGCTAGAAATAGGAAGATAGTGCAGCTAAACACATGGCTGAGCAGCTGGTGTAGAAGGGAGGGTTTCAGATATCTGGACCATCTCTTCAGGGACAGATGGGACCTGTACAAGAAGGACGGGTTGCATCTAAACTGGAGGGGCACTAATATCCTGGCTGCAAGGTTTGCTAGCATCACTCGGGAGGGTTTATACTAGTGTGGCAAGGGGGTGGGAACCAGAGCAGTAGGACAGCTAGTGAAATAAATGAGGAGGAGATAGTAAATAAGGCCAGTAGGACTAAGAGGAAGAGCAGGCAGGGAGATTTTGCTGAGCACAGCAGGACTGGTGGTCTGAAGTGCATTTGTTTCAATGCGAGAAGTATAACAGGTAAGGCAGATGAACTTAGAGCTTGGATTAGTACTTGGAAATATGATGTTGTTGCTATTACAGAGACTTGGTTGAGGGAAGGGCAGGATTGGCAGCTAAATGTTCCAGGCTTTAGAAGCTTCAGGCGGGATAGAGGGGGATGTAAAAGGGGTGGGGGAGTTGCATTACTGGTTAAGGAGAATATCACAGCTGTACTGCGGGAGGACACCTCAGAGGGGTCATGCAGCGAGGCAATATGGGTGGAGCTCAGGAATAGGAAGGGTGCAGTCACGATGTTGGGGGTTTACTCCAGGCCTCCCAACAGCCAGCGGGAGGTAGAGGAGCAGATATGTGGACAGATTTTGGAAAGATGTAAAGGTAACAGGGTTGTGGTGGTGGGTGATTTTAACTTCCCCTATATTGACTGGGACTCACTTAGTGCTAGGGGCTTGGATGGGGCAGAATTTGTGAGGAGCATCCAGGAGGGCTTCTTGAAACAATATGTAGATAGTCCAACTAGGGATGGGGCCATTCTGGACCTGGTATTGGGGAATGAGCCCGGCCAGGTTGTCGAAGTTTCAGTGGGGGAGCATTTCGGGAGCAGTGACCATAATTCCATAAGTTTTAAGTTACTTGTGGATAAGGATAAGAGAAGTCCTCGGGTGAAGGTGCTAAATTGGGGGAAGGCTAATTATAACAATATTCGGCAGGAACTGAAGAATTTAGATTGGGGGCGTCTGTTTGAGGGTAAATAACATCTGACATGTGGGAGTCTTTCAAACGTCAGCTGATTAGAATCCAGGACCAGCATGTTCCTGTGAGGAAGAAAGACAAGTTTGGCAAGTTTCGGGAAGCTTGTCTAACACGGGATATTGTGAGCCTAGTCAAAAAGAAAAAGGAAGCATTTGTAAGGGCTGGTAGGCTAGGAACAGATGAAGCACTTGAGGAATATAAAGACAGTAGGAAGGAACTTAAGCAAGGAGTTAGGAGGGCTAAAAGGGGTCATGAAAAGTCATTGGCAAACAGGATTAAGGAATATCCCAAGGCTTTTTATACATATATAAAGAGTAAGAGGGTAACCAGGGAAAGGGTTGGTCCACTCAAGGACAGAGATGGGAATCTATGTGTGGAGCCAGAGGAAATGGGCGAGGTGTTAAATGAGTACTTTGCATCAGTATTCACCAAAGAGAAGGACTTGGTGGATGATGAGCCTAGGGAAGGGAGTGCAGATAGCCTCAGTCATCTCATTATCAAAAAGGAGAAGGTGTTGGGTGTCCTGCAAAGCATTAAGGTAGATAAGTCCCCAGGGCCTGATGGGATCGACCCTAGAATACTGAGGGAGGCAAGGGAAGAAATTGTTGGGGCCTTGACAGAAATCTTTGTATCCTCATTGGCTACAGGTGAGGTCCCAGAGGACTGGAGAATAGCCAATGTTGTTCCTTTGTTTAAGAAGGGTAGCAAGGATAATCCAGGAAATTATAGGCCGGTGCGCCTTACGTCAGCGGTAGGGAAACTATTAGAGAGGATTATTCGGGACAGGATTTACTCCCATTTGGAAACAAACGAACTTATTAGCAAGAGACAGCATGGTTTTGTGAAGGGGAGGTCGTGTCTTACTAATTTGACTGAGTTTTTTGAGGAAGTGACGAAGATGATTGATGAAGGAAGGGCAGTGGATGTTATCTATATGGACTATAGTAAAGCCTTTGACAAGGTCCCGCATGGCAGACTGGTACAAAAGGTGAAGTCACACGGGATCAGATGTGAGCTGGCAAGATGGATACAGAACTGGCTCTGTCATAGAAGACAGAGGGTATCAGTGAATGGGTGTTTTGCTGAATGGAGGAATGTGACTAGTGGTGTTCCGCAGGGATCAGTGCTGGGACCTTTGCTGTTTGTAGTATATATAAATGATTTGGAGGAAAATGTAGCTAGTCTGATTAGTAAGTTTGCGGATGACACAAAGGTTGGTGGAGTTGCGGATAATGATGAGGATTGTCAGAGGATACAGCAGGATATAGATCGGTTGGAGACTTGGGCGGAGAAATGGCAGATGGAGTTTAATCCGGACAAATGTGAGGTAATGCATTTTGGAAGGTCTAATACAGGTGGGAGGTATACAGTAAATGGCAGAACCCTTAGGAGTATTGACAGACAGAGAGATCTGGGCGTACAGGTCCACAGGTCACTGAAAGTGGCAATGCAGGTGGATAACATAGTCAAGAAGGCATACGGCACGCTTGCCTTCATCGGTCAGGGCATAGAGTATAAAAATTGGCAAATCATGTTGCAGCTGTACAGAACCTTAGTTAGGCCACACTTAGAATATTGCGTGCAATTCTGGTCGCCACACTACCAGAAGGACGTGGAGGCTTTGGAGAGGGTACAGAAGAGGTTTACCAGGATGTTGCCTGGTCTGGAGGGCATTAGTAATGAGGAGAGATTGGAAAAACTCGGATTGCTTTCACTGGAACGACGGAGGTGGAGGGGCGACATGATAGAGGTTTACAAAGTTATGAGCGGCATGGACAGAGTGGATAGTCAGAAGCTTTTTCCCAGGGTGGAAGAGTCAGTTACTAGGGAACATAGGTTTAAGGTGCGAGGGGCAAAGTTTAGAGGGGATGTGCGAGGCAAGTTTTTTACACAGAGGGTGGTGAGTGCCTGGAACTTGCTGCCAGGGGAGGTGGTGGAAGCAGATATGATAGCGAGACATTTAAGAGACATCTTGACAAATACATGAATAGGAAGGGAATAGAGGGATATGGGCTCTGGAAGTGCAGAAGGTGTTAGTTTAGGCAGGCATCAAGATCGGCGCAGGCTTGGAGGACCGAATGGCCTGTTCCTGTGCTGTACTGTTCTTTGTTCTTTGTTCACTCAGGGTGGGAAAGGAGTCTGATGAGGCACCGTTATACTGAATTGTGCCTTTCATATTGTCATATGAAAGACCAAGTGGGCCCACATCAGAGACACCATCTATGAATCAGCAATGACTACCTTTTACAAACATGAGAAGCAGAATGCAGACTGGTTTCAATCTCACTTTGAAGAGCACTTGCACTGCTGATCTCCAAGAAAGCCCCCAGTGAGTGAACATCCTTAGCACTTAAAGCCACCAGAAGCACCGCGCAAAGAGCAGCCAGGCGCTGTGCAAATGACTACTGGCAACACCTTTGCAGTCGTATTCAGCTGCCCTCTGACACTGGAACTATCAGAGGAATGTTTGACTGCATGAAGAGAGCTTTTGGGCCAACCATCAAGAAGATTGACCCCCTCACGTCTAAATTAGGGGAAACGATCACTGACCAACACAAGCAAATGGACTGCTGAGTGGAGCACTATCTAGAACTGTACTCCAGGGAAAATTATGTCACTGATACTGCCCTTAATGCAGCCCAGTCTCTGCCAGTCATGGATGAGCTGAAGGAACAGCCAACAAAATTGGAGCTCAGTAATGTCATCGATTCTCTTGCCAGCGGAAAAGCCCCTGGAAAGGACGGCTTTACCCCTGAAATAATCAAGTGTGCCAAGCCTGCTATACTCTCAGCACTCCATGAACTGCTTTGCTTGTGCTGGGATGAGGGAGCAGTACCACAGGACATGCGCAATGCCAATATCATCACCCTCTATAAAAATAAGGGTGACCGTGATGACTGCAACAACTACCGTGGAATCTCCCTGCTCAGCACAGTGGGGAAAGCCTTCACTCAAGTCATTTTAAACAGACTCCAGAAGCTGGCTGAGCGTGTCTACCCTGAGGCACAGTGCGGCTTTTGAGCAGAGAGATCCACCATTGACATCCTGTTCTCCCTTCGCCAGCTGCAGGAGAAATGTCGCGAACAGATGCCCCTCTACGTTGCTTTCATAGATCTCGCCAAAGCCTTTGACCTCGTCAACAGATTTGGTCTCTTTAGACTACTAGCAAAGATTGGATGTCCACCAAAGCTACTAAGTATCATCACCTCGTACTTTCAATACCAGCTTAATTAATGGAGTAAATCCACTTTGGACACTTTTACTTTAAGTGTCATGGCATTTTAACAAGGAAACTGTGATAAAGTTTAACAGACTGACAAATAGTGATGAATAATGATTGAAATATACACCACAAAACCAAGTGAATGAAATATCATCTGTTAAAATATAATTGGTTATTCCATATGCTATTGATAATCTTGGCAGTTGCTGTGCATACATTACTTACATTAATGTCACTTACATTACTGTTAATTACACAGCTGGAAATGACCTGCAATACAAAGATACATTTCAATTTCCACAGAATGATATAATTCCCTGCTAAAACAAGACGGAAACTTAAATTAATCATGAATTGTACAATATAAGTACTTCACAATGGTTCCTGTAAGAACAAAAACCTTGCATGTACAACTGCAGGGAGTAAGAGCACAGGACACCTCACTTTGACCAGCAAATTTGTATATTCTTACAATCCTTGCTATGACAAAACTTTGCTTTTAAAAGTGAACATTTTAAATTCCATTCATGTTATTTCTTATACTTTAATGTAGTGACATTGGGGAGACAGTAGCATAGTGGTAATGTCACTGAACTAGTAATCCTGAGGCCCAAACTAATGCCATGGGGATAATAGTTCAATTGGCACCATGGCGGCTGGTGGAATTTAAATTCAATTAATTAATAAACATTTGGAATTGAAAGATAATCTTAGTAATGGTGCCATGAAACTAACACTGATTGTCATAAAACCCATCTGGTTCTCTCATGTCCTTTAGGGAAGGAAATCTGCCATCCTTACCTGGTCTGGCCTACATGTGACACCCGACCCACAGCAATGTGCTTGACTCTTAACTGCCTGTTGAAATGGCCGAGCAAGCCACTCAGTTGTCAAGGGCTGGTTTTTGCCAGTGACGCCCACATCCCATGAAATAAGAAACAAAAATGTAATAGAGTAAATGCAATCAATTTTGACAAAGACTTTTGATAAAGAATAATGATTGTAACATACACTGTTAAACCAAATGAACAATGCATCCCAGCAATGTAAACTAATTGTCTCCTGCAAACAAGGCCTCACATATTCGTGGTTTGCATAACAATAACCCCAAAAGTGCCTTCGTAACTTAAAGCAGGCAAGAGATGTGGTGGAAAATTTTTGTCTTCAGCACCTGGGCAAGATCTTGACATCACAGATCACCTGCTTATTGTAGAACCTGCCCGATTTTTAGTTGGGGAGGAATTTATGATCGAAAAACAGAAAATGCTGGAAATGGTCAGCATCTGTGGATGGAGAAACAAAGTTAACATTTCAGGTTGATGACCTTTCATCAGAACTGGAAGAAGTTAGAAATTTAACAGTTTTTCAGCAGTGCTGAACCACAAAAAAAAGTCCAAGGAGTGATTAAATGACAGAAGGGAAGATGGTGCAAGGCAAAAAGGGGTGGTAATAGGATAAGTAAAGAAGCAAAAAAATGACTTTTAAAGAGCTGTAAATGCTTACAGCAGAACCATTATCAGCTCTTGCTGTTCAGGAAAATGGGAGCGGTAGTTATGATCTTTATCTAACTGAGGAATTCATGTCAGCAAAAGAGAGATGTATGGGGAGAGATTTATGATCAGCAAGAGTGGCACAAGTTTCAAAGTCATTGAAACACATAGAAACATGATTATTTGTCAATATAATAACTATCAAATTAGATGGTGTTTTTCATCAAAATGAGCCTGTCTGATGATTGACACCTGTCAGATCTGCTGTTGAGTACATCTACAAGATTTCTCACGCAACCATAATAGTCATTTAGCAATAGCAAGCAGAAGTTCAGAATCAACAGCAAAAACCTTGGCTGGAGTGCAATTACTGGCACAGTTCTTCAAATAGCTGTTATTTCCTCTAAAGTTCATATTAATCAGCAATGGTATAGGAGGATACTTCCTGTAACACTTTAAAATTTACTGCTGACATTATTAAATTGTTTTCAATCTCTAAGAAAAATATACTACATTCAGGAATGAGACTCAGCAGTTGAAATTGTTCCCTTTCTGGGCTAGAGAGATTGATTGGTATTGCATTAACAATTATGACATTGCTAAAAGGGTACTTATGCTGTCAATTATGAGCCCTAACTTTCTGCAGCAAGTTTAATGGGCAATTAATGTGAAAATCCAGCAAGTTGTTAAAAATAACAGGGAAACAAAGGGTGAAATGCCATTTGTGCAAAGCAAACGGTAGAGTGGCAGAAATCAACCAGCAGGTTCTGGATATTCTTTTCTCCCCATGAACTTGCTTCCATATAATGGCCTGGATTTTTCTGGTTAGTGACGAAGTAATGACACTCACTAGCCACCTTGCTGGCAGTTACTTATAGTGTTTTCATGGGATTTTGAACATAGACTTGCTGTCATCGGGCATCTGATCTCACACAGCGCCCTGTACATGGAACTTGTGGTATTTGCAACAGCATGGCTCTTCAACCGTTCAGAATAAAGATCCTAACTGAGGCACACAGGGTGGAATTTTATCTTAACAGTCCCGCAAGCAGCGGGGTCGGGATGAGTGGGAGTTGTTGCCAGTAGCAGGTCAGAAACCCATTTGTTCTGTCAGCAGGCTTTGCCATAGTTCTTTAACTCTGTCACAGCATTAGCATCCTGCTTCCTGGTTTCCCAACCAATTAGAGAGGGCGGGTGGGATGATGCACCGAATATGTCAAAGGAAGGATTTCTAGTTAAAGGGACCCATAGCAGGGGTCAGAATGGCTGAACTGTACATTGATTCCTAAAACATCAGCAACCATCCCTCTCCAGGCAGCTCCTCACATCCTCATCTGAACAACCAACACTGGCACTTATCTTCATCTTGTGCCATCTCACACCCATGCTTCACAGTCACTCTCTACAAATATTGTCCTTCCCTCCTCTCCACCCAATCCATTTCTCACACTCACAACGCTTTGTTCCTTGCAGGAAAATAGAACGTAGACCTCCAGAAAGAGGCAGAGAGCCGAGTTGTGGGGCGGCGGGGGTGGGGGAAGGGGACCACCAGTACTAGCTACCTTGATGGCCATTGGCAATGTGTGCCCACCTTCTCCACTGGGAAGGAAGTCTTATTCCAGGAAATTGCAGCTGTCAGCAATGACTTAGCCTGAAAGTCTGAGCCTTCTGAGGAACTGTCACTCACACAAGTCAAGAGAGCTAATCCTCTGCCTGTACACCCTGTTTTGGAATCTCACTTCCTTCGAGCTCGATTTCTGTGTCCATTTCCTCTGTCTTGTGGAGCAGCATGTCGCTGAAGAGAAGTCAGCTAGTGCTGCTGCTGGTGTTGCTCTTTCTGCTCCTGGTGATGTTGGTGTTGCTGCTCCACTTGTTCCTCATCAGAGGTGCAAGGTAGAGCTGAATAAGCTGTCCCCATGCCATGGTAAAGGCTGACAGCAAGGAAGTGCAGATCAAGGTGACTGAAGTTTAAGGCAGGTGAACTGACTTCCAAAAAGTTGGAATCACCTGTCAAGCAGTGAGATTACACTCTCAGAAGAAGTACTGTGTACACCAACCTCTCAACTAGGTGTGGCTACATCTAGTTAGTTTCACTATTTGAAGGCTTCCTAGTCTGTAAGTTTCACTGAAGAAGTACTCCCCACTATGCTCTTGTCTTGTTGACTCTGGTGAGTTCCACCCAGCTGAAGAAACTGGTGGGCTGGCTGTTAAAGCCAGAATGCAGGTTTAAATTCCCAGCTAATTGTATTTTGAAGATTTGAATTTATTATCCAACAGCTCCATGGGTCTTCCCCGCTCACCTGCAAACCTGCATGGGTTAAGCTCAAAAGTGGGTGGGATTATGTTGGGTTCCTGGCTCCATGCCACTTTTTGGATCTTTACCCACCCCCTCACCTTTAGCAGCACCTGAACCTGCCTTCCCTTAGCTATAAAAATTCTACTCACAGAGTCTGAACAAAGATTTAATAACCAGGAAATATAAGATTGGATTTAAATCATGTACAGAAAGCAAAATAAAGATTGGGAAAGACAGATGAAATCAAGGGAGCGAGAGATATAAAAGAGACAGATGAAAAAATAATGTTTCTTTAAAATGTCCAACACTAATTACATTCTGAAGGAATGAGATTCCACACTTGTAAAATTTTATTTTCAAGGTCAGAGAGGTTGTTTGGCAGTAATTATAATTTATCACACCATTAATAATTCACTTACTCCTGAAAAGTTAGTCCTGACTTTTTTGTGCCATGTTTAGTGGATTACTAATGGGTGAGTACAGCAAATTCATGCTCATCCTAACAATGAGGACTGTTGTAGTGTAGCCAGTGACACTGGAGCAGAGTATGTCTGACAGAAACCTTCAGATGTCAGTGATTAACTGCACATGCGCGGACACCGGAGGTTGCTGTCTGATGTGCTCCATAATAACAGTGACTGCTGTTAGCCTCATCATTATCTTTAAGGCGAAATCCAGGCCAAATGTATGGGCATGATGGTTTAAAACAAGTTCATAAAATTAATAAGGAAATCATTTGAAAGGGCCAAATATTTGACATCAAAGCTATAAAAAGATACAAAAATTCATATAATAAAATTATTAATGTTAGAGAATTTTCACATAATATTAAAAATAATTGCTGCTTATTGATGATTCCCACATTCAAATTATAGCTGAATGTTACTGCAGCTTAAAATTTCACATTATGATAGCATCATAATTGAAAATGTATCATGCATCTATTATCATCTTTAATCACATTTATTTATTAATTTATAAATTTTCCATTTTTTGCAAAAAAATGTTAAAATTAGCTAGTACTCTAATCTTGACTGGAGAAAATGGTACAACATGTCAGTCAATTAAATATACAAAGTTAAAATGAACAATCCTAACTAAATTGACACTGGGACAGTTGGGTGGAATTTATTGTGGGGGCATGACAAGAATTTGCACCTGAAATCATTCCCATTTGTGCGTCCATTTTGCTGAGATCTATTCACTGCCAAAGATCCTGCAAGTTCATCAACATACGCCAGAACGCACAAAGGGGCATAAACAAGGGGAAATCAGTATACATAATCTGGGCCCGAGGAAAGTGTTGAAAGAAAATCATATATTTCATCTTTAAGTGTGAAAATTAAAGTTTCAAGCCATGCACATTAGTCACAGAATGTATAAGAATATGCAGTTTCCATTTTTAATGTCACTTATACTAATGCCATAAAATGCATTCAAAAAAACAGAAAATAAAGTGCAGGTTTCAGCAAGGATATATATTCTAAAATCATTTAAAAACTCACAATAAAGCACAAGAAAAATTACTTTGTTTTCTGTTGAGCTTAAAATTCTGAGTTTAATTGTTACACCTGTTCTGATCAGCATAATTGTTGCAAATTCATGTGTTGGGAACTATAGCTTGGGGCGAAGCCAATATTAATCAGCAGCTATGTGTTTGGAAGAAGGTATGGGTGAAAAACAGGAAAAAAAAGAAATTTGTGTATAGTGTAATTCCATGCATAACACACTTGTGTCTGAATTTCCTCAACCTTTTCCACAAAGTATTTGCTTTTCACCCGGTTTAAAAGAGTTTATTGGTGCAAATACACAGTAAATTCCATCCAATGCTAGTAATTCAGGAGCACTTCATAATTGGGTACATAACCTCTCTCCAACCCTGAAGTATAATTGTCCTTTGTACTCCTTACTGCTAACTGGATCTGCATTCTCCTACATATCCACATATCCAAAAGTATCGGGAACTAAATTCTGGAAGAGAAGTGTTCTGCATATAATGATTTGTCATTGCAGAGTACCATCCTTCAGTTATCTGAATGTGCACTAATGGAAGCAATCAAATTGCATTGTGACGACCTTTGTTTTTAATAATTTTCATCCTTGACTCGGTGGTAGCACTCTCACCACTGAAAGACATGTGTTCAGGTCCCACTCAGAGTCTTGAACATATAATCTACGTTGACACTGCAATATAATATTGTGGGAATGCTGAACCTGCTTGGAGGTGTCGTCTTTTAGATGAGCTGTAAAATTGAGGCCCCATCTGCCCTCCCAGGTGCATTATTTGAGAAACTTATCAGTGTCCTGGCCAAAATTTATGACCTTAACCAACAGCAAGAACAAATGATTTTGTCATATTTGCAATATTTCCGAACATTACAACAGTAACTATACTTCAAAAGTGCCTTATTGACTGTAAGGTGCTTTGGGACATCCTTAGGTCATGAATGGTGTTATGCAAACACAATTTCTTTATTTAATACATGAAGAGCTTTTAAATTAGAATTTAAAAATTATTGTAACTATGTTCCATATAAGGCATCAGTATTTGCATTTGTCATCCTGATTTCCTCTTAAGTTCTCATTTCAGGCATTCAAATCCTCTTAATTGGAACTCCCCGGTGAAAGTAATGTTGTCCTATTTATCAGGTCATTTCAAATTCGAAACAATTGATGACTATAAAATGCTTTTTATTCATAATGCCAATATTAGCAGGCATTAAGTCTTTTACAAATCCCAATTGCAGCTTTTATCTGTGAGAAGATGTTCTAATTCAGTAATTCCCTGTATCACTGTTCAAACTGCTCCAATGGATCTCCGATGAGGGAAGCTTGAAAGTTCTCAGAATTATCTTTATGTAACATTTCAATAAAAGTGAAAATTGCACAAGTGTTAACTAATAATAGCGCTGTCACAGCAGGTATTGAAAGCCTAAAGCTTTTAAAAAATATATATCAAAGCAATAATCTGAGTTTAGCGGTTAAAATATGTAAAACTTAATAGCAAAATCAATAAGCTATACTCTGTGTCATTCAGTTTCTGCTTTGAGCACAATCGGAAAACTGTGCCCAAAATGAGTTTGAAACTGCACTGGTTCGGAAGTGTTTCAAGTTTCTGCTAAAATTAATTTGCATAATCACAAACATAAAGGGCTGGAATTTAACTGTTTTACGCACTGGTAGCAGGGGAGTCTGAAAGCATGTGGGAAAACGAAAGTTTCAGCAGCATGTTTGTCTTTTTTTTAACGCAGCCACTGTATTTGCATCTACTGGATTTCCCAAAAATTAGCGCAAGCTGCGTGTTGATGAATCACGTGTGTC
The DNA here is from genome assembly GCF_036365525.1 of Heterodontus francisci. Lineage (NCBI taxonomy): Eukaryota > Metazoa > Chordata > Chondrichthyes > Heterodontiformes > Heterodontidae > Heterodontus > Heterodontus francisci. The sequence continues at coordinate 70,517,014 of NC_090385.1, forward strand.
TATTTCAGCTGAACTATTTAAACAGACCCAGCCAGGATGAAAGTAAAAGGATTGTCCAGGAATTTCAAGAGGGTAAGAAACTGCAGCAATGGACTCACAACGTTACACAGTAGCATCGCGTTTCACTGATGGAGTGGTCATCAAAGGGAGGAAAGAGCCTGCCAAAGGGAGCAAGAAGGCTTGGCTGGAAATTGCTGAGGATGTTAGCAGTAGGAGTGTGGTGTCCCGCTGCTGGATACAGTGCTGCAGACAGATCAGGAAAGGTGAGTGTCTTGGCATATTCAGGTATATCCTGATGTGCGTTTAACCTCAACTTCCCCGCCCCACTGTGCCCTCCACAGCCTACTCTGCATATCACTCCTCATTTTAGGCATTCAAATCCTCTTAATTGTAACTCCCCGGTGAAAGTAATGTCCTATTTATCAGGTCATTTCAAATTAGAATCAATTGATGACTATAAAATGCTTTTTATTCATAATGCCAATATTAGCAGGCATTAAGTCTTTTACAAATCCCAATTGCAGCTTTTATCTGCAGCTGCACCCACCCATCACTCCCACACATTTCCATCTGACCATCCACCACTGACACTCACCTTCAACTTAGTACAATGCCACATCTAGTCCTCATAGTGAACCTTCACAAATGTTGTCCTTCCATTCTGCCAACACATTCCATTACTCTCACTCATAGGTCTCCTCTCCCACTTAGCAGAAGAAGACAGCACAGAACAAAAGCTAGATACAGAGAGGCAGGGATTGCCCTCCAGCCATCTCTATACTGACAGCTGCAGAGGAGGAGGTGCTGGAGATAAGCTGGGTTTTTTAGCATGCCTGGTCATCAGAGATGGCGAAATGGGGGCTTCCCAGCTACCTAATGACAGAATTAAATATTATACTGTCACATGGCATACAACACACACTCATGTTGACTTCATGTCAGGAGCCACTGAAATATAATCATGTGCAATGATTTAATACCTTCTTATCTTGACAGTTCCAAATTGTGACTTTTATCTCCCACAGACCCATCAAGCTTCCCACAGGAGGTAGTGTGGGATTTCCCTTTGCATTTTGCAAATGTATATAACAGCGATGTTATTTTTCTTTGCATCTAGCGATTTTTGCTACTTCCATCCATGTTTGCCAGGATTTTGTCAGTTTTATTTATTTCTTCCCTCGTGCCCTTTTTATGATCACCTTGGGACATTGTCAATTTTTTCTTTGGAACATTTTGGTGAATCACATTCCCCTTTTTTAACTATATACCTTTGCATAGTTTTCCTCTATTTCTGCCTTCATTTCAGTGGTTTCTTCTATGGATTCATTTTCTTTTATTTGAATGATTGAGTTTCATAGAACTATTTTATAATTTGAATTAAGACACTTCTTTTGGTAAAACATAGCATCCTTCCTTGTAATCAATAAATTGCAATACAATAGCTATTGATATACAGTAAATCCCTAATGCTATTATAAAGCAGTTTAATTTAAAAAGCAACAGAGAACATTTCTCCCTACTAATTTTTTTAAATGAACAATAAAATGCCACAATGAACATTGCTTTTGACTTTCTGTTGACAGTAGGTCTTTACATTCTCAAAGAATAACTTATTTTTGTTGGCAATGATCTATTTAAGGAACAAAAGCAAATATTTAATATGGTACTAAGTTTACCAAGACCAAGAGTATCACACATTAATTAAGTGTTGCGACCAGTGAGAAAGAGTTCGAGGCTTCCCTTTCAGCCTTCACCTGGTTTTACTGTAACAGGGTTTAATTTTAAACACACCATGTTTTTAGCTCGCCCTTGGTGAATCCTTGTTCACCACTTTCCAATTATAAGGCAAAGAAACCAGCACAAACTGGCTTTTTTAGGTTTAAAAAAAGAAAAGTTTCAAATTTATTAAACGTAAACTCCAATTTGGTTAATGCCTACAGATACACAACGTGCCCATGCTAGCATGCATGCGCGATACACACATGCAGATAGAGACAGAAAAGAGCAGAAGAAATAAAGTGGAAAAGTTTGAGGCAATATCTGAAGAGATTTTGTCACGGTTCTTCGAGCTTACTGTAGAGTCCTTGATTGTAGGTAGATCTTGCTTTTCGTTGGGGCCCAGTATTCTGCTTAAACTTTGTTTGCTGTGGGAGGCTTTTCTCTCTTGGGGTTCATGTGTCTTCAGTGGATTCAGAGGCTTGTGAGAGAGATAGATGGGAGCAGAGAGGAGAGATCTTCTCAATCCAGGAGCAAACAGTCACTCTCTCAGTTCAAATTGTTTGTACAATTCAGAAAAAAACTCAGGTTGCCATGTAGGTTAGTCATGTGTCTAACTGGTCTGACCATGTCTTGAATTGTATCACCTTAGCAGTCTCTGGAATGCTTCTCTTACACACAATACCTGGTGATCAAGGTCCATTGTGTGGGGTTGAATGTGTTAGAGCATGGTCCTTTGTCCTTCAGATGTCTTTTCCAGCCATGGCTGATCTGTTTAACAAGTCCTTTTTTTCACTCCAGTAACAGTTTAAAATCAATGTTCATGACACAATTAATGTGCTTCATTCTTGGCAGGTGGGGGCCTAGCATGACATAAGCAACAACAACTGTTGTCAGGTCACTATATCAATAACATCTGCATGAGATGGATACATTTAAATGCCAGACTAGCCAAAGAATTTAGAAATATGAATGTGTGAACAACTTGTGGAGTATTTAACATGAAGGGGGATAATATTGTCACAATATAATATCTACTTGGAAAAGAAAATTCCTACATTTTTAACAAACAGCCTTATGGTTTGTGATGCGAATATTTTTTGTCCACTTCTATTGCAGAAGTCTTAATTAATGAATCTATACAAACGGCCAACACCCCCAGCTTATACACACTACTGAGTCAGCGGCGCTTGAGATGGCTTGGCCATGTGAGCCGCATGGAAGATGGCAGGATCCCCAAAGACACATTGTACAGTGAGCTCGCCACTGGTATCAGACCCACCGGCCGTCCATGTCTCCGTTATAAAGACGTCTGCAAACGCGACATGAAATCGTGTGACATTGATCACAAGTCGTGGGAGTCAGTTGCCAGCATTCGCCAGAGCTGGCGGGCAGCCATAAAGACAGGGCTAAATTGTGGCGAGTCGAAGAGACTTAGTAGTTGGCAGGAAAAAAGACAGAGGCGCAAGGGGAGAGCCAACTGTGCAACAGCCCCAACAAACAAATTTCTCTGCAGCACCTGTGGAAGAGCCTGTCACTCCAGAATTGGCCTTTATAGCCACTCCAGGCGCTGCTTCACAAACCACTGACCACCTCCAGGCGCGTATCCATTGTCTCTTGAGATAAGGAGGCCCAAAAGAAAAAAAAAGAAAAGAATACAAACAAAGATATTGCTGCATTACTAACAGACAATTCCCTGCTGCTTTTTAGCGTTTGAATCGAAAGCAATGGAAGAGAAAGCTTTGAAGGGTTCAACAGTTTTGTTAGATTCCTCACATTTTCCACGAATGGTAAATGGCATCAACATATTTTGTAATTTGACTGCTGATTAAAGGCTAGTTTCTTTTAACTTGTCTCGTATAAAATCATGGCATGTCATAGGAATAAATAACTCAACAACTTTAACTTACTAATGTTACAGTTATTTTGTTGGGTCTTACTGCAGTATTGTAAAGACGTCTGCTATGCAGGGACATAAACAAAGCAATTTCAGAACCTATAATGCCACTTTGAAGTGATTATCCAGCACAGTTGATTCAATATCACAAGACTGAACGCATTGATTAACATCTGAATCGAATGTGCTGAAGCAATTATGCGCATTTGCTTTTGTAAGTGGAGTTACTTTTTCAATTCGCAACTGACGTATTCATCTGAATTTTCTCATTGTCATCGTGCTCCATTGGGCTTCCTAACCTGATTAGTTCTGAAGGAGCTAATAAATACATGGGAGTAGATTTTACCCCTCTATAGTCAAACACACATATTTGGATAAATGAAAAAATTCAGTGTGTTTCAGATGCTATCTGAATGTACAAACACACAGCAGAGGCTGTATACAGCGAAAGGCAGAAAACTCTAAATTTACAATTTCAAAAGCAAATAATGTCCTAGAATTTCCTCAATGCGATTTATGTCAATGTGGCACTTTTTTTTTTGAAAAAGTATTGCCTCCACCACTGGTTTCTGGCGGGAGATACACAAAGGTTTTCTGGTTGTGTTCAGTTGCATATTCATTGGTTTTACACCAGTGCTTGGACCAATGTAGAGCTGGTGCAAATGACTACACCAGCAGAAAACTTACATGCACCCTTTTAACTGCAGTTTTCACTCTGCAACATTCAGCAGAACAAGGTAAGACAGAAGTACTGCTTGGCTGTTTCATTTCACTCTCAGATTACATCACTGCATATAATATTTTATATATACTAGGTCCAAATTATGAATATTCAAATGCTATCTGTGCCCAGAGGGCAGGAGGGCAACAAACCAGGAGTAAAGAATAATAGAATCATAGAATGGTTACAGCACAGAAGGAGCTGATTTTGCCCATCGTGTCTGTGCCAGCTCTCTGCAAAAGCAACTCACCTAGCCCCACTCCCCCACTTTTCCCCGTAGCCCTATAATTTTTTTTTCTCTTCAGATAATTATCCAATTGTCTTCTGAAGGCCACAATTGAATCTGCATCCATTATACTCTCAGGCAGTGCATGCCAAATCCTAACCACTTGCTGTGTAAAATAATTTTCTTTATGTTGCCATTGCTTCTTTTGCCTATCACCTTAAATTGATGTCTTCTGGGTTTGGATCCTTCCACCCAAAGAGAATAATTTTTTACCATCTACTCAGTCCATACCCCTCCTGATTTTTAACATCTCTATCAAACCTCCTCTAAATTTTTAAAGAATGCATAACTTCACTTATTCAGATCTCCAAGCCACCTTACAGGTTATGGATGCCACCAATTTATCCAGAATTATCACTCGTGTTACCCAGAAGGAGGTGGCACTGGCACTGACTGTCAATTTCCTCCTGCCCAGGATTGCAGAACAATACTACATGAAGTTCCACAGTCTCAGTAGGGCAGGTCGGGAAACATACTCCCTTTTCTTCCTTTCACACCCTGGGCACAGGAAACTTTTCAGCCTCTCAAAGCAACTAACCATTGTCACGCCCACACAATCTGAATTTATGAAATAAACTCAAAACAGTCATTTTTCTTGTAAAATAAAATGGACTAAGAGGTCAGGTGACCTTTTCTTTCTTGCCAATACACAGAACTACAAGAACTCTGAGCTAATTTCATGTCTTGACAAGTCTTGGAGAAGTCATTAAAATACAAAAGACCTTTCTGAACACATCCCTGAGAAACCATTAAAATGTGACTGGCCTCTTCTGTGGTAATATCTGCTTATCTCCAACTAATTGGTTTAACAAGCCAGTTGTAGATTTTTTGACTCCAGCCTCAAATTCCAAAGAATGGGTGTGAAAAGTCATTGATATTTGGCTGGAATATAACAAGAGCAGTCCGCAACAGCGCATCTGCCTTTTTAAACCTCCCAAGTCTTTCTTCAGTAAACAAGGAAAAGCATTACAGGCCTGCACTGTTTCAAGACTTCACCCCAGGGAAATGCAAGTTTAACTGAATTCTTTAACACCATCAGATATAATGCATGTTATCATAATAATCCCTATCTATTCTTGAGTATCTGTGTCAGTGTGAGAGTGGGTGTTGTGAATATTTCAATTGTTAAATAAACTTTTACACTTACAAGAAAGCTTGTCATTTGTCTGCTCTTGACAATTAAAGTATTCAGGAGTTAAAAACATCTTTTTTTTAAAAAAAACATGCTGTTTTCGGACAGTCGAGAGGTGAAAAAGCGGAATCGTCCCTATCATCTTTCACCTGCCAGTGACAGATTGGGGGCTGATCATCTGGGGTCAGAAAGTTCAGATTAAACAAGAGGTTTGGAAATGGGAGGTAAATTGATTGCTAAAATTGTTTTTTTTTAAAAAAACAGGTTTTCTCATTTTTACTGTGATAAAAGACATGGCCTCGTTCGACACCAAAGCACTTGTAGAACAGGGAGAGTTAACTTGGGTGCATTAAATCCATTAAATATTGAGGGACTAAAAGCTATAGCTAACCCAGGTGGGAGTAACTTTAAGGCCAAAAGCAACGAAGCCCGAGATCCTTAAAACTCTAGCTAATCATTTTCATATTGATCTAGAAAGAGAAGAAACAGGCACGGAAGCTGAGATTGACAACATTGAATCAGCTAGAATTCAAATGGAAGGAGAACGTGCCATGAGAAAATTGGAATTAGAGTTCCAAAGGGAAAAAGAGCAAAAAGAAAGAGGAGTGCAAAGGGAGAGAGAAGCAAGGCAGTTTGATATGGATAGGGAAAGACTGAGATTGAATAGAGTACCACTAGCAATACAAATACTGAACCCGATTCAGAGCAAAACTTTGATTTCTTGAAACACTCACGATTAGTGCCAAAATTTAATGATGAAGTCAAATCATGCTTTATCTCTTTTGAGAAAATTACTCACAGGTTAAAGTGGCCAAAAGCGTCTTAGACCCTCCTTTTTACAAGGTGAATTAGTGGGAAGAGCCTGTGAAACTTTCTCCATGTTATCAGAGAAGGACTTTAGTTTATGAAAAAGCCAAAACTGTTCTTTTAAACACCAATGAGCTAGTCCCTGAGACATATAATAAAAAATACTCAATAAAGGTCAGCTCAAACCTTCACTGAATTTGAGCGAGTTAAAAACATGGCTTCTGATCGCTGAATTTTTTTTATTCGTTTGTGGAATTTGGTCATCGCTGGCTAGGATAGCAATGATTGTCCATCCCAAATTGCCCTTGAGAAGGTGGCGTTGAGCAGATGTCTTGAACCGATGCAGTCAATGGGGTATAGATACACCCACAGTGCTGTTAGGAAGGGAGTTCCAGGATTTTGACCCAGCAACACTGAAGGAACGGCGATATAGATTCAAGTCAGAAGGGGAACTTGCAAGGGGTGGTGTTCCCTTGCATCTGCTGCCCTTGTCCTTCTAGGTGGTAGATGTCATGGGTTTGGAAGGTGCTGTCAAAGGAGGCTTGGTGAGTTGCTGCAGTGCATCTTGTATATGGTACACACTGCTGCCACTGTGCGCTGGTGGTGGTGGGAGTGAATCTTGCAGGCAGTGGATGGGATGCCAATCAAGCAGGCTGCTTTGTCCTGGATGGTGTTGAGCTTCGTAAGTGTTGTTGGAGCTGCACCCATGCAGCTCCAACAACTCATGCCCTGTACCTTGTAGATGGGGAAAAAAGAATTGGGGAGTCAAGAGGTGAGTTACTCGCTACAGAATTCCCAGCCTCTGACCTGCTCTTATAGCCACAGTATTTATGTCACTGGTCCAGTTCAGTTTCTGGCCAATGGTAACCTCTGTGATGCTGATAGTGCCGCAAATATTACATGCCACTCATCAGCCCAAGCCTGGAGGCTGTCCAGGTCTTGCTGCGTATGGATATGAGCTGATTCAGTATCTGAGGAGTCATGAATGGTGCTGAACATTGTGCAATCTTCAGTGAACATCCCCACTTCTGACCTTATGATGGAGCAACAGTCATTGATGAAGCAGTTGAAGATAGTTGGGCCTATGACACTACCCTGAGAAACTCCTGCGGTGATGTCCTGGGACTGAGTTGATTGACCTCCAACAACAACAACCATCTTCCTTTGTGCTAGGTACAATTCCAGCCAGCAGAGAGCTTTCCCCCAGATTCCCATTGACTCCAGTTTTGCTAGGGCTCCTTGATGCCATACTCAGTCAAATGCCAACTTGATTTCAAAGGCTGACACTCTCACCTCACCTCTTGAGTTCAGCTTTTTAGTCCATGTTTGGACCAAGGCTGTAATGAGGTTGGGAGCTGAGTGGCCTTGGCCGAACCCAAATTGAGTGTCACTGAGCAGGTTATTGCTGAGCAATTGCCACTTGATAGCACTGTTGACAACACCTTCCATCACTTTACTGATGATCAAGAGAAGATTGATGGCGCTGTAATTGTCCGGGTTGGATTTGTCCTGCTTTTCGTGCACAGGACATACCTGGGCAATTTTCCACATTACCGGGTAGATGCTAGTGTTGGAGCTGTACTGGAACAGCTTGGCTAGGAGCGCAGCTGGTTCTGGAGCACAAGTCTTCAGTAGTATTGCCAGAATGCTGTCAGGGCCCATAGCTTTTGCAGTATCCAGTGCCATCAGCCATTTCTTGATATCACATGGAATGAATTGGATTGGTTGAAAACTGGCATCTGTGATGCCAGGGACCTCAGGATGAGGCAGAGATGTATCATCTAATCAGCACTTCTGGCTGAAGATGGATGAAAATGCTTGGCTTTGTCTTTTGCACTGATTTGCTGGACTCTCCCATCGTTGAAGATGGGGCTGGATGAGTTTTGTGGAGCCTCCTCCTCCTGTCAGTTGTTTAATTGTCCACCACCATTTGCAACTGGCTGTGGCAGGACTGCAGAGCTTAGATCTGATCTGTTGGTTGTGGGATTGAACAGCCCTGTCTATTGCATGCTACTTTCGCTGTTTGGCATGCAAGTAGTCCTGTGTTATAGCTTCACCAGGCTGACACCTCATTTTTAGGTATGCCTGGTGCTGTTCCTGGTATGCTCTCCTGCACTCTTCATTGAACCAGGGTTAGTCGCCCCCGGCTTGACGGTTATGGTAGAGTGTAAGATATGCTGGGCCATGAGGTTACAGATTGTACTTGAATACAATTCTGCTGCTGATGGCCCAAAGCGCCTCATGGACGCCCAGTTTTGAGTTTCTAGATCTGTTTGAAACCTATCCCATTTAGCATGGTGGTAGTGCCACAACACACGCTGGTCAGTATGCTTACTGTGAAGATGGTCCTTTGACTCCACAAGGACTGTGCGGTGGTCACTCCTACCAATACTATCATGGACAGATGCATCTGGGACAGGTATATTGGTGAGGACAAGGTTAAGTAGGTTTTTCCTCTTGTTGGTGCCGTCACCACCTGCTGCAGACCCAGTCTAGCAGTTATGTCCTTTAAGACTCAGCCAGCTCAGTCAGTGGTGGTGCTACCAAGCCACTCTTGGTGATGAACATTGAAATCCCCCACTCAGAGTACATTTTGTACCCTTGCTGCCCTCAGTCCATCTTTGAATTAGTGTTCAACACGATGAAGCACTGATTCATCAGTGAGGCGGGGTGGGGGTGGCGACAGTAGGTGGTAATCAGCAGGAGGTTTCCTTTCCCATGTTTGACTTGATGCCATGAGACCTCATGGGGTCTGGAGTCATTGTTGAGGACTCCCAGGGCAACTCCCTCCCGACTGTATGCCACTGTGCCACCACCTCTGGTGGGTCTGTCCTGTTGGTGGGACAGAACATACCCAGGGATAGTGATGGTGGTGTTTGGGACATTGTCTGCAAGGTATGGTTCTGTGAATATGACGATGTCAGGCTGTTGCTTGACTAATCTGTGGGACAGCTCTCCCAACATTGGCACAAGCCCCCAGATATTAGTAAGGAGGACTTTGCAGGATCAACAGGGCTAGTTTTGCCATTGTTTCCAGTGCCTTGGTCAATCTCAGGTGGTCTGTCTGGTTTCATTCCTTTTTCATAGGCTTTGTAGCCGTATGATACAACTGAGTGGCTTGCTAGGCCATTTAAGAGTCAACCACATTGCTGTGGGTCTGGAATCACATGTAGGCCAGACCAGGTAAGGACAGCAGATTTCCTTCTCTAAAGGACATTGGTAAACCAGTTGGGTTTTTACAATAATCGACAATGGTTTCATGGTCACTATTAGACTAACATTTTGATTCCAGATTTATTAACTGAATTCAAATTCCACCATCTGCCATAGTGGGATTCAAACCCATGTCACCAGAGCATAAGCCTGGCTCTCTTGGTTACTAATCTAGTGACATTACCACTACGCCACTGCCTCCCTTTGAAGATAGAACCCTCATATTTACGAGAAGTGATTCAATAAGAGGAATTTTAAAATAGTGTCCCAATTAATATCAAAACCCATATTGAGGAACAAAGGGTCCAAAAGTTGAGGGACGCTGCTTCAATGGCGGATGATTACAAACTCACCCACAAACCCTTTACTGAGAGGAGATTAAATGCCCTCTGAAAAGGCCTAGCGAGCCACTCAGTTCAAGGGCAATTAGGGATGGGCAATAAATGTTGGGCTTGCCAGCGAGACCCATATCCCATGAATAAGTTTTTTTTTAAAAAGTCAGGGAAAACCCCTCCCTAATAATCCCCAGAGGTCTGGAAAGGGCAGGAAGTGGGAGAATGACAGGCAATGGGGTGGTAGTGAAAGGGAGAATAGAAGTGAGAACACTGGGGGGCCCTTCATAGGTCAGAAAGGAAGGTGCAGCGGGTAGGAACGATTCACAAAGACTCATGTGTTCCCACTGTAGTGAAACAGGGCACATGAAAGCCAGCTGCTGGAAATTGAAGGGGAAGCCACTGAGTTTTGTTGGGATTCACAAGGCCAGTCTAGGAAAGGATGCCCTAACAAGTGGCATGGCAGACAAGCCCATGGCCCTAACCATGGTGAGTAACTCCCCTAGGAATATTGCCATGGACACTGGGTAGAAACAGACAAAATCCCTGAGCGTTACCAGAATTTTCTCTTCAAGGGAAAGGTGTCCCTGTACCCCTCTAATGAAGCAAGCAAGTCAATTGTCCTGCTTAGGGATACAGGGGCCACCCAATCCTTAATGCTGCGTAAACGCATTACCTTCCCACCAGAGAGCTCGGTGAATGCGAAGGTTCTGGTAAAAGGCATTGAAGGTGGGTGTATGCCCAGAACCTTATATTGGGTCCATTTACAGTGCAACCTAGTATCTGGACCGGTATAGTAGAGATTGCCCCTAGTCTGCCTGTGGCTGGAATATTGTTGCTCTTGGGTAATGATTTGGCTGGGGGTAAAGTGGTAGCCTCACTTTTGTAGTCTTAGGCAAGCAAAATGAGGCCAGAGAGATGGAGCAGTTATAGAAGGAAGTCTCTGGAATATTCCCTGAATATGTAGTGACCAGGTCCATGGCTAAGCAAGCTCCGCTGGCGAGAGCTGAGCCAGTAATTCTGGCTGACCAAAATCTTTTTCGGGGATTTAGAAGGGGAGAAGGAGGTTCATCAGGCAGACCTCAAATTAAAAAATAGCACAGACCACCTGTTCTGAGGCAGAAGGCATTCTCGAATGCTATTATTTACAAAACAGGATAGTGATGAGAAAGTAAAGATGCCCTCAGCAACCTGCAGAGGAGGAGTGGACAGTGGTCCATCAAATTTTAGTTCCTCCCAACTATCATAAGGAGTTTTTGAGGATTGCCTATGAAATCCCAATGGCTGGGCACATGGGTATCCAAAAGACCCAAGCCTGGATAATATAGCACTTTTATTGGCCTCACCGCCACACAGATGTGGTAGAATTCTGTAGGACCTGCCATACCTGTCACGTCGGGAAACCACAGGCTGCAATCATGCTCACTCCATTAATACCTACAATTGCTTTTGACCAACCCTTTTAGCAGAGTTCTGGTAAATTTTGTGAGACCCTTACCTGGAACTAGGACAGGCTTTCAATATATCTTAACTATCATGGACCTTGCCTCCTGATTCCCAGAGGCCATACCCTTAAGACAAACCACAGCAAAAGCCCTGGTCGAGGGGCTGACCCAGTTATTTATCCACTACAGACTGCCCAAAGAGATCCAATTGGATCAAGGATCAAATTTTATGTCTGTTATTCCAAGAGGTTATGTATAACCTCAGCCTCACAGTTAAAATCATCAGCACACCACCCACAGTCACAAGGGGCTCTGGTATGGTTTCACCAAACTCTGAAAACCATGATCAGAGCCTACTGCTCTGTGCACCCCATGATTGGGACAAGGGGTTAGCTTTTCTGCTGTTTGCCACTCGGGATTCAATCTGTTCAAACTGGTCTGAGGCACGAGGTAAGAGGCCCCCTTAAACTGATCAAGGAATAATTTCTAGGTCTAAGGGAGGAAGCCTGATTGCTTAATTATGTATCAGCCTTCTGCAAATGACTTTTTAAGGCATGTGCTGTGGCTAAGGAACACCTTAAAGCCTCCCAGCAGATCATGAAAAGGAAAGCAGACAGGCATGCCGAGGCTTGGACATTCAAACCAGGGGATCAGGTCCTGGTAATGTTGCTGTTACTAGGCGAACTCCTGAAATCTAGATTTAATGACTATTGCATGGGGAAAAAGATCAGTGAGGTCAATTATTTAATCAACACTCCCGACTGGAGAAAGAAGCAAACAGCTGTGCAACATAAACATAATAAAGAAATATTATCGGGAACCAAACAAACTGGTGAATGTATGCCAGTTAGTGAGGACAGTTGAAGATGGAAACTTATAGTGAGGAGAAGCTAGGGGAAGAAGGGAACCAGGAAAATTCTTAGATTGAACCCCCTATTGTGAAACTAGCCAACACAGAAGTCTTAGAGGCTAGAACAGTACTTGATGAATTAAATAACAAGCAGAGGAAAGGCATAGCAACACAGCTAAGAGAGTCTGGGGAAGTGTGTGGGGACAAATTGGGTCACATTTCTTTGATCACACATGATGTAGATGTCGGGGAGAACTCCCCTATTAAAAATAACCCATACCAACTGAGCCCAATAAGTTGGTTCAAGTCCGAGACAATGACCTGATTGAGGATAGTCAAAACAGCTGCAGTTCTCCTATTGTATTGGTTCCTAAGCCGGACGGTTCAAAGCAACTCTGTATTGACTACCGAAAGGTTAATGCAGTGACTCGAACAGATTCATACCCAATTCCTGGCATTGAAGATTGTATTGACCAGGTAGGCAACACCGTTTACATCAGCAAAATTGATTTATTCAAAAGGTAACTGACAAGTCCCCCCATGACCACCCAAGCTAAAGAAATCTTGGCTTTTGTAACACCGGATGGCCTATTCCAATGCAAAGTCATGCCATTCGGTTTAAAGAATAACTCAGCAACCCTTTAAAGACTGATGAATCAGGTGGTGGCTGGCTTAAGCAATTGTGTTGTATACGTTGATGACCTGCTGGTCTATAGCGACATCTGGGAAGACTACCTAAATCATTTAAGGGTATTATTTGAAGGTTTACAAAGCACTAAACTAGTGGAAAATTTTGTTAAAAGTGAGTTCACTAAGGTCAAAGTGACCTACTTGGGACATGTTGTAGGTCAAAGTTGGGCATTGCCAAGGGCAGCAAAAGTACAAGCCCTAATAGATTTCACCATTCCCAAAACCAAGAGAGAGAGAATGTGATTCCTGAGGATGTGTGGATTCTTCAGAAAATGTGTCCCTAATTTCAGCATCCTAGCTGTACCATTGATCAATTTTAATCAAGAAAAATGTGAAGCCAGTGTGGTGAGAACTATGCCAGATGGCTTTCTAGATATTGAAGGCTATTCTAACAAATGAGCCTGTGTTAGCAGCCCCAAAATTTAACAAGTCATTCAAGATGGCTATTGACGCAAGCAATGTGGGAATGGGAGCCATTTTACTCCAGGAAGATGACTCCAGTATCGAGAGGCCAATTGGCTATTTTTCTAAAAAAATTAAATAAACATCAGTGGAAACATTCCACCATAGAAAAGGAGGCTTTGGGACTTCTGTTCACCCTTCAACATTTTGAAGTTTACATCAATAATGGACACAGGGAAATTTTAATATACACTGACTACAATCCACTAACATTCCTAGAGAATTCAAAGTTAACAATGCCAGGCTGTTCAGATGGAGTTTCCTCCTACTGCCATTTAACTTAAAAATCATGCACATTTCTGGGAAAAATAATTTCATTGTGGATGTTTGTCCAGAATTTAAAAAGACAACCTGTCACCAGCAAGCTATGGAAGGCCGAGTGACAGTGACTGAGGAATGCATGTGAATGAATGTGTGAATGTTTATTATCATGTGTAATACTTTTCTTTCTATGAAAAATATTAACTATCAAGGAATTTCATTTTTTCCCCCATTTTGTAGGGAGGTGTCATGCCCATGCAATCCAAACTTATAAAATAAATTCAAAACAGACACTTTTCTTGAAAAACAAAATGGGCAAAGAGGTAGGTGACCTTTCCTTTCCTGCCAATACATGTAGAACTACAAGAACTCTGAGCTAATTTTCATGTCTGGCTAAGTCTTGGAGAAGTCATTAAAATACAAATGACCTTCCTGGCCACATCCTTGAAAAACCATTAAAATGAAAATGACAATTTCTGTGGCAATGGCTGCTGCTCTCTAACTGATTGGGTTGACAATACTGTTGCAGACATTTTGAATCCAATCTCAAATTCCAAAGAATGGGCTTGAAAAGCCCTACTTTAGCGAGGTGAGAAGAGAATGAATGATCCCTAGATTCCATTGTCTAACAATGGCCTCACCATCAGAAGCCATTTATGAGGGTCATGGAAAGAAAAACTATGATCACATGACAAAAATTAGGGCCGGAATTTTATGGTAGGTGGACGGGAGCTGGCCACCGGCTGAAACGTTGGTGGTAAACCCACTTCTGCCTCGCCTAGGGATCCGACCTGTATTTTGCGGGTTCACCAGCTTCAACTGGTGTGAGGCGGGACTTCCACCCGCTTGAGGTAGGAAGTCCCGCCTAATAGAGCTGCCGGCCAATCAGCAGGCCAGCAGCTCTTGATCCCAGCAGCGCCACTGGGAACGGTGGCCACTGCTGGGGCTGCAGATAAGATGCCTGGGAGCCAGGAGGGAAGGTAAGTTCTGGTTACCTCGCCATGGGTAATCGGTCAGGCTCTGGTGAGGCAAGGGTGGCCGATTGGGGGGAAGGGAGGCGTGTTGAATCTTGGGTGTAATTGGCGTAGCAGGGGTGGCCCTCCATCGGGTACAAGGTGTCCAATCATGAGGGCTACCCTGGGACACTCGGAAGCCGCCTGCTTTCATTAGGCGGCTTCTTCTGTCTCCAGGACGTCCAATTGCCACGTGTAAAATCCGCGTGGAGGTGGACGAAGGCCCTTAAGTGGCTGTTAAGTAGCCCTACGTAAACTGGCTGCGGAGGCAGGAGCGGGTTGGGAAGATCTCCCGGTGTCTCCCGCTTCATTTTACGCCACTCCCCCCGCCACCATCCCGCTCATCGGGGTGGCATAAAATTCCGGTCTAGGAAGGTATGTTCTGGGCAGACCAAAGAGATCCATCTATGCCATCGAAGATAAAGGATCCTGCCTAAGATTATCAGCTTTGAACTACATATAAGCAGTGACTGGAGTTTGGCCTTGAAAACCCTACCTGTAAAATTGTACCAGGACCCTGCCGTTGACCTTTGGCTGAGTATAACAAGAGCAGTCTGTACCTCCCAAGTCTTTCTTCAGTGAACAAGGCAAACGATTACAGGCCTGCATCATTTCAAGTCTTCACCCCAGGGAAAAGCAAGTTTTAACATCACACCTAATGCAAGTTATTTTTATAATCTTTGTTTTTCCTTGAGTGTGTGTGTATCTGTATGAATGTGAGAGTGGTTGTTATTGTGAATCTTTCTGCTGTTGTATAATAAACATTGATATTTCTTTTAAACTTACGAGAAAACGTGCCATTTGTCTGTTCTTGACAATTAAAGCACTCAGTTTAAAAACACCTTTTTATAAAAAAAAACACGCTGTCTTCAGTCAGTTGAGAGGCGAAAAAGAGGGAACCATCCCTATCATCTCTCATTTGTCTGTAACACAATTCACAATGCTCACTGATTAAGGTCACTTTCAACTCACTATCCTGCACTGTAGTCACAAACTAACAAACAACACCTGTCTCATACAGCTCCAAAATCTCGTGCTGCACTTTAACACCCTCCACCACCCACCCCCCCCCCACCCCCACTTCTATCACTTTACTTCCCCAATGATATTTGCTATACATTCTTGAACTACAAACCTTCCCTTCAGTTACTTAGCTCCTTGTAGGAGAAGGTGACACATAATGCAAACTACTGGAAGGTGCTTGCTCCCCACTTAAACCCCTTAGCTCCAAGAGCAGACGGTTTCTGGAAAGGTACTCAGCTACTGCCATGGGAGATGTTGAGGTCAGCAGCATCTTGCTGGCACCAGGTTACTGACTGGCATGTACTTTTTTTTTTAGAGATACAGCACTGAAACAGGCCCTTCGGCCCACCGAGTCTGTGCCGACCAGCAACCACCCATTTATACTAATCCTACACTCCTACCAAACATCCCCATCTGTCCCTATATTTCCCTACCACCTACCTATACTAGTGACAATTTAGAATGGCCAATTTACCTACCAACCTGCAAGTCTTTTTTGGCTTGTGGGAGGAAACCGGAGCACCCGGAGAAAACCCACGCAGACACAGGGAGAACTTGCAAACTCCACACAGGCAGTGCCCAGAATCGAACCCGGGTCCCTGGAGCTGTGAGGCTGCAGTGCTAACCACTGCGCCACTGTGCCGCCCTACTGTCAGTCTAGAATCCCTGTGAAACACCCCACAGTCACAACAGCCCAACTACCTTCAAAGATATACCTCCAGGTCCCTCTGCTCCTCAGTCATAGAGTTATACGGCCCATCGTGCTCCAGCACCCCTTTAGAATTGTATCCTTTAATTTATATTGCCTCTCTTCATTCTTCCTATCAAAATGAATCACTTCCCATTTCTCTGCATTAAATTTCATCTGCCACTTATTTACCCATTCCACCAGCCTATGTCTTCTCCAAGATTTTCGCTCTCCTCTTCACAGTTCACAATACTTCCAAGTTTTGTGTTGGCTGCAAATTTTGGAATTGTGCCCTGTACACCCAAGTCCAGGTCATTAATATATGTTAAGAAAAGCAAGGATCCTAACACCAACCCCTGGGGAATCCCCTTATATACCCTCCTCCAGTCCAAAAAAACAATGTTTCAACATTACTGTTTCCTGTCACTTAGCCAAATTCATTTCCATGCGAAAATAAAAGCAAAATACTGCAGATGCTGGAAATCTGAAATAAAAACCAAAAGTTCTGTAAATACTCAGATGGTCTGGCAGCATCTGTGGAGAGAGACGCAGAGTTAACATTTCAGGCCAGTAACCTTTCATCAGAAATGGCAAAGGTGAGAAATGCAATAGGTTTTAAGCAAATCAAGCGGGGGGAAAGAGAACAAAAGGCAAGGTGTTTATAGGACAGAGGGCCGGAGAGATTAACTGACAAGGAGGTCATGGGGCAAAGAGAGTGCACTGATGGTGTGGTAAAAGACAAAGCATTAGTGCAGAGGGAGTGTTCATGACAGAATAATTAGCAGCCCTAGCAAAGCACAAAGATGAAAAAAGTCGGCAGGCACATGGTTTAAATAAAAAGATGAAACAAAAACAAATAGAAAATGGCCAGTGATGCTCTGAAATTATTGAACTCAATGTTCAGTCCGCAAAGCTGTAGAATGCCTAATTAAAAGATCAGGTGCTGCCTCTCGAGCTTGCATTGATTTCCCCAATATAGAGGCGACCGCACTGTGAGCAGCGAATACAGTATACTAAATTGAAGGAAGTACAAGTACATCACTGCTTCACCTGGAAGGAGTGTTTTGGGCCTTGGATGGTGAGGAGAGAGGAGGTAAAAGGGCAGGTATTACACCACCTGCGATTGCATGGGAAGGTGCCGTGGGAACGGGACAAAGTGTCGGGGGTGATGGAGTAGTGGACCAGGGTGTGGCGAAGGGAACAACTTCTGAAGGGGCTGGATAGCGTAGACACAGAGATTGTTTCCACTTGTCGGGGAATATAAAACATTGGGCCACAGATTCGGGATAAAGGGATGATCGTTTAGGACTGACATGAGGAGAAATTATTTTGCTCTGTGAATTGTGAGTTGTTAATCTTTCGAATTCTGTACCCCAGAGGGTTGTGGATGCTTCATCGTTGAATATGTTTAAGGCTGGAGTAAACAGATTTTTGGTCTCTCAGGGAATCAAGCGATTATGGAGAACAGGTGGGAAGGTGGAGTTGAAGCCTAAGATCAGCCATGATCGAATTGAATGGCGGAGCAGGCTCAATGGGCCATGTGATCTACTCCTGCTCCTATTTCTTGTGTTCTTGAGATCCCTCCAGAGATGCTGTCAATAGCAGCTCTACGCCAGGAAGATTTAATTGACTTACTGCCCAAAAAACAAGTGCATCAACATTGAATTTCTCCCCCTAAGAATCATGAATACAATTACTTCAATCTCAAAAGCCAAAGAATGTTTGATAAAATTAGTCATGCAGTTAGGCTTGCTGAATACACAATGGATGTAAGTTGCACATGCATGTCACTGCAATCTTTAGCAATATGTTATTTCAAAGAGCTTTATTTCCTAATTTTCCAGTAGAAAATTCACTCTTGAATCTCTTTACAACAGCACCAACAATAACAAGCAAGGCTAAAACTATGGGTATGGTAATATGGTAATATATTGGTAATGTTAGTGGACAGTAATGCAGAGGCTTGGGTTAATAATCTGGCAGACAGGAGTTCAAATGATACCACTGACAGCTGGGAAATTTAAATTCAATTAATTGAAGAAATCTGGAATAAAAACTGAGGCTGGGATTTTATCAGCCCCCGTGTGGCAGGCTAGGAGGTGGGGGGGGGGGGGGGGGGGTGCCAGTAAAATGCCAGGGAGCTGCATTGCGAGGGCTCCTGGCTGTAGTCCCACTACCGGGCCATTTTCCCAGTGGTGAGAACGGCAGCAGCTTGGCCATCTGATGACCAGTGGCGGGCAGCCAATTTAACTAATTAAAGGACCAATTGACAGCCATTTCCCAGGTCACCAGCGTCTTGCTGCTGGCAGAGCGGCCTCACCCCACCACGTGGCAAGGCCACCATCTGCATGGAGATGGCCTCTCGGTGGTTTCCTGAGGGTGGGGTGTTGGGCCTCGGTTTCCAGAGGCTCCATGATCCAAGAAGGAGGCTCTAGTCGCCAATGGCCATCACCGCAGTCCCGACGCTGATAGTGGAGAGGTTACCCCTCTGATCACCGTGGCTTGCCTGGCCCTGGCACAGCAAAATTCTTACCTCCCCTTTGAGGCACCTCAAAATTGAAGCAACTCTCGTTCTCCTTGCAGCCTTAGTTGCAAGTCTCTCGGTGGTGCTGCTGAGGTTGCAGAGCTGTCGACCCTCCGATTGGGCTGGCAGCCTGGAGAGCTAGCCCGTTGGGAAGACTGCCACTGTGGCCCCGTTATCTGCCTGGACGGGATCGCGGCCCACACATGGTTCTGACATATCCCAGCCCTAATATCAGTAATGGTGACCATGAAGTTAATGGATTCTGATAAAAACCCAAATGTTTCATTAATGCCCTTAAGGGATGAAAGTCTACCATTCTTACCTAATCTGGCTTATATGTGGCTTCAGACCCACAACAACGTGGCTGGCTACAAAATTTGATATTGTAGTCCCTCGTATTTTCAGCACTTTGGGTGCACTTCCTGTGTGGCCTGCGGCGAATGCCATTTTGGTGAGGTTGTCGGGAGTGTATGCTGGAAGTATACAGAGTAGACTGATCATGTAATGCTGATTTGATGCAAGTGATGCCATTTTACACCATAATGTTCCAGCTAATGTCCTGTCTTAAACATGCACATCTGAGCATGTGTTAAGCAGCAGGAAGGACCCCCAACCAGCGCTATTTAAAAGGATCATCAACTACTGTCAAGTTAGTTGCTGATCGATTCCTATGAGCTCTTGCTGCGTTTGTAGAAGTGCTGTGTGTTTACCATTGCTGTTTAAAGTTGGTGAAGCCTGTGGGAGTCGTGTTGCATATCGTGAAGGCAACTGTTCTGACTTCAAGAATTCTGCTTGGACCACTTGCTCCCAGTCATGGGTGCTATAAGTATCATCCCCCTGGCCTGCAGCAGGACAAGGTAATGGCGCATCGGCAATACAGAAGAGGATATATTGCTCTCAGGGAGGAGGAGGAGGGGAAGATGGAATCTCAACAGGAGGCCACATCAACACAGTCTTCAGGGAGAAATTCTCTTAACTTCATCAAAGAGCAGTGCGCGTGATGTCTCCATTTTACAAAGGAGCTGCTCACTGAAATCTACCACACCTGCAGCCTCTGAGCAGGAGAGGAAATCACTGCCGGTGAAGGTGACCTGGACCCTGAACTTCTTTGCATCAGGATCCTTCCAAGCTGGAGCAGGTGACATAGAGTCATAGAGTCGTATAGCATAGAAACAGGCCCTTCGGCCCACCGCGTCCATGCCGACCATAATGCCTATCTATACTAATCCCACCTGCCTGCATTAATTCCATATCCCTCTATGCCTTGCTCATTCAAGTACCTGTCCAGATGCCTCTTAAATGTCGCTATTGTTCCTGCCTCCACCACCACCTCAGGCAGCTCATTCCAGATACCCACTATTCTTTGTGAGAAAAATTTACCGCTTTTTGATCCCCTTTAAACCTCCTCCCTCTCTCAAATCTATGCCTTCTAGTTTTAGTCACCCCTACCATGGGAAACAGACTCTGGCTATCTACCCGATCTATGCCTCTCATAATTTTATATACCTCGATAATGTCCCCTCTCAGCCTCCTTCGTTCCAGGGAAAACAGACCCAGCCTATCCAATCACTCTTTATAACTCAAGCCTCCAAACCAGGCAACATCCTTGTGAATCTTTGCTGCACACTCTCTAGCTTAAACACATCTTTCCTGTAGTGCGGTGACCAGAACTGCACACAGTACTCCAAATGCAGCCTAACAAACGTTATGTACAACTGTAACATGATGTCCCAACTCTTGTACTCAATGCCTCGGCCGATGAAGGCAAGCATGCCATACGACTTCTTCACCCTGTCTACCTGTGTTGCCACTTTCAGGGAACTATATACTTGCACCCCAAGGTCTCTCTGCTCAAGAACAATCCCCAGGGCCCTGCCATTCACTGTATATGTCCTGCCCTGGTTTAACTTCCCAAAATGCATCACTTCACACTTGTCTGCATTAAATTCCATTTGCCACTCCCTTGCCCACTTTCCCAGTTGATCAACATAACTGTTGTAACCTCAGACAGCCTTCTTCACTGTCCACTATACCACCAATTTTGGTGTCATCTGCAAACTTACTAATCATGGCCCTTACATTCACATCCAAGTCATTAATATATATGGTAAACAACAGAGGGCCCAGCACCGATCCCTGCGGCACACCACTGGTCACCGGCCTCCAATCTGAAAAATAACCCTCCACTACCGCTCTCTGCCTCCTATCACCAAGCCAATTTTGTATACAATTTGCTAGCTCACCCTTCAGCGTTTGAACCTTCTGGACCAGCCTACCATGCGGGACCTTGTCAATGGCCTTGCTAAAGTCCATGTAGACAATGTCCATCGCCCTACCCTCGTCAATCCTCTTGGTCACCTCCTCGAAAAGCTCACTCAAATTCGTGAGACATGATTTCCCACGCACAAAGGCATGCTGACTATCCCTAATCAGACCATGTCTTTCCAGATGCATATAAATCCTGTCTCTCAAAATCCCTTCCAATAACTTTCCCACCACTGATGTGAGGCTCACCAGCCTGTAGTTCCCTGGCTTATCCCTGCTGCCCTTCTTAAATAAAGGCACAACATTAGCTATCCTCCTGTCTTCCGGTATCTCACCCGTGGCTAATGATGATACAAAAATCTCTGCCAGGGCCCCAGCAATCTCCTCCCTTGCTTCCCATAGCATCCTAGGATACACCTGGTCAAGCCCTGGGGATTTATCCACCTTAATGTGCTTCAATACCTACAACACCTCCTCCTTTGTAATGTTGATATGCTCCAGGATATCGGTGTTCCCTCCCTTGAACTCACTAGCTTCCATGACCTTCTCCACAGTAAATACGGACGAGAAATATTCATTGAAGACCTTGCCCATTTCCCGTGGCTCCACACATCGATTACCACACTGATCCTTAAGGGGACCTACTCTGTCCCTAAATACCCTTTTACTCTTAACATACTTATAGAATCTTTTAGGATTCTCCTTTATTTTATCTGCCAGGGAAATCGCATGCCCCTTTTTGCCCTCCTAACTTCCTTCTTAAGTGTAGTCCTATTCCCCTATACTCCTCGAGGGACTCACTCGATCTTAGCTGCCTATACCTGAGAAATGCCTCCTTCTTTGTCCTGACCAGACCCTCAATATCCCTCATCAACCAAGGTTCCCTAAACTTGCCAGCCTTGCCCTTCCATCTAACAGGAACATGCCGGCCCTGAGCTCTTCCTATCTCACTTTTAAATGCCTCCCACTTGCCAGACGTCTCTTTACCTATTAACAGCCTCTCCCATTCAACTTTTGAGAGTTCCTGTCTGATGCCATCGAAATTAGCCTTCCTCCAATTTAGCACTTCAACCTGATGACCAGTCCTATCCTTTTCCATAACTATCTTGAAGCTAAAAGAGTTATGGTCACTGGTCCCAAAGTACTCCCCCACTGACACATCAACCACCTGCCCATACTCATTTTCTCAGTGGAGGTCATGTGTAGCCCCTTCTCTAGTCGGGCTATCCACACACTGCTTCAGAAAACTATCCTGAACACACTTAACAAATTCTTCCCCATCTGATCTCTTAGCACTAAGGCAGTCCCAGTCAATATGAGGGAAGTTAAAATCACCTACTATTACAACCCTATAATTCTTACACCTATCTGTGAATTCCCTACATATATGCTCCTCCAATTCCCTCTGACTATTGGCCCTATAGTATAATCCCATCAAAGTGATCACCCCTTTCTTATTTCTAAGTTCTACCCATATGGCCTCGCTGGACATTTCAATTGCGATATCCTCTCCTAAGTACTGCCGTGATGTTCTCCCTAATCAATAGTGCAACTCCCCCTCCTCTCTTACCTCCACCTCTGTCACGCCGGAAGGATCGGTTCCCTGGAAAATTGAGGTGTTAGTCCTGTCCATCCCTCAACCACGTTTCCGTAAAAGCTATAATATCACAATCCCATGTACCGATCCATGCTCTGAGTTCATCTGCCTTACCTGTAAGGCTTCTTGCATTAAATTAAATACAGTTTAGCCTACCAGACCTTCCACGCTCCCTGTCCTGCCCCTGCCCGGCCTGCCCACTGGACTTGTTTGCTTTAACCTCTACATTTTCCTCAACTATCTCATCTGAGAGACTACTACTTTGGGTCCCACCCACCTGTAAGACTAGTTTAAATCCTCCTGAGTAGTACTAGCAAACCTCCCTGCAAGGATATTGGTCCCCCTCCAGTTTAAATGCAACCTGTCCTTCTTGTACAGGTCACCTCTGCACCAGAAGAGTTCCCAATGATCCAAGTAGCTGAAGCCCTCCCACCTACACCAGCTCTTCAGCCATGCATTCATTTGCCTAATCTTCCTATTCCTACCCTCACTAGCACGTGGCACAGGGAGTAATCCTGAGATTACAACCCTGGAGGTCCTGCTTTATAACCTTCTGCCTAACTCCCTATATTCACTTTGCAGGACCTCATCTCTCTTCCTGCCTATGTCATTAGTACCAATATAGACCACGACCTCTGGCTGCTCACCCTCCCCTTTCAGAATGTCCTGCAGCCGCTCCGAGACATCCTTGACCCTAGCACCAGGGAGGCAACATACCATCCTGCAGTCTAGTTTGTGGCCACAGAAATGCCTATCTGCACCCCTTACGATAGAATCCCCTATCACTATAGCTCTTCCAACCCTTTTCCTCCCCTGCTGTGCAGCAGAGTCCTCCGTGGTACCACAAACTTGGCTGTTGCTGCTTTCCCTTGGGAGGTCATCCCCCACCCCCCCCCCACAACAGTATCCAAAGCGGTATATCTGTTTGAGAGGGGGGTGGTCACAGGGGACTCCTGCACTACCTGCCTGCACCTACTACTCCGTCTGGTAGTCACCCATCTCTTTCTGCCGGTGCAGCCATTACCTGCGGTGTGACCACCTCACTAAACGTGCTATCCACGATTTCCTCAGCATCGCGGATGCTCCACAGTGAATCCACCCTCAGCTCTAGCTCCGTAATGCGGGTAGCCAGTAGCTGCAGATGGATACACTTCCTGCACACATGGTCGCCAGGGGCACTGGAAGCGTCCCTGATTTCCCACATAGCGCAGGAGGAGCATATCACGGGGCTGAGCTCTCCTGCCATGACTTACCCTTAGGTTAATTAGTTACTCCCTTAATTAAAAAATACTAATTATACTAGGGGCCTTGTTCTACCCACTTCAATCTAAAGTCCTTATAAAAAAAAACCCACTTTAGTAGTACTCACCTTATCACCAGAGATTTTTTTTTCCCAAAACTTTCCCCTTTTTTTTAAAACGATATTCTAACAGCTGCTACTCACCAACCAATCGCCTTGCACTCTCCACTGACATCACTGTTTGCCTTTTTTTTTTCAAAACTGCGGCGCGCTGGAAGAGCTCTGCTCCCGGAAGGTAAGAGACTGGGCCTCGATCTTCGGGGTCTATTTTATAGGTTCCTCTCCCGGCGTTCTCCCCACAGGTCTGCTCTGTTCCTCTCCGCTCCATTCCCAGAAGGTAACATTTCACAGTTTGCCATTCACTGCTAGGGAGGTCACTGTCGCTTTATATGTCAGGAGAGAGGAAAGCATTGCATTCTGTCTGGTCAGAGAGAAACAGGCAGACCATGCACATGGTTTCTCTGGGGTAACGGGTTTCCCCTTGGTGCAGGGCACAATCGATTGCGCACATGTGGCTTTGCGGGCGCCGCATCTAAATGCTGAGATGTACTTTAATTGCAAAGGGTTCATTCTATGAATGTACAGTTGGTGTGCGACCATGCTCAGTTCATCATGCTGGTGAATGCCCGGTATCCTGGTAGCAATCACGATGCCTTTATTCTGTGCCAGTCTGCTGTACCATCAGTATTTGAACCACCACATCAAATCAGAGGGTGGTTATTGGGCAACAAGGGCTTTCTGCGGATTACTTGTCTCTCGATTGTGGTACACAACCCATACACATTTGGCAGCATGAATATAGTGAGAGCCATGCTGCCACATGAAATATCATTTAAGCAAACAATTGGTGCGCTTAAGCAGTGTTTGCATTGCCTGGACTGCTTGGGAGGAATCCTGCAGTATTCACCAGATCATGTGACATTATTTGTTGTGGTCTGCTGCATTCTGCCCAACCTTGCCACCATGAGGGTACAGTCCTTGCCACCAGGTATGTGATGACTAGCTGAGGAGGAGGAGGGAAAAGAAGTGGAGGCAACCGATGCATCCCCTTTCCAGCCAGGCTGTCTGTGATCGGCTCATCTGACTGCGGTACCAGTGAACACGCCCTAAATTCCCCATTCAACAACAGAACCACACCTTACCTTCCCTCTGTCACTGACCATTAAAGCATTCTCTTGGCTGTTGATTACATATTAATTGGGTGTTTAATTATATTCAGGTGGTGGACATTAACTGGGGACTGACTTGTGGTCTTATAGTGCATGTAATGTGTATCTGTGTAAATGAAAATTTATAGAGTTTTTAAAGTATAGGCTCCTGTTCTATCCTTCACTATCTGGCTTTCTGGAATAGAACATTAGCCACAAAGCTGAAATAAAAGCCACCATAAAACAACCATTCCAACCCAACTTTATCAAACAAATCATCCAATATTCCATTGTGCATTCCCTTAATGCTTCTGACTGTTCCAGAGCTCCTATGCAGTGCTATCCCAATGGCTGCAGCATGGCTAGCAAAAGGCTGCTGACTTTCAGTGTGGGTCATTACAGATGGCCTTGCAGGATGCTCTCAAGCACTCTGTTGCTTGTAAACCTGGCTTTGGAACAAACCACCTCAGCATGGGCGACAACAGTTTGGACTGGCTGGTGAACAGGCAACAGTAAGCGCACTGGCGGAGTGACTGGTGACTGTATGAATGTTGGCATCCTGAAGGAGGACAGCAGGTTAATGCTCCACAGAGCCACTGCCCCTCCCTCAGGGCACGCCTCAGCAATCCTAGCAATCTGTTGGAAGACAGGTTTCTGGACTGCTGTGAGATGCTGCAGGCCTCTTCGAGCACTGGTATCCACAACCTATACTTTAAATATTCTATACATTTTCATTTACCACCAGTCTGAGGCTGCAGGCAGCAAACTGTGTTTGCATGGCAACAAGCTGAAATTACATTACTTCAGTCTGACCTTCTACTGCAGCACTCAGATGTTGTATGTCTTCTGCTTGTGGTGCAATAGAAGCTGAGGCAACAGCCATCAGCTGCTACATCATGGTTGGGTCTGCAAGTCTTCTCAATGATCTGGTCACCACTTCCACACTGGATAATCTCCAAGCTCTGAGCAAAGTCCTTTGTCATATTGGTGCTGGACTCCTCCATTGTCCTTGACAGTGACAGCAGCCTTTCTGGAGGACCTGCCAATGTACCAAGCATTTAATTGTGAATACTCAACAACACTTTTCTGTATGTTTCCCTATCGAAGTCCTCCTTTGACTGCTCTGCAGCAGAACTGGTGTCTGGCCCCCCCCCCTTTTGGGAGCTGGCACCTGCGCTACCCTTTCCCCCTGTCATGGATGAAGGCCACTTATGCTCGGTGATTCACCAGATGCAGACCCCGCCTCTATGCTCCCATGTAAAATACGCAGTATCAGTATCTGAGCTGTTGACTGCAAGTTTGAGATCTAGAGACAGGGTTTCTTCATCAGTCTTTTCTTCCTCTTGCACTTCATGCTCCTGCGCCACCTTGCCAGGTTGCAGTTCTTGGGTATCTGAAAGGAGAAAGGCATAAATTTAGGATTTGTGAGAGAAAGGAGAGGAAATCAAGAGGTGTATGCATAGACCATCTGCAGCTTGGGAATCAGAAGAGATTGTGGGATGAGGGAGAAGTGAGATGTGAGAAGGAGGATTAGGTCGGACCATAAAGCCATCTTTGATCCTTTCAGCCTGGCCGCTGGTAACAGCCTCAGTCATGGCCACTCCAATAATGGCAAGGAACTCCTACATTTGGGTAAGAGCATGCAGCAGATTCTGCTGCCTTCAGTTATGCACCATTTCATCCTGCAAGAGAGAGGGAAGTCAGTCAGTGAGTATGGCGCAATGTGTTTGGGTGATGTGGCTGTCATGGTTGAAAAGCTGCCAGTACGCACAAGTTGAGATGTGGGTATAAGGCTTGCAGCAGTGCTAAGTGTGTGAGGGTGAGTTGAAGCTATGTATGATGATTGATGGAGATTGTTGGTAGATGAGTGATGGGGGTGTAGTACATTGAGCAGTGCGTAAGTCTAGTCGAGCAGTTGTTGAAATATGACATTTGAAGATGCATTCACTAACCTTGGCAACTCGTGTGAGGTCATTGAACTTGTTTTGGTACTGCATCCATGTCATCAGGGGCTACGTTCCTGGTACTGACTTGTACAGCTATCCATACCATTGCCTTTTCAGAGTTTGTCTGGAGGAGGATAGAGGACCTCACCCCTCCTGTCCACAAAAGCCTCTAGTAATGCTTCAGAGAACTTTGGAGGCCACTCTCTTCCATGTTGTGCCATTCCTATATCTTGGGTAAAAATCACTTGTGCGATGAATTCCAGCATCTGCTCCAGCCAAAATGCACCTTCCCTTTAAAAGGTGCAGCTGGCTTTAAATAACACAGGCTCGCTTGAATTTATGCCTGCCTTTCAAGATTTTGTGCCTCTACTCAGGCATGTAGTCACAGAGGCCTGGGCTAATGATCTGGAGATATGAGTTCTAATGCCACAAAGTTAGCTGATGAATTGAGATTCAGTTAATTAAATAAATCTGGAGTTAAAAAGCTAGTAATAGTTCTGATCACCATGTGACTACTGGATTGTCATAAAAACCCATTTGATTCACTAATGTCCTTCAGTCAAGGAAACTGGCTGTCTGTACGTGACTCCAGAACCACAGCTCTTAACTGCCATTTGAAATGGTCCAGCAAACCACCCAGTTGTCAAGAAGTCAGCTCACTACCACCTTCTCAAGGGCAATTAGAGATAAGCAATAAATGCCGACCTTGCCAGTAACATCCACATCCTGTGAATAAATTAAAATGAAACTTGCTTATCGTATGCCTTTTGGACATGGTGCATTTATTAATGTATAATTCATCAGTAATGTAGTATAAGGATGGAAAAGGTTGATACAGAAGACAGTGAGAGAGACCCCTCCCACTGCAAGAGTGATAATGCAACACTCACATGAGATAGGCTGGAGAAAAAGGAGCAGCACAAAGGACACTAGCTTAGGCGAATGAGGAGTGTGTAGATAGTATAATGTAAATAATAAACAGTTCTGAGTTAACCTTTACTTGAGCCTAAGACTTTCTCTAGATCATCCTTGAAACACTACTGAAGACGTACTAATAACAATACAACAACACACAAGTAAGGCCAAGAAGCTGCTAGCAGTAGTCTGCTGTTACCAAATCCTTGCCCTTCTTGCAGATGTTCAATTTGAATGGAATATGCATCTATGATCATCTTTATACGTGTTCTTGCTCTTGAGACCAAGTTGATCTTGGGCAAAGTGCTGCATGTGGATAATGGTTGAATTTGACATTGAAAATTTCGAGCAAGTGCCATTTCCACCTTTCATCATCTTTATTGGGGCCTATTCATTTTAGCAGTAAGAACTACAACCAGTCATTAATACCAAGAAGAAAGTCGAATGCACCAGTAAAAGTACTGCGTCCAATTTTACTACACCCAAAATTGTGATACCCGCAATGTTAAATTTACTCAAATATAAATGACGAGAGAAAAATATAGCTCACATTCTGAAAAGTTTTGTTTCTTTGTATTTGATCATTAATAAAGAAAATGTGCTTCAGCAATATCAGCAATATCAGCAATTGTGTCCAGAATTTGATTCAAATATGTTTTGGATCAGTAAGTATTCAACATGGGATGGCTTACTGCTATTTACTTAGTGTTCCATATCTCTAGATTTGGCCACAACCATGTAAATAATAGAAAAAAAAAGAAAACAGAGTGCTGGAAACTCTCAGCAGGTATCTGTAAAGAGAAAGGTCAGGATAAATATTTCTGTTGTGTACTGTTCATCGGACTAAAACTGAGACAGGCGTTTTAGAAAGGTTGCAAAACTGAACAGGGGTGGGAATGGTGGGGAGAAAATAAACAAATATTTCAGTCACAGGGATGCAGTGGGTAAATGACCTACCAACTGCTTAACAGGAGATGGTTAAATGCTATAAAAGATCATCAGTTAGACAATGCAGCTATATAAGTAGGATTAAGGCAAATAGTTAATCAAAAAGCCATAGGAGAGGCCCTGTGCAAACTAAATTGTGAGACAACAAGGATGCTGCACCATACAAAGCAGAAAGATGAGATACTGTTTTTGCAACTTGTGCTAAGCTTTAAAATGTTGGGTGTATTTGCATAATTTGTGCATAATGTGGTAACTATTCCATCCATTAAGTGGAAAGAAGTCTCATTTAGGTAAAGGATTACCCACAGTGCTAAACTTATTTTCTGTTGTACTTTAGTAGAAGTTGAGGAAACCTTCCAGTATACTTTGGAGTTTTCACAACCAAGGTTCATTTCAGGAATATACGGTCTGTGTGCACACATTGGGCGGAATTTAGTGAGGCCAGCAGGAGTGGGAATGGAAGTGTGGAGGAGCAGGAGAATAGTGATGGAGGCGCTTGCCTGGAAATCCAATGTCGTACTGTCGATTCTGGATTTTGTCAGCAGCGGGAAAGCTCTGACACAACGAGACTGCAATTTAAATTGGTGAACAGCTTGTTGTAATACATTTGCATGGAACTGATCACAATTCAATGGGGCTTTGGAATTAAGTCAATGGTGGCAGGGATCATGTGCCTTCTGATCCCTGGCCATTGAAAGGCGGCAGCACCGAAGCCAGGCCTCTGACGCCACAGGAAGGCAGCCATAGGAAGCACTGGATAAGGGAAGAGGGGAGACTGGAGGCCATCGTTGGCCTGCTGTGCTAGGTACTCTGCATGGGTGGGCTTGGTCTCAGGTGACAGGACCCGGTGCCCATAGTATTGGGTGCTGGGCTCTCTGCAAGGGCCATTAGCACATAGGAAATAGGAGCAGGATAGGACATTCGGCCTGTTGAGATTCCTGGGGGAGTAGCAAAGGGAAAGGTGCCAACGCAAGTTCGTCTCTGCAAAGACAGCACTCTGGAGGGCTACTGATCAGCTGGCATGTGTCTCATATACCCTGTCTTTGGACCCCAGTGGCGCAACGCAACAGCTCTGACTGAGGGAGGGCCAGGAGGCAGATGTGCCTGCCTGTGAAGCCTCAAGAGTGAGCGACAGCAGCCAGCTATGCTAAGAAGGGCCTACCTGCACCAGAGAGTGTGCAGAACATGACTTACCTATCTCCAAATGTACGAGCGGCAGTGTCAGTGAAGACTGTGGCTCTCCACGAAGGCCGTTACTGAGTTATGCGCCATGCTGCAAGACGAGTTGTGACCTATGGGCTTTGGTGGTCACCCTATGCCCGTGGACTGAAGATCACCGTGGCACTTAACTTTTACGCATCTGGATCTTTCCAGGGATCCACCTGGGTCATGTGTGGCATCTCCCAGGCAGCAGCCCACCGCTGCATCAAGAAGGTAACCAGTGCCCTGTTCAAGAGGGCTGGCGATGATGTGTATTACCAGACCGACCATGATAGGCAGAGAGGTTTCGGAGCCATCGCTGGATTCCTTTATGGGCAAGGTGTAATAGACTGCATGCATGTGGCCATCAAGGCTCCCACAGAGCAGCCAGCTGCCTTCATCACAGGAAGGGCTTCCATTCAATCAATGTTCAACTGGGCTGCGACCACTGAAAGCATTTCTTGCAATTGTGTGCCCGCTTCCCGGGAAGCAGCCACGATTCCTACATGCATCGGCAGTCCCAGGTGCCACAGCTTTTCATGAACCCGCTCGCCTTCAGGGATGGATTCTTAGGGACAACAGCTACCCATTGAAGATATGGCTACTGATGCCTGTGAGGAATCTTCACAATGCAGCGGATGAGAGGTACAACATTTGCCATGGCTCCCCTGAGCGACCATCGAGCAGGCCATTGGACTGCTGAAGATGAGATTCCAGCACCTCGATCTATCCGGTCAAGACCTGCAGTATGCCCCAGCAAGGGTTTCGCTGTTGTCTGCTGTGCTCTGCACAATCTAGCACTGCAGACGGGGAGGCTTTGCATAAAGGATCTTCCAAAAGCTGATCAGGCTATCTCGACTGAAGTGCCAGATAAAGGAAAGGGGATCCCCTTATATCCAGGATTGGCCCTCACTCTCCACTTGTGCACAATGTCACTGGAGTCAGTGACGGGGTCTTTCCCTATGTGATCAATCACTGAGTGATTAATATCTTTTCCTATACCCCCATCCCACTGCCTGTATGACCCCACACACACATTCCATTTGCCTCTACATTCCAAGCCTCAGCCATACCTAATATCTTGTAATTACAGACTCCATTTTATTACCTATATCCTAGGTTCTTGTAATTACAAGGCTTTGCTCATTTTCTGTCTATATCTTGTCTTAGAGATGCAGCACACAGGACATTCCAAACCGATTTCTGCTGTGTTTACTTACACAAGTGAATTGACCATGATTTCCTTTCTATCTTTCACTCCCTTAAACCTTTGTGTTCCCACGAAGATCAAGCTAGCAAATTCAACAGTGGCCAATTCTACTTAATGTATCATGCCTTATATACATTCTCATAGTATAGCAGCCCAATGAGGCAGCAAAGGTGAAGGCAGCAGCTCACAATTCAGGCATGAAAGAATGAGTATTTCACAACAATTAATATGAACTGTATTAATGATAAAGTTATATAAAACAATTTAAATTATAAATGAAAAACACTTATGAAGCCCCAAGTGCATCTAGGTGTTTTTCTTAATATGTTTACAAGTGCTTCTACGAGGTGTGACCCCTGCACTAGCAGCTGGGATGGAAGCAAACTGCAGAACAGGCTGCCACTTGGCCTGGGATAACTGGGTGTCCTCTAGCTGCCTGCGGCCTGAAGGGCACCAGCTGGCAGAGGGGTTGCTACACAGGTGCAGGAGCCTCCTCAGTCATCGCGGCTACTGGAGCTGAGCTCACTGGTGGAGGGACTGAGGAGCTGCTGTCCACACTCAGAGCCTCCAGATGTGGAGCCTCTCCTTCTCCCTTTCAAGGCTCACCTGAAACTCTCTGCTGACCAGAAAAGGATGAGGTGTTGGAGAAGACTCCAGGCACCTCGTCCTTCTCTCGTCTTGCCACTGCTGCATTGAGCTCATGGTCATGACGGTGATGTGCAGATGTGCATGCATTTGTGGAATCTGTTTCTTCATAAGTGTCACCAATCTCTCGATGGAAGAAGTAGTGCTCACAGGCCTGAGACATGGGAGTACTCACAGCATTGTTGGACTTCTCCATCGTCTGCTTATGGCTGCACATTGCTCTCTCTGCAACTCCAGCATGCCCTGTGTTGTCGACACCAGAGGCTCGTAATGAGCTGGGGCTCAGCTTGGGCCTGGCCACCCACAATTCTCCAACTGTCAGTGGCCTTGGCTGTAACAGACTACGTCAGCTGCTCCAACGCTTGTGTGGTGCTCTTACCAGATTGTGGCCCTGAACCTAAGGCTGAGCACATACCCACTCATGTGAACATTTCTGCGCTGGTGGAAGGTGCAGGCAAATCATGCGTTGGTGCATCCTCTGACTGCTCCTCCTCCACAGGGGTTGACTCCTTGCCCCCTTTAGCTAGAGCCTCCTGCAGACGATGCAATGCATAACAAAACACAAACATCTGTGAGTTAGGTGGTGCAGATCTTCTCATGTCAGCCATGTGTGATGTGGATCTCCAGAAGTGTGGTGGAGGGCACATGAATACAATCTTCACTCTCTTGTGCGGAGCCTCCTGTCTTACCATCTGCTATTGAGTAGCTGCCCTGGGCCCCTGCTAGCTCCAATGCCTCTTCCTTAGCCATAGACAGAAGCTGGAGCTCTGGGATGTCTCCGCCTGTCCTCGAGGTCTCCCTCATGTTATGGGTTTGTTTGTCCTGCAAATGGAAAGACATGGTAAGACTTTGCAGGAACAGCAACAGGGACAGTTATGCGAGTGGCAGCACCTCGTCCCCTGATGGGGTTTCCTACATGGCTTCTCCCTGTGTCTGCTCTCTGGATTAATGGGGGTGAGCTGTGAAACAAGGTGAACTGTCGCTGAGAAGCAGCCATGCATCTGCCAGGATGTGGTGAAGCCTCAACCTCTTGCCAGCCCCTTTGTGGTCTCTCCCTCCCCATGCCACGCTCCCTCCCACTTAGCCACATGCAAACCCAAAGAGGAGAGAGGTATGGAGGACTCACCTTGACCTCTATCACAACATCTATACTGAGATCTGACAGCTGTTTCTTTGCCTAAATGAAAGGCTTTCGCTCACAGGATTTGTTCTGAGAGTATGCTTTCACTACTTTGGAGGTAACTTCCAAGACATTCCCAGGTCAAAGCTGCTACCTTGGAGCTTTTTGCCTTTGATCTGCACTTCCCAGCTGTCAGGTTTCACAGCAGCAGGGGAGTTGCATATGCAGCTCTGCCTTGGATCTCTGATGAGGAACAAGAGGATCTGCACCAGCAGTAGCAGCAGCAGCACCAGTAGGATCAGCAGCAGCCTTCTCAACCATCTGCCGCTACACAGCATAGAAGAAACTGTGATCAAAAAAAGGTTCGCTCAGGATGAGGCTAACCCATTGCACTGTGGGTTTGCTGATGCCTGCGATGTCCCCAAATGTGGGATACTTGACTGCAGAATTTGTGATAGTGGGGGTCTGCGTTCGCGCTCACCCCTGAAAAAAAAAGAAGGGAGGAACACATAACTCCAGCTCGCAGGAAACGATACCCCCAACACAGGATATACAGGCAGAGGATTAGTTTTCTGAACATAACTGTGCACTAGTGCCTCAGGAAGTGATAGATTGCACTCATGCAATCCATGCATGATCAGATCAACCAGCAGCATTCATCAATTGAAAGGAATTCCATTCCATTAATGTTCAACTGGCATGCAGCCACCGAAAGATTATCATGCATGTCTGTGTAAGATACCCAGGAAGCTGCAATGATGTCTTAATTCTGCACTAGTCAAGTCTCCCACAGATATTCACACCTCTGAGCGGAGTCAGCGGCTGGTTCCTTGGAGATAAGGGCTACCCTCTGAGGATGTGGCTGGTGACACATCTGAGAAGCCCTACTACTGACACCCAGGAAAGTTATAAGCAAAGACACATGAGAGCAAAAAGTGTCATTGAGCAAGACATCAGGATATTGAAGATGTGAATCAGGTGCTTGGCCAGCTCTGGGGGTATTCTCCAGCCAGAGTGTCTAGGATGATAGTAGTGTGCTGTATCTAGCACAACATTGTGCTGCAGTAAGGACTGGATTTGCAGGAGGTGGAAGGTGAAGACTGCTCTGAGGAGGAGGAGGAGGAGCATGAGGAGGAACCTGATTTGGTCAGTGTAGCTACAGTCACTCACTTAGCTGCCAGGGAAGCCCGGGATGATTTATTCAGGCATGCTTCAACTACTTTGAGGCAGTGCAGTTATCTGAAACATCAATGCTGAACCCAGTGTTCCCCATTCCCCCAAAGCCCCGACTACAAAGCAGACCCACAGTCAACAATTCATCCCTCTCAGTGACACTCATTGATTGTCTTTTACTTTTGTCATACTATTTTCCTCAAGGCTGAAGGCTACTTGGCAGGCAACAGGCAACAATCGGGAGGATGGGTCAATGTAGTTTTGAAATAAATTTTGTGGGCTAGGTTTCGTGCAGGAGGTGGGGCTCCCGGTGCCGGTTTGAAAAGGCAGGAGGAACCCCGCTTCTGCATTTTTTTCACCACCCGGCCCCCCTGAGCATTCCTCTGTCTTTTGGGGGGTCAAGGATTTAGGAGGCGGGATCCACATCTCCCTTTAAAAACTTTATCGGGATGGGAATCCCGCCTCCAAGAGCTGCCGGCCAATCAGAGGGCCGGCAGCTCAGCCGTATCAGCATCGCGATTGGGAACGGTGGTTACAGATGTGCTGCAGAGGCCTCGGACCCAGGCCCAGTGGTGGAATTCCAGAACACAGGTGGTGATGCGGGGTCACCAGGGCCAGTCCGGAAGGCCCCGCAAGGGTGGGGTTGGTCATTCGGTCCGGGGGAAGGGTTCCAGATGGTACAGATGTTCCCGGGGTGGGTCCTCCATTAGCCACGAGTTTCCCACAAAGGAGGGACCCCCCCACCCCCCACCAAGCTCACAGGGAGGGCACCTCATTTTAGAAGGTGTCCTCCCCGCACGGCAGAGGCCCCCCCCGTCGCTGGTAAGATCCCAGTGGTGGTGGGAAGAGGCCCTTAATTACTCGTTAATAGGCCACTTAAGGACCTCAAATGGCCTTTGTGCGGAACGGGTTTCTTTGGCCTAACTTGCCACCGGGAAGATCGGAACCGGGAATCCCGGCATCGGGTTCTGTGGAGTGCGGTTCCTCTCTGATTCTCCGGCACCCCCTGCCATGAAACTCGCCTTCTAGCTGAGCACAGCATCCAGCCCTATGATTCCAAACACTGAACTGAAAAGTAGCAATTTAACATAGTGGTAAACAACCAAGTAATTACACTTGTGCGGCAATAAGTTCTTTCTCTCCTTTTTCCTACTACTCTTACATGGTGCTACCCATGAGGCTTCAGCAAAGCTAGAGGCAGGCTGCTTGTTTCCTGCTCTGACTACTCAGGTGCTTGTGGCCAACATCCTCTCAGTTTCAGAGCCCATGAGGGCTCAGCCAAATATTGCCCCACCTGCATCTGTGCACTGGCAGACTTGACCATCGGGACAGGAGGCAGTTTGTGAGACCCTGACAGAGGGACAGGGGTATAGCAAGGGGTGCTGAGAGGGAATGCTTTGAGCAGGATTTTCAGTTCCATATTCCCCTTCTCCATCTTCCCTCTCATGGCCCACCCACTCTTCCCTGCTAGCCAAGAGCTGGAGAGCATTTTGCTGCACTTCAGTAAGACACTGAATGGCCAAGGTGAGGTTTTCCTTCATCATACTTAAGCTGGAAGATTGAATCTGCAGGTGATTGGTCAGGGCCAGCATGCACTCAGTTGTCTGCTGCTTCTGATTTTTATTAATTTGTTCGAGGGATGTGGGCATCGCTGGCTAGGCCAGCATTTATTGTCCATCCATAATTGCCCTTGAGAAGGTGGTGGTGAGCTGCCTTTTTGAACCGCTGCAGTCCTTGGGGTATAGGTACACCAACAGTGCTGTTAGGAAGGGAGTTCCAAGATCTTGAGAGTGAAGGAACAGAGATATAGTTCCAAGTCAGGCTGGTGTGTGGCTTGCACAGGAACTTGCAGGTGGTGGTGTTCCCAGGCATCTGCTGCCCTTGTCCTTTAGGTAGTAGAGGTCACGGGTCTGGAAGGTGCTGTCGAAGGAGCCTTGGTGAGTTGCTGCAGTGCATCTTGTATATGGTACACACTGCTGCCACTGTGCGGCAATGGTGGAGTGAGTGAATGTTGAAGGTGGTGGATGGGGTGCCAATCAAATGGGCTGCTTTATCCTGGATGGTGTCAAGCTTCTTGGGTGTTTTTGGAGCTGCACCCATCCAGGGCAAGTGGAGAGTATTCCATCACACTCCTGATTTGTGCCTTGCAGATGAGGACAGGCATTGGAGAGACAGGAGATGAGTTACTCTGACTGGCTCTTGTAGCCACAGCATTTATGTGGCTGGTCCAGTTCAGTTTCTGGTCAATGGTGACCCCCAGGCTGTTGATAGTGGGGGATTCAGTGATGGTAATGCCATTGAATGTCGAAGGGGAGATGGTTAGATTCTCTCTTGTTGGAGATGGTCTTGCCTGGCACTTGTGTGGCACAAATGTTACTTGCCACTTATAAGCCCAAGCCTGGATGTTGTCCAGGTCTTGCTGCATATGGACACGGGCTGCTTCAGTATTTGGGGAGTCGTGAATGATGCTGAACACTATGCAATCCTCAGCATACATCCCCACTTATAACCTTATGATGGAGGGAAGCTCATTGATGCAGCAGCTGAAGATTATTAGGCCTAGGACATTACCCTGAGAAACTCCTATGGTGATGTCCTGGGACTGAGAAGATTGACCTCCAACAACCACAACCACCTTCCTTTGTGCTAGGTATGTCTCTAATCAGCAGAGAGTTTTCCCCCTGATTCTCATTCTCTCCAATCTTGCTCAGGATCCTTGATACCATACTCGGTCCAATGCTGCCTTGATGTCAAGGGCAGTCACTCTCACCTCACCTCTGGAGTTCAGCTCTTTTGTCCATGTTTTACCCAAGTATGTAATGAGGTCAGGAGCTGAGTGTCCCTGGCGGAACCCAAACTGAGCATCGGTGAGCAGGTTATTGCTGAGCAAGTGCTGCTTGATAGCACTGTCGACGACCCCTTCCATCACTTTGCTGATGATCGAGAGTAGACTGATAGGACGGTAATTGGTCGTGTTGGATTTGTCCTGCTTTTTGTGTACTGGACATACCTGGGCAATTTTCCACATTGCTGGGTAGATGCCAGTGCTGCTGCTGTACTGGAACAGCTTGGCTAGGGGCATGGCTAGTTCTAGAGCCCAGGTCTAGAGTACTATTGCTGGAAAGTTGTTCGGGCCCATAGCCTTTGCAGTATCCAGTGCCTTCAGTCATTTCTTGATATCACGTGAAGTGAATCGGATTGGCTGCAGAATGGTATCTATCATGCTGGGGACCTTAGGAGGAGGCCGTGATGGATCATTCACTTGGCACTTCCGGCTGAAGATGCTCCATGCAAGTGACCACTCTTTCCATGGACATACACTTTAGCGCAAATGCCTCAGACAGCATGGCACTGGTGCTAGAGATGGATTCTCTCTCATCTGACACTGCTGACCTCCCCTGCTGTGAGCAGGTAAAAATGTTACAATTCAATGCAACATTTCAGCCAATGACCTTTCATCAGAACTGGAAAAAATTAGGCATGAGTTTTAAGCAAATACAGAGACTGGGAAAGCGTGGAGTAGAGGAAAGAACAAAAGGGTTTGTTTGTAATAGGTTGGATGGCAGGAGAGATTAAATTACAAAAGGGCTGATGGTGCAAGGCAAGAGGATATGGTCATGGAGCAAGTAAAGAATGAAAATATGGTTCTAGAAGAGATGTAAATGGGAATCACAGAATCATCACCAACAGCTGCTGATGGAAAAAAGTAGGGCACGATATGGCCTCCTCCCTATTCCAGCAGCTTGTCCTCCTCTGTGTTGCCTCTACTCAATCTCCCTGTCCGCCTGTAGTCCAACAGAAATGCATACTCCTGCATCCATGTCTGGGAGCAAGTGTTTTGGTGCAGAGTCTTTGAAGGCAGGACAAAGTTCTTCAGCACATGCCACAACACTCTCTGTATACTTAAGCAACTTTAAAGAACTCTAGAAACCATAAAACACTTCTACAACCACAGCAACAGCCAACAATCAATCAGCAACTAACCTAAAAGTAGTTGATGATCCCTTTAAATAGCGTTGGTGGGGAATCCTTCCTGCTTCCTCAATGCATGTTCAGCAGTGCAAGGCTAATAGAAAGTTTTAGCTGAAGCATTGAGCTCCAAAATGGCAGCGCTGGCATCAAATCAGTGTTACAAGCTGACTGACTTCACCATCTGTCTACTCTGCATACTTCCGGTGGACGCTCCCCGCTTGCATGCTAATGCCCTCACCAAAATGGCGTCTGGTGCAACTCACATCATAAGGGTGCTAAGGTGCCGAATTTCATGGCATTTCCTTTTTTCAAAGTCTTCCATAAATTTGTTAAACATTGTTTCCAGAACGATTGAATTCTAAGACATGTCAGAATAGTGGTCCTTTGAGTGTAAATGAGGAATGGTGAAATGTTGTTATAATGTGCATAACCTAATTATGAAGAAATTGTGCATGTAGTAAAAGGGCTGTCATATGCTGAAGTTTTAAAGATGCATTGTGATTAGACATATTTCTGCTCATTAGGGTGAAAGTAAGCATTCTTTGGGAATTTAACAATCTTGCTATGTCTTATTAAAATGCTCATATGGGTTTGGTACGTATGGGTTAGCTGAAGAATTAGATATTCAGCTTTGCCCCGTGATAGATCAACAGCAAACTTTAAAGAATGCATTAAGCTATATGATCCACACTAAGCAGGGTCAGTGATAAGCTTCTTAATGCTTTAGGGCCAATCCTTTATGCTTTCTTCCAGTGAGACTGCATGCCAGGATCCTCTTCTCGCAAATTACCTCTAATAATTCTAGCCAGAATCTGAAAAATAGTGAGACTGGTTTGGAAGCAGTTTTCTTTTTAACTTTTTTCCCCAATATCTATCAAAATATCAATGTTTTCATCTGTACAGGGAGGAATTTTACTTGAGGCTCTGGTCCAAAGGACGATACTTTAACCTTTTGTGTGCTTAAGTAAAAGGTTTTTGGATATGCTTACCAATGGTAGGGCCCAAAGAGGATGGTGTTAAAACATATGTAAACTGGGAAAGTTTCCAGCAGTGTTAGTTTTCCATCTGAGAAAGGCATGGATTAGAGCTCATTTTCTGCTGCTTTTTTAAACCCTGTTACTTAATAGACAGTTAAAGGGCTTGCTGGTGGCTCTGAATGCTAACTGATGCTGCTTTCCATTGGGGTGCATTGAAGTCTCCACTGTCATCTGTTGACACTGATATGATCTGCAGTTATTGGGGTAGATTTTTACCGAGCACTCCAGGCATAAAGCTGGATTTGCACCTGTCATAGATACCGCCCTTTTTTTATTTCCATCAATGGAAGAGGAATTACAGCCTCGACATGTGCTATCCTACATTGTGACAGGAGATAGCGGGCAGAATGCAAAGAAAACCTGCATAGAGTACTCATGATCATTTATATCATCTATTCCTGGGGCTGTATGCAGCAGCCAAGGAGCAGCTAGTCATCACATATAAAACAACAAGGCATTCAAATACTGAGACTGTACAAGGAGACAGTTCCTGACCTATGTCACCTTTACATTGATGAGTTCTGGTTAAGGTAGCAATATAGTTCTGTTTCTATGCCACTGGTTGCATGCTAGTTTCAACAGGGGGTCCCACAGGAGTGACCGGTATTTGGTCCATAGTCATAAGCTGGGTTCCTGAGGCCTGCTTAATTATGCCTACTAGTGCATTAACTTTGATACAGAGCAGTACTTGTAATCCCAAAGGCAGCAAGGCTTCAACAGTTTATGCAGTTTCCTAGATTCACATAATAACCAATTGTACCAAGGCTCTTCAGTTGGCTGTTAGAGATATCAGATGTGAACTCCAACTCTGGCTCACAATGCTTCTGCATAACCTGTGTATTAGGACTGGGGCATGGTAAAAATAGGATACAGATTGAACAGGTCTTTGGAAGATATTAAAGAGAAACTAGATACAGTAAAAGCTTTGTTATCCGGCATGTACCAGACCTGAGAAGTGCCAGATGAGCAAAAATTCTGGTTAATCAAGAGTTGACTTACCAAGGTGGGTGGAGATTCTGACCTTCTGCTCCGAAGTTATTACCACAAGGGTGAAGGAAGCCCAGGGGCCAGCATTGGGAAAGCCAATTTGTAATTTCCCTATAATCCTTCAGGGTGGATGCACCAATGTAGTATGTGGGAGAGTCTGTCCTTTCCAATGAGCCATCCCCGGTGGAAAACGCATCTGACTGCAGGGAGCAAGGATCACATTATAGTGAATGGGGAACTAGTCACCGAGGCAAGGTAGCAATTCTAACCATTGATGGCAACCTGAATTGTGCGAAAATTCCAGATAATGGAACTTGCTGGTTGGTAAAGTGCCAGATAACAAAGCTTTTACTGTAAATACATGAGGTAGAAAAGAATAGAAGGTCATGTAGATGGGTTGAAATGAAGTAAGGTGGGAGGAGGTTTGTGTAGAGCATTAACATAGCTGCCAGGCAAAGATCTGTTGGGGTGAATTCTCTGTTTCTGTGATGTAAAAATTCTTTGAATGATTAAACATTGTTTCAGGTATAGAGATAACTTTGATAGCAGCCTTTACCATGCTACTAAAAACCTATCCAAAATGGTGAAGCAGTGCTGCTTACTGCACAATATTTCTATTGATAAAGACATTAACCTGCAGTTTATAGTAAATTAACAGGCACCAGTGCATAAAAAGGAACAGTAGAAGAACCACTTCAGACCCCTGACTGAAGAAACCTCATTCAATCATTTTATCTACATCATTCAGGCTGCTGCAGATATTGAACACAGATTTTCACAGAGCAAGATTCTAGACCTTGACACATCATCAGCTTACACAAGATCCAACATTCTCTGTTCAGAAAGATCTGCTGAAAGGCCTACTTTTCCAGTCATATTTAGAGAGGGTTCAAAGTGGTTGAAACTTCACTCAGCATCTCCGAGCCTCTCTGAAGATCCCTTTGGCAATAAACCCTCACTTATAATGCTATTACCTTCACTGAGTTAATATAGGAGCAGACTAGGCCATTCAGATCCTCAAGTCTATTCTCTGATCCAATTGGATTATGGTTGATCTGTATCTCACTGCCATTTACCCACATTTATGCCATATCTCTTGATACCCTTACTGAACAAAAATAGATCCATCTCCGTTGTGAAAATTTCAATTTTCCTAGCATCCACAGCCTTTTGATTGAGTAAGCTCCAGATTTCCACTTTCCCTTTGTGTGACAAAATGCTACTTGATTCCATTCTTAAATTGACAAGCTCTAATCTTAAGATTATGCCTAAGAATTAACTGCATTGCATCTACCTAATGTATGAATTTGATGATTCCATACCACTAAGTTCTATGGATACAGAATACTTAACCCTGTTGCTCTTCACCTTGATCCTGGGAGGTGCCAGAGACCATATGCCTGGACCTTTTACCTGCAAATATAAGGGTATCAAGTTAGTCATCTTCCTTTGCTATTTCAATGTTCTGATACTTGCTAGAGATATACAATGCTCAGCACATAAATGTGCATGCAGATACTTCCATGAATACTTTGTGGTTGGTAAGGTAGAGCCTACTCCTCAAAGATTTCAAGAGTCAGCCAACTCAATTAGGTAGGGTCTTCTCCTGAAATCATCCTCCTCCGATGTCACTGCTTGCTCCAGTGGTGTTAGGCAACTGGTGACATTAATTTCCATAGAGCCAAGAAGTGTCTCTCTCTTTCCCAGCACTGCTGCTTCAAGTCTGTACTGAGACCTTTTGGTAAAGCCAGCTTTCCTTGTGCATGGCTAAGACATAGTCCTGAATTGAACTTTGCTGTAGACTTAATGTCACCAGCTATTACGTATACTTGTTTGGTGGCTGCTAAAAACTGCAATATAAAGAGTGAGTGGGAATTGGTCATATTTTCACATTAGCACTAGTGACAAAGTAGTAAAAGATTCCTCCTGACAGAAAATGTGGGATTTCACATGGAAGAACATCATTTCATTTAATGTTTTTATTTACATTCCTTTTTAGAAAAATAGAAACGTTAACCACCTGATAACCAAAGACGGAAAGTGCATCTCACGATAGGACTGATGTAAACTCCCTCTGTCCAATGTAAACAGGGGCTTCGGGGAGTTAAAATGGTCTGGCTCTTTCTCCAAGCTTCAACTGTTGTCTAACTCAGCTGATTTCTTGCTCTCTCCCATGACTGCCAAACTGCAGCAGGGCACCTACCTGGTTCTTGCAGCTCACCACTGGAAATTTAAAAGATGCGCAGCTGGCACTCGTGAGGACAGTCGAGCAGTGGCACCCTGCCCGCTGCCTACCTGTACTCCACTACTGTTTAACATTGGCCCTTCCATGTTCATTATTTCTAAACTGATACAGTTTATCCTCATAATTGAGGGATATGCTGTAGTTACATGCAATGTTGTAATCAAAGTTTAACACAAATAGGACAACACTTGCTGCTGAAATTAGTATTAAAGCAGTTTCCTTTAACATGACCTGAGTTTTTTTTATTTTTTGAGATAACTCTGAAATGCGTCATTGGCTTTTTAACATTATCTCATTTTATTTTTATTGTACTTACAGAGCGTCTCACTGCTCTGGTGCACTTTGAAAGCCATCACATAAATTGCCTCCAAATTCACTGGGTCATGTCAGGCAAGAAAAGCAGTGCACTGCTAAAATGTATTCTATGGAGCTACTGGCTGCTAAAATGTATTCTATGGAGCTACTTGCTTGATTGTAAACTCATTAAAGAAATATACAAACAGTTCACTGAAGATTTTATACATGCAGTGAAATTATAAGTAAATAAGACTAACCGAAAGGACTGTAAAATTAATAGTATGCGAATTATTACAATCTTGGAGTCATCCCTGCAAAGAGAATCAAACTCATCCATTCATGGTTGTGCGAAAGAAATCCATCAAGTTATTCACAAGCCATTACAGTTTTAATAATATTCTGAATTTAAGCTTACTTAATGTTCAGAATGACATCCTGCATGAAAAAGAGCATTAATGAATCATTTGAAGCATGCATAACAATTCAAAGGCTTTGGTACTT
Source organism: Heterodontus francisci (assembly GCF_036365525.1). NCBI lineage: Eukaryota > Metazoa > Chordata > Chondrichthyes > Heterodontiformes > Heterodontidae > Heterodontus > Heterodontus francisci. The sequence continues at coordinate 70,560,580 of NC_090385.1, forward strand.
AACCCTCAAGATTATCAGAATTATAATGTAAGATATTGGTCAGACCTCAATGGCTTTTCTGTTACAAATGGGAGCTTTGCATTATCTGCCCCTTTGAGATCTTTTCATATGTTGATTGTTCACAGATGTAATGGAATCCATTCACATAAGGTTGACAGGAGAGTGTTTCTCTCGTTTGATGCTATTTGAAGCCAGCCAAGTTAGAAACAAGAACATCCTCATTTAGCAAGTGTGAATGAAGTGCATACTTCTGCTGAGAGGCACATAGCAAATGATGGGAAAGTATAAGGTGTGAAAGTATGAATACTAGTATTGTTTCAGAAAGGAAAAGAAAGACTTTCATTTATATTTATTTCATGACCACCAGACATCTCAAAGCACTTTACAGCCAATGAAGTACTTCTGAAGCGCAGTCGCTGTTGTAATATTATGAAACGTGCAGCCAATTTGTGTACAGCAAGCTCCTACAAATAGCAATGTGATAATGATCAGATTGTTTTTTCTGATGTTTGAGGGATAAATGTTATTCAGGACACTGGGGATAATTCCCCTGCTGTTCTTTGAAATAGTGCCATGAGATTTTTTACCTCCACCTGAGAGTGCAGACAGGGCCTCAGTTTAACACTTTATTTCAAAGACTCGGTGCTACACTGGAGTGTCAGCCTTGATTTCTGTGCTTAAGTCCTGGATTGGGAGTTGAACTGAGAACTTTATGACTCGGAAGTAAAAGTGCTACCAATTGAGCCACAGCTAACAGGAGGAAAAAGGCTATAAGATCTTCGCAATTCATTCAGTAAGGTACTACACAGAAGGCTCATGACAAAGGCTAGAGCATGTGCAGTCATGGGACAAATAGCTGAATGGATAGCAAATTGGCTAAAAAATAGAAAGCAGAGATTAGAGGTAAAGAGTAACTATTCAGATTGGAGGAAGGTAGAAAGTGGTAAGGCTCAGTGCTGGGACCACTGTTATTCATAATTTAGAACTATGATTTGGGTTTAGAAATTAATGTCAAATGTATCATTCACGACAAGCTGGTAGTTTCTCCCACATTCACTGATAGAGTGAATCAGGTTGCAGGAAACTATAGAAGTTTTCTGTTTTAGAGGGTGAATTACCCCCATTTTTTCTGATGAGGCAGGCAATTCAAATGTTGTCTTTCGAGATACAGGGCAGCAGAGTCACTACTGTTGGCAGGTGACATGAACTTTTTCCCCAATAGTTTGCTGAATGTGAAGATGTAAATCCAAGGGATTGATGGAACCTATTTACCCGTTCCCTTTTATAGGCTTGATTTAAAATGTGACTTGGTCAGTGGTCCTTTTACTGAGTTACATGCCGAATGAGTCTACTGGTTTCAATCCCCTTGAATTGGTCTATGGGCATGAGGTTTGGGGTCCCCTTAAACTCATTAAGAAGAGATTTTTGGCACAGGAAGAGGAAACTCCCTTCCTGGAGTATGGCAGGAAGCCCCGTCCTCTGGCCGAAGAAATCAGTGGGAAGTCCAGCTCCTCCAGGCCTGAAAGCTACTCTATGATTTTACATGCTCAGGCCCTTAATTGGCCTCGGGCCGGACTTCCGCCTCTCTGAGGCAGGAAGTCCCACCTCCAATCAGTGGGTTGGCAGCTCAGTCCCAGCAGTGCCACTGGGAGTGGTGGCCACTGCTGGGACTGCAACAGGGAGATGAGCAAAATGGCCACCAGCTCCGGGATGAGGGTAAGTGTATGGGATCTCGCAGAGAACAATTGGCCAGGCCATGGTAAGGCAAGGGGGAGAGATTGGTTGGAGGGATGGGAATGTAGTGCTGTGGGGGCAGATTGTGCCTTGGGGGGCCCTCCATGTGTACAGGGTGCCCAATCAGGAAGGCCCCCCCAGCCCGCAAGGAAGCCGCCAGGTTTTACTGAGCGGCGTCCTGAGGCCTTGAGCCGTCCGCCCTCTGCTGGTAATGATTGGCAGTTAATTGGCCACTTAAAGGCTTTAATTTACCTGGGGCGGGCGGGCAGCTTCTCGCTGCTGCTGCCACTCGTAAAATTGTTGCGGGGGTGGGAAGGCAACAGGAATGGCACCCTCTGCCTCCCACTCAATTTTATGTCCCTGCCCCATCCTCCAGCCCACTCCCGCGGGGGGTGTAAAATTCCGGCCTATGTGCCAGAGTTCTGAGAAAGACACTCAAAAGCTTGTGAGATGGCCAGAGAACATCTCAAGGCTTCTCAGGAGGTGATGAAAGCCCAATTGGAAAGAACAGCTAAGGCACGTATTTTTCAACCCAGAGATAAGGTGCTAGTCTTGGTGCCTTTGTTTGGTAAGCCATTGAAAGCTAGGTTTCGTGGACCTTACTGTATCAAAAGGAAACTCAGTGAGGTGAACTATTTGGTTAGTACTCCAGACAGATGGAAAAGTCAAAAGATGTGGCATGTGAATATGCTGAGGAGGTACTATGACCGTGAGCATAGTCAGCCAGTAGGTGTTGCACAGGTGGTAGAGAATGTAAATGGTGAACTGGTGCATGTGATAAACCAAAAGATGAGTCTGATACAGATTGAATCTCCTGGGGTGAAGCTGCATCTGAGCACCAGAAGAATGACATAGCTGACCTATTGAGGGAATATAAGTTAGCATGCGCAGATAAGCCAGTTTGTACTTCTCTGGCAATTCATGAGGTTGATGTAGGGGAAGCTAACTAATTAAACAAAACCCCTACAAACTCAATTCCAGCAAATTAGAGGTTCAATACAAGTTAAGTTAAGATATAACTGAACCTTATCAAAGTAGTTGGAGTTCTCCTGTTTCTGCACCAAAACTAGATGGTTCTAAAAGATACTGCATAGATTACCGAAAGATTAATGCAGTATCTGAGACGGTCTCCTATCTGATCCCAAGGCTTGAGGGTAGTATTGATGGGGTGGAGAACTCGGCCTTTGATTTACTTAAAGGATATTGGCAAGACCCCTTGACTGACAAAACCAAAGAAATATCTGCTTTTGTGAGACCAGATGATTTGTTCCGAAGTAAGGTTATGCTAATTGGTATGAAAAATGCAGCGGCTACATTTCAAAGATTAACCAATCAAATGAGTGCCGAGTTGAGTAATTGTGTAGTGTTCCTTTTGATGTACAGTGACACATGGAGTGATCATGTCCAACGTTTATTTTATTTGACAGGCTGGCCAAGGCTACTTGTCATAAACCTGGTAAAAAGGAAGTTTGCCAAGGTCAAGGTCACTTATTTAGGACATATTATGAGAAGCCAAGATTCAGGCAATAATACATTTTCCTGTACCTAAGACAAAGAAAGAAGTGTTATGATTTCTGGGTATATGTGGGTTCGACAGGAAATATGCTCCTAATCTGAGCATTGTAGTCACCCCATTGACTAATTTTTTCAAGAAAAAATATGAAGTTGGAATGATCAGAATCATGCCGAACTGCAGTTAAGGTGTTTAATTTTAACAAAGGAATCCGTTCTTGCAGCCCCAGATTTTAATAGACCATTCAAGGCGGCTATCGATGCCAATGATGTGGGGGTAGGAGCGGTACTGCTCCAAGATGATGATGCTAGTATGGAGCGACCCATTAGGAAGATTAATAAACATCAGAGAAAGCACTTGACCATCAACAAAGAAACTTTAAGTCTTGTACTGTCTCCACAACAGTTTGAGGTATTCCTAGCCTCTGAGCTGCTCTTGTAGCCACGGTATTTATATGGCTACTCCAGTTCAGTTTCTGGTCAATGGTAGCACCTAGGATGTTGATCGTGGGGGATTCAGCGATGGTAATGCCGTTGAATGTCAAGGGGAGATCGTTAGATTCTCTCTTGTTGGAGATGGTCATTCGCGCCACGCAAGTGCCAGGCAATGTTACTTGCCACTTATCAGCCCAAGCCTGGATATTGTCCAGGTCGTACTGCATTTCTACACGGACTGCTTCAGTATCTGAGGAGTCACGAATGGTGCTGAACATTGTGCAATCATCAGTGAACGTCCCCACTTCTGACCTTATGATTGAAGGAAGGTCATTGATGAAGCAGCTGAAGATGGTTGGGCCTAGGACACTACCCTGAGGAACTCCTGCAGTGATGTCCTGGAGCTCAGATGATTGACCTCCAACAACCACAACCATCTTCCTTTGCGCTAGGTATGACTCCAGCCAGCGGAGAGTTTTCCTCCTGATTCCCATTGACCTCAGTTTTGCTCGGGCTCCTTGATGCCATACTCGGTCAAATGCTGCCTTGATGTCAAGGGCAGTTACTCTCACCTCACCTCTTGAGTTCAGCTCTTTTGTCCATGTTTGAACCAGGGCTGTAATGAGGTCCGGAGCTGAGTGGCCTTGGCGGAGTCCAAACTGAGCGTCACTGAGCAGGTTATTGCGAAGCAAGTGCTGCTTGATGGCACTGTTGATGACACCTTCCATCACTTTATTGATGATTGAGAGTAGGCTGATTGGGCGGTAATTGGCCGGGTTGGACTTGTCCTGCTTTTTGTGTACAGGACATACCTGGGCAATTTTCCACATTGCAGGGTCAATGTCAGTGTTGTAGCTGTACTGGAACAGCTTGGCTAGGGGCGCGGCAAGTTCTGGAGCACAGGTCTTCAGTAGTATTGCCGGAATATTGTCAGGGCCCATAGCTTTTGCAGTATCCAGTGCCTTCAGTCGTTTCTTGATATCACGCGGAGTGAATCAAATTGGCTGAAGTCTGGCATGTGTGATGCTGGGGACTTCAGGAGGAGGCCGAGATGGATCATCAACTTGGCACTTCTGGCTGAAGACTTTTGCCAATGCTTCAGCCTTATCTTTCGCACTGATGTGCTGGGCTCCCCCATCTTTGAGGATGGGGATAATTGTGGATCCACCTCCTCCAGTTAGTTGTTTAATTGTCCACCACCATTCACGGCTGGATGTGGCAGGACTGCAGAGCTTAGATCTGATCCGTTGGTTATGGGATCGCTTAGCTCTGTCTGTCGCATGCTGCTTACGCAGTTTGGCATGTAAGTAGTCCTGGGTTGTAGCTTCACCAGGTTGACACCTCATTTTGAGGTATGCCTGATGCTGCTCCTGGCATGCTCTCCTGCACTCTTCATTGAACCAGGGTTGGTCTCCTGACTTGATGGTAATGGTAGAGTGGGGGTTATGCCGGGCCATGAGGTTACAGATTGTGGTTGAGTACAATTCTGCTGCTGCTGATGGCCCACAGCGCCTCATGGATGCCCAGTTTTGCATTGCTAGATCTGTTCGAAATCTATCCCATTTAGCACGGTGGTAGTGCCATACAACACGATGGACAGTATCCTCAATGTGAAGGTGGGAATTCATCTCCACAAGTACTGTGCGGTGGTCACTCCTACCAATACTATCATGGACAGAAGCATCTGCAGCAGGCAGATTGGTGAGGATGAGGTCAACTATGTTTTTCCCTCGTGTTGGTTCCCCCACCACCTGCTGCAGACCCAGTCGAGCAGCTATGTCCTTTAGGGCTCGGTCAGTAGTGGTGCTACCGAGCCACTCTTGGTGATGGACATTGAAGTTCCCCACCCAGAGTACATTTTGTGCCCTTGCCACCCTCAGTGCTTCCTCCTAGTGGTGTTCAACATGGAGGAGTACTGAGTCATCAGCTGAGGGAGGGAAGTAGGTGGTAATCAGTAGGAGGTTACCTTTCCCATGTTTGACCTGATGCCATGAGACTTCATGGGGTCCGGAGTCAATGTTGAGGACTCCCAGGGCAACTCCCTCCCTACTGTATACCACTGTGCTACCACCTCTGGTGGGTCTGTCCTGCCGGTGGGACAGGACATACCCGGGGATGGTGATGGCAGTGTCTGGGACGTTGTCTGCAAGGTATGATTCCGTGAGTATGACTATGTCAGGTTGTTGCTTGACTAGTCTGTGGGACAGCTCTCCCAACTTTGGCACAAGCCCCCAGATGTTAGTAAGGAGGACTTTGCAGGGTCGACAGGGCTGGGTTTGCTGTTGTCGTTTCCGGTGCCTAGGTCGATGCCAGGTGGTCCGTCCGGTTTCATTCCTTTTTATAGACTTTGGAGCGGTTAGATACAACTGAGTGGCTTGCTAGGCCATTTCAGAGGGCATGTAAGAGTTAACCACATTGCTATGGGTCTGGAGTCACATGTAGGCCAGACCAGGTAAGGACAGCAGATTTCCTTCCCTAAAGGACATTCGTGAACCAGATGGGTTTCTACAACAATCGACAATGGTTTCATGGCCATCATTAGACTAGCTTTTAATTCCAGATTTATTAATTAAATTCAAATTCCACCTTCTGCTGTGGTGGGATTCGAACCCATGTCCCCAGAGAAATACCCTGAGTCTCTGGGTTACTAGTCCAGTGATAATAGCACTACGCCACCGCCTACCCCCATATGGTATTTTGACCTGTAGAGTATGTAATAAGCTATTAGTTAAAATGTTTATGATATTAAGAACTTACTGTATTTTTGAACTGTTGCAAAGTAAACTTTACTACGGCAAATTTTCTTTTACTCAAGGGAGGAGGTGTGATGGAATCGCGTTTGCAGACTGCTATCTGAACAGTTGACCTGTTCAATGTACTCCTCGGTGCACTGACTTTAGATTCAAAGATTGTATTTTTTCTGTGACCGTCCTTTACTGGAAAAGGAAACTGAAAGCTTCAGAGTTCTGGGAGACAGAAGTGGTTAGGACCAGTTAAAACAAACAGTCATATGACCAGAGGTATGAACAGAGATATGTGACTGGAGCTGAGGTTTCAGTTTACAAGATTACAGAATGCAGTGTTGAAGAAAACAGCAGGCAGTTGCTTAAACAAGACTGCTGATTTGAAACAAGCTGGGAGCTATTGGTTTTAAAGACAAAGGCCGGAATTTAACGTTAATGTGGTGGCCCTGCACACCAGCTGAAAAGCCAGGGGCAAGCCCACATCTGCCGGGCTTGAAAACCATTTTGCCTGGGCCAGGCCCTTAAATAGCCTTGGTCTGGGCTTCCGACCATCTGAGGAGGAAGTCCCACCTCCAAGAGCTGCCAGACAATCTACAGTCCCAGCAGCGACACCTGGAGCAGTGGTCACTGCTGCAACTGCACCCCGTGAGAGGAGCCAAAATTGACGCCAGCCCTGGAGCAGGTAAATGGGGATTGCGCCACGCTGGGGACAATTGGCTAGGCCCTGGAGAGGGAGTGATAGAGCAGGGCGCGGGGGTACAGGGGTGTAGTTTTAGAGGTGGTGGCCTGTACTGCTGGGAGGGCCCTGCAAGAGGAACAGAGTGCCGGATCAGGACAGCCCCCTCAGCCCGCAAGGAGGCCACCGGGTGTTGTTGGACAGCTTTCTCAGGTGCTGGAGTGCCCGTCCACCACAGGTAAAATACCAGCGGTGGAAGGAAACCCTTAAGTGGCAACTAACTGGCCACTTAAGTGCCTCAATTGGCCTGGAGTGGGCGGGCTGTTTGCTACCTTCCCTGCCGCTGGTAAAAAGAGCAGTCGTCACGGTTAGGCGGCAGGCCCCTACGGGACCCCCTGCTTTCCACATGATTCTTGCAGTGCTATCTTTACTAACAGAACTGCCCAATCGAGTCGTGAGATCTATCTTTGTTGCATCTGATAATTAACATGTAAACTTTAAGCTATATCTCAACCGTGATTTAACTGTTAGTTCATTTTCAATTTATGTTGCTTTTGGTTTGAGTGTTAAAGTAAAACTTATAGAAGTGAAATCTTGTCTGTTTCTTTTTTCTAAATTGGGGTCCATTGGTGGATTGGATTCTTTTGGTTTGTGATCTTCACAGGGATCATAACACAAAATTTGCAAATTATATCAAATTGTGGTACCATTATTCAAGAAGGGTAGGAGGGATAAGCCAGATAATTAGAGGCCAGTGAGTCTAACATCAGTGGAAACTATTGGAAAAAATTCTGAGGGACAGGATTAATCTCCTCTTGGAGAGGCAGGGATTAATCAAGGATAGTCAGCATGGCTTTGTTAGGGGGAGATCATGTCTAACAAACTTGATTGAATTTTTCGAGGAGGTGACTAAATGTGCAGATGAAGGTAAAGCAGTTGATGTAGTCTACATGGACTTCAGTAAGGCTTTTGATAAGGTCCCGCATGGGAGATTGGTTAAGGAGGTAAGAGCCCATGGGATCCAGGGCAATTTGGCAAATTGGATCCAAAATTAGCTTAGTGGCAGGAGGCAGCAGGTGATGTTCGAAGGTTGCTTTTGCAAGTGGAAGCCTATGACCAGTGGTATACTGCAGGGATCGGTGCTGTTTGTAGAGTGCATTCATGATTTAGACGTGAATATAGGAGGTATGATCAGTAAGTTTGCAGATGACACGAAAATTGGTGGTATCGTAAATAGCGAGGAGGAAAACCTTGGATTACAGGACGATATAGATGGGCTGGTAAGATGGGCAGAGCAGTGGCAAATGGAATTTAATTCTGAGAAGTGTGAGGTGATGCATTTTGGGAGGACTAACAAGACAAGGGAATATACAATGGATGGTAGGGCCCTAGGAAGTACAGAGGGTCAAGGGACCTAGGTGTACTTGTCCATAGATCACTGAAGGCAGCAGCACAGGTAGATAAGGTGGTTAGGAAGGCATATGGGACACTTGCCTTTATTAGCTGAGGCATAGAATATAAGAGTAGAGAGGTTATGATGGAGCTGTATAAAATGCTAGTTAGGCCACAGCTGGAGTACTGTGTACAGTTCTGGTCATCACACTATAGGAAAGATGTGATTGCACTGGAGAGGGTGCAGAGGAGATTCACCAAGATGTTGCCTGGGCTGGAGCATTTCAGCTATGAAGAGAGACTGGATAGGCTGGGGTTGTTTTCCTTGGACCAGAGAAGGCTGAGGGGGGACCTGATTGAGGTTTACAAAACTATGAGGGGCATAGATAGGATAGATAGGAAGAAACCTTTTTCCTTAGCGGAGGTGTTAATAACCAGGGGGCATAGATTTAAGATACGGGGCCGGAGGTTTAGACGGGATTTGAGGTAAAAAAATTTCACCCAGAGGGTGGTTGGAATCTGGAACGCACTGCTTGAAGGGGTAGTAGAGGCAGGAACCCTCACTACATTTAAGATGTATTTATATGAGCACTTGAAATGCCATAGGCTATGGGCCAAGTGCTGAAAAATGGGATCAGAATAGATAGGTGCTTGATGGCCTATGACTCTATGACTCTAAATTGGAGGAGTACAGGTACCATTGAGGCAGAATGCAACATTATACTAGACAACACTAGATCACTTGCACACTGGACAGCTATATGACAAATTAATTTCAACATAGATAAATGTAAAGTGATGCATTTTGGCAGGAAAAAAACAGAAGCATCACCTACACCTTCTAAAATAAGAAACTGAATAGGGTCGAAAAGCAGAGATCTAGGGAAACAGGTGAACAAATCATTAAAAGCAGCATCACAGGCCAGCAAAACAATTAAAGTGCTTACAAAGAATGGAATTAATTTTCAGGGGCAGAGAATTGAAAAGTAGTGAAGTAACTGGTTGATCTTCAAAAGAGCCAGCACAGACTCAATTTGCCAAATGGCCTCCTTTTGTGTTGTACTTATTCTATGATTCTAAGTTATGTTAAATCTGTACAGGAGCCGAGTCAGTCTGCACTGTACTGTGCACAATTTTACATAGAATACACAGCACAGAAACAAGCCATTCAGACCAACTCGTCTGTGCCGGCATTTGTGTTCCATCGAGCCTGATCTCCATCATATTATAAGGATATAGAAGCACTGAAGTAAATGCAAAAACGATTTATAAGGATGGGAGCTGAACTAAGAGATTACAACTATTGGGAAGATTGAACAAGGTTGGGGTTTTCCCTGTAGAAAAGAGAAGACTTAGAGGTGATCTGATAAAAGTCTTTAAAATTCTGAATGGGTTGGACAGGGTAGATGTGGAGAGAATTATACAATTTTCCCCATATACTTTGGGTATTTAAGAGCCTCCAAGGTCGCCAAGATGGGGTCTTGAGCTGCAATGCCAGTTTTGCTTGCCTTGAGGCACCATCTTGGTAAAGGATCTAAAACCCACTTTAGGAACAGACTCACCAACTATTGTTAAGACTCTGATTGACAATTGATTTGCCAACTAGCGCTCATTAAAAAAGGTTGAAGACCTTTTGATGGCTCGTACTTCAATTAACAACTTCTCCTTCCAGCAACCCGCTGAACAGGAATAAACAAGTCATGGCTGAGGATTTCAAGTGCTACTTAAAGCCATGCTTAGCATTCACTGTTCACTTACTGCTGGATATCGACTGTGTTTGAAGAGGACTTTTGAGATATTTTGTGAGACTTTCTTAGACACTTTGTCAAGACTTCTTCAACCCTTTATCAACATTTTTCCTGTAAATTCTCTGAGGACTTCACCTAAAGAGAATGAGTGCTGTGCTATTCTACCTTATTAGAGTCACCAGCAAAAAGGGAGTACGATCATGGGAATCTTGAAAAGCATGACCCCGAGCTTCCAGTTGCTTGCCATTTCAACACTGCCCCCTGCTCTCATGCTCACATCTCTGTCCTGGGATTGCTGCAGTGTTCCAGTGAATATCAACGCAAGCTTGAGGAACAGCATCGCATTTATCGATTAGGCATACTACAGCCTGCTGGACTGAACATTGAGTTCAATAATTTCAGAGTATGACGGGCCCCCCATTTTACTTTTAGTTATTTTTACTTCTTTTTTTGTGTGTTTATTTCATTTTATTTCATAGTTTGTTCAGTTTGCTTACCCACTTTTTTTTCATGTTTGTACTGGCGGATGTTCAATTTTCAGTCCGTTAACACCCTATCTGTACTAATACTTTGTCTTTCAACACACCATTAACATATTATTTGCCTTTGCTCCATGACCTTCTGGTCAGCTATTCTGTGGCCTTGTCCTATCTACACCTTCTCCTTTGTTATCTCTTGCCCCACCCCCACTTTACTTGATTATAACCTTTCACATTTCTCATATTTGCCAGTTCTGAAGAAGGGTCACTGACCTGAAACGTTAATTCTGCTTCTCTTTCCACAGATGCTGCCAGACCTGCTGAGTATTTCCAGCATTTGTTGTTTTTAATTACAAGGAATGATGAGTTTGTTGGGGATGTGGTGCGGTCAGCTGGATTTACCTGGCGAGGTTCGCTGATGATTGTACGATGTTCAGTACCATTCACAACTCCTCAGATACTGAAGCAATCTGTGCCCAAATGCAATAAGACCTGGACAACATTCAGGCATTACCATCACTGAATCCCCCACAATCAACATTCTGGGGGTTACCATTGACCAGAAACTGAACTGGAGCAGTCACATAAATATTGTGGCTACAAGAGGCTGAGAATTCTGTGGCAAATAACCCATCTCCTGACTCCCCAAAGCCTGTCCATCATCTACAAGGCACAAGTCAGGAGTGTGATGGAATGCTCTCCATTTGCCTAGATGAATGCGGCTCCAACAGCACTTAAGAAGCTTGACACCATCCAGGACAAAGCAACCCGCTTGATCGGCACACCATCCACCACCTTAAACATTCACTCCCTTCACCACCAGTGCACAGTGGCAGCATTGTGCACCATATACAAGGTGTACTGCAGGAACTCCACACACTTTCTTCAACAGCACCTTCCAAACCCGTGACCTCTTCCACCTAGAAGGACAAGGGAAGCAGATGCGTGAGAACCATCTTGCAATTTCCCCTCTAAGCCACACATCATCCTGACTTGGAACTATATCGCTGTTCCTTCACTGTCATTGAATCAAAATTCTGAAACTCCCTCCCTAACAGCACTGTGGGTGTACCCACACCAGATGGACTACAGTGGTTCAATAAGGTAGCTTCACCACCACCTTCTCAAGGTCAGCGATGCCCACAAATAATAATAAAGATAAACAGGTATGAGGTCATAATAGGGATTTCAACATAAGAGTGAGAATTTTGATGTTGAGGCTTTGGGGAAGCAGAGCCTACATAAGTGAGTAATGACAGGGATAGAACATAGAACATAGAACAGTACAACATAGAACAGTACAGCACAGTACAGGCCCTTCGGCCCACGATGTTGTGCTGACCCTTTAACCTACTCTAAGATCAAACTACCTACATACCCTTCATTCTACTATCATCCATGTACCTATCCAAGAGTCGCTTAAATGTCCCTAATGTATCTGCTTCTACTACCACCGCTGGCAGTGCATTCCACTCACCCACCACTCTCTGTGTAAAGAACCTACCTCTGACATCTCCCCTCAACCTTCCTCCAATCACCTTAAAATTATGCCCCCTGGTGATAGCCCTTTCCGCCCTGGGAAAAAGTCTCTGGCTATCCACTCTATCTATGCCTCTCATCATCTTGTACACCTCTATCAAGTCACCTCTCATCCTTCTTCACTCCAATGAGAAAAGCCCTAGCTCCCTTAACCTTTCTTCATTAGACATGCCCTCCAGTCCAGGCAGCATCCTGGTAAATCTCCTCTGCACCCTCTCTAAAGCTTCCACATCCTTCCTATAATGAGGCGACCAGAACTGAACACAATATTCCAAGTCTGGTCTAACCAGGGCTTTATAGAGCTGCAGCATAACCTCGCGGCTCTTAAACTCAATCCCCCTGTTAATGAAAGCCAACACCCCATACGCCTTCTTAACAACCCTATCAACTTGGATGGCAACTTTGAGGGATCCTGCGGGGGGCGAGGGGTGAAGGCACAAACTAGACACATGAGAAGAAATTAGAAGTGCCAGGACTGGGTGACAGCAACAGAAGGAAACAAAACAGAAGATCACAACATGTCCTGGTCTTATAGAGATGCATCACAAATTGTCACACTCACTTTACACAGCAGCTTGTTACAATGAAATGCTACAACATCTAATGAGCCAACTCTCAACAACACTCATCACTGATTCAATAATCTCACCGAACACTGGGGCATCTAGAATGTAAGGCTCACAAATTCAACAGAAGCTATTCCTTTTTTTCAGTAAGTCTTTGTCTGTGGGTTCAGTGTGTAAAAATACCATTATCTGGTCTGCTCTGCTGAGTGGTCTGGGCTGAGTCCCCACAGCTTTAGGCTGCAGTTCAAATATTGTGTCCAGTTTTGGGTGACCTATTTCAGGAAGGATGAAAGGGCCATGAAGAGAGTACAGGAGAGATTCAGTAAGAGGATTCCACGAATGAGAGGCTTTATTTATTATGAGAGATTTTGACAAAGAATCATTCAGTGAAGGGGAATTATTTGTGGTATTTATTTTGAGCATGTCAAGATCACAAAATCTTTCTCTGAAAGGAAATCCGGTGAACATTTAAGAAAGAGCCTTTGACAAGTCAGTGCTTCAGTTCTGAGCCTTTTAGTGATTTCAGTAGTTTCAGTAATTGAAGCAAAAAATATGTAGCAGTAAACCCAGCTAACTGCACACAATCAGCTCAGAATGGCACAGTTAGGGATGTGTGCTCTGGGTAACATTATAAATTCAGCCTCTCATCTGTTACCATTGAGAAGAATCTCACACGGATCTCAAAAATGCTGTTTGTTTTCTATGTTTCCTGGGTTTTATCTAACAGGGCCCCCAGAATTCCACAGCACCTCAAAGCAAATTTCTGTAGCAGCCTGAACCAAACTCTGTGGCATATAAATAGAAATTTTATAGAAACCCTCTCTAGGGTCTGCAGAAAACTCAATTAATTATTTTCAAGAAACTGCATAAAAACAATGATAAACTGGTAGTTTTTGTTCGGAAAAATCACTCTTAAACAAATTAAAAACAGTGCTTTGGCTATAAACCTCCACTATTGGCTGACACTTAGCACAGAGATATCTTACCTAACTTTTCACCCAGCCATATGACACAGGTCAGTGCTAAGTGACAACTAATTGTTAAGTAGCAGGAAGGAAACTCTGGTATACCAATGTTTGTATTTGAATTAGAGTGATATTGTGTTGACACCAAATTTCAGTTTGTTAATTCAACTCTACACATTTACCTGCATGTTGTTGTTGACATCCTTCCATCTAGGAAAGATGATGGACACGCAGCAAACAACACATTTAGGTGGGGTGTCTTCTCTTGGTGCACCTTTGCTGATGGCTGTGGAGGCCAATCCTTGAGAGGCAAGTTCTGCCACAAATACCGCATATGAAGCTGCTAAGTGATGCTGTGAATTGTTGTTTTCGGTATTGTCATCTGTTGCCAAGCTGCTGTAACCACTGGTCTTCTTGGTAGTTCATGCTAGTCCACAGGATGTGTCGCAGCTCCCTCTTTCGTCAGCTAGTGACTCCCAGGTGCGATAGTTGACATTTAGGGCCTTCATGTCATTCTTGAAAGCATCCTTGAAGCGGAACTTTGGGTGCCCCACTGGTTATCTGGCACCGATTACCTCACCGTACAGAAGGTCCTTGGGTATGCGACCATCTTCCATCCTGTGGACGTGTCCGATCCACCGAAGCCACTTCTGTTTGATTAGTGCCAACACACTTGAGAGTTCTGCCTTTGAGAGGACGGTTGCATTTGTGATATCGTCCTGCCAGGATATACCCATAATGCGCCACAGACAGTGAAGATGGAAATTATTGAGCTTCTTTTCCTGGTAGCTGTAAGTCGCCGATGTTTCACAGCCATACAGCAAGGTGTTGAGAACACAGGCCTTATAAACCATCGGCTTGGACCTAAGGGTCAGCTTGGTGTTATCCCACGCACGTTTTGCGAGTCGGCCAAAGGTAGTAGCTGCTTTCCCATTGCATGCATCAAGTGACAACTTGTCAGCTTGGACCCAAGGTAGCAGGATTTGTTAACCACTTCATGACCTTCGCCTTCTTTGCAGATATGGAAGGTGTCTACTTGCACACTAAGTCATATGGCAAGCTCTACAATCTATCAAGGCTGAAAAGGAAGATAAAAGCACATCGCGTCCTGATCAGAGAACTCCTCTACATTGATGATGCTGCACTCATCGCTTACACGGAAACTCAGCTGCAAAGACTCATGAACTGTCTCTCCCATGCCTGTAACTTGTTCTCCTTGACTATAAGTGTCGAGAAAACTGTGGTCATGGGACAATGTGTTGCACCTCCACCCCTGATCACACTAAATAACACTTCACTGGAAGTGGTTAACAAAACTGCATCATCACTTATGTAAAACCAATTAATTAAGGAACTGGGCTTAATGGGGCTACTTCATTCCCATGCATTACATGCCATAGCAAATTGTGATAAATGCATGTGGATGAAGGAGCCATATATCAATGTGAATTGAAAGAATGATATTCCCTGATATCATATGGAATCAAAAAAAAAGATCCTGGTGTCAGTCCACTGGGTATTAGTTCCAGTACAGTTACAATAGGGAAAAGCAGGAAGGAAGTGAAAGTATAGGGAGAATTCCCCAACATGCATTTGATTCCATGGTTATTTGTACCACTGCAGGTATTTGTGGTAATGTGATGTGATTTTTTTCCCAACACATTAGAACAGGAAGGAAAGTGGTTGAACAAACAGCATATCTAATTCTAGCAAGAGGTATGAGTTCATTGTACAGAGATAGCCAGTACAACAAAACACTTCCATTAACAATTGAAAGCAGTTTGTTTCTTTTACATAATGTACTTTCATATAAAAAAAAACAATTCCAGTGAAAATAAAAGCTGTTCCATAATATAGAACTGGAGATTTAGTAGGTTTGATTTCAAAGTTTTTCCAGCATTCATTTGGTTACTCACGGATTGCATATTATTTCATGAAAATGGTGAATGCTTATAAGGCATTATTGCAAGCTTACATGGTTAATAAAGCGCTAAAAAAGCAGAGAAATTTTAAGTTTAAATAAAGAAATTTGAATCACTTACTTCTCAAAATAGCAAAATTTGACACCGAGCCACAAAGGAGATATTAGGACAGGCGGCCAAAAACATGGTCAAAGAGGTACGTCTTAAGGAGCACCTTAAAGGAGGAGAGAGAGAAGTGGAGAGATGGAGAGGTTTAGGGAAAAAATTCCAAATCTTAGGGCCTTTGTATCTGTATCAATGCCATAATTGAAGAAGCACAGAAGCACAGAGATCCTGGAAAGTTGTAGGACTAGAGAAGGTTAGAGATTGGAAAGGGAGAGACAATGGAGGGATTTGAAAGCAAGAGTGAGAATTTTAAAATCGAAGCATTACTGGACCAAGAGTCAATAACAGTATAGAAACAATCGTGGACATGTAAAGACCCTGTGGTCCAGCCATCCTGTCCCACACAATTGTGATATCTTGTGCATCACAATATATACACTCTCTAACCCACCCAAAACCATGGGAAGCAGAGACAGCAACAGGGTTCTTCAGAATGCTGAGATAGCAGCAGGGCTCGTCAGGATGCTGAGGTAGCAGCAGGGTTCCTCACGATTCTGAGGTAGCAGCAGGGTTCCTCAGGATGCTGAGGTAGCAGCAGTGTTCCTCAGGGTGACGAGGCAGCAGCAGGGTTCCTGAGGATTCTGAGACAGCAGCAGGGCTCGTCAGGGTAAACTAGGCTTTAAACTAGGCTGCATGGAATTCAGGACTGGCAGCCATTTAAATATGGTGCCAGCACCCGCTGTTGAGTCAGACGACGCTGCTATTGTGCCTCATTTCCCATTCCTGCTCTTCAATTGCATGGATCCCACCCCTCTTCTTTCTTTAATTAGGTTGTGTCTAATTAGGTTTATTGTGATCAGCCAGCAGCATTTTGCTCACGTGGCAATGGCACCTGCTTCAGGTGATGCTGCTGAGATCTGCGCCATTCACACTAAATTCCAGCCAATATTTCAAGTGAGGCCTGACCAATGTATTGAAAAAGGACTAATTAGCATATCTGTTGTAATCAATTGTCCGATGAAGGCACCCCACCAACCTATTCATTCTAGCTATGCCTTCACAACATTGCTCATATACCTTTACAGATGAATGCAGCTGGATGCCCAGATCTCTTTCTTTCTCCACCTTCTTTAATCATTACAACAATAACTTGCATTTATATTGAGCCTTTAACATAATAAAGTATCCCTGGACACTTAATGGATTCATGATAGCAATAAATTTGTCTTGCAGGACCCCACCTGCCAAGAATGAGGCATATTAATTTTGTCATATGAACACTGATTTTAAGCTGTAACTGGAGTGAAGAAAGGACTGTTAAAAAACTCACCAGACTCTTGGCTGGAAAATCATTTTTGCAAACTAACAGACAGTGCTTGGAGGGACAAAAGGGCTATTTCCTGCTCCAATTTAACCCACAATGGACTTTGAGCACCAGGTATTGTGTGTAAGAGACATTCCAGGCTTGGCTAAGACAAGAGAATCCACAAACAGACGTGGTCAGACCAGCTAGTCACATGACTAGCCTGCTTGGCAAACTGGGTTTTGCTGAATTGTACAAAGTGTTTGAACTCTTTGCTCCTGGAGTGAGAAGACCTCTCCTGGCTGCTGCCATCTCTTTCTGACAAGCTTCTGGACCCACTAAGGATACATGAACTTCAAAAGAGAAAAGTCTCCTACATCAAACAAGGTTTAAGAAGAATACTGGGTCCCAACAAAGAGTAAGATCAAGGACTACAATCAAGGACTCTACAGTGAGCTGGAAGAACCGTAATAAAAACCCTCTTCAGAGATTGCCTCAAACTTTTCCACTTTATTTTTCTTCTGCTCTTTTCTGTCTCTATTGGCATGTATGTATCATGTATGCATACTAGCGTGGGCACAGCGTGTATCCGTAGGCGTTAACCAAATTAGAGTTTAAATTTAAGTTTAATAAAGTTCAACCTTTCTTCTTTGAACCTAAGAAAACCTGTTTATGCTGGTTTCTTTGCCTTATAATTGGAAAGCAGTGAACGAGGATTCACCAAGGGGGAGCTAAAAACACTTTGTGTTTAAAATTAAACCCTGTTACGCTAAGACCAGGTGAAGGCTGAGAGGGAACCCTAGATCCCTTTCTCACCTGGTCGTAACAGATTCTACTGGCATGTATACTGTGGAAGAGAGTGACTATGCTTATTTGCAGTTCAAAATATTGTTCAGTTTGTTCCAAGGATAAGTCAGGTAGAAAATATGGGGTTAAAAACAAGTTATGTTGTTTGAATTAGATTTTTGATAATTCCAAAAAAGTTTTATTCGGCAAGAAAAGGAACATCATCTCTTTAACTCTTTTGATTCAGTGAGCTGGAGAAAGCAATTTACTTCTTTTTATCAGCTGTACAGATTTCATAACTGTTATTACCACACATTTTAAACAGTATATGCTTGACAGCCTGTAATAGATATGAGTATATGTTCCAGTTATCTCCAAAAGGATAAGACTGACTGACTCTTTAAACAGAAAATGAGTTCAAGGGACATTAACGGTTACAGCTGTGGAATTTTCTCTCCCTTTCAATAGGTATTAAAACTTTTCGCCTTGGAAATCATTGGTGTACTATGTAATATCATCATTAAAACTGTATATTTTCATAATTCCAACCAAAGCACTGTGATAAATCTAAAATTACTTTGGATGATATAAATTTTCCACCACAGCAAACTTTTACACTGCAGTTCATAGCATATTTTAATAAGGTTGCAATATCAATAGATCATTACAGCAGGATTATTTTTCACAATACAATATTAATAGAAATAATAGAATGCATTACAGAAACTACACTCAATAGTAAGCCATTTGAACACATATTTCATTCCAGTATGGGAGAACTAAATAATAACAACTTGTATTTATATAGTGCCTTTAATGTAATAAAATGTCCCAAGGAGCATTATAAAGCAAAATTTGGACCAATCCACATAAGATGATATTAGGGCTGATGGTCAAAAGCTTGGTCAAAGAGGTTGGTTTTTAAGGAGCATCTGAAAGGAGGAAAGCAAGGCAGAGAGATTTAGGAAAGGAATTCCAGAGATTAGGGCCTAGGCAGCTGAAGGTACATTTACTAATGGTGGAGGATTTAAGTTGGGGATGCTCAAGAGGCTGAAACTTGAGCGCAGATATATGGAGGGGTTGTGGGGCTGGAAGAGATTACAGAGATCTGGAGGAGTGAATAAGAAAAAGAAGAAATGACATACTGCACCTGGATGTTTTTTGCACTCCAACTAAAAATAGTTATGGCAAATGTTTTTCCTCAGGTAACAGTGCTCTTTTAATACCTTTTATGATTTGTGCGAGGTAGCTTTCATCTCTTTACAGAGGAACTTGGTTGCTATGTTAGGAATTGAGGATAGTTGAAAATTAGATGCAAATAGATTACTAGCATCTAAATAATTCTTTCACAAAGCTAATTTCCAGCACAGGCTCTGCTGTTTTATGATTGTTGCACTAGTACATTCAATCTAAATTCATTGCAGCTGTATTCGACACTGATGACAACAGAATGCAATGCTTGTTTTGGCCCATATTTAATGGATCAGAAAAGTCAATTCAGTGTGGAAGTAAATTGAGGACATAACTAATATTGATAAATACATGGGATGTCTGAATGCAGTCGTATTGTTCAGCTTTTACTTTCCGAATAAGATAGAAAGCTTCCAGTGTGACATGAGCAGCCGTGTATGCGCAACTCGGATTGGGCTCTTCTCCCATTAGTGCACCCATAACAGCTGAAACTCATCTACCAAATCAATTGGAGACTCCATCATTATGGCAGAGACTTTGATGTTTTTAATGAGACATACAATTTTTTCTAAATAATGAAAGGACTGGATAGTGTGTCATTGGATAGATTGTTTCAGTTTGACAGATTGGGGAAGAGCAGGAGACATGAGTTTAAACTGTGCAAAAGTAGGAATAGGTTAGATGTTAGGTGAATCATCTTTTTCCAGGGAGTAGTGAGTCTCTGGAATATATTTCCAGCTGGTGCAGTAAGTGTTGATTCTCTGCATGCCTTTAAAAGGGAGTTGGACCGGTTCTTGATTGGGGCAAAGATCACATAATATAGAAGTTAAGTGGCTTTGCAGAAAATGCATGGTACATGTGATCTCCTGACAGGTAGAGAGGAATTTTCCAGAGTATTTTTTCCTTTATCGACCCAGAGCTTTTCTATGGTTTTTGCCTCTCCCAGGAGATTTCATGGCTGCTGAAGGAGGTAGAATTTGGGGGTGGTAGGGATGTGGTGGGTGGAGTAGAACGTGTCTTGTCATAATGCTCTAGTCATCTTAAGTGTAGGACAGGCTTGATGAACGACTGGTCTTTTCTTTGACCAGTAGTTCCAGCCCCTACAGTTAAAGCTTTAATTAGATGTACTGGGATTGAAAGATATTTACATTGGAATGAGCATGCCTGACCATTTTTCTGAAACTCTTTCAAAATGATATGTTCTAACAAAGATGTTGAACATTGCTGAGTAAAATATTAAATATATAAGTAGACAAGAAGAGTGGTTCCATTTACACTGAAAGATAACATAAAACTCCACCTTTCAAAAACACAGCTGTTTGTGCAAAATAATTCAGTTCAAATAAACCAGCAGGAGTGTAATGCATGATTTAAACTGAGTGCCTGTAACTTGATAAATTAATGAACAAAAGCATTACGTAAAAATGCACCACAATATTTTGTATTGTCAGGTTGAATCATTATACATTTCCATACATTGGGCTGAATTTTATTTTCCGGCTGCCGCTCCTGGCGGCGGGCAAAAAAAATGGCAGCCCGCCCGCATGGGCCGTGCACTGCCACGCCACCATGATCTGGCGTGTGGCAGCTCATATAAATACACAGGGCAGGCCGCACCCCCCCTCCCCTCCCATCACGTGGCGGGGGTGGCCTCAGTGATGCCGTGAATGGCGTCTGCTGCCCCTGCACAGGCGCAGGTGCTGGCGCCGGCGCCATTTTTAAAGGGCTGCCAGACCTGCACAGAAACTACAGAGTTGAATTCCATAATCCCCCCACTACACTGTAAATAGATTTCTGACCTGTCCCCCCACCATACAATGAAAATAAAAGACCGCCCCATTTCCCCCCACCCCAAAATAACTACATTGGAGATTTGACCTTTCCCCGTCAACTGCACAAAGTGCAGAGGTCACACCTTCCCCCTCACACACTAGAAATGCAGAGTTGATCCCTTCCCCACCTCGGTGGCACTAGCTTTTCCTGGACAAGAAAGTGAAGGCCTGTAAGTGCTACGCGTCGCACGGCAGATCCCAGACAGCCGGTAAGATTGTGGTGAATGATATTTAAATGTACCCAAGTGGCGGGGGTGGGGGGGTGCCCACGGAGCCTTGCGCCATTGGGAAGATCAGGCCTGGCACTGCCGCTGCCATCTTCCGGCCCCCCCACCCCCTGCCATGGAACCTGACATCGGGAGGTCAACAAACTCCAGGCCATTATGTGGGCCCATGTTAATAATAATGCATGTGCAGATAAAGGGGAGTGTGTGTGTGAGAGAGAAGGAGCTGCAGTTTAACTGTAAAGTGTTATTATAAGATAAATATCATGCTACGTGATGGTATTTACTTTCTGGTATTGGCTGTGATTGAAACTGGACCTTGCAATTCAATTTACTTCGTGAGTGAGTTAACCTCAGGCTTGGATTGCACATTTATATTTCATATATATTTACAACAAATAACGCTGCAAGTGAAGAAATTGTGTTGAAATAAATACCAGTGCAGCAGCTTTCCCTCAGTCTAACAAATATGGTAACCATAATTTTTCTGGACAGGTCACATCTGATATTCATGGGCTGTGCCAGGCCACCAATTTTATACATAGATTCAGATCATGTATTAAATCTAAAAAGCAGCTAGATTTCCAACTGGGAACAGATAATATTATCAGAAGAGATACCAATTGTCAAGCCTGCACCTTTGTTAGCCCACTCAACATTTAAGATGTGTTAATAATAGTTAAATACTTACCTGTTCTTAATTCAAAAACAACCAGTGAACTCTTGCATGCTCAAATTGATTTAGGCTTGTTAAGTGTAAGTAATGAGATCACAGCAATTAAACTGCAACAAGTTTTGCTGGAAAAAATGGTTACTGTTAAATATTTGAATAACATTGCTTTCAATATGTGCCAATGATTTGTTCAGAAAATGTGCAGCTGCAATTTTTGGTGTGAGTGAATTGACAACCTATTTATCTGTGTTAAGATGGAACATGTTCTTTACTGAAAGTCTATAACTAAATGGTTGCAATATCTTTTCACAAATTTATCAGGACTACCTGATCAAGATAAAACAAGGGCCAACTAACCATTAGATTTGCAGGACAGTATTGAAAGCATGCCTTCGTTACCTCTAGACTTGACTATTTCAATACACTCTGGCTGGTCTCCCACATTATACCCTTGGTAAACTTGAAGTCATCCAAAACTCTGCTGCCCATGTCTTAACTTGCATCCAAGTCCCATCCAAAAGCATTATTTTTCACATGTACACTGATGACACCCCAGCTCCCCCTCACCACCACCTCTCTCAACTCCTCCACTGTTGCTAAATTATCAGACTGCTTATCCAACATCTGCTACTGCATGAGTAGATATTTCCTCCAATTAAATATTGGGAAGACTGAAGCCATTGTGTCTGTCCCTATTCAAAACTCTGTTCCCTAACTACTGACTTCATTCCTCTCCCAGGCAACAGTACTAGATTAAGCCAGTCTATTCGTAACCTTAGTGTCACATTTTACCCCGATATGAACTTCTGACCTCACATTCGTGACAGCACTAAGACTGGCTACTTCCACCTCTATAACATTGCCCAACTTCGCCCCTGTCTCAGCTCATCTGCTGCTGAAACCTTAATACACGCCTTCATTACCTCTAAACTTGCCTATTTCAACGCACTCTGGCTGGTGTCCCACATTTTACCCTGAAGTCATCCAAAACTCTGCTGCCCATGTCTTAACTTGTTCCCAAGTCCCGTTCACCTATACCCCTGTGCTTCCTGACATACATTGGCTCCCAGTAAAACTTCTTGATTTTAAAATTATCAGCATTGCTTTCAAGTCCCCCCATGGCCTCACCCCTCCCTATCTCTGTACCCTCCTCCAGCCCCATATCCCTTCAAGATATCTGCACTCCTCTAATTCTGGCCTCTTGAGCATCCCGATTTTAATCATTCCACTATTGGTGGCTGTGCCTTCAGTTGCCTAGGCCCTAAGCTCTTGTTACAACCAGATGAGGCAGGGGTCTAGGGCTCCCCTCTCTTAACCTTTTCCTGGTTTGGCCATAACAGGGTTTAACTTTTAAAACACCGTGTTTTAGCTTCCTTCTCAGTGAGTCCTTGCTCACTGCTTTCTAATTGTAATGGCAAAGAAATCAACCAGACAGGTTTTCTCAGATTTAAACAAGAAAGGTGTAAGTTTATTAACCTTAAAACTCTAATTCAGTTAAAACTATTAAAAATACGTGACTCGACCATGCTACCATGCATATGGGATAAACACGCATGTAAATAGAGACAGAGGAGGAGAAAGAAGGGGAAAGGTTTGAAGTAATAGCTGGAGTTCAGTTACTGATTTTGGATTGGATGTAAAGTCTTTGATTGAAGTTAAGTCTTGCAGTTCTCTTAGGGGCCAAGTGCACACTTTCAAACTTGTTTCCCTGGTCTTCTGTCTTGAGGCTTAAGTTACTTCCACGGGTCCCTGGAACTTTGCATGAGAGAGAAAGAGAGAGTGAGAGACAGAGAGAGAGGTGCTCTCTTCTTGAAGTTCACTTGCAGTCTCTTTTCAAACTGTTCTGTGTGCCCAATTCAATTAACTCCTAGCTCCCTGTTTGAAAAACAGTCTCTCCTGCGAGGTTTGTGGATTCTCCCAAGCGTACCAGACACCCTCAGTGGAGGAGGGGAATGCTGGCTCAATGACTGTCAATGTCACTATTGAAAAATCCTTCGGGCTAATTGAATCAGGAAATACCCCCATTGTCTTCTTCAGCAACTGTCTTTTAGAATGCAAATGTGCAGCCATGTTTTCAGCCACTGCTGTGGTCTTTTTAAACAAGTTATTTCAAGTCCAGTAAAAGTTCAAATATAATGTTCCATACGACGAAATTAATATGTCTCATTTTGGCACGTGTGGTTTCCATCACATCTGGAATGCCATCCCCACACCCCCCAGCCTCTCTATCTCACTGTTTCCTTCAAGACACTCCTTAAAACCTACCTTTTGGACCAAGTTTTTGGTCATCTGATCTAATGGTTGGAATTTTACACCCCTCGCAGGAGTGGGCTGGAGGCAGGTGGTGTAAAATTGAGTGGGAGGCAAGGTTTGCTGTTCCCGTCAGCTTCCCATCCCCACTGCAATTTAATCAATGGTGCGGGAGGTGACAAATGGCCTGCCCGCTCCAGGCCAATTAAGGCCCTTAA
This sequence comes from Heterodontus francisci, assembly GCF_036365525.1. Taxonomy (NCBI): domain Eukaryota; kingdom Metazoa; phylum Chordata; class Chondrichthyes; order Heterodontiformes; family Heterodontidae; genus Heterodontus; species Heterodontus francisci. The sequence goes on from NC_090385.1 coordinate 70,584,874, forward strand.
ATGTCCAATCAATTGCTGGTTAAGGGGCTCCTCCTGCCGCGGCAGGTATGTTACCAGCGGAGGGCGGGTGATTTAGTAGTTCAGAAGGCTGCACGGTAAAACCTGGCAGCTCCCTTGCGGGTTGTGTGTGGTAGGGTGGGGTGGGGGTGGGGGGGTGGGGGGGTGGTGCTCCTGATCATGCACCCTGTGTCTAACAGAAGGTCATTGCCACGGCGCAAGCTGTCCCCACTGGGATCAACCCCCCCACCCCCCACTGCTCTCGAGCAACTGGCCTCTGCCTTGCTGGGGGCCAGCTGACTCTCCCCAGCGAGGCCCCACATTCTTGCCTGTATTCCGGGGCCTCGTCTGTCTTGCTGGTCCTGGATGGGTGCAGTCCCAGTAGTGGCCACCACTCCTGTTTGCATTTCTGGGACTGAAGAGCTGCCAGCCCACTGTTTAGCTGGCAGCTCTTGTAGTCTGGACTTCCTGCCTCGGAGGAGCGCAAGTCCCACCCGAGGCCAATTAAGACACTCGGCTATGTAAAATTATAGCATGGCTAACAGGCCCAGCTGAGATGAGTTTGCCATCGACATTGTTTGCTGGAGGGCAGGCCTTCGGCTCGACATAAAATTCTGGCAAATATCTCTTTATGTGGCTAGGTGTCATATTTTGTTTTATAATGCTCCTGTGAAGCACCTTGAGATATTTATTAATTTAAAGGCGTTATATAACTATAAGCTGTTGTTATTAACTGTGCATGGTGCAGATGAAAGAATATGCAAGTTTATTAGAGTAATGGATCAACAAGTTACTTGTTGAAAATAAGAACAACATAAGAAGTGGAACAGAAGTGGGTCATTATAATCATGGCTGATCTTCTACCTCAATTTGACCTTCCCACATTATCCTCATATCCCTTAATTTCCTTACTATCCAAAAATCTATCCTTCTCTGTGTAAGAGTGTGTGTGTGTGTTAACAGCTACAATTTGATAATCTCTTATTTGTATGATAGAGGTTGCTGCAGTTGAGGGAACAGGACTACCTGCCATTGTTCCAGTACAGTGACTGCCATGGAAAAGAGGCAGTTGGCAAAGAAGCAGGCAAATGCCATAACCTTTAACAATTTTGATTGGTAGCCTGTTGGGTTATTCCAGTTTGTTCCCTCACACAAAGTTGGCTGATAGAAGACAGCAATAGTATTTGGAAAATAGTGTTTTACAAGGCAGTAATATATTAAAAGGGCTGAAATTGCTTCACAAGTCTTGAAATGTTTTATTGCTTTTGAACACATTGAAGATTTTCTTATTTTTTGTGATAAATATAAATAAAGTGATATCTTACAATTTTCCTTCAATAACTTTTTTTTTGATAAAGTTAGCATTGCAGACATGCTGGATAGCCAAGTTCCACCTGCGCAGGGCATGATTAGGCTAGATGTGATATTAAAAGGTGATTTGTTCAAAAGAGATATGGGAATTTATTACAGATGCTTATGCAGGAAAATGGCCAACTGTCTATTTTTATGTTTTATGTACAGTTTGGATCTCTTCCATCTTGTCATTGCGCCGTTTTATTCTGCTCTGTTCCTGAACTCTTTTGGCCTATCTTTCTCTCTTTTCAGCAGCATGCAAAATATTAATGAAATAAAACAGACTCTTGGAGCATTGATCTGACTTGACTGATGTACGTTGAAAGAAAAAAAGGAAATAATTTTCATTTCCATAGCCTCAGGTTGTCTCCAGTCCTTCATAGAATTGAATTATTTTTTAAATAGGGTCAATGCTGTATGTAGGCAAATATGACAGCCAACTGGAGAACAGCAAAGTCCAACAAATCAGATAAATGGCCAGTTAACCTGCCTGATGGTAATGATTGAGGGAATAATTTTAGTTAAGACACCAAGAGAGCTCCCCGCTATTCTTTGAATAGTGCAATGGGGTCTTTAATATCTATTTGAGGAGGAAGACAAGGGTTTATTTTTTTTCTTATTTTTCTTACTTGTACATGAGTGTTCACAGATTTTTGCATGAAGAGAAGTGTTAGCTAAACAATATTTTAAAACACTATTTTTGAAAAGACTATACGCTATGGGATGCTGAATATTTTGAGACATATTTATTGTATGATCGCCTGAAGAGTGATGTCCCTTTAAGAACTCAGTATGCTAATGAGCTAAGTCCCAGGATGTAGTCATGTGACTAGAAGTCATGGTCAGTCTGCAACTGCAACACCCTGGATAAAGATTCTGTAATAGTTTGTTCTGTATTGTATATACTAGTATAGCTGTTACAAAACCTTCAATAGATCTTCAATGAACTGGAATCCAAGCACTTGATTGTGTTGCTTAATATAACACAACAAAACCCATGACATGGTGACAGCAGTGGTAAAAAAAAACAAGATCTCAGCTTGAAGTACATGGGTAAAACAGCTGAGAAAGCGACCCTTCCTACCGCCAAAAGAAAGTTCAAAAGAAATACTGGCCCAAACACTGGAAAGAAGAAAAAGCTTACCTCCAGTGATGGGGGACAGAGCACTGAACAACAGGCTGCAAATCAATTCCTTTGATTAGGTGAGTCATTGTGCCGATGGTCAAGGGATCCCGGTTTAAAGAAAAAGCTTTGAAGTGCTTAAGAAATTGATTTTTTTTAAAGGCTCTGTGGGAGAGAGAAAAAATGGGGAATATCTATTCCTCTCTCAGGCTGATCAAGGTCGCCACCATTACAGGAGGTGTCCGAAAAAAAGTGTGGGGAACTCCCGAACCGATTCATGCAGCCAAAACTGAAAAAAATCACTAAACCAGTCAAGTGTGAAGAACATAAATAAACTCTAGCAAAAAACAAGCAAAGGGGAAAACCCTTGAACTGTCTATAGAACAGCTGCATAAACATACAAGCTGAAGCGCTGAAAGCAAAATAAACAAAAAACTGTCAAGCACCTGTTACTCGCCATCAAAGCAGCTGGTCTAAATAAAAGAGAATCTCTTCAAAGGAGAACATTGCAGAATTAATAGAACAAGTTTTAAAATCAGTTTCAACTACAAATTGAAATGTAATAATAAGTACAGTGTTGAAGGTACATACAGAGCTAAACAAAGTTAAATATAGAGCAGAAGAAAAAGAAAAGCAGAAAGATGGATATCAAATTTCCCACCATGAACTAGAAGGCCATTGATATCCTGTCCAAGTTCAAACCTTTTAAACAACAAGTTATGCAGTTATACTTTGCAGACCAAGCAGTTGTAAAACCAGAGTAGTAGGCTGTGAAAATACTGATAGCAGTTGGAAATGAGGGGTTACACAGAATCAATACCTCTGGCTTATCCAAAGAGGACCAGAAAGATCCTGCAAAGATATGGAAAGTGCTAGAAGATCAGCTCCGGGTAAGAGTGAATTTTAGAATTCACTGCCTGGAATTGATGTCCTCCAGGCAACAGCCAGAGGAATCAATGGATCATAATATAAAAGCAAAATACTGCAGATGCTGGAAATTTGAAATAAAAACAAAAAATGCTGGAAATACTCAGCAGGCCTGGCAGCATCTATGGAGAGAGAAGCAGAGTTAACGTTTCAGGCACATGGTTAAAAAATGAATGATGAAACAAACTAAAATAAAAATAAAAATAAAAAGGGGGGGCCAGTCATGCTCTGAAATTACTGAACTCAGTGTTCAGTCCAGTAGGCTGCAGCATGCCTAATCGGTAAATGAGATGCTGTTCCTTGAGCTTGCGTTGATGTTCACTGGAACACTGCAGCAAGCCCAGGACAGAGATGTGGACATGAAAGCAGGGGTGTGTGTTGAAATGACAAGCGACAGAATTAGGCATGCTACAGCCTACCAAACTGAACATTGAGTTCAATAATTTCAGAGCATGACTGGCCCCCCCTTTTTTATTTTTATTTTTATTTTTTATTTTAGAACATAGAACATATAACAGTACAGCACAGTACAAGCCCTTCGGCCCACGATGTTGTGCCGAACCTTTAACCTACTCTAAGATCAAACTAACTACCTACCCTTCATTCTACTATCATCCATGTACCTATCCAAGAGTCACTTAAATGCCCCTAATGTATCTGCTTCTACTACCACCGCTGGCAGCGCATTCCACGCACCCACCACACTTTGTGTAAAGAACCTACCTCTGACATCTCCCCTAAACCTTCCTCCAATCACCTTAAAATTATGCTCCCTGGTGATAGCCTTTCCACCCTGGGAAAAAGTCTCTGACTATCCACTCTATCTATGCCTCTCATCATCTTGTACCCCTCTATCAAGTCACCTCTCATCCTTCTTCGCTCCAATGAGAAAAGCCCTAGCTCCCTCAATCTTTCTTCATAGGACATGCCCTCCAGTCCAGGCAGCATCCTGGTAAATCTCCTCTGCACCCTCTCTAAAGCTTCCACATCCTTCCTATAATGAGGCGACCAGAACTGAACACAATATTCCAAGTGTCGTCGAACCAGGTCCTTATAGAGCTGCAGCATAACCTCATGGCTCTTAAACTCAATCCCCCTGTTAATGAAAGCCAACACACCATACGCCTTCTTAACAACCCTATCAACGTGGGTGGCAACTTTGAGCGATCTATGGACATGGACCCCAAGATCCCTCTGTTCCTCCACACTACCAAGAATCCTGTCTTTAAGCCTGTATTCCGCATTCAAATTTGACCTTCCAAAATGAATCACTTCACACTTTTCCAGGTTGAACTCCATCTGCCACTTCTCAGCCCAGCTCTGCATCCTGTCAATGTCCTGTTGCAACCTGCAACAGCCTTCCACACTATCCACAACTCCAGCAACCTTCGTGTCATCGGCAAACTTGCTAACAAAGCCTTCCACTTCCTCATCCAAGTCATTTATAAAAATCACAAAGAGCAGAGGTCCCAGAACAGATCCTTGTGTATTTTAGTTTGTTTCATCATTCATTTTTACCATGTGCCTACCCATTCTTTTTTTCATGTTTGTTCTTTTGGCCAGGGCTGTTCAATATTTTATCATTTAACACCCTCTCTGCACTAATGCTTGACTTTCACCAACCGTTAACACACCCTTTTCCTTTGCTCCATGACCTTCTGGTCAGTTATTCTCTGTGACCCTCTGTCCTATCAACATCTTCCCTTGTGTTATCTTTTGCCCCACCCCCACTTATTTGCTTAAAACCTATTACATTTCTAACCTTTGCCAATTCTGATGAAAAGTCACTGACCTGAAAAGTTAATTCTGCTTCTCTCTCCACAGATGCTGCCAGCGCTGCTGAGTATTTCCAGCTCTTTTTGTTCTGAATCAATGGATCAGTTCATCAGAAGATGCCATAGTAAGGACAACAAATGTGATTTTTCAGAAACTGAGCTGTCGGAGAGAATAATGGAGCAGTGTTGAGGAGCAACTGAAGCCAATTAAGAGAAGAGTGCAATACTGCAATTGCACACAGCAGACTCGACAGAACACGCCCCGTCAATGTAAGTATGATGGAACAACAGGACAACAACCCGCACATTGACAATGGGCTGAAATTTATACACCTGCCACTAAAATTGGCAGCGGGCGAAAACAATGGCAGCCCGCTCATGCGGGCTGTACGTCGTGGAGCCGTAACGATATTAAGCGGTTCATTTAAATAGCCGGGTGCGGATCACCCCCCCCGGATGATATGGAGGGGGCAGGCTGTCCATCCCCGGCAATGGCGTCAGCTGCCTGTACGCAGGCACTGACACCATTTTGAAAGGGCTTTGAGCCTGCTGTTCAATGTAAATATTTAATGATACATTGATTTAAAAAAAATTAAATAAATTTATCTTGCCCCTCTCCCACCCCCCCCAATAACCATAGAATTAATTACTTGCCCTCTCCCCCCCCAAAAACACCTAACCTTGTCCACCTGGCCTTCCCCCTCAAAAAGCCTAAACTTTACACAATAACCCTTCCCAACATCCCCTACACCAATGATATGACTTTTATCCCACTGCCCTCCTTCCCACACTGAGAAACTTACCTCCTCCCCAGTCCCCACCACTGTTCCATCTCCGTTCCCCTGACGGGGATCCAAAAGTGCGGGAGTGCCAGCCAGCAGCATGAAGATCGCACCAGGATAGATAGCTAGAAAGTAAATGTAATTATTCCATTTATTTAAATTGATTCAAATATTTTAATGGCAGTCCCGTTGCCGAGCTGTGGCAGAGCCACCATGAGGCCTCGTCGCCGCTGGCAATATTGGGCCAGGCCCTCCGACATCGGTGTGCATGGCGGCCCTCTTGCAGAGGCATTCACATGGCTGCAAATCAAAAACAGCCAAGGGTAAAATCCACATCCCCAGAAGGTTATAACTTAATAAGATCTGGAAGAATTGTCAAACAACCGAAATGATAAATAGACTCTTAAGCTTCTGCACTCATAAATGTCACAATCCTTATCCCTATACCTGTAAATTTTATAATCTTTATCCCATATAACTAATTTTGATATAATCCAATTTTATATCTTTTTACTTGTAGCATACAAGATTTATCTTTGGAAAGTAAGGGGATGTCCCTTTAAGAACTCAGTATGCTAATGAGCAAAGTACCAGGATGTAGTCATGTGCCTAGAAGCCATGGTCACTCTGCAACTGTAACGCCATAGACAAAGGTTCTGTAAATAGTTTGCTCTGTATTATATATACTACTTTAGCTGTTCATAAACCTTCTAGAGATCTGCAACAAACTGGAATCCACACAACCTATTGTGTTGCTTCAGATAACACAACAAAACCCATGACAATATTATCAGAGCAAGAATTGGTTGAGGGCCATATTTTCTCCTTTCTTGCATAAATTTTTATAAACTATTTAAAATAGTGGGTGCACGCAATTTTACATGAGCTGATTGCATGCATTTTTTTAAATTAATTCACAGGATGTGACCATTACTGACAAGGCCAATATTTATTGACCATCTCTGATAGTCCTTGAAAAGTTTATTACCCTTTTAGAATGTTAATTAATTACCAACAATGTCCGAAATCTAGCCAATCATGGCAGACCATGTCCAAAGTTCAGTCTTATAACATTCACTGTATAATTCATCAGCACATGCTTCTCGCACTGGATCGTGTTTATGCACATCCTTTTTTTTCCCATTCAAATATTAAACAAAGGAACATGTTGTCCTAAGTCCTTTTCAAGGACTATTAGAGATGGTCAATAAATATTGGCCTTGTCAGTAATGGTCACATCCTGTGAATTATAGTATATAGTTCAACAGCCTCTTGAACAGAACAGGAAGAATTCTAATTAAAGAATGAGGTAATGATCACCGTGAAGCTTTCTAATCCAAATATGAAACCATGGAGCTGTCCAGTAAAGAATGCAGAACAGTCTTGCTTTAGATGCATAAGCAGCAATCTCTCCTCTGCTTGACATCAGTTAAATTAATCACCCACCATCTAGGCTTGGACATATATCGCCACTCCTTCATTGTCTGGGTTGCAATCCTGGAATTCCTTACGTAGCAGCATGGTGGAAGCTCCTTCATCACACAGATTGCAACAGTTCAAAAAGATGGCTTGCCACCACCTGTTCAAGGGTACCAAGGGATGGACAATAAATGCTGGGCTTGTTAGTGATGCCCGTGTCCCAAAAATGTTTTTTTTTGTAATCTGGCATGTTACTATTTATCCTTCTTCATTTGAATTATACTTAGAGTATGTTGATCATCACCAGAAATTAAAATTATTTCTCACCCAATCAGGCCAATGGCATTTACCCAGCCATTTACTCACAGCTAATACATTTTACAACTAGTTGGAATATGGTGTGAAGCAATGCATTATACCAACAATGTGAAGCATATTATTCATTCAGTGATGCAGACATACTTTATTATTCATTAATCCATTAATATATATGTACTTGATTATTTATTAAGCCAGTAATGTATAGACATTTTATTATCTAACAATACACACATATTATCCATTGATGCATTGTCTTGGTGAATAACCTAATCTGAAAAATACTCCAAACATTAGTGTTCATGCAAATATATTTTCATTTCTTTACAAAGTAATCCATAGCTAAATTAGTTGTTCAATTCTTTCACAGAGAAACATACCTTTTAACCTTGAACTGCTACACATCAAAATTTCCAGCTTCGTTATTGACTCAACTCTGCAGTGAGGAGCTGTCAAGGCCTGTAAAAGCTCTTCAAATGGAAGAGGGATTACTTTGGCCACGCAATCTATATTCAAGCCTTTTCTGACATTGGGAATCTGAGCTTTCTTTTCTCCTGTTAGGAAATGACCCATGATGTTAAGCAGCCCTGCAGTCCTTAAAACAGATTTGAGTTACTCTAGATGGTAGTGACCTCAATAACTCACTAGGCTGCTGAGAACACCCTGATGTATTTACACATAACAGATCAGATCAAAACAGTGCATTCTTTTTATTTTATTTTATATATTTCAACCAGGTGACCCTGATACAATCTGAGTCACATCTGAGCTGAAGTCTATGGGAAGCTAAATAGCCAAAGACTGACAAGACATGTGGAATCTTCAAAGAGCTGCTTAAAAGAGAGTGTGACAATACATTTTGAATATGATGAAGGCTGTGAATGCAGAATGCATTTGTATTACACAGTTTGAGGCATCAAAAACAGTGCAGAAGGAATTGAAGGCAGATTCAATGTATAAAGATAAGCTTTTTTAAAATAATAGTTAAAGCTGCATCATGTTCTTATTGATATACACATTATGAATAAATGTTAGCATTTTTATATTTCATTATATTTATATAAATTAATATAATGAGCAATTCGAGGACAATAACATTACAGTATTTTCTTGCAGCGCATTTAAAAAAATGTGATGGGAAAAGTGTTAAGTGTTAAGGAAGTAAGTGCAACATTTGCAGGAAGTATATACACTATACACAAGACTATTAGTATACTACTGATTCTATTTATGAGTATACTAAAGGTACCAAGGCACAGAGCGTCACCATTAAATTAACTTTATCTTTCATTTTGAACTTAATATTGGAGTTCTAGAGAGTGGACATCGAGGTTTAAAAGAATGTCTAGAATCCTAGATCTAACTGTGCTTTCTAATAACATTTGAACTAATGATCAAGCTTGGCAAGACTACAGCAAAATTCCTTAAATGTCTGCAATTGTGCACTGCCAATTTAGATGAATATTCATGAATACTGTTGGTACAAAAATAGTACTTTCATACTTCTTTGGGCAAACCCATTCTATTTGTAACATGAATATTACCAGAATCAATAAAAAGGATATTTTCTTGTCTGATACCTTTTTTCTGTCATATCTTTGTTAAATAACATTCCAAAGGAATTGTTTTGTCTTGTAGAATCCTTAAGGTTTGTTGTACAATGTTACAAGATATGAAGCAAACAATTCTGTTCTTGTCAGATTAAGAGTCTTCCAGTTATAACGTTGCAAAATGCAGGTTGTAATGGAAGCAATTGGCAAACACATTGTTTTTCAATGTAGCTTTGAAATCAATATACCATTATTATATTGTGTTACAGTGTAATTCATTATACTTAGTGGTCTGATACAGAAATGTCTCCAGTTTGTAACAAATCAATACAGAAACAATGAGACATTTTTAAAGGAAAATGTGGTTGAAGTTATAAAAATGTTGTCCTGGTGATCAGACATTACAGTGGTGACACTGTAACTGTAGCACTATGTTATTGCATTAAACAGATCATTTTAATTAGATATCAACCTCCTTTATAGGAAGGTTATCCCTTTCTGTCAGACACAATTGCGAACAATTGAAAATGATCTTAAAAAAGTCAAATGAACTTCATTCAGATAAATATGAGGTATTACATTTCGGCAAGAAAAAATAAGGGGGTTGCATATTACCTAGAAAATAAGAATCTAGATGGGGTGGAGGAGCAATGGGATCTGGGAGTTGTTACGACCAGGCGAGAAAGAGTCTAGGGGTTCCCTCTCAGCCTTTGCCTGGTTTCACCGTAACAGGGTTTAATTTTCAGACACCGTGTTTTTAGTTCTCCCTTAGTGAATCCTTGTTCAAGGCAAAGAAATCAATTCAGGCTTTCTTGATTTTAAACAAGAAAGGTAGAAGTTTATTAATCTTAACCTCTAATCCGGTTACTGACTACAAATATGTGATGCAACTATGCTAGCATGCATACGCAATAAACAAACAGGCAGATCGAGACAGATAAAGTAGAAAAGAATAAAGGGGAAAGGTTTGAGGCAATAGATGGGTTTCTATTTTACTGTCCTTTGGGTTTGCTGTGAAGTCTTTGGTTGCCGGTCAGACTTGCAATTTGTTGGGGTCCAGTGCACACTTCAACATGTTTTGATGTCGGAGTCCTTTCTCTCTTGAGGTTTACGTGTCTTCCATGGGTTCAGTGGCTTGGGAGAAAGCGAAGGATAGATAGATAGAGAGAGAGAGAGACAGAGAGAGAGAGAGGCTTTCTTGCTTCAGGTTCCAGTTCAAACAGCCTTCTGAATTCAAACTGTCCTGTGGCTAGTTCAAAAAAACCTGGACCAGCCAGTTAGTCATGTGACCAGTTGGTTTAACCAGTCCTGCCTCTGTGGATTGTATCATCTTAGCAGGGCCTGGAATGCACTTCCTTACACCTTCAATGTCTGGTGATCAAAGTCCATTGTGGGTTAAGTGGACCAGGGAATAGTCCTTTGTCTCCACAAGCACAGTCTGTTAGTATGCAAATGGCCTTCCAGCCAAGTGTCTGGTGATTTTTTTTAACAAGTCCTTTCTTCACTCCAGCAACAGTTTAAAATCAATGTTTGTCTGACAAAATTAATTTGCCTCATTCTTGGTGGAGGGTCTGCATGACACCTCCACACCCAGCGGAATGAAATGCATTTTTTTTAAAAAAAAGAGCACTTCATTAGAAGGGACTAGAGAGAAGATAAGGACAGGAACACACGCATGCATCTCTCTCATTAATTCAGAACCCTAACAACTGTTACAGCCTGTCTTTTCTTGGTGGCAGTGCTGCTTTAAATGGCCATTTCTGGCATTCCAAAAACCATGCAGTTTTTGGGGCAGTTATTCCAATTTGCACATTTCCATGACGGTCAAAGGGGGCTTTGTCCTTGTTAAGGGGTGGGGGGAGGTTAGGTTTAATTAGCCCTCGGTTGGAGTTCTGTTCAGGGGTTCCACTCTGAACTCTCTTTCAGTGCCTTGATGAGTCATGGAAGGGCTTTTCACCTCAGGGGATGGCTGGTTCCCTTTATTCCTGACTGTGTGGGTCGATTCTTCGCTAATCTTCCCTTTCTCCTGCTTGCAGGTATTTGTCTAGATTCTACTGCACTCCCCTGCGGCACTTTGACTAGGTGATGTATCACCCTCATGGTTTCTCTGCCCTCTTGAAGACTTTCTTTGTCTCTGCAGGTGCCTGTAAATGTTGTTAGCAACTGTCGTGGGGTGCTTCTAGCATCTGCATTTATGTAGGAGGATGTGTGGTCTAATTTTTCAAACATTTCGGGTTTGGCTGACCGGACAGTAGGTGTTTTGATCTGGGATTTCTCCCAGATCTCCTTCAACCTGCCCTTTTGGTCCCCTTTTCCCCTTTCATTTCTAACCTGTTGCCAGCCTTGTGCCTGCCTGTCCCTTTTAGTTCTCAGCAAGGGTCCCTTACAGTTCACCAGCCTCTGCTGGAGGGTCCTCCAAACATTGATACAGGACTTAGGCATGCCGATTTCACTGTAGGTTGGGGTTTCCCCTTTACAAGACACAAGTTGCAACTCCTACAGTACTCCACCACATCTTTGTGGAGTTTTGGCCAGTCAAACTGCTGTCTTATTCGCGCTTTGGTCTTTTGTATACCGACATGTACAGCCACTGCAATCTCATGGGCCACTCTTGCTATTTCTCTCCGGTACCTCTGCGGCACCACTAACTGGTAAACCACGATCCACTCCTTGCTCTCAGGTCTGTGAGGAGAACTCCATTTCCTCATCAGTACCTTATTCTTTAAATAGTAGCAATCAGGGACTTCCTCTGCTTCACTTTCAGACTGGGCAGCCTGTGCTATCTCCTTCAGTACTGGGTCAGCTCACTGAGCCTCAGCTAGGGAAGATTCATTCAACTTATTCCCTGGGTCTTCTAACTTTCCAAAGAAAGTCTCGGACAGACAGACCTCATGGTCATTTGCCTGCAGTGTCAATTCAGTCTTCCCTGGGGCAGCTGGTTTGATCATGGCCTCATTCACTACACATTCAGGGAAACTGCAGGGGACCATCTCCTGCCACTGCCTTGTCTCGCTGACCACCTGCAGTCTCTCTTTCTCTAATAGGGAAGCTACCACCTTCGTCCACGTCGGATCATTACCTCAGAGCAGGTCAACCCCGTCCACAGGCAAACTAGGGACAATCCCTACAGTCACCGGTCCCGAAACGAGGTTGCACTCCAAGTGCACCTGGTGTTAAGATACAGTCATACAGTACCCTCCAGTACCATTCACCACCATTTTGGTGTTCACTGCACACTCTGGGGTAAAGGTCAGACCTTTTCCCAGTTAAATGGATCTAGTGGCCCATGTGTCCCTGAGGATTACTATGGGCTTGCTTGCCCCACTCGTGGGGTATGGGGTTACTCTCCCTTCAGACACAAAGCCCTGATAACCCTCAGGAATCCTATTAAATTTTCCTGCACTTGCAGCAGTAGACTTCCTGGGTCTCACTATTAATGCAGTTAAAACCACAGCTTGTTCTGTTGTGCTTTCCATCAGGTTCAATTCTTCACTGAGAGAGTGTGCCCTGTTTAACCCTACATGTTATCCCTTTAGTTTCCAGCAGTCAGCTCTTAAATGCCCTGCTTTATTACAATGGAATCACACAGGTCTCCGGGTCTCACTCCTACTCACAGAACCTTCCTTTTTAGGTGGAGGAGGGCCCCCTATGTCTTCTGCTTTTACTTCATTCCCAGGACTGCTTGGTATTCTATCACCTTCCCACCCTCTGTCCTTTTCGGATTTGTTAGGGTGATTAGGAAAGGATTTTCCCGAGGAAACCAACTTATAAATGAGAGCAAACCGATTGGCCAGAACTGCTGCTTACCGGGCTCTATGAGCCTTCTGTTCCTCTCCATGTGTCTTTATTGTGAGTGGGAGAGAGTTTTTAAATTCCGCTCGCAAAATTACTTTTCTGAGATTTTCATAGCTGAGCTGTACTTTAAGAGCCCTCAGCCACTGGTCAAAAGCCAGCTGCTTATTTCTCTCAGACACCAGGTAAATTTGATCAGCCTGCTTTTGGAGGGTTCGAAACCTTTGGCGATAGGCTTCCGGTACTAACTCATATGTCCCAAGGATAGCATTTTTTGTCAGTTCATAATATGATGAACTCTCATCTGGCAACATGGAATAAACCTCATGGGCTTTTCTTATAATTTACTCTGTAATAACCGAGTCCAGGCCTCAGCTGGCTACTTTACCTGCCTTGCCAGTTTTTCAAAAGGCACAAAAAATCTTCCACATCTCCCTCATTGAATTTTGGGAACAATTCTGTACCCTGCCTTGAATTACGCTCCTCCATATTAGCCATGCTTTCACTCTGTCGCACCACACCCACCCCCCCCACCCCAGTTAACTCATGCCGCTTCAGCTCTCTCCCTTCGCATTCCTTCCAGAAGGTTCTTTCTCTTTCTCTCTCCTCCCTCTCTTTGTCTTCACATTCCTTCTGGAAGGCTCTTTCTTTCTCCCTCTCCTGTCTCTCTCTTTCTTTCTCCTCTAAGTCAAGTTTTTCTGTTCCAATTGTACCTTTGCTAGCAATACCCTGTCGGGATCTGCTTCTAACCCTGCTTCTGCTTCTTCAGATTCAAGGAAAAATGGTTGGTCACTAGTCTTAGGAGTTCAGACTTCCTAGCCTTGCCACGTACAGTGATCTCACACTGCTCAGACATTTTCCTCAACTCCTCCATAGACAGTGCTTTTAACTTATCCCAAGATACTTCACCTTGGCTTGGGAAGCTACTAGCTTCAGTTGCAGACATGTTAGTATTCTAGCACACACAACCCACAAGAAAACCTATATTGAAATCTTTTCTCTTTTTGTTTGGGATCAATTTAACTTCCCACTTCAAATTTCTCGTTTGTCTGTGGGTAAAATCCAGGACGGTAGTCCCCAAATTTCTGTTACAACCAGGCAGGAAGGAGTCTAGGGGTTCCCTCTCAGCCTTTGCCTGGTTTAACCGCAACAGGGTTTAATTTTTAAAAACACTGTTTTTAGCTTCCCCTCAGTGAATCCTTGTTCACTGCTCCAATTGGAAGGCAAAGAAATCAATTCAGACAGGTTTTCTTAGATTTTAAACAAGAAAGGTAGACGTTATTTAATCTTAAACTCAAATCCGGTTACTGACTATGAATATGCGATGCGATGCGATTGCGTTAGCATGCATACATGATAAACACACACACAGATAGAGTTACAAAAAGTCGAAAAGAATAAAGGGGAAAAGTTTGAGGCAGTAGATGGGTTTCTATTTTACTGTCCTTTGAGTTTGCTGTGAAGTTTTTGGTTGCCGGTCAGACTTGCAATTTGTTGGGGCCCAGTGCACATTTCAACTCATTTTGAGGTCGGAGTTTTTTCTCTCTTGAGGTTTACGTGTCTTCCATGGGTCCGGTGGCTTGGGAGGAAACGATCGAGAGAGAGAAGCTCCCTTGCTCCAGTTCCAGTGCAAACAGCCTTCTGAATTCAAACTGTCCTGTGGCTAGTTCAAAAAAACCTGAAACAGCCAGTTAATTATGTGACCAGCTGGTTTAGCCAGTCCTTGCTCTGTGGATTGTATCATCTTAGCAGGGCCTGGAATGCGCCTCCATACACTTTCAATGTCTGGTGATTAAAGTCCATTGTGGGTTAAGTGGACCAGGGAATAGTCCTTTGTTTCCACAAGCACTGTCTGTTAGTATGCAAATGTCCTTCCAGCCAAGTGTCTGGTGATTTTTTTTAACAAGTCCTTTCTTCACTCTAGCAGCAGTTTAAAATCAATGTTCATATGACAAAATTAATATGCCTCATTCTTGGCAGGTGGGGGTCTGCATGACAGAGTACAAATACATAAATCACTGAAAGTAGCAACACAGGTTAGCAAGGCCATTAAAAAAAAAGCAAGCCAAGCAATAGGTTTTATCCCTAGAGGGATAGACTTGAAAAGTAAAGGAGTTGTGCTAAACATGTATCAAACCCTGGTTAGCCCACACCTGGAGATCTGCGTACAATTCTGATTGCCATATTATAAAAAGATATTGAGGCATTGGAGATGCTGCAGAACAGATTTACAAGGATGGTACGAGAAATGCAGTGATGTAACTATCAAGAGAGGATGAATGGGCTGGATCCCTTTTCTTTTGAAAAGAGAAGTGGAGGGATGATCTGATAGAGGAACTTTAAAATTATGACAGGTTTTGATAGACAGAGAGAGAATGTTTCCATTTGTCAGGAAAAGTAAAACTACAGACTATCAATATAAGATAGTCACCATGAAATCATATAGGGAATTCAGAAGAAACTTCTTTACGCAGAGAGTGGTGAGAATGTGGAATTCACTAACATAGGGTGTAGTTGAAGTGAATAGTTTAGATGTATTACAGGGAAAGCTAGGTAATAATATGAGAGGGAATAGAGGGAAGAGGTTATGCCAATAGAGTTATTTGAGGAAAGATGGGAGAAGGCTCGAGTGGAGCAACATAAAGTGGCTGGGCTGAATGGTCTGTTCCTGTGTTGTTTATTTGATGTAATCCTATGTAAATCTACATGAACCATCAATTGATGTAGGTTTGGTCTTTCCTCATGGATTGAAAGAAAATGTCAAATGTTTCGTTGTTTTTTTCTAATCATGTCTTAATTGGTCCCATTATAGCAAATTCTAAATAGGAAAAAGTATGTATAAGTTTGATTTTTTTCATGGCAGTAAGATTTGTATAACATGGGAAAGCAGTGTAAAATAGATATTGGCCTGCAAGGTTCACCGAAAATTGGACCTCAGAACTCATCTCTATCAAGCTGTGAATTGTGGACATTGTGAAGCAACTTGACAGCCAGGGCTTTGGGAGATTTGTCTGGTTCTGACCTTGAGCTGGCTTTTGGATAAGCCCTGTGGGGTGGATGGAAGAGAATGAGGCAAATTGGAAGAGAGAAAGAGCCCAGGCTGGCAGCAGCATGGAGCATAATCAAATCATAGAATAATTACTTAGTACTTTTGTTGTCCACTGGTTAGGCCGCTGCAGACATTGAAAAATTGAATGGAGCTGAAAATGAATTTCAGTTGGGATGCTACAACATGCGCAAGGACCCTAATCTACATATTCAACAATAACAGCAATAAACCTATATGTATATAAAGCCTTTAACATATGTCATGGAAGTGTTTTTTTCTTTTCTGTCTAAAAGCTAAAGGGGGTCTGTGTGCCTTTAAGACTGAAAGAAGTTTTAATATTCTCTGGGAACAGTGTGTGCAAGCTACAAGCTTGTTCCTAAGCAACAGAAAGAGAGATGCGGTCACATGCCGTACTGTATCAGTTTGACTGTGTGTAAAGACTGGCGACAACCAGTTTGATCTGGCAGACCAGCGAAGCATGCTCTCCTTGAAGGAAGGATTTGTCTCTCTCTCAGCAAAAAATATACATTGGCCTACAGGCTGTGTTTCACCTAAAGAGGAAAAGATCCCTGGAAATCTTTGCATTATTGGAGGTAGGAAATTCCTTTTTACTTCTAGTCTCTAAGAAGTCTCTGCCTCAGGAGTGACTTTCTGTTGTCTTTTGTGTTTCTGGGAGTTCTGGAATCTCAATAAAGTTTCTACTGATAAACTGCAAATTCAAAATCTAAATAGACCCGTTGTTATACTCCTTGTTGAAAGATCTGTGTGATGCCTGCTGCAGCCAAAGTACTTGAATACTTACAAACTGTTCATCACTTCGCCTGGAGAATTCAGATGGCATCTGACTATTCAGCTCTGGGACACCTCACTGATCCAGGATATTAACCAACCAGGACTTACAACCCAGTTGTTTTATTATTCCTAAGAAACAGCTCTAATTTAAAATATCATTTTTAACATAGGTTAACCGTTGGTTTTGAATGTATGCGTATGTGCATGAGGGTTAGGAGAAATAAGACGTTATATCATGTTTTTAGACATAGATTTAAGTCAGTATTGTTTAAGTTTTAATTTATTAATAAATAGTTAATTTGTTGTTTAAAGATACCTGGTTTGGTGCATTTTATTCCGGGGGTTAATAAAGTGATTAATTTGGTTAATTTGCCGGCAGGTGGGAAACTTTAATAATATGCTGTGACCTGTGGAGTAATGGAACTGAATTGACAGTGCATTACTCCCGCCTTGCTCGTAACGCATAGTAAAACATCCCAAGGTGCTGCGCAGAACTAATTATCAAATAAAATGTGATACTGAGCTACATAATGGGATATTAACTTTCAACAGTTCTGATAAAAGATCACAGATCTGAAACAATAACTTTGTTTTTCTCTCCACAGAGGCTGCCTGTGTGACCATTTGGAGCAGGAATGGAGGTATGGGCAGGGGGCGGGGGGGAGGGGGTGGCGGGGGAGAGGTGGGGGGGAGGGCCAAAGAATAGTGTCAGGCGAGTCTTCCTGGAAATCCAACATTGTGACATTGGTTCCAGATTTAGTCAGTGGCAGGAAAGCACCAAGGCAGTGTCACCACCCTGACGCAATGTGAGTGCAATTTAATTTGTAGAATATATAGTTTTACTATATTAGCTGTAATTGTAAGCAATTCAATGGGGGAGCTTGGAATTAAGTGGATCATGGACAACCCTCATGTGCCTTTGGACCTCCGGCTACTGAAAGCTGGCAGCACTGAGGTGAGGCCTCAGTGCTGTGATGGGTAGACAGCCATGACCAGCACTGCACAGGGGAAGAGGGGGGAGTGGAGGACGTTGTCGGACTGCAGTGCTATGCGATCTGCATGGGTTGACTGGGTCTTGGGTGCCAGTAACAGGTGAGCTGGGTCTCAGGTTGTAGTACTGGGTGGGCAGGGTTTTGGGTTCCTGTATCGGGTGAGCTGGGTCTCAAATGGGAGTACCAGATGAGTGGGTTTGCAAGGGGGTGGGGGTATGGGGGGGCTTGGTTTTGGGTGGCTGTATCAGGTGGCCAAACTGTTAGGTGAGAGGGTCAGGTGCCCATACTGCTGGATGAGAGAGTTGGCTATCAGCAAGGGGGACCATCAGGGAGCCTGCCGAGAGAAAAAGCAAAGGGAGAGCTGCCAAGGCAGGGTTCTTTCTGCAAGGACAATGCTCTGGAGGCCTACTGGTCACCTGGCACGGGTCTTATACGCACTGTCTTTTTGGACGCCATGGCATGATGCAGCATCTATTACTGAGGGAGGGCCAGAAAGTAGCTGCGCCTGCCTGTGAAGCTTCACAACAAGAGCAAAAGCAGCCAGCCATACCAAGAAGGGCCCACTTGTGCCAGAGAGTGTACTGGACTCGAATCAGCCACCTCCAAATGTTCAGGAAACATTGTCAGCAAAGACTACAGCTCCACAGGAAGGATGTCACTGACTTATGCACCCTGCTGCAGGACCAGTTACGACCGATGAAATTTGGTGGTTACCCAGTGCCAGTGGCCCTGAAGATCACCGTGGCACTTAACTTTTATGCGTCTGGATCTTTCCAGGGACCTACCATGGACATGTGTAGGATCTACCAAGCAGCAGCCCACTACTGCATCAAGGAGGTGACCCATGCCCTTTTCAAGAGGGCTGGCGGCTATGTGCATTACCGGACTGACCCTGACAGTCAGGCTGAGGGGGCCATCAGATTCAGGGCCATCGCTGGATTCCCCCAGGTGCATGGTGTGATAGATTGCACGCATGTGGCTATCAAGGCTCCAACTGACCAGCCAGCCATCTTCATCAACAGGAAGGACATCCATTCCATCAAAGTACAACTGGTCTGCGACCACCAAAAGCGTTTCCTGCAGGTGTGTGCCCACTTCTTGGGAAGCAGGCATGATGCCTATATATTGGCCCCTTGTCCTCACTTTCCACCCCATCAGGCTCCATATCCAAAGGATCATCCTCCACCATTTCCGCCACCTCCAGCGTGATGCCACTACCAAATGCATCTTCCCCTCCCGTTCCCTGTCAGCATTCCAAAGGGATTGTTCCCTCTGCGACACCCTGGTCCACTCCTCCATTACCCCCACCACCTCGTCCCCTTCCCATGGCACCTTCCCTTGCAATCGCAGGAGGTGTAATACCTGCACTTTTACCTCCTCTCTCCTCACTATCCCTGGCCCCAAACACTCCTTTCAGGTGAAGCAGCGATTTACTTGTACTTCTTTCAATTTAGTATCCTGTATTCGCTGCTCATAATGTGGTCTCCTCTACATTGGGGAGACCAAACGCAGACTGGGTGACAGCTTTGCTCAGTCTGCAAGCAGGACCCTGAGCTTCCGGTTGCTTGCCATTTCATCACTCCCCCCTGCTCTCATGCTCACATCTCTGTCCTGAGATTGCTGCAGTCTTCCAGTGAACATCAACGCAAGCTCGAGGAACAGCATATACCGATTAGGCACACTACAGCCTGCCGGACTGAACATTGAGTTCAATAATTTCAGAGCATGACAGGCTCCATTTTACTTTTATTTTCAGTTATTTTCTTCTTTTTCCTTTAAAAAATTTTTTTTTGTGTGTTTATTTTATGGCTGCATTTGCTGACAACGCTACCGCTAGGGGGCGCTGCTGTGGCACATGCGCAAATGCAGCATGTGCCAGTAAAATGTCACAGTCTGCGACTTTAGGCAGCTGCCAGGACTAAAGATGGCGCTGCTCAAATAATCACACGGAGCCAACTGAACAAATACATGTCAGTACACAATGGCGGAGTGAAAGAGCGAATGAGCGGGCCGGGGTGCAGGCCGGGGGCGGGGAGGTGGGCGGGGGGGGAGCGGAGTGGGGCTGGTAGGAGCGGAGCGGCCGGCCCGGTGACGGAGGGGAGCGGAGCGGGCCTGGGGGAAGCAGAGCGGCCGGCGAGTGGGCGAGCGAACGGCCCAGTGACGGAGGGGAGCGGAGCGGAGCGGAGCGGAGCGGCCGGCAAGTGTGCGAGATAAAAGGGCTGGTGGCGGAGGGAAGTGGAGCGGCCAGAGACAGCAGCGTTGGGGGGGCTGCGTTTTTCTGCGCATGCGCCATAAATTTGCAACGGCAAAAGACTTACCGGACTTACTCGCACCCAGAGACACCAAGGTCTTCGGCCGCTCGCTCCCCGCGGCTCTCTACGGCCTCTCGCTTCCGGCCCTCTCCATCCAGCCGTTCCCTCCAGCTGCAGATCCCCCATCCAGCCGCTCTCTCCCCTACTTCTCAACTGTACTTCAGGCATTGCAGCTGTCTGGTCCCTGCCTTTTGCATCCCCTTCCAGGAACTTCTGAATTTAACTCCCTCCCACAACACCCCCTCTCCCCCCACCCCCCTCCCCTCCCCTCACCTCCCCCTCTCCTCCCACTTCAACCCCACACCCCCTCTCCCCCCACCCCAGTCTCTACCTCCCCCTCTCCCCCCACCCCCCTCTCTACCTCCCCCTCTCCCCCACACCCCTCTCTACCTCCCCCCACCCCCCTCTCTACCTCCCTTTCTCCCCCACACCCCTCTCTACCTCCCCCCACCCCCCTCTCTACCTCCCCCTCTGCCCCCAAACCCCTCTCTACCTCCCCCTCTCCCCCCACCCCCCTCTCTACCTCCCCCTCCTCCACTCTCCCCCCACCTCCCCCTGTCCCCCCTCTTCCCCCTCATCCCGCCCTTCCCCCACCTCCCCCTCTCCTCCCCTCTTCCCCCACCTCCCCCCACAACCCCACCTCCTCCAAGGACCACACCACAGTTGAATATCTGAAGTGCAGTTGCAAAGTCGGGAAAATAACATCAAAAACCTCAACAATTCCAGGTTTAATTATTGAGAAATTTTATTAAGTGCATTAAACATTCGAAGCACTGCTGTGCATGGATACATGAGTGTTGTGTCACCAGCATTCCCATGAGACAGATAGGCCGAGTCTCTGCTTTGCAGAGCTAAAGAGATTGTTCCTGGACAGCCTTGTGGTGAATGAATGCTTGGCTCTCTATTCCACTACAGTATTGTCCATGTGAAGAAGGCAAAGTCACAAGAGTCTGAGCTCAGTCTATTCTTGGTGAACGTTCCCCAAATACATCCCAATGTGCGCTCCCACTTCATCCATAAATGCAAGGTTCCTTTCCACATCGTGACAAGCTCCGCAGCATGATCCAGTTGCCTTTGTTGCTTGAATGCTGACCTCAAGTCTCAAGGATTGTTTTCTCGACGGCATGTTTTACATGAAAAGAAATAAGGAAAGAACATCAGTGTCAGAGCTTCCCTCCTCCAATGAAATTACTGTTGAGCATGCTTTATGTTCTGCAGTAAAGGCATGTACTGACAACACCGCCAATGAATCACTTAGTACCCACCTCAGCTGTAGGAGTCAGGATGATGTTACTGGCCCTATCTCATGATGGTTCAATGCTGCTCTCAGGGAAAACATGAATGAGCAGGTGGCTGTGTGTCCATGTGTACTGCTCTGATGGGTGCAGGAATAAAGAAACTTACATCAGGGACTGGAGCACATGTACTGCCTGCACACAGCCCCAGACAATGGAAAGAATTTTAGTGCAGTGCGGTGCAGTGGCACATGCAGTGCCCCAGACAAGGGAAATGTTTTCAGAGCAACTTACTACAGGGACTGGAGCACATGCAATGCCCCAGACAATGGAAATGTTTTCAGAGCAACTTACCTTGCAGCAATCTCCTCTTTCTGATAAAAATGAAGCAGACTGAAATCTTCAAAATGACTAAATAATTGCGAGAAAAAGCCAGATGAAACCTCTCCTCCTTCCATTTACAGAAACCCGCGCCGGAGCTTGACGCATGCATGAATACCCATTGGCGTTGCATAAAGCACATGCACAGAGGCTGACCAGGCGCATTGCCCGAAGATGCAGATGTCACGCGTTGACGCCATCGGCGCATGCACTAACCAGTCCTGGCAAGCCAGAACGCAGCGCATGCGCAATGATCAGGAGACCGTCTGCGCATGAGCGCATCGCGGCGCAGCCTGATGACGTCAGTGGCGGCCCGCGTTGTCAGGAATCACTTTGTTATTTTATTGTATTTCATCTTAGTTTGTTCAGTTTGCTTACCCACTGTTTTTTTTCATGTTTGTACTTGTGGCTATCACATTTTCAGTCTGTTAACACCCTATCTGTACTAATGCTTTGTCTTTCAACACGTCATTAACATATTGTTTGCCTTTGCTCCACGACCTTCTGGTCAGCTATTCTGTGACATTGTCCTATTTACACCTTCTCCTTTGTTATCTCTTGCCCCACCCCCACTTTACTTGCTAATAACCTTTTGCATTTCTAATATTTGCTAGTTCTGAAGAAGGGTCACTGACCTGAAACGTTAACTCTGCTTCTCTCTCCACAGATGCTGCCAGACCGCTGAGTATTTCCAACATTTCTTGTTTTTATTTCAGATTTCCAGCATCCGCAGTATTTTGCTTTTATTATATGATGCCTACATACTTCGATAATCCCAGGTGCCACAGCTTTTTAGGCTCCCCGCTTGCCTTCAGGGATGGAATCTCGGGGACAAGGGCTAGCCATTGAAGATGTGGCTACTGACGCACGTGAGGAACCTTTGCCATGCAGCAGAGGAGAGATACAACACTTGCCATGGTTCCACCCGAGCAACCATCGAGCAGGCCATTGGTCTGCTGAAGACAAGATTCTGGTACCCTCAATCGATCCGGTGGAGCCCAGCAGAATGCCCCAGTGAGGGTCTCGTGTATCGTGGTGGCCAGCTGTGCTCTGCACAACCTAGCACAGTAGAGGGGGGAGGCCTTGCATGACGAGGACATGATTGAATAACACTCCACCACCGACAAGGAGGACGCGGAGGAGGGAGATGAGCAAGCAGCATTGGATGTTGAAGCCCTTGCACTGGAGGCCAGGCAGATTGAGCGACAGATCAAGGAGGCAAGAGACAATCTCATACTTCCAGCCACCATGATGGCTTCTTAGAGTAAAATAAATAAAGACTCACCTCAATGCATGCAGTCTGATGCCTCCTTTCGACTTCCGTGCCTAGCACCCAGCTGGACCTCGCACTATGGGCCACGGGAGACCCTATTCAAATTAGGGCTGTGCTTAAATTGGCATCCACTAAGGGGGAAGTCAGAATTCACAATTAAGACATGATAGAGTAATCATGTTCCACAATGAAAGTTAATTTCAAAAACAAAAGAACTTTATATGAGAAAACAAATGTCAAAGTTCAAATACCCGTTAAACCCCAAGTGTCTCTCGATGTTTTTCTTTATATGTTTGTGAGTGCTTCTACGAGCTGTGACCTCTGCACTAGCAGCTGGGCTGGAGGCAGGCTACTGATCAGGCTGCCCCTTGGCTGGTAATGATTTCAGTGGCCATCCTCTGGCTGCCGAGGCCTGAAGGACCCCGTCTGCCTGGGAGTTTCCTGCACAGGTATAGGACTGTCCTCAGGCATCATGGCTCCTGGAGCTGGGCTCATAGAACATATAGAACATTACAGCGCAGTACAGGCCCTTCGGCCCTCGATGTTGCGCCAACCTGCGAAACCATCTGACCTACACTATTCCATTTTCATCCATATGTCTATCCAATGACCACTTAAATGCCCTTAAAGTTGGCGAGTCTACTACTGTTGCAGGCAGGGCGTTCCACGCCCCTACTACTCTCTGAGTAAAGAAACTACCTCTGACATCTGTCCTATATCTATCACCCCTCAACTTAAAGCTATGTCCCCTCGTGTTTGCCATAACCATCCGAGGAAAAAGACTCTCACTATCCACCCTATCTAACCCTCTGATTATCTTATATGTCTCTATTAAGTCACCTCTCCTCCTCCTTCTCTCTAATGAAAACAACCTCAAGTCCCTCAGCCTTTGCTCACTGGTGGAGGGGCTGAGAAGCCAGTGTCCACACTCAGGCGCCCTGAGGGGATTCCCCAGCTGTGCAGGTCATCCTGTCCTCCTCCCTTTCAAGGTTGACTTGAACCTCCCTGTTCAACAGAGAAGGATGAGGAACTGGAGAAGACTCCAAGGACCTTGTCCTTCTCTCGCTTTGCCACTGCTGCATTGAGTTCGTGGCCAAGGCGATGGTGTGCAGGTCTATGTGCATCTGTGGGATCTGGCTCTACATGAGGGTCACTGACCTCTCAATGGAGGAAGCCATGTGCTTAAGTGCCTGAGACATGGCAACAGTCATGGCATGGATGGACTCCTCCATCATCCACTCATGGCTGCACATTGCCTCTGGCATCTCTGCCAGAAGTTGCCTTACTTCTCTCTGCAACTCCAGCACGTTCTGTGCCATTGACACCAGAGTCTCGTCATCAGCCTGGGGCTGAGCATGGGCCTGGCTACCCATAGTTCTCTAACTGTTAGAGGCCTCAACTGGCTCAGCCTCAGCCAGCTGCTCCAGTGCATGCATGGTGCTCTCACCAGCTTGTGACACTAATTCTAAAGCCGAGCAGAAACCCACCGAGGTGAAAGTATCTGCGCTGCTGGATGGTGCAGGAGAGTCATGTAACAGTTCTTCCTCCTCAGAAGTGGAATTATGTCCCCCTTCAGCTGGTGTCTCCTAGGGCCACCGACCTGCATGAGAGAACACAAACATGTTTGGGTTAGGCAGTTCAGATCTCGTCATGCCAACCATGCATGATGTGGGTCTCCAGAAGTGAACTGTATGTCAATGGAAGACAATCCTCACTCTCTTGCACAGAGACTCCAGTCTCACCATCAGCTATTGAGTGGCCACCCTGGGTCCACACTAATTCAAGTGCCTCCGCCTCAGCTGTCGAAAAAGGCTGAAGATCTGGGATGCCTCCGCCAGTCCGGGATGTATCCCTTCTGTTATGGACCCTTTACTACTGCAAGTGGAAAGAGGGAGATAATTATATTTCACAGAGAGATCAACATGACACTTCTGCTAATGGCAGCCCATCATCCCATAGTGGGGATTCCTACTTATAGCTCATGCTCCCATCATCTCTGAGCGGAGTTAATGAGGGTGAGTTGTGAAAGAAGTTGGGCCTGTGGCTGAGGTGTAGCCATGCATCTGTCGGGATGAGGTGATGCTTAACCCCCTTTTCAGTGCCACTGTGGTGCCTCCCTCCCAATATCCTACTTCCTTATGTGTAGCCACATGCAAACCCTAAAATGGAGAGAGGTATGGAGCAGTCACCTTGGCAAAATGAAGGAGGTTGTTGACCCTCCTGCAGCACTGGATCCATATCTGGAGGGGTGACCCTATAGCTGCTGACCTTCTCCGCTATCCACATCCAGGCTTGCTTGGTCAGTCGGGAGGACCTCTTCTTGCTGTCACTGGGGTAGAGGACCTCCCACCTTATCCTTGCAGCCTGGAGGAGAATCTGGGGGGAAGGCATCACTGAACCGTGGGGCCATCCTGTGTCTTGACTCTTTCATCCTGTGAGGCCCTTCTCTGGGGGGTGGGGATCCAGGAGTTACTACAGCAATGGCGTCACCTGAGAGCACTGCTCTAAGTCAGCACTGCAAGCATGGTGCCAGAACCTGCTCCGGAGTCATCTGACACTGTATTCACCATCTTGCAAACTGCCCCGCCACGTGACACGCCGGGCCCCGTGCCTCCATTATGATAATTGGCCAATCCCTGCATGATCGTGGTGGGCCGGCTGCACACGTGACGAGTGGTGACAGGGCCCATTTCTGGTTCCACCACCAGCATCCACGACGGGAACACTAAATTCAGCCCTAGGGATGCACAAGAGACCAGAATTGGAGGAATGCAGAGATCTCAGAGGGTTGCAAGGCTGGAGGAGATTATAGAGATGTGTAAGGTTTTGGTCATGGAGGGATTTGAAAATAAGGATGAGAACTTTAAAATAGAGACGTAGCTGGACTGGGAGTCAGTGGATGTCAGCGAGCATAGGAGTGTTGAATAAATGGGACTTGATGAGGGTTAGGATATGGGGAGCAGAGTTTTGGATGAGTTCAAGGCTACAGAGGGTGCCGGGAGGAATACCAGCAAGGAGAGCATTTCTCAAGTCTCGTGGTAACAAAGGCATGAATGAGTATTTTAGCAGCAGATGTGCTGAGGCAGGGGCAGAGACAGCTGATGTCACTGAGGTTGAAGTAGGTAGTCTTAACGATGGAGAGGATATGGGATTGGAAGCTCAGCTCAGGGTCAAATCTGACACCAAAGTTGCGGACGTCTGATTCTGCCTCATACAGTGGCCAGGGGTGTACATGTAGACGAGGAAATATTCAAAGCACCTTATGCCTGTTTTAGGCTGGTGCCCTGGATATTTGGAAGTTGCTGACTTAGAATTTGGTCGCCAGAGTTCTTCTGGGGAAGATCAAACATGAGAAATTGTGACTGGAAATTGACCCCCCCCACCCCACCCAGTGCAAATCCTTCTCCCAAAAGTGGGCATGACAAGGGACGATTTCTCCTGGTTTTGAAATTTATATTCTTACTTTCTTAAATCTGCCTTTCTTTTGGTTGCTTTTTTCTGTTCACCAAAGTATAGGGAAGCTGAAAGAATTGTGGATAAACACTAATTTAAACTTTACATATTGAAAAATACAGGGCTGGATTTTACCAGTCCTCTCGGGATAGACTGGGAGGCTAGGGAGGCATAAAATGGCAAGAGAAGGTGGGAGTTGCAGTGCCTGACACCTTCCTGACACCATGGAATTGAAGGAGCTTGTTCCTGTCACCACTGGTATTTTAGCAGCAGCGGGGAAAGAGCCCTCTGGCGTGTGGGGAGGCCACCCAGTAAAAACTGCCGACCTCCCTGTGGGCTCGGGGTGAGGGGATGGCTTCTTGATTGGGCACCCTGTGACCCATAGAAGGATCCCCAGTTGCAAGGATCACCCCTCAGAAAGACACCCCCCCACACCCTCACGACTAACCACTTATCCCACCCACCTTACTGGGCCTGCCAAGCACCACAAACTCACTTTGATTCCAGGGCCTCCTGCATCTGGCTGGTCTGGGATTGCTGCAGTCCCAACAGTGGTCACCACTCCTGATAGCACTGGTGGGATTAAAGAACTGTCGGCCCTCTGCTTGGCCAGCAGCTCTTGGAGGAGGGACCTCCACCCATAATGGGGTGAAGCCTCAATGGCAGGCAGTTAACTGCCTGATTGACATTGAATTCCATTGGGGCTTCAGAAAATGGCCGAGGCAGGATTGCCCCAGCTTCCCAATCCTACATTGGGACCCCCACTGCAGGGACAAAATCCAGCCCACAGTTAAACCAGCAGATAACCATATATACAATTACTCAGGAAATTGAACACTTCTGCATGTTGTGTATTGACTGTTACCCATGTGTTCAATGCAAAGTAAGGCTTCCTCTATTATGTTCCAAACCTGAATCCCAACCTCAGAAGAGCACTCTGCCCAATGCACTATTTGACATTCCATTGCTAATTGTAGCCTCTGAGTGAGATTGTAAATTGGGTTCCAAATTAGTGGTTTTGTTCTATGGGCATTGCTGGCAATTGGGTTCCACAGGGGAAAGGACAAGGTCCTGTATAGCCTCCCAGGAACAGACTATTAATACCACAAATGGACTTACGACATATTTGTAATTTTCTGATAAAGTGGTTGTGAGTAAAAAAATATTCTCAGACACAATGGCCCCAGTTTTACCTCACACCACTTGGTGGAAATCAGGGAAGAGGGGCAGTTAAAATCAGGGCAGCTCTCCTTTGCCTTCTCATAGGGTCTCAATGTTAACCTGCCCTTTTGAGATGGTCAGAAGGACACCCACAAGAAGACAGTACGGTCCAGCTTTAAATACACAGTTTGAGTCCCGATTACATCATCAGGACCCAAAATGCAGTTTATGTCTGAAGCCTGAGCAAGGAAGCAATGCCAGGTTCCCTGTCTGGGCAAACCTGCTAGATTGAGGATAAGAGGCCCAGGCAGGCAAATATATTTATTTTTTAAAGGATTCTTTGAGGGGAAGGGCAGGAGTACTCCTCCAGGTCCTATTAGGAAACCTTGGTCCTCCTTTGCCCTGAGATTGCCCTCCCTCTCTCAATCACAATCACTTCACTGCCCACCCATTCCCCCCTCCCCACAACTTACATGACTGCTGGGGACCATTCATGTGGATCCCTTCCTGCCAGCTAAATACTCACTCATGCACGCCAATTAGTGGATATGGCAGGGTGAGGGCGGGAGTCCAACAAAAATCTTTGGAAACAAGGCCCGACTGTTAAATGTTGATTCGATGTCTCTGAGGTGTCCGCACAATTTCTGCCCCCTCCACCCTTTAAAATAGGGTCCAATGATACCGTCCTTTCACCAATTCTACATGTAATTAATTTTTTAAACTTTTATAGTGTTCAGCTTAAAAACTGACATCCATCATTTGCTGTACCACATGATTTCCCAGATGGCTAACACAACTGAAACTGCCAGAAAACTGTCTGGAATTAAATGGAGTATCTATTCCATTAAAAAAAATCAACAACGTGTATTTACATAACCCCTCTAATGCAGTAAAATGTCCCATGGCATTTCACAGGAGCATTATCAAATAAAATTTGACACCAAGTCATCTAATTTTTGTTATTCTTTCCTGGGATATGGACATTGCCAGCAAGGCCAGCATTTGTTACCCATCCTTAATTGCCCTGCATAACTGAATGGCTTGTTAGGCCATTTCAGAGGGCTGTTAAGAGTCAACCACATTGCTGTGTGTCTGGAGTCACATTCACACATGATAGTTTCATGGCAACATTACTAAGGCCAGACTTTTTTTTAATTAATTAAGTGAATTTATAAATGAATTGAATTTAAATTCCACCAACTGCCATGCTGGGAATTGAACCTGTGTCCCCAGGGCATTAGCCTGGGCCTCTAGACGACTCATTCAATGACAATAACACCATTGCCTCTATAGCTGATATGTTCAGGCAGGTGACCAAAAGCTTCCTTAAGTCACTAGGTTTTAAGTAACATCTCGAAGGAAGAAAGAGAGGTAGAGAGACATTAGGGGTTTAACGATGGATTTCCAGACTCTGGCCATAGATAGGCTAATTTGTGTGAAGTTGGCAAAAAAAGAAAATCCTGTGTAATGAATTTAGCCATTAATATAAGATTCTATTTGTAGAATTGCATCTGTCGTATTCTTTGTAGGTACAGATCGGACTGTAATCTTTGGTTGATGCGCCATATCGGCTATGGAATTGAGTGGTCTGCAACATGTGTTGGAATCCTATTATCTTAAAATATTCTCGACTGCTGCTATTCTTTTGGTTGTAGAAGTATTATGAGTTAATAATGGACCGCAGACAGATCGTCGACTGACAGACGCAGCAGAGGTAGATGGGTGCAAAAGAGAGGAACGTTTTTTATCTATGAATTAATAATTTAGACCCTGTTAAGGCATGAGATGTAACTTATTAAAATTCCAGTCTGCCTATAGTTCTTCTTAAAAAGACTGAAAAGTAACCAAAGGAGAGAATAACTGCAGCTCCGAAGTAGATATATTAGGCAAGGATTATTACTGGAGTTAGGGAATATGCAAACACTGTCTGAATCACAGTACATTATTCAAATATTCAAATACAGATATTTAAATTAGAGATTTATCATTGATGCCCTTTTAATTAAAAATTAGCCAGTGGCTGTCCTTGCTTGCCGGGATAAAACTTGCCTGCTAATATGGATAGTAATGTTCAAAATGTTTTAAAATATGTGAAGTATCAATTAATCTTTTTAAAATTCTGGTCAAGATTTTGTTGTTTTTTACACGATGGAAAGAAAAGACTTCAAAGAGTTGAATGTTTTTTTTTTAAGACTACAAAAAGAAGTTGATATTGTTTAAATTGCAGACAACTGAATATTGCTTTAAATAAAATAAACGAGATTTATCTGACATTCTCCTCACTAGGGAGTCACTTATGTGGCAAACTTTTGTTAAAGAAACACTTTTGTTCAAACTATTTCTATACGGTGATACTCCAAAAAATGCATATTCTATCTGTTGACGATTTCTTTTTAGATTCTAACAAAATCCTGCAAATTAAAAACGAGAACAGTTAAAATGGAATTTAATGTTTCAGGTCGATGATCTTTCATCAGAACTCTGATGAAAAATCATCAGCCTGAAATGTTAGCTGTTTCTCTCCCCACAGATGCTGCCTGACCTGCTTAGTATTTCCAGCATTTTCTTTTTTCATTTCAGATTTCCCGCATCTGCAGTATTTTGCTTTTGTATGCCAAAATGGATTCTCCTGAGACATTGTCATTTGAGTAGAAATTTCATGATTTATGTCAGTTATAAATCATATACAAACAATGAAAATTTTTGTTCAGTGCCATTGATGAAAAGAAAATACAAACAGCAAGCAATAGGGTCTTTGATAGAGAACTCACAGTCCCATGGCTTAGATACTCATTCTCACCCTCTTTAATCACTTTTCACAGCTCTTCAATTACATGGTCTTTTGTGTTCAATTTACTCTCCTCTGAGGTGATAGTGGGTAGCTTCAGGGATTGAGAGTGTCTCACCTCTGTGAAAAAAATGGCACTTTTTAAATCATTTTTCTGCTACAGTAAGCATGCTATCTGTCGGTTTGTCTCTGAATCAAATTGGCACTGAAAGTTGCTGTGAAGTTGCTGGCCTTTGCTTTCTTGGGTCAAGTAGACTCCACAAAACAATGATTTCTTAAAAATAAATTACATTGCACTTGACAAATGTCTACTGGTTGCTATGTTAATGATGCCATTCCATGTTTCTAGAATGATGATGTCACTCAAGTGTCTATTTTTCAAGTTGCTATAGCTACCACCACCACCTTCTCAAGGGAAATTACAGATTGCCAATAAATACTGATCTTGCCAGCGATGTTCACATCCCATGAGCGAATAAAAAATAGTATACCTATGATAAATACATAGGATGTCTTCGGAAAGTAAAAGATAACAAAACAGAACTTGCATTTTAACTATTCCTCAAATCAGAATTGTCTCTTAGTTTGTCCAGGTAAGAATGAGTTAAGATTATTAGTCTCAATTGCACAAACACAAAGGACAGAATTTTCTCTGCCAAGGGGGGACAGGTTCGGGTTCGGTTTTGGGTTCAGGTGTGAGCGGACGGGGGTTAAATCTCAAAAAAATGGCAGCGTGTTGGAAACACGATATGATCCCATTCACTGCTGGCTTTAACTGGGTGATTTTGGAGGCTTGCAGCTGTTGGGTCAGTAATTTAAATATGTAACTATATAATTAATTGGGACTTTAAACCCCCCAAAATTCCAGCCTTAACAGCCAACACAATGGTTTCCCAAGCTGTGTGGCACTCATCATGTCCAACAAGGCGAGAGCAGGGAGTGATTGACCAATGAAACTGACAGGCTGGAAATCCTTTAAAGAGTGAAACTGCACAGCTGTTGCCCTGCCAATGTAAAAGTTCAGTGCTCAATGCTTTACAGGTGATTGCCAACTTTTTGAAAGTCATTACATCTACCTGAGATTTTGTCCACATTGATCTGCACTTTCTTGTAGTCAGCCTTCACTGTTCCATGGCAGCAGTTTATGCAGCTATACCATGGACCTCTGATGAGGAACAAGTGGAGCAGTCACACCAACACCAACAGCAGCAGGAGCAGGAGCAACAACAACAGCTTTCGCCGTAGCCATATGTCACTCCATAAGACAGAAGGGATGGATACATGGTTTCAACTCAAAGGAGGTCTCGAAGGAGACTTTGTTGCTGATGTCTGCAGCATCCTGGAACAAGACCTCCTTCCACGAGAGCCAGGTGGACATGCTTTGCCATTGGCTGTCAAAGTCACCACAGCACTGAATTTCTTCACCTCCAGCTCCTTCCAGGGACTGCTGTGAAATCTGCAGGATTTCACAATTAGCTGCCTACAAGTGTATCTCCCAGCTGACTGATGCCATGTTTGCCAAGATCGCCACTTATATCCACTTTGACACTGATGAAGCCAGTCAGACACAGAGGGCCCCTCCCCCAGTTTGCTGCAGTGGTTAGATTCCCACAGGTACAGGGTGTCATTGATTGCACACATGTGGCAATCAAGGAATCCTCAGATCATCCGGAAGTGATTCTACTCCCTCAATGTTCATATGTGACTATTGGAAGGGTTTCATGCATTTACATGCAAGATAACCTGGAAGCTGCCATGATTCCTTCACTTTGTGACAGTCACATCTCCCACAGGTATTTACACCTCCACAAGGAATGAATGGGTGGCTCCTTGGTGACAAAGGCTATACTCTGAGGGCCTTCCTGATAACACCAATGAGGAGCCCTACCACTGATGCAGAGGAAAGGTACTAAAGGAGCCACATGACTGTAATATTACTTGTTCCTTTGGTGTGTGATCTATTGTAAGAATCACAGGACTACAAATAACATCCAAAAAAAAGTGGGTTTTTATTATGCTTTAAACTAGAACGTATATGTACAAGCAGTTACTGCACGAGCCACATCTAAACACATCTCACTCTGTCGGGCTACACCCCACAACCCCCTGGTCGTGTGTGACACACCATCATTTCCTTCAGTGACCTTCACTTACAGCTTCTTAAGGTGATCCGCTTTTAAGTTCGTCCCACAACAATTACCACAAAGGTGATAATTGAGCAAACCATTGGTTTGCTGAAGATGTAACTTATGTGCTTGAAAAGAGCTGGCAGCATCCTTCAGTATGCACCAGCAAGGGTGTCAAGAATGGTACTGGTCTGCTGTGTCTTGCACAATATGGTGCTGCAGAGAGGAATGGAGCTACATGAGGAGGAAAGTGCAGACCGTTCAGCCTGATGTTGCCAGGGTGTCTATATCCACTCAGCTGGCTACCAGAGAAGCCTGCGACGGGCTTATACATGCACACTTCACATTTGTGTGTGAAACCATATGGCACTCCAATGCTAAACCCTTTGCCCCCCTCCCGCTTCCTGTCCAACAAAATTATTCCCACAGTCATAAATCCTTCCATCACATTCACGCCCTTTGTTCATCCAAAGTGACTCCTGACAACGCAGCAGCCTGCTGATGTCATCAGAGTGCTCCAAGCTGTGCACATGGGTAGCCTACATCTGGCCAGGACTAAGTGGCGCATGCGCAGGATGACATCATTGCGCAGCGCCAACGTCATCGCGTATCCGCGCCTGACCCATCTTCGCACATGCATGATAAAGCGTCATCAGGTCTCCAGTCCCCCACTCAGCTGGAGGGAGTGGCTGAATGGGAGACTTTGAGGCTGGATCTCAATCCCTGTCACTCGCTCCCATCCCACTAGCTGCTCTCTCCCCTCAGCAACTTGCTTCAGGTCTCGACACCTCCTCCCCTCAGCCGCCTGCTCCAGACCTCGCTGCTCTCCCTGCAACTCCCTGGCCGATTTGTTCCTTGCTTCGCGCCACCCCGCTCTCTGGCCGCTAGCTCCAGCTTCCCCACTCTCACCACCACACCACTCTCCGGCCACTCGCTCCCCGCTCCCCTGCTTCCCCTCCAGCTGCTAGCTCTCTGGGCCACGCCACTTTTCTCCTCTCAGCTACTCACTCCTACGTTGCCCTGTCACCCCTTGCTCCTTCGGGTAGCGCGTGGAGAACGATCAAACATGGGAGCGAGTGGCCGAGAAGAGGGAAGTGCCATGGCTTATAACTAGTGGCTGCTGGGGGGTGGGGAGCGAGCGACTGACCAGAGAGCGGGGTGGCGCGAGCGGGGAACAATCGGTCAGGGAAGTGGGGGGGCAGCGAGGTCTGGAGCGAGTGGCTGAGGGGGGGAAGCGGCTGGTGGGGAAGAGGGGGAGGAAGCGAGTTGCCGAGGGGGGAGAGCGGTCAGTGGGGCAGGAGCTAGTAGCTGCACTCGGGTGAAATTAGTCCTGGTCAGTCATATAAACGAATCACAATAACGAGTTGGCAGCACATTTTATACTCTGCCCGATTTTCTTTTCCATCAGTCACGGTGCCAATTTGCTATCTTCCAATGGAAATTCAATCATAAAATTCCTTTTGTATTTAATAGGATTACTGGAAGATTAAATGGATCTGAGGATTACAGTTAGTATCCTATAACTACATAGTGGCATATTACTGGGCTTCCACCCAACTAAATGTAAGGTTAGTTTGCTGGAACGATCGAGCCGTAAGCATTCCCTGTGATAAATTGAGCAGCACCATCTTTAATCCTGGCAGCTGCCTGAATGTCACAGACACTAACGTTCCAATTGAAGAGTCTGCATTTGCGCATGTGCAGGTACTGCGCCACCTAGTGGTTGCATTGTCAGCAAACGCAGCCTTGTTCATCCTGCACTCTGGTCATTCCAATCTCCTGAAGACTAATGTGCTTAGGAATGAGGGGAGAGCTGGTTAAGGTTGATTGGGTAAATAGATTAAAAGGTATGGTGGTAAATAAACTGTGGGAAACATTTGAACAAACAATTCAAAATATTCAACAAAAATACATTCAATTGAAAAACAAAAGCTCAGCAAGAAAGATCTCTCCATGACTTACTAGATTAGATTAAAAGAAGAGGCGTATAATGTTGCAAAGAATAATAGTAAGCCTGAGCATTGGGAGTGTTTTCGAAACTAGCAAAGGGCAACCAAAAAATAGACTCAAGGGGAAAAAATGGAATATGAGAGAGAACTAACTAGGAATATAAAAACAGATTGTAACAGCTTTTACAAGTATCTAAAAAGGAGGAGAGTAGCTAATGTCATGCAGGCCCCCACCTGCCAAGGATGAGGCACATTAATTTCACCACATGGACATTAACTTTCAAATCGTTGCTGAGAAGAAGAGAAGGCCTGTTACAAGGGGTTGCCAGGCCCCTGGCTAGAACGACATGTTTGAATATTAACACACAGTCTTCGGGAACCAGGGAGCTATCCCCTGCTCCAATATAATCCACGCACAGATGTGGTAGACCAGTTAGTCACATGACTAACTGGCTGTTGCAGAGTTTTGAACTGAGAATCTGCAGAGAAAGCTCTTTGCTCCTGAACTGAAGAAGACCTCCTGCCTGTCTGCCAGCTCCCATCTATTTCTCAAGGAACTCCAAAAACCCATTGAAGCCACATGAACCCCAAGAGGGAAACGTCTCCTACAGCTAAAAAGGTTTAAGAAGAATACTGGGCCCCAACAGATCTACCTACAAGCAAGGTCTTTACAGTGAGCTCAAAGACTCATAACAAAAACTCTTCAGATATTGCCTCAAACCTTTCCACTTTATATCTTCTGCTCTTCTCTGTCCCTATCTGCATGTGTGCATCGCATATGCATGCTAGCATGGGCACGTCATGTATCTGTAGGTGTTAGCCAAATTAGAGTTCAAGTTTAAGTTTAATAAATTTTACTTTTCTTCTTTAAACCAAAGAAAACCTGTTTGTGTGCTGGTTTCTTTGCCTTATAATTGGAAAGCGGTGAACAAGAATTCACCATGGGGGAGCGAAAAACACAGTGTGTTTCAAATTTAAACGCTGTTATAATAAGACAAGATGAAGGCTGAAAGGGAACCCTAGATCTCTTTCTCACCTGATCGTAACAGAAATTTGGGTGCTGACGTCTTGAATTGAGCCCAGTCAAAAAAGAGCAAGATTCTAATATAGGTTTTCTTGTGATTGTGTGTGATTGAATACTAACATGCCTGCAGATGAAGCAAATAGTTCTTCAAGCCAGGGTGAAGTAACTTGGGATAAGTTAAAAGCACTGTCTATGGAGGAGCTGAGAAAAATGGCTGAGTAGTGTGGGATCACTGTACGTGGCAAGGCTAGGAAGTCTGAACTCCTAAGGCTAGTGGCCAACCAATTTTCCCTTGAATCTGAAGATGCAGAAACAGGGTTAGAAGCAGACCCTGAGAGGGTACTGCCAGCAAAGATACAACTGGAACAAAGGAAACCTGAATTAGAAGACAGGGAAAGAGAAAGAGAGAGATGGGAGAGGGAGAAAGAAAGAACCCTCCAGAAGGAACGTGAAGCAAATGAAAGGCAGGAGAGAGAGAGAGACAGACAGAAGAGGGAGAGAGAAAGAATATTCTGGAAGGAATGTGAAGAGAGAGAATTGAAGTGGCTTGAGCTAACTAAGGGGTGACAGAGTAACCCCAGTGAAACCATGGGCAATATGGAGGAGCATAATTCAGGGCTGGGGACAGAATTGTTAAAACTAGCTCATCTAATCCCAAAATTCAATGAGGAAGATGTCGAGGAATTTTTTGTGTCCTTTGAGAAACTGGCAAGGCAGCTAAAATTGCCAGCTGAGATGGGGTCTCTTTTACTACCAAGCAAGCTAACTGCACAAGCCCATGAGATTTATTCCCTGTTGCCAGATGAGAGTTCATCAAGTTATGAACTGAACAAAATGCTATCCTCAGGACAATTGAATTAGTACCTGAAGCCTATTTTCAAAAAGTTAGAACCCTCAAGAAGCAAGCTAATCAAACTTATCTGGAGTTTGAAAGAAGCAAGCAGCTGGCTTTTGACCAGTGGCTTAGAGCCCTTAAAGTACAGCTCAGCTATGAGAATCTCAGAGAAGCAATTCTGTTAGAGGAATTTAAACACTCTCTCCCACTCTCCATACAGACCCAAGTAGAGGAGCAGCAGATCCAGAGAGCCTGGCAAGCGGCCGTTCTAGCCGATGAGTTTGTGTTAATTTATAAGTCGGTTTCCCAAGGGAGAACCTTTCCTAATCACCCTCACAAATCCAAAAAGGACCAAGGATGGGAGGCTGATAGAAGCCCAGGCAGTCCTCAGAGAGAAAAGAAAACAGGAGACACAGGGGGCACTCCGCCAGCCAAAAAGGAATGTGCTGTGAGCAAGAGTGAGACCCGGAGACCTGTATGCTTCCATTGTAATAAAGCAGGTCATTTAAAAGCTGACTGCTGGAAACTAAACGGAAAACTTGTAGGGTTAATCAGGGCACAACCGCTCAGTGAAGAAGTGAACCTGATGGAAAGCACAGCAAAACAAGCTGTGGCTTTAGCTGCAGTAAGAGTACAACCCAGGAAACTTACTATGGCCAGTGCAGGAAAATCTAATAGGATTCCTGAAGGTTATAAGGGTTTTGTGTCCAAAGGGTAAGTAACCCCATACCCCTCAAGTGGGGCCAGCAAACCCATAGTAATCTCAGGGACACAAGGGCCGCTCGATCCCTTTTACTGGGAAAAGGCCTGACCTTTCCCCCAAAGAGTGCAGTGAACACCAAAATGGTGGTGAATGGTATTGGAGGGCAGTGTATGCCTGTACCTGTACACTGGGTGCACCTGGAGTGCAACCTAGTTTCGGGACTGGTGACCATAGGGATTGTCCCTAGTTTGCCTGTGGACGGGATTGACCTGCTCCTAGGTAATGATCTAACAGGGGTGAAGGTAGTAGCCCTCTCAGTAGTGAAAGAAAGACCTTAGGAGGTCAGAGAGACAGGGCAGTGGCGGGAGATGGCCCCCTGCAGTTTTCCTGAATGTGTAATGGATCAGGCCATGATTAAACCAGCTCCACCAGAGGAGACTGCGTTGGCACTGCAGGCAGATAACCATGAGGTCTGCCTGTCCAAGACTTTCTTTGGAAAGTTATGAGACACAGGGAATGAATTAAATGGATTTTCCCTAGCTGAGGCTCAGCGAGGCGACCTAGTATTGCAATAGTTAGCACAGACTGCCCAGTCTGAAAGTGAAGCAGAGGGAGTCCCTGATTGCTACTATTTAAAGAATGAAATACTGATGAGGAAATGGAGTTCTCCTCCCAGACCTGAAAGCTAGGAGAGGACAGTAGTTCACCAGTTAGTGGTGCCGCAGAGGTACCGGAGAGAAGTATTAAGAAGGGCGAATGGGATTACAGTGGCTGTACATGTTGGTATACGAAAGACGAAAGCCCATATAAGACAGAAGTTTGACGAGCCAAAACTCCACAAAGATGTGGTGGAGTACCGCAAGAGTTGCCACATGTGCCAGGTTGAGGGGAAACCCCAACCTACAGTGAAACCTGCACCCTTAAGTCCTGTACCAGTGTTAGGAGGACCCTTCAGCAGAGGGCTAGTGAACTGGAAGGGACCCCCGCCGAGAACAAAAGGGGACAGGCAGGCACAAGGCTGGCCAAAGTTTAGAAAGGAAAGGGGAAAATCTAAGCATGAGGGCAAGTTAAAGGAGGTCCGGGAGGAATCCCAGAGGAAAACTTCTACTGTCCAGTCAGCCAACCCTGAAAAATTTGTAATGTTGGACCTCACATCCTCCTACGTAAATGCAGACTCTAGAAGTACCCCACCAGAGTTGCTAACAGCATTTACAATAACCTGCAGAGACAAAGAATGACTTCTAGGGGGTAGAGAAATTGTGACAGTGATGCCTCAACTAGTCGAAGTGTCACAGGGTAATTCAGCAGAGTCTGCATAAATATCTGCAATCAGGAGTGTCTCAGAGAACAAAGGGGAGATGGACAAAGAATCCTCCCCCACAGTCAGAGAAAAAGGGAACCACCCATCCCCTGAAGTCAAAAGCCTTTGCATGACTCAGCAAAGCACTGAAAGAGAGTTCAGGATAGACCCGCCCATGACCAACTCTCTTGGAAAAAACCTCCAATTTAGGGCTAATTAAATCAAAACCCACCCCCTCCCCTCACCTTGGCAGACCTCAACAGAAACAAAGACCCTAGGCAGTCATGGCAATGGGCAAACTGCAGAAAAACTTCCCCAAAGGATTACATTGTTACTGGGATGCTGGAAAGGGGAAATTAAAGCAGCAATGGCACCAAAAAAAGACAGTTTTAGTAAGTTTTAGGATTCATGAATGAATGGGAATGAATTAGAGAAATACATGGTTTTCTGTATCTTACATTTTTCTCGATGCTTTTAATGAAATGTGCCTTTTCTCAAATTGCATTTCATTCCCCTGGGTGTGGAGGTATCATGCAGACCTCCATCTGCCAAGGATGAGGCACATTAATTTTGCCACATGGACATTAACTTTCAAATTGTTGCTGGGAAGAAGAGAAGGCCTGTTACAAGGGGTTGCCAGGCCCCTGGCTAGAAAGACATGTTTGAATATTAACACACAGTGTTCGGGAACAAGGGAGCTATCCCCGCTCCAATACAATCCACACACAGACTTGGTCAGACCAGTTAGTCACAACTGGCTGTTGCAGAGTTTTGAACTGAGAATCTGCAGAGAAAGCTCTTTGCTCCTGAACTGAAGAAGACC
Organism: Heterodontus francisci; assembly: GCF_036365525.1. Taxonomy (NCBI): domain Eukaryota; kingdom Metazoa; phylum Chordata; class Chondrichthyes; order Heterodontiformes; family Heterodontidae; genus Heterodontus; species Heterodontus francisci. The sequence continues at coordinate 70,624,106 of NC_090385.1, forward strand.
TCCTGCCTGTCTGCCTGCTCCCATCTATTTCTCAAGGAATTCCAAAAACCCACTGAAGACACATGAACCCTAAAAGAGAAAAGTCTCCTACAGTAACAAGGTTTAAGAAGAATACTGGGCCCCAACAGATCTACCTTCAAGCAAGGTCTTTACAGTGATCTCAAAGACTCATAACAAAAACTCTTCAGATATTGCCTCAAACTTTTCCACTTTATTTCTTCTGCTCTTTTCTGTCCCTGTCTGCATGTGTGCATGAATGCTAGTGTGGGCGTGCCATGTACCCGTAGGCTTTAACCAAATTAGAGTTGAGGCTTAAGTTTAATAAATTTCACTTTTCTTCTTTAAACCAAAGAAAACCTGTGTGTGTGCTGGTTTCTTTGCCTTATAATTGGAACACGGTGAACAAGGATTCACTAAGGGGGAGCTAAAAACAGTGTGTTTAAAATTAAACCCTGTTACAGTAAGACCAGATGAAGGCTGAAAGGGAACCCAAGACCTCTTTTTCACCTAGTCGTAACACTAATGTAAATATTGGTCCCTTCGAGGCATGACAAAGGATAAATTATTGTGGGAATGAGGAAATGGCAGAGACGTTGAACAAATATTTTGTGTCTATCTTCACAGCAGAAGACACAAATTACATACCAGAAAGAAAGTGTAACCAAGGGGCTAATAAGAGTGAAGAACGTAATGTAATTAATATCAGCAGAGAAAAAGTATTGGAAAAACTTAAGAGACTAACAGCTCACAGATCTCCGGGTCCTAATGGCCTACATCCAGTGGTTCTAAAAGAGGTACCTGCAGAGATAGTGATTGCACTGGTTACAATTTTCCAAAATTCCCTAGATTCTAGAACTGACCTAACACATTGGAAGTTAGCAAATGTTACTTGTGCTATTCAAGAAAGGAGGGACAGAGGAAAAAGGGAACTACAGATCATTTAGCCTAACATTAGTCATCAGGAAATTGCTGGAATCTATGATTAATGAAGTCTTAACAATGCACTTAGAAAATAACAGTATGATCAGACAGAATCAACATGGTTTTATGAAAGGAAAATCATGTTTGGCAAATTTATTAGAGTTTTTTGAGTGTGTAACTAGTAGAGTAGATAAAGGGGAACCAGTAGATGTAGCTTACATGGATTTCCAAAAGGTATTCAATAACCTGCTACACAAAAAGTTAATACACAAAATAAGGGCTCATGGAGTTGGGGGTAATATGTTTGCATGTTTGGAGGATTGGTTAATGGACAGGAAGCAGAGAGTAGGGATAAACATGTCATTTTCAAGATGGCAGGCTGTAACAAGTGGAGTGCCAGAAGGATCAGTGCTGGGGCCTCAGCTATTTACAATCTATATTAATGACTTAAACAAAGAGACCATGAGAATTGTGTGGTATAAGGACATGTGAGGGTTAATGTTGCAGACAGTGACAGCAACCCCTCCCACTGTAATAATGATGATGTAACAGTCACATGGTAATGGGCTTTGGAAGAAGAGAGTAGCAGCACAATGCATGCAAGCTAGAGAGATTTGAGGAAAATGTAAATAGAGATGTGTAAATAATAAAAGAGTTATTAATTGACCTTATCCAGACTCCAAGACTTTATCACTAACACCCGAGCTATGCTACAACTGCAACAACAATACACAACATGGTGGAACCAGTTAAAACAACTATAAAATACTAAGAACACCTTACCTCATGAAGTAGTGGCAAGAGAACAGCAGATCTCGTTGGGGGATTGAAAAGAGCTGCAGAGCTGCTCTGTAGCTAAAGAAGACGCGGACAGTCAATGAGTCAGCTGTGCAGGCATTCAGACTGCACCACAGAAGCATGGTGGTCTGCAACAAAATATCCAGGACCAGTGATCGAGTTCAGCGTCACAGTGCCGAGCGACAGTCCAGGATCAGGTGAGAGAATTTTTAAAAAGGGACCATTGTAGATAATGGTGCACTGGGTTGCAAAAAGAGGGGAGCGAGTTTCATCTGAGCGAAAAGGCGAATCAGGAGTCGGACGGAGTCTGCAGCCATTACTCAGTCAAACCACAGAGAGAAAGCACAGGATCTCCTGGAAAGTGAGGAAAGCCCCCAGAAACAGCGTGAACACCTCCATTAGAGATAATATGAAGTAAAAAGAAAGGGGAACGCCCTACAAAGCCTAACAAAGCTGAGAAAAACAGAATGGATTCGGAATTCAGAATGCCTGATAGCTTCCACGATCAGGATGGACCCAATCAGGTACAAAATTGGTCCTTATGGAGAAAAAGATTTCTACGATTTAGGATCGCTTCCCTGCTACATTCTAAATCAGAAACAGAACAAGTAAATACCCTCTTATACTCTATGGGTGCAGTTGTGGATGACATGATTGTGACGCAAGGGATAAATGGGGCTTCTGATAAATTTGTGGATGTGCTACAAGCCTTCAACAAATATTTCAATTTATGCAGTAACAAAATTCTGGAAAGAGCAAAAGTTAACAAGTGAGTCCAGAAGATAGGCAAATCCGTAGATTCTTCTATAAATGATCTGTACAGATTGGTTGAGGGATGTGACTCTGGAGAATTGAAGGCAGAACTAATAAGGGACTGAATAACTGTTGGAATAGCTGACGGGTCTTTATCAGATCTCTTACAGTCGAAAGATGACCTTACACTCGAGAAGGCAATTCAGATCATATGGCAGGTAGAAGTCCAAAGATAAAACAGAGCCATTCTGCGGGCAGAAGAGAAGCCTTAGATTAGAAGAAATCCAATGACTGTACAGTTCTTGAAGCAAAAGACGGAGAGGACTATGGAGAAGATGACACACAGATGAGAAAATGGATGACAACAGAAAACGATGCCAGCACTGTGAAGCCAAGAAGACCCACAGATGGAAGCAGTGTCCTGCTAGTAAAGTGGAATATTTCAACTGTAAAATGATTGGTCATTACGGGAAAATGTGCCAGAGCAAGACCTCTTTGCTCAAAATCACAAAAGACCTTCACACAAAGAGCGCTGAATGAAATGCATCAACTTTCAGCAGGAAAGGAGCCAGGAGATTTCCTGGGAGAAATTAATTATCCAAATCAAGGATTTTGGACATTTACGTAAATGTACACCTAACAAATTTCAATTTGGACACAGCTGCCAGTGTCACAGTTCTGTCAGACTAAAAGTCATGGTTGATCAGACATTGTCTACAACCAGCAGGCACACAGTTGCATGGTCCAGGCGGGACCCAACTGAAAGTGAAGGGTAAGCTTCAAGCAAATCTCCAATATAGAGGGAGACAAATTATGGAAACCCTATACGTCTTGCAAAACCAAGAAATTTCCCGTCTGAGCCGAAAAGCGTGTTTAGACCTACATCTGATCAAGAAGATTGAGGAAGTCAAACAGCCACAGGTAAACACTCGCTTTCAAGCAGACTATCCAAAAGTTTTCATAGGTCTAGGAACACTGAAGACAAGAGTATAGAATCACACTTAAAGAAGGTGTCAGACCAGTGTGTGTCTTTACACCCAGAGAGATATCGCACCCATTGATGAACCAAGTTCAAGACCAGTTGGAAGAGATGACCAGGATGGGAGTCAATTCTCCAGTAATGACACTAATGGAGTGGTGTTCGGCCATGGTTTCAGTCCCAAAACAAAATGGAACTCTACATATTTGGGTGGATTTAATACAACTTAACGAAGCAGTGGTGCGGGAAATTCAACCAATATCCACAGTGGATGACAGCTTTGCAAAATTGTCTCAGAGCATCAAGTTTACCAAACTTGATGCTGATAGTTGGTTTTGACAGGTACCCATAGATGAGACTTCAAGATTACTAGCCATATTTATAACACCATTCAGGACGTTTTGTTTCATTTGGTTACCCTTTGGGATAACTTCCGCACCAGAGATCTTCCAAAGATCTATGTCTAACTTCTTAGAAGGGCGCAAAGGAGTTATTTGTCTCATGGATGACATCCTAATACATGGGCGATCAGTACAGGAACATGACCAAAGAGTTTGAGCAGTTCTACAATGACTTCAAGAAGCAGAGCTAACACTGAACGAAAGTGCAAAGTCCAAGACATCAGTTCATTTCTTGGGACACATAGTAAGCAGTAAAGGTATAATGGCAGACACACAGAAGGCATTACAGAATTCCCTATTCTTTCTTCCTTCAACAGCTCCAAAGATTCCTTGGAATGGTGAAGTAGTTAGCCAAATCTCTACCTCATTTAGTGCAGGTAACAGAATTGCTAAGACAGCTTCTCAAAAAAGATCAAGCCTGCTGTTGGAGTTCATAACAAGAACAAGCATTGCAGAAAATTAAAGATATGTTCATATTACTGGACATGTTTGCACACCATAACCCTACACTACCAAGAATGATAGCTGTAGATGCTTCCTCCACATGCTTAGGGGTAGTCCTTTTCCAGGAGCAACCTGCTGGTTCTCAGAGACTATCTAGAGCTTTGTCCGAGACAGAGACAAGGCATGTGGGCATCTAAGAAATTTTCTGATTATATTGTTGGATTGAGAGCTATCATGGAGACAGACCAGAAACTTTTGGTGAATTTGCAGGATGAAAAGGAGATAGCAAAAATGCCTCCAAGAATTGAAAGATTTCATTTAAGATTGATGAGATATACATATGAGACAGTATAGGTTCAGGGAAAAAGGCAAAAGTCCACTGATGCACTATCAAGAGTGATGTTAGACCAACCGACACAACAAAATGTGAATTTTGTGGATGAGATAGAGTTATATTCGCAATGTATGGCATAAAACTGGCCAACAGGCATACAGAAATGGCAAGAAATTCATCACGCCCTAAAAAGCGATGAAGAATGTATTCGTATAGGCAATATTTCACACAAGGGTGGCCACAAGAATGTCCTAGTGAGAAGACAATGAAAACTCGCTATGAATGAAGAAAATACTTCACAATCGTTGATGATTTGCCAGTCTATAATGACAGACTAGTCATTCCCAGTTCACTTAGATCAAATATCTTCGAACATCTACATCAAGGCAACATGGGAATAATGAAGTGCAGAGCACAATCATCACAATCATCAGTGTAGTGGCCAGGAATATCCAAAGACATCGAAAATCTGACTCAGAACTGCCAGATCTGTGCAATACAAAGACCAGATCAGTGTGAACTTTTGTTAAATACTCAATTTCTGACCAGACCTTGGCAACCTCTCGGTATGGGTTTATTCATGCCTAACGGAAAGTCCTACATAATCATTATTGATTACTTCTCAAGGTGGATAGAATGAGAAGGTTACATTCAACAACAACAGAAGCAGTTATGAGAGTTCTACAAGACATCTTTGCGACACATGGTGTCACTGATGAGATGCTGTCAGACAATGGACCACAGTTTGCAAATGAATATTTCACCCAGTTTGCGACAAAAATGGGATTTCAGCATCTCCCCCTTTTCAGACCTCAACAGGCACAAAGACCTTGGGCAGCCATGGAAATGGTTAAAAGGAAGAGAAATTTTCCCAAAAAAGAACCACATGTTTATTGGGATGTCAAAAAAGGAGCAATTTTAATAAGTTTTAGGATTTGTGAATGAATGAGAGAAATGCATATTTTTTTTTGTATCTTATATTTTTCTTTCGACTTGTTTAATGAAATGCGCTTTTCTCAAATCGCATTTCATTCCGCTGGGTGTGGAATCTCTTTCTCACAAGTCTTTGAATCCACTGAGGACACATGAACCACAAGAGAGAAAAGTCTCCTCCAGCGAACAAGGTTTAAGAAGAATACTGGACCCCAATGAAAAGTAAGATCTACCTAAAATCAAGGACTCTTCAATGGGCTCAAAGAACCATAACAACAACTCTTCAGATATAGCCTCAAACTTTTCTACTTTATTTTTCTTCTGCTCTTTTCTGTCTGTATTTGCATGTGTGTATCGCATATGCATGCTGGTGTGGGCATGTCGTGTCCATAGGCATCAACCAAATTAGAGTTTAAGTTTAATAAATTTCAACTTTTCACTGTGTTTTGAGCTCCCCCTTAGTGAATCCTTGTTCACCATTTTCCAATTACAAGGCAAAGAAATGAGCATAAACAGGCTTTCTTAGGTTCAAAGAAGAAAAGTAAAATTTATTAAAGCTTAAACTTAAATTCTAATACAGTAAATGCCTACAGATACATGCCATGCCCGACACTAGCATGTGTATGGTGGCACAGTGGTTAGCACCACAGCTCCCACGACCTGGGTTCAGTTCTAGGTACTGCCTGTGCAGAGTTTGCAAGTTCTCCCTGTGACCGTGTGGGTTTCCATCGGGTGCTCTGGTTTCCTCCCACAGCCAAAGATTTGCAGGTTGATAAGTAAATTGGCCATTGTAAATTGCCCCTAGTGTAGGTAGGAGAATGGTGGGGATGTGGTAGGGAATATGGGATTCATGTAAGATTAATTACATTGTTGGTCGGCATGGACTCGGTGGGCTGAAGGGCCTGTTTCAGTGCTATATCTCTCTAAATAGGGACAGAAAAGAGTAGAAGAAAAATAAAGTAAAAAAGTTTGAGGCAATCTCTGAAGAGGGGTCTTACTGTGCTTCAAGCTTGCTATAGTCCTTGATTGTAGTTTGTCTTACTTTTCATTGGGTCCCAGTTTTCTCCCTAAACCTTGTTTACTGTCAGAGACTTTTCTCTCTTGGGGTTCATGTGTCTTCAATGGGTCTTCAGTTCCATGAGAAAAAGATGGGAGCAGACAGGAGAGAGGTGCTTTCAGTCCAGGAGAAAAAACTTTCTGAATTTTAGAACTCCGTGGCAAGTTCAAATTCAAGCAGTTAGTATGTGACTAAACTGCTCTGACCAGGTCTACAGTGTACTGGAGAAGCAAGGACTGGGTCCTTTGTTCCAACACTGTCTGCTAGCATGCAAAAAAGGTCTTTCTGGCGAGGGGCCTGGCAATTCTTTGTGATAGGCCCTCTTTTCTTCCCAGCACCAATGTTAAGTTTTAATGTTCCTGTGGCGAAATAATGTGTGCCTGATTCTTGGCAGGTGGGGGCCTGAATGACAATAGCAGTATTTTGGCATTGAAATCGAATCAGATTTTAAGTACTATTCAAATGTACATATTCTGACATTACAACAGACCTCTCTAGTATATCCCTGATTTAAACCTGTGACATTGTAATATTCTTTTCCAAAACAGACGTAGCTTTAGAGATTTTATATATTGTGTATTAGATTCTGGAATCTAATTTCATCTTCCTTTGAGAAAGATTGAGATAACTGTGCCTGTCATTCACGAGTCTTTTTAAAGTTACAAATTACCATATAGATCCCATTGCTTAATGCATAGCATTGTATATTTATTAGTCGTCATGTCACCAAGCATGCAACCAATAATGAATTCAAAAATCAGTCAGTATTTCCATATCTGATTTTCCCATATCCTGAGCTCCACTCTCATTCTACATCATCTTCTGCTCTGAACATGCATGATGTTAAAGCTCCGTGATACATTACTTTAAATCATTATGGCACTTTCAATCCTTATGCGGGGAAACAGTTCCCTTTTGGGAGTGCCAATTTATTATAATTTCTTGCAGAAGCTGGACTTATAAATAGAAATGGTAATTACACAGGGAAAACAAATGCTAGCTCAACTTGGGTTTGCCATTTATGAAATATGTCATCAATATATACATAGTGTTTGTGGCCCAACAGTGGAAATAAGCCAACCAGAGCTGCCATTTATATTGCAAAACACATTCTCAGGTGATAATGGATAAATAAATTATTAATAGCTGTTTGGCCCAAATTACATTTTTTGCTGTGCCACTGAAGATTTGCCATGTGACTTATATTGGCACAGTGATATACAGCAAAGAAAAATTTACATCCCATATCCGGGTGAATTGATGACAAGAATGATCATTATCTGTAATGTTAGAAATTGGTTGACACAAAGTAAAGAAAATCTCACAGTGATCTTCTGACAAGAATTTAATAAAACATATGGAGTGACGGCTGGCATCGACAGTGAATGGCTGAGATCTCAAAAATATTCAACACTCCCCTGTTCACAAATGTTAAAAATGAAAAAAAAATCTGAAAAATTGTCCAATATGATGACAAAAGCATTCAAGTATTATAATAAAAGCATTCAGCCAGAACATGTAATTGCTACAGTTGCAATTAAGCTCATCCTGGAACATTTTGTATTGTACACATTACCTGAATGACTTCAGATAAATGTGCCATTTATCTAAGCCAAGATTCCACATAAGCAAATGACTTTTTTTTCACTCAAACTATACTTCGTTTGTGATCCAAGCATAACATTTAAAGCCCTTACCCGTACATTACTAAACCTATTAAAATGCATAACCACAATCTGACATCAGCTGCATAGTGTCAGTCCATTATGTGTTCTCACATATCAAAAATCCAGGCTTTTGCCTTTTGTTTCAAATAATATATTTCTCTCAGTAAAATGACTATGACATTGGATAAAAGTACAGTGCAGAGAATAGTAGGTTTTACTTTATATGATTTCAACAAAAATTGTTCAGGTTGCATTTGATCAAAGCAATACTTTCTCTTTGTTCTGGACACAATTGTATTTGTTGCCTCTGTTCAATTTTATAGAGGTATCTTTATATGTAGCAATAATCTCTCCATTTCCCATCAGTGATTCATTGTTATGTGTATGAACTCTAGTAAACAACATTAAGTTTAAATTAATAATGTACAAAATGAATACATGGAAATCCATGCTCTACGAGAAGTTGAAACATCTGATGTCTGACTAGGTAGTTGCAATAAAACCCATTTATGATAACTAATAATCAGAAGTTTTAAGTGACCATTTTTCTTGAAAGAGTTAGCCAATACATTCTGCAACAATCAACATATCTTTGGTTTAGTTCAGGGAAGAGAACTAAATATTTTGAAGTACCTTGCTGTTACAAGTTCATTTGGTTTTGAGTTGGCTGTAGAATGAATGATGTACAAGAATGAACCAGCCATATTGAAAACTGGCAAGGTTGTAGGAAGCATGAACCATACATGATCCTATTACAACTGTAAAGTTTCTTGGCAAACACCTATATGTCCCAGGCATTTGAGCACGTGGCTTTATCCATTGAGACGGCGACAGCCCTCTTGGTGAGCCAGATGTCAATGCTCCACGCTGACCTGCAAACCCTCGCTTTGGCCATGAGCTGGACGCAGCAGCGACAAGGTGAGTGAGGGACCAGGGGTATGGAGACTGTTCCTGCCCCGGTCCTTCCCGGGAGAGCTGTGAAGTTCATACGAGCCTAGAGAGAGAGGAGGCGAGCCTATACGCCATATCTAGGGTCCCCTTCAAGCTGATTCCAATGTAGACACCGGCCCCTTCGCCCCTCCTCCAGTGAGTCAAGCTCCAGGAGCCACGTCGTCTGAGGAGAGTTCTGCAATGACACAGGAGTCCTCCAGACAGCTGGGGCCCTCCAGGCCTTGTGCACACAGAGGATGACTGCCAAAGTCATCCACAACCAAAGGGCATTCTGATCGGCAGCCTTCTTCCAGTCAGCCTGCTAGTGCAGACATGGCACTGAGAAGGAGCACTCGCAAAAGTTTTTAAAAAAATCGTGACACAAATGTGTCTGCATGGGTGACACTGCACTGTAGAACGTTACCTCACTAAATGTTCTTCACTGACATGTGTATTGTGTTTACTGTGTGAATGACGTGTGGCAGCATGTACCAATCGTGTCTCCTCCCATTACATCATTGGCCTTTCAGAGCTGCCAATATATGGAATAACATCATTGCCATGCCAGCATTACTCATGTGCCTCTCCACGGATGCAGTAACATGGACATTGGCTCAGTCTGCTGCTGCCAGTAACGGTGGAGACAAAGCTGTTACAGTTGCAGACTGCTGCACTACAGGTGAACGAGGGTGCTGTGTGCCTTGCAGAATTCATGGTGGACTTCACAGTCTGCAGAACCATTGATCAATAAGGCATTGTTGTCCGTTCCTTGCTTGCTGCTCGCCCTGCATGTGTTGCCTGGATGCTCTCTGTCCTCTCATGCACCTTTCCTGCTGTAAGCCCTCTGCGTCCAAGGAACAGTCCTGCTCACATCTCTCCTCATCCTGCAAGACCTCCCCCCTATGTAGTGCAAAGTTGTACAGAGCACAGAAAACAGCAACTATACGAGCTACCCTTTCTGGTGCATACTGCAGGGCCCCACCCGATCGATCCAGGCAGCGAAAGCGCATTTTCAGCATGCCGATTGCCCGCACAATGGTGGTTCTTGTCGCGCTGTGACAGGCGTTGTATCTCTCCTCTGCATCACTGATGGGGTTTCTCACCAGCATCAGCAGCCATGTCTGCAAGGGGTAGCCCTTGTCTCCAAGAAGGCACCCCTCGATGTGAGCCAATTTAGTGAACAGCAATGGAACCTGGAATTGGTGCAGGATGAAGGCGTCATGGCAGCTGCCTGGAAAGTGGGCACAGACTTGCATATTGCACTTAAGGTGATCACAGACCAGCTGCACGTTGAGCAAGTGGAAACCTTTCCAGTTTACGCATGCAGTTGGTCACCCAGCGGAAGCCTTGATGGCCACATGGATACAGTCTATGACCCCTTACACCTGTGGGAATCCCGCGATGGAGCCAAATCCAATGGCCCTCTGGGCCTGGCTCTCGGGGTCCATCCTGAAATGGACATAGTTACCGGCCCTCCGATACAGGTCATCTGTGACCTCCCTGATGCAGCGGTGCACTGCTGACTGTGTCACCCCAACTAGGTCGGCGGTGGGTCCCTGAAATGATGCAGAGACGTAACAATTAAGAGCTGCTGTCACTTTGAGAGCCACAGGCATTGGATGTTTACCGAAGCCCCTTGGCTGCAGGTCACCGTTCAGCAGGGCACAGAGATGTGTCACCGTCTCTCTTGACATCCGCAGTCGCCTCTGGCACTGGCACTCAGACATCTGCAGGCATGTCATGTGGGGCCTATAGATGCGCGGCGTTCTATAATGGCGAGTTCATCTTGGGGGCTGCTGCTGCTCATGACTGGGGGCTTACACATGGGCTGCACCTGCCTCTTGGTTCTGTCTCTGGCGCATATGACTCCTCAGGACAAGCGAATCAATCAATACAGGGTGTACCATCCCCATCTCCAAGTTGCAATTAAAGTCGGCTCCTTCACTACTTCAAAGGCATCTGACAGGGCAAAGAATACTGTTGATTTGTACATCAGGTGCGTTCATGCATCAACTATATGGTGTGGCATGGCATTGCCTGTCTTAGCTTCCACTAAGAGTGGCACAGCATGACCACAGTCACATTGTTGCAGTTGCATCGATTGGCCCACCAGGTGAATTACCTTTAACCGCCTACCATTTGTGACCGCCGCCCAACAAAAAAGGTTCCCGGAGTGCCATTGTTCCTTCACTCCCACAGACATTCAGGGGTGCAGAGTGGCCCCCTTTACGAAGGCAGGGTATGTGGTGCCTCCGTACATGACTGCAGAATTGTGCCCCCGTTAATACTATCCCCCTCCCACCTCCCTTCATGACTGCAGAGTTGTGCCCCCGGTAATACCATCCCCCTTCCCCCTCCCTACACACGCATACAGAGTTGAGACCTGTCTCACAACACTAACCTTCACTGGTTCCGAGCACTGCAATCTCTGTCCCGCCAGCTTTTATCAGTCAGGAATGGGAAGGCACGTGAGAGACGCCCGCTCAGCTGAATATCGGCAAGTGTTTGAGAAGTTGCAGTGGGATGCATAATGCGGCAAGGTAAGTATCTTTTTGCATATTTAAATTGGGCTCTGGGGGGTGGGAGGGTTGGGGGGCCTGCCACGAGGCCTCTCCACCGGTGGCAATATCAGGCCAGGCGTCAATGTCTGTGGCGGGCCTCTTCCAGAGGCATTTTCCAGCACCCACCCCCCCGTGTCGGGGGCTCTGTAAAATTCAGCCCTATGTCTCTATGACAATTGTATTGTGTAGATCTGTATCTTATCAACATCATATAACCTGGATGTTGCGTGAACCCCAACATGCCAGATCTCATCTTCAGAAACTTCAGATTTCTTTCGAATAAGACTCACATGTGTAACTGAATGGGGTTGAGTTTGAAAAACAAGATATGCAACATCCGAATGTTTTATTGTGCTTGATGTGATACTGTGTCTAGTCAGTTTATGCTTTAATAACTTCAAGCATCATGGAATGGTTACAACACAGCAGGAGGTCATTTAGCCTATCATGTACGTGCCAGCTCTATGCAAGAGCAACTCACCCAGTCCAGGCCTTTTACCCATACTGCTGCAAATTTTTTCTCTTCAGATAATTTTCCAATTCCCTTTTGAAAGCCACGATTGAATCTGTCTCCACCACACTCGCAGGCAGTGCATTCCAGATCCTAACCACTCACGTAAAAAAAAGTTGTTCCTCATGTTGCCGTTGGTTCTTTTGCCAATCACCGTAATCAGTGCCCTCTGATTCTCAATCTTTCTACCAACTGGAACAGTTTATCTCTATCTGCTCTGCCCAGACCCTTTATGATTTTGAACACTTCTATCAAATCTCCTTTTAATATTCTCTTCTCCAAGAACAGACTCAGCTTCTCCAACCTATCCACCTAAATGAAATTCCTCATCCCTGGAACAATTCTCGAGAATCTTTTCTGCACCCTCTCTAATGTCTTGACATCCTTCTTAAAGTGTGGTGCCCAGAGCTAGACACAAAACCAATGTTTATACAAGCTTATCATAACTTCCTTGCTTTTGCACTCTATGCTACTACTTATAAAGCACGGGATCCAACATGTGTTATGAACCATTTTCTCAACCTGTCCTGCTACCTTCAATAATTTGTCCTCAGGTCCCTCAGCTTTAGAAATGTACTTTTTATTTGATATTGCCTATCCTTATTCCACCTACCAAAATGAATCACTTCACACTTCACATTAAATTTCATCTGCCACTTGTCCACCCATTCCATCAGCCTGTCTATGTCCTCTTGAAGTTTATCACTATCCTCAGCACAATTCACAATTCTTCCAAGTTTTTTGTCATCTGCAAATTTTGAAATTGTGCTCTGTACACCCAAGTCTAGGCCATTCATATATATCAGGAAATAACACTGATCTCTGGGTAACCACACTGTATAACTTTCTCCAGTCTGAAAAAAACAACCAATCACCACTACTCGCTTTTTCCTGTCACTCAGCCAATTTTGTATCCATACTGCTACTGTCTCTTTTATTCCATGGACTCTAACTTTGCCAACAAGCCTGTTATGTGGCACTTCATCAAATGCCTTTTGGAAGTCCGTGTACCCTACTACATCAACCACATTTCCTTCATCAACTCTCTCTGATACCTCATCACAAAACTAAAGCAAGTTAGTTAAACACAATTTGCCTTTAACAAATCTGTGCTGGCTTTCCTTAATTAATCCAGATCTGTCCAAGTAACTGTTAATTTTGTCCCAAATTATTGTTTCTAAAAGCTTTCCCATCACCGAAGTTAAACTGACTTGCCAGTAGTTGCTGGACTCATCCTTACACCCTTTCTTGAACAAGGGTGTAACATTTGCAATTCTCCAGTCCTTCGGCACCACCCCTGTATTTAAGGAAGTTTGGAAGATTAGAGCTAGTGGCTCTGCAATTTCTACTCATACTTCCCTCAGTATCCTTGGATGAATTCATCCTGGTGATTTATTAACTTTAAGTATAGACAGCCTATCTAATGCCTCCTCTTTATCAATTTTAACCCATCCAGTGTCTCAACTACCTCCTCTTTGACTTGGGCAGCATCTTCTTCCTTGGTAAAGACAGATAAAAGTACTCATTTAGTACCTCAGCCATGCCACCTTGCCTCCATTCTTAAATTCCCTTTTAGGTTCCTACCTGTCCTTTTATTATTTATATGCAAATAGAAGACTTCTTGATTCCCTTTTATGTTTGCTGCCAGTCTCTTCTCATACTCTCTTTTTGTTTCTTTTGTTTGTTTTTTCACTTTCCCTCTAAACCTTCTATATTAAGTCAGGTTCTTACTTGTATTTTCCGCCTGACATCTGTCATATGCACCCTTTTTCTTCTTTATCTTCCTCACTATCTCTTTTGTCATCCAGGGAGCTGTGGATTTGTTTGTCCAACCTTTTCCCTTCGTGTGAATGTACATTGACTGAATCTGAACTATCTCCTCTGGAAAGGCAGCCCATTGTTCTGTTGCCGATCTTTGATGAACACCTTGTATCCAGGAATATTTAGTACCCAGTCTTGCCCTTTTTTGATTACATTGATTCAATCAAGAATGTTGTTACTTATCCTTCATATTTTTACATGAGTATTAACAACAATGTTTTTGGTTATTTACGATACTGTTTTACCCAAGTGTTCAATTTTTGTGGGTGTATCTAGCTTTCATTATTGGCTTTCCAGTACTGAAGGAGTTTCACTTCTTCCTCGTATTGAATAACTGACTGGAAAGTCTATTTATTTTCCTACTAATGAGGTTATTAAGAATTTGAAACTTCTGTAGATACCTCCTCTGGTTCAGTGATGTTAGTCACCCCTTTAAGCAGTCTCAGCATCTTACTTTTCTGGGAGTAGACTCACACAGCTCTATATCCACTTGTGTGATAGCAGTGATGTAACAAAAGCATTTCCGTCCAATCGAGACCACATTCCCTTTGATGTAAAGCTAATTTCCAAACACCCCTTTCCTGTGTTTCATCCTGTTCATGATCCTTTGCTGTCATGTGACTGCCACCCACCCGACTTCATCCAACCCCACAAAAGATGCAGGAGGGAGGTGAGGAAGAACTTTTTTTATGCAGTGAGTGATAATGATCTGGAAGTTGCTATCGAGGAGGGTGGTGGAAGCAGAGACGATGAGTTCAAATGAAATTGGATGGGCACTTGAAGAAAACAAACTTATAGTGCTATGGGGATAGAGTGGGGTAATTGCTCTACGGAGAGGTGGCAGAGACTCAATGGGCTGAATGGCCTCCTTCTGTGCCGTAAGTGACTCTATGGCCGGGATTTTATCCTGGTGACGGGGGTCACGATGCCCAAAAAGAGCGATGTCAAGAACCCTTTGTCGCCATTTCTGTGGGAGGCCTGCTGAATATAATGCCAATTAAGTACTTAAGTGGACAGTGGCGGGCCTTCCACGAGATCAAGAACCCCGGCGATGGACCCTCGGAGAGCTACCAGCCAATCAGGGGCCTGCAGCTCTTTCACTGAGCAATGCCACCGCAAAGGCGCCGGCTGCTGCCAGTGGAGCACCTACCAGAGGCCCAGGAGTGGGGCTGGACCCAGGCCACAGATCGATCAGGGCGAGAGGGGTGTCGCGGGGCAGGGGTTGTCGGGGAGGAAGGGTATGGGGGTTCA
Source organism: Heterodontus francisci (assembly GCF_036365525.1). Classification (NCBI taxonomy): domain Eukaryota; kingdom Metazoa; phylum Chordata; class Chondrichthyes; order Heterodontiformes; family Heterodontidae; genus Heterodontus; species Heterodontus francisci. The sequence goes on from NC_090385.1 coordinate 70,639,467, forward strand.
TTAGCCAGGGCAGGCGTTTGATCTCAGCAGCCCCTCCCGATGCTGGGTTCGTATTTCAGACACTAAGTGCCTTTTAACAAGGGGCCCACCCCCCGCCCCGGAACCAGAAAGCGGACTGCATAGTTTTAGTGCCGTGCTTCCTGTGCAGTAATAGGGCCACTTGCCGTATGGCTAATTACAGTGGTAGTGGGATGAGGCCCTTAATTGGGCATTGATTGCCCAGTTAAGGGCCTCAATTGGCTGCAGGGCAGGAAGGCCTTTTACAGGCCTTCCCGACTGGACTTAACTCTGGCAGAGGCGGGAAGGTGGTGGGGGCCCCTACCCGCTACCATCCCAACTGATTTTATGCTCTCGCCGCCTCCAATCCCGCCATGCGAAAGAGCATAAAATTCCCCCATGACTCTATGGGCTGGATTTTACTGACCACCCCCACAACGTCGGGTTTCGTGGCGGTGGGGGAGGGGGACCGGAAAATGCCTCTGGGAGAGGGCCGCCATGCACCCTGATGCCGGGAGGGCCCAGCCCGATATTACCGGCAAGAGTAAGGCCTCGTGGCACCCGCCCCCCACACCCCCCCCCCACCCCTGCCACTCAGCGACGGGACCTCAATTTGAAGATTTAAATAAATTAAAATGATTGATTTAATTAAGCTCACTTTGCTGCCTGATGTCCCACTGCAATCTTTGGCCTGACTGCCGGCACTCCCGCGCCTTTGGAACCCCGTCTGGGGAAATGAGGCACAACACTGGTGGGGACGGGAGGGAGGTAAGTTTATCAGTGCGGTGGGGTGGGAGAACAGGATCAAATTAACATAATGGATTTAGGGGATAGTGGGAAGGGTTGTAATTGAGAATTTGTACCGTTTGGAGGGGGGGTGGTTGGAAGTTCAGATGGTGAAGGTAAATGTTTTGTGGGGGGGAGGGAAAGGGCAAATAATTAATTTAATTGTTATTGGAGGTGTGGGAGAGGGGCAAAAGAGATGTAGTTTTTTAAAATTACCTTTAAATATTTAAATATGCCGCTATGGCTGCCAGCCCTTTAAAAATGGCATCAGTGCCTGTGCACAGGCAGCTGACACCATTGCCGGCGACTGACAGTCCGCCCCATTCACATGATCGGGATGCAAATAAGCCGCAGCACTGAAGATTGCGGCAGTTCTATGGCGTGCGGCGCGCATGGGCGGGCCATCGTTTTTTCATCTCGCCGCCAATCTCGGCAGTGAGATTATAACATCCAGCCCTTTGACTCGACCTGATCCACCCCCTCCCTGTCTTCTCAACTCTCTCTAACCGGTTCATGTGGCTGGGACAGACACTTGTATTTTAAGCCAAGCTTTAAACTGCACAATAGTTTTTGCCTTGATCATTACTTCCTTCTCATTATTTGGCACCCTGAATCAGCAATCTTGAATGAATCAATTATCAAACTTCATTTGCAAGGTTGCACTTTCTATTTCCTCACATTCAGAGATAGGAGAAATGCTAGAAATTTAAAACACAGTCGATTGCAATGTATCAGCAACTCCCCTCTCCATACATCCACAATTACCACAGTCCATCAATGGTTTTTAAATGACATGAAGTTATGCATTTAAAGCAGTGCTATGTGTTGAATACGGTAAATTGACTTCTGGAACCAAGGTTCATGCCACCTCCGACTGACAGATTTGAAGTGTCCTCTTTCTGATGGTTGCAAGACTCTTAAGTAAAAATAGACTTGGTAGTTTCATTCCAGTCCCTATGGGAATAGGTCCAGAGCATAAAACTGTCCATAATTGGCAGACTCACTCAGAGAAACCATAAGAACAGATGGAGTGGAAAATGGAAATGTCACACTGATAGAGCAGAGAGTTTTAGCTTGCATCTAAACCATGACCTCACTATCTTAGATGCTAACACAACATGAGAAAAACATCTCATTCTTCAGAATTATATAACAAGATTGCTTGAGAAAGAACAAGGTTCTTTCATTCCATTCACAACTGAATGGCTTGATGAGTCGCTTCAATGGGCATTAAAAGTTAACCAGATTGTGTGGGTTTGAAGTCACCTATTGGCCAGTGAGTGGGAGGTTCCCTTCCCTGAATGGAATTACTGAGTCGGTTGGGTTCTTGGAATAATCCAGGACTTTTCATGAAGATTTTCCTTTGGCGCCAGATCACAAATTACCAGATGTACTGGATTAGATAATGTACTATTAAGGGGTTTGAACATTTCAGTGTCGATTTTCACTTTCGGTCCAGGCAGTAAACTGATGGTTGCAGATTGTATGCAATGTCCAATTTTCAGTTTCAAAGGGAATCAATAGAAATGAAAATTGGGCCAGACCTATAGCGGGTGGTGTGATCCACAACTACCCATGCAAAAAGTGAAAAAGTTGCCTATTACCTCTAGGTTGCCGTTCCATTACTATTGGCATAACACTTCTCCATTAAATGCTTTGATTTTATGTATAGAGAATCACTTCTCAGACATTACAGAATCAACACACTGCTTAATATAACATCAACACACACCTTCAGGTTGATTCCCAAGCTGCATGGCAGCTGATACAAAAACAACAGAAATTTATATTTATTCATCACGTTTAACGTAATAAAACATCCCAAGCTACTTCACAGGAGCACAATAAAACAAAATATGACACCGAGCCACATAAGGAGAGATCAGGTCAGATGACCAAAAGCTTGTTCAGAGGTAGATTTTAAGGAGTGTCTTCAAGAAGGAAAGTGAGTTAGAGGGGCAGAGAGATGTAGGGACGAAATTCCAGAGATTGGGGTCTAGGCAACTGAGAGATGCTGAAGAGGTCAGAATTAGAGGCGTGCAGAAATCTCATAGGGATTTGGGGCTGGAGGAGATTACAGAGATAGGGAGGGGCAAGGCCATGGAGGGATTTGAAAATAAGGATGTTGTTTGACCGCGAGTCGATGTAGGTCAGCGAGCACAGGGGTGATAGGGAAATGGGATTTGATGCAAGTTAAGACACAGACAGCAGAGTTTTGAATGACTTCAAGTTTACAGTGGATAGGCCAGCCAGGAGTGCGTTGAAATAGTCTAGAGGTAAAAAAGGCATGAATGAGGGTTTCGCAGCAGATGATCTGAGACAGGGATGAAGTTGGGCAATGTTAAGGCGGTGGAAATAGGCAGTCTTAGTGATGATGCAAATATGAGGTCGAACGCTCATCTCAGAGTCAAATGTGACACCAAGGTTGCGAACAGACAGGTTTAGTTTCAGACTGTTGCTAGGAAGAGGAATACAGTCATTAACTAGGGAACAGAGTTTGGAGCAGGGACTGAAAACAATGGCTTCAGTCTTCCCAATATTTAATTGTAGAACATTTCTGCTCATCCAGTGCTAGATGTTGGATAAGCAGTCTGATAGTTTAGTAATAGTGGAGGAGTTGAGAGAAGTGCTGGTGAGGTCGAGCTGGACGTCGTCAGCATACATGTGAAAATTAAAATTGTGCTTTTGGATGATGTCACCATGGGCAACATGTGGATGAGAAATTGAAAGGGGCAAAGGATAGATCCTTGGGGGACACCAGAGGTAACAGTGCAGGAGCAGGAAGAGATGCCATTGCAATGATTCTCTGGCTCTGATCAGATAGCTAAGAATGGAGCCAGGTAAGAACAGTCCCAACCAGCTGGATGACAGTGGAGAGGTCAACCGTGTCGAGAAGGGTGAGTCACAGTCACATAGGATGTCATTTGTGACTTTGATAAGAGCTAAATACACAAATTAACTGCAGAATCAACAACAGGAACAGTTGTTACTCTTTTGCCTACTATATTGAGGAAGAGCTTGCAAAACATTTTGGGCTATAAATTTGTTAAGGCCCATTTTTGGCTGCACAAATGACAGTGTACTTCCAGCTGTATGGGCGAAAAAGGAGGCTACTGAATAGGTCACAGGTAGATCAGGTATTGTTGAACGGAGTAGGCCATGCTATATACTGCCAAATTCCCTGGAGGCACCCTAAAACAGGCTTTAAGCCCCTCACAGTTCATACAGCAAGGCAGACACCTGCCTTCACCAATATGTCAGCACTTGTACTGCAGGCATAGGTTGGGTTGTGAGACGTTGTGCCTCCGAATTTTTTTTTGCTGCCCCCATTTTGTAGGAGCAATGATGATTAATTTCCCCTCCCTCCACTTTGAGACCAGTTTTTTTTTATTCCTTCACCAAGGGAGAGGAAACAGATTCTAGGCCATATCATTTTTTCTCCTAATGAAACGTTAGCCCAGACAGATATGAGGACAGATTCATTAATCATTCCTGACTATGGAGCTTCTCCCTTGCTGCCTTCAATTATGTGCTATAGAAATCACGGCATGCCATAACCTTTTCCCACTGTCTGCTGAGTTCAGTTGTTAACACCCAAGTCGGAATATTATGCATCCATTTCAACTTCAGGCTAATAATTCGGTGCAGTCTGAAAGAGAGTGCTGCATCGTCTGAGATACTGTTCTTCAAAAGGGATATTAAACCAATGTGCTGTATGCTTTGCCTAGTCCGTTAAACGTTAAAAGATCCCATAGCACAAAGTGAAGTGGAGCAGGGAGTTCTGCTCGTGTCATGATCTAGATTCCTCAATCAACTAATTTGATGCACAATGCATTAACTGGTCATTTGTGGGATCTTGCTGTAGGCACAATGTAATGCTCCCTTAGTTCATCATTAATGAACAAAGTGCATCTAAGCAATGTCGTCTCTATGCTGCACAAGCTGCACACAATTCGACCATTTTAAGTTACCTCGTGTGCACAGTCATGGAAAAAATTTAAAGGGCATGCTCACTCAAACAAATTGCCCATGCACTCCAAAAAAACTAGAGGGTACATTGATCATAAGTAAAAATTGTTATTTTTCCCTTACTTTTTATAAATGTTTGTTAACCCATTTTTAGAGGTGTAGGAATCCACAGGGCAATGCTAAACACTGATAGTTCAGTAGGGTTTTCTAGCAATATTGGACTTGAATTTGCTAGAAATGTTCTCCTCAGTAATGATGCATTATCAGCATGGCCCATTAATCAAATGTAAAAGTTTGAAGAAATAATGGAGGAAGTGTGTAATGCCATTAGCTGTGTTGTGTCATAATGTGTTGAGTCATTTGTGCCAATAGCCTCACTTAAACCGGTAAAAGTTCATTCTCTTCACTTAGTCCTCAATTGCAGTTACCGGGGATCACCAACTTGCTGGATTTATGCCCATTTTCATGTTTTCATGTCACAACCACTTAAACTGATCGACAGTTGCATGGGTGAATTGGTATTGATGTGATTTGTGGTTTTCACATGACTTTCAGCCTGGGAGGTCGACAAAGAAGTCATTAAAGCTCTGAACCTTCACCCCAGGAGTCTGGAATTTATTTATTTTCCTAATTCTTTGAGTTTAGGCATTTTTTTCTTGCCTGTTTTATCATCCAGAGTCCTATTAGTGTCTGAAGGCACCTGCACCTCTTTCTACATGTTAGAAAGTTGAAAGCATTCTAATGGCCTATCCACTGGGGATTCTCCTGTTCCAGGTTATCTTGGATGACCTGATTAAGAAATTGAGAAGTGAGGTGCATCACTTGACGCATCACAGCCAGAGATTGAACAAATCTCGCTCCCACCTCCCCGAATTCCTGCCTAGGAAGCGTTCAGGGGACAAGCGTCATCTCAGGCACTGTTGGAGGAACTGTGCATGCTCCTCACAAAGGAAGAAACTGGTCATCTCTGTAAGATTTTGCAAGAAAACCCACCTTCTGCAGTGCCTTGTCAATAAAATGAAAGCCATGACGGTTTTCATTTTCTATAGCACTGTGCCCTTGCAATCAGGCACAGGAGGCCTCTGCAACATCAGACAAGGAGCTGCATTCAATGTGTGTACAGATGCCCTCTTCCACAGGTCACTCGACTTCATTAAATACAACATTCCCTGCATAGCAAAGAGACAGATACATCAATTTCCATAAAATTTCTGCCTTCCTCAAAGAGCCACCATTGGGAGCCATGTGCAGGCTCACTTGAGGAACATATCACTTTAATCAACAGGAAGGGACACCACTAAATGTGCTAATTGTCTGTGACGGCCAAACAGAGGATCCTACGTGTTAACGTGAAGCATCATGAAAGGGCTCACATCATCTTTGTCCTTCACTACTCCACCATTCATTACTTTTTCAGCAAGGAGGGACAAGGAGACGAGTGGATCCTGGCAGAGGAGGCCTACCCGCTGAAGCCATGGCTGATTAAATGCTTCTGCACTACCAACAGTGTAGCACTGGAAAGCTATAATTGCGCACATGTAGAAAAATGGCAAGTGGTGGAGAGGACCATCAGTGTACACTTCCAGTGCCTGGACAGATTGGGGAGTGATGAAGAGTGTAGTGATCTGCTGAGCACTGCAGAATTTCACTCCACAGGAAAGGCTCACTTCAGGCTTGGCAGACAAGATGCTTGCGGAATCAAAGGAAACTAACCCACATGTCCTTCGGCCCCTGGGTGGTGGTAGCCAATGCCTCAGGTGTTTGAATAATGATGTCCTGCACCTCTGCACTTCCCTCACCCCACCAGTCCCCACCCCTCACCCTCTGCCCAAAGTTCCACCAGAGGAATGGAGATGAATCAGAAGACTTGGAACAATTTTCCTATGCAATGATCCATGTGGTGAAGCGAACACAAGAAAGCCAAACAAGATTAAAACTTAAACAATTGAACTACCTTAAAAGAGGACACCTTCTGTGTTGATTCCATGAACCTCTATTCAGTGCAACAGTGATTTGTATTTTAACACTCTAAAATACAAAGCCAGTTTCAAAGGCAGCAACCACAAATAATTACCCATGGAAGTTACACTTGACAATAGTTCACTTTAGTGCTATAAAGTGATGAAAGGGAGCACTTCTATGTGAGTGCTTTGGCAGAAATATAATTAAATAAATTGGGAATTGTAATGCTGAAAATATTATAGGTTGATATTTGCTTATATTTCTTCTGTAGCTCAAGGCTATGTCCTAGTCCTTTGATCTGGCTGATCTCCCTGTTCTGTGTTGCATGAAGGATCAGAAAGAACCCACATAAAGAAACAACCTCTTTCATCGCTGCAATCAAAAGGATTGTTTCAAAAATTAACACATGCTCATTAAAAAATACCTTTACCCTAGAGAAAAGAGGAAGTAGCTTCTTCATGATTTACTCAAAAACAAAAACTCCTTTATTAATCCTTTTGGACTAAATTAGAAACAAATCAGAGTACAAAATGATGCTTTGTCCATGTTTTTAGACTTTAAATGAAAGTGTACCAGCTGTGAGGGGATTAAAAAAAAAATGTACAGCAAATCATTGATTTCGGTCTCATTTTATCAAAAATGCATCAGAAAAGGTATTATGCACAAAAGGTGTGGTGAATATTGTAAACATTCAAAAATTTAATTTGTTATTCATGCATTTGCGATTGTGGGTTGTGATGCTTTTAGATTAATTATGTTTGATTAATGCATTGACAGACAGTTCAAAGGAGACAATAATCACATAAGTTTATTTAATTTTCATGAGACAGTATCTATTTGTCTGCCCATGTGCAAGCTGTGTTACCAAATTATTAAAGATTAAATATCGTCAAAGTATTTTTACCATGTTTCATAATGAACTGTATTTCAACAGAATTTTGTTTGTACCATAGTTTAATCTGTTATTATTGGACATCACTGTAGAGTCTATTCCTCTCAAAGTGCAGCTACTTAGGAACATGGGAACAGGAGTTGGCTGTTCAGCCCATCAGGCCTGTCAGCCATTCAATTAGATCATGCTTTAGCTCCAAAATCCCTTGATACCATTAACAAAAATCTATTGATTTCTGTCTTCAAAGCTGCAATTGGCCTTGCATCCACAGCTTAGGTTAGAGAATTCCAGATTTCTACTATCCTTTGTGTGGAAAAAGTGCTTCTGATTTTCCCCAGTTCTAATTTGAAGATTGTGTTGTCTTTTTCTTGATTTCTCCATCAGAAGAAATAATTTCTTTGTATCTAAGCTAACATTTTAAACACCTCAATCTTATCATCCCTCAATGGAATACAAGGCAAGTTTATGCAACCTGTCCCCTTAAGTTAACCCACTCAGCCCCGGTACCATTTTGATGATTCAAATAATTTGTTAAAGTATAATTTTGCAAGCAAATTTTTTTTTTGAATTAACAGGAGACTTCAGGAGCCAGCATGACAATATTTAACACAACATGAGGCGTCTTTTCTTATTTTGGTGATACTGGCCCAGATTTTACTTTGAGAATAATGATGAGATTAACAGCGTTTAATGTTATAATGGAAGAAATTGGACAGCAACTTCTGGAGTACACACATATGCAGTTAAATAAGGAGATCTGGCAATTGCGGTCTGAGTTACTCTGCTTCTCTACAGTTTGCACTATAATGGTACCTCGCTGATAGACTCGGCATTGAGATCAATGTAGGGGTGTGAAGTTTTGGTACTTACCCACTAAACATGGTAGAAAAAGCTGGGGGTGGTGCATTCAGGTATAAATGAATTTTTCATGGGTGATCAGTTACTCTTTGGCATTGAAAATTCAATTTTACAAGTGTGTAGACTTATTCCTTCAGAATTTAATTACTTCTAGAGATTCTGAAAAAAAAACTTCCTCTGTGTGTATTTTTTTTATCTTTCTTTCTTAATCCCATCTTTTTTTCCCAATCTTTATTTTGTTTTCTGTACATGATTTAAATCTATTTTATAATTCCTGGTTTATACTTCCTGCTTTAGACTCTGCATGCCTCAGTAAGAATTTTTCAATCCAATTGTTTGAAGAGCCTTGTTGTTTCTTTTCCCTGCTCAAACACACCACAGATCCCCAGTAGAAAGCAACATGCTGGATCAGTCACCTAATGACAGCTAGGCCTCAAAATTTGGTTCTGTAGAGTCACTGGTGCCTGTGCTACAGAAGCCAAGAGCTCAAAAATGTCAGCTGAATGCTTCTGGCCACTCCAGCATGACCCACGCAGTGCACTGACTGATAACGTGGGCCTGCCAAGCATGTGCCAGAAACATGCAGAGTGGGCAGACTACGATGTCAAACAGCATCTAAAGCTGATTTGGTGCACCAAATACCATTTTGGACCTTAACACCCTCTCTTAATCAATCCCGTCTAAACTTGCATTCAGCAGCATGAGGGCCCTGCCCCCCAACTAGCATTATTTAAAAAGATCACATGGGACTTACAGGTGAGGGTTTTTGACTTTCTTTTGCTGTTGCAGAGTGGAAGTTGGCAAGATGGCTCCTGGGCTGTAAGCTCCCTAGGAAGCTCCCTTGCTGTTCAACTCTATCCATGGCCATCTGCTCCCATTCTTAGTGTTTTCTCCCCCAATCTACCCTCTTAAACTGTTTAAACTCTCCTGGCTCTTTAAATCAGTGCATTTTAGCCCTAACTAAAAGCTAACAGTTAGTTTAGTTTATGTTACCTGGGCCCACTGCCCTCCCCCAGCCACACCTGCTCTTTGTTTTCTCAGCGAAATTAATCCGGACGAAACTGAAGAGCTCAGCTGGTGATGCTTTAATCTCCGATCCTGCTGTCTTCACCGTCCAGAGTGTCCGCGACCACGGCGTGCGGTAAGTCCATTGAAGAGAAGAAGGAGCAGCGGGACCCTAGGAAAGCCTTGCGAAAAGGTGCCCCGAACACCCAAAAATCCACAATCGGTTCCTCGGCCGCAAATTCAAAGCGCCCGCGGGAGATGGCTTGGAGAGCATCGGCAGCGCACTGTCGGCAATACTGTATGCCTTTATATAAACCACGTCAAAAAACCCTGAGTGAATATAATCACCTTTGTAAGTCTGCCAAAAGATGCTTCACCTCCCGAAGGACGCGGATGAGATTTCCAGACGTCGATGGTGGGAACTGAGGAAATGGCTTATTACCTGCACCCGCTTCCCCCCCACTTCCCATCCCCCCTCCACCCCTTCCACCCCCCCTTCCCCTTCCCTGCTCCACTCTCTCAGCTCACCCCCTCACAACCCCATCCCAGTCCCCCACTCGCACCATCTTCCCCCTGCACCCCCTTCCCCTGCACCCCCCCACCCCCTTACAGCCCCCTTCCCAGCTCCCCCTCGCACCCCCTCCTCCCACCGGCATCATCCTGCACCTGTGTAGGGGCCCGAACAACCCCACTGCCTTGTGGGCGTCTCGGGAGAGACCAAGGCTAAGGGAGTAAACCCGAACAGAAAATCCGGAGCGGAACCCCGTAGCCGGTCATGTGTCACCTTTGGCATGTTTCTGGCAGTTCCTGCAGCCATACTGGTGCCAAACGTCATGCCCTGCACTCCTTTGGACCCCACCAGAAAGGCCGAGAGGGGGGTTTTGACAACTGGGCAACTCTCAACCTCCATAAATTCGCCCAGGCATGCACCATGGAGCGGTCACTCCATCGTTGCCTCACAGCGACTGAAACAACACGGAAGGCAGCAGTTACGGGTTATAAGTCCAGATAAATTGGCATAGAAACTGGGCGCCACGGGTTGCCTTTGTCGGTGGGAGAGATCATCGCACCTCACTGGACAGCTACCGCCCGCCTCAAACCGGGCAGCCCCCGGTCAATAAGGTTCTGTCCCGCCACAGTCTACCTGCTTCAATGGGTGCTTGGAGCTCAGGGTCATTGCCCGAAAGGTGGACTGAAACACCGCACCAAACAACACGAAAAAAGGAAAGAAGGTACTAGCCCTTCGCTTTGCAAGCTGGAACATCAGAACTATGTGTCCTGGTCTGTCGGAAGACCTTACACAAATCAACGATTCTCGGAAGACCGCCATCATTAACAACGAGCTCAGTAGACTCAATGTAGACATTGCAGCACGTCAGGAGACACGCCTCCCCGTGAGTGGATCTCTAGCAGAGCAAGACTACACCTTCTTCTGGCAGGGCAGGGATCCTGAAGAACCAAGACAGCATGGAGTGGGCTTCGCCATGAGAAACTCCTTGCTCAGCATGATACAGCCTCCCTCAAATGGCTCGGAACGCATACTGTCCATCCGACTGTTCATCACCTCTGGTCCAGAACACCTACGCAGCATCTATGCTCCAACATTCTGCTCCCCACCTGAAGCTAAAGATCAGTTCTACGAGGAACTCCATAACATGCATCCCCAACACCGAACACCTATTCCTGCTGGGGGATTTTAATGCCAGGGTTGGGGTCGACCATGACTCATGGCCCCTCCTGCCTTGGGCGCTATGGCGTTGGAAGGATGGATGAGAACGGGCAGAGACTGCTTGAGTTGTGTACCTATCATAACCTCTGCATCACCAACTCGTTCTTTCACACTAAACCCTGTCACCAGGTTTCATGGAGGCACCCAAGATCGCGTCGTTGGCACCAGCTGGACATCATTGTCACAAGGCGAGCCACCTTAAACAGTGTTCAAATCACACGCAGCTTCCACAGTGCGGACTGCGACACCGACCACTCCCTGGTGTGCAGCAAGGTTAGACTCAGACCAAAGAAGTTGCATCATTCCAAGCAGAAGGGCCACCCGCGCATCAACACGAACAGAATTTCTCACAAAAATTTCTAAATTCACTTGTAACAGCCCTTCAAAACACTCCCACAGGGGATGTTGAGACCAAGTGGGCCCACATCAGAGACGCCATTTTTGAGTCAGCTTTGACCACCTACGTCAAAACTGCGAAGAGAAATGCAGACTTGTTTCAATCTCATAATGAAGAGCTGGAACCTGTCATAGCCGCTAAGCGCATTGCACTGTTGAACTACAAGAAAGCCCCCAGCGATTTAACATCCGCAGCACTTAAAGCAGCCAGAAGCACTGCACAAAGAGCAGCCAGGCGTTGCGCAAACGACTACTGGCAACACCTATGCAGTCATATTCAGCTGGCCTCAGACACCGGAAACATCAGAGGAATGTATGATGGCATTAAGAGAGCTCTTATGCCAACCATCAAGAAGATCGCCCCCCTCAAATCTAAATCAGGGGACATAATCACTGACCAACGCAAACAAATGGACCGCTGGGTTGAGCACTACCTAGAACTGTACTCCAGGGAGAATGTTGTCACTGAGACTGCCCTCAATGCAGCCCAGCCTCAACCAGTCATGGATGAGCTGGACATACAGCCAACAAAATCGGAACTCAGTGATGCCATTGATTCTCTAGCCAGCGGAAAAGCCCCTGGGAAGGACAGCATTACCTCTGAAATAATCAAGACTGCCAAGCCTGCTATACTCTCAGCACTACATGAACTGCTATGCCTGTGCTGGGACGAGGGAGCAGGACCTCAGGACATGCTCGATGTCAATATCATCACCCTTTATAAAAACAAAGGTGACCGCGGTGACTGCAACAACTACCGTGGAATCTCCCTGCTCAGCATAGTGGGGAAAGTCTTTGCTCGAGTCACTCTAAACAGGCTCCAGAAGCTGGCCGAGCGCATCTACCCTGAGGCACAGTGTGGCTTTCGTGCAGAGAGATCGACCGTTGACATGCTGTTCTCCCTTCGCCAGATACAGGAGAAATGCCGTGAACAACAGATGCCCCTCTGCATTGCTTCCATTGATCTCACCAAAGCCTTTGACCTCGTCAGCAGACGTGGTCTCTTCAGACTACTAGAAAAGATTGGATGTCCACCAAAGCTACTAAGTATCATCACCTCATTCCATGACAATATGAAAGGCACAATTCAACATGGTGGCTCCTCATCAGACCCCTTTCCTATCCTGAGTGGCGTGAAACAGGGCTGTGTTCTCGCACCCACACTTTTTGGGATTTTCTTCTCCCTGCTGCTTTCACATGCGTTCAAGTCCTCTGAAGAAGGAATTTTCCTCCACACAAGATCAGGGGGCAGGTTGTTCAACCTTGCCCGTCTAAGAGCGAAGTCCAAAGTACGGAAAGTCCTCATCAGGGAACTCCTCTTTGCTGACGATGCTGCTTTAACATCTCACACTAAAGAGTGCCTGCAGAGTCTCATCGACAGGTTTGCGGCTGCCTGCAATGAATTTGGCCTAACCATCAGCCTCAAGAAAACGAAAATCATGGGGCAGGACGTCAGAAATGCTCCATCCATCAATATTGGCGAGCACTCTGGAAGTGGTTCAAGAGTTCACCTACCTCGGCTCAACTATCACCAGTAACCTGTCTCTAGATGCAGAAATCAACAAGCGCATGGGAAAGGCTTCCACTGCTATGTCCAGACTGGCCAAGAGAGTGTGGAAAAATGGCGCACTGACACGGAACACAAAAATACTAATGTATCAAGCCTGTGTCCTCAGTACCTTGCTCTACGGCAGCGAGGCCTGGACAACGTATGTCAGCCAAGAGCGACGTCTCAATTCATTCCATCTTCGCAGCCTCCGGAAAACACTCGGCATCAGGTGGCAGGACCGTATCTCCAACACAGAAGTCCTCGAGGCGGCCAACATCCCCAGCTTATACACACTACTGAGTCAGTGGTGCTTGAGATGGCTTGGCCATGTGAGCCGCATGGAAGATGGCAGGATCCCCAAAGACACATTGTACAGCGAGCTCGCCACTGGTATCAGACCCACCGGCCGTCCATGTCTCCATTTTAAAGTCGTCTGTAAACGCGACATGAAGTCCTGTGACATTGATCACAAGTCGTGGGAGTCAGTTGCCAGCGTTCGCCAGAGCTGGCGGGCAGCCATAAAGGCGGGGCTAAAATGTGGCGAGTCGAAGAGACTTAGCAGTTGGCAGGAAAAAAGACAGAGGCGCAAGGGGAGAGCCAACTGTGTAACAGCCCCGACAAACAAATTTTCTGCAGCACCTGTGGAAGAGCCTGTCACTCTAGAATTGGCCTTTATAGCCACTCCAGGCGCTGCTCCACACACCACTGACCACCTCCAGGCGCTTACCCATTGTCTCTCGAGATAAGGAGGCCAAAGAAGAGAGTGGAAGTACTGTGCGGAATGTTATTCGAGTAATTCAGAAACGTTTTTGGGTTCACAAGGGAGTGGCATTGGACTTTGACAAGGGGGTCGGAGGAGTTGGAAGGTCTGTCAGGAGAAAACATACTTTCAGTAATGGGGGCTATACTTCCAGATACTCTTGGTCTGCAGCTTGACTTGGAGAGGGAGCACAAGCAGCAGAGAGGGGAAGCTGTGCACAAAGGGTGGAGGAGGAGGGCTCTCAATCGAAGGCACAACCACCAAAGGTCTTCAGACAGCACTTCTCCTACCTTCATATCAGCCAGCAGCAGTGACTGAGGCAGCTTTGTTTCACCAAGGAGGTGGTCACCGAACTGTCTCACCTTCTCCAACCAGACCTACAGTCCCACAGCAGGGTAAGGACGACATGCCAGTGGCTGTGTATGCTGTCCCATTGAAGTCCTCATCTGAATCCTCTGTAGTGGAACTCATCTGCAACCTGGCCTTTCAGTGAGTTGGCACACACACTACCCTTTCTTCCTGTCCTTGCTGCAGCCCATGCCTTCCCAGTGACTTACCATGTGCTGATCTCAACTCTGTAGTACCCTCTAACATAAATGCAGTGCCAGTATCTGAGCTGGTGACTGTGATTGTCAGATCAAGTGATGGTGCTGCTTCATCAAAAGTCTGCAGCTACTCGCGCCTTTCAGTGTGAGGCTGCATTTGGTGCCCAGGTGACAAATGTTTGGTATCTGAAAGCAAAACTGTGGAAATAGGAGTGTGTGTGTGTGTGTGTGTGTGTGTGTGTGGTTGGGGGGGTGGGGGGTTGCTGGTGGGGGGAGGGTGGGTGTTGGGTGGTTGGGGAGGAGACAGTGTTTGGGTGAGGGATGCAGGGAGGTGAAAAGGAAGAGGGCCATGGTCACATAATCTGCAGCTTGTTCACCACGCCAGATAACAGGATGAGGATGAAGTGGGATTTGAGAAGATGCAAAAGGCAGGAACATACCATCATCCTGAATGTTCTTGGTGACGTCACATGCAATGCCCTCAGTGACTGCCATCCCTATAATTCAGTGCATTGTCTCCTCCAAAGGGCTCAGGAGATGCAGGCATGCCTATCCCTCACCAGTTCAGTGCTGCTCCCTTCCGTTATTGCGGTATAAAGGTCTGAATAGGATAATGTTTGGGGCAGTGAAAGTAACACCTTCCACTGTGATGATGACATAAGAGATCACATGTGTAATAGGCTTGGGAGAAGCAAGAAGCATCATGAGTAGCAGAATCGAGACAGGCATATGGAAAGTGTATATAGTCCATGTAAATATAAAAAATGAGCTCCTATTTATATTTACAATGACTCCGAGATCTCTGTACACCAAGCACAACCTAGAATCTAAAATGCTCACAACAATATACAATATGGTGGCAATGGTGAACATACCCAGAAGATTTTGAGAAGCCTAACCTGCTACAGTAACATCAAAAGACTGTAGATCTTGGGTAGAGGCTGCAAAGAGCTCCAGAACTGCTCTGTAGATGATGAAAGGACACAAAGAGTTGGTGAGTCAGCCGCACAAGTATTCAGGCTGCACCACAGAAGCGTGGTGGTGAGAAAAATTCAGATCCAGTGATCACAGACATCGAGTCACAAAACTGAGCGACAGTCGAGGATCAGGTGAGCAACCTTTAGAAAAGGGTATGAACATTGTCTAACTGTGCACTGGGCAGGCAAAATGGGGAAAAAAGCCAAATCCTCATAAAAGGACAGATCTGGCGTCAGCAGCCATTACTCAAGGAGACCTTGAGGATGAAGTGCGGGAAACTTCCGAAAATAGCAGGAAACCTACAAAAAGCATGGGAACACTTCCATTGTGGGAACAAACATTTATAAAAGGAAATGACCTACAGAGTTCAGAAAGGATATGGATCCAAAATATACAACGCCAGAACGGTTTGGGAATTTGGAAGGACCTAACCAGATTCACAATTGGTCTCTGTGGAGAAGATTTTTAAGATACAGAATAGCTTCCCAGCTGCACAGCAAGTCTGAAGCTGAATAAACAAATACATTGCTGTACTCAATATGTACAATAGCTGATGATGTGATCACAAGGAGGGGATCAATGAGGCTTCCGATTAATTTGATGATGATTTACAAGCCTTCGATAAGTATTTTAACTTAAGAAGCAATAAGATCTTAGAAATGGCCAAGTTTAATAGAAGGGTCCAGAAACTAGGTGAATCGGTGGATGCTTTTATTAATGACATGCACAGACTGGTTAAAGGATGTGAGTACATAGACCTGTAGACAGAACAGAACAATCCTGAGAGGGGAAGAGAAATTTTGAGTCAGGAAAACTCCAATGACCATACAGTTCCTGAAGCCCAGGACGGAAAAACAGTCGCCAGACAAGAAGGTATACTCGGGAGGGAAGGCGCAAGATGCCATAATTTCCTGCCAGTGCTGTGGTGCCAAAAAGACCCACAGGCATGAACAGTGCCCTGCAAATAAAGCAGAATGCTTTAACTGTAAGAATGTGGGCCATTATGGGAAAAGCATGCAAAGCAAGATCTCTACTTGCAAAGATTCCAAACAAAAAGCCTTCATGCGAAGAGCAGTTAATGAAGTGGAACAAGCTACATTGAAAGAAAAATCAGGAAATTTCCTTGGGGGGAGATCATGCATTCTGGACAGCAGATATTTATGTCAACTGCCATATTACCAATTTTAAATTAGACACTGAGCAATTGTCACAGTTTTGTCAGAGAACGAACCATGGTTATCAACACATTCCTTGCAACCTACACTCAGTTACTCAGTCCAGGAGGGATTGAACTGAAAGTCAAGGGAAAGCTACAGGCAACACTCCAGTACAAGGGAAAACAGATATTGGAAACACTGTAAGTTCTACAGAATCAAGAAGTTTCTCTTTTGAGCAGAAGAGTGTGTGTAGATCTTCATCTTATCAAAAGGTGGATGAAATCAAGCAACAAAAATCCAAGAGCATCTTTCAAGCAGACTTCACCAACTATTTTCGGGTCTAGGAAGACTTAAGATTGAATACAGCACTACACTAAGAGAAGGTGCTAAACCGGCATACATCTTTATGCCTAGCAGTACAGTGATGAAAATTTTCTTTGATCACAGAATACACTTCACTATTGTGGATGATTTGTTAGTGAAAAATGATAGGCTGGTGATTCCGGTCTCACTCCGTACAGATATCTTGGAAATAATACATCAGGGCCACATGGATATCATGAACTGAGCACGGGCTCAGTCATCCATCTGGTGGCTAGGAATATCCAGAGATATGGAACAAATGTTCTCTAATTGCCAGGTATGCGCAGTGCAGAGACCAGACTACTGAGAACCCTTATATCGACACCATTTCTAACCAGACCTTGGGGATGTCTAGGGATGATCTATTTTTGCTTCATGAGAAATCCTACATGATAGGGATTGACTATTTTTTCAAGATGGATTTAAGTTAAAAGGCTGTACACGACATCTACCAAATCTGTTGTTCCAGCTTTACAAGAGATCTTTGTGACATATAGCATTCCTGACGGGGTTGTGTCAGATAATGGACCACAATTTGCAAACGAATACTTCACGCAATTTGGGGGAAAATGTGGATTCATACATCTCACATGTTCCCCCAGATATCCTAAATCTAATGGTGAAGCTGAAAGAGGAGTCAGAACTATTACAATGTTGTTGAAGAAAAATAAAGATTTTCAAACTGCATTCTTAAACTACAGATCTACTCCATTGCTATGTGGAATAGCACCGTCCGAGCTGTTGAAGCTCAAAACCCAACTTCCTATCTTACCCAAAAAGCTACTTCCAGGGCTAGAAGTCTAGGATTATCAGTATTCAAGACAGAGAGAAGTCTTATACGAAACAACAAGCTCAGAACAACAACAGGAGATATCGTACCAGAAACCTACCCAAGTTGTTGGAAGGACAAAAAGTATGGATACGAGACCAAGGCAGAGAAGAAACAATTATCCACAGAGATGAAAATCATCAGAGATCTTATTTAGTTCATACTCCAGAAGGTACTATAAGACGAAATAGGAGAAACCTTATTCCTACTCTTCAAAGACGTCAATCAGTTATATATTGGGATGAACCAGATGTTGATCCTGCAGTTCAGAGAAAACCAGATACCACAAACTTCAGAGACTTTGGGGGAGATGTAGTATAAGGGTCTGAAAAGGTTGATGTTTGGAACCATGAGAGTAACACCTTCCACTGTGATGACGATGTAAGAGATCACACGTGTAATAACTTGGGAGAAGCAAGAAGCATCATAAGTAGCAGAATCTAGACAGGCTTCTGCAAAATGTATATAGTCCATGTAAATATAATAAATGAGTTACTGTTTATATTTACAACAACTCCAAGATCTCTGTAAACCAAGCTCAACCTAGCATCTAAAATGCTCACAACAATATACAACAGTTATGTGCCATCTTGTCCTGCAGGAAAGAGGGAAAAATGTCAGTGAGTGTATTGCAGTGTGTTTAGGTGATTTTCCTGCCATAGCTGAATAGTTGGAGGCACGTGGAGGCAGGGAGAGATGGGTGTGAGACATTGGTAAGTGTGTGAGGGCAAGGTGGAGCATCTGAATGTTAGGCATGAGTCTTGATTGCATATGAGTGAGTGATGGGGTTGTAGTGCATTGAGCAGCATCAGAGTTTGGTGGTGCAGTAGGTAGAAGATTTCTTTGAAGATACATTCACCAACCTTGACCACCCCTGTGAGGATATTGTATGTTTTCTGGCACAACAGCCAAGTCCACAGGGCCAGACTCCAGGATTTGACTTCTGTGACCACCTGCTCCCATTCCCTTTGCAGACTGTGCCTTCAGAGTCTTCTGGTCTCCTGTGGAAACATCACCTCTCTCCTCCTTTCCACCTCCATCACGATGGCCTCCAGCACTGCATTCAAGAATCGGAAAGACCTCTTTCTGGCCTTTTTGCTTCATCGCCAGTTCTTTGCCTTCCACCAAAGCAGCTGCTGTAACCCGAGTGCACCTTTCCGTTAAGAGATGCAGGTTGCTTTTAAGAAGTGCTGTCCAGCGCTACATCATACTAGTCAAGTACGCTCCTGGGCCCCCTGTTGAGCATGCAGCCAATCAGCAGCGCATTTCTTATTTGGCTGCATACTACAAGCATGTGGATTAGCAGACAGTGCAAAGTTTGCAAATCGTACATTGCGGCCCCGTAACCTTAGAGAATTTCTGCCCTACAAGTCTCCACTCAAATGCCGGTGAAAACTCTGCAGGCAGCTGTTAGCGTAGTGAACAGTGAGCACTGTTCCTTCGTGGCAGACTGCAAAATCTGGGCCAATGTCTTCTTATTTAGTGGGACCTTTGCTGCAATAAAAGCAATATTTGAAAAAATGGCCATGCTATGCCATGGCACTAAAAAAAACCCCCAAAAAATGCTCATTCCTTCCAGACAGCATGCATAATCTACCCATTAGTGCACTCTAACCCACCTGTAATCATATCAAACAGAAGCAGGTGGCTTATTAAGATATTGCCAAACTTGAGGGGATCAGTAAGGACAGCTTTGTCAATATCAGCGAAAGCGATGATCAACTTTTATACTTTCAACAGCAATTTAACTGGTCTCAGCCAGTCACAGTGTAGAGATGTCTTCAACAGGTTACCTTCAATTAGCAAGGCAAATGCATCTCCGTATATATTACTGTTAAAAAAAAAAGCAACAGGAACAGTTGTTAGTCATCGAGTCATATACAGCATAGAAGGAGGCCATTGGGCCCATCGACTCCATGCCACCTCTCCATGGAGCAATACAGATGGTCCCACTCCCCCATTCAATCCCCATAGCCCTATTTCTTCAAATGCCCATCCAATTTCCATTTGAAATCATTGATTGTCGCTGCTTCCACCACCTTCATGGGCAGCGAGTTCCATGTCATTACCACTCACTGTGTAAAAATGTTCTTCCTCACATTCCCCCTGCATCTCTCAAAACCTTCAATTTGTGTCCCCTAGTTCTTGTACCATCAGTAAATGGGAAAAGTTTTTCATTGTCTAACTGATCTAAGCCTGTCAAAATCTTGCACACTTCTATTAAATTCCCCTCAATCTCCTTTGCTCCAGGGAGAACAACCCCAACTTTTCCATCCTAACTTTATAATTAAAATCTCCCATCTCTGGAACCATTCTGCTAAATCTCCTCTGCACCTTCTGGAGGATCCTCCATACTTCCTGAAGTGTGGTGACCAGAACTGGTTGCAATATTCTAGTTGGGATCTAACCAGAGCTTTATAATGGTTCAGTATAACTTTCCTATTTTTGTAGTCTATGCCTCTATTTATGAAGCCAAAATCCCATATGCTTTACTAACCAATCTCTAAATATGACCTGCCACCTTCAAAGATCAATGGCACCCCCAGGTCGCCTCTGTTCTTGCACACTCTTTAGAACTGTGCCATTAAGTCTGTATTGCCTCACTTCTGTCAAAATACATCACCTCACATTTGTCTCTATTAAATTCCATCCTACACTTGTCCATTCTGCTGGCCCATTTCCTGGCACAGGCAGTTCGTATCATCTTCACTGTTTGCCACACCTCCAAGTTTAGTATCATCAGCAAATTTTTGAAATTCTACTCTTAAATTCCAAGATCCAAGTCATTTATATATAACAAAAAAAGCTGTGGTCCCAGCACTGACTCTTGGGGAACACCACTGTCTATCATCCTCCAATCTGAAAAACAATCATTTACCACAACTTGCTGTTTTCTGTCCTTTAGTCAATTTTTTATCCAATTGGACACTGACCCTCCTATTCCATGAGCCTCAATTTTGTTAACCAGCCTTTTATGTGGTACCTTATCAAACACTTTCTTAAAATCCATATAAACAACATCCACCACATTCCCTTCATAAACTTTTCTGTTACGTCATCAAAAATTTCAATTACATTAGTCAAGCACAATCTGTCTTTTACAAATTCATGCTGGCTAGTCTTAATCAACTCAAACCTCTTCAAATACCTGTTGAAGTTGTCCCTGATTATTGTTCTAAAACCTTACCCATCACTGATGTTAAACTAACTGGCCGATAGTTGCTACGACTATCCTTACACCCTTTCTTGAATATGGGTGTCACATTTGCCACACTCCAATCCTCTGGCACCTCCTTTGTATCTCAGGAAGATTGGAAGATTATGACAAGTCCTTCCACTATCTCCACCCCCACTTCCTTGAGCAATCTGGCATGTAAACCAGCTGTACCAGATGACATATCTGCCCTCAGCATAGCCAGTCTTTCCACTATCTTCTCCCTCCCAATTTTTACCCAATCCATTGCCTCCCCCTCTCCACATCTACTGATATTTTGTCAGATTCCTATTCCTTATTAAAAACCAATACAAAGTACTTATTAAATATTCTAGCCTTGCCTTGTGCCTCTAAACAGATATCACCCTCTTTGTCCCTAACAGGCCCCACTCCACCTCTTACTACCCACTTACTATTTACATGCAGGTAGAAGATTTTTGGATTCCCCTTATGTTGACTGCCATTCTATTCTCAAATTCTCTCTTTGCCAGTATCATTTTCCTCTTCACCTCCCCTCTCAACTTATTGTACTTGGCCTGGTTCTCGCTTGAAGAATGCACCTGACATGTATCATGCACCTTTTTTTGTTTCATCATAATCTCTAGTCATACAAGGAGACCTTTTTTGCTTCCCTATCTTTCACCCTTGTTGTAATGTACGTAGCCTGTACCTGAAGTATCTCTTCCTTAAAGAAAACACATTGTTCCATTACAGTTTTCCTGGCAGACTTTGGTTCCATTTTATCCTGCCTAGACCCCTTCTTACTGCATTGAAATTAGCCCTCCTGCAATCTAGCTGTTCCACCTTATATCATTCCTTGCTTTTCTGCATTATGAGTCTCAACCTTATGATACGATGATCACTCTTACCCAAGTGGTCCCCCACAGACACTTGGTCCACTTTTCCCACCTCATTTCCTAGCACCAGGTCCAGCAATGCCTCCTTTCTAGTTGAGCCAGGAACATACTGATCAAGGAAGCTCTCCTGAACACATTTCAGAAATTCCTCCCCCTCCTCTCCCTTTACTCTAACATTATCCCAATTGACATTGGTGTAATTAAAAATCCCTTATATCATCACTTTATAGTTCTTGCACATCTCTGATTGCCCTGTAGATTTTCTCCTCTATCTCTGTCTCACTATTTGGAGGTCTATAGAATACCCTTAGTAGCATGATCATCCCCTTTTTTCCTCTCAGCTCTAACCAAATGGAGTCTGACCTTGTCCCCTCAAGGACATCCCCTCTTTCTAACTCTACAATGTCTTTCCGAATCAGTACTGCCATCACCTCCCTTTTTCCCTTCTCTATCTTTTCTGAACACTTTATATCATTGTATATTAAGCCCAGTCCTCACCATTTTTAAGTCATGCTTCCATTGTTGCCACTATTGCTGTTTGTGCTTGTAGCTCATCAACCTTATTCACCCTCTGTACGTTTACATACATGCATTGTAATCCTGTCTTTGCATTCCTTATATCCCTTCTTAGTCTACTCCTAATATGGAACTACTACCTTCTCTAGTACTGTCCAAAACTCTCACATTATGCATCTTATTCCTCTTTTCTACTTCTATATGCTGGTGCCTACCACCCTGCCAATTTAGTTTAAACCTTCCCCAACCACACTAGTGAACCTGCCCGCAAGGACATTGGTCCCAGGCTGGTTAAGGTGCAACCCGTCCCTTTTGAATAAGTGCCTTCTGCCCTAGAACTGGTCCCAATGCCCCAAGAATGTGAAGTCCTCCCTCCTGCACCATACTTTAAGCTACGCATTGATCCTCCCTATCTTCCTTCTTCTACTCTCGCTTGTGTGTGGCACTGGGAGTAATCCAAAGATTGCTACCTTTGAGGTCCCACTCTTTAACTTCCTCCCTAACTCTTGAAAATCTGACTGTAGGACCTTGTCCTTGCTATGTTGTTGGTACCAATGTGTACCACAACCTCTGGCTCACTGCCTTCGCCCTATAGAGTATCCTGCACCCTCTGTGTGATGTCCTTTACCCTGGCACCAGGGAGACAACACACCATCACTTTCCTGTGATGTCACACTTTGATTTTTTTAATAAATTTTGTATGCCAGTTCTAGATTGCCATTGGATCCTGGAAACCACTGGTGGAACATTTTGAGCAACATATACCTTGTTTCAGTGTGGATCACTTCTCCTCTTTGAAAAGCTCAAAAGAACATGCAGGTACAATAGGATGGAAAGAATATCCTCATGATTGTGTTTGTTCTATATGTAGGATCCTCATTTATCCTGCTTAATTTTCATAGGAATTTTTAGAGGGAGCTGCAAGGGTTGTCTAAAGGACATTAGTGACCATGATCTTAAATCATGGATGACATTTGAATTAGCTGATAGGCGTACTTGGCATGCAACTTGGAAGTTATGCTATACTTTTATTTGTATCCTATTTTCTCCATAGCATTGTCATGTACTATGGGACTAATGTATTAAGGATATATTAGGTTCTTCCAACCGGGAAGGATCAAAAATGTAGTTCTACACTGATGCAGAACATGGCCTTGATAGAGGCAGTACTTTAGGGACCAATTTAATCCAGCAGCATTTTATCTAATGGTGTGTAACTTCTCTATTCTGCTCTATGTTAAAGGGACTTGAATATCATGCAGAAATCACGACATAATATTGTTCAATTAGCCTATTTGTCATATCCATGCTATCATATCGTACCTAATACTTACTCAGGCTAATGCAAATCTCATTCAATATTATCCTGATTTAAATGTTTTTCTGATGTTGTGGAATATAAGTTACCACTTACAAGTAACAAATAAATATGGATATGATTACAAAATAAATGAGGATGAAATAGCTCATTTAGGCCACTTTAGTTCATCCAGAAGAATCAATAAACACCATTACAGCAATTCAACACAGCATCCACTGTGTCTTAAATGATTCCAAAGTTCTTGTCTCTACCACCACATCTGGAGGTCCATTCCAACTGTTGATCAAGCTGTGTGAAGAACTTACTGATGTAAGTCCTAAATTTGTCTTTCACTATTTGAACCTGATACGGTTTGAATCTAGTCCTACTATCATGGTTTAATTTGAATTATTCTCGACTCACGGTTTGCATACCATACACTAACTTCCACACTCTCTGAGAACCCTTCTCACTAGCCTGTTTTCAGGGTGAACCCAAATCTGTTCAGTGTTTCATTAGGTCACAAAATAAATCCATTCAACAAAGACCGTTTGGCTCATCTTAGCAAGTCCAACTGTGAAGAAATCCTATAGTTCATCCATTACAATATCCAGCTGGGAACAACACCATTTACTTGGAAATCTATTCACAGTATTGCTTATGCTGCATGAAGAAATTCTTTCAGACATGAAGCCTAAATTTTCCCTTGACCAGTTTTAAACTATGCCATTATGCTGCCTTATCTTTATGTCATAGAGCGATACAGCATTGAAACAGGCCCTTCGGCCCACTGAGTCTTTGCCAACCATCAACCACCCATTTATACTAATACTACATTAATCCCATATTCCCTACCACATCCCCACCTTCCCTCAATTCTCTTATCACCTACCTACACTAGGGGCAATTTACAATGGCCAATTTACCTATCAACCTGCAAGTCTTTGGCTGTGGGAGGAAACCAGAGCACCCAGCAGAAACCCACACAGTCACAGGGAGAATTTGCAAACTCCGCACAAGCAGTACCCAGGACTGAACCCAGGTCGCTGGAGCTGTGAGGCTGTCGTGCTAACCACTGTGCTGCCGTCATGCTCTGTATTTTCTTTTACTGTTTAATATCTTGCATTTTTCTCTATAAGGTCCCATTTTAGTCTCGTTTTGTGGCTTGGTAACCAAAACTAGGTGTCGCACTGAAGATCCAAAGAAGCATGGAATTTTACGGGGTAGAAGAAGGTTATTGTGCCTGTGCCCGAACTCTGAAAGAGATACTCATTTCATCCCATTGCTTTGCCCTTTCCCTGTACCCTTTTCACCAGCTTCACCAAAACACTGCTTAATTTTAGCACATAATCTTCAAACTTTATTGCATTACTTTACCAGGCATTATATAGATCACTGCCACAGGAGAAATCATGTCATTACTAAAATTTCAACTTCCTACTGCAGGTTCAAAGTCAGCGAATTACAATATTAGTAGCTCATGTGATATTTACTAAACCTCTGATGCTAGTTGGAACGATGTGAATTATATTCTCATGCTTTTTTGGGTCATTGATTTATTATCTAATTATCAAGTACTTGCTTGATTTCTAAAATCAGCTTTAAGGGAGATCTTTAATGATCTGTGAAGAAATTGGGCCGAAGCTCCAACCAAACTGACAGTAACACCAATCTTTAAAAAATTAGTCCAAACTGCTCTGCTTTCCAAAGAAATAAAATGTTACGAGATAATTCAAATATTTAAGCTGGTCGTAATAGGAATGTAGGAATCTATAGGACTGGAAGAGACTACTGAGGTTCATCAGTCCACTTCCAAGGATTAGTCTTTTGCACCTGTATGCTGTTTACTTGATCAAACATTAATCCAGCTCCCTCTTGAATTTGTCAGGCAGGATACTCGTTCATAGACCTTGTTGCTCCTTAAAGTACTTGAAAGTCATTGCCAGGATTTTATTTGGGCGACAGAGGTCTCAACCACCGACAAAAGCGCCGGCGAGAGCCCAGCTTCACCTCCTCTGGGGAATTCCCACCGGATCAAGTGCCAGTTGGATACTTAAGTGGACAGTGGCAGGCTTTCCCCGGAATCAAGGACACCGATGGCGGAAGACCTGCCTGCTGACAGCTGCCAGTCAATCAGGGGCTGGCAGCTCTTTAACTGAGCAGTGCCACCACACTCAACTGAGGCCCTGGAACCAGGCCACAGGTAAGTCTCAGTGGGAGGGGTTTTGCCAGGTGGGGGTCATGGGAGAGTGGTGTAGGGGGTCAGCAGCAAGCGCAGGGGGGTGGCGCTCAGCAGCACCCCCCCACCTTTCCCAATGTCAGGTCCCTTGTTCAGGCACTGTGCCTTTGAATGAAGGACACCCCCCCACCCCCACCCGCCCAAGGAGCCACCAAGCAGCCCACAGGAGTTTGCTTGGCATGCTTCCCATGCGGCGATGGGCCCGTCCACCATTGGGCTAATTCCAGCAGTGGTGGGATGAGGCCCTTGATTGGGTATTAATTGCCCACTTATGGGTCTCATTTGATGGCTTAATCTGGACGGAGGTGGGAAGGTGGGGGTGGGGGGAGGCGGGGGGAAGCCCCACCACCCTCCCACCCAATTATATGCTCTCTCTGTCTCCAAATCCGATGCGGGGAGAGAATAAAATTATCCCTATTGTTAGATAAATTGTCACTTGGTAGTACAGAACTTGAGGATTGCTGAAAAAAGAGACATGCTGCTGAAGCTTTTCCTCTTGTACTCATTTGGACAGACATAAGAATGACAAATTTCAAAGGGAGCAACAATTTATACTACATGAAGAAAGGGTACTGATTGGTTGGCAAATTGACTCTGATTGTTTGACGCATTGCCATGGAGAATGCACCAGGGAACTATTGTCCCCACACTTTTGTTTAATTCAAAAAGACACAATGCCTGGACATGTTCCTTTTGTCTGCAGAGGACAGGTCCCTGTGTATGAATATATGTAGCTTCTAGCAAGCATAAATGAGCCACATTGTGAGCCCAACTGATAATCTTAAATTGGTTGTTAGTGTAATTCTTAGCACACCCGGGATTGTTCGGTAAGTGTTGTCCAGTCAAGGAATCACATCTAACATTATATATTTTGTTCTGAATTTTGCAAGTACGGGCTGGTGGTGTACAGTCAATACTCTGCCTATTGTGAACAGCCCAAGGGACATGCTGTCTGATACAACCTGCCAGTCGGTGGGATGTACGGCCTATGTACCTGACATCACACCAATACTGACATTTATATATCAAATTACTCATTTGTGTGATAGGCAGAACGTCTTTTTGGCTTATTGACAGCATCCTGTTAGTGTAAAATGCCACTCATGTTGCTACTGCATAGAAAATAGTAGCAGTGTGAAATGGCTAGCTTTTCTTTTCCACTAACAGGATGTTGCCTTCAAGCCAAAAAGACGTTCTGTCTACCACACAAATGAGTAGTGTGGCATATGAATTTTAGTGTTGGTGTGATGCCAGGTATGTAGGATGTACATCCCAATGACTGGTGGATTGTATCAAACAGCACGTCCCTTCAGCTGTTCAAAAAAGCCAGAGCACTGACCATACTCAACCAGCCCGTACTTGTAACATTCAGAACACCATATATAATGTTAGATGTGATTTGGCGATTGGATCTGACTGGACAATCCCAAGTGTGTTAAGAATTACACTAACGAACAATTTAAGATTATCAGTCAGGCTTGCAATGTGGCTCACTTGTGCTTGCTAGAAGCTACATATATTCATACACAGGGACCTGTCCTCTGCAGGCAAAAGGAACATGTCCAGGTGTTGCGCCTTTTTGAATTAAACAAAGTGTGGGGACAATAGTTCCCTGGTACGGTCTCCATGGCATTGCCTCAACCAATCAGAGTTGACTTGCCAACCAATCAGCACCCTCTTCTCATGCAGTACAAATTGTTGCTCTCTTTGAAATTTGGCATTCTTGTATCTGTCTTGATGAGTGCAAGATGAAAAGATTCAAAAGCATGGCTCTTTTTTCAGTCATGTTAGATAAATCTAATTTCTCATTATAAACGTTATACTTTCACTGCCATGGCTAATATTTGCCACTATGATTTTTATTGATTAATTATTATGTATGGATTGATGTGATAAAATGCAGCAAAAACATTGCTTAAATTTATTACAGTTAAATATTATTATTGCTACAAACTATTGCATTAATGCATTTAGGAGTACACAAACATGCATCATATTTTAATGCCCCTTGTTATGCAGAGTGCAGGATTGTATTATGCACTACCATGGGACACTGATGAGGTGTGTATACTATGCGAGTGTATTACTAACAACATAATTTAAAGGTTTTGTAACCCACACTGCCTTAAGGAGACGTAGGCTCCTGTTATTATTACTGCAATTTTGAAGAAGCATTTTGCTTTTCTCTTGTTTCACACCAAAGGAAGACATTTCTTGTAATATATGAAGCCATTTTTCCCTGAGCAATAATGCAGAAGAGAACGAGAACTAGAAATAAATTAATTTACTGCCAAATAAAATATATTTCAGCGCATGTGCACTGAGAATTCCAATCTCATTCAGATTTAGAGCTGAGGCAATCTATCACTAAAATCGTCCCTTAATGTTGCACATGAAAATCTGAGTCATCTATTTACAACTGTGAAAAATAAGGCAGTTCACCACA
Source organism: Heterodontus francisci (assembly GCF_036365525.1). Lineage (NCBI taxonomy): Eukaryota > Metazoa > Chordata > Chondrichthyes > Heterodontiformes > Heterodontidae > Heterodontus > Heterodontus francisci. Next base: position 70,667,814 of record NC_090385.1, read on the forward strand.
TGCTTGGATCATCAAACAGAGAAATTTTAATATCTTTCTAGAAGAGGTGGCTTATCTCTTTAACCATTGGAAAAAAAATAGTGTGTATAACTAATGGCAGAAAGGTTTGAACAGTTTACTTGCATTGATTTAATTTGGCCATATATGTGTGTATTGTATACAAACTACATATATATACACACACATGCACACAGTGGATAATGTAAGGCTAGCACTCTGTTACTAGATGGTAAATCTTTCAGTATTTGTAAGGAAATCAAAAACCACAAAACAAGGAACTTCAGTGGCCTATTAACATTATTTGAATTTCTAAATAGCAGGCATCAAGTATCTATGTCCTATGTGTATGGGGAAATTGGGGAAACAGTGAGGGTGCAAGGGAGGTCAAATTGGCCGAAGAATCTAGCAAGGCAAGAGATATGGATTAACATATTATACGGCCGCCTCCTGCCCAGCAGCCAGCCAAACTTGCAGCATGGTCCCTGGCACTGGGAGGGAGGCATCAGCTCAAGGCAACAAAGAGTAGGAGGAGGGGGATGTGAGTGATCATGAGGACTGGTGGGAGGTCTGCGATCGGGAGGGCTGTGGGGAGACTGAACGCTTCCTTGAGTGGCCTGGAAGAATTAATACTTTGCACTTGGAAATGTTTCCATGTTTTATTGGTTAGAATAGTTAGAGAAACTGCATTCCTTTTTATTTAAGCAAAATACTGCGGATGCTGGAAATCTGAAACAAAAACAAGAAATGCTGGATTCACTCAGCAGGTCTGGCAGCATCTGTGGAAAGAGAAGCAGAGTTAACGTTTCGGGTCAGTGACCCTTCTTCGGAAGCTGTTTTGTTGACGGCTTCTGGAAGAAGAAATCCACCTAAAGAAACAGAGAGGGCATGGATGAAAGTGGTGGCAGAGTTCAGCAGTCGAGGAGTCATTAGAAAGATGTGGATCCAGTGCAGAAAGTGATTTAATAACCTGATACGGTCTGGAAAGGTGAATGGCAAGTGACACCCAGGCGACAGGTCTCTAAATCTGTATACAACAGCACACACCAAGGTGAGCAGTCTGTGTGCCCACAGTTCTTCTTAACTTTGCCAGATCATGTGGCCAATTTTATTACTGAAGCATCTAGCATATGGGGTGCAATTGAACAGGGGGCATCACTGAGGAGCATAATGTCTCATGTGGATATCATGCTGGAATAGCTGAGCAAGTGTAGCCTACTCATAAATCTTTCTCTCTTCATCTTCTAGGAGAAGAGAAAGCATAATTTGAGGAAATGTCTCAAACGGTGGCAGCGTGCCGCATCTCCACACTCTGACCCCTTTGGAGGAGGCAGCACTGAAGATCACAAGGGTGTCATTGCACCAGGCCGTGGACGACGGCAAGACGATTGGTTGTAAAGAGCAGGGTCATTTTGTAACTCTATCTTCAAGTGAAGGGCATGGAGGAAACTCCTGCCCAATGTGCGCTGTGGCTGTACAAGCACTGTCTTCTATGGAGTTAGGTATCCTGAGGCACTTGCTGAATACCCCAAGTTTTCATCACCACCTTGTGTTTCCCACAGAGCCAGTAGCGGAGCGAGAATAGAGTGTCCCTTTCCAGTCATTCCAGCCTCCTCAGTTGGAAGGGATGTTCCAAAGTCTGCACCATCACATCATTCCTTCGCACCATCCACCAGCACAGACACGCGGACCTTGGTTGGGCCTCAATCCAGATTAGAACTGGGAGCACCAGGTGAGCAGCACATCATGTGTGAACAGGAGGAAGAGAGTGAGGCAGAGTCAGTTGTAGGCAGTCTCCCTCAGAGGACCGAGGACAAACACAGTCATGCTCCACTGGGAGAATCAGAGGCAGATGAGTTCCTGAATGTTGGAGATCCCTGAAGCGTTGTGGAGCCTTGGGCAGACAATGGAGGAACCATGCATCGCATGTGCTCCATTATGACTCAGAGTTTTGAGCGCACCAGCTCCTCCATTGAGAGAGCAGCCAACCTCTTGGAGATCCATATGCAGTACCACTCTGAATGGATGCAGCAGCAGCGTGCTGGCATGCACAGAAAGAGTGACACTCTCTATAGCATTGATCGTTCAGTATTGCTGATGGCACAGAGGTGCTTGAAGTGGAAGTCCCAGCCAGTGGCCACATCCAGCATGCCAGAGTGCCACAAAAGGGCTCAGGCAGTCGAAGAAGATGATTAGGGAGCCAACTCTCAGGGGGCACCGGCGCCATCCTTCGCCTCCTCGTCCCCTCCGACGAGGGAACCATCCATGCCGCAAGAACCTGTGACAGAGGCTGCTCCTGCAAGGACGCAGACACAGCAGCCTGTGGTGGAGTCACACAGGCACCTCAACGATGAGGACAGAAGCCATGGGCATCTCAGCAGTGAGCAGAGACAAGGAAGCAGGCTGCCTCCACCTCATCCTCAGCCACAGGGGGAGCACCTCGTGGAAGTGGGTGGAAACATAAGGTGCCATTTTATGAGTCATCTGGTGATGTTTTTTCAGTTTGTATCATTATTAAGTTTTCCTTTAATAATCATTTCCTTCGCCTATGATTAGCTTTGTGTGATATTATTGCTTGATGTCAAAAGGGACATGGAGTTGAGGGCTGGGTTTGCTGAGGTGCCATGGACTGTATTGTGGGAGAATGTTGGTGGTGAAGATCGCATTTTCAATCTATTTGTGTGGCAATGAGATTATTCAGATGTGTGTGTTTGCTGGATAATTTCTCTCTCTGATGGAAGGTGAGTTACAGAATCATCGGTCATAGGGCTAAGAGCCACAGAAGTAAAACGTTACTGAATTAGTGTAGCCCTTGCAGCTAGGCCAGCCTGTCAGTTGCAATGATGCCTGTGGATGGCCTCGGCAGTAATACCTTCAATGTCTGGGCACCGGGCTCCTCTGAGCGTCCCCTTCGTTTTCTTCTTCTTCCTCCTCCCAGTTCTCCTCTGAGGAAGAGTGGCAATCCAGGTCCTCCTCTTCATCCAGCTCCAGGCCTTTTTGTATTTTCATGTTGTGCAGCTTGCAGCAGACAACCATAATATGAGGCACTGTGGCTGGCTTGTACTGGAGGGCATCACCCGAGCAATCAAAGCAACGGAAGCGCATTTTCAAGAGGTCAATGGTCTGCTCAATGCAGGTAGGTGCTAGTAGATGGCTTTCATTGTGCCGCCTCTCTGCATCTTTTGCTGGATCCTGGACAGGTGTCAGAAGCCACTTCTTCTGGGGATAACACTTATCCCCCAGCAGCCACTCACAGACTCTGGATGTTGGCCTGAAGAGGTGTGGCACCTGGAACTCTTGCGGGGTAATGGCATGATGATAGCTGCCTGGGAACTGAGCGCAGACCTGTAAGATGTGTTTCCTGTGGTCACAGACCTTCAGTGAGTGGAAGCCTTACCTGTTCAGGAATCTGGCTGGCTGGTCTGTCTGTGCCTTAATGACTACGTGGGTGCATTTGATGACTCCCTGGATCTGAGGGAATGTACTGATGGCGGAAACACCCAATGCCCTCTGTGCCTGCACTGGCCTATCTGTCTGAAAATGGATGTATTCCCCCACCCCAGGAAGAGGTCATCCATGACCTGCCCGATGACGTGATGAGCTGCCGACTGAAGATGCCACCCAGGTCCACAGTTGATCCTGGAAAAACTTGGATGCATAAAAATGCAGGGCAATGGTGAATTTGACTGCTGCAGGTAAGGGACTGCCATTATGCTGCAAGGCCACAGGTGAATCAGAACAAAATTGTCCAAGATCATCTACCTAGATAAGTGCAGCCTCGTACAGCACTGCACTCTGTCATTTGTAGGTAGCTGATTCTTGGGCAGTACAGCCAATGTCTTGGATAGCACCTTCTTTCCCTTGCAGCCCCTCACAGTGCTCCTCTGGCCTCCTCCTGGGCAGGAGGATGCATCTGCTGAAGCTCTTCCTCGTTACTCTGTCCAATGTCAGAATAGTCTGTTCCCATTTCAACTCCCTCAGCTGCCACTCATTCATTCACTAGGGCGTTCTCTAAAACCTCTGATGCCCAACTGATGCCAGCAGCCTCTCATTCCTCTAAAGAGTCCAAACACTCACTGTTCACAAATGCAAGTCTCTCAGCCTCAGTGATGGCAACTTTTTGCCACTGGCTGAGCAGCTAAGTATAAATCTCCATTTCTTAAATTTGTTGACCAGTGAATCCATTAGCCCTATTGGCTTCCTGCTGAGTTCACGACAGCTGCACCCAAACGTGTCCCAGACTCTCCATTTTCCTGTGCGTCCTGATTGAAAAACCTTAAACTGCTGATCAAAAGCCAGTTAATGAGCTTCACTGTGTGCTCAACAGCCAGTTAATTGGAGGCGTGTGGGTTGCCAGCTCCCCCCACCCTTTGGAAATAGCATTGCATTCCAGAGGCTTGAAGATCCAGCGACACCATCCCAGAACGTTATTTTCAATATGCGCATGCACCTGTACTCGCTGTCAGGGGCGACAGAAAATCCATCCCTATACATTTGCGAATATTCATTGAGTCAAATTCAAGAAAAGTTTTGAAAGGAATTATAATTTTATTCTTCTCCCACAAAATATTACACCTCTATGCATGAAGGAAGCATTGAAGGCACGATAAGGCAATCTTGTTTAAAATAAAAGCAAAAAAATGTCTTTAGATGGCTACACACCTGCAATGTTAGAGCCTGTCATTGCACTTTACAGATGTTCATTTCCAGCATTTTCTGTACTTAAGTCAAATTTTCAGCTTTTAATAGTTATTTTTCTACTAATGTTTAAAACTGTGTTTAAAAAAGAACTCCATGTGATATCAAGAAATAGCTAAGTTTACTGATGCAGCAAATGTTATGGGCTCTGAAAACATCCTGTGTGTCGTGCAGAAAGATAGTATTCCAAAACTAGCTGCACCTCTAGCCAAGCTGTTCCAGTACAGCTACAGCACTGGCATCTACCTGACAAAGTGAAAAATTGCCCAGGTATGTCCTGTCCACAAAAAGCAGGTCAAATCCAATCCAGCCAATTACTGCCCCATCAGTCTATTCTCATTCATCAGCAAGGGGATGGAAGGTGTCATCAACAATGCTTTCAAGCGGCACTTACTCACCAATGACCCGCTCACTGATGTTCAATTGGATTCTGCCTGGACCTTTTGGCTCGAGACCTCATTACAGCCTTGGTCCAAACATGGAAAAAAGATGATGTGAAAGTGGCTACCCTTGATATCAAGGCAACATTTGACTGAGTGTGGCATCAAGGAACCTTAGTAGAACTGAAGGCTATGGGAATCGGGGGGAAAAAGATTCACTGGCTGGAATCTAACAGTACTGTGGTACTACAGTATAGTACTACACAACACAGATTCCAGCGGTTCAAGAAGGCAGCTCACCACCGCCTTCTCAAGGGCAATTAGGAATAGGCAATATATTTGGCCTTGCCAGCGTCACCCACATCCCATGAATTAATAAAAAAATGCTGGTTGGAACAGGAACAGCCGGAACCTGAATCATGTGTTTAATTTGTGAAGTACAAGTTTGATAATTGTAGATTTTTTTTATTAGAATAATATCTGTCGATTGCTTTTCAAGGAAAACAAAACTACTTTTTAAATAGTCTAGCCCTTTGAACTTGTGACTGGCATTGGTGGCCCAGCCTCAATGAAATTGTCTATCTGGCTGAATAAAAGCAGTTGCTTTACTGCTTGCAGTTGACTCTCATATCTAATTGTGAGTGACAGTTAGAAAAATGTCCCAGCCTGCCAAAAGAAAATCAATCAAAATGCTACAGAAAAACAATTCAGTGTATTTTTTGAACAACCAAATGATCAGTTTCTTAGTAAGAAGTGAAAAATTCTTTCCCCTTTCCTCACGTGGCATGGGCAGATTTTGTTATTTATATAACTAGGTATTGGAGAATAAATTAATTAGTTAGCTACCTGCAGTAGGTAAGCAGAGCACTGGGTATTTATTTCTCAAGAATCAATACAAAACACTTACTTCAGTATCTCATAGCAGACCTCTTACAAATTTCTTTCCACACCTTTTCAGTGGCAATGTACAATCCTCGTCCAGTTACACAGTAAAGCAACTAACCTCTTTGCAACAACATTTTGTCCAACTCAGAGTGAATGATGCCTTGTGTGACATCCACTGATAAATACAGAATTATCGATGGAAGTGATCTGAAATATGGCCCAAGAGCGCAAATATCTACTCCCTCTACCCCTGGTAGAGATTGGAGTAAAAGTGGAATTAGTAAATCCTTTAAAAGATCTGTAAACTATTGCACAAAATTGAGGCGATGCATAATTATTCCATTGCTGCTCATAAGATTGATGTTCCATAGAAATAAAAGTTAAAAACCATCAAAGGAGGAGAAGCAGTTCAGGAGGCAGGGAAGGGGTTCAGAACCAAAAGGTTAATTTGAAGATGCGCCTAAGATTCTACCAGAAACTTTTCAATGCTTAGATTACCTCAGCAATTGACTAAAAGTTCTAAGTGTTTGTTTACTCTGCTGAAAGGCTGTGATCATTCATTTGTGCAAGCAGCTTGTGGGTTATGGACCTTGTAAAAGAACAGCAATATCTCACCATCACCAGTGAGACATTCCCTATTTAACTAATGGAAGTAACTTTCAGATGCTGTCAGCTATAAAAACACTCTGACATGTTGTCAGATGTTCCTGACTTCCCTTGCTAATCCAGTTTAGCTGTCTGCTACCCGTAAGCAGGTGGGGACAGAGGCAAATGTGATTTCCAGTGCCCATTTTGGATTGAGCTTTTAGATCCACAGAGGTATGAACTTGTAAGTAAGTGTCTCTGGAATTATGAGCTTGTTTAGGTATTTGGCGTTCATTGAACATACCATTTTCAAAGCAAGTAGTTTTTTTTTTACAGATTTTAAAAGCTGGCACACTCAACCAAAGGTAAACATTGTTGCAATGTAACGAATGCATGATAGAAAATTGTAGCTAATATTCGACTTGAGGCAATTTTGCTAATATTCACACTATTTATTTAAAGCTTTTTCAATGAGATTTTTCTTTAATGTTCTCTTATTTGAACATGCAGTCATTCAGGTCATTAATTAAAGTTCTAATTACATTTCAGCAAATCATCAATCAATGCCATTCAGTTGTACTACTGAACTTCAAAGCGCTAACTAAATCATTTATCAAGCACTGCTAGAGGATAGATGACTACTTATCTAAATGGGTTTCCCAATAGTCTGACATTTCTTTGTATTTTCCTTTTAGATTTTCCTCAACCAATATACGTGCTGACATACTGTTTGGATTGAGGGGCTGACTACTGCACCAAAACTAGTTTTAAGTCTGCCACATTCACTTGTACATACGTGATTCTATTCTTGAATTACTGGTACAAGTTATAGGATAGATGCTCTCATCATTTTAGGGTTATATCATTATTTTTTGCTTTCAATGAACATCTTTTGACAAGGCTTAATCATTCTCAATTTTAGTACCTGCAGAGTACAGTACATTGCTCTTAACGATATCATTGACTTTCCATAATTTTGATACATTTTGAAAAAAGTGAGAGGGTATCACTTGAATTGGTCTTCTGCTTCTAATAGAAAGTTTATTCAGTTTATTTCTCCTCTTTTTATGTTTCTGGTTGGGATGATGATCCAGCTTCTTTTAGAGATATAGGCTGGAGTTTTACTGAGCCACTGAGGGCGGGGTCGGCAGTGAGGGTGGTGGGGGAAGTAAAATGCAGTCGGGATGCGCTTGATGATGCAATGTGCCAGCTCGGTGTCAGTAAAATCACACTCTTGGCCTTTTGGCACGACAAAGACTAACAAACTAGTCTATAGATTCACTAGCCTGTTGTTAGAAAGACAGAAATTGGAGTTGGTGCACTCAAAAATTGATCTTGAGGCATAATTGGTCTTCTAGAGTGAACCAGATCTTTGTGGGAGCCTACTGTTCTTCATCTTTAAGACCAGATATATTAAGACTATGCAGACCTTCATTGCCAATAGCTATGTCTATCTTTATTGCTTGCTTCTGTGGATCAGCAATGGCTAAGTCATTGAAACAAAGCTTGACTCTCTGCTTGAAAAGAAGAAATTCTAAAAGCAGGTCAGATACTTTTCAATTAATGGTATGGAAAGGTGTTGCCATGATTGCAATGATTCTGAGTACAGAAGAAAATATAATTTGTGAATGCAAATAACACAGACAAGATGGGACAAGTGGCCTCTTTCTGTGTCTTAAACTTTCAATGATTCTATGATTCTAACAGAAAGATTTGCAGTATCTCTTCTGAACAGACTTGGATGGTGTGGTACTGTCTTTTGCAATGGGAAAAAAAAGAAATTGCCATTCCACTGGTGAGCTGGTTTGGAGGTTGTGGTGCTGTCACTTGCTGTGGAGCCTTGTTGTAGTACCACTAATGAACAGGCTTAGAGGTTGTGGTGTTGTTGCTGATTTTGCGTGCTTTTGGATTAGCCCTACCACGAAGGATGCAATTGGTGCAAAGAAAAAAAAATCAAAGGTCCAAAACTAATGCCGATTTTCTTTTTAAAAACAGCAATAGCAATCGTTCCTCCTGAAGCAACAACAAAGACATTCCTCTGTTCCGTGTCTTGACTGTTGCCCGTTCCGCTGTTCACCAAAAGATTGTGGCATTCCCCATATCGAAAATATGCCAATTTTTTGCTTGACCCGGTAGCCCACTGCCATGATGGCGCTGAACCGTCTGACGCACCTCGCAAACGTAATGGCGTCTCTTACCTCTGTACAGTGTTTGCTCATCCAGACTTCCTCAAGTTACTCTTGATGTGAAACACTGATCCCAAAATCACTGTGTCAATTGAGTCAACAGGAGTCTGCAGCCAACCGACTTCACAGCCTGAAGTGAAAAGAAGCTGCAGCCAACTGCACTGCTTCGAAGATCAAAAGGCTGGATGGGTTGGGCTGTTGGAGATCCAGATCGATGCTGAACAAATTTGAGAGAAAAAAAACTTGCAACATGGTCTGATCTTCCAATCGGGTGGCTCAGTGGTGCAGTGGTTAGCACCACAGCCTCACAGCTCCAGCAACCCGGGTTCGATTCTGGGTACTGCCTGTGCGGAGTTTGCAAGTTCTCCCTGTGACCATGTGGGTTTCCGTTGGGTGCTCTGGTTTCCTCCCACAGCCAAAGACTTGCAGATTGATAGGTAAATTGGCCATTGTAAATTGCCCCTAGTGTAGGTAGGAGAATGGTGGGGATGTGGTAGGGAACATGGGATTAATGTAGGTTAATATAGGATTAGTATAAATGGGTGGTTGTTGGTGGGCCGAAGGGCCTGTTTCAGTGCTGTATCTCTAAATAAATAAAATAGAGGAGAAGAAGTGTGCTCTTGTCAGAGTCCTAACTGTTACCAACTTGTAAAGTGCCTAATTCTTCTAATGTGTTGCATCTTTGGGTCTTTAGAAATCGCACCGCTGCCAATCTATTGCCTGTTCCTTGAACCTCTATATTGGTAGAGACTGTACACAAAGACTGACCACTCCATATGGGATCAGTAATGCAATATTGTGGGTTCTTTATTGATTACTGAGAGCAGCTAGTACATTGAGTTGGTTACTGTACAGGTGTAGCTTCAAGACTGCCTAACACTCAGAATCACATGGTGTGTTACATCATAGCTCTGACATGACTAACATGATCCTGTCACCACACCTCTTCAATATGTACACACACAACAGAACCCACACACTGCAGCAGAGGAAAGTTAGAATATTTGCCACTGCAGGGGATTCTCTTCCTTGCTCAAAAACCACCCTCCACCACCACCACCTCCCCACACACTCGAGTTTGTGACACCAGAATTACAAATGTCTGACTTGAACAGAATAACCAGCGAGACCAGTTTCTTCTGACAACTCACAATCACTTTATTGAATTACCCACAATCCTTAGAGAAGGGTTACACTCAGCAATCACAAGTAACAGCTGCAACTACAATTACGTTACCCAGGACCCTGTCCTTTTAAAAGGATAAACCCCCTATTCCTAACTTAATTTCATAACTTAATTCTTACAATCACCCCTCGGTTAGTCAGTTGACGAGTATTCGTAGGTCCGTTGATGGAGTTGACCAAGCTCTACCGTCTTCCTTGACTGCCTGCAGGAACAGTAGCATACCCTGATCTTTGGCTAGCTCTTCTCCAAATTTGGCAATACTGCAAACCTTTAGTTCTGATTGGCAACTTATGTCCTCATTGTTGATATTCCTTTTTTAAAAAAAGGTCTCTGTGAAAGACACAGAATCACCTATTTCCAGCTAATAATCAATTTCAGGAAGGCCAGTCTTTCATACCTCTTCAATTTTCAGATTTACACAGTACTTGAGCCCATCTCCTTCCATTGTCTGTTTCTTAAGGTCATCAGGCGCTAGTCCCTTCTTTTATTGTGGTTGCAAGACATATATGCTATTGTGCCCTTAATTCCCGACAGGGCTATGTGACTGTTCCACTGAAACTTTTAACTTCAGCAGACTCTCAAAGGAGTTAACCCCTTGTTGTCCTTCACCATGGCTCCACCTGAGCAACCATTGAGCAGGCCATTGGTCTCCTGAAGATGCAATTCAGGTGCTTGGATCAATCTGCTGGAGGCCTTCAATATTCATGCATTGTGGTTTTCTACTGTGCTCTGCACAACCTAGCACAGCAGAGGGGAGAAGCCTTGAATAATGAGGACATTATCAATTGGCATTCCTCATCCAATGAGACAGATGAAGAGGAGGCTGCTGAGCAAGCAGCACAGGATAAGGAACTCCTTGCACCAGAGGCAATGGGAAATGAGAGATGCACGAGGGAGGCTCAAGACAATCTCATACATACCCATTTCTTGTTACCTTGAGGCCCTTTCACAATCAGTGCAATAAAGACACACCTTTATGTGAACATGTTGTCGCCTCCTTCATCTCGCACTTCATCGCCTAGCGACCAGGTTCACAGCGCGCACGGACAAAGCTGATCAGCTGACCAGACGTAGCCTACTCCAAACGAGCAGCCCATTGAGGGACCAAGGCTGTTGATGGCATCTAACAAAGCAGCAAGAATGGAAAGTATGACCAACATCAGTGCCTCTAACATTCATTGAGTGACACAACATAATAAAGTCTTAACATGTACAACGTCTAATCACCCATAAATCCCAAGCGTATCTAGGTGCTCTTCTTAACTCACTTACATGAGTTCCTATGAGGTGCACCCCTGCGCTTGCAGTGAAGGCCTCCCAACCTGCGTATCCTGACCTCAGCAGAGGAGGAGGAGGCCCTCGAACTGTCTGGATCACAGGGCAGCCGAGTGATTGCTGATGGTGAAACAGGAGTGCGATCACAGGAGAGTGAGTGAACAAGTGCAGGGGCACAAGGGGTACATCTGGCCCACACATGAAGCACAGTGCTCATGTGTCCACCACTGGAAACATGGAGCTCCACATCAGGCATGGTTGGGATGAAGCGAAACAAAGCCCCTAACCCCTAAACGTTTGTGTTCTCTCATGCAGGTCTCGGTAATCTTGATGGACACGCAGCTGGAGAGAGCAGGGGCCAGCCGGCAACCTCTGAGGAAGAGGAGGGATCCTCAGAGAGTGCACCATCGCATCATTCCATTCCAACAGCACAGATGCTCTCACGTTGGTGGGGATGAGTCCGCGATTAGATTCAGGGTCACAAGCTGGTGAGTGCATCGCAGAAGTGCCTGCCGAGACCACTGATAGTCAGAGGACTATGAGAAGCCAGGCCCATGCTGAGCTCTAGGTGAATGACATGCCTTTGGAGTCATCAGCAACACAGCGCCTGCTGGAGCTGAAGTGAAAGTTAAGAGAACATCTGGTGGACCTGTCAGAGGCTTTGCGCACCCATCTGCAGAAGATGAAGGAGTCCATCCAGGCCGAGTGCTTCCATGTCTCTGGTGTGTATACGCATGGCTTCCTCCATTGAAACAACCCTCCTGGAGAGCCAGATCCAGCAAACCACTCAGTGGATGTCAGAGATGTGTGCAGACCTGCATACCATAGCTTTGTCCATGAGCTCTATGCAGCAGTGGCAAGGCAAGAGTGGGAGGAGGCTCCTAGAATCTCCACCAGGTGCTCGTCCTTCTCAGGTCAGCAGGGAGGTGCAATTGGCTTGCAAGGGAGGAGGAATGGCTATCTTCTGCATCTGGGGGCTCCTGTCAGTGCACTCCTCGTGTGGACAGTGGCTCCTCTGCCCCTCTGGCAGTGACCCCAGCGCCTCCAGTAGCCACGGCAACAGAGGAAAGTTCTACACCTGTGCAGGAGTCCCTCAGCATGCCAGGGGCCTCCAGACCTCATGCAGTCAGAGGACAGCTGCCAAGGTCTCCCAAGCTATGAGGCAGCCTGTTCAGCAGCCTTGCCAATGGCTGGGCAGTCACTCCCTCCCATATTTCACACCCTCTCATGTTGCCGCATGAAAACACCAAAGAGGAAAGCAGTGTAGAGAGTTCACCTTAGTGGAGTGAAGGAGGTAATTGACTCGTTTGTGGCACTGCACCCATGTTCTCAGGGTGATGCCATGGCTGCTGACCTCCTCTGTAATCTCTCTCCAGGCTCCACTATCAACATTTTGGGGGTCACTATTGACCAGAAATTTAACTAAATACTGTGGCTATAAGAGCAGGTCAGAGGCTGGGTACTCTCTGTGCTCTGTTGCAAGTGACTCACCTCCCCACTCCCCAAAGACTCTCCAAAGGACACAAGTCAGGAGTGTGATGGAGTTCTCTTCACTTGCCTGGATGAGTGCAACTCCAACAGCACTCAAGAAGCTTGACACCATCCAGTACAAAGCAGCCCACTTGATCGGCACCCCACCCACCACCTTAATCATTCACTTCCTCCACCATTGGATTACAGTGGCAGCAGTGTGTACCATCTACAAGATGCACTACAGCAACTCATCAACGGTTCTTTGATAGTCCTTCCAAGCTCGCGACCTCTACCACTTAAAAGGCAAGGGCTGCAGAGGCATGGGAACATCACCACCTGCAAGTTCCCCTCTAAGTCACACACCATCCTGGCTTGGAACTATATAACCATTCTTTCACTGTTGCTGGGTCAAAATCCTAGAACTCCCTACCTAACAGCACTGTAGGATACCTTCATCATATGGACTGCAATGGTTCAAGAAGGCAACTCACCACCATCTTCTCAAGGAAAGTTAGGGATGGGCAATAAATGCTGACCTTGTCAGCGACTCCCACAACCTGAGAATGAATTTTTAAAAATTGCCTTCAGAAATAGCACAAAATGGGTGCCAAAGTGCAACCACAATTTTTTGTTTCACTCTCTTGCATCATAACTAATTATACCCTTGTATGGATGGTGAAAGGAGCAGGCTTGATAGGTCAAAAATGTTTTTTTGTTCCAAGTTTTGCAATATTCAGATATGTTACCACCTTTTTTTAAAGCAATGATATTCCTTATATCATTTAAAGTAGCATTTTTCCATGTTATTTTGTCTTTGTCAGCTATCAATTGTGCTTACTGAATTGAGACTAGTATTTAATCTTTTGTGTCACCAGTCAAAATGTTTTGTTGCCTTGCCATGAATACTCACCTATTATTTGTAAGTGGCTAATAGTAACAATCTGATAAAATTGGAATAAAGTAGCAACTTCAGCATTCTGCGAGGACTTCAGACAACATTGGACTGTAAATTTGCAAGGACTCTAATTTTTCTATTTTTAAATGTTCATAGTGTTTAAGAATGTAGTTCTTTTAATTAAAGAGTTAATTTGTTGATTTAAAGACACCTGGTTTGGTTAGCCTTATTCGGGGGTTAATAGATGGTACAATTTGGTGGGTATTTCTTTAATTTGGAAAGTTTTAAAATGATATGTTAGCCGATCTGTGGAACAACGGGATTGAATTAACAGTGCGTTGGTCCCACCACAATCCGAATCATATATTTTGATTGGGGGCTTTGACAGGAGCGGTCGGTCGTAACATTACTTGCAGAAATATATGATTTCCATTTACTAATTCTCCACTATTAATATATCATCTCTGGATTTGAAGACCACAAATTTGGGCTCCATCACATTCATAGTAAAATGTCATCTGTGCAGTGTTGCTCACCTTCAGCAGATTGTGACGTCAGTCGGTTTGCAATGCTGATTTGATGTCAGCATTGCCATTTTGGACCTCGCTGCTCTGGCTATTCCCCTCTCTTAACCTCGCACAGCTGAACATGTATTCAGCAGCAGGAAAGACCCCCCTCCCGACCCATTCCAGCACTATATAAAGGGACCATCAACAACATGCAGGTTAGTTGCTGATTATTTTCTACTCTGTTTGAGTTTGTGGAAGTGCTTGGTGGTTTGAGGAGTTGGTTAAAGTTGGTGAAGTCTGCAGAGCGTGGTGCTGCACATAGATAAGGCCTTAGTTGTAACTGCAAGGGTTCTGGTCACACCACTTGCTCAGAGACCTGGGTGCTATATTTCCCTTGGGCTGTAGCATGATGGGGAGATGGAGCAGAGGCAGCAAAGAAGAGGATAAGGTGCTCATGGGGAGAATGGCTATCAGCAGGATGTCTTATTCACCTAGAGTCTTGCAGGAGCGCTTCTATTCCCACTTAAGCCAGGAGCAGTGTGTGGGTGATCTCCACTTTACAAAGGAGGTGCTTACAGAACTCTGTCACTTCTTGGAACCAGACCTGCAGCCTCACAGAAGGGCAGGGATGGTGCTGCCAGTGACAGTGAAGGTGACTGTGGCCCTAAATTTCTTCATGTCGGGATCCTTACAGGCTGTAGCCCGCAACACCTCCCAGTTTGCCATCCACTGCTGCAGGAGAAACGTGACTCTGTATGTCAAGAAAGGGTAGTTTATTGTGTTTTGTTTGAATGCAGAAAAGCAGACATAGTGCATGCATGGCTCTGGAAGAGTTTCTGACCTACAGAAGAGTAAAGATGGCACAGCATGGCAGAGAGCAAGCATTCAGATTTTCTGATTCATCACTCAAGGCCTTGATACAGATGGTGCATAGGAGGAGAGAAATCCCCTTCCCACAGGGAGCCTGGAGACCCTCCCAAAAAGCACTTAGAACAGGATGGGAGCAGCTATCAACTGAGGTCAATAGGAACAATGTCGCCCTGAGGACCTGGATACAGTGCCGCATGAGGTTTAATGAACTCACATGAGTGGCCAAGGTCAGCGAATTCATCTTCAAATGCCATATCCTTACAATTGAGCCACTGGCCTCACACAGTGCTCATGAACTACACTCACCTGCACAATTCATACCTCACATTCATAGCTCCACCTCACTCTCAAACACTTAGCATTGCTGCAAACCTCATCCCACATCTCTTTGTTTGCACACACTGTTAGCTATTCAACCATATCAGACACATCACCCAAACATGTTGTACCACACTTACTGACACACTTCAATTTCTTCTGCAGGACAAGGTGCACATATCCAGAGGTAGCAGCACTTTTCTACAGGGAACACGCTCTATGTCTTTACCCCTATGGAGGAGGAGATGGTGGTCGCCATAATAGGAGTGGCCATAGCTGAGGCATTGGCCAGCGGGGGGTTGAGACCATAGAAGAAAATGAGGGCATGCTCCCATTTTGGTCTACCTTCTCACATCCCACTTCCCCCTCATCCCACATTCTTTTCTGATGTGCAAGCTGCAAATGGGGTCAGCATACATTACCTACTTTCTCCCACCTCCGCTCATGCCAACCCTACCCTTGTACCTTTGCCCTCTCAGATGCCTAAGAACTACAACCTGGTCAGGCAGTGGTGCAGGAGCAGGAAGACCTAGTGGATCAAGGCACTGAAGATGAAGAAATACTGTCATGCTATCTCACACTCGCAGCCACCAGCTCAGATACTGACACTACGCATACTTTAGAGGTTACATAGAGGTGAGATGTGCATGGGTGGTTTGCAGCCAGGGTAGGAGAAAGCATAGTTCATGTGCCAGCTTGGCAGAGGGCAAGGTCACTATGGAGAAGGACGATGTAGGTGTAGAGATCCAGGAGGGGGATTGTGATATACTTGAACATATTAGCATTGAAAGGGAGGAAGTATTAGCTGTTTCAGCAGGCTTAAAAGCGGATAAATCCCGAGGCCCAGATGTGATGTATCCCAGACTGTTATGTGAGGCAAGGGAGGAGATTGCAGGGCCTCTGGCACAAGTTTTCAAATCCTCTCTGACCACAGGAGAAGTACCAGAGGACTGGAGGACAGTGAATGTGGTACCATTATTCAAGAAGTGTAGCAGGGATAAACCAGGTAATTACAGGCTGGTGAGTCTAACATCAGTGGTAGGGAAAATATTGGAAAAAATTCTGAGGGACAGGATTAATCTCCACTTGGAGAGGCAGGGATTAATCAGGGATAGTCAGCATGGCTTTGTCAGGGGGAGATTGTGTCTGACTAACTTGATTGAATTTTTTGAGGCAGACGAAATTTGTAGATGAGGGTAAGGCAGTTGATTTAGTCTACATGGACTTCAGTAAGGCTTTTGATAAGGTCTTGCATGGGTTCTTGGTTAAGAAGGTAAGAGCCCATGGGATCCAGGGCAATTTGGCAAATTGGATCCAAAATTGACTTAGTGGCAGGAGGCAGAGGGTAATGGTCGAGGGTTGTTCTTGTGAGTGGAAGCCTGTGACCAGTGGTGTACCGTAGGGATCGGTGATGGGACCCTTGCTGTTTGTAGTGTACATTAATGATTTAGACGTGAATATAGGAGGTATGATCAGTAAGTTCGCAGATGACATGAAAATTGGTGGTGTCGTAAATAGTGAAGAGGAAAGCCTTAGTTTACAGGACGATATAGATGGGCTGGTAAGATGGGCGGAGCTGTGGCAAATGGAATTTAATCCTGAGAAGTGTGAGGTGATGCCTTTTCGGAGGACTAACAAGGCAAGGGAATATACAATGGATGGTAGGACCCTAGGAAGTACAGAGGGGCAGGGGGACCTTGGTGTACTTGTCCATAGATCACTGAAGGCAGCAGCACAGGTAGATAAGGTGGTTAGGAAAGTATATGGGATACTTGCCTTTATTAGTCGAGGCATAGAATATAAGAGCAGGGAGGTTATGATGAAGCTGTATAAAATGCTGGTTAAGCCACAGCTGGAGTACTGTGTACAGTTCTGGTCACCACACTATAGGAAGGATGTGATTGCACCGGAGAGGGTGCAGAGGAGACTCACCAGGATGTTGCCTGGGCTGGAGCATTTCAGCTACGAAGAGAGACTAAAAAGGCTGGGGTTGCTTTCCTTAGAGAAGAGAAGGCTGAAGGGAGATATGATTGAGGTATACAAAATTATAAGGGGCATTGATAGGTTAGATAGGAAGAAGCTTTTTCCCTTAGCGGAGGGGTCAATAACCTGGGGCATAGATTTACGGTAAAGTGTAGGACGTTTAGAGGGGATATGAGGAAAAATATTTTCACCCAGAGGGTGGTTGGAATCTGGAATACACTGCCTGAAGGGTTGGTAGAGGCAGGAACCCTCACAACATTTAAAGAAGTATTTAGATGAGCACTTGAAACGTCATAGCATACAAGGCTACGGGCTAAGTGCTGGAAAATGGGATTAGAATGGATAGATGCTTGATGGCCGGCACAAACACGATGGGCCAAAGGGCCTGTTTCTGTGCTGTATGAATCTATGACTCTATGACTCTATGAGTTCTGCTGCAGAAGACACAGATGAGGACGTCGATGGCCGGCGTACAGATAAAGGCTGATGACTATGCTCACAGAAATGCTTGATAGATTGGCAGGCTTGGCAAAAAGCTGATTGTCACTGTCAAGGAGCATAGAAGAATTTAGCTCCAACTTGGCAAAAGGCTTTGCAGAGTTTGGTGCCCATCCTTTCCAGCATAGACATGGTGACAAACTCTATGATAATACTTGGAGATCAAACCATGATGTAGCTCTTAACGGCCAAAGTCTCAGCTTCCACTGCAGCAGAAGCAGAAGCCACTCAATGTCTGAGTGCTGCTGTGGAAGTTCAGACTGAGGCCAAATTTTAGCTTGTTGAGATGCAGACTCAGACATCATAGCTGCAGGTCTCAGTGCTCAAAAGGAGCTTGTAGGGTTTCACAGTAATCTGCCCTCGAAAAGATTATTAGGATTAGTGAGGCCCCATCCAGAGGAGTGGCAGTGGCTCCATGGAGTATGAAACTGCTGTTCTCTCAGAATGATAGTATTCGTCCTCCCAACACTGCCACTCTGCCAGTGCCCTTGCTGTTGCCAGTCAGCCAGCCAGCCCAGACTGCTGCTACCCATGCCGAGATGCTGCAATGCATAGAGAGCCTTCTAGACCCAGAGCTACTCAAGGTAATTCTGCAAGGCCTTCTGCAGTCTCCTCCACTGAAAGTCAGCAACCTTCCACCAGCTATGCTGCAGGCACTGGGGTAGCACTGTGTAGCAGCATTAGGACAGGCAAAGGCTCATGGAGTACTTGCACTAAGGGAAAGCACAAGAATGATTAACTGACCTTTGTATACAATATAGCATGATTTCATCTATAAATCTGGTTTGGAATGCTTGTTTTGTGGTGACTTTTATTTTTGTTGCATTTTGCATCAAGCGCATGCTGTGATGGTCAGTGACAGACAGAAAGTAAGGTGTGGAACTAATCGTGAATGGGGAATTGGGATTGCAGTTACGGTATCATACTTGGCTGAGTTCTTCATAAATAACCCAGACAGAAAGATTGGTCTCCTCTCTTCCTCTTCCTCCACCTCATGCTCCCTCCTGCTTCTCAGCTCGTTGCCAGACAATGGTCCTAGAAGTCGGACCACTGCTTTTCTTGATACATGTTAATGATTTACATTTGGGTGTACAGAGCACAATATCAAAATTTGCAGATTACACAAAACTTGGAAGTATTCTGAACTGTGAGCAGGATAGTGATAGACTTCTAGAGGACATTGACGTACCGGTGCAATGGGCAGACACATGGAAGATGAAAATTAACACAGAGAAGTGTGAAGTGATACATTTTGGTAGGGAGAACGAGGAGAGGCAATATACAATAAAGGGTACAATTCAAAAGGTGGAGCATGAGCAGAGGGACCTGAGCCGGGATTTTATCCGGGCGATGGGGTCTCGACCTCTGGCAAAAGCACTGGTGAGAACCCTACGCCGCCCCTTCTGTGGGAAGCCTGCTGAATCAAGTGCCAATAAGGCAGTTAACTGGACAGCGGCAGGCCTTACACGGGATCAAGGACCCCGGCGGCAGTAGTCCTGCCCTCTGAGAGCTGCTGGCCAATCAGAGGGGGAAGAAAGTTCAGGGAAGTCGAATTTTTAGTCAGAAGAGTTTCGGACAGAGCTAAATATTTGAAGTGAGGATTCTATTATTCTATTATTAAATCTGCATGAAATGTTCATTTACACAATTTAATCTTTCAAACATCCATGTTGCTTAAAAATAATCCTATTGAGCACTAAGATCACTTGCAAAAATATGCACTCCCACTCTTCTCTCAGCCCTCCCCATCAATATCTATACACACACATAAACATGTACTCTAAATATGAAGTTGTTCAGTTGAAAAAATATATTTGCATATAATATTTTTTTAATGTCAAACTTGATTTACACATTTAAGTTCCTCCTTGATTACCCAATATTGAAATTTCACAATGCTGGAGGCAAGATGTTGGAGTTAATTTGCATTATCAGTACATGAAAATGGAGGAATATCAAAGACAGTGTAGGGGAAAGACAAACATTCCAGTCTGTATCAATTACTTTAGTGCACAATAAGCATAGAATCATTCTACATTTATGTGACTGGACTAGAAATCATGTTTCAGTTGTGGCTGCATTTAGCCTTTGCTTACTTATTGTTAATTTCATTGACATGCATATAATGATACACAGTGAGCAGCATTTTAATAACTTTAATATGTAAGACTGCAAAAGGTAAATACATTGCAAATATTTTGACTCAAGTTTTTTTTAAATTTATTAATCTTGTAAAAATCTTGTGATTTCCTCTATTGTTCAGCAAGTTTATCCAGTGAGTAGCTGAGCCACTCAGACCAGGAAGGTCTCAGGTTTGATCCAAGGTGCTGAACTAGCTAAACTGAACTTGGGGGACAGGAGTGGCAGAACAATGAATGGTTAAGATTCCTGTCCCAGAAGGCCATTCAACAGCCTCTGCTGGAAGAATATGCAAGCGAGCACAGGAAGGGGATCAGCTATGATTCCCACCCTCAGTCTAATAGTTATGGACACTCACTGTCGATGCGAATGCATGAATACTGGCTGCTTAGGAACAGTGTGAGGGAGGGGGTGGGGGTTTCTGGCACTTGTGGAACCAAACCCTAGTGAACCAAACCCTAGTGAGCTGTGTGCATTTTCAGGAGGCAAAAGCAAAAAAAGTTAGAAAAAGAGTAATGGGTAAAGGAAAAGAAATCTTGCTAATTTTTACATTTTGAAACCCTTGCTATATTTATATCAAATGACACTTTTGATGATCCATGCAATTGATCAGAAAAAATGAACACCTTAGCTATCGGTTCCATACAATGAAACAGACTGATTGTTAATACTACTGTATTGCAGTTTCATCTTGGATTAATAATAGTTTTTGCATAAAAATCAAGAATGGCAGGTCAAACCATGATAAGCCAGAATATCAGAGTTGGTACAATTTCCTGATAAAATGTATTTTTTTGTTAACTAAAACAAACTAAAATAAATACATGGACTGTGTGTTTCATTGAGAATTCATTCTAAGTACCCGCAGTACACTATTACTCCTGTAAGTATAAATGTTTTCAATGTTAATGGTGGCACACGATGGACGACACAATAATGGCACTATTCTATAGTTAGAACATATCATCGGGCAGTGCATACAGCAGGCTATTGACTTGCTATTGTCCATACTGCATTACTGCCAAAGATCACCACCAGCTCTGCCTCTGACTATTCCAGAATGTCCTAAAGTGACCTTTCCAGAGGGAGAATGAGAGGGGCAAAAAGAAAAAGAAAGACAGAGAGGGAGTGTGAGTGAGATGTAAGTGAGAGACAGATGGACTGACAAAGGTTATCTTCTGACTCTTGTCTTAACGTTGAATGATGAGGAATGGCCTGCTATGCTGCTATCAAAGTTACCACTTTGAATTAATGGCTGGCTGCCCCTTTGATGTGAAAGTCTGTGTTGCCAGCATTGCCTATTAAGTTACCACCAACCTCCTCACTCCCAAGACATATTGAATGAAAATCCATTCTTGCAACAAGCTGCAAGCTGATATGGAATGCAGTTAATTACTTCATTTTGTCTCAAAGCTAATATAATATGCAAACATATTTAATTAAGTGCAATTTAGTGAGTGTTTAGTGAGTGACAGCTCATTAATATTCCCTACCACCCAAGTTCACAATGGACTTCATAGGGCAAATTTTCTCTTATGCTGAGTGGAAAGAATTGTCTTGGAACAGCACATAAAAGAATATTGGGCAGGAGATTCAAACGTCTGTGACACAGCCCAATCGATTTTCCATCCATTCGTTTAAAGGCATGTAAAATCAGTTGAGTTCCATTCGACATTTATGATTCCTCACTGTCTGATTTTACTTTATGTGCTACAATCAGCTGATTTTTTACACCCAAGCATAATAAGAGGAAAATCTCCCTTAATGTTTTTAAATATAAAATTGTCCTTTCTTATCTTTCTACACTGTAGTATTTTGCATTAAACAGACATACCTTGCTTGATAGTTGACTTTGCTATGTTTAGTTTCATGGAATTAGCGGTAAATGCTGATAGAGTTAGATGAAATAGGGTGAGAGAAGGCTCATGTGGAGCATAAACAGTAGCATAGACCCGTTGGGCTGAATGACCTGTTTCTGAGTAAATTCCAAGTCATTCTATGAAGTAAATTCCGATTTGTATCTTATCTACCGCGATGACGATTAAAGCTTAACACAATTACTGACAACTCTTTATTTTGATGCATGTTAAAGCTCAAATAGGGTAATCAATACAGTTTGAATATGACATGCATGATGACAATTTGATTGGACACCAGGCCGTAATGCAGTGTTGCAACTCCTATGTTCCTAAGTGATAAACTGACACTTAAAGCGAGTAGTTAGGGATGAAGGAGTACAATTAGTTTACACTTGATATGCACTAGCTACAGTGATTGACAAGGCTGATAACTAATGGAAATTTCATCAAATCTGCATAACTTGTCAAATACGTAATCAAATCTGTTACATTTTTAGTAGAAATTTCAATCTATTTTTAATTGGTGCATTTCTGAAATTTAAATATCAGCAAGTATAACATCTGAAATAATATGCTAAATCTGATATACATGCAAAACTAATTAGATAATCGCAAGATGTAAGCATGCATTCTCCTAAAGTATGCAACAATCCTTAATAGATCAATTATATATTCCTAAAGATGTGAGCCATAGTCAGTGACACATTTCAGCACAGATAAGTAACTAATATTGCTGTTATGACGGCACATGATATCTTTGAGCTTTTAAGTACCGTGCCATGGAATACTTCAATACAACTTTGAGCCCATGAACAATAAGTTGCCAGATGCATCCTCACAGATAAAGAGAGAAAAAAGGTTAAATAGGTCAGATCAGCCTCACATGTGCTCTTTGAATTGGCATTGGCATGACACTGTGTCTGTTGCATATTTTCGGACCTTAGAAGATTGTATGCTGCAGTTAGGACTAAAGGAAAAAGAATGTTCTATTAATTGCCTTCCTGGGGAGATGCACCACTTACATGACTTAGCTATTTAGTTAAGGAAGATGTCCGGTTTCCATTTACCGTCCATGTTGACTGAGCTAATCCTAGTCAAGGCAGTCATTGGAATCCTACAATTGCAGAGGAGAATTTTTTTATGAGTGGAATGCACAGCCTGAAAAGGTGGTGGAAGTAGATTTGATAATGAATATGAAATTGAAAACGAAACACCTGCAGGGCTAGGAGGAAAGAGCAGCGGAGGGCAACTCTTTGGACAACTCTTTCAAAAAGACTGTATTGGCTCAATAGGGTGAATGGCCTCTTTCTGTGTTGCATGATTCTATGAAGTGGCTTCATCATCCATAAGCTAGGAAGGGAAGAAAAAACACATCAGCAAAGGTTCCTAATCCTGATTGCTATCTAGAGATCCCTACTAGAAATGAACAAAAGTAATTTGAGGACAGGATTGGCCTCCCTCACAGTTCAGTAGACTTCTGACACTCACTATCCAGGTTCACACAGGAAGAGCAGCTATTTTGATGAGGTACCAGAGGCTGCAGATCCTATGGTTTGTGCCTGAGTGATTGGAAGGAAATAAATTAGAAAAAGAAGAAAAAGTTACATTTAAAATCACTGTGGGAAATATTTTAATCTGCTGAGTTGAAAATTCATATAAATAAATATAGATTCTCCTGTGATTAAGATTGCAAACAGATAATATTTTCCGGGAAGCTAAAATGCTGGATACTGGAAATCTGAAACAAAAATAGAAGATGTTGGAAATACTTAGCAGGTCAAGCAACATCTGGGAAAGAACTGATAAGGTACCATTTCAAGTACAGACCTTTCATCAGAAATTAATAAATTACGGCCGAATAACATTTAAAAAGAATAGAAGAAAGGGACTTATTCCATGTAGATTCCAACTTAAATTCCATCTTTCATGTTTTAGATCCATCCATTATAATAGCGATCTCCATGATATTCAGTCTTCCTCAAAGCACTACTCCTGCCACTTCCTGTGATGCATGCTCAATGTCACGCACTGCCACATGCACACTCTCAACCTCGCTCTTCAGCAGCACTGAATTTCAGATCCTTCTTCCCCTTCAGTTTCCTCTGAGCCCATCCCTAGTTGTCATCCTTTCATTATCCCCTCTGACCTTCCCCTCTCTGACCCTGAACAATCAGTTCTGAGTATTGGTCTCTGCTTTATCTCCTTACAGCCTTACTGTTAACTAGGAGTTCGACACGATGCTGAGCTATTCTTTTATCACCTTCGCCTCCGCATCCACTTCTTTGACCAGGATTCTCTGTACCCACAGACTCCCCCACCCCCCAACCAGCATACAGCAGGCCCTTTCTCACATCATCAGAATTCTCATTCCACCTGGACCCCATTCTCTGGCCTCTTACTCTGTCTTGATCTTTTCAAAGGGAACTATTAGTGTGACATCTGTCATCTCAATTTCTCTATTCCCCTTGCTCACTCTAATAGAGCTCCAATTGAACTTGCAGCACTCAGCTCCCTCTGATCCAACCCTGATCTTTTCATTAAACTTGCTGTCAAGAGTAGTGCTACTGTTGGTTGATGTACAGACCTCTACCTTGCAGAGACTGAATGCCAACTGTTACGCTAATGTGCTTTGTTGAACAATAATTTTCTTTAATCCACTGACTGGAGATTTGAATTTATATATTTTGTTAAAAAGACATTTAAAAACAGATGACTTTGCTAGCAGATAAGGATGGTCACCTAATTTGCAACACTGTATCCTATATGCAAGGACTGAGGAGGGAGACAAAATGTCTGCTAATTCTGCAGCAAGAATCAAGACCCAAGAAGTTTAAGGGAACAGTTTGTTCTCTTTCTTTTAGAAGAAGAAGAAATACTGTTAACTGCTATGTATGAATCACTGAGTGACTGTCATGTGACAAGCCACTCCCCATCTGTAGTTTTAAGCTGGTGTTTTCTCTGCAGCAGAGGAGAAGCAACTGGATTCTGACACATGCAGACCTGAGTGGGGGTCCCTCTCTCTCTATCTCTCTCTCTCCATTCCAGCTTGAAAGCTTTCAAATCCTGCTTGTTGACTGACCACCTTTGCATGCTCTGGCTACAATCAGACATCCCATTGGAGGAAATCATCCGCATTGTAGTCTCCAAGAGACTCACTGAACCAGTCATCTACCTCTTTAAACTAAAAGCCTCAGGCCACCGAATTCAGCTGGAAGCCAGCCTAATCACCAAATGCCACAGACTGTATACCCTTTTTTCTGTGGACTCAAACTCAACCGATCTACCTTTCCCCACTCTGTAACTTATTTGTGTGTGTGCGTAAACCTCCAGTGTGTGTGAGGGTGGAAGTTGATGCATAGTTATTTATTTTTATTAGTTTGGTTTAGGTACAATAAAGTTAACTTCTTTCTTTGTTAAACTCAAGAAAACCTGTCCAATTGGTTCTTGTTATGATCATAGCAAGTAAATAATCAAACACCTACTGAATTGGCCAGTGCATCCACTTTAAGAAAGAATTAAACCTGTTGTGGTCTAACAAGGAGAGGGAAAAGAGGAAAGCTCTTTGACCCGTCCTCACTTGACTGTAACACAACTCTGTGACACCTCCTCCTAGACCATGACCCCACCACCAAATACCAAGCCACTGTTTTCCAGACCATTACTGACATCATCTCCTTGGGAGACCTCCCTTTCATGGTCTTTGACCTCACAGCTCTCCAACTCCACACAGCCCATTTCTACCTCCTTCCTAAGATCCACAAATCAAAATGCCCTGGCAGACATCATTTCAACCAGTTCCAGCCCCAAGGAACCTATTTCTTTCTATCTCAAGTCTATTCTTTCTCCTCTTGTCCAGTCTCTTTTGGCCTACATCTGCCACTCTTCTGATGACCTCCACCACTTTAACCATTTCCAGTTTTCTGGCCTTCACTATCTCCTTTTCACCATGGATGACCAATCCGGCTACACCTCCATTCCCCACCTGGAAGGCTGAGGGCTATCTGCTTCTTCATTGAACGGAGGCTCAACCAGTCCCCATCTAGCACCACCTTCCTCTGCTTAGATGAATATGTTCTCAAATTAAACAACTTTTCCTTTGACTTCATTCACTTCCAAATAAAAAAATCTTGATTTCAGAACTTGTATGTGTCCTAGCAATTTTTGTCCTTTCGAGGGATATGTGGAGCATTTTTTGTTCTAGTCCTTCACAGGTCCTCTCCCACACCTCTTTTTCTGATACATTGATAACTGTTTCTGTGCCATTTCCTGCTCTTCCTCCAAACTGGAAAATTTCAACTTTGCTTCCAATTTCCTCTCCTGCCTTGTCTTTACATGTTCCATCGACTTTTCCCTTTCCTTCTTCACTTCTCTATCTCCAATTCTGGGACTAGGCTGATCCTCTACAAGGCCTTACCATAGCTACTTGGATTACACTTCCTCCCACCTTGTTGTCTGTAAGAATTCCATTCAGTTGTCCCAATTTCTCCATCTCCATCACATATGTTCTGATGATGCCACCATCCACACCAGTCCAATATGTTTTCCCTTATCCTCAATATTTTGATGGAGCAAATGGCATCCTTCTGTGTCTTTATAACTCTATGATTCAACTGAGGATTTCCCCTTCATTGTGCTTGACATGGTCCTCGACTGTGTCTGCCCCATTTGCTGCACTTCTGCCCTAACCCCCTTTTCCTCCCTCCAGAACTACAAGGTGCCAAAACCAAACACATCTTCCCTCCACTCATATTTCAGTATTCTGAATGGACTGTTCCCTCCATTACACCCTGGTCCCCTCGTCCATCACCCCCAACACCCGCTCCTCTTTCCATGACATCTTTACATGCAAGTGCAGGAGATGCAACACCTGCCCTTTCACCTCCTTCCTTCTCACCGTCCATGGCCCCAAACATTCCTTCAAGGTGATATAGTGATTTACTTGTACTTCTTTCAATTTAGTATACTGTATTCACTGCTCATGATGCTCTACATTGAGGAGACAAAACGCAGATTGGGTGATCGCTTTGCTGAAAACCTTTGTTCAGTCTGCATGGCAGTCCTGAGCTTCCAGTTGCTTTCCATTTAAATAATCAGTCTCTCTCCCACTCTGATCTCTCTGTCTTTGGCCTCCTGCACTGTTCAGGTGCAACTCATCTTTCGATTAGGCACATTGCAAACTTCTCGATTCAACACTGATTTCAATATCTTCAGATCATTATCACTTGTTCCCATTTTTTCAGGCAATATGTGCCAGTAATGATTCTGCTGTTGCCATTTACACCTCCTCTAGACCCATCTTTTGTATCTTAACTTGTCCAATTACTACCTCCTTTTATAATAAAAACAACAAATAAAAGCAAAATACTGCGGATGCTGGAAATCTGAAATGAAAACAAGAAATGCTGGAACCACTCAGCAGGTCTGGCAGCATCTATGGAAAGTTTAGAGATACAGCACTGAAACAGGCCCTTTGGCCCACCGAGTCTGTGCCGACCATCAACCACCCATTTATACTAATCCTACACTAATCCCATATTCCTACCACATCCCCACCTGTCCCTATATTTCCCTATCACCTACCTATACTAGGGGCAATTTATAATGGCCAATTAACCTATCAACCTGCAAGTCTTTGGCATGTGGGAGGAAACCGGAGCACCTGGAGGAAACCCACGCAGACACAGGGAGAACTTGCAAACTCCACACAGGCAGGTTATAAGCAAGTGAGGTGGGGGTGGGGCAAGAGATAACAAAGGAGAAGGGGTAGATTGGACAAGGCCACATAGCTGACCAAAAAGTTATGGAGCAAAGGCAAACAATATATTAATGGTGTGTTGAAAGACAAAGCATTAGTACAGATAAGGTGTCAACGGACTGAATATTGAACAGCAGCAAGTGCAAACATGAAAAAAACAGTGGGTAAGCAAACTGAACAAACTAAGATGAAATGAAATAAATGCAAAAAAAAATGCAAAAAAAAGACTGTAAAAAATGTAAAAAAGAAAAAAGAAGAAAAAAATAATTAAAAATGAAAGTAAAATGGGGGGCTGTCATTCTCTGAAATTATTGAACTCAATGTTCAGTCCAGCAGGCTGTAGTGTGCCTAATCGGTAGATGAGATGCTGTTCCTTGAGCTTGCGTTGATGTTCACTGGAACACTGCAGCAATCCCAGGACAGAGATGTGAGCATGAGAGCAGGGGGGAGCGTTGAAATGGCAAGCAACCAGAAGCTCAGGGTCCTGCTTGCAGACTGAGCGGAGGTGTTTTGCAAAGCGGTCATCCAGTCTGCGCTTGATCTCCCCAATGTAGAGGAGACCACATTGTGAGCAGCGAATCCAGTATACTACATTGAAAGAAGTACAAGTAAATCACTGTTTCACCTGAAAGGAGTGTTTGGGGCCTGGGATAGTGAGGAGAGAGGAGGTAAATGGGCAGGTATTACACCTCCGTGATTGCAGGGGAAGGTGCCATGGGATGGGGACGAGGTGGTGGGGGTAATGGAGGAGTGGACCAGGGTGTCGCGGAGGGAACGATCCTTTCGGAATGCTGACAGGGGAAGGGAGGGGAAGATGCGTTTGGGAGTGGCATCACGCTGGAGGTGGCGGAAATGGTGGAGGATGATCCTTTCGATATGGAGGCTGATGGGGTGGAAAGTGAGGACAAGGGGAACCCTGTCACGGTTCTGGGAGGGAGGGGAAGGGTTTGAGGGCAGAGGTGCGAGAAATGGGCCGGACACGGTTGAGGGCCCTGTCAACAGGATGGTAGATGGACCTTATTGGATGACCACGGTGGATTCACACTGTGTCAGGAGTGCAAATTAAGAGTGTCGGATTAGTATAAATGGGTGGTTGATGGTCGGCACAGACTCGGTGGGCCAAAGGGCCTGTTTCAGTGCTGTATCTCTAAACTATACTAAACTAAACAGCGGGGGGGAATCCTCAGTTGAGGAAAAACCACCTCCTTTTGTCGTGCACCATCAGCCCTTAGCTCATTTACATAACTCCCATTTTCCACCCTATCACAGATTTTTGTTCTTTTGTCCCCCAGCTCATTTCCCAGAACTTGTTTTAAATCTGTTACATCTGTCAAATTTTCCAATGCAAACTAAGTGTGACAGACCTGAACCATTAGTTCTGTTTCTCTCTCCACAGATACTGCCAGAGCTGCTGAATTCTCCAGCATTTTCTGTTTTTATTTCAGCTTGCCAGCATTTTGCTTTTGTTTCAGTGGTGTGGTACCCCATCCATTAGTAGCTGTACTACCTGAGTTTCACTACAATAAGCACAATTCTATATATTAACCATTTTCACAATGAGACATTAGAATTACTATTCATTTTTCTTTCTCCTGCAATAGAATGCATGCACCTTGCCACATTTGGAAGTGAGAAAGTTTAGAGGTGGATAAACGTGTTAATTTTGTGTGTTTTTCTTTACTGAATAAAGATGAACTCTCAAGTAGCAAAAGACTAATCTTTAAGGCTGATCGGCACAACATTTTAAAAAAAATTCATTCATGGGATGTGGGCGTCGCTGGCCAGGTCAGCATTTATTGCCCATCCCTAATTGCCCTTGAGAAGGTGGTGGTGAGCTGCCTTCTTGAACCGCTGCAGTCCATGTGGGGTAGGTACACCCACAGTGCTGTTAGGAAGGGAGTTCCAGGATTTTGACCCAGCGACAGTGAAGGAACAGCAATATAGTTCCAAGTCAGGATGGTGTGAGACTTGGAGGGGATCTTGCAGGTGGTGGTGTTCCCATGCATTTGCTGCCCTTGTCCTTCTAGTTGGTAGAGTTCGTGGGTTTGGAAGGTGCTGTCTAAGGAGCCGTGGTGCGTTGCTGCAGTGCATCTTGTAGATGGTACACACTGCTGCCACTGTGCGTCGTGGTGAAGGGAGTGAATTTTTGTAGATGGGGTGCCAATCAAGCGGGCTGCTTTGTCCTGGATGGTGTCAAGCTTCTTGAGTGTTGTTGGAGCTGCACCCATCCAGGCAAGTGGAGAATATTCCATCACATTCCTGACGGGTATTACATAGGTACATATTAACTACAGCATAAAACAGGCCATTCATCCCAACAAGCCCATGCTAGTGTTTATGCTCCAGAGGAGCCTCTTCCCACCAATCTTTAGCTAAATTTATTAAAATTCTTTTGGCTTCATGTATTCATCCAGCTTCCCCTTAAATGCATCTATGCTATTCACCTCAACTACTCCTTGTGGTAGCCAGTTCCACATTCTAACCACTCTCTGGCTAAAGAAAGTTCTCTGAATTCCCTAATGGATTTATGAGCCACTATATTTATGGCTCCTAGTTTTGGTCTCCTTTTCAAGTTGAAGTACCTTCTCTATGTCTACCATATCAAACCCTTCCATAATCTTAAAGATGTCTATTAGATCACCCCTTAGTCTTCTTTTTTTCTAAACAGCCACAGCCTGTTCAATCTTTCCTGATAGGTATAACCTCTCAGTTCTAGTATCATTCTAGTAAACCTTTTTTGCACCTTCTCCCATGCCTTTATATCCTTATTAAAATATGGAGACTAGAACTGTATGTCAAATGTGGTTCTATGCTGTATTTTGTTGAACTTCAGAATAATTGTGGTATTTTTAGAAATATTGTAAAATGAATTTCTGTAACATTGCAGGCAGTATTTAATGGAGGCAAAGGGAGTCTTGCCCAACGGCTGAAGAGCCGACGAGAGCCCCGCATCGCCTCTTTTCGGGAAGGCCCACCGCATTATATGCTAATCAGGCACTTAGCTGGGCAGCAGCAGGCCTTCCCTGGGATTAAGGACCCCAGGGACAGAAGTCCTGCCCGTTGAGAGCTGCTGGCCAATCTTTTACTCATCAGTGCCACTGGGGGACATGGTGGCTGTTGCCAGTAATGCACCCACCCAAGACCCAGGATCGTCAATGGACCCAGGCCACAGGTTAGAGATAGTGGGAGGGGTTTCGTGGGATGAGGGTCGCAAGGGAGGTGGGTGCAGGGGGGTCAGCAGCAAGGGTAGGGGGGTGGCTCTCAGCTGCACCCCCCCCCCCTTTCCTGATGCCAGGTACCTCGATCAGGCACTGAGTGCCTTTGAACAAGGGAGCGCCCTTCCCCCTCCCTCCACTGGGACCCAGCAAGCGACCCACACAGGTTTGTTTGTTGTGCTCCCCCCGTGGCGATGGGCCTGCCCGCCACTGGACTAATACTAGGAGTGGTTGGACATTAATTGCCCACTTAAGGGCCTCAATTGGTGGCGGCGCGGGAAGGCCATCCATGGGCCTTCCCACCTCAGACTTAATTGGGGTGGAAATAGGAAGGTGGTGGGGTTCCCACCCGCCACCATCCTGCCCAATTAAATGCTCTGTCCGCTGCCATACTCACTATGGGGAAAGCGTAAAATCCAGTCCAATGTTCTTGCCCTTTACTTATCAAAGATGATCAGCACTATTTAAGTTTGCAGTAAATGGAGTCAACTATTCTTTTCACTGCTAATTTGTAGTATGTTTATAATGATTTGCATGGAAGACAGCTAGATTTAATGTAAAAAATAATGAGATCACATATTATATACATAGATCTAATGAGCCAAGGTTTAGCAAGCTATTTGGTTGATATCCTGCCTGGGCTGATCCAGCAGCATTCTAAATTTTTTTTTGGTCAAAGTTCACAGGGTTATCACATTAATTGGTGACACCTTTGATGTTTAGATCGAAATATCTGCTCATGTGTGTTATTTTTCCTAAGGTCAATACTCTACATTTGGGTTGAATAATAAAAGACAAATAGCAATGTACATCACTGAAAATAAATTCTTTAAAATACTAAATTCCTTTTAAAATAAACCTGTTAACAGAACCCAAATAGCTGACTGACAATAATTCCAGGAATGTGAACTTTCCTTCCATCTCCTTGAATCTAATTTTCTCAATTACAATATAATGTCTTAAATATGTTCAGTAGCCTCAGGGATGCCCAACAGTGCTACCCTAAATTTGATTGTACAATAGTTGAGCTTAATTGAATTTTAAGATCTAATCTTGTAAGGGAATAGAGATAACTAAAAGCATTTTAGAAATTGTGTATGTACTGGAAGGTGTCAATATAAATATTTCAGGTCTGCTTAGTTTTATACAATAATGTGGGAAAATGCTATGTTTACTAAAGAACAAAGAAATCCTGTTTTGTGTTTTGTTAATTGGAAATCACCTTCAATGTTTGTTGGTATTGTCAAGGAAGATTATTGCACTCCTCTGTCTCTGGCAAATGTAAGTCAAAACGTACAGAAATCTGCAATACATGAGCTTCAGCCGAACACCACACAAAGCTGTTGCAAATTGCTACTGCGACATATGAGAACCACTTTGATCTGTGATAAAAGGAGTCACTGTCAGACGAGCTGCAGATTTGCTGTTGGTGCATTTAAAAAGTAGATGCTCATCAAATGCAAAGCGACCTATATTATTCTTTTGGGGAGATTGTCAATTTCTGCTGCTATTGTGGAACCAAATAGCCCTATATTGTCCCTTATTGTAAATGATCTTTGAGGCCTTTTGTTGGTGGAGAATTCTAAGATGAATAATTGAAAATGCAGCCATTGCAATTGTCTGAAATGCCTCCGCTTCGACATCAGTTGGAATTGATGGACAGGGTACAGCAGCCCAATTACTAGGAAGTAGCAATCTTATTCCATAGGGACAGAACATCTCAGCCATATCACCTGTAACTTCTCCAAAACAACACAACTGAAACCAAATCTCCTATAGCAGCAATTCAGTGCAAATAATAAATAATGACGTTTCTCTTTATAATTATTTTAAGACTGGTTAGATGACTTTACTGTTTAAACAGCTGTATTCCAGATGGCTATTGGTTTTGAACTTCACCATTTGTTAGTTTTAAATTCAAGAGTCACCCTATTGCTATTTCATGAGAAGAGGTAAATGCTGAAGCGTCTTAGCCCAAGCTTCTGAACAATTTTCTCCGTGGACTTTGTGACCACCCCTGTGCCCCTTCCTCCATCAACCGCACTTCCCAACCCACCAAAAAAAGCTGAAGGTGTCTAGAAGCAGTATATGATTGTGGTAATGCTGGAGATCCTGAAGGATCATCTTGATTGCCATTTATTGCATCCCACACAAGGGGCTGGATTATCTTCAACCCCTGCCAGGAGCAGCAGCGAGCAAAATAAATGACGGCCTGCCTGCACCGCCATGCCACCACGATCTTCCTCGCGACAACCCATGTTAATGAGCCGGTCAGGCCACCCCCTCCCCCCAATCACATGGAGGGTGTGGGGTCACCGACGCCGGCAATGCGTCAGCTGCCTGTGCGCAGGCGCTGGCACCATTTTGAAAGGGCAACCAGCTCTGCCGGTTCACTTACATTTTTAAAGTAATTCTCCCCCATATACCAATTAAACATCTATTGCCCCTTTCCCATCTCCCAATAACAATTAAATTCAATATTTGTCCTCTCCTCCCAAAACACTTACCTTCAACACTTGACCTTTCACCCCGCCCCCCCAAACTGAACAAAGTGCAGAGGTCACCCCTTCCCACGATCCCCTACACTAGTAATGTAAATCTGACCCCGTCCCCTCCCCCCACTGCACTAAAAATAAGTTCCTCCCTTCCCCACCACAGTTGCACCTGCTTTCTCTGGATGGGAAAGTGAAGGTATATGAGTGCCAGCCACCGCTCAGAAGATCGCAGTCCGAAGGTAAGATCATGGTGTATTGGATTTAAATGTATTCATCTTGTTAATTTAAATATGTTAACCGGGACCCGTCATTCAACGGTGGGGGGACTGCCACCGATCCTTGCTGCCGCCGCTGGGAAGATCGGGCCCAGCCATACCGGCGTCGGGCTCCGTGGCGGGCCGCTGCCGGAACGATCGGGCCCCCCCCACCACAGAGCCCGACATCATGAGCTCAGTAAAATCCCGGGCCAAGTTTTACAGAATGTACCTCTCCTTGAGTGATTTAATTCCAAAGAGGTGTAGGCAGATGAATGTACTTTTATATGCCACCTGGTCATGCCCGCTGAATGTAATCATTCCAGATGGTAGTATAGTGGTAATGTTACTGGACTAGTTATGCAGTGGTCTGGACTAATGCTCCAAAGACAGGAGTTCAAATTTCACCTTGGCAGCTGGGGGAATTTAAATTTGACTAATTGATTAGTAAATCTGGAATAAAATGCTAGTCTCAGTAAGAATGATCATGAAACATGGAGATTGTTATAAAAATACATTTGGTTCACACATGTCCTTCGGGGGAGGAAAGATTCGGTCCTTAACTGGTCTGGCCTACACATGACTCCAGATCCACAGCAATATGGTTGACTCTTAGCTGCCCTCTGGGTTGGTGTAGCAAGCTACTCAGTTGTATCAAACTGCTACAGAAAAACAGCATTGTGGGTGTACCTATACCACATGGAATGCAATGATTCAAGAAGGCAGCTCACCACTACCATCTCAAAGGCAATTAGGGATGAGCAATAAATGCTGGCCTTACCAGTGATGCTCACAGCCGAATAATGAATTAAAAAAAGAGCTGTCTGGGTTTATACAAAGGCCATGACCAATTGAAATATTTTTCCTATATTTACCAGAAGAAATAATTTGTTTGTATCTACCCCAATGAATCCCTTTACTATTTTAAGGACCTCAATTAGATTATCCCTCAAAAATCTAAATTTAAGAGAATACAAGTCAAGTTTATATAATAAAAGCAAAATACTGCAGATGCTGGAAATCTGAAATAAAAACAAGAAATGCTGGAAATTCTCAGCAGGTCTGGCAGCATCTGTGGAGAGAGAAGCAGAGTTAATGTTTCAGGTCAGTGACCCTTCTTCTGCTGAAGGGAGTGTATACGGGATGGTTTTCTAGACCAATACGTTGAGGAACCAACTACAGAACAGGCCATCCTAGACTTGTTTTTGTGTAATGAGAAAGGAATAATTGACAATCTAGTGGTGCGAGACCCCTTGGGGATGAGCGACCATAATATGATAGAATTCTTCATCAAGATGGAGAGTGACGTAGTTGATTCAGAGACTAGAGTCCTGAATCTTAGGAAAGGAAACTACGAAGGTAGGAAGTGCAAGTTGGCTAGGATGGATTGGGAACCGTTACTTAAAGGCATGACGGTGGAGAGGCAATGGCAAACATTTAAAGAGCGCATGGATGAACTGCAACAATTGTTTCTCCCTGTCTGGCGCATAAGTAAAACAGGAAAGGTAGCCAAACCATGGCTTACATGGGAAGTTAGAGGTAGCATTAGATCCAAGGAAGAGGCATATAAATTCACCAGAAAAAACAACAGACCTGAGGATTGGGAGCAGTTTAGAATTCAGCAAAGGAGGACCAAGGGATTGATTAAGAAGGGAAAAATAGAATACGAGAGCAAGCTTGCGAAGAACATAAAAACTGACTGTAAAAGTTTCTATAGGTATGTGAAGAGAAAAAGGTTGATGAAGACAAATGTAGGTCCCTTACAGTCAGAAACAGGGGAATTTATTATGGGGAACAAAGAAATGGCTGACCAACTAAATGCATACTTTGGTTCTGTTTTCACAAAGGAGGACACAAATATCACACCAGAAATGTTGGGGAACACAGGGCTTAGTGAAAGAGAGGAACTGAAGGAAATCAGTATTAGTAGAGAAATGGTGTTGGGGAAATTGATGGGATTGAAGGCCGATAAGTCCCCAGGGCCTGATGGTATACATCCCAGAGTACTTAAGGAAGTGGCCCTAGAAATAGTGGATGCATTGGTGGTCATCTTTCAAGATTCTCTAGACTCTGGAACAGTTCCTACAGATTGGAGGGTAGCTAATGTAACCCCACTATTTAAAAAGGGAGGTAGAGAGAAAGCAGGGAATTATAGACCTGTCAGCCTGATGTCAACAGAGGGGAAAATTCCAGAGTCCATTATCAAAGATTTTATAGCAGAGCACAGTGGGAGAATCGGGCAGAGTCAGCATGGATTTACGAAAGGGAAATCATGCTTGACAAATCTACTAGAATTCTTCGAGGGTGCAACTCGTAGAGTTGATGAGGGGAAGCCAGTGGATGTGGTTTATTTGGACTTTCAGAAGGCTTTCGGCAAATTCAAACATAAGAGATTAGCATGTAAAATTAAAGTGCATGGGATTGGGGGTAATGTGTTGTGATGGATAGAAAATTGGTTGGCAGACAGGAAACAAAGAGAAGGGATAAATGGGTCTTTTTCCAAATGGCAGGCAGTGACTAGTGGGGTACCGCAGGGATCGGTGCTAGGACCCCAGTTATTCACAATATATATTAATGGTTTAGATGAGGGAACTAAATGTAATATCTCCAAATTTGCAGATGACACAAAACTGGTTGGGAGGGTGAGTTGTGAGGAGGATGCAGAGAGGCTTCAGTGTGATTTGGACAAGTTGAGTGAGTGGACAAATGCATGGCAGATGCAGTATAATGTGGATAAATGTGAGGTTATCCACTTTGGTAGCAAAAACAGGAAGGCAGATTATTATCTGAATGGCTACAAACTGAGAGACGGGAAAATGCAGCGAGACCTGGGTGTTCTCGTACACCAGTCGCTGAAGGTAAGCATGCAGGTGCAACAGGCGGCAAAAAAGGCAAGTGGTATGTTGGCCTTCATAGCGAGAGGATTCGAGTACAGGAGCAGAGATGTCTTGCTGCAATTATACAGAGCTTTCTTGAGGCCACACCTGGAATATTGTGTGCAGTTTTGGTCTCCTTATCTGAGGAAGGATGTTCTTGCTATAGAGGGAGTGCAGCGAAGGTTTACCAGACTGATTCCTGGGATGGCAGGACTGACGTATGAGGAGAGATTGAGTCAGTTAGGATTATATTCGCTGGAGTTCAGAAGGGTGAGGAAGGATCTCATAGAAACCTATAAAATTCTAACAGGACCTGACAGGGTAGATGCAGGAAGGATGTTCCCGATGGTGGGGGAGTCCAGAACCAGGGGTCATAGTCTAAAGATACGGGATAAACCTTTCAGGACTGAGATGAGGAGAAATGTCTTCACCCAGAGAGTGGTGAGCCTGTGGAATTTACTACCACAGAAAGCAGTTGAGGCCAAAACATTGTATGTTTTCAAGAAGGAGTTAGATATAGCTCTTGCGTCTGAAGGGATCAAAGGGTATGGGGCGAAAGCGGGAACAGGTTCCTGAGTTGGATGATTAGCCATGATCATAATGAATGGCGGAGCAGGCTTGAAGGGCCGAATAGCCTACTCCTGCTCCTATTTTCTATGTTTCTATATGTACAAACGCATCAATAGGCTTGGTAATTTTAAGCCAACTCATCAGGTGGGAAACCCACAGGAACAAGTGGAATGTTGGTTTTAAAACAATATCACTCTCCATTCACTTCACTGGAGAGTATAACTGGTGTGTAAAACCAGCTTTGCTGGTTTTGATTGCACCTGATCCCGTCAGATTCCCAGTGGGCGGGTTAAGGTAAAATATCCCCCATTGAGTTAGTGTATGATCCCACAATGTTACGTAAACAAAACTACAAAAGCAACAGTATTATCTAAATCACTGTAAAATGCTGAACAAAGTCCTTGAATAAATCTTGAAAGCCTGCAGATGTATTTAGGTGGCAAAATCAACATAAATATTATTCAGAAAATAATAAAAATTGGGCCCATCGTTTGAGTTATGTGTTAATAATTTCATTCAGAACAGTCATCACTGTAGTTTGAAAATAATCACTGCATATGTTGAAAACTAATTTTTTGCGATTGTCAAAAAGGTTAATTATACCACAGGAGTTCCAATATTTTGATAAGACCTGTAAAATCTGATTGATTTCAATGCTTTCATTAGGAAGGAGTTGCCTGTGGCGGCTTTGGTCCAGTGATTGAATAAATTTTTCCTTATTGCAGAATGTAGTAGTGGCGAAGCTACACATTCTTGTCGCCATACACAGAGAATCAGCTTATAGGAAATCTGCTGCAGATAGGCTGGCAATTATAATTTAAAAAGGCACCTGCACATTGGTTTTGATCTGTATTTTCGCCCAGGGTTTTTGTTTTCTGTGGAAACTCCATTCTAAAAAGGTATTTATTTTCCGCTGTCACTTTGCAGACTGACATTTAAATGTCATGTATTTGAGTAATTTTATGAAAAGCTCAGCTCAGAGCATTTATCAGTCACTCCAAACTAGCAGAAAAGAAAGAGGTGTAGAAACACATTAAGAATTTGGACTCAACAATAAATTTGACATAATGTGGTAAAAGTCGACAGAGTAGAACTTGTTTTTGTCATCCTCATTTTCAATTATATTAACGAGGTTATAAATGAAAATCGCTGGATTGAAAACTAAAACAAAGAAGGAAAAAAAAACTGCGTCAAAAATCTGCAGTCCCCTGTAACTCCAGCAAAGTGAGGTGGAGGGGCTTCAGGTTAGTCCAGAATACAGATACACCAGGTCGTGACTTTCCATCGGAGATTCCGAATGGTCTTGTGAAGGTGAAACCTCCAGCCACCCCAAATTACCATTGCAGGAGATGAAGCTGGTGAAGGGGCACAGGGGCTCTTAGGCCAGGAGCTCCCATGTTGTGAGCATGGCATAGAATTGACAGGTTAGTACATCAAGTGATATCAAATGGTGGAAGTAGGGCCCATTTGAAGGTACAGGTTTGAAATTGGGACCCCCCAAGGATTTTGGTAAGATTGAATTTTCTTTGGTCAAGTGACTAGTCATACACTCATTCCTGGGGGCAGTGAGGAGGATTGGTTCTGCTAGAGGTTCTTGCTTTCTTCAGTGGGCAAGTGCCCAAGATGTGGCCCTACTGACGAGGTGTCCATCCAGGCTATTTAAATTTGGAAACCCCCACCCACCCTCCCTCCTTCTGAGCCCACAACTTTCAGGTTTCCTACCCCTGAAATAATGCCATGAGGTAAAAGATTTGAATGCTTAAGGTAAAACTTGTCTCTGTTATTTTAACTGAGATGTTATTTCATTTCAAAAAGGTTAAGGTTTCCACTAAATGTGAGTGAAGGGTACAATTTCAAACTTTAACCATTTGTACATATTTTCCTGCAATACACTGTAAATGTCAGGGTCACTGGCCAGGAGAGGAGGGTTGTGTAAAAGAAAGGATTAAAAATGAATTTGAACGTCAGATCATTCATTTCTCAGTGAAATGAGAACATTTTGGATACATTCTGATTCTGTGTTGGTGATGAGGGACCTCCCCACCAGCAAGAACAGAACGTTTATGCTTACCAGTTGATCTCTCATGGCATTGAGTAAGGAAAGTCAAGACTAAATCCAATATTCAAGCAGGTTCAAAACCATTAGGTAGCTGGGCCCAGGTGTGTGAGTGGGTGTAGGTGGTGGCGGTGGGTGGGGGGTGGTGTGTGGAGGAGCAGAGGAGGGCAAGCAGGATGGTGGGAAGGAGGAAGTAAAAGAGCAGGTGTTGGAACTCCTATGCTTGCATGGGAAGATGCCTTTAACTCCTCTCACTTTCTCCAAATAAAATGTGTCACTGTGGAAACTCATATGAGTCCTAGCTGTCCCTGCATTTTTGTGGGATACACAGAAAATTCTTTGTTCTGGTCCTACTCAGGTCCTTTCCCTCACCTCTTCTTCCAGTACTTTATCAGGATGGCTTCCTGCTCTCACCCTGAACTGTAACATTTCATCAACTTTCCTTCAAATTTCCAAATCTCCTTTGCCATCACATGGTCCATCTCCAACTCTTCCTTTTCCTTTCTCTACTTCTATATCTCCATTTCTGGGTTGACCAATATTGGCTATAAGTCCACTGACTCCCACAGCTACCTTGATTTAACTTCCTTCCACCTGCTTCCTGCAAGGAGAATAAGGACTTATTCTCTCAGTTTCTCCATCTCATCCATTTTGACAATGTTACCCTACCTGCCAGTGCTTCCAATATGTACTGTTACGGTCAAGTGAGAAGGGTTGAAGGGTTTCCCTCTTTTCCCTTTCCCTGTTAGACTACAACAGGTTTCTATCTTAAAGTGGATGTACTGGCCAATTCAGTAGGTGTTTGATTACTTACTTACTATGATCATAACAAGAACCAATTGGACAGGTTTTCTTGAGTTTAATGAAGAAAGAAGTTAATTTTATTGTACCTAAACCGAACTAATGAAATAACAAACAACGTGCCAACTTTCACTCACACAAACTCTGGAGGTTTACACACACACAAATAGGTTACAGAGAGGTAGATTGATTGAGTTAGAGTCCATAAAAAAAGGTATAGAGTCTATGGAGTTTGGTGATTCGGCTGGCTTCTAGCTGAATTCAGTGGTCCTGACACTTTTAGTTTGAAGAGGTAGGTGACTGGTTCGGTGTGTCTCTTGGAGATAGTGATGCAGATGATTTCCTCCAATGGGGATTCTGCTTGTAGCCAGAGTATGCAAAGGTGGTCAGTCAACAAACAGGATTTGAAAGCTTTCAAGCTGGAATGGAGAGAGAGAGGGACCCCCACTTAGGGTCTGCTAATGTCAGAGTCCAGTTGCTTCTCCTCTGCTGCAGAGAAAACACCATCTTAAAAAAAAACACAGATGGGGAAGGACTTGTCACATGACAGTCTCTCAGTCATTCAAATGTAGTAGTTAACAGTATTTTATTTGTTTGCTGAGAGAACAGGTAGTTCCTTTAAACTTCCTGTGTCTTGATTCTTGCTGAGAAATGCACAGACATTTTGTCTCTCTCCTCACAGTCCTTTGCAATGTAGGATACAGTGTAGCAAGAATGGTGATCATCTGAAGCTGAAAGATAACTTTGCTGGCAGCTTGTCTTTTAAAAATGCCTTTTTAAAAAAATATAAATTCAGATCTCCAGCCAGTGGATTAAAGAAAATTATTGTTCAATAAAGCCATTGGTTAACAGTACTCTTTACTCCTCAACCAAGTATTCCTTTCAACTATGGTTGATGGGGACCTCAACCGTGTCCGTCACATTTCCCACATTCCTGTTTTCGCCCTTTTCCCTCCTTCCAGAACCACAATAGGATTCCCCTTGTTCTCACCATCCACTCCACCAGCCTCCACATTCAATGGATTATTCTCTGCCATTTCCACTGCA
This sequence comes from Heterodontus francisci, assembly GCF_036365525.1. NCBI lineage: Eukaryota > Metazoa > Chordata > Chondrichthyes > Heterodontiformes > Heterodontidae > Heterodontus > Heterodontus francisci. Next base: position 70,708,619 of record NC_090385.1, read on the forward strand.
ATGCCACACCAAACACAACTTGACCTCCACCCCCATTTCAGCATTCCAAAGGGACTGTTCGCTCCACAACATCCTAGTCCACTCTTCAACAACTGTTCCCCTTCCACAGTAACTTCCCATACAAATGCAGGAGATGCACATCTATCCTTTCACCTCCTCCCTTCCCAACATCCAGGTCACCAACACTCCTTCCAGGTGAAACAGTTATTTACTTGTACTTCTTTCAATTTAGTATACTGTAATCGCTGTTCACAATACCATCTCCTCTAAATAGGGGAGACCAAATGCAGATTGGGTGATCGCTTTGCTGAGCACCTCCATTCAGTCTGCAAGGTTCCAGTTTCTTATTATTTTAATTCACTGTCCCACTCTCACTATGACCTCTCTGTCCTTGGCCTCCTGCACTGTTCCAATGGAACTCGACGTAAGCTCGAGCTACAGAACCTCATATTTCAATAAGGCACTTTGCAGTCTTCCAGATCCACACTGAGTTCAACAATTTCAGACCATGGCCACTGCTCCCATTTATTTCTAACAACAGCTGTTGGTGATGGTTCTGATCTTGCCATTTACACCTCCTCTACACCCATCTTTTGTTTCTTTACTTGTCCTATTACCACCCACTTTTCCCATGCACCATCATCCCTCTGGTTATTTAAATCGCTCCTGTCTTCCACCCTAAGACAGACCTTCCCTTTTGCTCTTCCTGCCTCTCCCCACCCTCTTCCTCCATCTCTGCACTTGCTTATAACCTGTTACATCTGTAACATTTTCCAGTTGCGAAAAAGGGTCACAGACCTAAAACGTTAACTCTGTTTCTATCATCACAAATACCTCCTGACCTGCTGAGTATTTCCATCATTTTCTGTTTATATTTCAAATTTCCAGCATCTGCAGTATTTTGCCTTCTGGATATTTTTCAGTCAAGTTCCCAGTCAGCATAAAACTGTCAAAAATTCAGCACAATTTAGCAGTCTTTCCCACAAAAGCCACAGGATGGCTGGTATGGGAAATAGAAACATCACATTCATGCAATAAGGGTGGTTCCAATGCTGCTTTGTAATTTGTGTACCGTTTACACATACTGCACGCATATACCTGGAAAGCTATTTAAAATGTGTGAAATAAACAAACTCTGCTACCAGGCTATATGTGCTTTTGAAATCTATAATAAAACTAAAAACAATGTGATTGAAAGTAAAAAATTATACTCCATTAGCAATAATAGCAAAGAATTGTCACAAAGCCAATTCCCAGCATTCTTTGACTGATAATTTGTACAGGTCCATGGCTAAAATGCACCTGCATAAAGATTCTATCTCATCTCAGCACACAATACCTTTAGGAAAATACTGACATTGAGAATCAAATCAAATGTTAAATCTCTGGAGAAAGGATGATGTATTAGTCATTCTACTTTGCTTTATCTAGGGACCGCTGTCAACCTCCATGTGCATGCTTCTGTAATTGAGACAATTACTTGCCCTTGTGTGTCTTACCGTAATGCAGACAGCGAGAAATTTGGATCGTTTGCATCCATTTTGGAGCACTATGGGTGCCTTTAGAGCTCCAAAATGGCTGTTGCAGCACATGCACATACTTGTTGGGGGTGGGGGTGAGGGGGGAAATTGCATCAGATGCCATGTTGGTGAAGGTTGTAGCAGGAGCACAATGAATGTGCAATGCTGATTTGGCATCAGGGGTGCCATTTTGGAACTCAATACTCCAGCTAATGCCCTCTCTTAACATGCATTCAGCAGCAGGAAGGAACCTCAATATTTAAAGGGATCATCAACTTACAGGTTAGTTACTGGTTGATTTTTGTTGGCTGTTGCTTGTATCCTACAAGGTTTTGGTGCTTTCTATAGTTGCTTTAAGTTGCAAATGTTTACAGGCAGTGGTTGCCAGGTATTGAAGGACGTTGTTCTGATTTTAAGTTTTCTGCACAAACCAGTTGCTCCCAGATATGGGTGCAGTAATATGCATCCTACTTGTAATACAGCATGACTTGGAGAATGAAGACTTTAAACTTCATATAGAGTGGGACAATGAAATTGGCAGGAGTGGTCTAGAAGATGAGTTTGTAGAATGTTTTCGGGACAGTTTCTTGGAGCAATACGCTGTGGAGCCAACTAGGGATAAATTTATCTTAGATCTAGTATTGTGCAATGAAGCAGGGTTAATAAGCAAAGTCATAGTAAAAGATCCACTGGGAAACAGTGATCATAATACCATTGAATTCCATGTTTGAAAGTGACATGCTCCAATCACAAACAAGAATCTTAAACTTAAACAAAGCCAATTATGTAGGCATGAAGGAAGAACTGGCTAGTGGGGAGTACACAGAGTGGTTGCAAAGAGATATTGACAGGTTAAATGAGTAGGCAACAAGATGGCAGATGGAGTATAATGTGGGGAAGTGTGAAGTTATGCACTTCGGTTGAAAGAATAGAAAAGCAGAATTTTTTTTAAAGGTGTGAAGCTTGTAAGTGTCGATATTCAAAGAGACTTGGGTATGCTTATACAAGGAATGCAGAAAATTAACATGCAGGTACAGCAAGCAATTAGGAAGGCAAATGGCATGTTGGCTTTTATTGCAAGGGGATTGGAGTATAGGGATAAGGAAATATTGCTACAATTGTACAGGGTTTTGGTGAGACCACATCTGGAATACTGTATGCGGTTTTGGTCTCCAGATTTAAGAAAGGATATACTTGCATTGGAGGCAGTGCAGCAAAGGTTCACTAGATTAGTCCCTGGGATGAGGGGATTGTCCCATGATGAAAGACTAGTAAATTGGGCCTGTATTCTCTGGAGTTTAGAAGAATGAGAGGTGATCTCATTGAAACATATAATATTCTAAAGGCACTGGATAGGGTAGACAGTGAGAGATTACTTCCGCTGGTCAGGCAATCTAAAACACAGGGGCACAGTCTCAGGATAAGGGGCCGATCATTTAGAACCAAGATGTGGAGAAATTACTTCACTCAAAGGGTTGTGAACCTTTGGAATTCTCTATCCCAGAGGGTTGTGGACACTCCATCATTGAACACATTTAAGGCTGGTTTCGACAGATATTTGGTCTCTCAGGGAGTATGGCGCGTGGGTGGGAATGTGGAGTTGAATCCTAAGATAAGCCATGATCATTTTGAATGGCAGAGCAGCCTCGATGGGCCATATGGTCTACTCCTGCTCCTATTTCTTGTGTTCTTGTGTGTTCACAGACAGCAGGATAAACTGCTGGAAGAGGTAGGAGGAGGGTGGAGAGAAAGGCTCTCAGAAGGCTATACCCACCCAGGGTGGCCAAGAGGAAATTTCACCTGAACTTCAGCAGGGAACAATGTATGAGACGTCTGCACGTCAGTAAGGATGTCCTCACCAAAGTCTGCCACCTGTTGTCGCCACAACTACAATTTTTATGTATCTGGCTCCTTCCAGGCTCGGGCTGGAGATATTTGCAACATGTCACAGTTTGCCTTGCTCTGTTGGAAAAGGAAGGTCATGAAGGCTCTCTATTTATTGATAACTAGCTATATTTCATTCTCTCTAGCCAGAGAGAAGCAGGCTGAGTGAGCACATAGCTTTGTGAGGATTGTAGGCTTCCCCATGGTGCAGAACGCCATTGACAACATGCACATCTCTTTGCAGGTGCTGTATATCAACTCTGAGATGTACTGTAACTGAAAGGGATTCCACTCCCTCAGCGTATAGCTGGTGTTCGACCATAGGCAGTGAATAATGCAGGACATTTCCTGGTATTCTGGCAGCAGTCATGATGCCTTCATTCTGTAGCAGTCCACTGTGCAAGCTACCACAGCAAACCAAAGGGTGCCTACTGGACAACAACTAGTTTCTGGTGTTGATATGGTTTATGACTTCAGTGCGAAACCCATGCACATATACACAGCACCCATGCAATGAAAGTAGTGCTGCTGCATGAGATATGATAGAGCAGACTGTTGGTGTACTGAAGCAATCCTTCCACTGCCTGTATCACTCTGGAGGAGCCCTGCAGTATTCTGCAAAGCGGGTGTCAAGATTCTTCATGGTCTACTGCATACTGTACAACCTCGTCATCATGAGGGAGCAGCCCTTGCCACCAGCTATACGGCAACCAGCTGAGGAGCAGAAGCAATAGTACAAGGAGGAGAAATAGGTTCCTGCTGCCTCCAGTTGTGCATCACCTTGTCCAGCAACAGATAGTCAATGTCGTGCAGTCCGTTTGAGTGATGTGACTGTCATGGTTGAATAGCTGTGAGATGTGAGTGAGATTTGCAGGAGTGCTAAGTATGTGAGGGTAGGTTGGAGTATATGAATGTCAGGTATGAATCTTAATTGATAGAGCTGATTGTTAGGTGAGTAATGGGGGTGTGATGATTAGAGTGTATGAAGCTTACAGTGCAGTAAGTAGGATACGGCATTTGAAGATGCATTCACTGATGTTAATCACTCATGTAAGATCATTGAACTTCTTGCAGCACTGCATACAAGTTCTTGACTCTTGACTCTTGGGCATTGACCTCCGTGGTTATCGCTCTGACTGCTTTTTCAGCATGGTTATGGAGGGCCTCCTGACCCCATGTGGACACAGGTCATCTCTCCTACTTTCCATCTCCTCCACCAAGGCCTCCAGCGCAGCATCCAAAACCTTGGAGCCCGCTGTCTTCCATGTTGTACTTTTCTTCAATGCTTCCCAGGTCAGATCCACTTCCTGCACGACTGCCAACATCTGCTCCAGCCACGATGCACATCCCCTTTAAGGGGTGCAGGCTAGCTTTTAGCAGTGCATGCTAGATTTAAGTGATGCTTGCCACTCACAATATTGGCCCCCTGCTGATGCATCTAGCCAATCAACAACATGGATAATGCTGGCTGGATATTGAAATAATTGAAATGAGCATGACACTGCCTGTATTGCAATCAAAAGGTATGGGTTCATCACACATCACAATCCCCATACCTGTTTTTACGGTCGAATGAATTAAGGCATCATAAAATTTAGCAAAATTTTAGACCTAGCTTGAACTGTCTTTATTTCTGCACTGACATTTCATTCATGTGAGAATAAGAAACATTTAGGCTTGATTTAAAATGGTGACTGTCACAGAAAACAAAATTGAGGCATGCAGTAGTAAAATGGCAGTTGGGGAAATTGAGCTTAATAACAACTTATATTTATATAGTACTTCCCACTGAGAAAAACACCATCTTACAGCATTTTATGGAAAGGTGGAGACCAGAAAGAAAAGAAATAGGGAGATGAAAATAATTGTCGGAGCAAATGCATGATCAAAGGGCAGAGGTTTAAGAAGGCAGGGAAAGCATTGGAAAAGATTAATGAATTTTGGAAGATGTTTCGTCAGGGCAGATGTATAGTGGCTGAATTAATGGCCACCGATGAAAATGTAATAAGTAGACCACTGTCCAAGCAGCATAAGGGCCTGGATTTTACCAGACCTCTGGGGACAAGTTGAGAGGCAGTTGGGGAGGGGGGGGATCATAACATGGCGAGGGGATGCAGTAGGTGGAGGGCCTGTTGTCCTCCCACCACCATGCCATTTTACCAGCAGCAGGGAAGGTGGATGATGGCCCTTTCCCAGAGAGGCCAATGGAGCCACTTAAGTCATAGAGTCATTTACAGCACAGAAGGAGGACATTTGACTCATTGAGTCCATGCCAGCTCTCCATGGAGCCATCCAGTCAGTCTTACTCCCCCACTCAATCCCCATAGCCCCGCAAGTCTATTTCTCTCAGGTGGCCATCTAACTTGCTCTTGAAGTCAGTGAGTTCCAGGAGATTACGACCCACTGCGTAAAAATATTCTTCTGCATATTCCCCCTGCATCTCTTGCCCAAATCCTTCAATCTGTGTCTCCTAGTCCTTGTATCATTAGTTAATAGGTACAATTTTTCCTTGTCTAACTTATCTAAGCCTGTCATAATTTTCTACATCTCTATTAAATCTCCTCTCAATCTCCTTTGTTCTAAGGAGAACATATGCAGGATTTCCAACCTAACCTTGTAACAAAAATCCTCCATCCATGGAACCATTCTGGTAAATGTCCTCTGCACCCTCTCAAGGACCATCACCTCTTTTCTAAAGTGTGGTGACCAAGAACTGGATGCAATACTCCAGCTGGGGCAGAACCAGAACTTTATAAAGATTCAGCGTAATCTTCCCTGCTTTTGTACTCTATGCCTCTATTTATGAAGCCCAAGATCTCATATCCTTTACTAACTACTCTCTCAAGATGTTCTGCCACCTTCAAAGATCAATGCGCATGGACCCCCAGGTCCCTCTGTTCCTGCACACACTTTAGAACTATGCCATTAAGTCTATATTGCCTTTCTTTTGCCAAAATGCATCACCTCACACTTGTCAGTATTAAATTGCATCTGATTATTTTCCTCTTCACCTGTACTGCTAGCTTATCTATGTCCTGTTGCAGGCAGTTCATATCATCCTCATTGTTTGCCACTCCTCCAAGTTTGGTGTCATTGGCAAATTTTTGAAATTCCATTCTGTATTCCAAGATCAAAGTTATTTATACACAGCAAAAAAAGCAGTGATCCCAGCACTGACCCTTGGGGAACACCACTATCTACCATCCTCCAGTCTATGACTCGCTGTTTTCAGTCCTTAAACCAATTTTTAAATTGAATTGGACAACAATCCTCCTATTCCATGAGACTCAATTTTGTTAACCAGCCTTTTATGTGGTACCTTATCAAACACTTTCTTAAAAACCATATAAACAACATCCACTGCATTCCTTTCATCAACCTTTCCTGCTACTTCATCAAAAAATTCAATTAGATTAATCAAACATGATTTGCTTTTTACAAATCCCATGCTGCCTATCCTTAATTAACTCAAACCCCAGTTTCTGTTGATTTTTTTCCCTTGATTATTGTTTCTAAGACCTTATCCACCATTGATGTTAAACTAACTGGTCTGTAGTTGCTAGGACTGTCCTTACACCCTTTCTTGAATAAGGGTGTCACATTTTCCACTTTCCAATCCTCTGGCACCTCCTCCATATCCAGGGAAGATTGGAAAATTATGGCAAGCCCTTCTGCTATCTCCATCCCCACTTCCTTTAGCAACCTGGGATGCAAGCTATTCGGACCAGGTGACTTATCTACCCTAATCACAGCCTACCTTTTAGTACCGCACACCACTCAATGTTAACCCTATCTAATGCCTCTACTCTCTCCGCTTCTACTGATATTTTGTCAGATTCTTCTTCCTTAGTAAACACTGATAGAAAGTACTCATTAAGTATGTTAGTCTTTCCCTGCGCCTCTAAGCATATATTACCCTCTTTGCCCTTAATAGGCCTCACTCCACCTCTTACTACTCGCTTACTATTTACATGCTGGTAGAAGGTCTTTGGGTTCCCTTCTTGCGTTGTCTGCCATTCTGTTCTCATATTTCTCTTTGCTAGTCTTATTTTCCTCTTCACCTCCCCTGCCACCTTATTGTATACGGCCTGGTTCTCACTTGAGGAGTTCACCTGACATGCATCATACACCCTCTTCTTTTGTTTCATCATAATCTCTATCTCCCTCATCATCAAAGGAACCCTGTTATTGGTTCCCCTACCTTTTGCCCTTGTTGGAATGTATCTAACCTACTATTTGTGCTTGTAGCTCATCAACCTTATTCACCACACTTGGTGCATTTACACACATGCATTATAATTCTATCTTTGCATTCCTTGTCGTCTTCTCAGTCCACTCCTATCTAATACGGACCTACTCCCCTCTCTAGCACTGTCTCACACTCTCACTCTGACCACACCTAATACTTTACAATTTCCTACTCTAGTGCTATCTGTCTATTCCAATTCTCTGTGCACCTTGGTGTATTATCTTGTATTATCTCCTGTTTCCTACACTCCTGCCAAGTTAGTTTAAACCTCCTTAATGACATGAGCAAATCGCCCCACAAGGAAATTTATCCCAGCTCTGTTCAGGTGCAACCCGTCTGGTCTGTATAGGCCAATTAAGGGCCTCTTTCTGCCACTGCTGGCATTTTACCATCGGCGGGTGGGCTCTCTCCTATGTGGGGAGATTGCCTCACTGCAGGCTTGGAGTTGTGGGGTAGCTTCTCCTATTCAGCCACTCTGTAGCTCATGGATGGGCCCTCCGGTGCCAATGGCCAACCCTGTGGCAACGCTCCCACTTGCCCTCACCAACCACCCCCTCCTCGTCTAGGCTTGCCTGACTGGTCCTGGTGCTCCCAGACCCCACTTACCTGGTTGGGAGGTCGGCCTGCTCCCATAGTATCCTTTCTTCCAGGTGCAATCCCTGCAGTGGCCTCTGCTCCCATTGGTGCTGCTGAGACTCCTGAGCTGCTGGGGGGTAGGTTCATGTCCTTTAAAGGGATGGGACTCCCAACAGCAACGAAATAGTTGCCGGACGACTGAAAAATGCAGCCAGGCATCCCGCAAACAGCTGAGATGGGGTTGCTCCCCGGCTTTCGGGCCTGTTCCCAGGCCCTCGCTGCGCTGACAAAATTCCGGCTAAGGAGTGTGCAGGCATGAACAAGTGGAGAAAATTACAGAGATAGGGTGAGGCAAAGCAATGCAAGGATTTAAATGTGAAGATGAGGATCCACTGGACTGAACAGATTGAACCTAGCTTCCTGTGCATGGTGGAATTTTACATACAAACATACGAATTAGGAGCAGGAGTAGGCCACTCAACCCCTCGAGCCTGCTCCGCCATTCAATAAGTTCATGGCTGAACTGATTGCTCCACATTTCCACCACCCCCAGTAATCTTCCACTCCCTTGTTTATCAAGAATCTATCTACCTCTGCCTTAAAAATATTTAAAGACTCTGCTTCCACCACCTTGAGGAAGAGAGTTCCAATGACTCATGACCCTCTGAGAGAAAATATATCTCCTCATTTCTGTCTTAAATGGGCGACCCATTATTTTTAAACAGTGACCCCGAGTTTGAGATTCTTCCACAGGGAGAAACATCCTTTCCACATCCACCCTGTCAAAACCCCTCAGGATCTTATATGTTTCAATCAAGTCACCTCTTACTCTTCTAAACTCCATTTTAAATGAGTTGAAGCTCATGGTGGAGTTTCAGAGGGGTAAAGGAAAGGAAGGAACTCACACTATGTAGTGTCTTTCATATCCTTAGGATGTCCCAAAGCACATTACAACCAATGAAGTACTTTCAAAATACTTGTACTGTTGAAATAGGCAGCTCTTCTTCAAATACTGCTAAGGGATCTTTCATGTCCATCTGAGAGGGGCAGACGGGATTTGTAATAATGTTTCATCTGATCTATGGCACCTCTGGTAATGTACATTTGATCAATATTGCACTAGCCTGTGATTCTGTGCTTAAGCCTCTGTTGTGGGGCTTAAGTCAGTTAGTGGATTTCTCAGTGGTTACTGTCACAACAAAGGATTGTTAGTCTGGTGACAATAACTCCCCTTATAATTCACACACAAGTGGGTTTTATGATAACATTATTATTACAGTGTACTGATTTGGTCTTCCATTTATAGTAAAAGACATGCAAATAATACAACCTGTTTCCTAGGCTCCAGCTACCTTCAAGAACACTCTTTTGTGTCAGAGAACAACACAAGACCTAGAGTGCTTAGCTACCACCCTCTGCATGACTGCATTGCCCCTGACCCTGAGAATGCCCTGAAGTTAAAAGGAACCTGGTTCCATTCTTATACTATAATACAACCTTGGCCTGTGCTTACCTAACCTAGCTTGTGCATTTAGTGGAGACCATAGTTTATAATCTTTTCAGCCTTTGCTTCTGTGCTACAAGCTTTTTTTTTAGAGATACAGCACTGAAACAGGCCCTTCGGCCCACCGAGTCTGTGCCGACCATCAACCACCCATTTATACTAATCCTACACTAATCCCATATTCCTACCACATCCCCACCTGTCCCTATGTACTTCCCTACCACCTACCTATACTAGGGGCAATTTATAATGGCCAATTAACCTATCAACCTGCAAGTCTTTGGCATGTGGGAGGAAACCAGAGCACCCGGAGGAAACCCACGCAGACACAGGGAGAACTTGCAAACTCCATACAGGCAGTACCGAGAATTGAACCCGGGTCACTGGAGCTGTGAGACTGCGGTGCTAACCACTGCACCACTGTGCCGCCTTTGTTTATAGCACAGTAAGTGCTTCAACCAAATGTTTATCCTGTTCTCTAGACAATTGTTTATATATAGATTGAAGGTTAATGCTGAGATAGATTGACTTTTTAACTCATCTTAAGATATTCTAACAAAGCCCATGACTTGTGACTCAGAGGAATTAGGTTGAGGAATTTCTTTAGGGGTTTGAGCAGGTTGTATTCAGATGTTAAACTGCAACATGTTATGTTTCGTCCACAACGTCAAACAAGCACTCTGACAGCATAGCAATCAGTTGTGGAATCAAAAGTGCTGGAGGAGGAGTAAAACTGGATATTGTCAGAACACAAATAAAAGTCGCCTTTTCAATTTTCACTGAGTCGTAACATATAGATGAAGAATTGTAAGGACCAAAGCTGGAAACCTGGGGTACACCAGAGATGGCCATTCAGATACAGGAGGAGAGGATATTGCGGGAAATGTGTTGAAAAACCTAGAACGGGTATAGATGGAGTCATGAGGGGCAGTACCATCGTAGTGCATTACGAGAGATAGGAGGCAAATGATGTGTAAACCAAATCAAAGACCAAAGAGAGAGCAAGGGGGAATCAAGGTTGGCAATGAAATGGTAAAACTTCTTGTAGTTACACAGCATGTCATTAATAACTTTGGCCAGGGCACTCTCAATACTAGAGGGAGAAGTGCACATTTATTTGGATGGCAATGGCAAGCTCCAGAATCTTTGGGGGGGATTTTATGCTCTCCCCCACAGTGAGTTTGGAGGCGGGGAGAGCATTTAATCAGCTGGGATGGTGGCGGATGGGGGTCCCCGCCACCTTCCCGCCTCCACCTCAATTAAGTCGGTGGCAGGAAGGCCCATGAATGGCCTTCCCGTCCCGCTGCAATTAATGCCCAATTAAGGACCTCATCGTGCCGCTGCCAGTATTAGCCCAGCAGTGGGTGAGCCTGTTGTCACTTGGGGACACATCAAGCAAACCCGTGTGGATTGCTTGTCGGTTCCGGGGTTCGGGAGGGGCTGTCCCGTGACTCACTTGTGGCCTGGGTCCCTTGATGATCCTAGGCCTCAGGTGGGTGCATTACTGACAGCAGCCATCGCCTCTGCAGTGACACTGCTCAGTCAAAGAGCTGCTGGCCTCTGACTGGCTGGCAGCTCTCAGCAGGCGGGACTTCGATTGCCTTAATCCCAGGAAAGGCCTGTCACTGTCCACTTAAGTGCCGAAGTGGCACATAATGTGGCGGGCCTTCCCCAGAAGAGTGTTGCAGGGCTCTTGCTGGCTATTCAGCTGGAGGCTGAGACCCCCGTCTGTCTACATAAAATCCACCTCCCCCACTTTGAGTAGAAAGGGAGGATGGAGATGGTACGGTAATTAGCACAAGACCATAGACTTTAGGAAAGGCTTTTTAAAAAATGGATAATCACTGCAGTTTTGAAGGTGGGGGGAATGAAGGAGGGTCTGATAGAAGAGATGAGCCTGATGATGCCTGAGGTGGAAATAATGGAGAGCCTATAGAGAGTTATGTAGTCAGAGCTAGGATAAGGGGTCAGCAATCAGCAGGAAGTTCAGAAGAGCTGGAGGAAGCTGAATACATTTTGAAGACAAAGCAATCCAATCAGTTGTGAAGATGGTAGAAATAGGGACAAGAACTTGGAGTACATGGTTTGTTTTTCTGAAAAGGAGACTTGGAGTTCCTTTGTCCCTTGAGGATGATCCTGAAGTATAGGTGCTCCCGCACCGTTACCTCTGGAACCTCCAAGGATCTGGCCTTGGACCCTTCCTATTTCTCATCTATGTGCTGCGCCTTGGCAACGTCAACTGAAAACACAAAAACAAGTTCCAAATGCACAATGATGACATCACTTTTACCTCAGTACCACCTCTCTTGGGCCCTCCACTGCCTTTGCTTTATCATGCTGCTTGTCTGACTTCCAATATTGCATGAGCAGAAATTTCTTCCAACTAAATATTGGGAAGACCAAAGCCATTGTCTTTGATCCTCATCACAAATTCAGTTCCCCAGCCATCAATTTGATCCTTCTCCCTAACCACTGTCTGAGGCTGAATCCGATCATGTAAGCTTGGCATTGACCCTGAGCTGAGTTTCTAACCCTATATCCTCTCCATTATCAAGACCTCCTACTTCCACTCAAGTAACATTGCCCATCTTTGCCCTTCCTCAGCTCATCTATTGAAAACTTCATCCTTTTTTACCTCTAGACTCAACTGTTCCAAAGCTTTCCTGCCCAGCCTCCCATCTTGTGCCCTCTGTAAATTTGACCCAATTCAAAACTCTGCTCTCTTTTTTTTTAGAGATACAGCACTGAAACAGACCCTTCGGCCCACCGAGTCTGTGACGACCATCAACCACCCATTTATACTAATCCTACACTAATTCCATATTCCTACCACATCCTCACCTGTCCCTATATTTCCCCACCACCTACCTATACTAGGGGCAATTTATAATGGCCAGTTAACCTATCAACCAGCAAGTCTTTGGCATGTGGGAGGAAACCGGAGCACCCGGAGGAAACCCACGCAGATACAGGGAGAACTTGCAAACTCCACACAGGCAGTACCCAGAATTGAACCCGGGTCGCTGGAGCTGTGAGGCTGCAGTGCTAACCACTGCACCACTGTGCTGCCCTCTGTCTCCAAACTCGCACTAAATCCCATTTATTCATTAGTCCTGTGCTCACTGACCTCCACTGACATCCTGTCCGGCAATGCCTCGATTTTAAAATTCTCATCCTTGTTTTTAAATCCCTCTATGGCCTTGTCCCTCCCTATTTCTGTCAGCTCTTCCAGTCCTGCAGCCTTCCGAGATCTCTGCGCTCCTCCAATTCTTCCTTTTGCACATCCCTGATTTTCATTGCTCCACCATTAGCACCCGTGCTTTCAGCTACCTAAGCCCAATGTTCTGGAATTCCACCCCCCACCCCCACGACCACCTCAATCTCCTTCTTTAAGATGCTTCTTAAAGACCAACTCTTTGACCAAGTTTTTGATCACATATACCAATATCTCCTTAAGTGACTCAGTGTCAAATTTTGATTGATAACACTCCTGTAAAGTACCTTGGGATGATTTTACAATGTTAAAGGCAATATATAAATGCAATTTATTGTGCTTCTTGTTGTTGTATGCAATGTAGCAGCATGAGCCAGCACTTTAAGGAGGCTATAGCAGGAAACCTATGGCCATTGCACCTTGATTGTAGACTGCACATGTAATCTGTTCTTAATGTCGTCCTAAAGCATTGCAGCGTATATAAATACCATACTGTTTAGCTGAGTTTATGCTGAATGACCCTTGCCATCTGCATTTGATTCCCCCAAACTACTTAATGTTTTTCAGTGATTGCATTCACAAACCTTTTCTCAACAAATCTCATTGTAAAATGAATGTAAAAGATTACAAGTTTACATATGAGGCCAGAATGATGCCATCAAACTGTCATTATGTGCAGATTGTAGTCTACTTGTTTATCAACATATAGTATAGCTTGAGGAAATAGTATATCTGTTTGCAAAAAAAGCCAGCTGATAGTTATTTTACGAAGAATTGAGATGTAACAAGACATTATTTGTTCCCTTTTCTCATAGTGCTCAGGTCATCTGGCAGTATACAAATTTGTTTTGGTGTTTCCTCAGGTCTTAGGAAGTATATTAATTGTCAGGCTAATTTATTAGAAGATAGAATGTGTAAACTTCTTAGGATAATGGGGTAAAAATGTTATCTTCCTCTATCGTATAGTCAGGGATCTGCAGAGAAAGCCACCAGCACCTAGCAAGAGATGTGTTCAAAATGAGACAGGGAGAGAGGTACGAAGATAGCATTCGTAAGCATGATGGTGACGAGTCAGGGGACAGAGAAATCTGTCTGTCACAGACTTATGACTTTCTGTGCTTACCACTGTAAATTTAAATTCTAAATAATTGAAACACTGGCAAAGCCACTTGACAATCTGGAGTAAAATAATGGATACCTTCAAAACAGATTGCAAATAACACACAGATGTACAAGTACTCCAAAATTTGCATTTCAGCTCATGCCAGCTATGCTTGGACACTTGAAAAAACCCTCAAAATTCCCAACAGATTACTTCCCTTCTATTCAGTGGATATTCTGTAACAATTTACATCAAAATATATTTCATAGAGTTCTACAGATTTTTGCAACTTAAATAAACAGGATATACAATTCAAATGAATTCTGAGATTGTTCACGGTGAGGAAGCATCTTCGAGCACTGGCATTTGTTCAGTTGTTGTCCACAGTCTCTATCAAATTTCCATAAATCTTGTGGTTCATTTGCATGCCAATCTTGGAACTGAAATCACCTCATAACAAGCAGGATAGCACGCTCCTCTGTCTCTTTGCTGAATGCTTCATTGTTAAATCCTTCTCTCGGGTTTCCAGGGAGCAGTAGAGGTGATCTCAGTAATTGGAATGGTCCGTGACAACAATTTGTAATCTATTCATTAATTATGATGCCCAATATACAGAAAATGACATCATTGTGCACAGAGATTTTGGTTGTCTTGCCAGTGCTAATTGCTTCTTAAGGAAATGGCAATCAGGGACTTGAGGACAGGCAGGGCACAGACACTTACTATCGCACCCTGTTTTTCAGTTTTTTCACAGTTTGCATCTAATTAGCTTAACTGTTCTACACAGTCACTGAGATCAGCTCAAGGTCATCCGGAAGAATTAAACACAGGCACTTAGTACATTTCAAATGGGAAAAAAAGTATTATTAAGAAAGACACCCATTGACTTTTATATCTATTGAGCATGATAGTAGCGGTTGTGAAAGCACACAAAGTATGGTGAATAAGGTTGGTGAGCTACAAAAACAAATAGCTGTGTGGGAATATGATGTGGTGGCAATAACGGAAATGTGACTTTAAAATGGTGAGGATTGAGTTCATTCAAGGATACAAAGTGTTCAGAAAAGATAGGGAAGGAAAAAATGGAGGTGGGATGGCAGTACCAATTAGGCAAGATATTGTTGTGTTGGAAAAGGAGAATGTCCTTGAGGGGGCAAAGACAGAATTATTTGGTTAGAGTTGAGTAGCAAACAATGTATGATCACACTGGTATTCTATAGGCCTCCAAATATTGAGAGAGACAGAGGAGCAAATCTGCAGGGAAATCACGGAGATGTGCAAGAACTACAAAGTGGTTATATTGGGAATTTTACCCAAGCATCAACTGGGATAAGGGAAAAGAGGGGGTTGAATTTCTGAGATGTGCTCGGGAGAACTCCTTTGACCACTATGTTCTCAGTTCAACTAGGAAGACGGCATTGCTGGATCTGGTGCTGGGGAATGAGGTGGGCCAAGGCTGTGGGGAACATTTTGGTAAGAGTGAGCATCATAATCATAAGGTTTAAATTGGTAATGGAGAAGAGCAAGGAACAATCTAAAGGCGAACTTCTAAATTGGAAGAGGGCTAAATTCAATACAATGAGAGGAGATCTAGCCAGGGTAAAATGGAACCAAAGACTGACAGGAAAAACTGTAACAGAACAATAGGTGATCTTTAAGGAGGAGATGTTTCAGACACAGGCTAGGTAAATTCCAACAAGGGTGAAAGGTAGGGGAACCGAAGCCAGGGCTCCTTAGATGACGAGGGAGATGGAGAATATGATGAAACAAAATAAAAAGAGGGTGTGTGATACACGTCAGGTGAATTCTTCAAGCGAGAACCTGGCCAAATACAATATGTTGAGAGGGGAAATGAAGAGAAAATTAAAACTGGCAAAAAGGGAATATGAGAATAGAATGTCAATTAACATAAAAGGGAACCCAAAAATCTTCTACCAGCATGTAAGTAGTAAGCGAGTCATGAGAGGCACAATGGGGCCTATTAGGGACAAAGAGGGTGATTTTTGCTTCGAAGTGCAGGGCAAGGCTAGAATACTTATTGAGTACTTTGTATTGGTGTTCACTAAGGAAGCAGATGCTGACAAAATATCGGTCGAAGCAAAGTTGGTGGAGATAATGGATGGGGTGAAAATTGACAGGTAAGAGGTACTGGAAAGACTGGCTATGCTTAAAGTGGATAAGCTGCCTGGTACTAATGGCTTGAGTCCTAGGTTGCTAAGGGAAGTGTGGATTGAGATAACAGAAGGGCTTGGCATAATCTTCCAAACTTCCCTATATATAGGGAAGGTGCCAGATGATTGGAAAGTGGCAAATGTGACACCTTTCTTCAAGAAAGGGTGTAAGAATATTCCTAGGAACTACAGGCCAATAGGTTTAATATCAATGGTGGGTGAGGTCCTAGAAACAATGGCCCACATCTTTCTGGCAGTGGTAAAGCTGTGGCTTACGCTCCTGACTGCCGAAAAAGTACACACTTACCTGGTTCGTAGTTTACAGGGAGACCCTTCAGTTCTTCCTACAGCGGGGTCTACCGTCTGGACAAGCAGCGTGGGCTTTTCGTGTTCGGAGACTTGTAAAAACTGTTCTAAACTTTAAAATACATTTAACACTTTTATAACAGTTTTAAAATTGTGCAAAGTAACCTCCAATGTGATCGGAGAACATCCATTAAATAATCCCTGACATGAATATACTCCTGTTCCTTGTAAATATAAAATATTCACAAATCTTTGAATTGTAGAAATGTATTGCAAATATCAATATTAACAAAAATTATAACACAAACCCTGCAGCTCTAATTCATTTGAAGCTGTTTTGCTGATATTCAAAAACATGAAGTATATTTTGGAGAATTCAAATGGAATGTTGGTTTGGCAATTTGAATATTATTGTTTTCCTTATTGGTATCATACAGCCACAATTTGGCATACCTAAAAATGCTAGGAAAGGAAATGTGATTGTTAGCAGACTTGAAAATTCTTTGACACTTCCAGCCTTGTTCTATTTTCGAAAACATTTCTTTTACGATGACTAGATCTTGGCATGAAATGTGTATTGTCTATGTCTGGACTTCAGTGAGCATTCAAGCTCTGGTGGAAGATGTGACACCCTTGACAATCTTTTACTGCGAGAATGTACCCTGGAGTTATAGAAGTTTCCACCTTAACATTAGAAGAAGCGAAGCTTTAAGCTTGAGCGGTGAGAAGAGGGACGGGAAAAGGGCACAAACGTCCCCACAAAAACTTGTACTTAACCTACGACCAGGTGAACTCGCTGAAGAATGGCATTCTTGTGAACTTGCACGTGCATTTGAAAAGAAAGTGCATACAACTTTGGACATAGGTGTTGGGGATGGGGGAACTGGGGAGACTGGGGGAGGGGGAAACGGAAGGGGGGATGCCAGGGGAAAGTGGGGGAATTTGGGGGGGTGGAGTAAGCTGGGGTATTAGTGGCAAGCTAGATGTGCCGAGGGGGAGCTGGGGTTGGGCGGGGTGGTGGGGGGGTGGTGCCGGGGGGAGGTTAGATGGTGGTGCCGGATGGGGGAGCGGTGTGCCGGGGTGGGTGGGTGGGTGGAACCGGGGTGAGCTGGGGGATGCTCTGGATTTGGGGGGTCGGGGGGAGTGGGTGGGTAGCTGGTGGGCTGCTGGGGAGTCAGAGGAACAGGTGTGTTCCAACACTTCTGTTGCTTTGTGTTTAAAGATGTGCTCCTGAGCAGGCTCTGTGCCTGCTAGTATCAGTCCTATCAGGTCTTTGTAAAAACATGTGTAACTGCTGGACAATTAGCCCAAGTTCCCAATTTACAAGTCCCTGGCCCTTTAGAAACTGGCCTGGCGGAGCCATCAATGTGGGCTGTGCCGGAGTCCTTTGAGGTGCACTGCAAATTTCAGTTTTTGGCACAAGTGCAATTGCCAGCAGTTGCGGTGCCATCGCAGCCCTCGATAGCGGTGAAAGTCTCAGCTTTCACTGCTGTTGGGTCCACAAGAACCGAGGCACTAATCAAGGAAAAATTTAACAGGCACTTGGAAAAGTATGAGTTAATTAAGGCAAGACAACATGGATTTGAAAAGGCAGATGCTGTTTGACTAATCTAATTGAATTTTTTGATGAAGTAACAGAGAAGGTTGATGAAGAGAATGCAGTGGATGTTGTCTTTATGGATTTTAAGAAAGTATTTGACAATGTACCACATTAAAGGCTGATTAACAAAATTGAGGCTCATGGAATAGGAGGGTCAGTGTCCAATTGGAAAAAAAAGCTTAAGGACAGAAAACGCAAGTTGTGGTAAATGGTTATTTTTCAGATTGGAGGATGGTAGATAGTGGTGTTCCCCAAGGATCAGTGCAAAAACTATATAACTGACTTGGATCTTGGAATACAAAGTAAAATTTCAACATTTGCCAATGATACCAAATGTGGAAAAATGGCAAACATTCAGGATGATACCAAACATCTGCAACAGGACACAGATAGGCTAGCAGAAGGGGCAGCCAATTAGCAGATGGAATTTAATACAGAAAAGCATGAGGTGATGCATTTTGGCAGAAGGGATAGGAAGAGGCAATCTAGATTTAATGGCACAGTTCTAAAGTGTTGCAGGGACAGAGGGACCTGGGGGTTCATGAGCACAGATCTATGACAGTAGCAGAACATATTGAGAGAGTAGTTAGCAAAGCATATGGGATCTTGGACTTCATAATTCGAGGTATTGAGTTCAAAAGCAGTGAAGTCATGCTGAACCTTTATAAAGCTGCAGTTTGACCCCGACTAGAGTCTTACGAACAGTTCTGATCACGACACTTTAAGAAGGATGTGAGAGGGTACAGAGGAAATTTACAGAATGGTTCCAGGGATGAGGGATTTTAGATACAACAATAGGTTAGATAAACTGGGGTTATTCTTCTTGGAGCAAAGGAGATTGAGGGGAGATTTGATAGAGGTGTACAAGATTATGACAGGTTTATATAAATTAGACAAAGAAAAGCTGTTCCCATTAGTTGAAGGTACAAGGATTAGTGGACATAGATTTAAGATTTTAGGCAGGAGATATCTGGGTGGGGGGGGAGGGTGGGTGGGGAGGGGGGTGCGAGGAAGAACTTTTTTACACAATGAGTCATAATGACCATAATGAACTGGCTGCCTACAAGGGTGGTGGAAGCAGAGCTGATCAATAGTTTCAGAAGAAAATTGATGGGCATTTGAGGGAAATAAACTTGCAGAGCTACGGGGATAGAGTGGAGAAATGGGACCAACTGGATTGCTGCACAGAAAGCTGGCATGAACTCGATGGGCTGAATGGCCTCCTTCTGTGCAATTATGACTCTATGACTCTAATGGACTAGTAATCAAGAGATTGTGCATTCAAATTCCATCACAGCTGTTTCAGCATTTGAATTTTCTTTTTGCAAATTAAAAAGCTAATATTAGTAAACAACAGCAAAAACAACTTATATTTATATCGCACCTTTAATTTAATAAAATGTCCTAAGGCTTCACAGGGGCATGATAAAACTAAGTATGATACTGAGCCACAGAAGGAGATATAAAGACAGATGGCTAAAAGCTTGGTCAAAGGAGTGTCTTAAAGGAGGAAAGCAAGATAGAGAGGTAGAGAGGCAGAGAGAGGGTATTCCAAAGCTTTGGGCCAAGGCAACTGAACGTGCAGCCACCAGTAGTGGAGCAATTAAAGTCAGGAATGCATAAGAGGCCAAAATTAGAGGAGCGCTGCTATCTTGGAGGATTGTGAGGCCGGAGGAGAATACAGAGATAGGGAGAGACAAGGCTGTGGAGAGATTTGAAAATAAAGGTTGAGAACTTTAAAATCAAGTTGTTGCTTGACCGGCAACCATCAGCAAGAACAGGGGTGATAAGGGAACGGGACTTGGTGCAGGTTAAGACACGGGCAGCAGAATTTTGGATGACCTCAAATTTGCAGAGAGTAGTATTTGGGAGACCAGCCAGGAGTGCATTGGAATAGTCAAGTCTAGAGGTAACAAAGGCATGACTGAGGGTTAAAATAAGAGTGATCAAGAAGTTATTCCAATATTGGAAAAAAAAGTCTCATATAATGTCCTTTACGAAAGGAAACCTGCCATCTTTATGCAGCCTGGACTGTATGTGACTCCAGTCCTACACCAACATGATTGACTCTTAATTGCCCTCTGAAGTGACCTGCTAGATTGCAAGGAGAAGGTTCACCAACACCTTTTCATGGGAAACCAGTGATGGGCAGTAAATGCCAGCCCTGCATCCTGAGAATAATTATTTTTTAAATGTGTCTGCAAGCTGGAGCTTCATCTGATCAAAAGCAAAATGATTACTAAAAAAGAATCAGGATAGTTTATTAGGTCAAATAAGCTGTACGAAGAAGCTAACCGAACTTAGAAATCTTCAGGAGGAAGTAAAGCACTGAATTCGGTCTTTTTCTCACTGTCTCTTTTCATTTCCACCATGCTACTTTCTCGGCTGTCTTATTATTATGTAACAAGATTCTATTGCTGTTTACAGGTCTCCAGTAAAACATTAAATCCATTAAGAATCATAAGTAATATTACATTATTAAGATGATTTCTGGTTTGAGTAGACGCTAACCACTATGATACAAATTTGACCTCCATATGTACCATCTACAGCTTAATTGGGAAATGCAAGGCTAGCTTAAGAATCCTGTCAATCCTGCTATCACAGGGCACCTGATATGTACAAACTTACGAATTAGGAGCAGGAACCCTTTAAACCCTGATATCATCCTTGTGGATCTTCATTACACCCTTCCAAGGCCAGCATATCTTTCTTGAGGTTCAGTGTCCAAAAGTGAATGCAGCACTCCAGATGGGGACTGTCCAAGGCTCTGTACCAGTGAAGAATCAATTCCTTACTTTTTGTAATCCAACCTCCTTGTAATAAGGACCAACTTTCCATTAGCCTTTTTGATTACTTTTTAAGTATGGAAACCCTGAACAATCATCTACTTTACTACCCTAGCGGATCTGGGACCAACTGTAGCAAACCGTCTTGAGATCAGCAACCTCAGCAAAAGCTGGAGGTCAGACCCAGGATTTTTCTAATCTGTCTGGCTCAGCTACTCACTACTAGAAGATACTGAGCCATTAGAAAAATTCACATTATTCAAGTTTGACTATTTGCTTTTCTTGACGTAACATTTCTATGCTCATAGTGGCTCTGGAATTATGATGGAATTAGTATTCATTTATCTGTTTCTGATCTTAGCCTTGAGATACCTGATGTGATTTCTTATAAGGTATTTATCCAGATTTTTGAAAACGTAATTAAGAACTACCAAATGAACTGCATTTCCTGGGAAACTATTCCCCATATTTACCTATCATGTCCCCTTTTAACCTCTATTTCTGCACTGGGTTCATTTTTGCAATTCCCTCTTCATAACTTAGAACTTATATTTATTTCCTTCCTGATGTATAACACATCAGTATTTCACCAAGTACAATTTACCTGGGTGCTCCTAGTTTCCACTGGAGAAAGTGTTGGAGATGTCCCAACATGAAAGCTTTGCTGATCAGAGATTACCTCTGTGATCTCTCAGTAATAGGATGTGAATTGCAACTAAATCTAATGAACTGTATCCTGGGTTACTTCTAGACTGTGTCTGGGGATAATACATACAGAAGCTACTTCAGGGCATACATATTATCAGAAGGCAATGCATGTCATCAGTGTGACAGAGGACACTCTACTGATATATTTGTGTCTCCATATAGAGTTACAGATATGGAAACAATTCACCAACCTCTTTATTTTTGGCCATACTGAGACATAAAATCTGATTATCACAATCCACTTATGAGAAAACACATATAAAATATTTGATTAAATCTGTCAAACATAACCCAACCTAGCTATTTCCATGGCACTGATCCTCCTTGAATTTAGTCAGTGACTGTTTCTGTGTCCTGTTTCGAAGACCAAAAGGTCTAATTTTCATGTCTTTGCATCAAGGTCAGGCAGTAAGGAAGCTTGATTTGAAGCTATTCACTGATGCTGTCATATAAATATCATCCTATTTGTTCTATGTTATATTTTGTTTGATACTCCTTTGCTTATTTCTTTTGATAGATACAATAAAAAGACCACAAAAATACAGTAGACATAATTATAATCACTTTTGCTACCTCTTTATATATTTCTCATAATCTCGACTGCTGTCAATTTGCTATTTTAGTCTTTATGTTCCTGATAAAACTTTACTATGAAATAGAAGTGTCTCAACAGACTATCAGAAAGCTTGCTGAGCAAGATAAATTGACTTCGACAAAAGTAAAAGACAGAATTTAAAGAAAAAACTGCCTTCTATTCACTAATTTCTATTTGACTTGTATTACAAACTAAATTTGTGGAGAGTCTGAGGTGCTTGCTGGTCTCAGTCTTTATTATATCCCTTTCCTACAAATCAAATTGCCTTGTATAAAGCTGTTTTAAAAGTAATGAATCCCAGGTGATAGAGTGTATGAACAGAATTGAATGCAGTGGCTGAGATCTGCAGATTATATTGATTCTGTGTTCCAAACGTCTCCCTGACTGACTGCCACCCAAATTATCACAATCTACAGCTTGAAAGCTTAGTTCTTCAAAGATGTGACTGAGGTCTTAAACACATTTCTTGTGTAATAACCAGCTTAGTGCAACAAATAAAAGTCTAACGTTTAAAGTGTAAGGAAATTGCATTAAATTCTAGTAAAAATGCAATTTAATTTAACATTGTCTTTTTCAATTTGTTGGTATCCTAGCGTGTTTTATTGTCAATAATAGATGCTAGAAATTTTGTTAGAGAAATAAAAGCTTGACAAAGACTTGGAATAGCTATCCATTTTCACAGCTTTCTCAAACAAAAACTGTTTAGTTATTTTTCAAATGTTTCTTACCACCCTTCTGTATATATAAAATGTGGATGGTTTCTTACATTAGTTTAGTATTTTATCATATCCTCAGTGCAGTTGCTATTGTTATGTAGGCAAACACAGAAACTAATCAGTGCACTGTGCAGTTCCACTAACAGCAGATGAAATGATTGAAAAAGTAATCTGTTTTTTGGTGCTTTTAGACCCGGAGGGCTGGAACACCAATTCAACATGGACATGCAACATTCCAAGCGAAGTTCAACCCCTGCAGAAGGAAGCATTTCAATTTCCTTCAAAGAGTTATCTTTTCCTCAGCTTGCATATTTTAACAACAAATAAAATAGACCAAATAAACAGCTGTTCTCAGAATTTTGTGCAACTCTCAGGTATCAAGGTTTTGCATAGAATTACACAACTGAGGATGGTGAAATTAAGTCCAAGTCAGATCTGCCACCACCAGTTTGGCATCTAAATGTAAAATTCTGCTTCCATGTACTGATGGAACTGGGCCCAGAAGGCATAAAACTGGAGGCCTTAAGCCTGATATGTTCTCTGAACATACTGCTGGATAATCTCGACTGGACTGTACTGGGAGAGCAGGAGCTTCATACTGTTCCGGTGGGTGAGCCACGAAAGATCTATAAAAATTATTCAAAAATAAGTGAAGGTGTGGTATCCTCAGTAGTTTGTTCCAGCACAGTGAGGTATGAACTGGACAGGTGTGACCTCTTGTTCCTCTTAAATGGTGCTTCTTTAGGTTTGGGAGCTTATTTTTAGAAAAAACTCTTTAATTGGCTTTTGTTGCATTTCAGTTTACTTTACTCTCCTGTGCATTACTATTTCTCCTTTCACCATCTACCAGTCAGAGGAGTTTACAGGAGCCCCTGCAGGTAGGATGTGTATTCCCTTTGGAATTTCTCTCGCCCTCTGGGAGATTGGGGAAAAGAAGGATTTTCAGGGTTTCTGTCAGTAGAAGGTCTGCCTATACCTGATCCATGTGACAATGAACCATTCTGACTTGAAAATATATTGCCGTTCCTTCATCGTCACTTGGTCAAAATCCTGGAACTTCCTACCAAACAGCACTGTGGATATATTTATACCACACGGACAGCAGCGGTTCAAAAAGGCAGCTCATCACCAACTTCTCACGCGCAGTTAGGGATGGACAATAAATACTTGTCCACATACCATGAATGAATAAAATAAAGAACTATTATCATACACATTAACTGTTCCATGGAATCCACATGAGGACCTTGGGGATAACAGAAGAGACTCAATGAGGGAAATGTTTTTGCAGATTAAGACTATCCTTGATTGTGCCAGCTTGTTATACCAACAGATAAAACAAGCTTTGGCGATTGAAGGAGAACAAAGATATTGGTAAACTCTACACCACCTGCACAACAACCTGGGTGTCAGTAAAGTGACTGTGCATCAGGCAACCAGGTTGTTTTGCAATGAGTTTCTTTCATGGTCTTGGAAAATGAGATTGTGGCAAGGTTTTCAGTTGTATGTTGTACCTTGAAAGTATGCTGAGATATGATACATGTGAGATGCAAAGAGCAAGCTGTAAGGTTGTGTCAGGGCATGATATATATAAAGAGTGTGATAGGTAAAGCTTCAGGGCAATCTATCTATGGGTCATCCGCTAAAAACATGACACTATAGGATACAATTGCCATGTCAGATTCCTTTGTGTATGCCATTTCCTCCTGCACAGTTCCCAGGTATCATGGATAACATTGAGCCTACTTACCACCTGTTGCCAAGAATAGTACATTGCTGCCCTCTGAGAACAATGCACTGAAGCGCCAAATTGGGTTGTTCTCCTTGCATTCTCTCATGCCAATTGCCATTCATCAAACAAAGAGTTGATGCTGTCCCACTTTGTCAATTGGCCACAAATCAGTTTAGCCTCTTCATTTTTCACTTTATGCATGTCTGAATTCTTCTACTCCAGAAAGCCAGTTGGTGAAGTATAGAACTGGCGCCAACCTATACACTCTTTTATATTTATTTACAGAGTTACAAACATACACCTCCCAACCCAACAGTTTTAGTCTGTCTCTATTTACAGGTGGTTCAAGTGAATGCCCAGTTAATATCTGCATAAAATTACACACAATTAATATCCAATAACATCAATTTCCACCCCACTCCCTAACTGCCCTTTGGTCAAGGTTCTAAGACTATTCTTGAATTTTGTTACAGTAAGGAACAATTATTTGTTCACATACACATATTGAAACATTCACATACCTTAAATTTAACTTCTCGGCTAGAATTTTCTTAGGCTGGCTCCTTGCACAAGGCCAAAGCTGCAGAGGCAGCTATGAATATAAATTTAAATAAGTTGAAGTGAAGGATTGTGAACAGTCAATTCCTCACTTCACTGGCTCACTTGGCTGTAGCAATGTGGTGGGAAAATCACTATTAGACCTGTAGAAGGAATTCAGCTCTTTAATGTCGTGTAGCAGATTACCCCCAGAAGGTCAAGTAGTCGTGCTCAGCTTTGGCATCATTGACTCTGGGAAAACTGCAAATCATGCAAAGCCAGCTTTGTAATTTTGGAGCCTAAAATGTTCAGGCTGTTCAATGGAGTTTGCGTACATTTAAAAAGGAAAGTAAACAATTCACAAATAATTTAAAACCTTCTTCGCAATTCAATTTTTTTCATTGCTGGGAAGGCTCAGCATTTATTGCCCATCCCTCATTGCCTTTGAGAAGGTGATGGTGAGTTGCATTCATCCAGTTAAGTGGGAGATGTTCCATCATACTCATGACTTCTGCCTAGTAGATGATGAAAAGGCTTTGAAGAGTCAGAAGGTGAGTCACTTGCCACAGAATACCCAGCCTCTGGTCTGCTCGTGTACCAAAATATTTATATGGCTGGTTTCTGGTAAATGGAATGTTGATAGTGGAGGATTCAGTGATGGTAATGCTGTTGAATGTCAAGGGGAGGTGGTTAAACGCTCTCTTGTTGGATATGGTCATTGTCTGGAACTCACATGGCGCAAATGTTACATGCCACTTATCAGCACAAATCTGAATGTTGTCCAGGTCTTGTTGCATGTGGGATCAGACTGCTTCATTATCTGCGGAGTTGTGAATGGAACTGAACACTGTGCAATCCATCAGCAAACAAAAACACTGCTGACTGTATAACGCAGGGAAGGTCATTGATGAAGCAGCTGAAGAGGTTGGCCCTGAAGAACTCCTGCAGTGATATCCTGGGGTTGAGATGATTGGCCTACAACAACCATCTTCCTTTGTGCTAGGTATGCCTCTAGCCAATGAAGAGTTTTCTCTTTGATTCCCATTGACTTTAATTTTGATAGGGCTCCTTGATACCACACTTGGTCAAATGCTGCCTTGACATCAAGGGCAGTCACCTTACCTTTGGAATTTAGCTCTTTTGTCCATGTTTGTACCAAATCTTTAATGAGATGGGGAGCCGAGTGTGTATATACCCACATTGTGTATCAGTGAGCAGGTTATTGCTGAGTGACTGTTGTCTGATAGCACTTTGACACCTTCTATCAGTTTGTCGATAGTTGAGAGGAGATTGAAGAGGCAGTAATTGGCTGGATTGGATTTATTTTTTAAAAATTCATTCATGGGATGTGGGCATTGCTGGCCAGGCCAGCATTTATTGCCCATCCCTAATTGCCCTTGAGAAGGTGGTGGTGAGCTGCCTTCTTGAACCGCTGCAGTCCATGTGGGGTAGGTACACCCACAGTGCTGTTAGGAAGGGAGTTCCAGGATTTTGACCCAGCAACAGTGAACGGCGATATAGTTCCAAGTCAGGATGATGAGTGACTTGGAGGAGAACTTGCAGGTGGTGGTGTTCCCATGCATTTGCTGCCCTTGTCCTTCTAGTTGGTAGAGGTTGCAGATTTGTCCTGCTTCTTGTGGACATGAAGTACCTGAACAATTTTCCACATTGTCTGGTAGATGCCAATGTTGTAGCTGTACTGGAACAGCTTGGCTAGGGGTGTGGCTGGTTCTGGAGCACAAGACTTCAGGACTGTAATCAGGATATTGTCAAGCCCATAGCCTTTAGTGTATCTTGTGTGCTCAGCTATTTCTTGATATTATGTGGAATGAATGGGACTGGCTGACAACTGTGATGCTGGGTCCTCAGGAGGAGGCTGAGATGGATCATCCACTTGGCATTTCTGGCTGAAGATGGTTGCAAATGCTTCAGCCTCATCTCTTGCTCCAACTTCATTGAGGATGGGGATATTTTTGGAGCTTCCTCCTATGGTTAATTGTTTAATTGTCCATCACTATTCACGACTGGATGTGACAGGGCTGCAGAGCTTTGGTTGTGGGATTGCTTAGCTCTGTCTATAGCATGCTGCTTCTGCTATTTAGCATGCATGTAGTTCTGTACTGCAGCTTCACTTGATTTTTAGTCATGCCTGGTGTTGCTCCTGACATGCTCTTCTATACTCCTCATTGAACCAGGGTTCGTCCCTTAGCTTGATGGCAATGGTAGAGTCAGGGATATGAGGTTATAGATTGTGGTTGAATACAATTCTTCTGCTGCTGATGGTCCACAGTGCCTCATGAATACCCAGTTTGAGCTGCTAGATCTGCTCTGAGTCTATCCTATTTAACATGGTGGTAGTGCCGCACAGCATGATGGAGGCCATATATAGTATGAGTATGGGACGTCCTCTCCACAGGGTCACTGCTACCAATGCTGTCATGGATAGATGCATCTGTGGCAGGTAGATTTGTGAGGATGAGGCCAAGTAGATTTTTCCCTCTTGTTGGTTCTCTCACCACTTCCTGCAAGCCCAGTCTGGCAGCTATGTCCTTCAGGACTTGATCAGTTGTGGTGCTACCAAACCGGTGTTGGAGATAGACATCAAAGCCCACCCCCACCCACAGTACATTCTGTGCCCTTGCAACCTTTGGTGCATGTTCCAAGTAATTTTTCAACATGGAAGAGGGCTGATTCATCGGCTGAGGGAGAGCAGTAGGTGGTAATCAGTAGGAGGTTTCCTTGCCCATATTTGACTTAATGCCATGAGAAAGGTGGCGACTCCCTCCTGTATACCATTGTGTCGCACACGTACATACGAACACGCAAACATGCAAATTAGGAACAAGAATAGGCTATTCGACCCTTTCACTTTGCTCTGCTATTTGACAAGATCATGGCTGATCTGATTGTGACCTCAACTCAACTTTCCTGTCTACCTGCAATAGCCTTTGACTCCCTTGTCAATCAAGAATCTATCTAACTCAGCCATGAATTCAATCATCCTGCTTCCCTGTGCTCTGGAGAAGGGAATTCCACAGACAAACAACCCTCTGAAAGAAAAAGATTCTCCTTATCGACATCTTAAACTGTGCCCCCTAATTCTAGATCCATCCATAAGGGGGAACATCCTTTCAGCATCCACTCAGTCAAGTCCCCTCAGGATCTTAAATAAAAACAAGAAATGCTGGAAATACTCAGCAGGTCTGGCAGCATCTGTGCAGAGAGAAGCAGAGTTAACGTTTCAGGTCAGTGACCAGTGAACTGAAATATTGGCTGAATTTTACGTCACCCCAGCGGGTCGGACGGTGGCGTAAAATTGAGCGGGAGGCTCCGGAAGGCCTACCCGCCCCGCTTCCACCACTGGCCAAATTTACGCTGTCGGGCGGGGGGTAGGAAACAGCCCGCCTGCCCGAGGCCAATCAAGGCCCTTAAGTGGCCACTTAACGGCCACTTAAGGGCCCTTGCCCGCTTCCACGGGTATTTTACCCGTGGCAAGTGGGTGTGCTGGGGACGTGAAAAGCCGCCCAGCGATAGCCTGATTGAGAGCCGCCCCCGTCTCCCTACCCACCCCCGGGACCCAAGATGCCCATCTCCCCCAAAACGAGCACTCCAGCCTCACCAAAAAAGGACCGATCTCCCGGTGAGGCATGCCCCTACTTACCTACCCTCCTGGATCAAAAGCTTTGGCTGGGCTGCAGTCCCAGAAGTGGCCACCGCTCCCTGTAGCGCTGCTGGGACTAACAGCTGCTGGCCCGCTGATTGGCCGGCAGCTCACTGAGGCGGGGCCTCCTCCCTCAAGTGGGTGGAAGTCCTGCCTCGGGACAATTAAAGCCCGGGGACTCGTAAAATGCGGGATGGATCCCCAGGCTAGGCTGAAGCGGGTTCGCCAACTACTTTCTCGTCCGCCTAAGGTAAAATTCAGCCCATTAACTCTGCTTCTCTCTCTGCAGATGCTGCCAGACCTAATGAGTATTTCCAACATTTCTTGTTTTTATTTCAGATTTGCAGCATCTGCAGTATTTTGCTTTTATCCCCTCAGGATCTTATATGTTTTTATACGATCACCTCTCATTCTTCTAAACTCCAATGGATACAAGCCCAAACTGCTCAATCTTTCCTCATAAGATAACCCCCTCATCCCAGGAATCAGTCGAGTGAATCTTCTCTGAATTGCTTCTAATCCTTTCTTAAGTAAGGAGACCAAAACTGTAGCAGTACTCCAAATTTGGTCTCACCAATGCCTTGTACAACTGCAACTAAACATCCCTACTTTTATATTCCATTCCCCTTGCAATAAACAACAACATTCCATTTGCCTTCCTAAGCACTTGCTGTACCTGCATACTAACTTTATGTGAATCATGTTCCAGGATACCCAGATCCCTCCATACCACAGAATGCTGCAATCTCCCTCCATTAAAATAACATACTATTTTTCTATTCTTCCTGCCAAAGTGGACAAGTTCACATTTTCCCACATTATGCTCCATATGCCAAATTTTTTCCCACTCACTTAACCTATCCATAGCCCTTTGCAAACTCTTTATGTCCTCTTCACAACTTACTTTCCTACCTATCTTCGTGTATCATCAGGAAATTTAACTATGTATTCAGTCCCTTCATCCAAATCATTGATACAGATTGTAAATAGTTGAGGCCCCAGCACTGATCCCTGTGGCACTCCACTAGATACAGCTTGCCAACCCAAAAATGACTCTTTAACCCTAATCTCTGCTTCCTGTTAGCTAATCAATCTTCTATCCATTCTAATATGTTACCCCCTACATCATGAGCTCTTATTTTGTGTAGTAATCTTTGATATGGCACCTTATACCTTTTGGTAATCCAAGTACACCACGTTGCTTGTTACTTCCTTAAAGAATTCATATAAATTATTCAAACAGGATTTACTTTTCATAAAACCATGTTGACTCTGCCTAACTGTATTAAGAATTTCTTAACGCCCTGCTCTAACCTCCTCAATAATAGATTCTAGCATTTTCCCTGTGACAGGTGATAGGTTAACTGGCCTGTAGTTTCCCGCTTTCTGTCTCCCTCCTTTCTTGAATAGAGGAGTTACATTCACTGCTTTCCAATCTGATGGGATCTTTCCAGAATCTAGGGAATTTTGGAAATTTACAAACAATGCATCTACTATCTCAATGGCTACTGAGGATGCAGGCCATCAGATCCTGGGGACTGGTAAGCCTTTAGTTCCAATAGTTTTCTCAGTACCCTTTCCCTGGTCATTGTAATTAGTTTAGTTTAGTTTAGTTTAGTTTAGAGATACAGCACTGAAACAGGCCCTTCGGCCCACCGAGTCTGTGCCGAACATCAACCAACAATTTATACTAATCCTACACGAATCCCATATTCCAATAACATCCCCACCGGTCCCTATATATTTCCCGACCACCTACCTATACTAGGGGCAATTTATCATGGCCAATTAACCTACCAACCTGCAAGTCTTTGGCATGTGGGAGGAAACCGGAGCACCCGGAGGAAACCCACGCAGACACAGGGAGAACTTGCAAACTCCGCACAGACAGTACCCAGAATCGAACCCGGGTCCCTGGAGCTGTGAGGCTGCAGTGCTAACCACTGTGCCACTGTGCCATTGTTTTAAGTTCCTCCCTCCCTTTCACCTCTTCATTTACAAGTATTTTTGGATGTTACTTGTGTCTTCTACAGTGAAGAACAACACAAAATATTAGTTCAACACTTCCGTCATTTCCTTATCTCCAAGTATTAATTCCCCAGACTCACTCTCTAGATGACCAACGTTCACTTTAGTTACTCTTTTCCTTTTTAAATACTTGTAGAAAATCTTACCATCCATTTTTATATTGCAAGCTTTCTCTCATACTCTAACTTTTCCCTTTTTGTCATTCTTTCCTGTTTTTTAAATTCTGTCCAGTCTTCTGACCAACTACTAATCTTGGTAGAATTGTACACTTTTTTCCTTCAATTTTGATCTTATTCTTAACTTCCTCAGTTAGCCATAGATGGTGCATCCTTCTCCTAGAGTCTTTCTTTCTCTCCGAAATATATCTTTACTGAGTGTTCTGTAATATCTCCTTAAATGGCTGCCACTGCATCTCTACTGTCCTACCCTTTAACCTAATTTCCTAAGTCACTTTAACCAACACCGTCATCATACTGTCATGAAGACCCCCACTTGCCAAGAATGAGGCATATTAATTTTGTCATATGAACATTAATATTAAACTGTTGTTGGAGTGAAGAAATGACTTGTTTAAAGAGATCACCAGACATTTGGCTGGAGGACATTTGCATACTAAGACACAGTACATGGAGAGACAAAAGAGTTGCTCACTGATTCAATTAACAGAGGTTGGTCTGGGCAATGGTGATCCACATCTTGTCGGTGTAAGAGACAGCATTACACCCACCCACTGAGAGCTTCGGAATCCACAAACTACAGGAGCGGTTGTTCCCAAATAAGGGGTTAGTCACAGGACTAACCTGCTGGCCAACTTGGAGTTTTGACTTGTGCTCCCAGGACAGTTTGAAGACAGATTTCAGATTGCAACTGAACCTGGAACAAGACAGCCTCTTTCCTGGCTGGCTCTCTCTCGCTTTCTCACAAGCCTCCAGACCCACTGAAGTCACTTAAACCTCAAGAGAGAAAAGACTCCTACATCGAAACAAATTAACGCGTGCACTGGGCCCCAACGAACAGCAAGACCTACTGGCAACTAAAGACCCCACATTGAACTCAAAGGACTGTAAATACACCCAGCTATTGCCTCAAACTTTCCCCCTTTATTCTTTCTACTTTTTCTGTGTCTATCTGCATTTGTGTTTATTGCATATGCATGCTAACCTGATCGCGTCGCGTATTCATAGTCGTTAACCAGATTAGAGTTTAAGGTTAATAAACTTCCACCTTTCTTGTTTCAAACTAAGAAAACCTGTCTGATTTCTTTGCCTTATAATTGGAAAGCAGTGAATAAGGATTCATTGAGGGGGAGCTAAAACACGATGTTTTTAAAATTAAATCCTGTTACAGTTAAACCAGGCAAAGATTGAGAGGGACCCCATAGACTCCTTTCTTACCTGGTCATAAAAATACCCTTGTAATTATCTTTATTTAAGTTTAAAACACTAGTCTTGGAGCCACATTTCTCACCCTCAAAATGAATGTGAAATTCGATCATGTTATGATCATGTTGCCTGGAGGCTCTTTTACGGTGAGGTCATGAATGAATCCTGTCTCATTGCACATAACCAGGTCCAGAATAACCTCGAGTTGCTTTAAACAGGCTCCAGAAGCTGGCTGAGCGTGTCTACCCTGAGGCACAGTGTGGCTTTCAAACAGAGAAATCCACCATTGACATATTGTTCTCCCTTCGACAGCTACAGGAGAAATGCCGTGAACAACAGATGCCCCTCTGCTTTCATTGATCTCACCAAAGCCTTTGAATTTGTCAGCAGACGTGGTCTCTTCAGACTACTAGAAAAGATTGGATGCCCACCAAAGCTACTAAGTATCATCACCTCATTCCATGACAACATGAAAGGCACAATTCAGCAAAGCGGCACCTCATCAGACCCCTTTCCTATCCTGAGTGGCGTGAAACAGGGCTGTGTTCACGCACCTACACTGTTTGGGATCTTCTTCTCCCTGCTGCTCTCACATGCGTTCAAGTCTTCAGAAGAAGAAATTTTCCTCCACACAAGATCAGGTTCAACCTTGCCCGTCTAAGAGCAAAGACCAAAGTACGGGAAGTCCTCATCAGGGAACTCCTCTTTGCTGACGATGCTGCATTAACATCTCACACTGAAGAGTGCCTGCAGAGACTCATCGACAGGTTTGCGGTTGCCTGCACCGAATTTGGCCTAACCATCAGCCTCAAGAAAACAAACATCATGGGACAGGACATCACAAATGCTCCATCCATAAATATCGGCGACCACACTCTGGAAGGTGTTTCAAGAGTTCACCTACCTAGGCTCAACTATCACCAGTAACCTGTCTCTCGATGCAGAAATCAACAAGCGTTTGGGAAAGGCTTCCACTGCTATGTCCAGACTGGCCAAAAGAGTATGGGAAAATGGCGCACTGACACAGAACACAAAAGTCCAAGTGTAGGCCTGGACAACGTACGTCAGCCAAGAGCGACGTCTCAATTCATTCCATCTTCGCTGCCTCCGGAGGATACTTGGCATCAGGTGGCAGGACCGTATATCCAACACTAAAGTCCTCGAGGCGGCCAACATCCCCAGCATATAAACTCTACTAAGCCAGCGGCGCCTGAGATGGCTTGGCCATGTGAGTCGCATGGAAGATGGCAGGATCCCCAAGGACACATTGTACAGCGAGCTCGTCACTGGTTCACCGGCCGTCCTTGTCTCCGCTTTAAAGATATCTGCAAACGCGACATGAAGTCCTGTGACATTGATCACAAGTCGTGGGAGACAGTTGCCAGCGATCGCCAGAGCTGGCGGGCAACCATAAAGGCGGGGCTAAAGCGTAGCGAGTCGAAGAGACTTAGCAGTTGGCAGGAAAAAAGTCAGAAGCGCAAGAAAAGAGCCAACTGCGTAACACTCCTGTCAACCAATTTTATCTGCAGCACCTGTGGAAGTGTCTGCCACTCTAGAATTGGCCTTTATAGCCACTCCAAGCGCTGCTTCACAAACCACTGACCACCTGCAGGCGCTTACCCATTGTCTCTCGAGACAAGGAGGCCAAAGAAGTTTAAAACACTAGTTTTGGAGCCACATTTCTCACCCTCAAAATGAATGTGAAATTCGATCATGTTATGATCATGTTGCCTGGAGGCTCCTTTACGGTGAGGTCATTAATTAATCCTGTCTCATTGCACATAACCAGGTCTAGAATAACCTGCTCTCTGGTTGGCTCGAGAACATGCAGCTCTAAGAAATTGCCCCAAATATACTCTACAAACTCATCGTACAGGCTACCGTTGCCATTTTGATTCATCCAATCTATATGTAGATGAACATCGCCCATGATTATTGCTGTACTTTTTTCATAAACCCCCATTATTTTATCCTGTATACTCTGTCCGACAGTGTAGCCAATGTTAGGGGACCTATAAACTACTCCCACAAGTGACTTCTTACCTTTGTTATTTTTTATCTCTACCCAAACTAATTCTACATCTTGATCTTTAGAACTATTGTCATCTCTCACCATTGTACAAATGTCATCCTTAATTAACAGAGCTACCTCACCACCTTTTCCTCGCTTCCTCTGGCAGGTCAGCCCTGTCGATGGGACAGTGATAGTGATGGAGGAGCCTGTGACGATGGCTGAAAGGTATCATTCTGTGAATATAACTATGTGCATTACTAGTCTGTGGAACAGTTCTCCAATGTTGGCACAGATGTTAATGAGGTGGACTTTGCAGGGTTGACTGTGCATGCTTTTGTCATTTCTGGCGCCGTGGTCTATGTCAGGTGGTATGTCTGATTTTATTTTAGACTTTTTTCAGAGTGGTTGATACAACTGAGTGGCTTGCTAGGTCATTTCAAAGGACAGTTAAGAGTCAACCGCATTGCTGTGAATCAGGAGCCACATATGGGCCAGACTAGGCAAGAACTACAGATTTCCTTTCCTAAAGGACATTAGTAAACATGATGGATTTTTACCGACAATCCAACAGTTTCATTTTCACCATCACTGATACTAGCTTTGTATTCCAGATTTATTTAATTAATTGAATTTTAAATTCTCCAGCTGCCATTGAGGGACTTGAACTCATAGCTCTGGATTGTTAGTCCAAGCCTCTGGATTATTAGTCTTGTAACATAACCACTCTGCTACTGTACTCTGAGAGCATTGTTACTGTGTTGCTTCATATTTCTCTCAAAAGTAACAAATAAAACCTAATTGTCCCAAAAGTGAATTGGTACTTCAAGGCTAGGAGAGAGCAAGCTCCTTTTTTAAATCTGCAATAATGCTGAAAATGTGTGCATGCTGTTGTGATAAAGAGTTCTTTTGGGCCTCCTTATCTCGAGAGACAATGGATACGTGCCTGGAGGTGGTCAGTGGTTTGTGAAGCAGCGCCTGGAGTGGCTATAAAAGCCAATTTTAGAGTGACAGGCTCTTCCACAGGTGCTGCAGAGAAATTTGTTTGTCGGGGCTGTTGCACAGTTGGCTCTCCCCTTGCGCCTCTGTCTTTTTTCCTGCCAACTACGAAGTCTCTTCGACTCGCCACATTTTAGCCCCATCTTTATGGCTGCTCGCCAGCTCTGGCGAACGCTGGCAACTGACTCCCACGACTTGTGATCAATGTCACAGGATTTCATGTCGCGTTTGCAGACGTCTTTAAAGCGGAGACATGGACGGCCGGTGGGTCTGATACCAGTGGCGAGCTCGCTGTACAATGTGTCTTTGGGGATCCTGCCATCTTCCATGCGGCTCACATGGCCAAGCCATCTCAAGCGCCGCTGTCTCAGTAGTGTGTACAAGCTGGGGATGTTGGCCGCCTCGAGGACTTCTGTGTTGGAGATACGGTCCTGCCACCTGATGCCAAGTATTCTCCGGAGGCAGCGAAGATGGAATGAATTGAGACATCGCTCTTGGCTGACATACGTTGTCCAGGCCTCGCTGCCGTAGAGCAAGGTACTGAGGACACAGGCCTGATACACTCGGACTTTTGTGTTCCGTGTCAGTGCACCATTTTCCCACACTCTCTTGGCCAGTCTGGACATAGCAGTGGAAGCCTTTCCCATGCGCTTGTTGATTTCTGCATCTAGAGACAGGTTACTGGTGATAGTTGAGCCTAGGTAGGTGAACTCTTGAACCACTTCCAGAGCGTGGTCACCAATATTGATGGATGAAGCATTTCTGACGTCCTGCCCCATGATGTTTGTTTTCTTGAGGCTGATGGTTAGGCCAAATTCATTGCAGGCAGCCGCAAACCTGTCGATGAGACTCTGCAGGCACTCTTCAGTGTGAGATGTTAAAGCAGCATCGTCAGCAAAGAGGAGTTCCCTGATGAGGACTTTCCGTACTTTGGACTTCGCTCTTAGACGGGCAAGGTTGAACAACCTGCCCCCTGTTTTTGTGTGGAGGAAAATTTCTTCTTCAGAGGACTTGAACGCATGTGAAAGCAGCAGGGAGAAGAAAATCCCAAAAAGTATGGGTGCGAGAACACAGCCCTGTTTCACGCCACTCAGGATAGGAAAGGGGTCTGATGAGGTGCCGCTATGTTGAATTGTGCCTTTCATATTGTCATGGAATGAGGTGATGATACTTAGTAGCTTTGGTGGGCATCCAATCTTTTCTAGTAGTCTGAAGAGACCACGTCTGCTGACGAGGTCAAAGGCTTTGGTGAGATCAATGAAAGCAATGTAGAGGGGCATCTGTTGTTCACGGCATTTCTCCTGTATCTGACAAAGGAAGAACAGCATGTCAACGGTCGATCTCTCGGCACGAAAGCCACACTGTGCCTCAGGGTAGATGCGCTCAGCCAGCTTCTGGAGCCTGTTTAGAGCGACTCGAGCAAAGACTTTCCCCACTATGCTGAGCAGGGAGATTCCACGGTAGTTATTGCAGTCACCGCGGTCACCTTTGTTTTTATAGAGGGTGATGATATTGGCATCGCGCATGTCCTGAGGTACTGCTCCCTCATCCCAGCACAGGCATAGCAGTTCATGTAGTGCTGAGAGTATAGCAGGCTTGGCACTCTTGATTATTTCAGGGGTAATGCTGTCCTTCCAACAAAGGGAAAGTGCTACATTTTGTTTAATTCTCTGAGATTTAAGTTCATCTTACAGTATATACACTGATTCTTGCGTTGCAGAGTATAACTGAATTCTGGTATAAATTTATCAACTTGCAGTAAAAGTTCTAAATTAATTAAATCATTGCATCAAAGATTACAGGAAAATAACCTACTGATACAACAACAATGTAGTTAATGACTTTCACTGTAAATGTTGAGTGTCTTAACGGAGAATACTAATTAAATTCAGTACATTATATTATTTTCCATTATTTTGTGTTTGCTTCACTTTAGAGTCTTTTAAGCCAGGGAGGAAATAGCACTTGCGCTGAGGATCATCTTCAAATCCTCACTAGAAACAGGAGAGGTACCAGACGATTGGAGGTCTGTGAACGTTGTACCATTGTTTAAAAAGGGTGCGAGGGTTTGGCCAAATAATTGTCGGCTGGCCAGTCTCATCTTGGCAGTGGGTAAATTGTTGGAATGTATTCTGAGGGACAGGATAAACTGCCAGTTAGAAAGGCACAGATTAATCAGGGATAGTCAGCATGGATTTGTTAAGGGAAGGTCATGTCTTACTAACTTAATTCAGTTTTTTGAGGAAGTAACAAGAAGGATTGATGAGCGTAGTGCAGTGGATGTGGCCGACACGGACTTTACTAAGGCATTTGACAAGGTCCCACATGACAGACTGGTCAGTAAAATGAAAGCCCATGGGATACAGGCGAGTGTGGCAGGTTTGATCCAGAATTGGCTCAGGGACAGGAAATAAAGGGTAGTAGTCAACTGATGTTTTTGCAAATGGAAATCTGCTTCTAGTGGCGTTCCACAGGGCTCAGTCTGGGGTTCCTTCCTGTTTGTGATATATAGTAATCTTCTTCTTTGGCCTCCTTGTCTCGGGAGACAATGGGTAAGTGCCTGGAGGTGGTCAGTGGTTTGTGGAGCAACGCCTGGAGTGGCTATAAAGGCCAATACTAGAGTGACAGATTCTTCCACAGGTGCTGCAGATAAAATTGCTTGTCAGGGCTGTTTCGCAGTTGGCTCTCCCTTTGCGCTTCTGTCTTTTTTCCTGCCAACTGTTAAGTCTCTTCGACTCACCACACTTTAGCCCCGCCTTTATGGCTGCCCGCCAGCTCTGGCGATCGCTGGCAACTGACTCCCACGACTTGTGAACAATGTCACAGGATTTCATGTCGCGTTTGCAGACGTCTTTAAAGCGGAGACAAGGACGGCCGGTGGATCTGATACCAGTGGCGAGCTCACTGTACAATGTGTCCTTGGGGATCCTGCCTTCTTCCATGCGGCTCACATGGCCAAGCCATCTCAAGCGCCGTAATGATTTGGACTTAAATGTGGGAGGCATGATTGGGAAACTTGCTGATGACACAAAAATTGGCCAAGTGGTTGATAGTGAAGAGGATAGCCATAGACTCCAGAAATATATCAATGGTTTGGTTGAGTGGGCGGAAAAGTGGCAAATGGAATTCAATCCGGATAAGTGTGAGGTAATGCATTTGGGGAGGGCACATAAAGCAAGGGAATACACAATAAATGGGAGGATATTGAGAGGGGTAGAAGAAGTGAGAGTCCTTGGAGTGTATGTCCACAGCTCCCTGAAGGTGGCAGGACAGGTAGATAGGGTGGTGAAGAAGGCATATGGAATGCTTTCCTTTATTGGCCGAGATATAGAATTCAAAAGCAGGGATGTATTTCTGGAATTGCAAAAACACTGGTTAGGCCACAGTTGGAGCATTGCGTACAGTTCTGGTCACCACATTACAAAAAGGATATAATTGCTCTGGAGAGAGTACAGAGGAGATTTACAAGAATGTTGCCAGGGCTTGAAAGTTGCAGCTATGAGGAAAGATTGGATGGGCTGGGGTTGTTTTCCTTAGAACAGGCTGAGCGGTGACTTAATTGAGCAGTACAATATTATGAGGGGCCTAGATCGAGTAGACAGGAAGGACTTGTTTCCCCTAGCGGAGAGGCCAATTACTAGGGGACACAGATTTAAGGTGACTGGTAGAAAGATTAGAGGTGACATGAGGAAAAACTTTTTCACCCAGAGGATAGTGGGTGTCTGGAATTCACTGCCAGAAATGGTGGTGGAGGTAGAAACCCTCAATTCTTTGAAAAGAATTTTAAAAGACATGCACCTTAAGTGCTGAAACTGGCAAGGCTATGGACTAGGTGCTGGAAGGTGGGATTAAATTGGGAGGCTAGTTTTTTCAGCCGGCACAGACACGATGGGCTGAATGACCTCCTTCTGTGCTGTAATTTTTGTATGGGTCTATGCTTCTAAGCCTGCTTTGCAGAACATCATCAAATTGGGCAGATGTAGCAGAACTGCGAAGCCCATCCTCATTATTCCTTGCCAACCAGTCAATGTTTATTTTTTCACTTCCATTAAGAATTAGGTTTAACATAGAAAAAAAATCACAGCAAGGACACAGGCAACACAGTGCCTTCCTAATATAGTTAAAAGCCATTTTGCATGCTTATCTGTGTGAAATGTATTGGTGTAATCTAATGCAAAGATGACTATAAAACAAATGTAGTGACCTTCATTGAAAAATAACTTAACAGATGTGTTATAAATGTAATTGTTTAAGTGATTTAGCTATATATCCCCAGCAGGCGTCCTTGTGAACTGCTGCCAAATTCACCTTGCAACTCTGAGAGCCAGCAAATTCAATCACGACTTACGTTTCCTCGAAATGTCATTAAAGATGCCAAGAATGCAATTCTCAGTAATTAAAAGCTGAAATAATTAAAAGAGATTTACTTGCAGACCTTTTATATTTAATGAATTCATGATTAGTTTCATTTTTTTA
Organism: Heterodontus francisci; assembly: GCF_036365525.1. NCBI lineage: Eukaryota > Metazoa > Chordata > Chondrichthyes > Heterodontiformes > Heterodontidae > Heterodontus > Heterodontus francisci. Next base: position 70,748,379 of record NC_090385.1, read on the forward strand.
ATTTTGCATATTGCTGATACTATTTAAAGTAAAATAAAAACAGTTAGCATGAAGCGATATGAGGATATATTTTCCTCTGGGTAATAATTTGAACAAGAAAGTCAGTGTCAGTAAACCGGAGAGCAAGATATGTAGAAAGCAATAACAGACTTCTTTACTGCTGTTCAGAGTCTTGCTTGTCGCCTGAAAGGTGTGTAATCAAATTAGCCCAACAAATTGCTTGTTAAAAAGCTTGAAGAACTGGTTAAAGGCCTACTGCAATTCTGCAGGATGGCAGTGAGGGAAAAATTTGGACAGAACGTCAATCCTGAACTCACCCTCAGAATGAGGGTTATTCATACAAATGAAGGGAAAGATTTGGATCTTTAAGCACAACACAGTCTGGATGTATGAACATAGCATTGTCAGAAGTAACTGGTACAAAGGATTTTCTAATTACACAAATGGGTGCACCAGGCACTATCAGATACTTCATAATCTAGTGGGAGCTGTATAAATGATTAGCCGAGGAGTAGACGAGGCATCAGAGGCACAATAATTACCAAACAAAATAACCCTGAGAGGATCGACTGCACAGTCTCTCCCCGCAACCTGCCAAAAGCTATTGAGGCTAGGTCAATTGAAAATTTCAAAACTGAAATTGCTAAATTTTTGTTAGATAAAGTATGAAGGGATATGGAATCAAGGTGGGTAAATTGAGTTAAGTAACAGATCAGCCATGATCTAATTGAATGGAAGAACAGGCTCAAGGGGCTGGATGGCCTACTCCTGTTCCTGTTTATCTGGACATGACAAAGGACTGTTTTATTATGAGACTGCTTCAGTAGGGAGGCTGTTGCTGAGATGTACTACCTACAAATAAAGTCTGCACTGCAATAATAGTAGTAGAGAAGGCCGCCACAGCCCTTAACAGTCAGGCGGCCATTTGCAGGATTCAGCTCAATGCTATCAATTGTCAAATATGTAACTGGATGCTGTTTTGCGATTCACCCACTTGCATACATTTTGACACCAATGTGGCTTCTGCTCCGGCAATTGTATGTGAGTAGCCATTTGTGAACTTATCAACAATCCTGCAATTTCCCCAAAAGGAAGGGCTATTATTCTAACAAATAGGGCTGAATTTAGTGCAGCTGTTTGGAGTGGGAATGGAGGCACGGGGGCCGGAAATCACATTGGAAGCATCCACCCAGAAATCTAGCGTCGTGACATCAATTCCGGATTTAGTCAATAGCGGGAAAGCACCAAAGCAGCGTTGATGCCCCGATGCAACGTAAATGTAATTTAAATTGCTGGGCACTTACTTTTGATACATTAGCATCTAATTCATGGGGATTCCATGAGGGGCTTGAGATTAAGTGGACGATGGGCGGCTCTCATGTGCCATTGGATTCCCGACTGTTGAAAGCTGGCGGCTCTAAGGCGAGGCCTCAGTGCCATGTTGGGTAGGCAGCCATGTCCAGCACTACATAGGGGAAGAGGGGGGAGTGGAGGCCATTGTCGGCCTGCTGTGCTCTGTGCTCTGGCAAGGTGGGTCAGATCTCAGGTGCTCTGCAAGGGGGGGTTGGCGGTCGTGGTCTTGATTGCACTGCAAGAGGGGGTTCGTAGTCTCAGTTGCTCTGCAAGGGGGATCGGGGTCTCGGGTTGGAGTATCAGCTGAGCAGGGTCTCGGGTGGTGTGCGAGGGGGGACTTAGGTTTGGGTGGCTGAATTGGGAGACCAAATTTTTGGGTGAGATATTTGGCTGCCCGTACTGCTGGATGAGAGGATCGGCTATCAGCAAGGGTGGGCACTGAGGGCCATCAGGGAGTCTGCCAGGAGAAGTAGTAAAGGCATAGCTGCCAAGGCAGGGTCATCCCTGCATCGACAGCACTCTGGAGGCCAACTGATCACCTGACATGGGTCTCATACACCCTGTCTTTTTGGACTCCATGACATGATGTAGCGCCTCTGATGGAGGGAGGGCCAGGAAGCAGCTGTGCCTGCCTGTGAAGTTCCATGATGACAGCAACATCAGCTGTCATGCCAAGAAGGGCTCACCTGCACCAGAGAGTGTATCGGACTGGAACCATCTACTTCCAAATGTCTGAGCGGCATTGTCAGTGAAGACTACAGCTCTCTAGGGAGGTAGTCACTGACTTATGCACCCTGCTGTGGACAATTTGAAACCTCTGGGATTTGCCAGTGACCCTTGTGGAGAGCCAGATCCCACAAATACGCACAAACCTGCACACCATCACCTTGGCCATGAGCTCAATGCAGCAGTGGCAAGATGAGAAAAGGATGAGGCGCCTGGAGTCTTCTCCAGTTCCTCTTCCTTCTCTGGTCAGCAGGGAAGTTCAAGCAAGCCTTGAAAGGGAGGAGGACAGGCTGACCTCCACAGTTGGGGGCTCCCCTCAGGGCACTCCGAGTATGAGATTGTCTCTTGCCTCCTTGGCTTAATCTGTCTGGCCTACGGTGCAAGGGCTTCAACATCCAGTGCTGCTTGCTCATCTCCCTCCTCCGCATCCTCCTTGTCAGATGAGTCATTCGTGACAGCCTGGCCAGAAAGGGGCTGAGCCGTTTGCCTCCTCTCTTCCTCTTCCTCTTCCATGTCTTTAGTTGATCACCATATAGCTGGTCTCCATTCATGTCTCCACTTTAAAGACGTCTGCAAACGCGACATGAAATCTTGTGACATTGATCACAAGTCGTGGGAGTCAGTTGCCAGCGTTCGCCAGTGCTGGCGGACAGCCATAAAGGTGGGGCTAAAGTGTGGCGAGTCGAAGAGACTTAGCAGTTGGCAGGAAAAAAGACAGAGGCGCAAGGGAAGGACCAACTGTGTAACAGCCCCGACAATCAAATTTTTCTGCAGCACCTGTGGAAGAGACTGTCACTCTAGAATTGGCCTTTATAGCCACTCCAGGCGCTGCTCCACACACCACTGACCACCTCCAGACACTTACCCATTTCTCTTGAGATAAGGAGGCCAAAGGAAAAAAAAATATATAGCTGGTGGTAAGGGCTGTGCCCTCAAGATGTCAAGGTTGCACAGTATGGAACAGAGCATCGTGAATCTTGACATGAGCTCCGGTGAGTACTGCAGGGCTCCTCCAGAGCATTCCAGGCAACAGAAGCATTGTTTCAGATCACATTTCAAGTGGTGACATGGCTTTCATTGTGTGCTTGCTGCCCACGTGTGCCTGGGATGTGCACCGGAGTCATGAGCCACATCATCGAAGTATAGCCCTTGTCACCCAGTAGCCACTCTCTGGTTTATAGTGGTGGCTCAAATGCAGATGGCCCAGTGGACTGCTGCAGAATGAAGGCATCATGACTGCTGTTAGGATACCAGGCATTGACCTAAATGACTTACTGCGTGTGGTCATGCCCCAGCTGCACTTCGAGGGAACAGAATCCCTTTGGTTGTGATGCATCTCAGAATGGGAATGCAGTGCCCGCAAAGCTATCTGTGTGCTGTCAGTGGCATTCTGCACATGGGGAAGTTTGCAAGCCTTGCACAGCTGCATTCTCACTCTGCCTGATTCTGTCTGGCAAGAGAAAATAAAATGTTTTCAGCTCTCTTGCAATACAGAGCCTCAGTGACCTCCCTCATGCAACAGTGGGCAGAAAACTGGAAAATGTTGCAAATGTCAGCTGCTCAAGCCTGACACAGCCATTGGCAATTCCACCTTCGTCCTGCTCTGAGGTTGCAGTTGCGGCTGCAGCAGATGGTAGATTTCAGTGAGGTCATCCTTACTAACATCTGACTCGCTATTCTTCACTGAGGTTTACATTAGGGAATTGCTCCCTGAACATCTTGAGTGAATATGGCCTCCTGCTGAGAGCCCTTCTCCCCCTCCTGTTCCTCCCTCTTCCAGCAGCTTTTTTTCTCTGTGGCACATCTGCTCATTCTCTCTATCAAGCAGTATTCCAAGGGAGATGTATACTACTGCACCCATGTCTGGGAGCAAGTGGTTTGTGCAGAATCGTTGAAGTCAGGACAAAGTCTTTCAGAATGTGACACATCACTCCCTGTAGACTTCAGCAACTTTAAAGAACTCTAGAAACTGCCAAAGACTTCTGCAATTGTAGCAACAGCCAGTAGAAATCAATCAACAACTAACCTGTAAGTAGTTGATTTTCCCTTTAAATAGCACTATTGGAGGGGTGTCCTTCTTACTGCTGAAGGGAGGGCATTAGCTGAGAGTGTTGAACTGAAAAATGGCAGTGCTGGCATCAAATCAGTGTTCTACACTAAATGACATCACAATCTTCATACGCTGTATACTTCTAGCAGGTGCTCCCTGCATGCATGCTAACACCCTCACCAGAAGTGTGGGCTCACCATAGACTACATTTTGGAAGCAAAGCAGCACTCATAGTGCCAAGAAATAGGGAATGGAACTTTGTGACCATAATTTCTACAACCTTCTTCAGAACATTTTGTAACTGGTCCGCCCACCCGCCATGGGCACTGTTAAGTTTACTACAGCTGGTGGTAAGAGGAACTATATTCCCCACTGACAGGTCTACTCCTCCACATTCCATTAATAAGGCAGATGGGTTGCTAGATCAATAAATAACCTGGTTGAGGTACTGGATTATCAAGTGTTCCCTGAACAGTTGTCTTGACTCTAAACATTCATCATCAGGCATGTCATCTTGGAGCCATCTTGACCCTAAAGAGACCCAACTTACTGGCCATTTCCCAAGAACCATGAAGAAGATTTACTTAGTCATATGTCTTATATACCAGAAGCTTAATTTGCAATGGGACTTTGCTGTCACTCAAGAAAGATAGCAAAGCCCTTTCTTAGTGTGATCTTGGAGATCTGTGACCAGGTCACTAGATACCTGAAAAGCCAAGCTTCAAGAGACTAGTAAAAGCAAGAAAGAAGTGCATTTAATAAGCATGTTTCATAACCTCAGGACATTCTATGGTGCTTTGCAACCAATTAAGCACTTTTGAAGCATGGCCACTGTTGTAATGTCAGAAACACAGCAGCTAACTTGTGTGATATCATGCTAGGCCCCCAACTGCCAAGAATGAGTCACATTAATTTTGGTATGAACATTGATTTTAACTGGAGTGAGAGAAAGACTTGTTGAACAGATTGGCCATGGCTGGAAGAGACGTTTGCATATTGGCAGGTGGTGTTTGGAAGGACAAATCAGCCATTCCCTGACATTCAACCCACAATGGACTTTTGATCACCAGACGTTGAAGGTGGGGGAGCTCACATTCTGAGTTGACTGTTAAGATGGCTGAATACACAATGGACATGGTCAAACTGGTTAGTCACATGACTAACCTGCTGGGCAACCTGAGTTTTTTTGAATTTGTACAAACAGTTTGGGCAGAAAGCTGTTTGCTCCTGGACTGAGAAGATCTCTCCTGTCTGCTCCCATCTCTTTCTCCTCTGAATCCACTGAAGACACATGAACCCCAAGAGAGAAAAGTCTCCTACTGCGAACAAGTTTTAAGAAGAATAGTGGGCCCAATGAAAAGCAAGGTCTGGAAGGGACATTTGCATATTGGCAGACGGTGTTTGGAAGGACAAAACAGCCATTCCCTGACATTCAACTCACAATGGACTTTTGATCACCAGACTTTGAAGGTGGGGGAGCTCGCATTCCAAATTGACTGCTAAGATGGCCAAATACACAAATGGACATGGCCAAACCAGCTAGTCACATAACTAACCTGCTGGCCAACCTGAGTTTTTTGAATTTGTACAAACAGTTTGGGCAGAAAGCAGTTTGCTCCTGGACTGAGAAGATTGCTCCTGTCTGCTCCCATCTCGTTCTCCTCTGAATCCACTGAAGACACATGAACCCCAAGAGAGAAACATTTCCTGCAGTGAACAAGGTTTACGAAGAATACTGGACCCCAACAAAATGCAAGATCTACCGACAATCAAGGACTCTACAGTGAGCTCCAAGTACCATAATAACAACTCTTCAGATATTGCCTCAAACCTTTCCACTTTATTTTTCTTCTGCTCTTTTCTGTCTCTATGTGCAGGTGTGTATCGCATATGCATGCCAGCGTGGGGCACGGCGTATATCCGCGGGAGTTTACCGAATTAGAGATTTATTTTAAGTTTAATAAATTTAAACTTTTTTTCTTTAAACCTAAGAAAGCATGTTTGTGCTGGTTTATTTGCCTTATAATTGGAAAGAGGTGAACAGGGATTCACCAAAGGGGAGCTAAAAGAACAGTGTGTTTAAAAATAAAACCCTGTTACAGTAAGACCAGGTGAAGACTGAAAGGAACCCTAGACCTCTTTATCACCTGATCGTAACAGTGCAATAAGGTCCGGCAAACAGCAATGTGATAATAACCAGATAATCTGTTTTAGTGGTGTCGGTTTAGGTGTAAATATTGGCCAGGACTTCCCTGTTCTTGCATGAAATTATGCTATGGGAGCTTTAATGTCACTCGAGTGAGTAGGCGGGGCCTTGGTTAAACGTCATCTGGATGAAAGCTCCTTCCACAGTACAGCACAGGAGTTTCAGCCTCGATTTTGTGCTCAAGTAAATGAACTGTAGGTTACCAGGAGCTCCTCACATGTGGCATAATGAGCACCATAGCTTACCGTAGAAATGTGTGATGCAATGCCAAAGCATCTTGGTCATTGCATGGATATATATAACATATCCCATTGAATGATGGTTCTATCCATCGCAGGTGCAACCCAAGCCCTGGATATTTGAGCATGTGTCATCATATCTGGCTTCCAAGTAATTCCTTCCTGCAGCTGTTTTTGGCATAGTGGAATAACCTACACAAATGCATAATTACAGCTTGATATTATACATATCCTATTGCTAGCTAATGCTTAATTCAGGCCCTTGTGTGAGGGGCTTTGGCAAAGATTTGCCTGTAAATAGAATTTACAGCACAGGAACCTTTCATATGGCCACCAGGTCTGTGCCATGGTTATGCTCCACATGAGCCTCCTCCCAGCTCATTTCATCTCACCCTATCAACCTGCTTGACACATGGCTCTCCTCCTCTAGAACATTTAAAGGTGAAAGCTCAGAGTCCTTTCATTCCACAATCTTTTTGTAATTTTTCCACAAATTCACCTTGCAGTTTAGTTCTAGATACTGCCGATGGGCCAGAGGAAGCCTTTCCATTGCTTGCCTCGAAGTTCTGAACCATGAAGAAGATTTGATTAGCCATATGTCTTATATATCAGAAGCTTAATTTGCAATGGGGCTTTGCTGTCACTCAAGAAAGATAGCAAAGCCCTTTCTTAGTGTGATCCTGGAAGTCTGTGACCTGGTTGAATTTGGCCCCATTTACTGATATAAATCAACAATTGGAGCAGATGCCCCTTCAGGTATTATAATATGTACTGTTACACCAATATGCTTTGTTGAATGATAGTTTTATTTAATCCACTTACTGGAGATCTGAATTTGTATTTTTTTAAATAAAAAGATGTTTTTTTAAAAAGACAAACTGCCAGCAAAATCACCTTTCAGCTTAAGATAATCACCTAATTTGCAACACTCTATCCTACACTGCAATGCTTGTGAGGAGAAGACAAAATGTCTGCTAAGTCCCCAGCAAGATCAAGACACAGGAGTTTAAAGGAACTACCTGCTCTCTCCTCAAGCAGAGAAATACTGCTAACTGTTATGTTTGAATGACTGAATGATTGTCATGTGACAAGCCCCTCCCCATCTGTGGTTTTAAGCTGGTGTTTTCTCTGCAGCAGAGGAGAAGCAACTGGACTCTGACATGAGCAGATCCTAAGTGGGGGTCCCTCTCTCTCTCTCTCTCTCTCTCCATTCCAGCTTGAAAGCTTTCAGATCCTACTTTTTGACTGACCAGCTTTGCATACTCTGGCTACAATCAGAAACGCCATTGGAAGAAATGATCTACATCATTATCTCCAAGAAACTCATCAAACCAGTCATCTACCTCTTCAGACTAAAAGCCTTAGGACCACTGAATTCAGCTAGAAACCAGAGGAATCACCAAACTTCACAGATTGTATATCTTTGTTTTCTGTGGACTCTAACTCAACCAATCTACCTTTCCCCACTCTGTAACCTATTTGTGTGTGTGTAAACCCTTTGACCCCTCCTCACTTGGCTGAAACAGTACATTTAAGATACTCTGCTGATCTGGGAAAACCTATAATCTATACCTGAGGGTAATCACCATCGCAACCCATCAGATCCAAAAGCAACACAAAAAGGAGCACTTTAATATTTCAAACGTGCCTGAAACAGAAGTTCTGAGGTCAGCCCTTACAATATCAGTGATACCAAATAGGATGGATGACAGTAAACAATCTTTTCTCACTCCTCTTTTGAGAAAAATAAGTTCAGTGACTCTTTCATCAACATTACAGGAAGTTGGAGGACCCATTCTCTGTGAAATCCAAGCTTTGGGCTTATACTGTTATAGCCCGCAGTTTCTTCATGAGAGCTACATCAGGCTTTAGGTAACCAGCTTAACAAAAATTAATGCAAGCAAAGTTAGCGGAGTATCCCCAAGTCTTATGATAATCTACACACGCAAAAGGGTTAAAATGCACACTGTTCCTTTCTGATTACTCTGCAGATTTACAAAACATTTGATCTGCTTACTGCAATAACCCAAAGAATCACCTGCACTGACAGAATGTGTACCTCAAAACAGAATCCTATTTACCAGCTTCAGAAGAGCAGCTTCAAAGTGAATTGTTAGTCTGTGGGATGGTTCTCCAAGGTAATTTCCATTACCTCCTCCCCTTTGTCAAAAGCAGCTTTGGGAATTTGGAATGAATACTTTCCATATCTGCCACCCTACTGTTACCTAACAATGGAGTGCTGAGGGCACCTCCTCCCATAGAACTGGTCTATCGGACATTAAGGTTGCATTGAAACAGAAAATGAATCATGGTACTAGATTAAATAATCTTAACTTACTTCTCCACTCTTAATTTCTTTCTCTTTCTAGTTGCTATCAAACCCACCTCAACCAGAGCTCACTGTATTTTAAAGCTTTTGTTTCATGCCATAATATTATAATAATGCACTTATAACCTCATCTGTTTCTCCACTGGGTTATTGAATCACATGCTAGATGTATAGCTGCCATAGTAATATCACAATAGACCCTTTAGTTTGCAATTGTATACTCTTATTTTTTTAGATATGAAAATATTTGACAACCCCACTCTGTACCCCCAAAGCCATGCCTTTATGGCGACCTATAGCTACACTTGACACTGACCAGATAGACCCAAAGGAATGTTTTGTCCTCTGTGCTGCCATAGTGGGCGCATAAAGTTGCTTTAGAAAGATTCAGAAGGAGTTCTGCGCATATTTGGCATTCATCTTGAAAGAAAGAAGTGCATTTAAATTGAGATGAACCAAACTGCCCCAAATACAGACCTTCATGAATAATTTGGTATCACCAAAATCAGACCTATTTGTGCTATCTTTTCAGTTTGTCACTCACCTTACATTATTAATGTGAAACTATTGATAGCTGACTGCTTAGGTTTCTTTCATATTTCAGATCTAGATGCAGATTCAGGCTTCTTTCCTCCTAACTCTGGGCTTCCCGAACCTAAATATTAATACTATTAACCTGAAGATGCTCATGATAGTTACAAATAAGAATTAACAATAAACTCTTTTGCATTAATTCTGAATACTACCTTTAATTAACCATAAACTTATAAAACTGGTACTTTCATACAATACTGTTTAACCTTGCCCAATTGTGCTGGAAGTGTAAGTAATCCTTGGGAAAAATTGTTAATTCTCATTTTACGGAAATATTTTACTGTTTGGAATACATAGAATAAAAACTCCAAAGGCTGGAATGGAAACAAAAAAAAATCAGAAAATGTGAGAAACAAGCAGCACATTATTCATTATTTGTAGAGAGCAAAGGATAGGTTAACAACATGGGTAATGCCCTTCAGCAGAACTGAAGAATGAAATGGGTTAATGCCATTAATCATTAAGTTCCTTTTTGGAGTGCTGTAGCTGTTGTTTACGTGTGTTTTCTTTATTTAGATTCTATTAGAAAGTTTGTTAATTTTTTGAGTCTTTCAGTTTCAGATGAATGACTATCCAAAACGTTGATCAGCCTCTATGTTCAAATGCTGACCTGCTGTGTGTTTGTAACATTTTTTTTTTATCATCAGTACTCACCTTCTTCATAAAACTCAAGAAACAATCTCCAGTGGGAAGGCAGTTTAATTCTCCTCGGCAAGAGACATTGATCTCGGTAACATCACTCATGGGCAATCATCCACTATGGGGAGAAAGGTAAATTCAGAGGCAGAGTTGAACCTTGGCTAAAGCTGCACATTTCCTTGCATCTCGAGCCAAACAATATTGCCAAAGCTCAGAGGGGAACCTATTTGCCCACAGATAGCAAATGCCATGCAATTCCAGGGAAGAGGTAAATAAAAAGGCAAATACCCCACAAATTAATGCAAATCTACCAAATTCTAAACTATATATATATTTTTAAATACTATTTTTATGAATCCACAATTACAATTGTACTTTTGTGCAGCATGCATTATGGCAACCTTGAATTGTCTGTCCTTTATTGAGTTCAGAGATTTATGATGCAGTAACTTGGACTTTAGATTATACAAACAGATAGTAATAGCTCTCTGCTTCAAAGGTGTTGACATTTTCAAGTATTTACTACCAGACTGTTTTTCATCCAGGTATTTACAATCCTATCTCATCTTCTTATATAACACCTGTGACATGCAAGATGAGTGAAAACAAGCGCACCGTCAGTACCCTTCGTAGTGCAATTGACAGTGCCCCTCCGTCTTTGATTTACCTCATGTTTTCATAGCTTAACAGCAGAAAAAAAGCTAAGATCATCATAATAAAACTGTACGGAAATGTGGCTGTTCCCTGACGAGCACGACACATCTTAAGTGCATCAACTTAAATATTCCTCTGTGCAAATACCAGCAAGGGAAATATCTGTGTGCACACACACTGAAAGGCCCTGTTAAAGTACTTCTGCTTAATTTTTAACCCTTTGTACCTAGGAATATGTATTAATTCAAGTTCCTCAGAGATTTCTTTGCTATCTGCAGAAAGTTTTGAACAACATTTTCTCACTGCAAGTGATTTTCTTCAATTAGCAAATGCACCTCAGTAGCTTTACATTCTTCTTTGTAATGCCTCCTGATTGCTACTAGTTTGCACACTCTTCTGATCCAAAGAGGTTGTGAAACTAAGATAGGCAGTTAGAATATCTTGTAAGAGAAAATAAAATGGCAAATTCCAGCTTTGTGATAAAAAATACTATTTGATTCACATTAAATCCCGATTAGTCTGACAGGGTACCATGCTGAAATAGAATTAACATGATCAAAAAATAAATCCAACTTCAATTATGACATTGAAATTTAATTGGACACATGAGTAACAAGTGTGGAAGCGTTGGGGTCAGAAAACAAGATGAGATGCAGTTGATCTTTTCAACAGGGCAACCAGAGTCAGCACGGCTGGAAAGCTTGATGAGGTGAAATGGTAACTGCTAGAAGTGTGCCGACAGCTAATGGCATTTACATTTCTGAGAGGTGGTTGGGACTGAAACATTCATTTCATTGCTCTGTGACCAGATCCAGTCAATGTTATACAGAGGAATGTAAGGTTGTTAAGGCAAAATTTGGCCTTTATTGCAAGTGGATTGGAATAAGAAAGTCTTTTTACACTTGTACAGGGATTTGGTGAGACCACACTTGTTCTCCATATTGAAGGAAGGATATACTTGCATTGGAGGTGGGATAGTGAAGGTTCACTAGACTGGTTCCTGGGATGACAGGGTTGTCCCATGATGAGAGGCTGAGTAAATTGGGCCTATACTTTCCGGGGTTTAGAAGAATGAAAGATGATCTCATTGAAACATAAAAGATTCTGAAGGGGCTTGACAGGGTAAACACTGAGAGGCTGTTTCCCCTGGCTGAGGAATCTAGAACAGGGGGTGCAGTTTCAGGATAAAGAGCAAATCATTTAGGACTGAGGTGAAGAGAAATTTTTTCACTCAAAGGGTTGTGAATCTTTGGAATTCTCTACCCAAGAGGATTGTGGATGCTTCATTACTGAATATATTTAAGGTTGGGATAGACAGATGTTTGGTCTCTCAGGGAATCAAGGGATATGGGGAGTGGGTGGAAAAGTGGAGTTGAGGCAGAAGATTAGCCATGATTGTATTGAATGGCAGAGTAGGCTTGAGGGGCTGTATGGTCTACTCCTGCTCCTATTTCTTATGTTCTTATTTGCAGCACACACAAGCTTCAGCATATGGTTGATTTAGAAATAACAGCTACAGTTGACAGCGGCACAGTAATTTGGAGTGTCTGAATGAAGAAAAATATCTTAGTGGCCATCACTTGGGCTAATCGATATGGCCAATGGTATAAGTTCCCTGATAATTACTGCTTATGGGTTCTGCCAGATGAATCAATTCTCAATATCACTAAACAAGCTACTACTTAAAAATAGAGCCATAAATAATGGACCCTGAGATTGATAGAGTTGCCTGCCAAAACTGTCGTTCAACACCATTAATATGACTCTCTCTGAACTATTGGATCTGTCCGGTTACACTTAAAATACTATTGAAACTTCTCTTCTGAAATTCTGGTTATTTACGTTTTATTTGTTTTAATTCTTATGCTTATGTGTTATTGTGTACAGATGTATTCAGAGTTTAAGGATGTAAGATGAGAGCTGGAAAATTTGAAGACCATTCAACACAGCTCATATTTAGAAGCCCCACATAGGAAAAAAGATCTCTCAACTCGGCAATCAATGGCTGGAATTTTACGCCCTCCCTGGGAGTGGGCTGGGAGGCAGTGTGGGGGGGGGGGGGGGGAGTGTAAAATCAGGTGGGATGGATGGGGGTGCACTGACCATCACCTACCCGCCTCTGCTGGTATTTTACTAGTGTCGGGGAGGTGTTGGGCGACCCGTCCATCTTTAGGCCAATTGAGGCCCTTAAGTGGCCATTACCAGCCATTGCTGGTATACCAATACCAATACCACCAATGTCACCTGGGGAGGCCACCGAGTAAAACCCACTGGCCTCCTTGCAGGCTGGTGCAGGTGGACCCTGTGTCCCACAGAGGACTCCCCCAGTGTCACTGGCTGTCCCCACTGCAAGAACCCACCTGCCCTCGTGATTGACCCCCCCCGTTCCCCTCCCCCTCACCAGGGCTTGGCTGATTGGCCCTGGCGAGTCCTGACCCCACTTACCTTCTTCTCTGGCTGACTCCAGGGAATGGCCACCACTCTCGGTGGTGCTGCTGGCACCGAAGAGCTACTGGCCCTCTGATTGGACATCCTACCTCAGGGGTGGAAGCCACAACCTCAGGCAATGAGCCACACGAAATAGCGTTGCGGCTTCCTGGGCTGGCGTAGGTGGGCTTGCCCCTGACTTTCCATCCAGTGGCCAGGGCCACAACCTCCTCACTAAATCCCAACCAATGTTTCTTCTATTTCCAGACAGCAATTATATAAAAGAGATTTGCACAATAATGACGTAGGCACAGAAAAACGTTTCAGAAACTTTCTATTAATTGAGAATGTACAATCATAAACTTAGCATTTGCATCTAATACAAATATAAATTAAAGTCCTGCTTGGGTAAAGTTGGGGCATCATGTTTGCCAGTTCCCTGTAAAATTGAACTCTCGTGAAAAACTTTATTACACCACTCCTGCGATTTTAAAGCAACATTATGTCCATGAAATATCCCAGACCATAAAATATAATGAAAATAAAATAAAATCAAATGTGAAAAATGCAGTGGCACATCCAGCAACTGCTCATGAAGGGATTGCTCGAGGCCCAGCTATGTTTCCCTCAATCCCCAGTGTAAGTGGGGACGATCAAGGTAATTTTCCAGGCCGCCTGCACCCCACTCCCGCCTCAGCCAATTGAGCTCACATATGCACATCTGATAAGAAAAGGTATACAGGCCTCCAGTATACCTTATAGGCTGCCTGCAACGAATCTGCCCTAACCATCAGCCTCAAGATAACGAACATCATGGGGAAGGACGTCAGAAATGCTCCATCCATCAATATTGGCGACCACGCTCTGGATGTGGTTCAAGAGTTCACCTACCTAGGCTCAACTATCACCAGTAACCTGTCTCTAGATGCAGAAATCAACAAGCGCATGGGAAAGGCTTCCACTGCTATGTCCAGACTGGCTAAGAGAGTGTGGGAAAATGGTGCACTGGCACGGAACACAAAAGTCCGAGTGTATCAAGCCTGTGTCCTCAGTACCTTGCTCTATGGCAGCGAGGCCTGGACAACGTATGTCAGCCAAGAGCGACGTCTCTATTCATTCCATCTTCGCTGCCTCCGGAGAATACTTGGCATCAGGTGGCAGGACCGTATCTCCAACACAGAAGTCCTCGAGGCAGCCAACATCCCCAGCTTATACACACTACTGAGTCAGCGGCGCTTGAGATGGCTTGGCCATGTGAGCCGCATGGAAGATGGCAGGATCCCCAAAGAAACATTGTACAGCGAGCTAGCCACTGGTATCAGACCCACCGGCCGTCCATGTCTCCGCTTTAAAGACGTCTGCAAACGCAACATGAAGTCCTGTGACATTGATCACAAGTCGTGGGAGTCAGTTGCCAGCGTTCGCCAGAGCTGGCGGACAGCCATAAAGGCGGGGCTAAAGTGTGGCGAGTCGAAGAGACTTAGCAGTTGGCAGGAAAAAAGACAGAAGCGCAAGGGGAGAGCCAACTGTGTAACAGCCCCGACAACCAATTTTATCTGCAGCACCTGTGGAAGAGCCTGTCACTCTAGAATTGGCCTTTATAGCCACTCCAGGTGCTGCTCCACACACCACTGACCACCTCCAGGCGCTTACCCATTGTCTCTCGAGACAAGGATGGCCAAAGAAGAAGACTGGCCTCCAGTAATATATCAGGCAATTGAAGCCAGGCCCTTGCTCTGCCACACTGCCAATATTTGTCTTGTAAGTAGCACCTTGGTTCTGCACAACAGAAAATCCCAGAAGCAGCTGTTGTGTAATTGCCATAGTTACCTCTGCATTACTTGCAGTATCACACACTAGTGCATACAGAAATAGGAGGATAGTGCCTCTGAGGTAGAAGATTAGCCATAATCTTACGGAATGGCCCACTTCAGCTCCTATTTCTTATGCTCTAAAAGAGGAGTGAGAGGTAAAGAGATCACAGAGTATGTTAGCGGGCTGAAGACAGAGCAACAGAAGCTGAATGCAGAGAGGGAGAAACATCAGAAAGAACAGCAACAGATGAGACGCAAACTCCCCGAGTAAGAGATGTCAAACCAAAGAGATGATGAATGGATTTTTGAGCCTCTATAGTTCATAATCTCTATATCTATGTAAATAATTTTGATGTTATCTAATTTTATGTTTTTTTTATTTTTAGCAAACAAGACATCTCTTTGGAAAAGAGGGGAATGTTGTGTAATTGCCTTTAAGAGTGATGTCCCTTTAAGATCTTAGTATGCTAATGAGCTGAGCACCAGGATGCTGCCATATGACTACATACCAGTCTCACTCTGTAACTGTAACACCAAGAGGCAAGTCCTGTAAGTAGTGCTCTGTTCTGTAGATAGTTGTTAGCTATAAATCAACCTGTTTGAGATCTTCAACAACCTGGATTCCACGCATCTCATTTATGTTGCATCAGACAACATAAAAAGCTTCTCATAACAACGGTGGAGATACTGAACAATTGGGCTGTGCTGGTCTCTGACCAGACTTCCAGTGAGAGACTGGTGGAACCTCCATGGATTTTCAAGGTCCCAGTTTTGGATCTTATCTGATTACCTCCCATTGCTTCAGGGCACTGGTGATCATGAGTATCACCATCCTTTCTTTAAAAAAAAATTAAACTTGTTTATAAGTCACCTATATATAGAATAATTTGTAAATGGTTTGATGTCTGAAATCCAGTGAATAACTGAACATCAGAAAAGATGCATAATACCCCAACATAACCCAGTGAAAAGTGTTTGAGCAGCTATTGCTTCCCATCACTTTTTTTAAATGTTCAAATCTTGCATAACTAGAGAAGAACATATTGAAAGATTAATAGTTGAGTTTTAATATGGAGGGTTTAGTGGCCAATTAGTTTGTCTTACTTAAATAAACAAGACTTAAAAAGTGTAAGAAATTGTTCTTTCAATGCTGTTGAAAGTTTGGTATCAAAAGAGATCATAAATTTTATTAAAGTGCTCACTTAAGCTTTAAAAAAGATAGAAGACTTGCATTTATATAGTGTCATCCACAACCTCAGTATATTATTATCGCTTCGTATTCCTTTTGAAGTGTGGTCACTTTTGTAATGCAGAAAACACAGCAGCCAATTTGAGCATAACAAAGTGCCACAAAGAGCAATGGCCAGAATTTTACACCACCCCAAGAGTGGGTTGGTGGCGGGGGATGGGGGATGAGTGGGGTGGCGTAAAATGGAGCAGGAGGCACTGGGAGACCTTCCTGACTCGCTCCCACCTCCGCTGCCACTTTACGCAGGCCGGAGGCAGCGAAAAACGTCCCGCCCTCCCAAGGCTAATCAAGGCCATTAACTGGCCACTTAACGGCTACTTAAGGGCCTTCGACCGCCTCCACGGGGATTTTATGTATGGCAAGTAGACGCCCTGGAGCCGGAAGAAGCCGCCTAACTAAAGCATGCGGCTTTCGAGCGTCCCGGGGTGACCCTCATGATCAGGCACCCTGTGCCCGATGGAGGGTTGCCCCCACTACCCCAACCACCCCCAAGACCCAACACTCCCCTCTTCCCCCCAGTCAACCACCCTTGCCTCACCAGGGCCTGACCGATTACCCCTGGCGAGGCAACCAAAACTTACCTTCCCTCCCAGCTCCCAGGCATTTTGTCTTCGTGCCGGGCTGCAGTGCCTGCAGTGGCCACCGCTCCAGGTGCTGCTACTAGGACTAAGAACTGCGGCCCGCTGATTGGCCAGCAGCTCTATTCAGCGGGTGGAAGTCCCGCCTCACACCAGTTGAAGCCTGAGAACCTGCAAAATACAGGTCGGATCCCCAGGCAAGGCGGAAACGGGTTTGCCACCAACCTTTCAGTCTGTGGCTGGCTCCTGTCCGCCTACCGTAAAATACAGGCCAATGTGATAATGACCAGATCATTTTTAAAATTTTTTTTAATGGAATGTGGGCATCGCTGGCAAAGCTAGCATTTGTTGCCCATCCCTAATTGCCCTTGACAAGGGAATGGCTTACTAGACCATTTCCAAGGACCGTTAAGATCAGCCACATTGCTGTGGGTCTGGAGTTACAAGTTGGCCAGACCTACTTGCCAAAGGGCACTAGTGAACCAGATGGGTTTTTACGACAATCGATGATAGTTTCATGGCACCATTACTGAGACTCGCTTTCAATTTCAGATTTTTATTAAATAATTGAATTGATTAATTAGCTGAATTTTTTTAATTCCAGCAGTTGACATGGTGAGATTTGAACCAATGCCCCAACAGTATTAGCCTAGGCCTCTGGATATTAGTTTAGTGACACCATCACTACACCATCATCTTGATTGAGGCATTGCTATTGGCTGGGTCTTCCCTGTTATTCTTCGAAATAGTGCCATGGGATCTTTCTCATGCACTTGAGAGGACATACGGGGCCGAGGGTTTAACATCTTTTCTGAAAAAAAAGAACCATCAACAATGCAGTACTCCCTCGGTCTTGCCAGCCTAGATTGTGCACTGATATCTCTCAAGTGAGAATTGAACCCATCGCCTTCTAATTCAAGGTATTGAGCCATGGCCTAGTCACTTACTTTTCACTTCACATGAGGGGTGCACACCCAAATCATCAACTTGTCCTTTCATCTTTACAGGTGCTGATGAACTTGTCATGCATTTCCAGCATTTCTTTTGTTTCAAATTTTTTCTTTTTTTTACTTTTTTTTTTAGCTATTCTTGATATTTTAGTCAACAGTCAACATGATTTTTTTTTAAATAAGTACAATCACATCATCATTTGAAGCTTTCAGACTGTCAGACTGTCAGAACATATTTATTCTTGGAAGATGAACAGTGACAGGCTGCAGCTGAAAACATTCCTTTAGCAGGTTAGTTGATACAGTCTTTTTAGTCAAATGTCATTGAGCACTAATCAAATGATTAATTACTTTTCATTTTGCTATATGGTTGAATAGCATACTGTTTTATCATTTGAGAAGCAGGGATGATAAGTTAGTGACTATGGAACAGCAGTGTGGGAAGAGAAAGGGTGGAGGTCAGGAATAGGACTGCAAGGCAGCATGTAGGTGTTCCAGCACGTTCTGCTGCAGAGCTGGAAAATGTGGCTTTTCACATGATTGTTGAGAAAGTGTATTTACAATCTCAGTTATTTCATCAGAGCAAGATGATTATAATTGCATTTGAACTACAACTGTAGTGTCAGTGCAAAGTGAAAGTACTTCACATCAACACTGAGAAATTGGATTTAGGGCCTCACCTGAAATGTAATGGTGATGTGTTTGAGATGGTACAGTGCATGTTGTTATGACCGAGGAGGGAGAAGTGAACTGTTAATTCAGTCCCACTTCTCCATGCGTCACAGCATATCAATAATTTTTCCCAATTACCGAGAACAGTCAATTAGACTCTCTACTTGTCTCCAGCATAAAGCACTCCAACCACGTTTCTTTAATCAACAACAAAATTAACTATTTATATTAAAACCAAGTCTTAACCAATAATGACATAAATCGATATATGAATTGAGATATTAAAGCTCCTTATTTTCCCAAGTCCTCAAGAACACACACATACATCCAAAAAAATGGTTAACTGCGAAAGAAAGGATTTTGGTTTTCAGCTGTTTCATAGGAATGAAAGGAATAATAAAATAACTTAGTCTGTCATGATCTGGAAGGAAGTTCTTCAGTTTGGCGAGGTGTCCCAAAGTCGAATAATTGGATGCCACTCTAAGTCTTTCCAGGCAAGGTTGATGAACAGTCTGTGATGGGTAGGTGTTCAAGGAAATTCAACTGCAGCAGTCTTCGCATAGGTCTTCCATCAGGGATGTAGCATCAGGTCTTCTTAGGTCTTACAGCAGCAGTACAGCAGTAGAAGATTTCTTCAAATTTCAGGAGTTCCTAAAACATAGGAGGCAACAGTACAACTTGATGCAGGGATTCTTCAGAGACAGGAGGCAATAGGAAGCTGCCACATTTGGAATAGTGGGTTTTCTCAAGCGATGCAGGATTCCTTTACAGAGAGGTAATACTTTTTCTGGGTCTTTTTCTGATCTCCAGGCAGGTCAGAATCAAATTTCAGAATGCCTGCTTTTTTGTCCAAATTCACTGGCTTTTTAAAGTTCAAAACTGAAACTGAAACTGAAACTTCTCTCTCTTGCCACTCAAAGAGTAGTTCTGAGGTCAAACCCCTTACTGGTTTCCTTGAAATTACCTGATTTCCTGTCCTTGTTTACAAGTTCAGCTTTTGTTGAACTTCCTTTCAAAACATCCATAAAGTTCAAGCGTCTCAATGTCCAGTGAAATCCTTTTTCAGTTTTTTAAAAGACAGAGAATCCTAAGTTTTTAATACAAAAACAAAATCATTGTAACAATGTTCACTAGGGTGCTGCCTGGTATGTGGAAAAACTTGTAAAACTGTGTCTGGTTTCAGTAGAACAAAGGATGATTTAGCAGAGGTGTTAAAAATTATGAAGGAATGGAACAGTGTAGATAGAAACTGAGTATTTCCAGTGATAGTAGAGTCTAGAATGTATAATATTAAATGTAAGAGATTTAGAACAGAAAGCAGAGAAACTTTATTAACACAGAAAGGTGGACTGTATGACCTGTGTCCATGTTGTAATTTCTATGCAGTTCTATGAGTGCGACTCTCTCCTCTCTACTTCAGATTTATACAACAGGACAAATACGCCAATGTCATGCTTTGAAAGGGAACAGTGCTTGATAGGAGTGCAGGCTAAATAATCAGCACTGAAGTGTTTTAGCCTTATCTTTGACCTACACTTCCTTCTGGGAGTGCAGCACTGTTAGATTTACCGTTAAAATTATAGTGTCAATGTGAAGTTAATGAAACTTTGCTCTAACACTACAGCTGTGGTGTAATTGGAGTCTTGGTATCTTCCCCTAGGATGGAATGAAGATCAAAAGGTGAATTTCTTCAGGCAGCTTCTGCTTTCTGTGCTCAGCTCTGTCTGATAGGATTGAAAGAAAGGCCTGCATTTATGCAGCACCTCATCATGCAACTCGTCACTGGTCCATGGCATGCACTTCACGCGCAATGAATTACTTTGAAGTCTAGTCACTGTTCTAGATAAGTGGATAAAATAGCCATTTTTTTCAAACAGCAATGAAACAAATGACCAGTTTTTATTTTTGGTTGTGTTACTTGAGAAAAAAAGGTGTGTCAGTACTTGGAGAGTTCCCTGTTCTTGTGCAAGTAGTGTCATGGAATCTTCAATGTCTATCCAAACTAAAGACAAAACCTTAGTATAACATCTCATCCAGAGGGTGTCATCTTTGACTTGGCATTCTTTGCACTCCCTCAATACTGTAATACAGTGTCAGACTAGATTATGTGCCATAATCCTGGAGTGGGACTTGAGTCCACAAATTTCTGACTTTAGGGAAGACCATTGTTTTTGGCCCTTACCACAAATTATGCTCCCTTGCTACTGATTCCATTCCCAATACAAACTACTGTCTCAGATTGAAGCATACTGCAACTTTGACTATGAACTCATCTTCCAACCCCATAACCTCTCCATCATGAAGACTGCCAACTTCCATCTCTCTAACATCGCCCCTCCCTGCCCTGTCTCAGCACATCTGCCACTGAAACCTTCATATATGCCTTGATCACGCTAATAATCCAATACTCTCCTGACTGGCCTCCCATTCTCCACCCTCCATAAACTTGAGCTCATCCAAAACTCTGTTGCCTGTATCCTAACCCACACCAAGTCCTGAACATCCATCACATCCAGGTGGACGTAAAAGATTCCATGGCATTACTTGAAGAAGAGCAGGAGGGTTCTACAGATATCTTATTCCTCAACAATACCACTAAAACAGATTATCTGGTTATTTCTTTAATTGCTAACTGTGGAAGTTAACTGCACAAATCGCTGCCATGTTTCCAATATTATAACAATGACTACACTTCAAAATTGCTTCATCAGCTGTCAAACGCTTTCGGATATCCCGAAGTCATGAACAGCATTTATAAATGCAACCTTTTCTTTATTCCTTGATTCATTGCGATACAATTAAGGAAGTGTAAATAGTTCATTCAGCTGTCAGCACACAATTAGTCCATCTTTATGCTCAGGAAAGTTAGTTGACATTGGGAGACTGATAAAAAGGGAACATAGAAAAATACAAAATGCCCAACAGATATCTGGATTAAAAGTTTTATATCTGTATGTTACTGTATGACTGTATAATGCCAGAAGCATGACTGATTGAACTGTGCTGACCACAGGGCCAATAATATATCATTAGCATGGACCAATCTATTTCCAAAGCAAGAGGTAAAAAAACTGCAATGTTAATTCCTTACCAGCTTTACCTTCAACCTTTACAACTAGCCCCAGATGCATGTCAAAAGATGAAGGTGAATGCTATGAAAGGATATAAAGACCTTGGAGAGGGTGCAGAGGAGATTTACCAGAATGGTACCATGGATGAGGGATTGTCTTGAGAAGCTGGGATTGTTCTTAGAAGAGAGGAGGTTATGGGAAGATTTAATAAAGGTGTTCAAAATTATGAAGGGTTTTGGTAGGGGAGAAAGGAAAAAAAATGATTCCACCCAGCAGAATAGTTCAAACCAGAAGTCACAGATTTAAGATAATAGGTACAAAAGCAAAGGGGGAGATGAGGGGAATTTTTTTTTGCTTAGTGTATTATGATCTGGAAAGCACTGCCTGAATGGATGGTGGAAACAGATTCAATAGTAAGTTGGATGTATACTTAAAAATGAAAAACTTGCAGGGCTACGGGGAAAGAGCATGGGAGTTGTATTAATTGGTAGCTTATTCAGAGTCAGCACAGACATAATAGGTTGAACAATCGCCTCTGTTTTGTATGATTCTATATTTCTGTGTGCATCATTGTGACTCTGACTACCTGACCACAAAACCAGCATTTGCCAAGCTACATGCCTGCACTCTCCTGCTATAACTTATGACATTGGTTGCCTGCTACCTCATTACTCAGTCCCTCAGGCAATGCCTGCTTCCTCCTGGTCTTGTCTTCTGCCATTCTATCAGTGCCTTAAATCTGCTCTCAAAACCATTATGTTTCACATTGGCCATGCCTACATGGCTGGCGGGCAGCCATAAAGACAGGGCTAAAGTGTGGTGAGTCGAAGAGACTTAGCAGTTGGCAGGAAAAAAGACAGAAGCGCAAGGGGAGAGCCAACTGTGTAACAGCCCCAACAAACAAATTTTTCTGCAGCACCTGTGGAAGAGCCTGTCACTCTAGAATTGGCCTTTGTAGCCACTCCAGGTGCTGCTCCACACACTACTGACCACCTCCAGGCGCTTACCTTTTGTCTCTCGAGATAAGGAGGCCAAAGAGAGAGAGAGATGCCGACATGGTCATTTAAAATTTCTGCTCCAAAACCTGCCTCTAAAAACTGGGACACTGAGCAATGTTGCAGGAGATTGCCTAATAAATACATTTATCACATTGAATATAGAGACCCATTTTCCAATGAGTAAGATTTTTATTTGCCATAATGTGTTACAATGCACTTAATGTTTCTTTTACTTTCATTATTCATGCATAGAAACATAGAAAAATAGGAGCAGAGACAGGCCATTTGGCCCTTCGAGCCTGCTCCGCCATTCAAAAAAGACCATGACTGATCATCTAATTCAGTATCCTGTTCCCACTTTCTTCCCATATCCCTTGATCCCTTTGGCATAAAGAAATATGTCTATCTCCTTCTTGAATATATTTAATGACTTGGCCTCCACTGCCTTCTGTGGTAGAGAATTCCACAGGTTACCTCTGAGTGAAGAAATTTCTCCTCATCTCGGTTGTAAATAGCATACCCCATATCCTGAGACTGTGACCCCTGGTTCTGGACACCCCAGCCATTGGGAACATCCTCCCTGCATCTAGCCTGTCTAGTCCTGTTAAAATTTTATAGATTTCTATGAGATCCCCTCTCATTGTTCTAAACGCTAGTGAATATAGGTTGAGTCGACGTAATCTCTCCTCATACGCCAATCCTGCCATCCCAGGAATCAGCCTAGTAAATCTTATTTGCACTCCCTCTGTGGCAAGACCAAAACTGCGCACAATATTCCAGACGTAGTCTCACCAAGGCCCTGTACAACTTTGGTAAGACATCCTTGCTCCTGTACTCAAATCCACTTGCAATGAAGGCCAACATATCATTCGCCTTCCTAACTGCTTGCTGCACCTGAATGCTTGCTTTCAGCGACTGGTGTACAAGGACACCCAGGTCCATCTTGGCTTCAATTTTTTCTCTGCTGATTTTTTGATCTCTTCTTTTTCTTGCTTTTACTTCTTTCCTTGCATTTTCCCAATCTTTTTGCAAATTCTTCCCTGCATTTTTAATGTTATTTTCTGCAAAGCGTCTTTCTTTCTTCAGACTTGTGCATTCAGATGTGTGCCATGTCAGTATGTGTGATGAGCCATCGCCGACTGAAGACATGCAGGAAAAATAGCATGGCAATATTCAATAATTAGAAACTATGGAGCAGTTTAGCAACTGCCAACATTTCAGTGCAATGACAGCTACTGGGCGGCGCAGTGGTTAGCACTGCAGCCTCACAGCTCAAGGGACCTGGGTTCGATTCTGGGTACTGCCTGTGCGGAGTTTGTAAGTTCTCCCTGTGTCTGCGTGGGTTTTCACCGGGTGCTCCGGTTTCCTCCCACAGCGAAAGACTTGCAGGTGATAGGTAAATTGGCCGTTGTAAATTGCCCCTAATGTAGGTAGATGGTAGGGAATATGGGATTACTGTCGGGTTAGTATAAATGGGTGGTTGTTGGGCGGCACAGACTCGGTGGGCCGAAGGGCCTGTTTCAGTGCTGTATCTCTAAAAGAAAAATAAAGTACTTCAGTTTTTAGTGGTTTCCATAAAGCCAGAATGGTGTCAGCAAGTATATTGGCATCCAAGTAATCTTAGTGTCTACTGAAAAGTATTGGATCTGGTCGAATAATACTATCGAAATAATATATTTAAAAACATCTCCAGCACCACCAATGCTGGGAAGGCTTAAATACAGCATGACAAGTTTACATAGGCAGTCTCCTTTATGCATTTATACTGGCAGGAAGTGCACGCAGATAAAAGATTTTTCATATATTATAGATAATATTATTATATCAAAATATTATGTATAAATCGGAACAGAATGTATGACTTAAAATTGGGAACTGAATGACATTTGTGTGCCTTCGGTCCAATTATCCCCCGCCCTATAATCCTATGTTACTTGGAGTACTTTTGGTCTTGATTTCCCTACATGCAATGCCATAGAAGATCCATTAAACATGGGAGTGTTGGTGGTTCTATCTGTTATTTTCCAGTCTGTCTGCTAGTCCCACTCCGCAGTATGATTTACTGTGCAACACTATGGCTGCTAATTTCCACACCAATACGCCTGCATCAAAAACTATGTGAGTAGACAACAGTTCAGGATCTCTCTGTCATCGAGCACACAGTCTAGTGAAATGATGTGACCACTAAAGGGAAAATCCTTGGATATTGTTAATGCTGCTGAAAGTAACAAAACATTTGCTGTAATCAAAAACCAAACTTACAATCAATTATTCTAAAACACATCAAGATAAAAGACATGTATTTGAATTCCTGGTTAGACTTAGTTTTCAGGCAATTAGACACTTTATGTTGCTTTAATATTTCTTCTGCTTGAAAGATTAAATCAAACACCATTATACATATCTCAAGAAAATGGTTGTTAGTGCAGTGGGAGGTTTACAGTGCATGTCACAGAGGGTATTTTTGTTTATGTGCTTTTCTGTCCTTTGGTTGACACATTTGACATGCCTGGTCAATGTCTGCACTGCAGAATAAAAACTGTGGGTGGCATTTTCTTGCTTTAAATTATCAGTGGAGGAAAATACACCCTTGCATTGCTCAGACGGTTGAGCTGCATTTTGAGGCATACACTCATTTAAATAGAAATTGGTGCCTTAATGACTTGCATAACTTGTGTGCTGACCTTTAGCCACCTTTATTGCTTGCTGCCTGCAATGAGGTGCACTGTGTATCTTGGATGTACAGCAAGCCTCAGGCTTCCACGGCTGATTTTCAAGAAGCAAAAACCTAATGTGTTTAAAAATGTTGTTATGAAACTGCTTCTGTTTCTTCTGTAAAATATATCTTAAAGAACTTATAGTTGAATTCTGGACATTGAGTCATATGGAGATTGCTGAACTTTGTGTTTTAAAAAACAAAAGGAATGGTCAACACAAGGTTGGCTTGTGGACAGGTCTTATTGGAAAGCATCTGTTTGCAAATAACCCAGCAGGGGGTTGTGCTTGTGACTCTGAAATGATGTTTGCAAGGGAATGACAGGCAAGGATTTATGGTTGTCATAGGACTTGTTTCTGAAAAAAGTTGGTTCCATTTTAAACTGTTAAAAAGCCAGTTGGATTGGCTAAAAAGAGAAGGAAGGAGTTGCTGTGTGCCTGCCAGGAGAAGACAGCTGATATCTTTCCTGTATTTGAAGAATCCCTGCATCTTTAAATAATTCCTGCATCAAATTCTACTATTTCCTCCTGTATTTGAAGAAACCTTTACTGCTATATTGCTGCTATCAGATCTAAGAAAAATCCTTGTTGCTACTTCCTGCTTTAAAGCCTGACTGGAGCTTTCTGTTCTGTATCTTTGTGAAGCCTACCCAGATTAATCATCAACATTGCCTGGAAACAACTATTCTAGAAATATTTCTTTGACAACCGCTTTTGGGATACCTCGCCAAAACAAAGGATTTCCTTACCTTCTTTTCAGTCTAAGTGTTTGTTTTATTACTTCTATTTCTTTGTAACAGCTGTAAACAAAAATCCCTTTGTGATGGAAATCCTGCATGCCAAATGGAAAATATTAATTTCATCGTATAGAACTTTGCTTGAGACTTTTACTTAAATGGTTCCAAATAACTTAAAAAAAGAACAGAGTAGCAAGGATGGCCACACATTAATTTGCACATGAAAAGCCAAAGGCTGACTGGAGAAAAAGTTGATTACCCAGTCTATCCAGAACAATGGGGGTGCTCTCAGATTAAATTACCTAGAATGGTTTTGTCAATGTTGATTGTCAAAAGCCAGCCACACCCATTGACTTTGAAAGAGTCAACCCCATCCCCACACCAAGTACATTTGCACAGCTTGAGAGGAGAACTTTGAATTTCAAAAAAACCTTCCAGAAACTTCTGTTTCAAACAAAGACGTAGTCACATGACAGACCTTCCTGTGTAACTCTGAGAATGTGTCTTGTGTCTCTGAAAGCAGACAGTAACTGAACTCCAAGGAAAAAAGCACCTCTCTCTTTCCCTATTCCGCTCCAGCAAAGTCCCAGGGGAGCCTCAGCTGCAGCTAAACCTCAAATCTACAGATCCTCACAGTCAGCAAAAGAGGATGGAGAAAGCCTCTCTTCAGCCTTCTGGAACCAGAGAAGCAAGCCCAAATTGTGCACATGGCCCAGCGAGGACTTCAAGTCTTCAATTTCAACTAAGGACACTGGGACTACAGTTCTGTATTTAAATTCCATTTTTATTAAGGACTCTACTCCAACCTCCCAACTCTTTTTTCTTCTCTGTATCTATTTGTATGTGTGTGTGTGTGTGTGCCTCTCGTATGAATGTGAGCATGGATGCATTGCATATTTTAATAATTTTAACCGGATTAGAGTGATAAGATTAATAAACTTACATCTTTCTTGTTTAAACTCACGAAAACCTGTCTGATTGGTTCATTTACAACTGTAATTAGAGGAGCAGGAGCAAGTGTTCATTGAGCTGGTAAGTTAAATTACTATGTTCAAAGGATAAACCCTATTGTGGTCAAACCAGAGAAGGGGCGAAAGGGGAGCCTGAGACCTCCTCCTCACCCGGTTGTAACACCTTTTTTTCCCCGGTTAACCAGTTGTGTATGTACGTATGTGTGAGGGCTAGGATAATATAAGGGGCTTTGATATTTCCATTCGTGCATATGTTTTGCTTCATTATTTGTTAAGACTTGGTTTATAATAAATGGATAATTTAGTTGTTTATTAAAGAAACCTGGTTGGTGTGCTTTATTCTGGGGGAAAATAGAGTATCTGATTGACTGTTTTAGGAAGTGGGAAAATTTAAATAGATGTTGTGACCTGTGGAGAAGTGGAACTGAATTAACAGTGCACTCCTCCCGCCTCGGTCAGAACAATATTTGCCTCCTGCCATTGTATTATGTTAAAAATGTTTGGTGATATGTGTTGTTCTTGTGTATCAATATATCATTCCTAAAGTTTATCATATATTGACAGTTGCAAGGCAGGACCTTTCTACATTGACAGAATTATGTGATGCAGAATCCTATGTTAATGGGTCCAATAAGAATGCAGAGGTTGGAATTGAGTGGGGTCGGGGGTGGGTGTGTTCAGGAGCAATAGTGGGTGTGAAACCTTGAAGATGTATAGACGTATGGGAATGTCCAATTTCAACATTATCATTAGTACCTCATTATCATTTTACTTCTGGGTTTCACATCTCTAATGCATGTGAGTGGGTGGGATGTGAGCTGGATTAACACAATTTCACCTCAAATATTTGAAGGGCTAATGAAAAATTTGGAGGACTTGGGAGCATCTGTAAAGGCATAAAAAAATTTGACTAGGGAGTCAGGGCATTCAAAGGCTGTGCCCCATTTCACCTTGATGTACTGCGAGGTGCAGTAAGGAGCAGGAAGTAAATAATAAGTGGCTTGGGCTGATAAGTGGCAAAAAACATTTGCACCACACAGAAGAGAATGTAACCATCTCCCATTGATATTCCACTGGCATTACCATTGCCGAAGCCCTACCATCAACGGCGGTTACCATTGACCAGAAAGTTAACTGGACCAGCCATATACATACTGTGGCTACAAGAACAGGTCAGAGACTGGGAATTCTGCGGTGAGTAACCCATCTCCTGACTCCCCAATGTGTGTCCATCATCTGCAAGGCAAAAATCAGGCGTTTGATGGAATACTCTCCACTTGCTTGGTTGAATGCAGCTCCAACGACATTCAAGAAGCTCGACACCATCCAGGACAAGGCAGCCTACTTGATCAGCACTCCCTCCAGCATCTTATCATTCCTTCCCTCCACCACTGATGCACAATGGCAACAGTGTGTACCATCTACAAGATGCACTGCTGCAACTCGCCAAGCATCCTTCGATAGCACCTTCCAAACCCGCAACCTCTACAACCTAGAAGGACAAGGGCAGAAGACGCATGGGAACACCACCACCTGCAAGTTCCCCTCCAAGCCACACACCATCTTGACTTGCAACTATATCACCATTCTTTCACTGTCACTGGGTCAAGATCCTGGAACCATCTTCCTAACAGCACTGTGGGTGTACCTACACCACATGGACTGCAGCGGTTCAAGATGGCGGCTCACCACCACCTTCTCAAGGCAATTATGGATGGGCAACAAATGCTGGCCTTGCCAGTGATGCTCCCATCCCATGAAAGAATTAAAAAAAAATTCCCTAACAATGGTGAGAAGAGACCTACAGTTGCCACCAAGAAGTCATAGAGGTGGCTGAGATGGTCAGCAGCAGGAGTATAACACTTTGTCAAAAGCAAAATACTGCAGTTGCTGGAGATCCAAAATAAAAACATAAAATGCTGGAAATACGCAGCAGGTCTGGCACCATCTATAGATAAAGAAAAAGAGTTAATGTTTCAGGCTGATGACCCTTCATCAGAATGAGGAAAAATTAGAAATGTAAAAGGATTTAAGTGAGTCAAATGGGCAGAGTGGAAAAAGAACAAAAGTGAAGGTCTGTGATAGGGAAGATGAGAGACATTAAATAACAAAAGAGTTGGTGAGGTAGAGCCAAAGGGACTGATAATGGGACAAAAATAGAAACAAAAGATGTGTCCAGAGGAGGTATGAATGGCAGAATAATGAACAGCTGCCGTCCATAAGCAAAACAAGAGAAAACAAGATTAAGACTCAAAACATGAAAAGCAAAGGAAACAAAATAGGGGAGAGAGGCTACAGTCTGAAATTTTTTACTCAGTGTTGAATCCAGAAGTCTGTAAAGTGCCTCATCGAAAGATGAGATGATGTTACTTGAGCTTGCATTGATTTTCATTGGAACACTGCTGTAGTCTGAGGACAGAGAGATCATTATGAGAGCAAAATAGATAATTAAAATGGCAGGCCTTCAGAAGCTGGGGTCATGCTTGCAGACGGAACAGAAGTGTTCCGCAAAACTGTCACCCAATCTATGTTTGGTCTCCCAAATATAGTGCAGACCGCATTGTGAGCAGAGAATACAGTATACTAAATTGAGAGAAGTACACGTGAATCATTGTTTCACCTGGAAGGAGTGATTGGGTCCTTGGACAGTGAGGAGAGAGGTGGTAAAAGGGCACATGTTGTATTTCCTAATTGACGATCATCGACCTGAAATGTTTACTCAGTTTCTTTTCTTCACAGACGCTGCATGAGCTGCTGAGTATTTCCAGCATTTTTTGTTTTCCCAGCATCGCAGTGTTTTGCATTTGTGTTGTGTGAGGAAGTGCAGTTGAGGTTGCTGTGGGAGTCAGTGGGCTTACATATTTGTTAGACAAAGAGTGCTAAGTGGCTTGTTCCTCCTCGACCTTTGGTCCTGACTGCTGTAGTATGTTGTGCAGAATGCAGCACACAACGATTATCCTAGAGACCCTCGCTGGCAAGTACTGAAGAGAATCTCCAGACCTATCCAGGCACCTAAAGAGCATCCTGAGCATTCTAACAGCTTGTTCAATGACACATCTGGTTGTCATATGGCTGTCGTTGCTGTGGTTAATTGCTGAGGTTCATCAGCCAACTTTGAAGATGATATTCTTTGTTAGTTGCCTAGCAGGCACCCCTTAAGAGTGCTTTCAGATATAAAAGGGTTGAGGATATTGGACTGCTGCAGTATGAAAGCATCATAGCAGCTCCCTGAGGAATCTAGTGCAAACCTGCATGGACCATCTCTTGTGGTTGCACAGAAGCTGGACATCGATGGAATGAAATCCCCGATGGTTGATGAATACTCCTGGTTGATCTGGAGATGCTCAGATTGCCACTTGCATGCAATTGATGGCCCTCTGTAACTGTGGGAAGTCAGCCAGAGATGCAAATCTCAGTGCCTGTCACCATGGGATGTTTACATACCTGCCAGCCCTGGCAAACAATCCATCCACCATCTGCTTTATGCATTTGTATGCAGCTGACTGGGAGATCCTGAATACATTGCCTTTAATGCACTGGAAGGAACCTGAGGCAAAAAATGTTCAGGGTAGTGGTGCCTTTCACAGACATTGGTTTGTGTGGCCACCAGGTCCAATACGAAGCAGGTCTTCCAGGAGGTTGCGGTTGTGTGTAATCACCTGACATGTTAATCATAGCCTCAAGATACACTGTTCTGCCAAGAGGTCTTTTTCTGATTTCTATCGGAGCCTACATCCATGAGACTGGAGCCAGGCACATTTGGCTGCTGAAATGGAATTGAAGAACAGGTACAAGTTTCATCCCTTGATTATACATAGAGTGATTCAAAATGTAACAATTCACTACCTTGTGTCTTTTCTTGACCTGTAAGGTTTGCTATGATTGTGTGACCTTAGGTTCAGTCAGAAAGAAAGACTTGCATTGAGATAGCACCTCTCATGATCTCAGGAGGTCCCAAAGTGCATTAGAGCCAATGAAGCACTTTTGAAGTGTAGGCACTGTTGTAATGTCGGAAACATGGCAACCAATTTTCACACAGCAAGTTACCACAACAGGGAGGGAGAAATAATAGTCAGGACACTACAGAACACTTCTCTGCTCCTTATTGAAACCGTACTGTGGAATCTCTTTCATCTACCTCAGAGAGCAGACAGGGTCTTGGATTAACGTCTCACCAGAAAGATGGCACCTCCGACATTGCAGTACTCTCTCAGTACTGCACTAGAGGGTCAGCCTAAATTTCCTGCTCAAGTCTCTGGAGTGAGACTTATTCCCACAACTTTCTGACTCTGAGGCAAGAGTGCTACTCAGTGAGTCACTGCTGACATCTAGGCCCTGATTTTAACTGTCCTCACCTTGTAGAAACCTGGCTGGTGGTGGTGGGGGATGTGCAGGGCAGTTAAAATAGTTATTTAAACCCACAGACTTTCTTTGCTCCCAGCATTTCCCCATATTAACCTATTATTTTGAGCAGCAGAGCAGGAAATGCACAGGAAGAAACTGGGGTCTTGTTTTAAATATGAATGATCCCAGGCTACTAATGGAATCAAGGGAAGAAATAGAGAAGGGCCTAAGCATCATTCTCCAATTCTCTTTGGCTGAATGCATGGTGCCAGAGGACTGGAGGACTACTACGCTGTACCATTGTTTAAAAAGGGTGGAAGGGATAACCTGAATAATTACAGGCCAGTCAGCCTAACTGCGGTGGTGGTAAATTATTTAAATAAATTCTGAGACACGGTATAAGTTGTCATTTGGAGAGACACAGATTAATCAAGGGCAGTCAGCATGGCAGGGCAGAAAAGTGGCAAATGGAATTCAATCCAGAGAAGTGTGAGGTAATGCATTTGGGGAAGACAAACAAAGCAAGTGAATACACAATAAATGGTAGGATTATGAGAAGTGTAGAGGAACAGAGGGACCTTGGAATGTATGTCTACAGATCCCTAGAATTAGCAGGACAGATAGATAAAGTGGTCATGAAGATTTACAGGATACTTTCCTTTACTGGCCGAGACCTAGAGTATAAGAGCAGGGAGGTTATGTTCGAACTGTATAAAACACTACATTAGACCGCAGCTGGAGTACTATATATAGTTCTAGTCAATGAAGGATGTGATCACACTGGAAAGGGTACAGAAAAGAATTACAAGGATGTTGCCAGGAATGGAGAAGTTTAGTTATGAGGAAAGATTGGATAGGCCAGAGTTGTTTTCTTTGGAACAGAGAAGGCTGAGGGGAGATTTAATTGAGGTGCATAAAATAATGAGGGGCGCAGATGGAATCTATTGGAAGGAACTATTTCTGTTAGCAGGGAGGTCATAGATTTAAAGTAATTGGAAGAAGGATTCAAGAGGAGTTGAGGAGTAATTCTTTTCACCCAGTGGGTGGTGGAGGTCTGGAGCTCACTGTCTGAAATGGTAGTAGAGCCTAGAACTTTCCTTGAACCAGTCTACACCACACCCCCACCAATCACAGGCAAAGTGACCCCTCCACCTGATCTCCCACCCCTGCCTGACCCCAATTGTGGCCAGATCACCCCGCTTCCCCCCAATCACTGTACAAAGCCTTATGCATTTCTCCACCCCCACAATCTCCAGACTCCCCTCCACCTGCCTCAGATCTGCAGCTGGCTTCCCATGATTTCCAGTTTCCCACTGATATCCACTCTTCCCTCCCCTGACCTTCAATCTTCCCCACGCTTGATCTCCACCATCTGTGCACCCGTCCCCAGTCTCCTCCCCTCCCCGATCTCAACACACCCCTTCCCCGGATCTCCAGCTACCCCCTGTGATCTCCAGCATCCCTCACTGATCAACGGCCTTCCCTCCCTGGATCTCCTATTGCTCCCGACAATCTCCAGCCTCCCCCCGCCCAATCACAAGCTACTCTCAACCCCCAATCCTCAGCCTCCCTCTGATGTCCCATCTCGCCTCCCCCAACCTTCAGTCTCTTTCCCTCACAATCTCCAGCTTCCCCCCCACTATTTCCAGCTTCCTTCTCTGATCTCTACCCTCCATCCATGATCTCCAGTCTCCCTCCCATCCCCAATCTCCAGCCTCCCCTTCACTAACCTCCATTCCCTCCCCTGATCTCCACTCTCTCCCCCGATTTCCATTCCCTCCCCCAATCTTCCTACCCTTCTTTCGCTGATTTCCAGCTTGCTAGCTACCCTTCCCACACTGATCTCCGGCCTCCCCACCCTGATCTCCAGCTTAATCCCTCTCCCGCTGATCATGAGCCTGGAGCTAATGCTCCCTTCCCAGTGCCACGGACTGTCCCCATGGGTTCTTGAATGCGGCCTACTGCTGCTAGTTTTCACTCCTATCCTCTGAGTCCACTTGGCCGGCTGCTGGGTTGGAAGCATCCCAACAAGATTGTAACAAGGCCTGTCGTCAACATCAGCAGGAACTCCGAGGGGGAGAAATTAGTTTGCATAGCACTTCTGGAAGCAATGCTATGCAGTTTACGTCGATTCCTCAGGGGCAGGCCGTACCATTGGCCTGAATCTACAAGGTTCAGATGAGTTTCTTCAATGATGTCAATGAGGAAACCCACTTGGGCCACACAGGTATTGGCTGGTGACACTGTCTGCCCCCAGGGCATCAATGCAAGTCTGTGTAACGCCACTTGAAGTGGGGATGCATGAATAAATTTCTCACCTCGCCCCAACACCACCTCCATGTCTCCAGCCTTCTCAGATTCCTCAGCTGATTACAATCTCCTCAAGCTCTCCTCGGCACCCCATTAATATCAGAGTCCTTTTGTAAATGTGCACACAGCAAAGTCCCAGAAATAGTAATAACCAAAGAACATTGTTTTTCTTCAAATAGTCCCATAAAATTTTAATCTCTACCTGAGAGGGAAAACTGTGACTTGATTTAACATCTGATCTGAAAGACAGCTTCTCTGACAATGCAGATCTCCCTCAGAGCTACACTAACGTGTAAGCCTTACATTACATTTTCATGAAGGCAGGCTTAAAGACAAAGGAATAGAAATTAAAGTTAATGGAACAGAATATTAGGCAGGGTATATAAGGGTCAGCCTATGTAATACCACCCCATTCGCAGTGCTGTTGCCTAAGGTACATTTCTAACCCAAAATCTTCTGGCTACAAGAAGAGCGTGTTATCTATTAAACCAAAACTGACTTGTATGGCAATTATCCTTCATTCAATTGGAAGTGTAATTATAATGACTTGCATGATAACTTCAGCTACAGTCGCTTCATTCATTGGATGCAAGAATGAATGCAGAATCTAGAAATATGTCCTGTTTCACATATAATTAACATTTAGTATTCTTAGTAGGGATTGTTGAGCTATTTATCAGATGGCCTGTTATGGAAAGAGAAAGCTTGTCACCTTCTCTTTGGATCTAAGGTTAGATTTATCATTGTTTTAATGTTGTTAGCTAATAAAAAGTACCTGTATTTGGCAAATACCATAAAGCTGAAGCATATATCTCTCAGTAATGAATTTAACATTACCCATGGCGGCTTCAATCTGCTATGCAATCATTAATACTTTAACAAAGGTCAAGTCTATCTCAAGAAGTAATGCAATACAAATGCAAATTCTATTTATATTTTCTACTAAGTAGACCTTAATCATTTCATGCATGATGCTGTTAAAATGATAAGTGCCATTGGGGAGACACAACACAAATTGGATGATCTCTTTGCAGAACACCTCCATTCAGTCTGCAAGTGTGACCCTGAGCTTCCAGTTGCCTGTAATTATAATTCTCCTCTTCACTCCCACTCTCACCTCTCTGTGATTGGTATCCTGCACTGTTCTAATGAAGCTCGAAGAACCGCACCTTATCTTTTATCCAGATTCAACAGTGAGTTCAACAATTTCAGGTCTTAACCACTGCTCCCTTTTTTTTTGGATAGCAGCTGTTGGTAATGATTCTGCTATTACCAGTTACATTGATCCACACCCATCTTTTGTTTCTTTACTTGTCCCATTACCATCCCCTTTTGCCTGACGCTGTCATCCCTTTTGTCATTCAATCTTCCCAGCTTTCCACCCGATCACAAACCTTCCCTTTTGTTCTTTGTTTTTTCCTCTTCTGGCCTCTGTTCCTGCCACTGAATTTGCATTAAACCAGCTACATCTCTTAATTATTTCCAGTACTGATGAAAACTCATCAACCGGAAACATTGGGCTGGATTTTACCAGCCATCTAGGGATGGGTTGAGAGGCAGAAATGGGGCATAAAATGGCGAGGGAAGGCAGAAGGTGGACTGTTGCCTGATGTCATGGAATTTCACCAAAGGCGGAGAAGGTCAAGGACAGCCTTCCTACCAAGAGACCAATTAAGGTCCTTAAGTGTCCAATTAAGGGCCTCTTCCTGCCACTGCTGGTATTATGCACTGTTAAAAAGATTTGATAGGATAGACACCTAGAAATCACTGCCTCTGGTAGGAGAATCAAGAATAAGGAGACATAGGGCTGGATTTTACGTTGGGCATAAAAGTCAGTGCAAACCCGCTTCCGCCTCTTCCGGGGACCCATCCCACATTTTATGGGTCCCCGGGCTTTAATTGTTCTGAGGCGGTGCTTCCACCCACTTAAGGGAGGAAGTCCCGCCTCATTAAGCTACCATCCAATCATTGCGCTGGCAGCGCTTATTCCCAGCAGTGCCACCGGGAGCGGTGGCCACTGCTGGGACTGCAGCCTAGCCAAGGACATGGAGCCATGAGTCCA
Source organism: Heterodontus francisci (assembly GCF_036365525.1). NCBI lineage: Eukaryota > Metazoa > Chordata > Chondrichthyes > Heterodontiformes > Heterodontidae > Heterodontus > Heterodontus francisci. The sequence goes on from NC_090385.1 coordinate 70,784,067, forward strand.
GCTAAGTTGGGGTTTGCCTCGCCGGGAGAATTGGTCATGACCCGGCGAGGCAAGAATGGTTGTTTGGGAGCAAGGGGGGGCATCTCAGCTCCAGGGGGTGGCTGAGGAAGCAGGGGCAGCCCTCAATCAGGCACCCTGTGCCCATTTGTCTGGGCTGACCCCACCCCCACCCCCGCCCCGGTGCGCTGAGAGGCTGCCAGGTTTCACTGGGCAGCCTTTCACATCTCCCGGACGGCCACTTGCCATGGGTAAAATCCCCTTGGAGGCGGGCGAAGGCTTTTAATTGGCCTTGATTGGCCTGGGGCGGGCGGACCGTTTCGTGCACACCGCCGGCCCACATAAAGTGGGGAGGAGGCGGGAGTGGGTTGGAAAGGCCTCCCGGAGTGCCTCCCGCTCAATTTTATGCCACCCCTCCCATCCCCCCCCCACCCCCCGGCTACCATCCAGCTCGCTGGGGTGGCGTAAAATTCCTGCCATGGTCTTAACATTAAGGTGAGTCTGTTCAGGAGCAAAATGAGGAACCACTTTTTCTCTCTCCTAAAAGGCTATGGTTGCTAGGACATTGGGAGCCTTCAAGATTGAGATAGTTAGCTTTCTGTTAAGTAAAGGTATCAGGGGATATGGAGCAAAGATGGATTAATGATGTGCTGATCAGCCATGATCTAATTGAATGGTGAAGCAGTCACGAGAGTTTGAATGACACACTCCAGTTCCTAACTTCTATGTTCCTGTACAGACAGAAAAGTGGAGTTGAGGCCACAATCAGATCAGCCATGATCTTATTGAATGGTGGAGCAGGTTCGAGGGGCCTGGTCTGCCATTCAATAAGACCATGGCTGATCAGTTTGTGTGTTGAATTCCACATTCCCATCTACCCCCGATAACCTTTGATTCCCTTGCCTAATAAGAATCTATCTACCTCCACCTTAAAAATATTCAATGACCCCGCCTCCACCACCTTCTGAGGCAAAGTCGCATAACCATCTGAGAGAAAAAATTTCTCCTCATCTCTGTCGTAAATGGACAATCCCTAGTTTTAAAACAGTGTCCCCTAGTTCTGGACTCACCCACAAGAGGAAACATCATTTCCACAACCACCTTGTCAAGACTGTCTCTGAATGGCCTACTCCTGCTCCTAATTCTTGTGTTCTTGTGTTCTATTGACAGTGGTGTGTCACAAATAACCGTCAGTCCTTTGCTGTGTTTGAACTGGCATATGGATACTAGAGTCCCGATGTTAATTCATGTGAAATCCATTCACTCACACAAAGTTAAAATCAGGCCCGCTAGATTTCAAAATCAAGAACAATTCATGTATTTTTCCACATAGGGCCTACAATTGCTTCAATTTATTCTGAAACAAGTTGGGGTAGTGTCTGACCTTCCTCCAGTATTAATTGGATTGGGGGATATTTTTGCAGTTTACAGTTGATGAATTACCATGGATTCGATGCACTTGAAACTAGTAAGTCTGATTTTCTCAGAGTTCCAAAAGTCATTGCTAGAATTAAACAAAAGACCTGGAGTTTCCACTTTGAGCACAATCCAGGTGTATTTCGCACTCTAAATTGTGCTAGCTTTGAAAAGTATTTACTTTTTCGCAAGTGTCTGCTCAAACTCAGGGCTAAACAGGGCTAAATTGTGGCGAGTCGAAGAGACTTAGTAGTTGGCAGGAAAAAAGACAGAGGCGCAAGGGGAGAGCCAACTGTGCAACAGCCCCAACAAACAAATTTCTCTGCAGCACCTGTGGAAGAGCCTGTCACTCCAGAATTGGCCTTTATAGCCACTCCAGGCGCTGCTTCACAAACCACTGACCACCTCCAGGCGCGTATCCATTGTCTCTCGAGATAAGGAGGCCCAAAAGAAAGAAAGAAAGAAAATTGTGCTAGCTTTGAAAAGTATTTACTTTTTCGCAAGTGTCTGCTCAAACTCATTTGCACATAAAACGTAAAATTTGGCATGAACCAGTGAAAATGGACTGTGCTTTAAACTTATTTTTTTCTAAATAAAGTTTTTTTTCCTTTAAAAAATATTCTGCGATATATTTAAGAGTGATAACTTGGTGCAGTTTGATTAATACAGCTGAAAATGGGTTTATCATAAAAAGAAACATTTTATTCAGAATGCCTAGTCCAGCACCTATACCTAACCCAATTTTAAATACTCAAAATGACTTTATAACTACAGTTATTTTCTGGTTAGATTGGTGTACAGTAGTCAGTTTCCCAGTCAATTAAAATATATATTCAAAAGCTTTTAGAAGATGCCTGTTAGTGTCCTTGCACTAAGAACAAAAGAGCTTAATTTTAAGAGCCTTCTCAAAGGCTGCAAAGGATTGGAATTAGCAGAAACTCGCAATTAATGGTTAATTCGATCTGGGGCCATGACCAGTTTGGTTGCCAGGAGCAGCTTACAGCACGATGATTTTAAAGATTATGGAAATTCAATTTGTGGTGGATTGAATTTGCTTGCAAAATTCTGTGATCTTTTGAGCTAGTTTGACCAATTTCAGGCAAATTGTGCAGAAAAAATAACACAACCTAACAGAAACTCCAGGTCTGTGTTTGCAGTGTATTCTCAGGGTTCACAATCACCTCTGCTAATTTACTTCACCATTTCTATTCTTCATGCTTTGCCGTTATTGTCTTACTAACAAGGTTTTCTTGTTCAAATAGTATGTGTTTCTGCATCATGCACACTTGGTACAGCATATAACCAATGTATTGTAGCCTAACCAGCATAACTTTGAGTACATTTTGAGTACAACTTGCCAACTGTGCCCAAAGTGGAAACTCTACCCCAAGTTACCTTTCACCTGTCCTTTCTCTTTATAAATGTTGACCAGCCCTCTGTGCATTTTTAGCATTTGCAGTTCATTTTTTGACATTTAACCCATTGTATTAGGTGCATTAGTGGAAATGGAATGACAATAGCAGGGTTTTCTTCTTAAAATTGATAAAAATGTTAAATAGTCAAATTATACCAATTGAATTAAAAAAATAGTGTTGACCATTCTGTTATACTTTAGTTCTAATTCGAGGAAAATAATCTCTTTAACGAACATTCCTTTGAGGACTGTATAAGTGTACGAAAGTAAAATGGAAGAAATGTTTTTTACAGCAGACCATTGTATTGCATGCTCGAACTCTTTGTAATGGATTCCATGAAAATGCTACCTAGTCACAAAGTAACAAGACTGGCATTTGTAAACAGCCTTTAATATAAAGAAACATACAAGGTACTTCACAGATGGGCAAGCGACAATGGAAACCAAACCAGGAAGGGAAAAATTAGGAAGGCGAACCAAACATTCAGTTGCAGAGAAAAGCAAAATACTGCAGATGCTGGAAATTTGAAATTAAAACAGAAAATGCTGGAAATGCTTGGCAGGTCAGGCAGCATCTGTGTAAAAAATCTTTGATTGCTGTGATAGCTTGGTGAAAACATATTTAAAGTTGGCGGGATTTAGGGAGGGTGTTCAAAGAGTAGAGCTACTGAGGGCTTCTATGGTAATAGTGGGGCAAAGGGAAGGGAGTTATATAGGAGAATAGAGTCAGAGGAATAAAACATTCACAAGGAAATATAGGCTTGAAGGAGCTCGCTTCCAGCTTCTGCCTACCTATGTCAGCCCACCACTGTCATTTCCAGACTTGATTATTCCAATACAGCTTTCTTGATGTTCAATCCTCCTCCCTCCATAAGCTCCATAAGCTTCAACGTGTTCCAAACTCGGTCGCTCATATTCAGTTTTGTCCTAATTCCCAATCTCCCATTCCCTCCATCCTTGCTGACCTTCAGCAGCTCTTTGCCCCCAATGCATTAAATTTGAAAATGTCCTCCTTGTTTATAAATTCCTGGCCAGCAGATTGTCAGTGGTGGGGGTGGGGGGGCGGGGGTTTGGGGCGTGGGGGTGGGTGCAGCAGGAGGCTGTCTCCTATTTAACGGTGGTATGACCAGGTGAGAAAGATGTCTAGGTGTCTTTCTCAGCCTTCACCTGGTCTTATTGTAACAGGGTTTAATTTTTAAATACACGTTTGTTGAGCTCCCACTTGGTGAATCCTTGTTCACCACTTTCCAATTATAAGTAGAGGAGGAATTCCTGGAGTGAGTACGTGATGGTTTTTTGGACCAATATGTTGAGGAACTAACTAGAGAACAGGCCATCCTAGACTGGGTATTGTGTAATGAGAAAGGATTAGTTAACAATCTTGTTGTGTGGGGTCCCTTGGGGAAGAGCGACCATAACATGATAGAATTCTTCATTGAGATAGAGAGTGAGAGTTGATTCCGAGACTAGGGTCCTGAATCTAAATAAAGGAAACTATGAAGGTATGAGATGCGAGTTGACTATGATAGATTGGGGGACGTTACTTAAAGGTTTGACAGTGGATAGGCAAAGGCTAACATGGATAAATTACAACAATTGTTCATTCATGTCTGGCGCAAAAATAAAACAGGAAGGGTGGCTCAACCGTGGCTTACAAAAGAAATTAAGGATAGTATTAGATCCAGGGAGGAGAAATATAAAATGACCAAAACAAGCAGCAAATCTGAGGATTATGAGCAGTTTAGAATTCAGCAAAGGAGGATAAAGGGATTGATTAAGAAGGAGAAAATAGAGTATGAGAGTAAGCTTGCAGAGAACATAAAAACTGACTGTAAAAGCTTCCATAGCTAGGTGAAGAGAAAAAGATTAGTGAAGACAAATGTAGGTCCCTTACAGTCAGAAACGGGGGAATTTTTAATGGGGAGCAAAGAAATGGCAGACCAATTAAATACATACTTTGGTTCTGTCTTCACAAAGGAGGACACAAATTACCTCCCAGAAATGTTGGGGGCATAGGGTCTAGTGAGAAGGAGGAACTGTATGAAATCAGTATTAATAGGGAAATGGTGTTAGGGAAATTGATGGGATTGAAAGCCATTAAATCCCCAGAGCCTGATAATCTACATCCCAGAGTACTTAAGGAAGTGGCCCTAGAAATAATAGATGCATTGCTGGTCATTTTTCAAAATTTTATGGACTCTGCAACAGTTCCAATGGATTGGAGGGTAGCTAATGTAACCCCACTATTTAAAAAAGGAGGTAGAGAGAAAACAGGGAATTATAGACCTATTAGCCTGACATCTGTTGTGCGGAAAATGCTAGAGTTCATTATAAAAGATGTAATAGCAAAGCACTTGGAAAACAATGACAGGATCGGACAAAGTCAACATGGATTTACAAAAGGGAAATCATGCTTGACAAATCTACTGGAATTTTTTGAGGATGTAACTCGTAGAACAGAAAAGGGAGAACCAGTGGATGTGGTGTATTTGGACTTTCAGAAAGCTTTCTATAAGGTCCCACATAAGAGATTAGCATGCAAAATTAAAGCACATAGGATTGGGGGTAAGGTACTGACATAGAGAGAGAACTGGTTGGCAGACAGGAAACAAAGAGTAGGAATAAATGGGTCTTTTTCTGAGTGGCAGGCAGTGACTAGTGGGGTACTGCAGGGATCAGTGCTAGGACCCCAGCTATTCACAATATATATTAATGATATAGATGAGGGAATTAAATATAATATATCCAAGTTTGCAAATGACACAAAGCTAGGTGGAAGTGTGAGCTGTGAGGAGGATGCAGAAAAGCTCCAGTGTGATTTGGACAGGTTGAGTGAGTGGGCAAATACATGGCAGATGCAGTATAATGTGGATAAAGGTGAGGTTATCCACTCAGGTGGCAAAAACAGAACGGCAGATTATTATCTGAATGGCGATAGATTGGGAAAGGGGGAGATGCAACGAGACCTGGGTGTCCTTGTGCATCAGTCGCTGAAAGTAAGCATGCAGGTGCAGCAGGCAGTTAAGAAGGCAAATAGTATGTTGGCCTTCATAGCGGGAGGATTCAAATACAGGAGCAAGGATGTCTTGCTGCAATTATACAAGGCCTTGGTGAGACCACATCTGGAGTATTGTGTGCAGTTTTGGTCTCCTTATCTGAGGAAGGATGTTCTTGCTATGGAGGGAGTGCAGCGAAGGTTCACCAGACAGATTCCTGGGATGGCAGGACTGACGTATGAAGAGAGATTGGATCGATTAGGCTTGTATTCGCTAGAGTTTAGAAGAATGAGAGGGGATCTCATAGAAACCTACAAAATTCTAACAGGACTGGACACACTAGATGCAGGAAGGATGTTCCTGATGGCAGAGGAGTTCAGGACCAGGGGGTCACTGTCTAAGGATAAGGGGAAGCCATTTAGGACTGAGATGAGGAGAGATTTCTTCACCCAGGTGATGAACCTGTTGAATTCACTACCTGGAAAGAAGTTGAGGCCAAATCATTAAATATATTCAAGAAAGATTTAGATATAGTTCTCAGGGATAATGGGATCAAGGAATACGGGGAGAAAGCGGGAACAGGTTACTGAGTTTGGACTATCAGCCATGATCGTAATGAATGGCGCTGCAGGCTTGTTTTTCTATGTTTTGATAAGGCAAAGAATTGAGCATAAACAGGCTTTCTTAGGTTAAAAGAAGAAAAGTGAAATTTATTAAAACTTAAACTCTAATTTGGTTAAAGCCTACGGATACATGCCACGCCCCACGCTAGCATGCATATACGATATGCACATGCCAACGGAGACAGAAAGCGCAGAAGTAAAATAGTGGAGATGTTTGAGGCAATATCTGAAGAGTTTCTTGTTACTGTGCTTTGAGCTCACTGTAGTCCTTTTGTAGGTAGTTCTTACTTGTTGGTAATTCTTGCTTTTCATTGGGGCCCAGTATTCTTCTTAAACCTTGTTCACTGTAGGAGACTTTTCTCTCTTGGAGTTCATGTGTCTTCAATGGGTCTTCAGTTCTCTGAGAAAGAGATGGGAGCAGACAGGAGAGAGATGTTCTCAGTCCAGGAGCAAAGAGCTTTCTGAGTTCAAATTCTCTGTGACACGTTCAAATTCAAAAATACTCCAACATCCGGTTAGTCATGTGACTACACTGGTCTGGCCACGTCTGTTTGTGTATTCGGCTATCTTGGCAGTTAACTGGGAATGCTAGCCACTCCACCTTCAACGTCTGGTAATCAAAAGTCCATTGTGGGTTAACTGGGAGAAGGGAGTGGCCCCTTTGTCCTTTCTAAGTCTGTTACTATGCAAATGTCTTTCCAGTCAAGGGTCTGGTGTTTTTTTTAACCAGTTCTTTCTTTACTCCAGTAACAGTTTAAAAATCAATGTTCATGTAGCAAAATTAATATCTTAATCTTGGCAGATGGGGGTTTGCATGACACCTAGACACCCAAGGGAATGAAATGCGATTTGAAAAGAAATGGCACATTTCATTAAAAGGTTTGATCGAAATATAAGATACAGAAAGAAAAAAACATGCATTTCTCTCATTCATTTCCATTCATTCATCAATCTTGAAGCCTACTAGAATTGCCTTTTCTGCATGCCAGAGCTGCTTTAATTTCCCCTTTTTTGTCATCCCAGTCGCCATGTGGTTCTGTGGGGAAGCATTTCTTCAGTTTGCCTGTTGCCATGACTGCCCAGAGTTTTGTGCCTGCTGAGGTAATGTTTTTTCCAGGACAGTTAGCAGTGGGAGGGTCTATCCTGAACTCTCTTTCAGTGCTTTGGCTTCAGGGGATGGGTGGTTCCTTTTTCCTCTGACTGTGGGGGAGGATTCTTTGTTAATCTCCCCTTTGTTCTCTGGGACACTCCTACCTACACGTATTTGTGCAGACTTGACTGCACTCTCCTGTGGCTGATCGACTTGGTGAGGCATCACCTTCAAAGTTTCTGTGCCACCTAGAGGTCTCTGTTTGTCTTTGCACATTCCTGTAAATGCTGTTAACAACCTTGGTGGGGTGTTTCTAGAGTCTGTATTTAATAGGAGGATGTGGGGGTGTTACTTTTCAAATTTTTTTGGGTTGGCTGTCCAGACAGTAATATTTTAATCCAGGATTCCTCCCGGACTTCCTGTAATTTGCCCTCTTGGTCACTTTTTCCCCTCTCTTTCTAAACGTTTGCCAGCCGTGTGCTTGCCTGTCCCCTTTTGTTCTCGGTGGGGGTCACTTACAGTTCACCAGCTCTCAGCTGGAAGGTCCTTCTAACACCAGTACATGGTAGGTTGGGGTTTCCCCTCAACCTGGCACATGTGGCAACTCCTGTAGTACTCCACCACATTTTTGTGGAGTTTTGGCCAGTCAAACTGCTGCCTTATGCAGAATTTGGTCTCTCATATACCAGCATGTACAGCCACTGTAGTCTTGTGGGCCCTTCTTAATATTTCTCTCCGGTACCTCTGCGGCACCATTAACTGGTGAACTACTGTCCATTCCTGGTACTCAGCTCTGTGAGGAGAACTCCATTTCCTCATCAGTACCGCATTCTTTAAATAGTAGCAATCAGGGCCTTGCTCTGCTTCACTTTCAGACTGAGCAGCCTATGCTAACTTTCACAATACAAGGTCGGCTTGCTGAGCCTCAGCTAGGGAAAATCCATTTAATTCATTCCCTGGATATCCTACCTGTTCAAAGACAGTCTCGGACAGGCCGACCTCATGGTCATCTGCCTGCAGTGCCAATGTAGTCTCCTCTGGGGGAGCTGGTGTGACCTACTACACACTCAGGGTCACTGCAGGGGACTGTCTCCTGCCACTGCCCTGTCTCTCTGATCTCCTGTTGTCTTTCTTTCACTACTGGGGGGGTTACCACCTTCACCCCTGTCAGATCATTACCTAGGAGCAGGTCTATCCCGTCCACAGGCAAATTAGGGTCAATGCCTATGGTCACCAGTCCCGAAAATAGGTCGCACTCCAGGTGCACCTGGTGTATAGGTACAGGCGTACCCTACCCTCCAATACCATTCACCACCATTTTGGTGTTCATTGCATTCTCTGGGGGAAAAGTCAGGTCTTTTCCCAGTAAAAGGGATCTAATGGCCCCTCTGTCCCTGAGAATCACTATGGGATTGCTTGCCCCATTTGAGGGGAATGGGGTTACTTTCCCTTCAGACACAAAACCCTGATAACCTTCAGGAATCCTATTAACTTTTCCTGCACTGGCATAGTAAGCTTCCTGGGTTGCACTTTTACTGCAGTTAAAGCCACAGCTTGTTCCGCTGCACTTTGCATCAGGTCCCCATCTTCACTGAGTGGGTGTGACCTGATTAACCCTACAGGTTTCCCCTTTAGATTCCGGCAGTCAGCTTTTAAATGCCCTGCTTTATTACAATGGAAGTAAACGGGTCTCACTGTTGCTCACGGCACCTTCCTTTTTGGCTAGAGGAAGGCCCCCTATGTCTCCTTTTCTTTCTCTCCCAAGACTGCCTGGATGGAGATCACCTTCCCATCCTTTGTCCTTTTTGGATTTGTGGGGATGATTAGGAAAGGTTCTGCCCTGGGAAACCGACCTATAAATTAAAGCAAACTCATCAGCCAGAATGGCTGCTTGCTGGGCTCCCTGTTCCTCGACATGGGTCTTTATTGAGAGTGGGAGAGAGTTTTTAAATTCCTCTAACAGAATTACTTCACTGAGAGTCTCGTAGCTGAGCTGTATTTTAACAGCCCTCAGCCACTGTTCAAAAGCCAGCTGCTTACTTCTTTCAAACTGCAGATAAGTTTGCTTAGCTTGTTTTTTCAGGGTTCTAAACGTTTGGTGGCTGGTTTAGGGTACTAATTCAAATGTCCTGAGGATAGCATTTTTGGTCAGTTCATAATTTGATGAACTCTCATCAGACAACAAGGAATAAACCTCATGGGCTTTTCCAGTTAGCTTGCTTTTTATTAAAAGAGACCAGGTCTCAGCTGGCCATTTTAACTGTCTTGCCAGTTTCTCAAAAGACACAAAAAATCTTCCACATCTTCCTCATTGAATTTTGGATTTGATTGAGCGAGTTTTAGCAATTTTGCACTGTCATGGTCCTGTAGTTTTTTTTTCCGGGAATATGTGGTTTGCCTTTCAGATTTGCAGAGGATCAGCATTGCTTTCAGAGCTGGCAAGCCTGAGGAGTTATAGGAAGGTGCATTTCCGTTGCCTTAGAAACAGCCATTTGGAGATTGCGATTCAAAGGGTACATTCTCGTTACCATAGATATAGCCACTGGGAGTGAGTCTCATGCGATACATTAGTTACCATTCAATTTTGAACTAGTTTTTTGTTGAAGACAGTTCGTTCGAAAAGAACACAGACATAGAGACATACAAGCATAGCTGGTGTTGGCACCTGAAAAAAGATCTCTCAACCATTTAAACTGAAGGAATAGGATTTTAGTCTGTTTAATTATTATCTCTCAAAATTCTAAAAAAAAGTCAAGCCAAAACAGAGATCTCTGGTAATTTAAACTGAAGGAAGGGAAGTTAGACTGTGACAATCTTTTATCCCTCAAAAACGCTAAAGTCAGATTGATTCTGTTGAAAGTGTTTGTAAGTTTAATTGTTGAAATTCACTGGAGAAGGAAAGCAACATTCTTTGAGGACTTCAAGCAACAATCTGTGAGGAGAGTATTACAGCGACAGAAAGGACGTTTGAGGACTCGTCTACTGAGGTAGTATGGGCCGAGGTTAGAAACAGGAGAGGTGAGGTTACCCTGTTGGGAGTCTTTTATAGACCTCCGAATAGTTCCAGAGATGTAGAGGAAAGGATAGCGAAGATGATTCTCGACAGGGGCGAGAGTAACAGGGTAGTTGTTATGGGGGACTTTAACTTTCCAAATATCGACTGGAAATACGATAGTTCGAGTACTTTAGATGGTCAGTTTTTGTCCAGTGTGTGCAGGAGGGTTTTCTGACACAGTATGTAGACAGGCCAACCAGGCGCGATGCCACATTGGATTTGGTACTGGGAAATGAACCCGGACAGGTGTTAGATTTAGATGTAGGTGAGCACTTTGGTGATAGTGATCACAATTCGGTTAGGTTTACCTTAGCGATGGGCAGGGACAGGTATATACCGCAGGGCAAGAATTATAGCTGGGGGAAAGGAAATTATGATGCGATTAGGCAAGATTTAGGATGCGTAGGATGGGGAAGGAAACTGCAGGGGATGGGAACAATCGAAATGTGGAGCTTATTCAAGGAGCAGCTACTGTGTGTCCTTGATAAGTATGTCCCTGTGAGGCAGGGAGGAAGTTGTCGAGCGAGGGAGCCGTGGTTTACTAAAGAAGTTGAAGCGCTTGTCAAGAGGAAGAAGAAGGCTTATGTTAGGATGAGACGTGAAGGCTCAGTTAGGGCGCTTGAGAGCTACAAGCTAGCCAGGAAGGATCTAAAGGGAGAGCTAAGAAGAGCAAGGAGAGGACATGAGAAGTCATTGGTGGATAGGATCAGGGAAAACCCTAAGGCTTTCTATAGGTATATCAGGAATAAAAGAATGACTAGAGTTAGATTAGGGCCAATCAAGGATAGTAGTGGGAAGTTGTGTGTGGAATCAGAGGAGATAGGGGAAGTGTTAAATGAATATTTTGCGTCAGTATTTACAGTAGAGAAAGAAAATGTTGTTGAGAATACTGAGATTCAGACTACTAGGCTAGATGGGATTGAGGTTCACAAGGAGGAGATGTTATCAATTTTGGAAAGTGTGAAAATAGATAAGTCCCCTGGGCCAGATGGGATTTATCCTAGGATTCTCTGGGAAGCTAGGGAGGAGATTGCAGAGCCTTTGTCCTTGATCTTTATGTCGTCATTGTCGACAGGAATAGTGCCGGAAGACTGGAGGATAGCAAATGTTGTCCCCTTGTTCAAGAAGGGGAGTAGAGACAGGCCTGGTAATTATAGACCTGTGAGCCTTACTTCGGTTGTGGGTAAAATGTTGGAAAAGGTTATAAGAGACAGGATTTATAATCATCTTGAAAAGAATAAGTTCATTAGAGATAGTCAGCACGGTTTTGTGACGGGTAGGTCGTGCCTCACAAACCTTATTGAGTTTTTCGAGAAGGTGACCAAACAGGTGGATGAGGGTAAAGCAGTGGATGTGGTGTATATGGATTTCAGTAAGGCGTTTGATAAGGTTCCCCATGGTAGGCTATTGCAGAAAATACGGAAGTATGGGGTTGAAGGTGATTTAGAGCTTTGGATCAGAAATTGGCTAGCTGAAAGAAGACAGAGGGTGGTGGTTGATGGCAAATGTTCATCCTGGAGTTTAGTTACTAGTGGTGTACCGCAAGGATCTGTTTTGGGGCCACTGCTGTTTGTCATTTTTATAAATGACCTGGAAGAGGGTGTAGAAGGGTGGGTTAGTAAATTTGCAGATGGCACTAAGGTCGGTGGAGTTGTGGATAGTGCCGAAGGATGTTGTAGGGTACAGAGAGACATAGATAGGCTGCAGAGCTGGGCTGAGAGATGGCAAATGGAGGTTAATGCGGAAAAGTGTGAGGTGATTCACTTTGGAAGGAGTAACAGGAATGCAGAGTACTGGGCTAATGGGAAGATTCTTGGTAGTGTAGATGAACAGAGAGATCTTGGTGTCCAGGTGCATAAATCCCTGAAGGTTGCTACCCCGGTTAATAGGGCTGTTAAGAAGGCATATGGTGTGTTAGCTTTTATTAGTAGGGGGATCGAGTTTCGGAGCCACGAGGTCATGCTGCAGCTGTACAAAACTCTGGTGAGACCGCACCTGGAGTATTGCGTGCAGTTCTGGTCACCGCATTATAGGAAGGATGTGGAAGCTATGGAAAGGGTGCAGAGGAGATTTACTAGGATGTTGCCTGGTATGGAGGGAAGGTCTTACGAGGAAAGGCTGAGGGACTTGAGGTTGTTTTCGTTGGAGAGAAGGAGGAGGAGAGGTGACTTAATAGAGACATATAAGATAATCAGAGGGTTAGATAGGGTGGATAGTGAGTGTCTTTTTCCTCGGATGGTGATGGTAAACACGAGGGGACATAGCTTCAAGTTGAGGGGTGATAGATATAGGACAGATGTGAGAGGTAGTTTCCTGGAACGCCCTGCCTGCAGCAGTAGTAGATTCGCCAACTTTAAGGGCATTTAAGTGGTCATTGGATAGACATATGGATGAAAATGGAATAGTATAGGTCAGATGGTTTCACAGGTCGGCGCAACATCGAGGGCCGAAGGGCCTGTACTGCGCTGTAATGTTCTAATTCTAATTTCAAGCAACATTGGACTGTAAATTTGCAAGGACTCTAATTTTTTCTATTTTAAATGTTGTTTGTATCTTTTTAGTGTTTAAGAATTTAGTTCTAATTAAAGAATTAATTTGTTGATTCAAAGACACCTGGTTTGGTTAACCTCATTCGGGGGTTAATAGATGGTACAATTTGGTGGGTCTTTCTTTAATTTGGAAATTTTAAAATGATATGTTCGCCGATTTGTGGAGCGACGGGATTGAATTAACAATGTGTTGGTCCCACCACAATCAGAATCATATATTTTGAGTGGGGGCTTTAACAGGAGCGGTCAGTTGGAACATATTTATTGGGGGCTCGTTCGGGATTTGAATCACATATTAATTGGATTTCTGGATTTAAATCGTATCTTAATTGGGGTCTCACTCGCAGTTGAATCATATTTAATTTGGTGGCTTGCGTCTGGGATCAGAATCAGACTAATCTGGAGGGCTCGCATTTGGAATCATAGTAATTACTAATCTCTGAGGGAATACATTTAAATTTGGAGCTTGCGTTTAGCATCAGATTAATTGCTCTCAAGTCTGGGATCTTATCAATTGGAAACTTGATTGTTGGGACCTAAATTTGACACCAATTACAAAGAAATAAAAAGAACCAGGTCTCTGGTAGAATAAGGTACAGTTAATACCATTGTTATGGCATGAGTGGTTGCAGGAGAGTTTTTGGGAAAGCAGAATGTTTCCCTGAGTGACTTGATAACTTTAACGAAGAACAAATTAAAAGAATTGGCAGTGAAATTGGGGTTGGAATTGAAATCAGGTGCCAAAAAAGCAGAGATAATTGAACTAATAGCTGAACATCTGGAATTAGTCGAAGATGATGATGATAATACAGATGAAGGGCAATACGAGGAACAAGAAAGGGAATATGAGCGACATGAAGGTAATAGAATAGAGACTGATGCAGTGGAATTGGCTAGGATTCAGTTGGAAATGAAAAAAACAGGAGCTTCATCAGGAAAAAGAAACAAAACAACTTGAGGCAGAAAAAGAAGAAAAAGAAAGGGAAAAAGAAAAAAGCAATAGCAATGAGAAAATTTGAATTGGAGAAAAGGGAGAAAGAGAGAGCATTTCAGAGGGAAAGTGAAAGAGAAGAGAGGGAATTTAAGTTAAAAGAGATGGAACTAAGACAAAGATGTAGTCGTAAATCCAGGAAAAATTTGGGGCAGGAAGAATCTGAATTTAGATCAGGACCCAGCGAGAAGTTGTTTAAATTTATATAGGCTCTTCCTAAGTTTGAGGAAAGGGACATAGAGGCATTTTTCATATCTTTTGAAAAAATAGCCAAACAGATGAAATGGCCAAAAGAAAGCTGGACATTGCTCATGCAGGGCAGGCTGGTAGGCAGAGCTAATGAAGCTTAAGCCATGCTTTCTGAAGAGGCTTCTGCAGATTATCAGATGGCAAAAAAGGCTATTCTCTCTGCATATGCGTTAGTCCCTGAAGCTTATCGTCGGAAGTTTAGGAACTTATAGAGATTGACTGGGCAGACATACTTAGAATTTGAGACGGTGAAGCAAATGAATTTTGACCATTGGATACAGGCATAAAAGATAGAAACCACATATGAGAACCTTCAAGAGTTAATTCTCTTAGAAGAGTTTGAAAACTCCATTCCTTCAGTTGTGGGAACTCATATAGATAACCTGAAAGTTTTGAAAGCTAGGCAAGCAGCAGAGATTGCTGATGAATTTGAGCTTGTGAATAAGCCAAACTATTTTATCCGTCACCCCCATAAACCCGAGAAGGATAGAAAGTGGGGGAGTGAAAGGAAGGCAAGTAGCCAGGGACAAGAAGGAACAACTGGGAATGCCCCAGGATCACCTCTTCAGGTCAGAAAGGAAGGTGCTTAAGGTAGAAGTGAGGTTCGCAAGCCAAAGTGTTATCATTGCAACAAAATGGGTCATCTTCGTTCAGAGTGCTGGAAATTGTGAGGTAAACCCATAGGACTTGTTGGAGTACGCAAAGTTAGTGCAGAGGAAAAGACTCTGACTGAGAGTATGCCAGACCAGGCTATAGCTTTAACAACAGCTGTGAATGCAAAACCAGATACTAAAACTAAGAGGGGTGTAGAGGTTAATGGGAGAGTAACTCCATATCCTGTAAGTGAGGCAGGAAAACCTATCATTATACTCAGGGATACAGGAGAAACCCAAACACTCTTGCTGGGGAAAGATATCAGGTTTCCAGAGAGTGCCTTGAATGCTAAAGTTTTGGTAAATGGAATTGGTGGGGAGTATATGCCCATAACTTTGCATAATGTATGCCTAGAGAGTGAGATATCTGGGATAGTAACTGTGGGTGTTGTCCACAGTTTGCCATTAAAGGGAATTGATCTACTCCTAGGAAACAATTTGGCTGGATCAAAAGTATGAGTTTCTCCTGTAGTTACAGAGGAACCAAGTGAAATTAAGGAAACAGAGCAATTACAGGAGCAGGTTCCAGGAATATTTCCTGCGTGTGTAGTTACCCGAGCAATGGCTAAACAGGATCCATTGCCAGAGGTAAAAGGGGCACCACAAACAGATAGGCAAATATCTGAAACCTTATTTGGGGATATAGATAATCAAAATGAGATGTTTAACAGATCATCTATCATTGCAGCACAGCAAGCTGATCCAGAGATCTACCAAATAGCACAGACGGCTCTGTCCGAAGCTGAGGTGAAAGGAGTTGCAGAAGGCTATTATATGGCAAACGGGGTATTGAGCAGGAAATGGATTTCAGTGTTTCATTGAATTGCTGTGCAGGAACATTTCATGGAAGTGATTAAGAACCAGGAGTTTCTTCTGATCCCTGCCAGTGAAATTGAGAAGCTCCTTTCTAGTGATGACATTAATGTTCCTGATGAGGAGGAAATATTCCAAGCTTTGATGATGTGGGTAAAACACGATTTACAGAAGAGACAACAGGATCTTGCAATGCTCCAGTCTTACATCAGACTACCTTTGCTCTCCCCGCAGGTAAATGGATAGCAAGTTGGGTCTGCAGACTTTTCCATGTCGTATTTAAAACGAGTTTGCTACTCCCTCAATTTATTAAAATATTTCATGTAATATTCTGATGACAATGTCTCAATACCAATACTTCATCTTGTATTTGTTTCTGAAGAAAGTTATCATAAGATCATAAGAACTAGGAGCAGGAGTAGGCCATCCGGCCCCTCGAGCCTGCTCCGCCATTCAATAAGATCATGGCTGATCTTTTCGTGGACTCAGATCCATTTACCCGCGCTCCCACCGTATCCCTTAATTCCTTTATTGTTCAAAAAGATATCTACCTTAGCTTTAAAGATGTTTACTGAAGAAGCGTCAACTACTTCACTGGGCAAGGAATTCCATAGATTAACAACCCTCTGGGTGAAGAAGTTCCTTCTTAATTCAGTCCTAAATCTGCTCCCTCTAATCTTGAGGCTAACTTGAGGGTAAGTTTAACCAAACCCACCCTACAGAAACAGGGTGGTTGGGCAGTCAAATTTGCCAAGTTACTTACCCACCCTGGAGTCACTTGGAGCCAAACATTCCCAACTTTAACCTCTTCTACTGAGCAGGTGGCAAAGATATCAGTCCAAACCCAGCAGAATCCTATTTTTTTACATATACAGATTAGATCCTGATGATGTCATTGGGATCACACTCAACTGTAACTTGATAACCTGAGCGGGACCAGAAGAGACACAGACAGCTACAGTCTTGCCACTTCTCCCTCCTCTTACCCATCACAAGATCCCCACAAGATGGCAATGCAGCCAGTTCCACAGCCCAACTGGTATTGACAAGGGGCCTTTGGCTGTGTCAGTTTCCACCATGTCCAGCTGACTTCCCAACCAGAACAGATGGGAAACTCACTGGCTGGATTTAAAATCACCCAGGTCTCATTTCAGGGGCAGTGAGCGAATTGTTGACTTGTGCTGTTACCTCCCGCCCCCCCCCACATCCCAAAAGACTGGACAGTTGTTGACCAGACAGTGGTACCACCTAAATATCGACAAAGATTATTAAGGTTAGCACACGATATTCCTTTTGCAGGACATAGGGGAATTCAGAAGACCAAATCACACATAAGTCAACATTACTACTGGCCAGGTCTTACAAAGGATGTGAGACAATTTTGTAGGACATGCCATACCCATGGTAGGTAAACCATAACCTATCATAAAACCAGTACTGCTAGTTCCCATACCAGTGATTGAGGCTGTCTAATCCCCAAATTGTCCATAATTTCTTGAAATATCCTAGACATGAAATTCGAACCCTGATCTGATTGACCTTCAAGTGGTAACACATATCTCATAAAGAATTGGGTTAACTTCTCTACCACTACTCTAGCAGTATTTGTCCTCAAAGGAATGGCCTCGGGAAATCGAGTAACCATATCCATGATAGTATGTACTAATGCCCTGCTTTTGTTTTCGGCAAGGGTTGTACACAGTCTACTAATACCCTGCTAAATGGTTAGGGATAAGCCAGGATGTACAACCTTAGCCACACATGGTGTGGATATAGGGGGAATTGTTCCTTTAAAACAACATCCTTACCGCTTGAGTCCAGACAAACAGACCCAAGTGAAAGCAGAGATCCAGTACATGCTGGAAAACAATTTAGTTGAACCTAGTCAGAATAGCTGGAGTTCGCCAGTAGTTCGAGTACCTAAACCTGACTGGTCAACCCAATTTTGTATAGATTATAGGAAAGTTAATGCTGTAACAAAGGCAGACTCCTATCCAATTCCACTTTTAGATGATTGCATCGACAGAGCAGACAGCGCTAAGTTTTTTTTACCAAGATTGACTTGTTAAAGGGATACAGGCAAGTTCCTTTGACACCTCGAGCCAAAGAGATATCAGTTTTTGTAACAGTCATTATCAGTGCCGGGTGATGCCATTCGGGCTAAAAAATGCCCCAGCAACTTTTCAAAGAATAATGAATCAGGTGGTAGCCAGTGTTCCCAACTGTGTGGTATATCTTGATGATGGACTAATATATAGTAACACATGGCAGAACAATTAAACCAATTAAAACGTTTGTTTAAAAAGTTATGAGCTGCAGACTTAGTGGTAAATTTGGGAAAAAGTGAATTTGGAAAGGCAAGAGTAATTTACCTTGGACACATAGTGGGGCAAGGACAGGTATTACCAAAAACAGCAATGGTGCAAGCCTTAATGGAGTTCCTTATCCCTAAATCTAAGTGGGAAATAATGAGATTATTAGGGAAGTGTGGGTTTCATCGGAAATTTGTACAAAACATTAGTATTGTGGCTGCTCCGTTAACCGACCTTCTACAAAAAAAGAAAAACAAATTGGTATGGTCAGATGAATGCCAGGCAGCTTTTGAAAAGCTAAAGGCAATCCTAATTAATGAACTAGTGTTGGTTGCTCCAAATTTCACTAAACCCTTTAAATTAGCGATCGCTGCTAGTGACTTGGGGGTTGGTGCAATCCTACTGTAAAATGACAAATCCAGCTTAGTGAAGCCAGTAGGGTATTTTTCTAGAAAACTAAATTGTCATCGGAAAAAATATTCCACTGTGGAAAAAGAAACATTGGGACTCTACTAGCTCTCCAACATTTTGAGGTATATATCCGCCAGGATTATAAGGAGATATTAATATACACTGACCATAACCCATTAACATTTGTGGAAAAGTTTAAGAGCCAAAACGCTAGAATCTTTAGATGGAGTCTATTGTTACAGCCTTATCATCTGACGGTTGTACACATTTCAGGGAAAAATAATGTTATGGCTGACGCTTTGTCGTGCATTTAACTATGTGGATGGTGATGAAAACGCTGTAAGTTATTAGCAGACTATATCTGTAAAATTTGGGGAAAAAAAGTTAGTGTTTGTTTTCAATTTTTTTTTACCAATTGTAATGAAACGCATTTCAGGAATGACATTTCATTCCACTAAGGGCGGAGGTGTCATGGTCCTGTTGTTTTCTTATCCGGCAATATGTGGCTTGCCTTTAAGGTTTGCAGAGGATCAGTATTGCTTTAAAAGTCAACAAGCTTCAGGAGTTATAGGAAGTTGCATTTCCGTTGCCTTAGAATCAGCCATTTGGAGATTGCAAGTCAAACGGTGCATTCTCATTACCATGAATACAGCCACTGGGAGTGAGTCTCATGCGATACATTTGTTACCATTCAATTTTGAACTGGCTTTTAGTTGAAGACAGTTTGTTTTAACAGAACACAGACATAGAGACATACAGACACAGCTGGTGTTGGCACCTGAAGAAAGAGCTCTCAACCATTTAAACTGAAGGAATAGGATTTTAGTCTGTTTAATTATTAACTCTCAAAATTCTAAAAAATGTCAAGCCAAAATGGAGATCTCTGGTCACTTAAATCGAAGGAAGGGAAGTTAGACTATGACAATCTTTTATCCCTCAAAAACTCTAAAGTCAGATTGATTCTGTTGAAAGTGTTTGCAAGTGGTTAATTGTTGAAATTCGCTGGAGAAGGAAAGCAACATTCTGTGAGGACTTCAAGCAAGATTGGGCCATAAATTTGCAAGGACTCTAATTTTTTCTATTTTAAATGTTGTTTATATCTTCATAGTGTTTAAGAATTTAGTTCTTCTAATTAAAGAATTAATTTGTTGACTTAAAGACAAGTGGTTTGTTTAACCTCATTCGGGGGTTAATAGATGGTACAATTTGGCTGGGTCTTTCTTTAATTTGGAAAGTTTAAATGATATGTTAGCCGATCTGAGGGGCGATGGGATTGAATTAACAGTGCGTTGGTCCCACCACAATCAGAATCCTCTATTTTGATTGGGGGCTTTGACACGAGCGGTCGATCTTAACAGTACCCAGCCGTGAATTCTGCTCCTCGATATTGGCTTTCACTGGGATTACTCTGTCGCCCCCTAGTTAACTCAAGCCATTTCAACTCTCTTTCTTTGCATTCTTTCTGGAATAGTCTTTCTCTCTCTCTGCCCTGCCTTTCATTCTCTTCACGTTCCTTTTGGAAGGCTCTCTCTTTCTCCCTCTCCTGCCTCTGTCTCTTTTTCCTGTCTCTCGCCTTTCTCTTTCTCTGTCTTCTAATTCAAGTTTCTTTTGTTCCAATTGTATCTTTGCAGCAGTACCCTGTTTTGGTCTACTTCTATTACTGCTTCTGCTTCTTCAGATTCAAGGGAAAAATGGTTGGCCACTAGCCTTAGGAGTTCAGACATCCTAGCTTTGCAACGTACAATGATCTCACACTGCTCAGCCATTTTTCTCAACTCCTCCCCAGACAGTGCTTTTAACTTATCTCAAGTTACTTCACCCTGGCTTGGAGAGCTACTCCCTTCAGTTGCAGTTATATTAGTATTCAATCACACACAACCACAAGAAAACCTGTATTAATCTTGCTCTTTTTGATTGGGAACAATTTGGCTTCCCACTTCCAATTTCTCTCGTTTGTCCATGGGTAAACTTTCGGATGCTCGCACCCAAATTCTGTTATGACCAGGTGAGAAAGGTGCCTAAGGGTCTTTCTCAGCCTTCACCTGGTCTTATTTTAACAGGGTTTAATTTTTAAACACACTGTGTTTTGAGCTCCCCCTTGGTGAATCCTTGTTCACCACTTTCCAATTATAAGGCAAGGAGATGAGCATAAACAGGCTTTCTTAGGTTTAAAGAAGAAAAGTGAAATTTATTAAAACTTAAACTTAAACTCTAATTTGGTTAAAGCCTACGGATACAGCAGGAGAAGGTAGCGACTCTTCGGTGGGTAAGTGAAGGCATCAGGAACTGTGTTTTTAAAGTTGTACTTACTGTTTTCCTTGTGTTCAAGCTACTTTTGGCGCGGGAGGAACCGGAAGCTGGACGGCAGCAAGGACTCCTGGGTAGGTATTTTCTTTAAAGGTGCGGAGCTCCGTGGACTCGGCCTCATTTCCCGGCGGAGCAGCAGGAGAAGGTAGCGACTCTTCGGTGGGTAAGTGAAGGCATCAGGAACTGTGTTTTTAAAGTTGTACTTACTGTTTTCCTTGTGTTCAAGCTACTTTTGGCGCGGGAGGAACCGGAAGCTGGACGGCAGCAAGGACTCCTGGGTAGGTATTTTCTTTAAAGGTGCGGAGCTCCGTGGACTCGGCCTCATTTCCCGGCGGAGCAGCAGGAGAAGGTAGCGACTCTTCGGTGGGTAAGTGAAGGCATCAGGAACTG
Source organism: Heterodontus francisci (assembly GCF_036365525.1). NCBI lineage: Eukaryota > Metazoa > Chordata > Chondrichthyes > Heterodontiformes > Heterodontidae > Heterodontus > Heterodontus francisci. The sequence goes on from NC_090385.1 coordinate 70,805,333, forward strand.
TGTTTTTAAAGTTGTACTTACTGTTTTCCTTGTGTTCAAGCTACTTTTGGCGCGGGAGGAACCGGAAGCTGGACGGCAGCAAGGACTCCTGGGTAGGTATTTTCTTTAAAGGTGCGGAGCAGAGTTAACCCGAGACACTACACATGTAGTGTCTCCCACCCATCCTCCTCCTCTAACCTAATAATAAGACCCTTTTTACCCTCCTCCTCTAACCAAAAAGGACTGAACAGGTAAGCTATTTCACTGTTTTTGTTAATATCTATATTTGTACTTAATTAAGGGGTGATTGAGTAAAAGAAATGGCAGCCAGGGGAGTGCAGTGCTCCTCCTGCAGTATGTTCGAGGTAAGGGGAACCTCCGGTGACCCTGCCGACTTCACATGCTGGAAGTGCATCCGTCTCCAGCTCCTATCAGACCGTGTTAGGGAACTGGAGTTGGAGCTGGATGAACTGAGGATCATTCGGGAAGCTGAGGGGGTGATCGATAGAAGCTACAGGGATGTCGTTACTCCACAAAACAAAGGCAGCTGGGTAACAGTTAGAGGTGGGAAGAGGTCAGTGCAGGGATCTCCTGTGGTCGTTCCCCTCGGCAACAAGTATACAGTTTTAGATACTGTTGGGGGGGACGGCCTATCGGGGGCAGGCTGCAGTGAACGGGCCTCTGGCACGGGGTCCTGCACTGTGGCTCAGAAGGGAAGGAGGGAGAACGGGAGAGCACTAGTCATCGGGGACTCGATGGTGAGGAGTACCGACAGGCGGTTCTGTGGGCGCAAGCGAGACGCACGGATGGTTTGCTGCCTCCCTGGTGCCAGGGTCCGTGATGTTTGTGATCGCGTCTTCAGGATCCTTAAAGGGGAGGGGGAGCAGCCAGAGGTCGTGGTGCACATTGGCACCAACGACGTAGGAAGGAAGGGTGGCACAGATGTTAGAAGTGAGTTTAGGGAGTTAGGCTGGAAGCTGAAAGCTCGGACGGACAGAGTTGTTATCTCTGGTTTGTTGCCGGCGCCACGTGATAGTGAGGCTAGGAATAGGGAGAGAGCACAGCTGAACACGTGGCTGCAGGAATGGTGTAGGAGGGAGGGCTTCCAGTTCTTGGATAATTGGACTGCATTCTGGGGAAGATGGGACCTGTTCAAACAGGACGGGCTGCATCTGAACCAGAGGGGCACCAATATCCTGGGAGGGAGGTTTGCTAGTACTGTTCGGGAGGGTTTAAACTAGCTTGGGAGGGGGATGGGAACCGGACTTGTAGTCCAGGGACCAGTGGGTCCACTCAGAAAGACAAAGAGTGTAGTGAGGTATTGGGGAAGGTAGCACTGTCGCAGAGGACAGATGGGCACGGAGAAGGGTTAAAGTGCGTATACTTCAACGCAAGAAGCATCAGGAATAAGGTGAGTGAATTGAAGGCGTGGATGGGCACTTGGGACTACGATGTTGTGGCCATCACTGAAACGTGGATAGGTGAGGGGGAGGAATGGTTCTTGGAGGTACCTGGTTATAGATGTTTTCATAAGATTAGGAATGGTGGTAAAAGAGGTGGGGGGGTGGCATTGTTAGTTAGAAATAGTGTAACAACTGCTGAAAGAATTTTCGAGGAGGATCTGCCGACTGAGGCACTGTGGGTTGAGGTCAGGAACAGGAAAGGAGCAGTCACCTTGATGGGAGTTTTCTATCGGCCCCCCAATAGCAGCAGGGAGGTGGAAGAGCAGATTGGGAAACAGATTTTGGAAAGGAGCAGAAGTCACAGGGTAGTAATTATGGGGGATTTCAACTTCCCAAATATTGATTGGCAACTCTTTAGATCGAATAGTTTGGATGGGGTAGTGTTTGTGCAGTATGTCCAGGAAGCTTTTCTGACTCAGTATGTAGACTGCCCGACCAGAGGGGAGGCAATATTGGATTTGGTACTAGGTAATGAACCAGGGCAAGTGATAGAGCTGTTGGTGGGCGAGCACTTTGGAGATAGTGATCACAATTCTGTAGCATTCACTGTGGTAATGGAGAGGGATAGGTATGTGCAACAGGGCAAGGTTTACAATTGGGGGAAGGGTAGATATGATGCTGTCAGGCAGGAACTGAGGAGCATAAGTTGGGAGCATATGCTGGCAGGGAAGGGCACGGTCGAAATGTGGAACTTTTTCAAGGAGCAGATAGTAGGGGCCATTGATAAGCATGTCCCTGTCAGACAGGGAAGGGATGGTCATGTGAGGGAACCGTGGTTGACAAGAGAGGTTGAGAGTCTTGTTAGGAAGAAGAAGGATGCGTATATAAGGTTGAGGAAAAAGGGCACAGGCATAGCTCTGGAGGGATACAAGATGGCCAGGAAGGATCTGAAGAAAGGGATTAGGAGAGCTAAGAGAGGGCATGAAAAATGCTTGGCGGGTAGGATAAAAGAAAACCCCAAGGCCTTTTACGCGTATGTCAGAAATATGAGGATGACTAGGGGGACCGTAGGTCCGGTCAAGGACAATAGCGGGAGACTGTGTGTTGAGCCGGAAGAGATAAGTGAGGTTTTGAATGAGTACTTCTCTTCGGTATTTACGAATGAGAAGGGGTGTATTACTGAAGAGGACGGTGTGAAACAGACTGGTAAGCTCGAGGAAGTGCTCGTTAGGAGGGAAGATGTGTTGGGGTTTTTGAATAACTTGAAGATAGACAAGTCTCCCGGGCCTGACGGGGTATATCCAAGGATGTTATGGGAAGCAAGGGATGAAATTGCAGAGCCGCTGGCAATGATCTTTTCATCTTCTCTGTTGACGGGGGTGGTACCAGGTGATTGGAGGGTGGCAAATGTTGTGCCCCTGTTCAAGAAAGGAAATAGGAACAACCCTGGGAATTACAGGCCAGTTAGTCTTACTTCGGTGGTAGGCAAGTTGATGGAAAAGGTGCTGAGGGATAGGATTTCTGAGCATCTGGAAAGACACTGCTTGATTCGGGACAGTCAGCACGGTTTTGTGAGGGGTAGGTCTTGCCTCACAAGCCTGATTGAATTCTTTGAGCAGGTGACCAAGCAAGTGGATGAGGGTAAACCAGTGGATGTGGTGTACATGGATTTTAGTAAGGCATTTGATAAGGTCCCCCATGGTAGACTTATGGAGAAAGTCAGGAGGCATGGGATAGTGGGGAATGTGGCCAGTTGGATTAAGAATTGGCTAACTGATAGAAGGCAGAGAGTGGTCTTAGATGGTAAATACTCAGCCTGGAGCCCAGTTACCAGTGGCGTGCCACAGGGATCAGTTCTGGGTCCTCTCCTGTTTGTGATTTTTATTAACGACTTGGATGAGGAAGTCGAAGGGTGGGTCAGTAAATTTGCAGATGATACAAAGGTTGGTGGAGTTGTGGATACCGAGGAGGGCTATTGTCGTCTGCAAAGGGACTTGGATAGGTTGCAGTGCTGGGCTGAAAAGTGGCAGATGGAGTTTAACCCTGAAAAGTGTGAGGTCGTCCATTTTGGAAGGACAAACACGAATGCAAAATACTGGGTTAACGGTAGGGTTCTTGGGCATGTGGAGGAGCAGAGAGACCTTGGGGTCTATGTGCATAGATCGTTGAAAGTTGCAACTCAAGTGGATAGGGCTGTGAAGAAGGCATATGGGGTGTTAGCGTTCATTAGCAGAGGGATTGAATTTAAGAGCCGTGAGGTGATGATGCAGCTGTACAGGACCTTGGTAAGGCCTCATTTGGAGTACTGTGTGCAGTTCTGGTCGCCTCATTTTAGGAAGGATGTGGAAGCCTTGGAGAGGGTGCAGAGGAGATTTACCAGGATGTTGCCTGGAATGGAGAATAAGTCTTACGAGGAAAGGCTGAACATTCTAGGCCTCTTCTCATTAGAACGGAGAAGGATGAGGGGTGACATGATAGAGGTTTATAAGATGATCAGGGGAATAGATAGGGTAGACAGTCAGAAACGTTTTCCCCGGGTGGAGCAAAGCGTTACAAGGGGTCATAAATTTAAGGTGAAGGGTGGGAGATATAAGGGGGATGTCAGGGGAAGGTTCTTTACCCAGAGAGTGGTCGGGGCATGGAATGCCTTGCCTGGGGAAGTTGTTGAGTCAGAAACTTTAGGGACTTTCAAACGGCTTTTAGATAGGTATATGGATAAAGGAGAATGATGGGGTATAGATTAAATTGTCCTTGACAGAGGACAAAGGATCGGCACAACATCGTGGGCCGAAGGGCCTGTTCTGTGCTGTATTTTTCTATGTTCTATGTTCTATGTTCTATGTTCTATGATACATGCCACGCCCCATGCTAGCATGCATATGTGATACACACATGCCAATAGAGACAGAAAAGAGCAGAAGTAAAATAGTGGAGAGGTTTGAGACAATATCAGAAATGTTTCTCGTTACTGTGCTTCGAGCTCACTGTAGTCCATTTGTAGGTAGTTCTTGCTTGTAGGTAATTCTTGCTTTTTGTTGGGGCCCAGTATTCTTCTTAAACCTTGTTCACTGTAGGAGACCTATCTCTCTTGGGGTTCATGTGTCTTCAATGGCAGAAGACAGGAGAGAGATGTTCTCAGTCCAGGAGCAAAGAGCTTTTTGAGTTCAAATTCTCTTTGGCAAATTCAAATTCAAAAAACTCCAAAAGCCAGTTAGTCATGTGACTAAACTGGTCTGACCATGTCTGTTTATGTATTCGGCTATCTTAGCAGTTAACCGGGAATGCTAGCCTCTCCACCTTCAATGTCTCGTAATCACAAGTCCATTGTAGATTTAAATTGGAGTAGGGAGTGGCCCCTTTGTCCTTTCCAAGTACAGTCTGTTATTATGCAAATGTCTTTCCAGTCAAGGATCCGCTGGGCTTTTTTTAAAACAAGTTCTTTCTTTACTCTAGTAACAGTTTAAAAATCAATCTTCATGTGGCAAAATTAATGTCTCATTCTTGGCAGGTTGGGGCCTGCATGACAATGGACAGGCCTTATTTAAATGGAGCCAGCGAGCTGCCCACCAAAAACATTACACAGGGGAAACTTATTGGGTTTGAACCAGCAAATATCAGAGAGCCCAGAATCTTCTCATCTGGCAGCAAGGTAAGTTGTTGGACTAGGGTTTTTGGAATGCACGGGTTTGGCAGCAGGGTGAGGGTGGAAGCAACCCAATCTATTTTTGTGGGGTTTAGAGAAGCACTCTTGCTCCTCCTGGCCCTATAAAAATATGACATGACTTACCTCAGAAAGCCTCCACTTCTAGTCCGAGAGATTCAACTGAGTGGAGTGTCCATGGTAGATGCTCATCCGGCAGACTATAAAAATGGCATGAGGATCCTATCTACATAACAGGACCCTGAATAGTATAAGTTAATCAGGCTCCCACCTAAATCAGTTGAGAACCTCAGTCCCCTGATTTTAAGATAGCCAAGGAGTGGGAAAAAAAAGTAAGTGGGCCACTTTGAAATTAATCTGTACCAATTGAGGCCTTTAAAAGAGAACAGGAGAATGACCTGAAGAGAAAGAAATTGCAGGGCCATAGGGAAAAGGCAGGGGAGTGGGACTAGGTGAGCTGCTCTTGCACAGAGTCAGCACACACTCAACTGTTCTGTTTGTATGACTCAAATGGTTTCTGCCAGGCAATGGGAGTTAAAATCCATCCTACTGATTTTGCTTATGTCGTATATAGCTAGACATGTACTTCACAAATTAAACTATTAAATATTAGTCATTTTTCTCCCAAAAAATACATCAACAATCTGTGTTCTGGCTCTGTTCTTTTAAAAACTTACAATCAATAGCTCATAGAACTATGAAATAATCACATGCTAAAAAGCTGCTTAAACGTGTTTTAAATCAATGAAGATCTCTTCATGATTTGTAGGTAGACCAGCTGCTGCACGTGCCTCATCTACATGGTATGCTCCTTCCCCAGTTCCAGGCCTATATCTTTTATGATCCTTCTACAATCAGTATATGAGAACTAGTTATTTTGTACTGTCCCAGGGTGATTAAGTTATCATAGAATGGTTACAGCACAGAAGGAGGCCATTCAGCCTATTGCGTCCATGCTGGCTCTCTGCAAAGGTAACTCACCTAGTTCCACTTCCCTGCCTTTTCCCCTTAGTGCTGCAAACCTTTTCTCTTCAGATAATTATCCAGTTCTCTTTTGAAGGCCTCGATTGAACACTTCTATCTAATTTCCTCTTAATCGTCTCTTCTCCAAGGACAGCAGGCCCAGCTTCTCCAACCTATCCATGTAACTGAAGTTCCTCATCCCTGGAACAATTCTTATGAATCTTTTCTGCACCCTTTCCAATGCTTTACCAGACTTCCAAAACCGTGGTGCCCAGAACTGGACACAAGAGTTGAGGCCGAACTAATGCTTTATGCCGATTTATCATACTTCCTTGTTTTTGCACTCTATGCGCCTATTTATAAAGCCCAAGATCGCACATGCTTTATTAACCACTTTCTCAACCTGCCCTGCAACTTTCAATGATTTGTACACATATACCCCCAGGCCCTTCTGATCCTGCACCCCTATAGAATTGTACCCTTTATTTTATATTGCCTCTCCTCATTCTTGCCACCAAAATGATTCACTTCATGCTTTTCTGCATTAAATTTCATTCACCACTTGTCTGCCCATTCCATCAGCCTGTCCATGTCCTCTCAAAGTTTATCGCTATCCTCCTCACAGTTCACAATACTTCCAAGTTTTGTGTTATCTGCAAATTTTTAAATTGTGCCCTGTACACCCAAGTCTAGGTCATTAATATATATCAAGCAAAGCTGTGATACCAACACCGACCCCTGGGGAACCCCACTATATACTTCCCTGCAGTCCAAAAAACAAACTTTCACATCTACTCTGTTTCCTGTCACACAGCCAATTTTGTATCTTTACTACTACTGACCATTTTATCCATGGGCTTTAACTTTGCCAACAAGCCTGTTATGTGGCACTTTATCAAATGCCTTTTGGAAGTCCATGTACACCACATCAACAACATTACCCTCATTACTCCATCTCTGTTACCTCATCAAAAACTCAAGCAAGTTAGTTAAACACTATTTTCCCTTAATGAATCCATGCTGTCTTTCCTTAATTGACCAACATTTGTCCAAGTGTCTATTCATTTTGTCCTCAATTATTGTTTATCAAAGCTTTCCCATCACTGAGGTTAACTGACTGGCCTTTAGTAGCTTGGGCTTGTCCTTACACCCATTTTTGAACAAGGGTGTAACATTTGAAATTCTCTAGTCCTCTGGCACTACCCCTGTATCTAAGGAGGATTGGAAGATTATGGCCAGTGCTTCTGCAATTTCCATCCTTACTTCCCTCAGTATCCTTGGATGCATCTCATCCTGTCCTGGTAACTTATCAACTTTAAGTACAGCCAGCCAATATAATACCTCCTCTTTATCAAATTTTAGCCCATCCAGTGTCTCAACTGCCTCCTCTTTCACCATAATTTGGGCAGCATCTTCTTCCTTGGTAAAGGCTGATGCAAAGTACTCATTTAATACCTCAGCCATGCCCTCTGCCTCCATGCATAAATTAGGTCCCTAATAGCCCACCCCTCCTTTTACCACCCTTTAACTAATTATATGCTGATAGAAGACTTTTAGATTCCCTTTTATGTTAGCCACAAGTCTCTTCTCATATACTCTTTTTGCTTCTCTTATTTGTTTTTTTCACTTCCACTCGGAACCTTCTATATTCAGGCTGGTTCTCAATTGTCTTAAGTTGAAACAATAAAACAACAAGAAGGTGCTAAATGAGCACAAAGCTACATGCCATATAAGCACAAAGATGCCTATCACATCTTCAGTTTTGCCAAAAATTCAGCATGTGCCTGGTCGTCACCTGTCACTCTGCTTCATATATTCTTCACTCACACTTTAGTGCTTTGTTGACAACTGATCATTTATTTTTACAACATAATGCTTTATGCTTACTTTATACTTTCCTGATGTTTTCTTGGCTCAATATTTTCTTAACCAGGTTTGGTGACAGAAACCACCTCATCACTCTTCCATGCATGTTGGGCCAGTGGCTTACCTGTCAGTGCTTGCATCGATTTCAGAAAACTCCCCTTCTTTACTCTTTTTCTGTTGATCCATATTTAATGTAAAAATAGGTACATGATTAATCCACATCAGCAACAAATAGCATTCATTTTGACTAAGAGCCATTAACTGACTTCATGACAAGTTGTCATGCTCACGCAATACAAACTTTTTTTTATTTATTCATTCATGGGATGTGGGCATCGCTAGCTAGGACTGCATTTATTACCCATACCTAATTGCCCTTGAGAAGGTGGTGGTGAGCTGCCTTCTTGAACTGCTGCAATCGGTACGCCCACAGTGCTGTTAGGAAGGGAATTCCAGGATCTTGACCCTGCGACAGGGAAGGAATGGCGATATGGTTCCAAGTCAGAATGGTATGTGGCTTGGAGGGCAACTTGCAGGTGGTGGTGTTCCCATGCAACTGCTGTCCTTGTCCTCCTAGGTGGTAGAGGTCGTGGGTTTGGAAGGTGCTGTCTTAGGAGCTTTGGTGCATTGCTGCAGTGCATCTTGTAGATGGTACACACTGCTGCCACTGTAGGAAGGGAGTGAATGTTTGTGGATGGGATGCCAATCAAGCAGGCTGCTTTGTCCTGGATGGTGTCGAGCTTCTTGAGTGTTGTTGGAGCTGCACCCATTCAGGCATGACTTGTGCCTTGCAGATGGTGGACAGGCTTTGGGGAGTCAGGAGGTGAGTTACTCGCTGCAGGATTCCTAGCCTCTGACCTACTCTTGTAGCCACAGTATTTATACTCCAGTTCAGTTTCTGGTCAATGGTAACCCCCAGGATGTTGATAGTGGGGGATTCAGTGATCATAATGCCATTGAATGTCAAGGGGAGATGGTTAGATTCACTCTTGTTAGAGATGGTCATTGCCTGGCATTTGTGTGGCACAAATGTTACTTGCCACTTATCAGCCCAAGCCTGGATATTGTCCAGGTCATGCTGCAGTTCTACACGGACTGCTTCAGTATCTGAAGAGTCGCCAATGATGCTGAACATTATGCAATCATCAGCGAACATCCCCACTTCTGACCTTATGATTGAAGGAAGCTCATTGATGGAGCAGCTGAATATGATTGGGCCTAGGACACTACCCAGAGGAACTCATGCAGTGACTTCCTGGAGCTGGAATGATTGACCTCCAACAACCAGAACCATCTTCCTTTGAGCTTATGAACTATAAATATGAACCTGAAATGGACATTTTCCTGTAAAACAAAATGGAGTTGAGAGGTCAGGTGACCTTTTCTTTCCTGCCAATACACATGGAACTGCAAGAACCCCAAGCTAATTTTCATGTCTGGACAAAGCTTGGCAAAGTCATTAAAATGTAATTGACCTTTCTGGACATTTCTTTCAGAAATCATCAAAATGCAAATGGCCATTCGTGTGGTAATGGCTGCATTTCTCCAACTAATTAAAAAAAAAACTGGGTTCACAATACTGCTGCAGATTCATCGACTTCAAGATTGAAATCCAGAAAATGGGTGTGAAAATCTCTATTTTATCAAGATGGTATATGGATGAGTAATACCCAGACTCCATTGTCTAATAATGGTCTAACCATCAAAAACTATTTACAAGGACAATGGAAAGCGATGCTCTGGTCACATGGTAGAAACTAGGTTTCTGATAAAGGGTTTTAATAAGGCATATTCTGAGTAGACAGACAGAAACATATATGCCAACAAAGGGAAAGGACCCTGCCTAAGACCACCAGCCTGAAGCCACATATAGGCAGAGAGTGGAGTTGCCTTGAACTCTCCACCTGCAGAATCATACCATACTCCTTGATTGGAATATAACAAGGGAAATATGCTACTGTGAATATAAAACAGCAGAGAATCTGTCCTCCGAAACCTCAAGAGTTTTTCTTCAGTGGAAAACAAAAGGATTACAGGCCACCATCGTTTCAAGTCTTCACCCCAAGAAAAAGCATGTGTAACAGAGAATGCTTAAAATCATAAGACTTATACACATGCTACTTTTATAATTGCAATTTTTTTCTTGAAAGTGTGTGCATCTGTATGAGAGAGTAGATGTAGTTGCATATATTCGGGTGTTGAACAATAAACATTTATCTTTCTTTTAAAACTTAGGAGAAAACCAGTCATTTGTCTGTTCCTGACAATTAAAGCACTCAGGAGCTCAAACACTTTAAAAAAAAAACATGCCGTCTTCAGTCAGTCAAGAGGTTAATAAGGGAGAGTCATCCCTATCATCCCTCACCTATCCATAACAAAGAATAAGCCTGTATACTATTATGACTTGGCACCTCTGTGTCAGGCTAAAACATCCAGCATTGTAAAACTGGCAACCACATTGACTTAAAATGCCTGTACAACTCCATGAAATTGTACTAAATGTAGGTTGACCAAGCAAACCTATATAACCGATCAAGATATACCATAGGGATTAATATATAACAAACAGTACAGTAAGTCTCCTTGTCTGCAGGTAACCCCTCGCCACAATACACACTAAAATGATTTCTGTGTATGTTCAAATCATCATAATAATATTGCTAGTGGTTCTGCTGTCCATTATTTCATACTTGCATATTTCCTGTAATCCCTTACTGATATGCATTCAGGAACTTCCTCTGGCATATTTATTTTATTTAGAGATACAGCACTGAAACAGGCCCTTCGGCCTACCGAGTCTGTGCCGACCATCAACCACCCATTTATACTAATCCTACATTAATCCCATATTCCTACCACATCCCCACTACCACCTACCTATACTAGGGGCAATTTATAATGGCCAATTTACCTATCAACCGGCAAGTCTTTGTCTGTGGGAGGAAACCAGAGCACCCGGCGAAAACCCACGCAGTCACAGGGAGAACTTGCAAACTCCGCACAGGCAGTACCCAGAATTGAACCCTGGTCTCTGGAGCTGTGAGGCTGCGGTGCTAACCACTGTAATGCAATATAGGACAATAGCAGAGTTTGGTTCAACTTCTTTACCATTTTGCTCAGCTGATATTCTGTCTGGTGCTTAATCAAATGCATAAAATTTTCTAGTGTAAGCAAATTTGGTACGAGTGTATACTCAGAGGAATATTCTGTTTGGTTCATTGCATTTTTTTCCCCAAAAATATACTTTATTCATAAAAATCTGTAAAAAAAATAAATTACAAAACAGTTCAAAACAGCACCAAGTTGACATTTCAGAAAGTGCAAAGGAAATCAGTTTTCTCCAAAACAGCAATGAGTTGCTTCACAACCCTTCCATTCCATTTTACATGCCATTTACATTTTACAGCAAACCCATATTTGGTGTATATAGCCCGAGGGGTTTCCCATGGGTCCAGCCCCTCAGTTCACTATGGCGGGAGGACCTTACACAGTAGTCTTTCCCCATTGAGCCCTTGCTGTGACTGCCCCAAGCTTTAGTGCGTCCCTCAGCACGTAGTCCTGGACCTTGGAATGTGCCAGTCTGCAAAACTTGGCCGGGGACAACTCTTTGCGTTGGAAGACCAGCAAGTTTCAGGCAGACCAAAGAGCATCTTTCACCGAATTGATGATCCTCCAGCAGCAGTTTATCTCGGTGTGCGTCCCTGGGAACAGTCTGTAGAGCACAGACTCCTGCGTTACAGAGTTGCTTGGGATGAACCTCAACAAAAACACTGCATCTCTTTCCACACCTGCTTTGCAAAGGCACATTCCAGAGGAGGTGGGCAACAGTCTCTTCCCCACCACAGCCACCTCGAGTGCAGCGTGTGGAGGTGGTGAGATTCCAGGCATGCAGGAAGGATCTGACAGGGAGGGCCCTTCTCACCACCAGCCAAGCTACAACTTGGTGCTTGTTTGAAAGTTCTGGTGATGAGGCATTCTGCCAAATGACTTTGGCAGTCTACTCAGGTAACCATCCGACAGGAACCACCATTTCCTTTTCCCGTAGGGCCTTGAGGACATTCCGTGCAGACCACTGCCTGATAGATTGTTGGTCAAAGATGTTTTTTCTGCACAAACTTTTCCATGAAGGATAGGTGGGGTATGGCACGGTCCAACTGGATGGAGCATTTGGCGGAAATGTGAACAGACCCATCCTTCGCAACACTGGGGACAGATAGAACCTCAGCACGTAGTGACACTTGGTGTTTGCGTACTGGGGTTCTACACACAGCTTGATACAGCCGCACACGAAGGTGGTCATCAGGATGAGGGCGACGTTGGGTTTGTTTTTTCCGCCTTTATCCAGAGGTTTGATCATCGTGTCCCTCCGGACCCGGCCCATTTTGCATCCTCTGATAAAGCAGAAAATGGCTCGGGTGACCGCCATGGTGCAAGAGTGGGGTATGGGCCAGATCTGCGCCACATACATCAACAACGTGATCGCCTCGCACCTGATGCCCAAGTTCTTACCCGCAATGGAGACAGAACACTGCTCACACATGCTCAGTTTATGGTGTACCATGGCTACTTGCTCCTTCCAGGTTTTGGCGCATGCACCAGCCCTACCGAACCGCATCCTTGGCACTTTCAGGTAGTCTGACCTGATGGTGAAGGGGACAAGGGATCAGTCGGCCCAGTTCACAAAGAACATGACCAATCTCTTGCTGCGAATAACTTTGGGTCATGAGGCCAGTTCAAACTGGTCGTAGATGTTCATCAGTCTGCAAACAAACAGCAGATCCGAGCAGAAGATAGTGATGTCATCCATGTACAGGGAGGCTTTGACCTGAGTGTCTCCGCTGCCTGGGATTGCCACTCCTCTTATGCCTGCATCCTTCCTAATGGACTCAGCAAAAGGTTCAATACAGCAAACAAACAAGACAGGAGAGAGAGGACAGCCCTGTCTGACTCCAGATTTGATCGGGAAACTTTCTGATTTTCACTCATTGATTGAGACTGCACTACTGATGTTTGTGTAGAGCAGTTTGATCCAATTATGGATTCCATCCCCAAACCCTATTTTGGAGAGCACATCCAGCATGTAGATGTGTGATATCCTGTCAAAAACCTTCTCCTGGTCCAAGCGGATGAGGCAGGTGTCCACCCTCCTGTCCCATACATAGGCGATCGTATCCCTGAGTAGTGCGAGACTATCAGAGATCTTCCTGCCAGGTATAGTGCAGGTCTGGGCAAGATGAATCACCAATTCCAGAGCAGACTTGACCAGCCTGACGATGACTTTGGACAGAATCCTGTAGTCTACATTAAGCAGTGAGATGGGCCACCAATTTCTAATTTCCACCCTCTCCACCTTTTGCTTATAGATGAGGGTGATGATGCCTTTCCTCATGTATTCTGACATGCTGCCGGCCAGAAGCATACTCTTGTATACTTCCAGCTGGTCTGGACCGATCCAGTCCCACAGAGCTGAATACAACTCAACCGGTAAGCCGTCGCTTCCGGTTTGTCCAGACTGTTCCGTATGTTGTCAGCTAAGACCTCCATGATAGATAACAGGAAGGACTGGGAGGCCATGCTGTTCATGGGCTTCACGTTGTACAGCCCATCATAAAAGGATTTTCTAATCCTTAGTATGTCAGACTGCGAAGACATTACCGAGCCATCCTCTTCCTTCAGGATGCTGATCACAGAGCTCTCTCTCTGTACCTTTTGGAAGAAGAAGCGCGAGCACATCTCATCCTGCTCAATGGAGCGGACTCTGGACTGGAAGCCTCCGTGGCAAAGAACGAGGCCTGCTGGCTCATCTCCTCCTGCGCCTCCCCGCAGCAGAATACCCAGGCTGAAGAAACGTGAATCATTTCCCCCGGACCAGATCGATGGCCCATGGGACCACCATCGCGACCATTGCCTGTAAGTCCTGAGTTGCGGGATTCCACTCTCCTGTAGAAACAGCAGGTTGGCTTTGATCTTGGCGAGGTAGTCCAAAGTCAAAACACATCATGCAGTGGATTTAACGCTGCGCACGTTAATCGAAGCAATCTTTATACCCATTTTAAAATTGGGTGTTGTTTACCACACCAGGTTCATTGCATTATTCATTTCCATTATCAAAAATAAACTGATTATTTTTGAGTCTTATCTGACCAACAAGGACATGGTTTAGGTGTCAAAGATGCTTTTCACAGTATAATAACATATATCCTGCAAATAAAAATCTAATGCGTATGCCTTTATTTAGTTTCAAAGTGGTCAAAGCAGAGAATTATCTTCGATGTAAAGGAGGCAATAAATATTTGAGAGAAGGCATTGAATAAAATAAATCCTTGGGGAGGGATCTCAGATTTGGATGTTTGCCCAGAGCTCATATGCACAGCAGATTGGTAAAATGCTAATTTCTCGTATTCAAAGGCATTGAGTAAAACCTACACATCTGTGGTTTCTGATTGATAGTGTTTGCTGGTAACAGATCAAGATAACTCCCTTGACATCTAACACCATTGCCTGAAGTGCTTTAACAAAAGGACTGCCAGTAATAGCCATAGCATTTCCTATGCATTTAACAGCAACATTAGAATTATTTTTACCAACCCAGTGGGTAGTGTACTTGCATTACTTGAGGTATCTGGAGCGTTAGCACCTTTCATCTGCCAACATCACATCAGCATGCTCGCAATCATTCTGTGCTCCATTTAAAACTTTTGCAAATTACACTTCCTTAACAGCAGAACTGTCAGTTAACATGTACCCGCTGATGGGATTTGTCCTAAATTTGTTTTAATTGATAGGACTACTGGTGATTTAATTTTGAATAGCAGTGAAGTGTAGGTGCACTGTGGAGAATGTAGATATGGCCTGGTGCAAGTTTCTGAAACATCCACAATTATGTTTTTATTGTAATTATTCAGTGAAGTCCTTAACTGTGATAATTGAAGTTGCAGCTTTATTTAGAGAATTGCATTTTCACTTTTCATTCGGAGTAAGACAATTTGCCACTTGAACTTGGGTGGCTTTGTTATTGGTGATGCAGAAAAAAGGATTCAAAAAAATCCTTGAAGGGATGGGTGGTTAGTTCAAATTCATGGTAGTTTGGATATGGAATAAACATTATTTTTCCAGTATCATAGAACTGATGCAAAGTAGCAGCTCAGATGGCAGACTCATTTCTTTTTGCTGGGATTGAATGATATGGGAAATATATCAGATATGCGAGCATTGTAAAACTAATTGTAAAATACTTGCAAGAAGCTTAAGTAGCCACTTTTCGGGGACACCTTTCATCCCTGATCTCACTCCCCACCCCAAATCAATACGACGCAGCAAAGCATCAAATGGTTTTCTACTGTCAAAGCACTCTGAATTCATCTGGTGTTAAAGTTGCACATCCAGGAAGTGGCTTTAGTCGTTTCATGAGAAACAAAAAGATAGTGTGCTACTTCATTTCATCAGACCATATAAGTGGTAGAATATTTCTAAGATGGTGTCATTCAGTCGCAATCACATTTATTTTGTCTAAAGAAAATTGTTGTGCTCTTCTGTGAATACTTTGTATTGGTATGTACTAAGGAAGAGGAATCTGACAAAATATCGGTAGAAGTGGACAGAGTAGAGGGAATGGATAGCGTAAAAGCGTAGTTAACAAAATTAAAGCTCATGGAATAGTGTCCAATTGGATAAAAAAAATGGCTTAAGGACAGAAAACTGCGAGTCATGGTAAATGGTTGTTTTTCAGACTGGAGGATGGTAGACAGTGGCGTTACCCAAGGGTCAGAGCTGAGATCACTGCTTTTTTTGCTATAAATAAATGAGACTTGGATCTTGGAATACAGAGTAGAATCTCAAAATTTGCCAATAACACCAAACTTGGACGTTTGGCAAACAATGGGGATGATATGAACCTTTTGCAACATGGCATAGATAGGCTAGCAGAATGGGCAGACAAGTGGCAGATGGAATTTAATACAAAGAAGTGTGAGGTGATGCATTTTGGCAGAAGGGATAGGGTGAGGCAATACAGACTTAATGACACCGTTCTAAAGAGTGTGCAGGAACAAAGGGACCTGGGGGTGCATGTGCAATGATCTTTAAGATGGCGGGGTCATATTGAGAGAGTGGTTAGCAAAGCATGTGGGATTTGGGGCTTCATAAATAGAGGCATAAGGAAAAAAGCAAGGAATTAAAAGGAACCTTTATAAAGCTCTGCTTAGGCCCCAACTGGAGTACTGCATCCAGTTCTGGTCACTACACTTTAGGAAGGATGTAAGGGTGCTTGAGAGGGTGCAGAGAAGATTTACCAGAATGGTTCCAAGGATGAGGGATTTTTGTCACAAGGTTAGGTTAGAAAAGCTGGGGTTGTTCTCCTTAGAGCACAGGAGATTGAGGGGAGATTTAATAGAGGTGCACAAGATTATGACAGGCTTAGATAAGTTAGACAAGGAAAAACTGTTCCCATTAACTAATTACACAAGGACAAGGGGACACAGATTGAAGGTTTTGGGCTAGTGATGCAGGGGGCATATGAGGAAGAACTTTTTTACGCAGCAGGTGGTAATAACCTGGAACTCGCTGCCCACAAAGATGGTGGATGCGAAGGCAATCAATGACTTCAAAATGAAATTTGATGGCCACTGAAAGAAATAAACTTTCAGAGCTTCGGGAATCAAGTGGGGGAGTGGGACTACTCCATGGTGAGCCAGCATGGACTTGATGGGTTGAATGGCCTCCTTCCGTAAATGACTCTATGACTCTAAATCTTCTTCTTTGGCCTCCTTATCTCGAGAGACAATGGATAAGCGCCTGGAGGTGGTCAGTGGCTTGTGAAGCAGCGCCTGGAGTGGCTATAAAGGCCAATTCTAGAGTGACAGCCTCTTCCACAGGTGCAGAGAAATTTGTTTGTCGGGGCTGTTACACAGTTGGCTCTCCCCTTGCGCCTCTGTCTTTTTTCCTGCCAACTACTAAGTCTCTTCGACTCGCCACACTTTAGCCCCGTCTTTATGGCTGCCCGCCAGCTCTGGCGAACTCTGGCAACTGACTCCCATGACTTGTGATCAATGTCACAGGATTTCATGTCGCGTTTGCAGACGTTTTTAAAGCGGAGACATGGACGGCCGGTGGGTCTGATACCAGTGGCAAGCTCACTGTACAATGTGTCTTTGGGGATCCTGCCATCTTCCATGTGGCTCACATGGCCAAGCCATCTCAAGCGCCGCTGACTCAGTAGTGTGTATAAGCTGGGGATGTTGGCCGCCTCGAGGACTTCTGTGTTGGAGATACGGTCCTGCCACCTGATGCCAAGTATTCTCCGGAGGCAGCGAAGATGGAATGAATTGAGATGTTGCTCTTGGCTGACATACGTTGTCCAGGCCTCGCTGCCATAGAGCAAGGTACTGAGGACACAGGCCTGATACACTCGGACTTTTGTGTTCCGTGTCAGTGCGCCATTTTCCCACACTCTCTTGGCCAGTCTGGACATAGCATAATCACTTGCATGATTAAATGTCTCCAAATCAAAATACTGAGAAATCCACATATGCAGAATTTCTGTTTGCCTAATATGAAGTGCACCCTCACACATTGTAGGCTAAACACTTGAATGCAGGTTAGCAGATTCAAAAGCGTGCAGACCCCTAGGTGTGTGGGGAACATTTCTATCCAATTGTCATCTCTCCTTTTTTTCTTTCCTCTCAGGCACTCAGCCCTCCCAAACCCCTACCCCATCTCTACAGCACTCCTCAACCTTCTTACTCTCCTGCCACTAATCTAAGCTTGACTCTTTTTTTGAAAAGCCTACACATTCCCTACTACCATCGATAACCCCAACTTTCTTTAACTTCTGAATATTATCCAGAGCAAATCTTCTTCCATCATCCTCCTCAGGGCCCAGTGAGGCACTCATTACTGCCTCCTTACAAGCAGCAACCCCAACCACCCATCTTTCTCTGGTGCAACCAATGTTCCCGCTAATTCTTTGGGGGAATGGGTGGATAAAGGTCCCAACTGTCTAGTCCTTGACTCTCCATTCACCATAACATTTCTGCAGTTACCGATCTGCTCAACCACACTCTCACTTCAAACTATAAAGACCCAGAACCCAAAAACACATTGCTCTCTCTCACCCTGGCTATTCCCCCTACTATGGTCCTCATCACTGCTCCCTTAAGTCCAAGAGATGCAGACTTAAACAGAGATGGCAGGCAACTGGTTTGGCCATTCACCACCAGATCTTGCTGAAACACATAATGCACTATGGTGGGGTCCTGCTCTCATCTGTCAAAATTCCTCATTATTTCAGAATCATCCTGGAATGCAAACATAACCCCCACCTTCTTTTCTCTAATGCAAACCATCTTCATAAACCCCTCTTCCTATCACCTTCATTGATAAGTATGAAGAGTTCATGGACTTCTTTGTCACTAAGATTGAGACCATCTGATCAGCTGCCTCTGCCACCTTCTCCCTTCCACTAGCCAACTGGGCCAAACTTCCTCTGAGGTTCCCCTCTGTCTGAGCATTGACTTTGCCTCATTATCTAGCTTCTCTCCTTTTATCTCCTCATGCCTTCTCTGAGCCCATCTTCTCCACGAGACCCACCTCTTGCTCCCTCAACCCTATTGCCAATAAACTGCTGAACACCCAGATTTCCTTCCTGTCTCTCATGTTAAATGATATTGTTATTGGTTCTCTTGCCTCAGCTACTGTCCCCTGCTCCTTCAAATCTAATGTTATTATCCCTCTCCTCAAAAAACCCATTATGTCACATATCATTGATGTGCAATGATATTCATTTCTATATCATTGATTCAAAATTATTGAGAAATCATACACAAATGTTTAAATTTTATGACATATATATGCTTTTTAATTACTTAGGAAGTTTGTTTTGTATTAAATTAGAAAAGATGTCCAATTAGGTTTTTTTTACACGCTCTCCAGCTGTCCTCATTAACAATGATGCTTTGGAACAAAGCAATGATTAGCTATTAGTACTTTAGAATCCAGATGATACTTTGATCTTTCAGTTTTTCAAGGACTCCAAAGTCACAGAGTCAATATGACTGAGTCTAATTGTTGACCTATATTCACTGTTTTTACACCATCCAAAACTAATTACCTTGACACATTCCAAATGAACACATACCTAATTAATGGTCAAAGGTTAGAGCCTGTACTTATTGCATTCAATTAGTAAAGAATCATTTAGTGAATATAACAAATTCACTGGACCATTCAGTAACCCCTCCCACTAATCTGAGGAAGCAAATAAATGTATGGGCACACATTTTAAATTACGATGCAGATTGACATAGTTTAATTCTTCTGAAGAATAAACAGAATTCTGATAAAATAGTCCTTTTATGCTAGATCACCAATGAGGGATAAGCAATGAAAGGTCATAGAGTCATTTATGGCATAGAAGGAGGCCATTCTGCCCATCAAGTTCATACTGGCTCTCTGCAGAGCAATCCAGTCAGTCCCAATGCCGCACTCGATTCCCATAGCCCTGCAAATTTATTTCCTTCAAGTGCCCATCCAGTTTCCTTTTGAAATCATCACCACCCTCATGGGAAGCAAGTTCCAGGTCGCTGCATAAGAAAGTTCTTCCTCACATTCCCCCTGCATCTCTTGCCCAAAACCGTCATCCTTGTACCATCAGTTACAGTTTTTCAAAGAACAGTTTTTGATTTTTCCCTGATTATTGTTTCTAAATCCTTACCCACCACTGATGTTAAACTGATCGGCCTGTAGTTGCTTGGAATGTCCTACATCCTTTCTTGAATAAGGGTGTCACATTTCCCACTCTACAATCCGTTAGCACCTCCCCCATACCCAGAGAAGATTGGAAGATTAGGGCAAGCCCTTCCACTGTCTCCACCCTCACTTCCTTTAGCAACCTGGGATGCAAGCCATCCGGACCAGGTTTCCAAAGCACCTTTCATTAGGTGCTGACAGGCATCAGTTAATCAAGAAAAAGACATCACCTTTGGCACAAAATGTGACTAGAAACAGGAAAAGACCTCCACATAAAAAGAAGCAGTATTTTAGATTGTAACAGATAACAATGCGGGACTTTGAATTTAATTCAGTCTAGCCATTTGGACTGAATACTGTGTAAGCTTTGGCAAATATAAAATACCTATAACTATCACACCTCTCAGTTTCCAACTCAAGCAGTTAGGTCACAATGCATAGAAATTAGAGGCACATCACTGAGCTCAGAGACATTTGTCTTTGAATGCATGTACCAAATTTAACTCGTCTGGAGCTTCCATTATGGAATTTCCATAATTCTGTGTTGCAAAGTAACTTGTACCTCTGAAGCCCATAATTCCTGCAAAAATCTAATACTAATTGATGCAATCTTTCTCTTTTATCTTGTCTTCTCTCTTTTTCCTTTCCACAACCTATCTTGCTCGAGAATTTCCTGCACTTTCTTCCCTTTCTTTCTCTGTCTGGCAGAAGCCTGCTATATTGGATGTGAAACAATCCAGTATCAGTCGTGAAAGTGAAAATGCTTTATTGTAAGTATTGAGTCACTTTCTGGGATGACACTCGCAAACTGTTTGAGCTTCACTATCACCACTTTCCGTCCCTTCATGCCTTTTTCAATATACAGGTTGGTAATCAGGGCACTCCATACTTTCCAGTTTCAACAGAGATGGATTGTACCAGCCCTTGAAGTAACATATGCCCCAGTTTCTTCATTTAGCCACATCCTTATTTGATCCACTACCATCCACACCCCCAACTTTCTGTGACTGCTGAATATTGTATCCACAATTAAGTCTTCTTCCATCATCAGCCTGGTCATTTATCTCTTTTTTTTGTACTGGTTGTTAAGACCGAGCGCTCCAGTCAAAGCCCTCAATTAAAATATACGATTCTGATTGTGGTGGGAGAAACACACTGTTAATTCAACCCTGTCACTCCACAGATTGCCTAACATATCATTCTAAACTTTCCAAATTAAAGAAGACCCAGCCAAACTGCACTATCTATTAACCGCTGAATGAGGCTAACCAAACCAGGTGTCCTTAAATCAACAAATTAACTGTTTAATCACAAAAACTAAATTCTTAAACACTGTGAAGAAATAAACAACATTTGAAATAGAAAAAATTAGAGTCCTTGCAAATTTGCAGTCCAATGTTGCTTGAAGTCCTCATAGCCGTCCGATGGGGATAAAAGGTTCTTCCACAGTGTAACAGTCCTTAGTCAAATTCCAGCAGTATGTGACGCTTTCCTTCCTTCTGCAAATTTCAACAATTAACAACTTGCAAACACTTTTTAAATGAATCAATTTGGCTTTAGAGTTTTTGGTAGATAAAAGATTGTCACAGTCTAACTTCCCTTCCTTCAGTTCAAATTACCAGAGATCTCCGTTTTGGCTTGACTTTTTTTTTAGAATTTTGAGCGATAATCATAATTAAACAAACTAAAATCCTATTCCTTCAGTTTAAATGACTGAGAGCTGTTTTTTCAGGTGCTAAACACCACAGCTGTCTGTCTGTGTGTTCTGTCAGTACAAATTGTCTTCAACTAAAAAGCCAGTTCAAAATTGAATTATAACAAATGTATCGCTTGATACTCAATCCCAGTGGCTGTTTCCATGGTAGAAAGATAGAAACATAGAAAATAGGAGCAGGAGTAGGCCATTCGGCCTTTCGAGCCTGCTCCACCATTCATTATGATCATGGCTGATCATCCAACACAGGAACCTGTTCCCGCTTTCTCCCCATATCCTTTGATCCCTTTCGCCCCAAGAGCTATATCTAACTCCTTCTTGAAAACATACAATGTTTTGGCCTCAATTGCTTCCTATGGTAGCAAATTCCACAGGCTCACCACTCTCTGGGTGAAATAATTTCTCCTCATCTCAGTCCTGAAAGGTTTACCCCGTATCCTTAGACTATGACCCCTAGTTCTAGACTCCCCCACCATCGGGAACATCCTTCCTGCATCTACCCTGTCAAGTCCTGTTCGAATTTTATAGGTTTCTATGAGAGCGCTCCTCACTCTTCTGAACTCCAGTGAATATAATCCGAACCAACTCAATCTCTCCTCATACGTCAATCCCCCCATCCCAGGAATCAGTCTGGTAAACCTTTGCTGCACTCCCTCTATAGCAAGAACATATTTCCTCAGATAAGGAGACCAAAACTGCACACAATATTCCAGGTGTGGCCTCACCAAGGCACTGTATAATTGCAGCAAGACATCCCTGCTCCTGTTCTCGAATCCTCTCGCTATGAAGGCCAACATACCATTTGCCTTTTTTACTGCCTGTTGCACCTGCATGCTTACCTTCAGCGACTGGTATACAAGAACACCAGGTCTCATTGTATCTTCCCCTCAGTTTATAGCCGTTCAGATAATAATCTACCTTCCTGTTTTTGCTACCAAAGTGGATAACCTAACATTTATCCACATTATACTGCATCTGCCATGCATTTGCCCACTCACTCAGCTCTTCCAAATCACCCTGAAGTCTCTCTGCATCCTCCTCACAACTCACCCTCCCACCCAGTTTTGTGTCATCAGCAAATTTGGAGATATTACATTTAATTCCCTCATCGAAATCATTAAAATATATTGTGAATAGCTGGGGTCCTAGCACCAATCCCTGTGGTACCTCACTAGTTACTGCCTGCCATTCGGAAAAAGACCCATTTATTCCTACTCTTTGTTTCCTGTCTCCCAACCAATTTTGTATCCATCGCAATACACTACCCCCAATCCCATGCTCTTTAATTTTACATGCTAATCTCTTATGTGGAACTTTGTTCAAAGCCTTCTGAAAGTCCAAATAAACGACACCCACTGGCTCCCTAATGTTTGCCATTGCCTATCCACCGTCATCCCTTTAAGTAACATTTCCCAATCCATCATAGCCAACTCATGCCTCATACCTTCTTAGTTTCTTTTATTAAGATTCAGGACCCTAGTCTCAGAATCAACTACGTCACTGTCCATCTTGATGAAGAATTCTATCATATTATGGTCGCTCATCCCCAAGGGGTCTCGCATAACTAGATTGTCAATTATTCCTCTCTCATTACACAATCTAGGATAGCCTGTTCTCTAGTTGGTTCCTCAATGTATTGGTCCAGAAAACCATCCCGTATACACTCCATGAATTCTTCCTCTATGGTATTATGACTAATTTGATTTGCCCAATCTATATACGGTTTAAGTCACCCATAATTACAGATGTTCCTTTATCGCATGCGTCTTTAATTTCCCTTTGAATGCACCCTTTGAATTGCAGTCTCCAAATGATTGTACCAAGGCAACAAAAATGCACCTTCCTATAACTCCTGAGGCTTGCTGCTTCTTAAAGCAATACTGATTCTTTGCAAGCCTTAAATGCAAACTGCATATTTCCGGAGAAAAAAAAACGATAGGACTATGACATAGTTCAAAAACCTTCTTTGTTATATTTCTCCAATTACTTGTTATGTACATCTGTGACTCCATAATCCAAACACCTCCAGTTTTCCTCTTACTTCAGCGTGCAAGGTTCAATTTTCACATCAGTACAATGCACTTGATCACACATAATACTTAGGCATTCTTCTACTTATTACAAGCTTGATTTTATAGTTGCACAAAAAAATACCTATTGTTAAAAGCCCTTTCTTCATTGCTTTGACCATCTGATGTTTTTAGACTAATCAAAAGAAACATTTATCACAACACCTAATTCTCTTAAAGGAGCAGAATGTTTTAATAACTTCAGCTGATGTCCAAAACCAGTGTGAATACTTTGTTTTTCTTTAAGTTATGGTAGCTCTTTTACAAAAGAGAATTTGTTTCCTTGTTCTCTAACTTTGTTTGAATCATTGTTCTGGAATATGAATGCCAAAGCCCTTGGTTATTCCATGTTACATTTAGCATAAATCCACAGGAAATTGTATTTTTATTTATAAATCACAATTTATACTTTTTCTGGAAAATTCTAACAGTTAGTGTTACAACCCGATGAGAAAGAGGTCTAGGGTTCCTTGCAGCCTTCACCTGGTCTTACTGTAACAGGGTTTTATTTTAAACACACTGTGTTTTTAGCTTCCTTGTGCACCACTTTCCAATTATAAGGCAAAGAAACCAGCACAGACAGGTTTTCTTAGTTTTAAAGAAGTTGAAATGTATTAAATTTAAACTTAAACTCTAATTTGGTTGATGCCTACGGATACACAGTGCACCCACACTAGCATGATACACAATACACACATGCAAATAGAGACAGAAAAGAGCAGAAGAAAAAAATAAAGTGGAAAAGTTTGAGGCAATATCTGAAGAGATTTTGTTATGGTTCTTCGAGTTCACTGTAGAGTCCTTGATTATAGGTAGATCTTGCTTTTCATTGGCGCTCAGTATTCTTTTTAAACCTTGTTCACTGCAGGAGACTTTTCTCTCTTGGGGTTCATGTGTCTTCACTGAATTCGTAGGTTTGTGAGAAAGAGATGGGAGCAGACAGGAGAAATCTTCTCAGTCCAGGAGCAAACAGACACTTTGAATTCAAACTGTTTGTACAATTCAGAAAAACCCAGGTTGCCAAGCAGGTTAGTCATGTGACTAACTGGTTTGACCACATCTTGGATTGTATCACCTTAGCAGTCTCTGGAATGCTCCTCTTACACACAATACCTGGTGATTAAGGTCCATTGTGGGTTGAATGTGTCAAGGAATGGTCCTTTGTCCTTCCAAGCACTGTCTGTTAACATGCAAATGTCTTTTCCAGCCACGGCTGATCTGTTTAATAAGTCCTTTCTTCATTCCAGTAATAGTTTAAAATCAGTGTTCATGACAAAATTAATGTGCCTCATTCTTGGCAGGTGGGGACCTAGCATGACAGTTAGCAACTTAGCAATTCCTTTAGTTTAGAAAGCCTCAGTTCGATTAAAAGTATTGCACAACAATTTTAATTGTACAACTATGATAAATTGGTAAAAAGGCATTACATCAATTGCTCATTTTTACATGTTCTCAAACTATCAATTGAACCAATAATATATTAAAAACTGTTGTGCCCTCTAAGCATTACATTAAAACCATTTGAATAATTCATATTGTAATTTATATTCCAAAATTCATCCATTCCTATCCAGCAGCCTTAATATTGTGATGACAGTGAGTATAGAAAAGGCATGATGCCTTGATACAAAGGCGTACAGAAGGAATTGTTATTGAATTATAATAAATCACCCCCCCCCCCCCCCCCACTCCCTCAATTCCACATACCAGTTCCCAGGAAAACATACATCAAAAGACTCAGGCCATCTCATATTGCCTGCTGGAGAACTTTTTGTTAGAACTGATCTCATTTTACTGCCCTGTTTGAGAGTGTTCATTTCCTTCCCAACTAAACTTATAATTTTCAATGTTGACTATCTCTTTCTAAACCAGATAGTGTGAGGCATTTTTCAATTAGAAGTTCAGGACTTGTAGCTAACTTCTATATTGGCTACAATATTGAGGAAACCGATTCTGAAATTGAAAAACGTACACTGAAATAAAAAGCAGATGCAAAAATGCCACATGCTAATGTTACAACGAGGTGAGAAAGGTGTCTAGGGGTCTGTTACTGTCTTCACCTAGTCTTATTGTAACAGGGCATTATTTTAAACACACTGTGTTTTGAGCTCGCCTTTTTGTGAATCCTTGTTCACAGCTTTCCAATTATAAGGCAAAGAAACCAACACACCAGGTTTTCTCAGGTTTAAAGGAGAAAAGTGAAATTTATTAAAACTTAGATTTAATCTCTAATAAAGTTGACATCTACGGATATATGATGCACCCACGCTAGCATGCACACATGATATGCACATGCAAATAGAGACAGAAAAGAGGAGAGGAAAATATAGTAGAGAGGGGTTTGAGGCAATATCTGTAGAGTTTCTTGTTTTCTGTGCTTTGAGCTCATTTGATTGTAAGTAGTCTTGCTGTTCATTAGGACCCAGTGTTCTTCTTAAACCATGTTCACTTAGGAGACTTTTCTCTCTTTGAGGTTCATGCCGCGCCCCCAGCCAAGCAGTTCCAGTACAGCTACAACACTGGCATCTACCCGGCAATGTGGAAAATTGCCCAGGTATGTCCTGTACACAAAAAGCAGGACAAGTCCAACCCAGCCAATTTACGCCCCATCAGCCTACTCTCAAGCATCAGTCGAGTGATGGAAGGTGTCATCAACAGTGCCATCAAGTGGCACTTGCTTAGCAATAACCTGCTCACTGACGCTCAGTTTGGGTTCCGCCAGGGCCACTTAGCTCCTGACCTCATTACAGCCTTGGTTCAAACATGGACAAAAGAGCTGAACTCAAGAGGTGAGGTGAGAGTGACTGCCCTTGACATCAAAGCAGCATTTGACCGAGTATGGCATCAAGGAGCCCTAGCAAAACTGAGGTCAATGGAAATCAGAGGGAAAACCCTCCGCTGGCTGGAATCATACCTAGCGCAAAGGAAGATGGTTGTGGTTGTTGGAGGTCAATCATCTCAGCTCCAGGATATCACTACAGGAGCTCCTCAGGATAGTGTCTAGGGCCAACCATCTTCAGCTGCTTCATCAATGACCTTCCTTCAATCATAAGGTCAGAAGTGGGGATGTTCGCTGATGATTGCCCAATGTTCAGCACCATTCGTGACTCTTCAGATACTGAAGCAGTCCATGTAGAAATGCAGCAAGACCTGGACAATATCCAGGCTTGGGCTGATAAGTGGCAAGTAACATTCGCGTCACACAAGTGCCAGGCAATGACCATCTCCAACAAGAGAGAATCTAACCATCTCCCCTTGACATTCAACGACATTACCATTGCTGAATCCCCCACTATCAACATCCTAGGGGCTACCATTGACCAGAAACTGAACTGGAGTAGCCATATAAATACCGTGGCTACAAGAGCAGGTCAAAGGCTAGGAATCCTGAGGTGAGTAACTCACCTCCTGACTCCCCAAAGCCTGACCACCATCTACAAGGCACAAGACAGGAGTGTGATGGAATACTCTCCACTTGCCTGGATGGGTGCAGCTCCAACAACACTCAAGAAGCTCGACACCATCCAGGACAAAGCAGCCCGCTTGATTGGCATCCCATCTACAAACATTCACTCCCTCCACCACCGACGCACAGTGGCAGCAGTGTGTACCATCTACAAGATGCACTGCAGCAATGCACCAAGGCTCCTTAGACAGCACCTTCCAAACCCACGACCTCTACCAACGAGAAGGACAAGGAGAGCAAATGCATGGGAACACCACCACCTGCAAGTTCCCCTCCAAGTCACACACCATCCTGAGTTGGAACTATATCGCCGTTCCTTCACTGTCATTGGGTCAAAATCCTGGAACTCCCTTCCTAACAGCACTGTGGGTATACCTACCCCAAATGGACTGCAGCAGTTCAAGAGGGCAACTCACCACCACCTCCTCAAGGACAGTTACGGATGGGCAATAAATACTGACCTGGCCAGCGATGCCCACATCCCATGATTGAAAAACAAAAGTGTTTTCACATGATTCAGTTCTGTGGAAAAGAAATGGAGCCAGGCAGGACAGGAGAGAAGGTTCTCTTCCAACTGGGAGCATATGCCTTTCTGCAAATTCAAAACCTCCAACCGTCAGTCAGTTTTATGACCAAAACTGGTCTGACCACATCTTTAGTGTATTGGGGAAGCAATGACTGGGTCCCCATTATTCCAACACTGTCGGTTACCATGCAAATGTCTTTCTGGTCCTCTGACTGTGGGGGAGGATTCTTTGTTACTCTCCTCTTTGTTCTCTGGGACACTCCAGCTGTAGGTATTTGTGCAGGCTTTGCTGCACGCTCCTGTGGCACTTCAACTAGGTGAGGCATCACCTTCATGGTTTCTCTGCCCCCTAGAGGTCTCTGTATGTCTTTGCAGGTTCCTGTAAAAGATGTTTGCCACTCTTGTGGGATGCTTCTCGGGTCTACATTCACATTGGAGGATGTGGGGTCTAACTTTTCATATTTTTTAGGGTTGGTTGACCAGACAGTAGGAGTTGGCATCCAGGATTTTTCCTGGACTTCTGTTAACCTGCCCACTTAGTCACTTTTTCACCTTCTCTTTCTAAACCTTTGCCAGCTGTGTGCCTGCCTGTCCCCTTTTGTTCTCGGCAGGGGTCCCTTACAGTTCACCAGCCCTCTGCTGGAGGGTCTTCCTAACAGGACTTAGGGGTGCAGGTTTCACTGCAGGTTGGGGTTTCCCCTCAACTTGGCACATGTGGCAACTCCTGAAGTACTCCACTACATCTTTGTGGAGTTTTGGCCAGTCAAATTGCTGCCTTATGCGGGCTTTGGTCTCGTATACCAGCATGTACAGCCACTGTAGTCTTGTGGGCCCTTCTTAATATCTCTCCCTGGTACCTCTGTGGCACCATGAACTGCTGCACTACTGTCCACTCCTTGCCCTCAGGTCTGTGAAGAGAAGTCCATTTCCTCATCAGTGCCTCATTCTTTATATAGTAGTAATCAGGGACTCCCTCTGCTTCACTTTCAGACTGGGCAGCCTGTGCTAACTCTTGCAATACTGGGTCAGCTCACTGAGCTTCAGCTAGGGAAAAAACATTTAATTAATTCCCTCGGTCTCCTAACTTTCCAAAGAAAGTCTTGGTCAGGCAAACCTCATGGTCATCTGCCTGCAATGCCAATGCAGTCTCCTCTGGGGAAGCTAGTTTGATCATGGCCTGACCCACTACACATTCTGGGACTCTGCAGGGGACTGTCTCCTGCCACTGCCCTGTGTCTCTGATTTCCTTTATTTATTTTATTTAGAGATACAGCACTGAAACAGGCCCGTCGGCCCACCAAGTCTGTGCCGACCAACAACCACCCATTTATACTAACCCTACAGTAATCCCATATTCCCTACCACCTACCTACACTAGAGGCAATTTACAATGGCCAATTTACCTATCACCTGCAAGTCTTTGGCTGTGGGAGGAAACCGGAGCACCCGACGAAAACCCACGCAGTTACAGGGAAAATTTACAAACTCCGCACAGTCAGTACCCAGAATTGAACCCAGGTCCCTGGAACTGTGAGGTTGTGGTGCTAACCACTGCGCCACTGTGCCGCCCTACAGTCTTTCTTTCACTAATGGGGGGGCTACCACTTTCACCCCCACCAGATCATTACCGAGGAGCAGGTCAACCCGCCCACAGGCAAACTAAGGACAATCCCTATGGTCATCGTCCCCAAAACTAGGTCGCACCCCAGGTGCACCTGGTGTACAGGTACAAGCATACACTGCCCTCCAATACCATTCACCACCATTCTGGTGTTCACTTCACTAGCTGGGGAAAACATTAGGCCTTTTCCCAGTAAAAGGGATCTGGTGGCCCCTGTGTCCCTGAGAATCACTATGGGCTTGCTTGACCCACTCGATGAATATGGGCTTACTTTCCCTTCAAATACAAAACTCTGATAACCCTCAGGAACCCTATTAAGTTTGCCTGCACTGGCTGTCGTAAGCTTTCTGGGTTGCACTCTTACTGCAGTTAAAGCCACAACTTGTTCAGTGTTTTCCATCAGGGTTCTGTCTTCACTGAGCAGGTGTGCCCTGATTAACCCTTCCGGTTTCCCCTTTAATTTCCAGCAGTCAGCTTTTAAATACCCTGCCTTGTTACAATGGAAACACACAGGTCTCCGGGTCCAACTCACCTTCCTTTTTGGCTGAAAGAAAGCCCCCATGTCTTCTGCTTTCCTTTGTCTCCCAGGACTGCCTGGGTGGATGTCACCTTTCTACCCTTTGTCCTTTTTGGATTTGTGGGAGTGATTAGGAAAGATTTTCCCGGGAAACCGACTTATAAATTAAAGCAACTCATCGGCCTGTACAGCCGCTTGCCAGGCTCACTGAACCCACTGCTCCTCTACATGGGTCTTTATTGAAAGTGAGGGAGAGTTTTTAAATTCCTCTAACAGGATTATTTCTCTGAGAATCTCATAACTGAGCTATATTTTTAAAACCCTCAGCCACTGGTCAAAGGCCAGCTGCTTACTTCTTTCAAACTGCAGATAAGTTTGACTGGCTTGCTTTTTGAGGGTTCTAAACTTTTGGCGATAGGCATCGGGTACTGATTCATATGCCCCGAGGATAGCATTTTTGGTCAGTGCATAATTTGATGAATTCTCATCTGGCAACAAGGAATAAACCAGTGTGTTTGTTTTGCAATAAGAGAGACCAGGTCTCAGCTGGCCATTTTAGCTGCTTTGCCAATTTCTCAAAAGACACGTAAAATACTTCCACATCTTCCTCATTGAATTTTAGAATTAATTGAGTGAGCTTTAGCAATCTTGTACCCAGCCCTGAATTCTGCTCCTCCATATTAGCCATGCTTTCACTAGGGTTAATCTGTCACGCCCTAGCTAGCTCAAGCCACTTCAACTTTTTGCATTATTTCCGGAATATTATTTCTCTCTCTCTCTCCTGCCTTTCATTCTCTTCATGCTCCTTTTGGAAGGCACTCTCTCTCTCTTTTTCCTGTCTCTCTCTTTCTCTTTTCCTGTCTTCTAATTCAAGTTTCTTTTGTTCCAATTGTATCTTTGCTAGCAGTACACTGTCTGGGTCTACTTCTAACACTGCTTCTGCTTCTTCAGATTCAACGGAAAAATGGTTGGCCAGTAGCCTTAGGAGTTCAGATTTCCTAGCCTTGCCACATACAGTGATCCCACACAGCCATTTTCCTCAACTTCTCCATAGACAGTGCTTTTAACTTATTCCAAGTTACTTCACCCTGGCTTGGAGAGCTACTTGCTTCAGTTGCAGACATGCTCGTTTTCAATCACACACAACCACAAGGAAACCTGCTTTGAAATGTTGCTCTTTTTGATTGGGAACAATTTGGCTTCCCACTTCCAATTTCTCTCATTGGTCTGTGGGTAAAATCCCAGATGCTAGCACCCAAATTTCTGTTACGACCAGGTGAGAAAGGTGTCTAGGGGTCTGTTACTGTCTTCACCTGGTCTTATTGTAACGGGGTACTTTCTAAACACATTGTGTTTTGAGCTTGCCTTTTTGTGAATCCTTGTTCACAGCTTTCCAATTATAAGGCAAAGAAACCAACACACCAGGTTTTCTCAGGTTTAAAGGAGAAAAGTGACATTTATTAAAACTTAGACTTAAACTCTAATATGGTTGATGCCTATGGATATACGATGCGCCCATATTAGCATGCACATGCGATATACACATGCAAATAGGGACAGAAAAGAGGAGAGGAAAATATAGTATAGAGGGGTTTGAGGCAATATCAGTAGAGTTTCTTGTTTACTGTGCTTCAAGCTCACTTGATTGTAAGTAGTCTTGCTGTTCATTGAGGCCCAGTGTTCTTCTTAAACCATGTTCATTTAGGAGACTAGTCTCTCTTTGAGGTTCACATGTTTTCACAAGGTTCAGTTCCATGGGAAAGAGATAAAAACAAGAAATGCTGGAACCACTCAGCAGGTCTGGCAGCATCTGTGGAAAGAGAAGCAGAGTTAACGTTTCGGGTCAGTGACCCTTCATCGGAACTGACAAATATTAGAAAAGTCACAGGTTATAAGCAAGTGAGGTGGGGGAGTGGCAAGAGATAACAAAGGAGGTCTAGATTGGACCAGGCCACATAGCTGACCAAAAGGTCATGGAGCAAAAGCAAACAATATATTAATGGTGTGTTGAAAGACAAAGAGATGGGAAAGAGATGGTCGGTTACTATGCAAATGTCTTTCTAATCAGGGGCTTGCAATTTTAAGTTTTAATGTTCATGGGCTAAATCATGTGTGCTTCAGTCTTGGCAGGTCGAGAGATTTGCCTGACACTAAGAAGAGGAGAGAATGCAGCAAACGAAGGAAATATATTGCAGTGAGGAAAATGCATAGTCCTATTTAGTAATTCCCTGTTGTACAGGTGACACTTCAGAAGCAAATGTATGATTTATTAATAAGCAGTACAGTGAAAAAGGTAAAATATATTCTGAAAATGATTAAAATATACATTGAAAGGGCTAAATCTATGTTGAGGTATATATACCTAACCTGCACCTAGATCAAATTTGTGCTAAATGAAATACATACTCAACATGTGCTGAACTTTTGATTAAGGTAATGTGTTAAAATAGATACAGCAGTCTGGAGTTTCCATTTGATTGCACATTTTTGGCATAACTCACCCGATATTGGTGTAACCAGTGCAAAGGATTGCAGAATTTGAAGTGCAAATTGCATTCAGCGCAACTTGAGTTTCCATGATCTATTAAGCTAGATTTTAAAAAACTGTACTGGAAACAGGCCCCACCCACAAAGTTAGCCACACCCCCAGGGTGAATTAGTCACTTTTGGAAGTTTCCGCTAATTAAGCTCATTTGCAGACCTTTAAGGAAGCTCCAAATATTGAGCTGGATTCTTTGGGTGCAAGATACTGATAGTTATGTTTGGATTTTTTTTTGTTTTGCTAAGGAACTGACTACTATACCCCAATCTAACTAGAAAATAGTTTTAAAGTCATTTTCAGCAATCTAAATTCAGGTCACTCACAGGTGGTGGATTGACACTGTGATTAAAAATGTTTTTTTTTGCATTAAACCCATCTTTAGCTGTATTAATTGATATGCACCAAATTACCACACTTAAATATATCAAAACTACTATTTAAAATAAAATCTTTAAAAAAAATAATGTTTTAAAATGCTGCCTGATTCCGCTGGTTCATGGAAGGTTTTGCCTTTGCGAATATGCAAATATGTTTCATCAAAGAGGCATGGGGAAATCACTTTTCAAATTAGGCCCAACTTTGGGCGCAATTTGTGTTGGAATTGCCAATTGTGCCCAAAGTGAAAATTCTGTTCTGTCACCCAGATGGGTAAAACTTGCACTGTAATAGGAAAATATGTGGTATTTGTTGTTTTAACAAATATTGCAGTAGGTGTTGTACTAAGTCAATGATAGACAGCAGATTAAAACATGAGCTACGACTCTTCGCCTGAATGAGTGCAAAATCACCTATTGCAGTATGAAGCAAGGTTAGATGTTTACATCAATCACAGATGCAGGAACACCTTTAAAATTAGTTCTTAAAATGTGTCTGTGTGCAGCTCTGTCCAAATTTCATGCAGAGGTCTGCTTCGGATTCAACCACATATTTACACACACTTTTGTTGCTAATTTGATTGTTCATTTCCATTAATCTATCATCTCAGCATATGTTTTACCTCGTATGATTCATCTATTTCTTCATGTTTTTACTTTGACACAGTTCACCCATTTCATTCAGCTGTCTACTGACCTAAAATTGTATTTTATCCATTTCACTATCCTATATTCAATTCAGTACAGAGCTACCTCCATAGGTCAAATTTTAAATTCAATGACCTCATAAAACTACTCCATAATGAATATTTCAGAAACTGGCAGAGTGTGCAGGCATCAAACATAAACTGGTCTGACATATCCAGATCTTCAACAATATACTCTGATACTATGTCACTGCAGTAATAAAAGCATTATTATTGACAAGATAGTATCCACCGAAGGTGCCTGGGTAAGGCAACAAGATGAAAGAACAGTTACAATCACTGAATTCAGCTTTTAGGTCGAAAAATCATGCCTGGCCTGTGAGGTTAGGTTTGCCTTGAATGAGAAATAAGGTTACATGTATCTTTTTTTTGGCAATATAAAAGGGCCAGCCTGAAGAAGTGAAAATGGACGTTTTAACTTCGATGCACTGAAGGCCTGCATCACCATCGAATGTAAGCCTTCAACAATCACGTCTGATATCTGTAAAATAGAGGGAAAAGAAAATCAAAGTGTTCATGATGTAAAATTACCCAGAGCAGTTATTCAGCACTGACACACAAGCTGTTATCATCTATTGCTTTCGGCGGCATTATATGGAACACTGTGCTAAACTGTGCTGAACCCAATACGTTTCAATGGGTAGTTGGTTAGTAGTTTGATTATAGCCTTAGTCCCACGGGCATGTCAACCCTTTTAAAAATGGACATTGGATATATAAAACTTAAACTGAATATTTTAAGATTTGTTATTAAAATCAAATCTATAGAATAAGTAGCTGTTCTTAAGTAATACAAAGGATAAAAAATGAAGAATACATTAGAGATACTGTGGATTTCTTGCACCTTCAACATTGCTATGATTTAGAGGACAAATAGGAGAAGCTGTCCTGTGTTGATGTTATCTATGAAAGCACCTTGACATATTAATCAATAGAGCAAAGTTTAGAGTCTAAATAGAGTCTAAACCAGTTGGATTTACAATTAATTTGTATTAGAAATAGTGTTCAAATTGTAAAGATAACAAATAGTGAAAGAGAAAGAGAAATTATAGTCTATCACAGAACGTTGAAGAAATTTCAATACACTACAATGAAAAATAGAAATTACATGAAGATGATGATAATGCTATTAATGTAGTATATTCAAGTAACTGCTACCAACGATACTTTTGTTGTGATACAAATTGGTTTTGCGCAAGTAGACAGGGGAACAAAGCATAAAAATTTCCCTGTTGTTGGATACCACATAAAATGTGATGCAGAGTTAAATTTGCAGTGAGGAACTTTTATTCAGGAAAATCGAACTAAAAATGGGACATACCAAACTCCTCCAATGTTTATCATGGTAATATATTTGTTGATAAGAATAGTTTATTTCATGAAATATTTTAAAGAGTGGAATGATCGTTCAACTCAGGAGGACAGGCAACTCATTCTAAGTCTTATAAAATAAAAGAAATGCTGTCAGTTTATTAGCTAATTTTATACATTAAATTTCATGATGTCACAATCAAGCTTGTGATTTTGGGAGAGGATTGAGTTGGTTTAGCAGTGCCATTTTCAGGAATAAAACACTATATGGTATCACCCAGACAACTATCAATTGCCACAAGTTATCAGAAGCCTTCTACTCTGGAGTACTTACATTCTTCTTGTTATGGCAATTTGAACACTTTTTCTTCCAAAAGGTGCCCTCTGCATTATGCATCTTTCTCCTCATGAGAAGGCTAGATGGTCTTTATTACAAATCTCTCCAGGTGGTCAGCCAGCAGCAGCCATAGGTCAGGCAACACAAAATATTCCAGGTCAGTAGCTTTACTGCACATGATGCTTCATCCAATAACAAAGCTGACAACTGACAAAGCTCAGTCAACCAGTGAAAGTGAATTGGAACGACAGGTAACCTTAGAGCTCAAATCCACGACCTTCTGGGTGTGACTTGACCACCGAAATCACTTGTCATATTGAGCCCTCTATATTTTACCCTTTCCTATCATCTTTCAATACAACACATTTCTCAGTAAAAAATTAATTATGTTCTAATCCAAAAGGAGCACTGCTTAAACAAGGATCGGGAAATGCAAATAATATTTAATTAATTGAGTTATAATTTTTCTGCAATCAACTACAGATGATTTCACTGTAAACCTGTGGTAATGATGTCACATGCAGTTTTAATACCCTTGTGGAAGCATCAAACTGGATTAATCTTAGTTATCAGTTTATTCCAGGAATTCACGATGGAAAGGAAGCACTTCAAGAAATATCGGATGATCTTTTATTATAACAGCATGTTCATTAACATGCTTTTCTTCTGTCAAGGGAAAGATAAATATGTTAACCCTTAAGAGTTGCAACACTCAATAAGGAAGAAAGAAGGAAAACAAGAATTTGCCAATGGGAGTTCTGTGGTGTAACTCATCCTTTGCTTGCTTAGCTGACACAGCTTTCAGACATAGGATAATGACCAAAACTGGTGAGGCAGACAGATCATGATAAACAGAAATATTGGTATGTGTTATAAATATTAGCAATGATAGAAAAAAGAAAATAATTGCTAACCAACTGTCCTGTTTTAATTAAACAGTATCAATGAGCAAAGCAGCAACAGTGTGCAAGACTCCAACTGGTCAATTGGCAGAAAACTCCATTTCTGCCCTAAGTTCTAACTTGACTTCTATCTTTACAACCCACTGTAAGCTAAGAAATATATTGCATGTGATGTAACTTCCAGATCATATTGAATCGCATGGAATGATCGTATTGAATGGCGGAGCAGGCTCGAGGGGCTGAATTGCCTACTCCTGCTCCTAGTTCTTATGTTCTTTTTTTTAATGTTAAAGCAGTTAAGATTTCCTTTCGCAGTTTGATGTTACTTGAACTTCTCAATTCAGTTAGATTGTAACTTTCTTATTATCTATTAATTGATGTTTGCAATAGACAACACATTCACGTTCGATCTGCAGATCACGATGACCAAATGGTAGCTGCCATCAACAAGATGGTGTGCAAAGTTGCTAAGACAGGGTACAAATATCAATAGCTATGTATCATCAAGAGTATTGGATAGGTCCAGAAATAACCTATAGATCCTGAATGCAACAACTATATAGTAAAGAACTAAGGTTCAGTTAATACTCCTGAACCCTTCGATAGGCAAAGTCAGCGATATGGTGGATTTAAAAAAGAATGCTCAGTACCAACCAATTGCTTATCAGTAAGACAATCTGAACAGTAGCATAGTGATTATGTTACTGGACTAGTAATCCAGACATCTGGACTAATAATCCAGGGATGTTATTTCAAATCTCGCTATGCCAGTTTGTGAATTTGAATTTGGTTAAGTAAATAAGTCTAGAATAAAAAGCTGCTGTCAGTAATAGTGACCACGAAGCTAATGGATTGTTGTAAAAACTCAGCTGGTTCAATAATGTCTTTTATGTGACTTATGTAACTTCTCTCTGAAATAACCAAGCAAGCCACTCAGTTGTGTCAAACCAGTACAATAAGAATAAAACCGGTTGGGCCACCAATCATCAAATTCGAAGATGCCAAAAAGGCACATCCAGTTGACTCTGCAAAGTACTCCTTACTAACATCTGGGGACTTCTGGCAGAATTGGGACAGCTGTCCCACAGACCAGACATTTATTCACCAGCAATGTACTCAGTTTGGGATCTGCCAGGACCACTCAGCTCCAGAAATTTTTACAGCCTTGGGATAAAATAAGTGAGTGTGACTGCCCTTAACATCAAGGCAACCAACTGTGGCACCAATGAGCCCTAGTAAAATAGAAGTCCATGCAGATCAGGGGTAAAATTCTCCACTGGCGGGAGTCATATCTCACAGAAAGAAAGATGGTTGTGGTTGTTGGAGGCCAAATATCCCAGCCCGAGGACAAAGCTGCAGGACTTCCTCAGGACAGTATCCTCAGGTCAACCACCTTCAGCTGTATCAACAGTTACCTTTGCTTCATCATAAGGGCAGACATGGGGATGTTTGCTGATGTTTACACAGTGCTCAGATCCAATTGTAATTTTTAGGTAATGAAGCAGCTCATGTCTGCATGCAGAAAGACCTAGACAAGAGCCAGGCTTGGGCTGATAAATGCCAAGTAACATTCCCACCCAAATGCTAGTCAATAACCATCTCCAACACGAGAGAGACTAATCACCTTCCCATGGCATTCAATGGCATCACCATTGTCAAAACCCCCACCAGCAACATCCTGGGGGTCACCATTGACCAGAAACTTAACTGAACCAGCCAAATAAAGACTGTGGCTTCAAGAGCAGGTCAGAAGCTAGGCATTCTGTGGAGAGTAACTCACCTTCGGACTCCCCAAAGACTATCCACCACCTACAAAGCACAAGTCAGGAGTATGATGGAATACTTTCCATTTGCCTATATGAGTGCAGCTGCAACATGCAAGAAGCTAGATATCTTCCAGGCCAAAACAGCCCACTTGATCAGCAGCAAATTCACCCCATCTACCACTGGCACAATGTGGATGCAGTGTGTTTATTCCACAAGATGCACTACAACAACTCGTCGAGCCTCCTTCAATAGCACATTCTACACTCACAAGCTCTACCACATAGAAGGGCAAGGACAGCAGGCACATGGGAACACCGTTACCTTCAATTTCCCCTCCAAATCACACACCATCCTGACTTGGAAATATATTGCTATTCCTTCACGGTCACTGTGCCAAAATCCTGGAACTTCCTACACAACAGCACTGTGGGAGTACTTTCACCACATAGACTACAGAAGTTCAAGAAGGTAGCTCACCACCACCTTCTCAAAGGCAATTAGGGATGGGCAATAAATGTTGGCTTTGCCAGAATACACAGAATCAGTGCCATTAGTTTGGATACACTTCAGACAATGCACAATCTAATCCACTAAGAATGGAGAAAATCAATGGCAGTGCAGACATTCATACGATTTTTAAACATTTTATTTAGAGATATAGCACTGAAACAGGCCCTTCGGCCCACCGAGTTTGTGCCGACCAACAACCACCCATTTATACTAATCCTGCATTAACCCCATATTCTGTACCACATCCCCACCATTCTCCTACCACCTACCCACACTAGGGGCAATTTAAAATGGCCAATTTACCTATCAACCTGCAAGTCTTTGGCTGTGGGAGGAAACCGGAGCACCCAGCAGAAACCCACGCAGTCACAGGGAGAACTTGCAAACTCCGCACAGGCAGTACCCAGAACTGAACCCAGGTCGCTGGAGCTGTGATGCTAACCACTGCACCACTGTGCCGCTATTGAAGATACCATTGCAGTACCTGCAATAACGGTGGAAACGAGTAACCATCTTGACACAGAATTTTTTGTGTTGCGATATTGGATAAGAAATAGCCGAAGAGTATTTAAAAACTTTATTTTACAGCTCTTGTTAAGAGGATTTAAAGGGAGATAAGGTTATGATCTTAATAAGTCTCTATACCGTGAGGGTTCCTTGGATGCTAACCCTTCAAACATTGTTACTAGTTTTGCTGCCTGATATTATCTGGATCCAAAGTGATGCAAGTTGTCTTAATTCATGTCTTTCAGGATGATGCCCCACTCCAAATTCATACTTTAATTCTGTGGTCATCCCTGACAGCAATTTCAAAAATAAAACCAAAATGTGTGAAAAGAATAAGTAGCGCACCTGACATTTGAAGAAATCAGCATATGGTCATTTTAGTAATTGGGAACTAGTACTTAAAAAAACTCTTTCATACATAAAAGTACTTGCTTTTTTAAATCCTTTCATGGGATGTGGGTGTTGCTGGCAAAGGCCAGCATTTGTTGCCCATCCCTAATTGCCGTTGACAACTGAATGGCTTGCTAGGCCATTTCAGAGGGCAGTTAAGAGTCAACCACATTGCTGTGGGTGTGGAGTCACATGTAAACCAGACCAGGTAAGGACAGCAGATTTCCTTCCTTAAAGGACATTCGGGAACCAGATGGGTTTTTACGACAGTCGATGATAATTCCATGGCACCATTACTGAGACTAGCCTTCAATTCCACTTACCAGGAATTCCATATTTTAGAAAAGAATTATTTTACATAGAGAAATCTATCTCTTAAGGAGGGTTAGGCTTATTGGCTTTGGGGCTAATTTCCATTTTCAGGCCTCGGTCAGTGCTAAATGATTGCAAATTAGTACAAATCCCACATAATAGATCAAGTATAAATAGCCAGTTTAATAATTGGGGACAATTAAAAGGGATTTCTACAAACAGAGGGAATGTAAAAACTGACAACGTTTTTGTAAAGCTATAAAAGGCATCTCAACCCAGTAACAACCTTTTCCAAGGCTGAAAGGCACATAGGCTTAAATGGCCAGTAAAAAATGAAAGGAAATAGAACCCTAAGTGCAGACATGAGCTTGAAGACAAGTGATGGACAGCCCAACACAAACACATCTTGATGGTTATGGAAATCAAGATGGTGTTACATGAGTTGCTTGCAAACAGGCTTGTCCTCTGAGCCATTTCATAGCACCACCCCCATGGGTTAACATTGTGGCAGGCCTGCATGGAGATGCAGAAGAGTTACAGGCCACAACAGATAGTTGCTCTCCCTTCAGGTACCAGTTCTCTGATTGATGGTAGCAGCAAGTGCCTGTGCAGTAGATACCTCCGCATCTGCCTCTTTACTAACCAAAATGGTCATTGGCAAATCGATGCACCAGGGCTTGCAAAAGTGTTTATTAACATCTTGGTGATCTGGCTCTAGATCATCCTAGAATGAATGCAGTACCATGTAAATTTGTTTGGTGGATGAAGGAAAGGGGATATGGAAATGAGACAGATAAAGGTGATGACTGTTTGGAGAGTAAACACCGAATGAACTGGTTGGGCTGAATGGCTTATTTTCATATTGTAATTTCTATGTATAACAGGGCAATGGTGAGAAGCTGCATTTCATCTGGTCAATACCATATAATTGGAATTAATAATGTTCCACTGTTTGCACTTTCAATTTGAGGAACGTAAATGTATACACATGTAATTCTTCCAACTTCATATCACATAGTACTTTCAATAAATCGGTTGCCATTGACACTAGTTATTATGCAGTTCTTTCAAGCAAATATCCTCTTGCAGTTGCTCAAATCTTTCACATTGTTAATTAATTATGTAGCTTTTTTAACTTTCCATTAGCACAAAGAACAATTTCTATATATATAGACACGTATATTCAAATAATGACTTATTGCAAAAGTGATAGATAAATATATATAGTTAATTCATTCATAAACCATTATATCACTTTAGCAACTTCTGTGTATTTGTCAAGTGCAGGAACAGCTGGACATCTGAAGAGCAGGACGAAAGGTTATCCTCCATCAACTGTGCAACCTGATCTTAATTATCTTAATTTGGCAAGACAACACAAACAGTGTCCTTAACTGCTATTCAAACACGCATTAATTAACTTAGACACATTCGCCTGCAGAAGAGATAAGGAGCTCACATGTCATGTCTTCAATTTTGTCATTGAATTCCTCCCCCTCCTTAACTATACACAATAATCCCAGATCAATATTTTTGATACATTCTTTTCAAGTACTTTGTGCAAATATCAGCCTACCTCTGGCATCAGTTGTCCTGAAATCAGACTGGAAGGGAATCTGTTGGCTTAGAATAACTGCACAGTGTAGAAAAGCAGGTAAATTGTCTTTCTGCAGATTTTAGTACTTTGCTTAATTAGTTAATTGGCTGCAAAGGCATTTTTTTCTGGATATTTGAACATTTAGTCTGATTTGAAGTGAGTCTTGTGCTTCAACCTTCTGTAGTCAAGTGAGATATTGTCCAGCAGGTGCAAGGCAATGCACAGCACACAGAACAAGTAATACAAGGAGACAACATGTCAGAAAGAAAAAAGCTAGAGATATAAAAACATAAAAAGATGATGGGCAGTAATTTTTCCCATTGACGGACCAAGGGAAATTCCTGCCAATGTTATCCTTATGCTATTAATAAGTTTAAAAATTAAATCAGCCCTCGATTTGTAAGTGAGCAACATACCATACTCCATGTATTCGCAAGCTATTTTCCTTAACTATGAAGTTTCATTTCACATTGGACAGTGTATATACTGTGAGATCAATGTTTGGCCAAGAGAGTGTGGGAAAATGGTGCACTGACACGGAACATAAAAGTTTGACTGTATCAGGCCTGTGTCCTCAGTACCTTGCTCTACGCCAGCGAGGCCTGGACAAAGTATGCCAGCCAAGAGTGATGTCTCAATTCATTCCATCTTCACTGCCTCCGGAGAATCCTTGGCATCAGGTGGCAGGACCATATCTCCAACACAGAAGTCCTCGAGGTGGCCAACATCCCCAGCATATGCACCCTACTGAGCCAGCGGCACTTGAGATGGCTTGATCGTGTGAGCCGCATGGAAGATGGCAGGATCCCCAAGGACACTTTGTACTGCGAGCTCATCACTGGTATCAGACCCACCGGCCGTCCATGGCTCCGCTTTAAAGACGTCTGCAAATGCGACATGAAGTCCTGTGAGATTGATCACAAGTCGTGGGAGTCAGTTGCCAACGATCGCCAGAGCTGGCGGGCAGCCATAAAGGCAGGGATAAAGTCTGGCAAGTCAAAGAGACTTCGCAGTTGGCAGGAAAAAAGACAGAAGCGCAAGGAGAGAGCCAACTGTGTAACAGCCCCAACAACCAATCTTATCTGTGGCACCTGTCACTCTAGAATTGGCCTTTATAGCCACTCCAGGCGCTGCTTCACAAACCACTGACCACCTCCAGGCATTTACCCATTGTCTCCCAAGACAAGGAGGCCAAAGAATATTTGTAACATATTTTAACATATTAAATTCCAGAGAGAGAATTAACTGTAATTAATGAGATGATAACAGGACATTTAATAAGCAATGAATTCTGAAAGGCAGGAAGAAATTAAATATTATGGACTGGATATTAAGAGCCTGCCATAGATCTCGGCGGTGAGCTCAAAAAATGGCAGCCCACCCATGCGGGACGCACGCCAAAGAGCCGCCGCAATCTCAAGCACGGCAGCTCATTTAAATAGTTTGGGGGCCCAACCACACCCCGCCCCACATCCATTGTTGGGGGCAGGCATTCCGTCTCCGGCAATGAGTCAGCTGCCTGTGCGCAGGTGCTGGCGTCAATTTTAAAGGGCAGCCAGCCCTGCCGCCCAATCTAAATGTTTAAAGTCCTACCCCCCCCAAATTTAAATGAATACATTTCTAACGCCCCTTTCCCACTCCCCCAATAACAATTACAGTAACTATTTGCCCTTCCCCCCAAACAATGATCTTTTACACCTGACCTTCCATCCCAAACTGCACAAAGTTTAAGGTTCAAGCATTCCCATCATCCCCTACACCCATTATGTTTATTTGTCCTTGTCCCCCCACCGCCTGCACTGACAAACTTACCTTCACTCCCCCTCCCCACCATTGTGGCACGCGTTTCCCTGGATGGGGATCTGAAGGCACTATAGTGCTGGCCGCCGTGCCAAAGATCGTGGGGGGCCCTCAAGATCACAGCGGGGGGTGCACCACGGAGCCTCGCCACTGCTGGGAGGATCAGGCCAGGCCCTCACAGCTTTGAGGTCTGTGACAGGCCTCATCCGGAGCCATCTTCTGGCGCCTCTCCCCCCGTGCCACGGAACCCGACCCCTGGGGAGAACAGAATCCAACCCTACACAACAGATATAATGAAATCAAGACAAATCTAATCAGCCCTTAACGTTTTTTCAGTGATTCTGATTCTGAGTTGATAACTGTCGAGCTGATTAAACCTGGTCTTCTCTAATGCAATGGAAGTACAGCTTTTACTACTTCAACTTCAGATAATAGTAAATG
Source organism: Heterodontus francisci (assembly GCF_036365525.1). Taxonomy (NCBI): domain Eukaryota; kingdom Metazoa; phylum Chordata; class Chondrichthyes; order Heterodontiformes; family Heterodontidae; genus Heterodontus; species Heterodontus francisci. Next base: position 70,848,359 of record NC_090385.1, read on the forward strand.
TGAGGACATCATCATTCAGCGATACAAAGGTACTTTGAGGTAAATCGGGGAGGAAATGTATTAAACATACACAGCAAGACTCGTGTGCCAAGCTCACTTGATCAGAAAAAGAATATTGGCCACTTCTGCTTCAGGGTGTTGTCATTTTAGCGTTTGCAAGTCAATCATTCAGCTATCAAGCATTTTAAACATTATCCAACAACAGACTAAAACAGGAATGTTCCACTAAATTGAAAAGAATCACTGAATCACCGAATTGTTGCAGCACAGAAGGAAGCCATTTGGCCCATCGTGTCCGCACCGGCTCTCTGAAAGAGCAATTTCCTCAGTTCCATTCCCCTGCCTTCTCCCCATAACCCCGCTCATTCTGCCTTTTCATATAACTGTCTAATTCCCTCTCGAATGCTTCAATTGAACCTGCCTCCACCACACTCTCAGACAGCACATTCCAGACCTTAACCATTCGCTGCATGAAAAAGTTATTCCTCATGTCACTTTTGCTTCTTTTACCAAATACTTTAAATCTGTGCCCTCTCGTTCTTGATCCGTTCATGAGTGGGAACAGTTTCTCTCTATTCACTCTGTCCAGACTCTTCATGATTTTGAATACCTCTATCAAATCACCTCTCAGCCTTCTCTTCTCCAAGCAAAACAGTCCTAACTTCTCCAATCTATCTTCATAACTGAAATTTCTCATCCCTGGAACCATTCTCGTGTATCTTTTCTGTACTCTCTCCAATGCCCTCACGTCTTTCCTAAAGTGCGGTGCCCAGAATTGAACGCAATACTCCAGCTGAGGCCGAACTAATGTCTTATACAAGTTCAACATAACTTCCTTGCTCTTGTACTCGATGCTCCTATTAATAAAGCCCAGGATACTGTATGCTTTATTAACCGCTGTCTCAACCCGTCCTGCCACCTTCAATGACTTATGCACATATACACCTAGGTCCCTCTGCTCCTGCACCCACTTTAGAATTGTATTCTTTATTTTATACTGTCTCTCCATGTTCTTCCTACCAAAATGCATCACTTCACATTTCTCTGCATTGAACTTCATCTGCCACCTGTCTGCCCATTCCACCAACTTGTCTATGTCCTTTTGAAGTTTTACACTATCCTCCTCACAGTACACAATGCTTCCAAGTTTCGTATCATCTTCAAACTTTGAAATTGTGCCCTGTACACCAAGGTCTAGGTTATTAATATATATCAGGAAAAGCAAGGGTCCCAACACTGATCTCTGGGGAACTCCAGTACAAACATTCCTCCAGCCTGAAAAATATCCTATTGTATCCTTGTGTCATACCATATACTGGACAACAACTGTTACCGTGTTGCCAAATCTGTTAATAGTGCACAGAAGAGATATTGGGCTGAATTTTTCCAGCTCACCACCGATCTCGGCAAGCTTCAAGAGCAGCATACACGCGAGAATTGTTCCATGGAGCCGCCGCAATATTTAGCACGGTGGCTCATTTACATGGCTGGGAAAGTTGGCCCACCCCCGATGACATGGTTGATAGGTAAATTGGCCATTATAAATTGCCCCTAGTATAGGTAGGTGGTAGGGAAATATAGGGACAGGTGGGGATGTGGTAGGAATATGGAATTAGTGTAGGATTAGTATAAATGGGTGGTTGATGGTCGGCACAGACTCGTTGGGCCGAAGGGCCTGTTTCGGTGCTGTATCTCTAAAACAAAAAATAAAAAAATTTAAAAAAACATGGAGGGGGCGGGCGCTCCATCCCCGGCAACAGTGTTCGGCGCCACTGCATAGGCGTTGTGCCATTTTTAAAGTGCTTCCAGCCCTTCAGTGTAACTTAAATTTTTAAAGTTACAGCAGTTTAAAAATTAAAGTGGGAAATGTAATAAAAGTTGCAAACCCCTCTCCCAGCCCCCAATGACTAGACAATTTGTTAATTGCTCTCTCCCCCCAAAAAAACTAACATTGCGATCCCGATCTCCCCCCCAAAGTTATAACCTTTAACCTTCAACCCCTTCCCACCATCCCTTTCACCAATCACAAGAATTTTCCCCGTCCCCCCCAACTTACCCTGACAACTTACCTGCACCCCCTTCCCAATCTATGTTCTGCCTCACATCTCTGACCGGAGATTCAAAGGCGCAGGAGTTCCGGCGACTAGCCGGAATATCGCAGCGGGAAGGCCGTTGCAATGAGATATGTAGTAATTAATTCATATAAATAGATTATCATATTTTAGTTTTGTTCCCAGCGCCGAGCTGCAGGGGCGCCGCCACGTGGTCTTTCCGCCACCGGTAATGTGAGGTGGGGCCTTCCCGGTGTCGAGGCCCATGGTGGGCCTCTCCCGGAGGTATTTTTCCAGGCCCCCACCAAGACCTGACATTGGGGGACTGGTAAAATCCAGCCGATTGAATTGATCTGGTGTCTCAGGTCTCAGCCCTGTGATGGGTGAATATGGGAACCTCAATATCAATCATTTCAAAAAAAATGACAGGATAAATATGATGAGGAATCTTTAAGGCATTAAAATTACTGACTACAGTTTCTCTTTATCAAACAAGATTTGGGTGATTTCATGCAGTCAAAATTCAGCCAACCATCAAAGGCCTGAATGTCACCTTTTTAACAAAAATGGCAGCACATTTCCTGGCCCTTAACAAAACAATATATATTGTTACCATTCCACTGGTCTTTTCTTGCTTTTACACTTTAATAATCACAGCTTGGAAGCTAAGTGACTTGTAGCCAGTCTTACAGCAAGAGCGCATTTAATTTAAAGTAAATGCACATTAAAGGATCAAGTGGCTGTACTGCGAAGGCAATTTGTAATTTGACAATTGTCAGAAATGGGGCAAGTTTCGTATCCCAGGAACCAACAGGACTTTTAACTGAACTCTTAAACTGGGAGCTGATAAGAAATGATTCATCTAGAGACACAGACACAATTGAGTGACTTCATGAATATACTAGTCAAGAGATAGCTGGTGCAATCAGACAACGCTATGGCATGCAGCTATCAAGGTTTAAGTGACTGACCTCAACCATTGAGCTTGTATTGCCAAAATGTAAGTAGCATTTGCAAGCTAATGAGCTGTGGGTTTCTGTATGTTTGGGTGGACAAACACATCCCTTGGAAGTGCTAATCCCAAAAACTGTCTCATTAGGGTGAAACTCATTCACCAATCTGATGATGCTGATAAACCAGATTCTCCCCCATCAAAACACTTTCATATGTTAATGGATAATTCATAAATCCAGGATATCGAATTGTTGCAAGATTTAAGAAGTTACAATCAAAGGCGGGAGAGATTTGCATCAACCATTATCATGGGTGTGATGTTTATACTGTTTGGGATCTTCTTCTCCTTGCTGCTCTCACATGCATTTAAGTCCTCAGAAGAAAGAATTTTCCTCCACACAAGATCAGGTGGCAGGTTGTTCAACCTTGCCCGTCTAAAAGCGAAGACCAAAGTACGGAAAGTCCTCATCAGGGAACTCCTCTTTGCTGACGATGCTGCAGAAGAGTGTCTGCAGAGACTCATCAACAGGTTTGCGGCTGCCTGCAATGAATTTGGCCTAACCATCAGCCTCAAGAAAACGAACATCTTGGGACAGGACATCAGAAATGCCCCATCTATCAATATCGGCGACCACACTCTCGAAGTGGTTCAAGAGTTCACATACCTAGGCTCAACTATCACCAGTAACCTGTCTCTCGATGCAGAATTAAACAGGCGCATGGGAAAGGCTTCCTCTGCTATGTCCAGACTGGCCATGAGAGTGTGGGAAAATGGCGCACTGACACAGAACATAAAAGTCCAAGTGTATCAAGCCTGTGTCCTCAGTACCTTGCTCTACGGCAGCGAGGCCTGGACAACGTACGTCAGCCAAGAGTGACGTCTAAATTCATTCCATCTTCACTGCCTCCGGAGAATCCTTGGCATCAGGTGGCAGGACCGTACTACCAACACAGAAGTCCTCGAGGCAGCCAACATCCCCAGCATATACACCCTACTAAGCCAGCGGCGCCTGAGAAGGCTTGGCCATGTGAGCCGCATGGAAGATGGCAGGATCCCCAAGGACACATGTACTGCGAGCTCGTCACTGGTACCAGACCCACCGGCCGTCCATGGCTCCGCTTTAAAGACGTCTGCAGACGCAACATGAAGTCCTATGACATTGACCACAAGTCATAGGAGTCAGTTGCCAGCGATCGCCAGAGCTGGCGGGCAACCATTAAGGCAGGGCTAAAGCTTGGAGAGTCGAAGAGACTTAGCATTTGGCAGGAAAAAAGACAGAAGCACAAGGAGAGAACCAAATGTGTAACAGCCCCGACAAACAATTTTATCTGCAGCACCTGTGGAAGAGCCTGTCACTCTAGAATTGGCCTTTATAGCCACTCCAGGCGCTGCTGCACAAACCACTGACCACCTCCAGGCGCTTACCCATTGTCTCTCGAGACAAGGAGGCCAAAGAAGGAGAAAAAGGATGTTTATACTATAAGAAATGTGTGTTCAAGGACAAGAGCAGCGACCTGCAAGGTAACTGCAGGTGGGATTGATCATCCGCACAGATGGGAACGTACTCCTCTGAGTGATCGACAGGGTGAGTGCAGTTCAGAAATTGTGGGACAGCATTTGTGAGTATTATCTTAACTTGAAGGAAGCAAGGTACTGATGTTTGCAAGTTATTGGTGATATAATACTCTTAAAAGAATACCGAGTGTACTGAGTTGTGAACCTTGACTATTTTTCCCTACCGAATAGGTTCAGGCCAGAGTTAAGAGTATAAGAGGGGAGGCCTACAGGCTATACTGATGACTCATCAATCAAATGGTCAAAGGATCATATCCCATGGCTGCTTGTCACTAAAATCTACTTGCCATGGTTGGCAATAGTTCCTTCAACAGAGCGGTTAGCTGTTCATCTCCCAGTGGTGCACCATATCAGCACTAAGTCTGCTGTTAACTGATCACAAAGTGACATTGACTGTAGGCATCAAGTCAGACAGGCATGTCGCCTCCTGGGGGAACACTGAGATGAGAAATTGCAGTGTATTCAACCTTAACCAATTAATCATCATATATACATATCAGTAGATTGCAACTGTTAAAATAAGAATATTTTTGAAAGAAAAATGATCAGAAGTAATTATATCAACTCCAATGGCAAATAAACTTGTCTTAATTTTGCTGATTTTACTGAAGGTGCAATAACCTTTTACAGTGCTCAAAATGTAGTCTAATTTTTAATATATAATTATAAAGATTGTCTATTTATTGCGAAATCTTGAATGTTATGAACTAGCAACATAGCAACCTGCAGAACAATGGAAGTGGTCTTAATTCATGATATATTCTTGCAAATAAAGTATTAAAATAACAAATCTGGTGGTGGTTTGATGTTGTAGCCTTTCAGTTAAGAAGTCCTCAGATGAGAGTTTCAGAGACAGAGACAGTTTTATATTGAATCTTGACATATCTTTCTGTTTCATGTCATCACGCTTCTGCCTCCTTTCTTTTTCTTAAATGCTTCAAAGTTACAGAGGTCAATTCTACTGGGTCAGCAAGAACACTTGCACCTTTGCCCAACTAATGATTGACATGCATAGTCAACGAAGTGAAGGTGGGCAAGATTTCAGTAAGAATAGGTTGACCAAACTATTTAATTAAATATATATTTTGCCTAAAGAATGATTGTAATTGGATCAAAAAGTTCCAATAATTTAATTTGTGTACACAAATAGTTATGCACAGCAAATTCAAATTTAAAAAGCTTGCAAGAGTTCCCTATGGCTCATTTAATAAATGGATTGTTGGATGTGCTAATGAACCATAAATGGTCAAGGTGGTCCCAGCGAGGATGTCTTGGCTGATTGAACTGATTTCAAGCAGAGCTGTGGTTGGAATACTACAATTGTCATTAATACTGCCCGAACTGGAGATTCAAAAAAATCACCTAAATTCACTCTCAACAATAACAGCAAGAACAACTTATATTTATACGGTGCCTTTAACTTAGTAAAATGTCTCAAGTCTCCTCATAGGATCATTATAAAACAAAATATGACACCCAGCCACATAAGGAGATATTAGGTCAGATAACCAAAGGCTTGATCAAAGAGCTAAGTTTTAAGGATTTTCTTAAAAGGGGAAGCTGAAATAGATGGGAGGAGAGGGAATTCCAGAGCTTAGATCCTAGGCAACTGAAAGCACCATGACCAATGGTAGGGTGATTAAAATCGGGCATGCTCAAAAGGCCAGAATTAGAAGAGCGCAGATATCTTGGAAGGTTGTGGTGTGGGAGGAGATTTCAGAGATAGGGAGGGGCAAAGTCATGGAGGGATTTGAAAACAAGGATGAGAATTTTTAAATTAAGATGTTGCTTGACCGGAAGCGAACGTAGGTCAGCGAGCACAGGGCTAATACCTATAGTAAAATACAGATCTCAGTTCAATGTTGCTTAGTTTGTAAATTAATGATCACCATCTTCAGTAAAAAGCATTTTAAGGCTGCTTTTGAATAGTACAAGTACCCATAAAGTGATAATTTTGTAACAGTTTGAGTATTTGCACCTGGGCTGCGGGTAAACGTGAGCTACACCTTCTCTCCACAATTTATAAAAACTCTTAGAAAGCAGAAAGCAGAAAATCAAAATGTAGCTGGATGTTATCTATGATAGGAAAATTAGGATGCTCGAATGATAGATCGGTTGGAGACTTGGGCGGAGAAATGGCAGATGGAGTTTAATTCGGACAAATGTGAGGTAATGCATTTTGGAAGGTCTAATGCAGGTGGGAAGTATGCAGTAAATGGCAGAACCCTTAGGAGTATTGACAGGCAGAGAGATCTGGGTGTACAGGTCCACAGGTCACTGAAGGTGGCAACGCAGGTGGATAAGGTAGTCAAGAAGGCATATGGCATGCTTGCCTTCATCGGTCGGGGCATAGAGTATAAAAATAGGCAAGTCATGCTGCAGCTGTACAGAACTTTAGTTAGACCACACTTAGAATATTGCATGCAATTCTGGTCGCCACACTACCAGAAGGACGTGGAGGCTTTGGAGAGGGTATAGAAGAGGTTTCCCAGGATGTTGCCTGGTCTGCAGGGCATTAGCTATGAGGAGAGGTTGGATAAACTCGGATTGTTTTCACTGGAACGACGGAGGTGGAAGGGCGACATGATAGAGGTTTACAAAGTTATAAGCGGCATGGACAGAGTGGATAGTCAGAAGCTTTTTCCCAGGGTGGAAGAGTCAGTTACTAGGGGACATAGGTTTAAGGTGAGAGGGGCAAAGTTTAGAGGGGATGTGCGAGGCAAGTTCTTTACACAGAGGGTGGTGGTGCCTGGAACTTGTTGCGGGGAAGGTGGTGGAAGCAGGTACCATAGAGACGTTTAAGAGGCATCTTGACAAATACATGAATAGGATGGGAATAGAGGGATACGGACCCCGGAAGTGCAGAAGGTTTTAGTTTAGTCAGGCATCAAGATCGGCGCAGGCTTGGAGGGCCGAATGGCCTGTTCCAGCTGTAATGATTTGCTGGGATTTGGGATTTGAAAGAATTGTGTCATTGAAGAATAAACTTTAGCCTGTGCCCGAGTTCCCGAACGGTGAGTTTTAAAGTTTCATTCCATTATGTACCAAATGGGGGTGAGGTGTTTCTTTAGAGTGACAGAGAGAAAGTGAAGGGAAACTCGCTCTGGGCTGCTTTCATGTACCTCATGGCTGACCTCACTGTGACATTAGCAGAAATCTGCAAAACTGAGCCTTGCTGGCTAGATTGAGGGTCACACAGTGAGACCTAAAAGTGAGAAAACACTCTAGTTCTTTGCTTCTACAATTATCTCTGAATCTGTTGTTATTTTCTTCTCCTCACTGACTTTGCTTTAAACTTTACTAAATTTGCGTACAATTTGACAACATAATACTATTTCTTTATTTACCAATCAGGCTGTCTTAGAAATTCCATAAAACACTAATAAAGCAGAAACTCATCTTTTCTCAACAATAATTTCTATTTTGCCTGCAAATTTCTATTTGTACATATTTGTTCAGCCTTAAATGCAAACAATCAATATGAGCCAAAGACAGGATAGGAAAAAACATGATAACAGCAGACCCATTGTCCAACTGCAAATGACAATGATTAAAAACATCCTCCTTTTCTGAGAGAGGTGTGGCTACAAACGATACAGCAAAGGAGGTCGACCCTTATTGGTACTGAAGTTTACGTTTTATTCAATCCCAGCTCCTCACTGTATGGGTGATAGTTGCAGAACAATGCAGAGTAAGCTTAGTGGCATCAGGAAAAATGCCAAGGTAAGTGTCTACTTGATTCTCCGTATCTTCATAGAAGGCATAGAATTAATCCAAATGTTAAACTGTTGTCCTCTCATGACTTTAGGATGCCCCAAAGTGCTTTACAGCCAATGAGGTACTTTTCAAGAGTAGTCATTGTTATAATGTAGGGAAATGCAGCAGCAAATTTGTGTAAAGCAAGGTCCCACAAACAGTAGTAATATGATGACAAGATAGAGTCATGGGGTCTTTTACATTCACCTGAGAGGGCACACAGGGGCCTCAATTTAACATCTCATCTGAAGGACAGCATCTCCGACAGTGCAGCGTTCCCCCCTGTACTGCAGAAATGTCAGGCTAGGTTTTTGCTCAAGTCTCTGGAACAACAGCTGGATTCATGTCAGGCGACAACTTGGCTGATGGAACCTGCCTATATTCTGGCAATGCACCATTCCTTTGAGGAGATTTGTGGAGTGGTGCATGTGAGACCACTTCCTTGTGAAGAAGCAGCTCATGAAGTTCTTCTCTTGCCATGCGGCAGTTGTTGGCCACCCTGCTGGATGGCCAGCAGTCTGAAATTTACCAGTCCATATCAGAAAGGAAATCATGTGCTCTGCTAGAATTGTGCTCTACAGCTTACATGAAATTAAAGATTTTTTCCCATACATTGTGTGCTATTTCACTGAGGGTCCTGAAGGTCATTATTTAGATTTGTGCTCTGCCTTTTTTGATGGAGCAATATACAAAGGTGACGACACTATCTTAGCACTCTGCTGAAAAAGAGGGAATCATTCCTATTGGCCTTGCTGCAAACAATTAAGCATCATCTCACAGTGATGATTCTCCTTTTGCAACCATGAATCAGTCACCTATTGGTGAGTAGCCGAGTTAATGGTTCTACAGATCTACCTCCCTGTGAGCATTTTATATGCACAGGGAGCATGTGAAAATTAAAAGGAAGGGGATTACTAGCATAACTTGAGAACATCAGCGTTCGCTACTGTCAACGCAGATACAAGCAAGCCACAGTGAGTCCAGGACAAACTCAGTCATCGGGGCAGAAAGCAGCATGTGGGCCTCTGTCAGAAGGGGTTGGGGGGAATGAGAAGTGGGAGCACCTTGAGCAGAGTCCACACTTTCATGTGCCCTTTCTCCATCTTCCCTCTCATGGCCCAGCTTCACATCTCTGCTAGCACAGAGTGGAAGAGCTCTTTTCTGCATGTCAGTGTGGCGTTTGGCAATGCTTTGCTCGATCCTCTGTAAATTGTTAGCCAGAGCGTACAGGCAATTGTTTAGGGGGAGCATGCACTCGGTGGCCTGCTGCATCTGACCCTCCATGAGGACGGCCACTCTTTCAGTGGAGGGGGTCATCAGCACAAATGCCTGAGACATCAAGGCACTCATGCTAAAGATGAACTCCTCCATTTTCTGTGCAAAGGTGCACATTGCCTCTGGAAATGTTGACAGAAGCACACACATTTCCTGTTGCTGCTCCGCAAGTACCGTTTTAGTGTTTGACCTCTGAGGCTAAACGTCTGGGTCCAGCTGAGCAGAAATTGGAGAGTCCTGCATCCTCCAACTGGGACTCTCCACTAATGTCCCGGTCTCCAGCACCTCCTCCTGCTCACATGTGATGTGCTCCTCACCATATACCACCATATCTATCTATAATGCTGGACCCACTGATGTGTGTACATCTGTGCTGGTGGAAGGTGAAAAAGGGTCATGTGATCGTGCATCCTCAGAGTGCTGGTCCTTCTCTGAGGACTTCTCAGGCGTCTCCCTCCTTTCCTTCATCAAGACCCACGATGCACCTGTGGGAGATGAAAGACATGGTTTAGTGCTGAACCTAGGTGAAGTAGGGTTCAAAGTTAGAATTATGCAGCTCATGACATTTAATCTATTGGAGGCATCAATTCAACATGAGTGACAATTAAGTGCCAAGTAGCAGTGCTTCATCTAATGCTCTCACCAGGTCTCTGGGCCACACCTGTCTCTCCATCACAAATGACCAGTACTCGTGCCACCCTGCCAATCTCAAGTGCTTCCTCCTCCATCACAATCAGGGTGGTAATGGCTGCAGCTCCACCCCTGGTTCTCTCCCTCTTCCTGGAGTTGTGGAGTCTCTTCTCCTGAAATGAGAAAAGGCAAAGAGTTATGAGTGTGAGAAGTGAACTGATTACTGAGGATGGACGGAGAACATTTGCGGAGGGTGACTATGAAGAATGGGTGTGAGAGGGCAATGGGGTGAGGAAAAGTTTGAGTGTTTTCTATTGAGCTGGAGATTTGAGGAGGATGCTGGTGAGAAAGGAATGTGTGTGACAGGAAGGTGTGTCAGGCAGAGGAGTGCTGTGCAGGATAATGCTAGGATGGTGAGAGAGTGATGGCTGCCTGATGAGAATTATAGGACTTTCACCTTGCTGAACTACATGAGTTCATTAAACCTTTTTCTGCACTGGATCCGTTGTTGCCTTGCATTGTTGGGTTTGTGTTAGAAGCACTAAAGAAAGTCTTAGACTCCGTAAAGGTTAACTAACAACTCTATTATTTAGTTACTATATACACTCTCCGCAAGTCACCTAAGCTAACATACTTCGTGCTGCTATGACTTTTTCTCAAGCTTATCTCAGGTGACTCTTACATCATCACTTGTACAGTGGAGGGGTCTTTCTCACTATCTGTGGTATTAACCTTTTATATCCTTATGCTACATCTCCCCTAAGGCTTTATCCAAGATTTTTCCAAACATATCTACATTTATGACTTCTCTACTACTCTCTCTCCCCGCAAGTCTCTGATTTTACATATTCAGTCTCATTGGAGATTTGACAACTCTCCCTGATCTGATTGTAATCTGTCTGGGATGATCAGTAGTCTTTGTAGGAAGTCTGGGTTGCTGACTTGGTTTTTCGTTTCGACAGGTTGTAATATTTCGTTCGGTTTGGGTTTGTTCATCTTCATCTGGATCTTGCAGATGAATTATTGGCTATTGTTTTTGTGGAATAGGAATGATATTCCTCCGATCCCTTCATATCTTCCCTTCATTCATTCATATCACATACAATCACCGATAGTCATCATGCTTATAGATTCCTGTACCTTTTCGTTCCTGGTCACTTATCCAAACTTTTTGACCATTGTTTAATTTGGGAAAGCTTCTCGCTCGAAATCTATTATAACTCCAGGTTTGTTTCCTTCTATAGGAGTTTTCTCTTTCTTGAACTTTCTTGTAGTCTTAAGTCTTCATTCCAGGCATTAATTGTTGAGGCAATACTGGAAGCTGTGCTCTTCCCATTAGTAATTCAGCTGGTGATAATCCACACAGCAGTGACGTTGAATGATAAACTAGGAGTAAGATAGGAAGATCTTCATTTTTCTTGAGTAAAGATTTTATGGTTCGCACACCTCGTTCTGCCTTGCCATTGGACTGTGGATACCTCAGTGAGCTCGGAAGATGCTGAAAGCCCATCTTCATGGCAAACTGGGTAAAACATTTGTTTGCGAACCATTGTCCATTGCCTGATAATATTTCATCTGAAATCCCATATGTCACACGAAGATGTCCGTAAGGATTCTAATAATTACCTTGGTGGTTGTAGGATGTAATCATCGGACTTCTATCCACTTGGAAAAGTAGTCGATAATGATGATATATGACTTCCCACCAACAATGAATAAATCCATCCCTAGACTTTGTCAAGGTCCAGTTGGAAATTGGTTAGTTTACAGCGGTTCGCGCTGTTCTGGTGATGGATGATCTACAGTTGCCCTCGATAATGCATCGGCTGACAATTGGAAGGAATTGTTTATACTTGTTTGCTTGACTTCAGCTACCTTCTCAATCAACTGCAGTTGTAAGTATGCATTCCTGCTCAGTAAAGAAAATTCTTGATTGTGTAAGGCATATACGGTCTCTATGGTTGTCTGCCTTTCTGCCTTTATGCTGAAGAGTTGCTCGGAATTTGCAGTTTACTCGTAGTTGTGTCCCTCCTGGACCATGCAACTGCATATCTGTCAGTTGCAAATAATGTCTCTTCACCCATGGCTGTTGGTCAGACAATACCCTGATGCTAGCCCCTGTGTCAGGCTTAAAATTCATGAAGTGTCCATTCACATAGATGTCTGCTGTCCAGAAATCTTGGTCTGGATTACTGATTTCTCCCAATAACTCTCCTGGTTCTTTCTCTTGTGGGTATTGGTATACTTGATTCACTGCGCTTTGTGTGAAGGTCTTCTGTTTTGTACCTTTAAGCACAGAAATTTTGCTGTGGCACATCTTCCCATAGTGTCCAGTTTTTCCACAATTAAAACACTCAGCATTACTTGCTGGACACTGCTCTTGTCTGTGGGTCTTCTTGGCTCCACAATATTGGCAAGGTTTTGCTATGTCATGCGCCTTCTCACCTGTATATTTTTTCTGTTCCTCAAAGTGTCTCCATGGCTTTGGCTTAACCAGTTGGACGGGCATTAAATTCCTTCTCATCCACGACTTGTCTTCAGCTCGTAGGATGTCCTGATTCTGTTTGTGAACTTCAGCTTTTCTTACAATTTGAATGGCCTTTTCCAGTGTAAGGTCTTCCTTGGATTGCAACAGGTCTGACAAGGCTATGCTGACGACTATCCTGTCTCTGATTAGTTCTGCCTTTAATTCATCGTATTTGCAACCTTCTGCCAATCTATGAAGGTCATTATTATAGGAGTCTACAGATTCACCAATCATCTGTGCCCGCTTATTAAATTTGGCTGTTTCCAAGATTGTATTGGTACAGAGATTAAAATATTTTTCAAAAGCTTGGAGCACCCCTTCGAATTTATCGGTAGCCTCGTTGATCCCTTGTTGGACAATTACGTTGTCCACAATTGCACCTATTGAATAAAGAAGGGTCTTCACTTGTTCAACTTCAGATTTTGTACGGAGTTGCGAAGCAATTATAAACCCTTGGAAGCTTTTTCTCCATAATAGCCAATTTTGAATTTGATTGGGTCCCTCTTGATTCTAGAAACTCTCCGGAATTCCCAATTAACAGACTTTTTAAGGTCTTCCCCTTTAAGAAATTCTGCTTGTTTTTTTTTCAGGCTTTGTTGCCCTAATGCAGGTGTCGCAGCTGTATTCGAGAGTTCCCCGATCTTTTAATAGGCTTTTCTCGTGTTTTCCCCTTTCTTTGAGAAATGCAGTTTGTTTCTTTTAAGGCCTGCTTGCCTTAATGGAGGTGTCCCTGCTTATTGGGGTGTTTCCCAAGCTTCTCAGGAGTCCCCGCACATTTTGCAGGTTTCCTGCTCTTTGACCATGCGTTCATCCCGAATGAAGGATTGGGTTTTTCCCCATTTTTTTTTAACTTTCTGAGCACAATGCCTTTAGAAAAGTACCACAACTACCGATCGCTGGATTCTACTTGCAGGCCACCACGCTGTGTTCTGTGGTGCAGCCTGCATTTCTATGCTCTGACTTGCCACAGCTGCACAGCTCTCCAAGGCCTCTTCTGCAAGTAAGTAGTTTGCTTATTGTACCAGGCCTGTATTTATCTTTCAACCTCTCTTGTTTCTTCCAAAGGTAAACAGATCTTCAAATTCTCCTGGTCACGTTCACCGCTGTTTACCGTTGTTTACCACTGCCACGATGTTTGTGTTGTTGGGTTTGTATTGGTAGCATTGCAGGGTGTTCTAGAGAAAGTCTTGGACTCCGATATAGGTTAACAAACAACTCTTTATTATTTACAGTTACTATGCACACTCTCTGCAAGAAACCTAAGCTAGCATCCTTCATGCTGATATATCTTCTTCTCAAGCCTATCTCATGTGACTGTTACATCATTGTTTGTACAGTGGGAGGGCTCTCTCTCTGTCTTTAGTATTTTTGTTTCCAAAAATATACTTAATTCATAAACATTTGCAAAAATACAGTATAAAACACTTCATAACAGTTCAAGTACAATAGAGATCAGATTTCTTTGATACAGAAAAACATGAAGTGCTCCACAATCCTTGCCATTCCATTTTAAATGCAATGTACATTGGCATTCCATAGCAAAAAAACATTTTGGTGCACACAGCCCGAGGTGGTTTAAACTGGTTCTAGCCCCTCGGTTCACGATGGTGGGAGAAACCTGCACAGTGGCTTTACTCCATTGAGCTTTTGCGGCGGCTGCCCCAAGCTTTAGTGCATCTCTCAGCATGTAGGCCTGGACCTTGGAATGTGCCAGTCTGCAACACTCGGTCGTGGACAACTCTTTGCACTGGAAGATCAGCAAGTTTCGGGCAGACCAAAGAACGTCTTTCACCAGCAGCAGTTGATGTTTATCTCGGTGTGCGTCCCTGGGGACAATCTGTAGAGCACAGACTCCTGAGTTACAGAGCTGCTCGGGATGAACCTCGACAAAAACCACGGCATCTCTTTCCCTGCTTTGCAAAGGCACATTCCAGAAGGAGGTGGGCAATATTCTCTTCCCCACCACAGCCACCTCGAGGGCAGCGTGCGGAGGTGGTGAGATTCCGGGCGTGCTGGAAGGATCTGATGGGGAGGGCCCTTCTCACCACCAGCCAAGCTACATCTTGGTGCTTGTTTGAAAGTTCTGGCGATGATGTATTCTTCCAAATGACTTTGGCAATCTGCTCGGGGAACCATCCGACAGGATCCACCATCTCCTTTTCCCATAGGGCCTTGAGGACATTGCGTGCAGACCACTGCCTGATGGATAGATGGTCAAAGGTGTTTTTCTGCACAAACTTTTCCATGAAGGATTGGTGGGGTATGGCACGGTCCAACTGGATGCGTGGCAATGTGGCCAGACCCATCCTTCGCAATACCGGGGACAGATAGAACCTCAACACGTAGTGACACTTGGTGTTGGCGTACTGGGGTTCTATGCACAGCTAGATGCAGCCACACACAAAGGTGGCCATCAGGATGAGGGTGATGTTGGGTACATTTTTTTCCCCTTTATCTAGAGGTTTGAACATTGTGTCCCTCTGGATATGGTCCACTTTGGATCTCCAGATAAAACGGAAAATGGCTCAGGTGACCACCACGGCGCAGGACTGGGGTATGGGCCAGACCTGCGCCACATACAGTAACAACGTGAGCGCCTTGCACCTGATGACCAGGTTCTTACCCACATTGGAGAGAGAACGCTCCTCCCACATGCTCAATTTATAGTTTACCATGGCTACTCACTCCTTCCAGGTTTCGACGCATGCCCCGGCCCCTTCAAACCATATCCCCAGCACCTTCAGGTAATCTGACCTGAAGTTGAAGGGGACAAAGGATCGATTAGTCCAGTTCCCAAAGAAAATGTCCTTGCTCTTGCCATGATCTACTTGGCACCTGAGGCCAGTTTGAAATGGTTACAGATTCTCATCAACCTGCAAACGGACAGCAGAGTCGAGCAGAAGATAGCGATGTCATCCATGTATAGGAAGGCTTTGACCTGAGTGCTTCTGCTGCCTGGGATTGTCACCCCTCTTATGTCGGCATCCATCCTAAAGGACTTAGCAAAAGGTTTGATACAGCAAACAGACAGGGGAGAGAGGACAGCCCTGCCTGACTCCAAATTTGATTGGGAGACTTTCTGATTCCCACCCATTGATTAAGACTTCGCTACTGATGTTTGTGTGGAGCTGTTTGATACAATTGCAGATTCCCTCCCCAAACCCCATTTTGGAGAGCATATCCATCATGTATGTGTGCAGTATCCTGTCAAAAGCCTTCTCCTGGTCCAAGCTGATGAGGAAGGTGACCACCCCCCATCCCGTACATAGGCGATCGTATCCCTGAGTAGCTCGAGGCTATCAGAGATATTCCTGCCGGGTACAGTACAGGTCTGGTCAGGGTGAATCACTAACTCCAGAGCAGACTTGACCCAACTGGCGATGACTTTGGACAGAATCTTGAAGTATACATTAAGCAGTAAGATGGGTCACCAATTTCTCATTTCCGCCCTCTCCATCTTCCGCTTGTAGATAAGGGTGATGATGCCTTTCCTCATGGATTCTGACATGCTGCCAGCCAGAAGCATACTCTTGTGCACTTCCAGCAGGTCTGGGCCGATCCTGTCCCACAGAGTCCAATACAGCTCAACCGGTAAGCTGTCGCTTCCGGGAGTTTTACTCGTCTTGAAGGACCTGATGGCCTTTGTCGTCTCGTCCAGAGTTAACAGTTTGTCCAGACTCTCCTGCATACAGTCATCTAAGACCTCAGTGATAGAAGACAGGAAGGACTGGGAGGCTGTGCTGCTCGTGGGCATCCCGTCGTATAGCCCAGCATAAAAGGATTTGCTAATCTTTAGTATATCAGACTGCAATGACGTTATCGAGCTGTCCTCTTCCTTCAGTCTGCTGATCACAGAGCTCTCTCTCTGTACCTTTTGGAAGAAGAAACGCGAGGACGTCTCATCCTGCTCAACGGAGCAGACTCTGGTCTGGAAGATGATCTTGGAGGCTTCCGTGGCAAAGAGCAAGGCCTGCTGGCTCTTCATCTCTTGGAGATCCTCCTTGACCTCAACCTCGTCCTCAGAGCAGATTCTGCATTCTTTTCTGGAGTCGGGACATTTCCCTTTGTTTCTCTCTTTCACCTTCTGAACACCTTTGAGGATAAAGAACCTCTTCATATTCACCTTGATCGCTTCCCACCAGTGCATCGGAGACACAAAGAGGGGTTTCACGGTTCTCCAACCTTTGTAATCCTTTTTGAGTTCCTCAATGTTCTCTGCAGTCAGCAGTGCTACTTCTATGTACTCCTGCCAACCCGCTGGTCATCCTGTAAGTGACAGTCGGCCAGTAAGAAGCAGTGGTCAGCAAAGAACACCGACGATGTCAGTGTATCTGACCATGAAAGCACTGGACACAAACAGGACATCAGTCCTGGAACAAGCAGACCCGTCCGGTCTTGACCAGGTATAACTACGCTGTGCTCCATCTGCAGGGCTACTGAAGATGTTGTGTAGATTGGCATCTTTTACTGTTTCAATTCGGAATCTGGATGTAGCGTCCAGTTTTCTGTCGTCACTGCTGGATCGTCCAGTTGCATCAATAATGTAGTTGAAGTCACCGCCTAAAATGACCGGCCTGGAAATCACCAGCAGCCGTGGGAGCTGCTGGACGACGGTCAGCCGCTCGTTGTATTGGACTAGGGCGTACACGTTGATTAACCGTAGTGGAGAATTGTTTTACGTTACGTTTGCTATGAGGAGGCGACTGCCCACCACCTCCCTAACTTCGGAGATGGTGAAGTTGCCTCCCTGCAGCAGAATACCCAGGCCGGAGGAATGGGAATCATTTCCCCCGACCAGATCGATGGCCTGTACGACCACCATCACAACCATTGTCTGTAGGTGCTGAGGTGTGGTATCCCACACTCCTGCAGAAACAGTAGGTCGGCTTTGAACTTGGCAAGGTAACCCAAGGTCAAAACACTTTGCGGAGTGGATTTAACGCTACGCATGTTAATGGAAGCAATCTTTATACTCATTTAAAGCTGGGTGTTGCTTGTTACAGCATGTGTCCTTACTAGTCCCAGTGGTGTCTTTCCCCTCTGTTCCTCCTCAAGGATGTTTCTGCTCCCGGCTTCCTGGAGCTGGAGTGCGCTGGACGCTTCGCTGCTCTTGGTCTCCTGGAGCTGTGGTGTGCTGGGCATCTCGCTGGGTTCAGCACTGCTTCCAGTGCTCGGAACCGGGGGGGCATTCTCTTCCAGCTCCTTTGCATTCTGCCACTTCTTTTGCATGTGCCATCTTTCTGGCCCTTCCTTGTCTGATGAGAAGCAGCTGCCATAGTCTGTCTCAGACAGTAGCCTCTCGTGCGACTGGTTTGGGGATGGTGACCTGTTCCTTTTTTGGGGGCTTCTTCTTTGTGGTTTTCCTTTTGACCACTTACCACTCATCTGATTGTCCCACTGCTGCCTGCTCCTTCATTGATTCTATCTGTTGAAGAGGGGTTTCTGGGCACAGGATAGGTGTTGGGTCGTTGGTTGCAACTTCCTCCCCTTTCCTCTCCTTCTCAGATGGACTGTCCTCACTGTGGGGAGGGTTGTTGGTCTCCTTTGCTGCATGAAGTGTGTTCACCGTTCCTACGTCCAGCCTCTCCTTGGACCTTGCCACATGTGCGTAACTGAGGCAGCACTTGGGGCCGGTCATGTAGAAGTGGTCTGCCCCACCACACAGGTTGCAGCACTTATTCAGCTTACAGTCCTTTGTGTTCTGGTAGACAACTGTGCTACAGTTGGCCACCATATGACCAGATTTGCCACAGGTCCGACAAACTCTGAGCTGCCCCACGTAGACCAAGACGCCTCGACTTCCCCTGATAGCAAAGCTGGAGGGAGGATGGAGGATAGCTCCGTTGGCGTCGAACTCCAAGGTGTCCTTGACCTGCCGCTTGCAGGTTCAAATCCCAAAGGGTTCTTGACCTCAGTGCTGCTGCCAGCTGCCTCAACGTACCTGGCGAGGAAGGTGAACACATCGACGACAGGAACATGGGGGTTGTAGAGATGGATTGTCACCACTCGGTTCTGTTGCGACGGCAGCGTGAAGAGTGACTCCGCCATGAGGATCGACAGCAGTGCCTCTCTTCTTGAGCACCTTCAGGAACTTGATGCATCTTAGTTTAGTTTAGAGATACAGCACTAAAACAGGCCCTTCGGCCCACCGAGTCTGTGCCGACCATCAACCACCCATTTATACTAATCCTACACTAATCCCATATTCCTACCACAATCCCCACCTGTCCCTATATTCCCTACCACCTACCTATACTAGGGGCAATTTATAATGGCCAATTTACCTATCAACCTGCAAGTCTTTGGCATGTGGGAGGAAACCGGAGCACCCGAAGGAAACCCACGCAGACACAGGGAGAACTTGCAAACTCCACACAGGCAGTACCCAGAATTGAACCCGGGTCGCTGGAGCTGTGAGGCTGCGGTGCTCACCACTGCGCCACTGTGCCGCCACATTCTTGAATGTCACATCGAAATATCCACTGCTTGGGAAGTCTTGCAGGCAGAAGATGTCCTCAGCTTGGAATCCACAGCATTCAATCAGGATTTTCTTAATGAAGAAGGCACGGTCTATGGGTGCACCTCCTTTGCTATCTTTCACCGCCACCCTAATAGTGTTATGCACCCCCTGGCCTGAAGCTTTGGTGTTGGTTGAAGCCATTTTTTTGCTCGAAGCTTTCCTAGGACAGGCACTAAAACCCCAACCAACCAACAGGAAAACAACAACATCGGGAGATCCCCAATCCTAAAGGGCGAAATGACAAGAAAATGCACTGAAACTCCCCCCCAAAAAACCCTAAAAACACAGAAACACTACCTGCAGGATCAAAGCAGGATCATGGTCTCTCCCCTGCCAGGTAAATATCACTGTCTTTAGTATTAACCCTTTACATCCTTATACTACACTGGGCACCACACTCCTGCTGCTCTTTACTGCCTCTGCAACTTGCAGCCACGCCTGTTTGGTCAGGCTGGCTGGCCTCCTCCTCTTGTGTTTGGACTTGGCCGAATACAATACACAGCGAATTGTTGTAAACCTATATTTGGTGTTGGAATTGAACTGCTTGCAGTCCATACCTCAGACCTGGGTTTGGAGATGAACAATGTCCTGTCTCTAATTGAGTAGTACTCATTTTGAAGCTAGGCTGGAATGCTTGAACATTTCACCTTGAGAAACAGCTGGAAATGTCTTAATGTCTCTATATACACAGCTCCTTATTGGCTAATCACTGCTACAGCACTAAAACTAAATGCTATTGGTAGTTTGGAAGTTCACTTGTCCTGTCGCAAAATGATATCGAGGACATCAGCAGACAGGAGAAATACAAAATAAAGCTAATTAAAATGACCATGCTAAATGATCAACTAGATTCTTCATAATTTTCTTAAAACATCACATTTGGTCTGAAAAATTAGCCAACACGAATTTTACATTTTACATAATAAAAAGGGTAAGCAATTATTTGCATTAAAACTTTTGGTATTGCTGGCTGATTATCTGTCTTATTGTTTTTCGATGCTAACTAGATTATTCTTTGATGACTGCTGTGAATGTCAGTAATCTCCTATCATCTTCACACTCCTATCAAACAACTCTGAGTGAAGTAGAATCTAATTTTTCAATCAAAATATCCCTAATTGATCTGTAGAGATTCAGATTTGAATTATAAATTAGAATGCAATTATCACTTTGCTGAAGGCAATAAGGTCTCAACCAATCCAGAGTATGAGAGTACATAATACAAATCTATCTGCTTCATTCTTAGCTCTGAATCCATGACCTAAATGAAATGTTTGCTGAATGACAACCTCAGGCTCCACCAAGAAAAGTAAATAGAGGTTTATATCTTGTGAAGCAGCATTATAATTTAGTGTTCTAATCTGCCTTTGGGCAAGCAATTTTTAATTTATGGCTCTTTGTGGAGATTCAAATATTTGCAAGATAACTTCATGGTACAAAACAGAGATAAATTCTTGTAACATTTTGGTAACAAAAGGCACAACATGTTGAGTTTTTTTTAAAGCATTCCTTTTAGATCATTGTGGACATGCAGAATTTCAATGACTTTTTTGTGGGACTCCTCAAACAAGCATCTCAGAATGTAATGTTCTTCTTGGGAACGTTCTCTTATTTGTCAGTACCAGAGTAAAAAGTAACCTTCAGTTTGGTGCTTTAAAGCCTCCACACGCTTCTTCTTTGGCCTCCTTGTCTTGAGAGAGAGGGGGTAAGCGCCTGGAGGTGGTCAGTGGTTTGTGAAGCAGTGCCTGGAGTGTCTATAAAGGCCAATTCTAGAGTGGCAGACTCTTGCACAGGCGCTGCAGATAAAATTGGTTGTTGGGGTTGTTATGCAGTTGGCTCTCTCCTTGCACTTCTGTCTCTTTCCCTGCCAACTGCTAAGCCTCTTCGACTCACCACTCTTTAGCCCCGCCTTTACGCTGCCCGCCAGCTCTGGCAATCACTGGCAACTGACTCCCACGACTTGTGGTCAATGTCACAGGACTTCATGTCGCGTTTACAGATGTCTTTAAAGCGGAGACATGGACGGCCGGTGGGTCTGATGCCACTCACGAGCTCCCTGTACAATGCGTCCTTGGAGATCCTGCCATCTTCCATGCGGCTCACATGGCCAAGCCATCTCAAGCGCCACTGGCTCAGTCGGATATATATGCTGGGGATGTTGACCGCCTCGAGGACTTCTGCATTGGACATATGGTCCTGCCACCTGATGCCAAGGATTCTCCGGAGGCAGCAAAGATGGAATGAGTTGAGACGGCGCTCTTGACTGACATACGTTGTCCAGGCCTTGCTGTCATAGAGCAAAGTACTGAGGACACAGGCTTGAAACACTCGGAGTTTTGTGTTCCGTGTCAGTGCGCCATTTTCCAACACCTTCTTGGCCAGTCTGGACATAGCAGTGGAAGCCTTTCCCATGTGCTTGTTGATTTCTGTATCGAGAGGCAGGTTACTGGTGATAGTTGAGCCTAGGTAGGTGAACTCTTGAACCACTTCCAGAGCGTGGTCGCCGGTATTGATGGATGGAGCATTTCTACATCCTGTCCCATGATGTTCATTTTCTTGAGGCTGATGGTTAGGCTAAATTCTTTGCAGGCAGCCGCAATCCTGTCGATGAGTCTCTGCAGACACTCTTCTGTGTGGGATATTAATGCAGCATTGTCAGCAAAGAGGAGTTCCCTGACGAGGACTTTCCATACTTTGGTCTTCGCTCTAAGACGGGCAAGGTTGAACAACCTGCCATCTGATCTTGTGTGGAGGAAAATTCCTTCTTCCGAAGACTTGAACGCATGTGAGAGCAGCAGTGAGAAGAAGATCCCAAACAGTGCAGGTGCGAGAACACAGCCCTGTTTCATGCCACTCAGGATAGGAAAGGGGTCTGATTAAGCATCGCTATGCTGAATCGTGCCTTTCATTTTGTCATGGAATGAGGTGACGATACTTAGTAGCTTTGGTGGACATCCGATCTTTGCTAGTTGTCTGAAAAAATCACGTCTGCTGACGAGGTCAAAGGCTTTGGTGAGATCTATGAAAGCAACGTCGAGGGGCATCTGTTGTTCACGGCATTTCTCCTGTAGCTGGGGAAGGGAGAACTGCATGTCAATGGTGGATCTCTCTGCTCGAAAGCCACGCTGTGCCTCAGGGTAGATACGCTCAGCCAGCTTCTGGAGTCTGTTTAAAACGACTCGAGCGAAGACTTTCCCCACTATGCTGAGCAGGGAGATTCCATTGTTGCAGTCACCGCGGTCACCGTTGTTCTTATAGAGGGTGATGACATTGGCATTGCGCATGCACTGCTCCCTCATCCCTGCCCAGGCAAAGCAGTTCATGGAGTGCTGAGAGTATAGCAGGCTTGGCTCTCTTGATAATTTCAGGGGTAATGCTGTCCTTTCCAGGGGCTTTTCCACTGGCTAGAGAATCAATGGCATCACTGAATTCCGATTTTGTTGGCAGTTCGTCCAGCTCATCCATGACTGGCAGAGACTGGGCTACATTGAGGGCAGTACCAGTGACAACATTTTCCCTGGAGTACAGTTCTAGGTAGTGCTCCACCCAGCAGTCCATTTGCTTGTGTTGGTCAGTGATTGTGTCCCCTGATTTAGACTTGAGGGGGGCAATCTTCTTGATGGTTGGCCCAAAAGCTCTCTTAATGCCATCATACATTCCTTTGATGTTTCTGGTGTCAGAGGCCAGCTGAATACGACTGCACAGGTGTTGCCAGTAGTCATTTGCACAGCGCCTGGCTGTTCTTTGTGCTGCGCTTCTGGCTACTTTAAGTGCTATGGATGTTAATTCACTGGGGGCTTTCTTGTAGTTCAACAGTGCAGCATGCTTAGTGGCTTTGACAGGTTCCAGCTCTTCAAAGTGAGATTGAAACCAGTCTGCATTCTGCTTCTCACATTTGCCAAAGGTGGTCATTGCAGAGATGGCGTCTCTGATGTGGGCTCACTTCGTTTCTGCATCCCCTGCAGGAGTGTCTTAAAGGGCTTTTTCAAGTGAATTTAGAAATTTATGTAACAGCTGTGGATAAGAAATTCTGTTAGTGCTGATGTGCAGGTGGCCCTTCTGCTTGGAGTGATGTAGCTTCTTTGGTTTGAGTCTAACCTTGCTGCACACCAGGGAGTGGTCGGTGTCGCAGTCCGCACTGTGGAAGCTGCGTGTGATTTGGACACTGTTTACCAAGGCTCGCCTTGTGATGATGAGGTCCAGTTGGTGCCAATCATGTGATCTTGGGTGTCTCCATGAAACCTGGTGGCAGGGTTTAGTATGAAAGAACGAGTTGGTGATGCAGAGGTTGTGATAGGTACACAACTCCATCAGTCTCTGCCCATTCTCATTCATCCTTCCAATGCCATAGCACCCAAGGCAGGAGGGCCATGAGTCATGGTTGGCCCCAACCCTGGGATTAAAGTCCCCCAGCAGGAACAAATGTTCGGAATTAGGAATGCTACTAATGATATTATGAAGTTCCTTGTAGAACTGGTCTTTAACTTCACGTAGGGAGCAGAGTGTTGGAGCATGGATGCTGAGTAGGTATACTGGGCCAGAGGCAGTGAGCAGTCGTTCCGAGCCATTTGAAGGAGGCTCTATCATGCTGAGCAAAGGGTTTCTGATGGCGAAGACCACTCCATGCTGTCTTGGTTCTTCAAGATTCCTACCCTGCCAGTAGAAGGAGTAGTCTAGTTCTCTTACAGATCCGCTCGTTGGGAGGCATGTCTCCTGAAGTGCTGCAATTCCCACATTGAGTCTACTAAGCTCATTGTTAATGATGGCAGGCTTCCGAGAGTCATTGATTTGTGTAAGGTCTTCCGACAGGTCAGAACATATAGTTCTGACGTTCCAGCTTGCAAAACGAAGGGCTGGTACCTTCTTTCCTTTTTTTGTTGTGCTGTTTGGTGTGGTGTTACAGTCCAGTTGTCGGGCAATGAC
This sequence comes from Heterodontus francisci, assembly GCF_036365525.1. NCBI lineage: Eukaryota > Metazoa > Chordata > Chondrichthyes > Heterodontiformes > Heterodontidae > Heterodontus > Heterodontus francisci. Next base: position 70,872,571 of record NC_090385.1, read on the forward strand.
CCTGAGCTCCAATCATCCATTGAAGCAGGTGGACTGTGGCAGGACAGAACCTTTCTGACCGGGGGCTGCACGGTTTGAGGTGGGCGGTAGCTGTCCAGTGAGATGCGATGACCTTTCCCACTGACAAAGGCAGCCCGTGGCGCCCAATCTCTATGCCAATTGAGCTGGACTTATAATCCGTAACTGCTGCCTTCCATGTTGTATTGGTCGCTGTGAGGCGACTATGGAGTGACCTGTCCATGGCGCATGCCTGGGTGGAATGTATGGAGGTTGTGAGTTGCCCAAGCGTCAAAGTCTCTCTCTCGGCCTTCCTAGTGGGGTCTAAAGGAGTGCACAGCATGACGTTTGGCACCGATATGGCTGCAGGAACTGCTGGAAACATGCCAAAGGTGACACATGACCGCCTTAGGGGTTCCGCTCCAGATTTTCTGTTAGGGTTTACTCCCTTAGCCTTGCTCTCTCCCGAGACGCCCACAAGGCAGTGAGGTTGTTAGCTCCTCTCCCTGAGCAGGGGCCCTTACAAGTAAACTGTGTGATTTCATGGAGGGAGAGGGAAGGGGGGAGGGGGTGTGAGGAGGGAGGGGTTGCAAGGGGGGAGGGGGAAGGGGGTGCGGGGGGGAAGGGGGACCGGGGGATGTGAGGGGGAGGGGGAAGGGAGTGCATGGGAGGAGGGGGTGGGGAGGTCGAGGGTGCGAGGGGGAGGGGGTGCGAGGGAAGAGTAAAAAATAACCTTCAGTTTGGTGCTTTAAAACCTCCACACTCAACTAAAGTTTTCAATTCATATTGATAATTGATTGGTTGCATTTTTTTTCATGGTGATTGGCATTGGCAAGTGTAACGTGGGGACTTTCAACATGCCAACTGTTTATAGATTAAGTGTTATCATTTGCTCTAGTGTGGCCATTTATTACTGAATAGGACAATTGTGGAGTTTGTAGCTACCAATCATGTTCAAACATTCCTGTTTATGCTATTATTGGGTTGAAGAAAGACTGGGGTATATTTTCATTTTGTTGAAGAGCATAAAACTGCATTTGTGGACCAATGGAAATCATATAACAGGTAGCCGATCTGGAAGGCCAATTTTGTGCCCAGGCACTGAACTGAAAATCTACCTCATTGTTTCGGGGCAAACTATGCAAATAGTTTTTCCTGAATGATGGACTTTTAAATTGCTATTGACCATTGCAATGTTCGAAAAATTTAATTTGCGTATCTGATCTCCGACCAATTTATTGACTCTTATTAAAATGATCTGATACATTTCATCTTTTCTGAAGTGTTGCAGTGTAACTGAACCAAGCAAATGCATATCAATGATTATGTAATTTAGAATTGGGTTAACATGCACTCATTAAAGAAATTCTCAATCTACATAGATGGGTTTTTAAAATCTTATTTTGTCTAAATATTGCTTCATAACTTTGTCACCCTCACACCACATAATCTGCAACTCAGGTGGCAGCCAGCCAAGCCTCTCTCAACACATTCTTCTGTAACCAGCCATTAGCCAATTGAGTTCTGAAAGTTGATTAAACCTCCCATCATTCTGCCTCTACCAAATGACTTGGCTAAGACCGGTATACTCGTAAGCAAAGAATTGTAACTGTAATTACCTGTGTACTGCAAAGTCATTCTAACAGTAGATAGTTCCACCTGAAGAGTTATTATATGCTTTGGCCTCCTTCTGTGCTGTAATTTCAATGATTCTAACAAAAGCCTTCATGGCACAAGGGGAAAAAGATTCAAGCATTCCAATTTTCAGGTGTGAGAGTTGCAATTCATGATCACTCCGTGCCTGGTCCCATTGAGGCAGGTAGCATGTAAACATCGTGCTGCCTTCTCATTTCAATGATTTCAGCGTGCAGCACAGTGGTGAATGCACTGCTGATTGGCTGCATATTCAACAGAAGGCCAGCAGCGTGCACAGCTAGCACATGTTTCAACTAACCTGCACATCTCTCTGAAAGGGGAGCTGCATTCATTAAACAGAAGCTGCATCTGACTGTCTGTGAAGGAAGTGGCAACATGGAGAAGCACACCAAATGAAGCAGCAAGCAAGACAGAGGGGTTCCAGGTTTTCTGATTTGACACTGTAAGCCTTAGTACAGTAGGTGTGAAGGAGGACAGAAGCAATGTTTCCACATGGGGCCAGGAGGTCCTCAAAGCAAACCCTGAGAAGGGAATGGGAGCAGGTGGCCTGGGAGGTCAATTCCCAAAGTCTGGCTTTGAGGACCTGGCTGCAGTGCCGCAAGAGGATCAATGACCTCACACGTGTGGTCAAGGTCAGTGAATGCATTTTCACAGGACAACTTCCATACATTGCACCACCAACCCTTCACTCACCCATCAGCATTCAGGACTTATTCTTCGCATTTAGATACTCCACCTCACCAATGTACCAATGCTGCCAGCTTCATATCCACCTCCCACTGCTTCATATATTTCCAGCTATTCAGCTATGGCATGCACATCACCCAAACATACTACAGCAGAATCACTGACATTCTTCCTTCTCCCTCGCAGGACAAGGTGCCCCATAATAAGAGGCAGCAGAGCTGAACCAGTAAGGGACAAGCACACTGCATCACCTGAGCTCTGTGGAGGAGAGTGCTCAGCATCATGGGGTTGGCTGTGACAGAGCCTGTTGCATTCAATGTCACCAAGAACATTCAGGGTATAGGTATGTTTCTGCCTTTTGCCCTTTCTCAAAACCCATCTTACCCTCATACTGCTCTCTGGCATGAAGTGAAAGCTGCATATGGTGTGATCATCGACACCTTGCTTTCTACCCCACCCTGCTTCCTTCATCCCAACCTCCTCCTTCTGCATTTCTGATTTCAGATGCCCAAGAACTGCTGCCTGGCCTGCCACTGCAGCCTCATGGGGAGGCGTGTGAGCTGCTACGGACCTCAGATAAAGAAGCACTGTCACTTGATTTTACAGTCGTAGCCACCAGCTCAGATACTGGCACTGTGTGTACCTTAGAGGCTAGTATGGAGTCAGGATCTGCATGTGGTGAGCCACCAGGAAAATGTGGCTTACGGCAAAGCCAAGGGGAAAAGATTGTTCATGTGCCAGCTCACCAGAAGGCTAGGTCACAGATTAGTTCTGCTGCAGTGGACTCCGATGAGGATTTCAATGAGGCGGTGTACAGGAGAATGCTGCTCAGCATGTACACCGAGATGTTTGGTAAATTGGCAGGCCTGCCAAACATCCTCTTGTCACTGTCACAGAGCATGGAGGAGCCGTGTTCCACGTGGCACAGGGCTTCAGCTGCCAAGACCTGAAGCTCTGGAATTCCCTCCCCAAACCACATCACCCCTCTACCCCTCTTACCAGCTTTAAGACATTCATTAAAACCTACCTCTTTGGCCAAACTTTGGATCATTGGCCCTAATATCTCCTTTGGTAGCTCAGCATCAAATTTTGTTTGATGAACTCCTGGGAAGGGAGCACATTAATATGTTAAAGGTACTATTTAAATAGAAATTGTTGTTACAGATAATGATTAGAGTGGAACAAAATTATATTTGAATACAAATCTCATTTTAGTGGTTCCAAAATAATGTCCGTGCCATGTGCCCTCACTTCTGGCGTGACTCATGCTGGATGCCATTTTGGGAAGGTCAGTAGCGTGGACATTAGGAGCATGCACCAGAAGAATGCAGAGTAGGCAGATTGTGACGCCAGCCAGCGTGTTAAGCTGATTTTATGCCAGCACTGCCAGTTTTGATCTCGTTGCTGAAGCTGACACCCTCTCTTAAACACGCACAGCTGAAGATGCATTCAGCAGCAGGAAGGAATAGATCCCCCCACCCCCCCACCGCTGTGCTATTTAAAGTCATCATCAACCACTCTCAGGTTAGTTGCTGATTTGTTTGCGCTGGCTCTGTCTGAGTTTGCAGAGGTGTTTGGTGGTTTGCAGAATTGCTGAAGTTAGTGATGTTGAGAGGCAGTGATGCTGCACCTGGATAAGGTCTTGGTTCTAACTTCAAGGGTCATTGTCAGACCAGGGTGAAAGGTTATTGGGGATAGGTGGGAATGTGGAGTTGAGGTTACAATCAGATCAGCCATGATCTTGTAGAATGGTAGAGCAAGCTCGAGGGGCCGAGTGTCCTACCTCTGCTCCAAATTCGTATGTTCACTTGCTCCCAGTCATGGGTGGTCATTATTTCACTTGGCCTGTGGCATAAAAGGGAAATGGAGCAGAGGCAGCACAGAGAGGACAAGTTGCTAACAGAGGGATGAGGAGGAGCAGGAGAAAGGCTCTCAGGAGGAGGCCTTATCCACCCGGCATCTTCTGGGAGTAATTCTCTTATCTCCAACCTAAACCAGGAACAGTATGTGCATTGTCTCCGTTTTATGAAGATGATTAGATTAGATTAGAGAAACAGCACTGAAACAGGCCCTTCGGCCCACCGAGACTGTGCCGAACATCAACCACCCATTTATACTAATCCTATATTCCTACCAAACATCCCCACCTGTCCCTATATTTCCCTACCACCTACCTATACTAGTGGCAATTTATAATGGCCAATTTACCTGTCAACCTGCAAGTCTTTTGGCTTGTGGGAGCCATGATGCTCATGGAAATCTGCCACCTCTGGCAGGCAAACCTGCAGCCTCACAGCAGAGCAACAACGATGCTGTCAGTGCCAGTGAAAGGACCATAGCCATCAATTTCTTCACGTTGAGATCATTCCAGGCTGAAGCAGGTGACATCTGTAACATCTCCCAGTTTGCCATCCACTGCTGTATAAGAGAGGTGTCTGAATCTCTTTGCGCCAGGTCAGGGGAGTACGATGTGTTCTCTCTGACCATAGAGAAGCAGGGGGAGCTTGTAGGTGGCTTCGTTGGGATAGTGGCTTTCTTCGTGGTGCAGGGTGGCAGTGACTGCACACATGATGCTTTGCAGGCACAACATCCAAATGTAAAGATGCACCACAAGTGCAAAGACTTCCACTCCCTGAATGTGCAGTTGGTGTGCAACCATGCTCAGCGCATCATGCTATCCTGGCAGCAGACATATGCCTTCATTCTGTGTCACTCCAGCGTTCCCTCAGTATTTGAGCTGCCACGTCAAACCAGAAGATGTCTGCTGGGTGACAAGGACTATCACTGACCACCTGGCTTATGACACTGGTGTTCAATCCAATCGCACTTGAGTGGCAAGTATATGATGAAAGTCATGCTGCCACATGAAACATCACTGAGCAGACCATTGGGGTGTGCAAGGAACATCTCCACTGCCTGGACCAATCTGGAGGAGCCCTGCAGTACTCACCAGTTGTTCTGATCATCGTCATACATGAGCACACAGCCCTTGCCAGCAGGGATATGGCAAGCAGCTCAGGAGCACAAGGAAGAGAAGGATCAGGAGGAAGAGAAGGAGCAGGAGGAAAAGGAGGAGAAAGAGGAAGGGACCAGACAATCAAAACATCCATTTCCCAGCCGGGCTGTCTGAGATCTCCTCATCAGCTATGATGCCACTGAACAAAACCCCAAATCCCCATTCTATACCAGTCACACACCTTACCTTCTCTCTGATATTGACCATCACAGCTTCCTCTTGGCTGTAATGCTTAAATAAAAGCAACCACAAAACAACCATTCCAAACCAACTTTATCCAACAAACCATCCAATGCTAAGGCATGCACATCACTATGTGTTCTTTGGCATAGGGATGGAGCATTGTGGATCCAGGCAGCGAGGCTTCTAGAACATTAACAGTATTTCAAGGATACAGAATATCAGTGGTTTCACAAAACCACCCATTTAAAAGGTCCATGAGCCTAAACCATGTCATGCAAAAATAGAAGAGGATATTACTCAGTTAGTGTACAGATAGTGTGTGATGCCAACCTGCTATCCTCCACATTAATGTTCGGTATCCTGGGAGCTACAAAGTCCCTTCCATTCTTCAACATCCAGCATTCAAGACCTGCTCCAAGCAGATACCATGCTGCAAATATAGCTGCTGAGGAATTCTAACTCTTCTTTTCAACATTGTGTAAGACAAATTGTTGAGACAACCAGAAAGCTGAGGAAAAATATGGTGAGGTCTGTGCCAAAACTAGGATGTTCACGAGCAGTGTTTTACAATCCTGAAACAACAATTCTCCTGCCACAGTCAATCAGGAAACAGTCAGACGCCTTACAGTACACCCAAGAGATGATAGCAGTGATGTTCTATGTGTTCCATAATATAACAATCAAGAGAAGCATCAGCATGTAAAATACTAAAGATGAGCAGGTGATAAGAACAAGGGGATATTCAAGGAGAAATCTGATGTGATTGCCCAAGCAGCAAATACTCTTATTGTTGAAATGTTGAAATGGGGCTGTGATAACTATTCCTTGTTATTTGTAGTACTGATGCTGCCTTGCAACTTATAGGAAAAGTATGGTTAGTAACTGAAGCCAATGGTTACCAAGGTATTTCCCAATATTCAAAGGCAATGTTCCTGTGAAATGGCATTGATCTCATTCTCTCTTGTTTGTTTGTAAGAGGCATGATATCTTCCTCTCTGTGCACATCAACACATGTCTAACTATCTTACAAAAAAAGAAGTCAATTCTTTTTCTGAGAAAATGAGGTGTTAGTTTTCCAAGGGCTATAGGAAGTGCTTTGTTAATGTAGAACAAATGGGTTCTCCCAGCCTATGGCGCTGCTTTCACCCGGTAACAGCAAACTGCAATGATTTGCATTTATATAACATCCTTAAAGTGGAAAACATCCAGAGGTGTGTCACGGAAGTGTAAGGAAACAAATAAGATTCCTTCCCATCTAGTACTGTACAGCCTGTAAGTGTCTCGGTATCAGCTCTTTGTTATTTACAAGAACCACAACTGGTTCAGCCATCACAAACATTTTTATGGCCATTATTGGGGCTGTGAAGGCATCTAGTATGCACCCAGCCGACATTTACACCAGTGAGGGATCATACCTTTTTTGAAACTTGTAGAGTCGATAGGAGTTTTGTTTCCCTTTCTGTGTTCTGTTGTTTTTAATGCTCATCTGAATGGCACCATGAGGCAAATTAGTGCCCAATGGAAGACCTAGATCACAGGCACTGGTGACTGCTAATTAACAGTCTTATTAGCAGCATAACTGGCAGCAGCTTCAGATGTAAAGCACGACACCCAAGTTGCAGTTTATAGACCCTAATGGCAAGGAAAGTTATATCATCAAGGTGAGATGCACAACTGCTGACACCAAATTTTCAAAAAACTTGTGTTTTGTTCTTTATATGTTTTACCAGATAGTATGCAGACAATCTGATCCCATGTATCAATCCAGAGATCAATAAAAACAGTAAAAAGCTGATTTCCTGACATCAACAAATCTTCAAAGTTTCATTCAAGTGTCAGAAATTTGTGAACAAAGTGCTATATGTCAAGAAATTATAGCCTATAAATGATTGCTAAGATCTTTGTGGATCTTGGGCTTCATAAATAGAGGTATTGAGTACAAAAGCAGAGAGGTTATGCTGAAACTTTATAAAGCTAAGGTTAAGCCCTAACTAGGGTATTGCATCCAGTTCCGGTCCTTGAGAGGATGCAGAGGAGATTTACCAGAATGGTTCCAGGGATGTGGGATTTTAGCTACAAGGTTAGGTTGGAGAAACTGGAGTTGTTCTCCTTGGAGCAAAGGAGATTGAGGGGAGATTTGATAGAGGTGTACAAGATTCTGACAGGCTTGGTAGAGCAGATAAAGAAAAGCTATTCCAATTAGCTGATGGTACGTTAGGGTTAGGGTTAGGGGATACAAATTTAAGGTTTTGGGCAAGAGATGCAGGAGGTCTGTGAGGAAGAACTTTTTTATGCAGAAAGTGGTAATGACCTGGAATTGGCTGCCTATGAGGAGGTGGATGAATGATTTCAAAAGGAAATTGGATGGGAACTTGAGGAAAATAAACTTATAGGGATATGGGGTAGAGCCGGGGAATGAGAATGATTGGATTGCTCTGCAGAGAGCTGGCATGGACTCGATGGGTTGAATGATCTCCTTCTGTGCCATTATGACTTTATGATTGTATCATGCGAAACATGCTTGAATGACATTCTCGGCTATTTGAACAGAAACGTTAACCTGCTAACTTAACAAAGCATTATCATACAAACACATGGAAAGGCCTATACTTTGACTTTGTGCTTCTGGCAGAGAGTCTTGACCACTGAGAGCACAAGCTGAAAATACAAGCTCATCCAACTTTCCGACACTAGGGGTAGAGTTTCTGTTTTGGACACAATTGGCAATGCAGGTGCAAATGCCATTCAAAATTGCGCTAGTTTTCAGAAGTGATTTTTTTTTTGCTCAAGTTTATGCTCAAACTCATTTGCATATCGTCAATTGTAAACTCTTCCATGTACCAGCACAATCGGGCAGTGTTTTTGAACATGATTTTTTGCATTAAAAAAATCCTTGATGCATTTAAGAGTGATACCCTGGTGCAGTTTTATTACGACAGCTAAAACTGGGTTTATCACAAAAAATATGCATCTTTAATCTGTGACTAGTCCATGACTAGTAAGTAACCTGATTTTAAATAACTGAAAATGACTTAAAAATACTATACAGAATCTTTTATTAGTTTCATTGGAGTACAGTAGTCAATTTCTTAATGAATTAAATAATTTTTAATATTTATAAGATTTTAAAAGGTACCTATTAGTATCCTATGTTTAATTTTAAGAGCCTCCTCGAATGCCCACAAATGGGTAAAATGAAAAGAAACTTGCCACACTGCTTAATTTGATCCAGGGACGTGGTTGATTTGTGTGGGCAGGGCTAGCTTCAAGCACAATGTTTCTTAAACTAGCACAACAGATTGCGGAAACTCAATTTGCACTGGATTAATTGGCGAATGAAATTCCTCAATCTTTTGCGCTGGTTTGGCCAATTTCAGGAGAATTGCGCCGAAAGAACCAACGCAACCTAACGGAAAATCCAGGCCCAGAATTTGTTCTCAGTGGGCAAGGCGCCCTGACAGAAGTCCAAATTTGGAAAAGTTCCTTTTCTGTCTTTGAATGCTAATATTTCGAAAAGATATTTTGAATTTTAACTTGAGAAAATTTAACTAAAATATGTTGGAAATGTAAAGAGTAAGGCATGCGTATTATTTAACAAAATAATGATCAAGGCTAATTAATCCTATTCAGCATACATTTTGTGACAAAGTAGAAGATTTAATCTGTGTAATGAATTTCTTCTGATGACTTCTGAATAGCTGTACACTTAATGTTGTATTTTTAAAACATATTTTATAAGTATTGTATTTATTATGGTTAAATATTATATTTATCAAGGACAAATCAGGCATGAGGAGCATTCATCATGAAAGCCTAATTATTCAGAACTGATTAATGATTAACTTGTTATATTTAATAATAGTGAAATCATAACATAGTTTTAGACAGTTTTTTTTTAGAGGAGAATAACATTTTTAGAAGCTGTACCTGAGCACTTGCTGGGGCTTAAATGTTCCTGAATTGAAGAATTTGCATGGATTTTTCTTTCTTTTGCGTGTGGATTGAAGTCAGATGTGGACAACTGTTCTGCTGTGAGCCTGCACAGAACCCATTATTTACGAAATGCTTTACAATTCATTTTCTTTACAGGCAGGTTTACAATTGCTGTTCTTCAGCTAATATTTCTTGAATCTCTTCTGCATTTCCCCAGTCAGACCATGGTGGGACTACTTAGAGTAATAAGAGAAGGAACTACATCATTTTTACTGATATCACAGAGAAAATTATTGTACAGATACTCTTGTGAAAAGTTCTGAAGAACAGGAAGATCTATGAAGAAGGTTGCGTCCATAAACTGGCTCTGGCATAAACCTTCTCTGGTTGCAGCTTGGTATCTAACTGGAAGCTGCATCAACTGCAGTGGCTTGAAGACTTCTAAAAGTAAAACTGTTGTACTATGGTATCCTATGGGTATCTATACTGCCTATAGGTATCTATGACCAACAATGGAAGGCCAATAAGGTGTGTGAGAACTTGCAATGGGCCAGCAGTAAATTTGAGACAGGTTGCCTGACAGTATTTTATGGAACACATAACTGAACCATGTACCTGTTGGGTTTGGTCCCTGCAACAAACTCTGCTCTTTTGCCACTGACTTCATTTTTCTCATTGAACATTTCCTCAGTCGGAACCAAAAGAGTCACAACCCTGAGGTCCTGTTTGACCGTGAACTAAACTTGAAATCCGACATACACTCACATTCACTTCTATAACAGTGCTAGCCTCTGTCTCCACACCTAACCTAGTCCATCTGCCATTGAGTCTGTTACACATGGCTTTGTCACCTCCAGACTCAATTACAGTTGTGCTCTCCTTTGTAAGGTACTTGGATATCTCTTGTACTTCTGTTATGTTGTAAGGCATTTTTAATATCTCTTGCATTTCTGTTTATAAGTAAAATGTAACCAGTTGTGGTGTGGACCAGAGTGTGGAGCTCATGGGTGGTAGAAACATGGAGTGCATCAGACACTGTGGGCTGGATTTTAAAGCCCCTCCGCAGTCTGGAACAGTGGCGGATGGGGACAGGGCAATGAAGATTGATGCGGCAGAGGGTCACCACCGACCTCAACAATGGCAGGCCCTGTGCCAATCTTGGCAGCGGCACTGAGGTCTTGTGGCAGCCGCCCCGCCGTTCGGCAACAGGGCATCCATTTCAATATGTAAACTAATTTACATAACTGATTTAATGAGGGTCCCATCACCTCCTTGATTGCTGTCCCGATCTTCATTCGGGTGACCGACAATGCCGTGCCTTCGAATCCCCCTTTGGGGAAACGTGGTGCGACAACTGTGGGGAGAGGGGACGAGGATTTCTTTTCGGTGGGGAGTGGGGTAACAACGATGCGGATAGATTGGAGGGGGGTGGTGATGGGAAAGGGTAAAGGCAAAGTTGCCGAACTTTGCAAGGGGAGGGGTGGGGGAAGGTCAAATTCTCAATATTCCAATTCCGGGGGGAGGAAATAGGGCATGAATGTTTGGAAATGCCATTGGGGGACAGGGTCGGGGGTGGGGGGGAATGGGTAAAGGCCATTTAATTTTGTTTTGTGGAAATTTAACTTACCTGGCCCTTTACATTTTAAATATCCATTGAGGGTTATAAACCGTTTAAAAATGGCGCTGGCGCCTGCACATTGGTGCCCGACTCCACTGTCAGCAACGGCTTGCCCGCCCCCTCCATGTCATCATGGGGGCAGGCGCCGTGGCCATGCAAATGAGCCGCCGCGTTTGAACACGCAGTGGCTCCATGACGCGGTGCTCGTGCAGGCAGGCCGCAATTTTTTTACGTCCGTCCCTTATTTCGGCAGCGGGCTCTTAAAATGCAGCCCTCTGTCCACAACAACTCTCATAGACAATGGCCTCTCGGAATATCAAGATACAGATATCACCTCCATTGCTGGTATGCACCTAAGATCCACCTCCCCTCCCCTTCCCCACCCAGCTGACAGCAGGAAATAACCACATGCAGGTAGTTTTGCACAGACACTGTGGGCTTGTCTTTCTAATCACATGCTGTACCTGCATACCAACTTGTTATTTATGTACCAGGACACCCAGATCTCTCTGTACTGGAGAGTTCTGCATTCCCTCTCCATTCAAATAATATACTGCTTTTCTATTCTTCCTGCCAACATGGACAATTTCACATTTTTCCACAATTTACTCCATCTGTCAAATTTTTGTTCACTCATTTAACCTATCTAAGTCCCTTTGTAGACTCTTTATGTCCTCTTGACAGCTTACTTTCCTACCTATCTTTGTGTCATCAGCAAATTTAGCAACCATACATTCAGTCCCTCCAACCAAGGAAGGATATTATTGCCATAGAGGGAGTGCAATGATGGTTCACCAGACTTGTTCCCGGGATGGCAGGACTGTCCTATGAAGAGAGATTGGGGAAACTGGGCCTGTGTTCTGTAGACATTTGAAGAATGAGAGGTGATTTCATTGAAACCTACAAAATATTTAAATGGATAGACAGGGTATATGCAGGTAAGATGTTTCCCCTGGTTGTGGAGTCTAGAACCAAGGGACACAATTTCAAAATAAGGGGGAAGCCACTAAAGACAGAGATGAGGAGAAATTTCTTTACTCAGAGAGTTGTGAATCTTTGGAATTCTCTACCTCAGAGGGCTGTGGAAGCTCAGTCATTGAGTATGTTTAAAACAGAGATTGACAGATTTCGAAATAGAAATGACATAAGGGAACATGAGGATACTGTGGGAAAAAGGCATTGAAGCGGATGATCAGCCATGATCATATTGAATGGCGGAATGGCCCGATGGGCTGAATGGCCTACTCCTGCTCCTATGTTCCTAAGTCATTGCTTTAGATTGTAAATAGCTGAGGCCCCAGCACTGATCCCTGTGGTATTCCGCTAATAATTGCTTGCCAACCTGAAAATGACCCGTTATCTCTCTGTTTTTTGTCAGCTACCCAATCCTCTATCCATGCTAACATGTTACCCCTACACCATAAACTCTTATTTTGTGTCGTAACCCTTACTGAATACCTTTTGGAAATCCAATTACACCACATCTACAGGTTCCCCTTTATTCACCTTGCATGTTGCTTCTTCAAAGAATTCTAATAAATTAGTCAAACACGATTTCCCTTTCACAAAACTATGTTCGAAACATAGAAACATAGAAAATAGGAGCAGGAGTAGGCCATTCGGCCCTTTGAGCATTCAATATGATCATGGCTGATCATCCAAACTCAGTACCCTGTTCCCGATTTCTCCTCATATCCCTTGATCCTTTTAGCCCTAAGAACTATATCTAACTCTTTCTTGAATACATTTAATGATTTGGCCTCAACTGATTTCTGTGGTAGAGAATTCCACAGATTCACCACTCTCTGGGTGAAGAAATCCCTCCTCATCTCAGTCCTAAATGGCTTATCCCTTATCCTTAGACTGTGACCCCTGGTCCTGGACTCCCCTGCCATCGGAAACATCCTTCCTGCATCTAGTCTGTCCAGTCCTGTTAGAATTTTGTAGGTTTCTATGAGATCCCCTCTCATTTTTCTAAACTCTAGTGAATATAAGCCTAATCGAACCAATCTCTCTTCATACGTCAGTCCTGCCATCCCAGGAATCAGTCTGCTGAACCTTCGCTGCACTCCTTCTATAGCAAGAACATCCTTCCTCAGATAAGGAGACCAAAACTGCACACAATACTCCAGATGTGGTCTCACCAAGGCCTTGTATAATTGCAGCAAGACATCCTTGCTCCTGTTGGCTCTGTTGGCTCTGTCTGATTGTATTATGGTTTCTAAATGTCTTGCTATTACCAACTTAATAATGACAGATGTTAGGCTAACTGGCCTACACTTTCCTGCTTTCTAGTTCCTTCTTTTCTTGACTAGAGGTGTTATCTTTATGATTTTCCAATATGCTGGCACCTTTCCAGAATCTAGGGATTTTTGGAAAATCACAACCAATGCATCTACTAGCTCGGCAGCCACTTTTTTTAAAGACCCTAGGATGCAAGCCATCAGGTCCAGGGGACTTGTCAGCCTTTAGTTCTCATAGTTTTCCCAGTACCTTTTCCCCAGTTATTCTGATTGTTTTATGTTCCTCCCTCCCTTTTACCTCTTAATTTTTAAGTATTCTTGGGATGTTTTTTGTGTCTTCTACAGTGAAGTCAGACACAAAGTACCTGTTCAACGCTTCCGCTATTTCGTGTTTCCCATTATTGATTCCCCAATTTCACCCTCTAAAGGACCAGTGTCACTTTAGTTACTCTTTTACTTGTTATATACTTGTAGAAATGCTTACAATCTGTTTTCATATTTCTAGCTATCTTTCTCTAATTTCTCCCTCTTTATTTAGTCATTCTTTGCTGGTTTCTAAAATCTGTCCAACCTTCTGACCAACCACTAATCTTCACAGTATTGTACACGTTTTCTTTCAATTTGATACTATTCTTAACCTCCGTGTTTAGCCATGGATGGTGTATCCTTCTCATAGAGTCATTCTTTCTCGAAGGAATATGTATTTGCTGAGAGGTATGAAATATCTCCTTAAATGTCTGCCACTGTTCCTCCACTGTGTTACATTTTAATCTATTTTCCCAATTCACATTAGTCAACTCTGTCCTCATACCCTTATAATCGCCTTTATTTAAGTTTAAGGCACTAGTCTTAGACCAACACTTCTCAGCCTCAAACTGAATGTGAAATTCTAGCATGTTATGATCACTTGCCTAAAGGTTCCTTTACTATGAGGTAATTAATTAATCCTATCTCATAGCACATTACCAGGTCTAAAATAGCTTGTTCCTTGGTTGGCACTAGAATGTACTGCTCTAGGAAGTTGTCTCGAATACACTCTATGAACACATCTGCCATCTACCTTTGTCAATCTGATTTGTCCAATCTATATGAAGATTAAAATCACCCATGATTATTGCTTTACCTTTCTTACAAGCCCCCATTATTTCTTCCTGTATACTCTGTCCTGCAGTGTAGCTACTGTTAGGGGGCTTATAAACTACTCCTACAAGTGACTTCTTATCTTTGCTATTTCTTATCTCTACCTGAACTGATTCTGCATCTTCATCTTCTGAATTAAGGGCATCTCTCACTACTTGTACTAATGTCATCCTTAATTAACACACCCCACCACCTTTTCTGAGCTCCCTGTCCTTCCGAAATGTCAAATACCCTTGAATATTTAGGTCCCAGCCCTGGCCACCTTGCAACCACATCTCTGAAATGGCTATCAGGTCATACATATTTATTTCAATTTGTGCTATCAATTCATCCTTTTTTTATGAATGCTGCATGCATTCAGATGCAGAGCCTTTAATTCTGTCTTTTTTCCATTCTTTCAAACTTTGGCCTTACCTGATGGTGCACTCTTTAGTTTATATGCTCCGGCTCATTCCTTCCACTCTCTGGTTATCATCACCCAAATTGCCACCCTGCCCTATTGCCTTGTGCTTTCTCTTTAACTTACCATATCTCCCCTCATGTGATCCCTCCCTCCCACTATTTAGTTTAAAGCCTCTCTGGTGGCTGTGCCATCAACCATCTCAGTCTTACTCTCCAACATTCCTTTCCTAACCCTCTCCACCTCTCTCTCAATCTCTATCTTTTAAAATCCATTTTTTCAACCAAGCATTCAGTCATTTCACTCATAAAGTGCCTTGTGTTGTTTTCTTTGTATTAAAAACACAATATAATAACAAGTGTTGTTGCTATTATATTCCCCAATCGTGAATTGGCAGTGAATTGATATGCAAGTGAAGCTATGGAAGAGCTATACAGTTCTCTGAGTGCCTTCAGTCAAAGTGAAAGGAAACTCTTTGTGTCACTCTAATGAAGGAACAGTTAGGAAATATGAAATGAACTGCAGGAAATATGAAATAAAAGTTAACTGTTGAACTGAACCACAAGAAAATAGACACATTTGTGCCACAGACAAAATGGAGTAGAGGTCAGGTGACCCTTTCTGTATTGTCAATAAACAGATTTATCTGTTGAAGATGAAACCCATTATCCACATCTGAATTAGCTTTGGGGAAAACACATTGAAATGTAATACAGCTCATTCCATGCAAACAAATCCTATCTGCAGGAATGGAGCTAACAAAGTCTGTTGTAGATAGACTGACTCCACAGCTAAGATTAAAACACTAGGTTTGAAGTAACACCCCTATTTATCAGAATGAACCACATTCAGATGTCATCATGGAACAATGGTTCCCATATCCTGGAACATTATATAAATCATCCCGGGGAGAGAGCCCTTAGTCACCTGAGCAGCATCCCAATCTGACAAGTTTCTACCTTAACAGGTATCTCTGTTGAGAGAGAGGGGCAGCACAGCAGAATAGCCACAGAAGGTCTTTTCCAGCCAGAACATCTGTGAGACAGTTCCAATGAAGCAGCAGCTCTGCTGATAACATCTTTAACTATTACAGCAGAGAAATTGCAAGATGACTTTGAAACTCCCCCACCTGTGAAAATGAATCAGGATTTCCACCATAAACTTTGGATTAAGGCTTAACCATAAGGAGCCTGCAACACTTTATCTTTTATAAGACAAAAGAACTTACAGTCCTGCATCATTGAACAAATTCTTCCTGAAAACCTTCTCATGGTTTTCTTAAAACAGTGAACGCTTTTATCACGATTGGACTCTAACTGCATGCTACCACTCTACCCTCTCCATCTTTTGTTGTATGTGTGTGGATGAATGTGTGAGTGGGTGATATCGCAAACATTTTTCAGTTATTGTGTAAAATAAATACTTATCTTTCCTTTTTAACCTATGAGAAGCACCCACCCCGATGACATGGAGCAGGCAGGCTGTCCGTGCCCGGCAATGGCGTCAGCAGCCTTTGCACAGGCACTGACACCATTTTTAAAGGGATTTGAGCCCTTCCATTTAATTTAAATTTTTAAAGCTGCAGTGAAATTAAAAAGTTAAATACATTTATGCTGACCACCCACCCACGCAATAACCATGGAAATAATTACCTGCCCTCTCACCCCTCCAAAACACTTACCTTGTGCACCTGACCATTCCCCCCAAAGTTCAGAAACTTTAAACTTTACCCCTTCACACCATTCTCTACACCAATAACATGACTCTGTTGCCACTCCCCCCCCTCCCGCACTGAAAAACTTACCTGCTCCTCCTTCCCCACCAGTGTTCTGCCTCGGATCCCCGGACACCAGCACCAATATCATACCAGAATGGACGACGGGAGCAGGTAAGTTATTTATTCCTTCCTTAAAATTACTTAACATATGCAAATTTGGCTTCCGTCACTGTGTGATGGGGGCGGGGGGGGTGCCACCACGAGGCCTCGCCGCTGCTGGCAATATCGGGCCGGGCCTTCTCAGTGTCAAGGCCCATGGCAGGCCTCTGCCAGAGGTAATTACCGACCATCCCCCCCCCACAACCCTGCCATGACTCCCGACGTTGGTGGAGGCTGTAAAATTCAGCCCACTATATGCAGCTAGTTAGCTATTTGAGATGTGAAAAGCTGAAATCACCTGCACCATCTCCCACTTGTCCGTAACATTTATGATATGCATTCTTTGCCTGCCTACTTTGTGTGGGGAAATGCTGCATAATCTTGGTTTGGCAGATTATCTGACTCTGGCAACTTCCTTTTTCATCTGTTCGTTGGTCATCTGAATGTTGGTCATAGTGCTGATTCTTTGTACTATCTTCTCCCATGCACTCCTGGTGGCTCTTCTGTGGGGTGGATACCTTTAAGTAGGACGTTTTATGAAAGAAAAATTCCCCAGAATTAAACGTGAGATCCTTTGGCGGTTTTGAGTAATTATTTCTTGGTTCTGATCATCTTTTGGCAGCAGGGGGAAAAAAATCACCTCTCCTTTAAATAGCTGCTGATGTCAACGAGGTGCTGTAGTTTCACTCAATACTGGTCAATAAGAGGACCATTCCAGGCCAGGAACTCACTATAAATCTCTAATTAGAAGCCTGGAAATTTAAGACAACTTTGCTACATATCAGGTGAATAGAAAGCCTGCAATGCACAGAACCAGTAAATCTGCCTGATAGAATTTATTGAACACTGTTACAGACAGGTGGGAAATGAAAGGGGCAGTTCCCACTTTTCACCTCTCAACTGACTGAAGACAGTGGGCTGGATTTTGTAGTTGTACCGCAGGCGTGGAAAATAGTGGTTGTCCCCCATGAGACCAGCGCTGCTGGACATGACACGATTCTGCAACGGATGGCCACTTTACATATTCACAGAGGTCGCCCCGCCCTATCACGTAGTGGGGAGGGTTTTGGCGATGCCATTCACGCCGTCGTCGATGCGGAAGCAAGTGCTGGCACCATTTTAAAAAGGCTGCAAGCCCTGCAGACTGTTGAACAAAGTGCAGAGTTACCCCCTTCCCATGCCTCACTATACACAGAGTGCAGAGTTCACCCTTCCCCGCCCCCAACCATCAGCATGCAGAGTTCATTCCTCCCCCCACCACACCCCCGACCCAAGAGTGAATATATAAAGTGGCCCGCTACAGAATTGCAGCGGCACGGCAGTAAGCGTCCCATGGGAGATGGCCGCCATTTACCATGCCCACCCCGGTGGTGGGACTACAAAATCCAGCCCTTGGTTTCTGTCAGGTCACCCAGGTTTCTCTCCCATTGTGTTTTCATAAATAGTTTTTGATGGCATTGACATTGTTACACAATGAGTTTGGATGTTGCTCATTTCTATGCCATCTTGATAAAGTGGTGTTTTTCACACCCATTATCCTCAGTTTGCGTCTGGAGTCTCTGTGTCTGCCAAGTCATTGTTAAACAGCAGGAAGAAACTACAGAAATGGCACAGCAGGCCAGAGGGTGTGCTCCAAGATTTTCCAATGCAGTGCTGGAGGCCTTGGCAGAGGAGGAGAGAGGTCGTCTTCCCTCCAGGGACCAGGAGTCCTTCCAGATAGACACTAAGAAGGCAGTGGGAGCAGGCAGCCTTACAGTCAGCATAAGCTGTCTAGCTCGAAGCACCCGATTACAATGCAGAAAGATGTTTAATGACCTCACATAAGTGCTCAAGGTCACTGACTGCATCTTTAAATATCATATCCTCACACAATACTCAATTCACCACACGCCCTTAACTCGCCTATCAAAAACCACCATCAACTGTGATTGCTACCTCACATTCATAGCCTCATCTCATCCACACCCATTTAGCACAACTGCGAGCCACAAACTCAGACCTCACAGCTTGCACACACTGCCAGCTATTTAACTGTAGCAGGCACATCACCCAAACACATTGCACCCACTCACTGACACACTTCCCTCTCTCTTGAAGGACAAAGTGGTCCATAATAAGCAGCCGCAGCTAAACTGCAGGGTTGGGCACATGTTGCAAATGGTCACCCCCATGAAGGAGACAGTGAACGCCATTATTGGCGTGGCCATCACTGAGGCAGTGACAAGCTGCAGGTCTGAGATCATCGAAGATGATAGTATGTTCCTGCCACCCCTTCCCTCTGCAAGCAGCTTGTCCTCTTCTTTGCTGCCTTTGCACTATCTCCCTCTCTTACTGCCGGCCCAAGGGAACAGTTTCTACGCCACCCATGAGTGGTATCAAGCAGTGTGCCCAGAGCCCTTAAGGTAGCTACCAATGTCTTGCCCACATACAACACCACTCATGGCAGACTTCACCAACTGTAAGCAACTCCTCCAAATAGCCAGCTCTTCCACAAACTCCAGTACAGTCAGTAGAAAGTAATAAGCAAATAACTTGCAAGCTGAATGATAATGCCTCTCTAATTACGTGTGGCTGAAGGTGGGTGAATGCTAATTTGTCTATCTCAGAATATTGTTGTTTGTATTGTTACAACCAGGTGAGAAATGGATCTAGGGGTTCCCTCTCAACCTTTGCTTGGTTTAATCACCGTGTTTTTAGCTCCCCCTCAGTGAACCCTTATTCACTGTTCTCCAATTGTAAGGCAAATAAATCAACCAGACAGGTTTTCTTAGATTTAAACATGAAAGGCAGAAGTTTATTAACCTTAAAACTCTAATTCGGTTAAAACGACTATGAATATGTGACGCACCCATGCTAACATGCATACGCGGTAAACACACATACAAATAGAGACAGAAAAATAGAAAGAATAAAGGGGAAAGTTTGAAGCAATAGCCAGGATTTATTTACTGTCCTTTGAGTTTTTGATTGCAGGTTTGCCGTTTCGTTGGGGCCCAGTGGACGCTTTCAAACTTGTTTCGATGTAGGAGTCTTCTCTCTTAAGGTTTAAGTGTCTTCAGTCGATCTGGAAATTCATGAGACAGAGAGAGCTAGCCAGGAAAGCGGCTCTCTCCTTTCAAGTTCAGTTGCAGTCTGACCCAAACTGTGCTGTGAGCAGTTGAAACAAAACCTGGGCCAGCAGGTTAGTCATGTGACTAGCTGTTTTAACAAGCTCCTGCATTTGTGGAGTCTCCATCTTAGCAGTCACCCTGGAATGCTGGCTTTCTTACACATTCAATGTCTGGTGGTCAAAATCCATTTGGGTTAATTGGATCAGGGAGTCATTCTATTGTCTCCAGGCACCATCTCTTAGCATGCAAAAATGTTTTCCAGCCACTGCTGATCTCTTTAAACAAGTCATCTCTTCCTTCCAGCAACAGTTTAAAATTAATGTTCATATGAGGAAATTAATATGCCTCATTTTTGGCAGGCGGTGTCTTCATGACAGTATGCACCTGTGTCCTGCACTCTATTTGATGTTAGCATTGGGTCAGGGACTCTTGTGAACAAGTTATGCTCAATGTTCTAAGTAGAATATCACTATAGTAGTATGGCTGCATCTCCCTCGTTCCCCTAATCAACCCCCTCCCCCCACCCCCAGCTTTCTCCACATGTAACATGTTGCAATATTGTCCTATCAGCACCAGTAACCCTCTGGTACTTCATTCAATAGGCTATACTTCTAATGAACAGAACTCTGCTGTACACAATCCTCAACCCAGAGCAGAAGGAAATTATGTGCCATCACTGTTACGCTGCTAAGATCTGTTAATTTGGAACAGACCGATTGTCCACCCTTGGACACTCTTCCTCATCTGGGTGGTTGAGTACCATACTACACATTGACTGCATTATCAGGGATGTTACCTGCCCAGTTTAAACACCTACCTGATTTATTAAAACAATTGCTTAGAATATGACTGAAATATATTATCTCATGCTATGAATTCAGTCCTTAGTGGCATATAATTTCAGCTATTTGTTCAAATGTCATTTACTGGGAGTAAGAGATGCAACATAAAAACATTCTCTAATTATAAGTAGGCCCTTATTTAGCTGCTAAATGTTAAGCCCTCTTTTTATATAGGAATTATTGGATGAGAAAACGACCAAGGTCCATCCACCTTTAGTCGTGTGTAGCTAACGTCACATGCAAATCCAGTTAATACTGAACAAACTTTCATGTTACCCATTAAGTGCTGCTTAATATGCACTTAAACCAATAAAAGTAAAGTAACTGAGTGACTTATTGCATGTTAGGTCTGTTTACCTCAAGAATGATTTTCGGAGTGGAGGGGAAAGGTTATACCTGATCCATGAACATTAACTCACAAATGGCTAACCAGTAATCAGTAGGTGTACCATCTGTAATTGTCAGAGAAAGTTAATCAGAACTACATCCTTTGCCAGGAATGGCTCAGTACCTTGGCTTAAAATTAATGGCGGGAGAGTGGGGGGAGTGGAGGGGGGTGGGGTTTCCCTGAGATGATGGGGTAAATTTTATGATTTGCTGGTCTCAGTGCAGAGTTTGGTCAACAGGAGCACATATTGGAATGTTGGAAGTGATGATCAGTGTATCTATTTTGTGGGCTGCATGATTTTCCAAGCATTCTGAATCATAAAATTTACCTAATGTGTAGTTTCCCCAGGTTTCTGACATTGTTTTCAAGCTATCATATCTTAGTGAAGTCATTAACAGACTGGCCAAAAGGCTGAAGACAGAAATAATTCTAGTTACTTCATGACCTTTTGCACCAAACATGTGCATTCAACCAATTCTACAAGATGATGTTGTCATTGCTTGGTGAGTTCATCCCTGGAATTGTGTGACTCCCCTTATTCTTTCAGCTCTTATGCTGATAAATACATATCTACAATATAAGAACAAAAGAAATAGGAACTGGAGTGGACCATATGGTCCCTCGAGCCAGCTCCATCATTTAATATCATCATAGCTGATCTTCTGCCTCAAACCTATTTTCCCACCTGCTTTCCTGAGAGACCAAAAATCTGTCTATCTCAGCCTTGAATAAAGATGAAGTTTCACAACTCTCAGCGGTAGAGAATTCCAAAGATTCACAAACCTGTGAATGAAAAAATTCGTGCCCATCTCAATCCGAAATGAACAACTCCTTATCCTGAGACTGCACCTCTGTGCTATAGATTCCCCAGCAAGGGGAAACAACCTCTCAGTATCTACCCTGTCAAGCCCTTTCAGAATTTTGCATATTTTAATAAGATCACCTCTCATTCTTCTAAATTGCAGAGAGTATAAGCCCAATTTACTCTGCTGCTCATCATAGGACAACCCTCTATCCCAGGAATCAATCTAGTGAATCTTCGCTGTACTGCCTCCAATGCAAGTATAGCCTTCCTTAAATATGGAGACCGAAACTGCACACAGTGCTTCAAGTGTGGTTTCATCAATGCCCCACACAATTTTAGCAAGATTTCCTTATTCTTGTATGCCAATCCTGTTGCAAGAAAGGCCAACATGCCATTTGCCTTTCTAATTGCTTGCTGTACCTGCATGCTAACTTTCTGTGTTCCTTGTATGAGTACAACTAAGTCTCTCAGAACATCAACATCATAGAAACATAGGGACATAGGAAATAGGAGCAAGAGTAGGTGATTCAGCCTATCAAGCCTGCTCTGTCATTCAGATAGATCATGGCTGATCATTTACCTCTACGCTGTTTTTCCCCACTATCCCCATATCCCTTGATGTCATTAGTATCCTGAAATCTATTGATTTCTGTCTTGAACATGCTCAGATTGAGCTTCCACACCTCTCTGGGGTAGAGAATTCCAAAGTTTCACCTCTCTCTGAGTAAATACATTCCTCCTTATCTCAGTCTTAAATGGCCTACCCCTTATTCTGAGACTGCGTAAGAATTTTGCAAGTTTCAATGAGATCAGCTCTCATTCTTCGAAACTCTAGAGAATAGAGGCCCAGTTTCTGCACTCTCTCCTCATAAGACAATCAAGCCATCCCAGGAATCAATTGAGTGAATCTTCATTGCACTCCCTCCATGGCAAGTATACCCTTCCTTAGATAAGGAAACAAAATTTATATACAGTATTTCAGGTGCAGTGTCACCAAAGGTCTATAAAATTGCAGCAAGACATTTTAACTCCTGTACTCAAACCCCCTTGCAATAAAGGCCAACATACCATTTGCCTTCCTAATTGCTTGCTGCACTTGCATACTAGCTTTTAGTGACTCATGAAGAAGGACACCCAGGTCCCTTTGGACATCAATACTTCCAAACCTCTCACCATTTAAGAAATACTCTGCATTTTTGTTTTTTCTACCAAAGTGGATCACTTCACACTTATTCACATTATATTCCAACTGCCATGTTCTTGCCCATTCACTTAGCCTGTCCAAATCACCTTGAAGCCTCCTTGCAACTTCCTCACAACTTACATTCCCACCGAGTTTTGTGTCATTAGCAAATTTGGAAAAATTACATTTGGTGCCTACAACCAAATCATTTATATAGATTGTGAACAGCTGTGGTCCAAGCACGAATCCTTGTGATACCCCACCAATAATAGCCTGCCATCCTGAAAATGACCTGTTTATTCCTACTTTGCTTTCTGTCTGTTAACCGATTCTCAATTCATAGCAATATTTTACCCCCGATCCCATGTGCTCTAATTTTATTTACTAATCTCCTGTGTGGGACCTTAACAAAAGCTTTCTGAAATACACCACATGCACTCGTTATCCTTTACGCTCCAATAACATCCTCAAAAATTTCCAACAGGTTTGTCAAACGTAATTTCCCTGTCATAAATCCACATTGACTCTTCACAATCATATCATTATTTGCCAAATGTTCAATTATTACTTCCTTTTCTAACAGATTCCAGCAATTTCCCTCCAACTGATGTCAAAATAACAGGCCCGTCTAAGAGCGAAGACCAAAGTACGGAAAATCCTCATCAGGGAACTCCTCTTTGCTGACGATGCTGCACTAACATCTCACACTGAAGAGTGTCTGCAGAGACTCATCGACAGGATTGCGGCTGCCTGCAACAAATTTGGCAAAACCATCAGCCTCAAGAAAACGAACATCATGGGACAGATCATCAGAAATGCTCCATCCATCAATATTGGCGACCACACTCTGGAAGTAGTTCAAGATTTCACCTACCTAGGCTCAACTATCACCAGTAACCTGTTTCTCGATGCAGAAATCAACAAGCGCATGGGAAAGGTTTCAACTGCTATGTCCAGACTGGCCAAGAGAGTGTGGGAAAATGGTGCACTGACACGGAACACAAAAGTCCGAGTGTATCAAGCCTGTGTCCTCAGTACCTTGCTCTATGGCAGTGAGGCCTGGACAACGTATGTCAGCCAAGAGCGACGTCTCAATTCATTCCATCTTCGCTGCCTCCGGAGAATCCTTGGCATCAGGTGGCAGGACCGTATCTCCAACACAGAAGTCCTCAAGGTGGCCAGCATCCCCAGCATATACACCCTACTGAGCCAGCGGCGCTTGAGATGGCTTGGCCATGTGAGCCACATGGAAGATGGCAGGATCCTGAAGGACACATTGTACAGTGAGCTCGTCATTGGTATCAGACCCACCAGCCGTCCATGTCTCCGCTTTAAAGACATCTGCAAACGCGACATGAAGTCCTGTGACATTGCTCACAAGTCGTGGGAGTCAGTTGCCAGCGATCGCCAGAGCTGGCGGGCAGCCATAAAGGCGGGGCTCGAGTGTGGTGAGTCAAAGAGACTTAGTAATTGGCAGGATAAAAGACAGAAGTGCAATGGGACAGCCAACTGTGTAACAGCCCCGACAACCAATTTTATCTGCAGCACCTGTGGAAGAGGCTGTCACTCTAGAATTGGCCTTTATAGCCACTCCAGGCACTGCTTCACAAACCACTGACCACCTCCAGGCGCTTACCCATTGTCTCTCGAGTCAAGGAGGCCAAAGAGGAAGAGGAATACTAAATTTAAAATAGCTCGAACTCTTGTTGGTTCCTCACCATGCTGCTCCAGAAACTCATCTCGTACACACCCCAGGAATTCATCCTTCACAGTATTTGTGCTAATTAGGTTTATCTAGTCTATATGTAAATTGAAGTCACCCATTATTACTGTATTGCCAATGCTACACCTCTAATTTCCTGATTTATACCCTGCCCAACATTACCACTACAGTATGGTGGCCTATAAACAACACCCACCAGTGGTTGCTGCCCCTTGCTGTCTCTTAGCTCCACCCTAACTGATTCTACATTTTACTCCTTTGATCTAAGATCCTCTCCCACTAATATACTGATCTTGGCCCTTATTAACAGCAATACCACCTCCTTTTCCGCTCTGCCTATCCTTCATAAATGACGGATATCCTTGAATATTCAGTTTCCAGTTCTTGTCACCCTGTAACCACATCTCTGTAATTAAATCATATCCATGGACCTCTATTTGTGCTTTAATCATCTACCTTGTTGTGAATGCTGCATGCATTCAGATAGAGTGCCCTTAACTTTTATTATTCCTCATTCTCATCTTATTTCATGTTTGCCTTCATTTTGTCTGTCTTCTAATTTTGCGTACTACTTTTCTACTTCTTGTTACCAGTTTTGCTTCCCTCCAATCTGAGCTCCCTCTCAGGTTCCCAGCTCCCTGCCCCAATCTAGTTTAAACCCTCTCCAACAGCACGAGCAAATCTCCCTGAGTGCATGTTAGACCCAATCCTGCTAAGGTGCAATCCATCCATCTTGTACAGGTTCCACCTGCCCCAGAACAGGTCCCAATGCCTCAGAAATCTGATGCCGTCCCTCCTGCACCAATTCTCCAGCCACGTGTTCAATCGCTCAGTCCTCCTATTCCTATGCTCAGTCGCACATGGCACCAGCAGTAATCATGAGATTACTGCTTTTTAATTTCTTTCGTAACTCCCTAAACTCTGCTTTCAGGACTTCATCCCTCTTCCTACTTATTTTTTTTTTTATTCATTCATGGGATGTGGGCATCGCTGGCCAGGCCAGCATTTATTGCCCATCCCTAATTGCCCTTTAGAAGGTGATGGTGAGCTGCCTTCTTCAACCGCTGCAGTCCATTTGGGGTAGATATACCCACAGTGCTGTTAGGAAGGGAGTTCCAGGATTTTGACCCAGCGACAATGAAGGAACGGCGATATAGTTCCAAGTCAGGATAGTGTGTGACTTGGAGGGGAACTTGCAGGTGGTGGTGTTCCCATGTATTTGCTGCCCTTGTCTTTCTAGTTGTAGAGGTCATGGGTTTGGAAGGTGCTGTCTAAGGAGCCTTGGTGCATTGCTGCAGTGCATCTTGTAGATGGTACACGCCACTGTGCGTCGGTGGTGGAGGGAGTGAATGTTTGTAGATGGGGTGCCAATCAAGCGGGCTGCTTTGTCCTGGATGGTGTCGAGCTTCTTCAGTGTTGTTGGAGCTGCACCCATCCAGGCAAGTGGAGAGTATTCCATCACACTCCTGACTTGTGCCTTGTAGATGGTGGACAGGCTTTGGGGAGTCAGGAGGTGAGTTACTCGTCTCAGGATTCCTAGCCTCTGACCTGCTCTTGTAGCCACGGTATTTATATGGCTACTCCATTTCAGTTTCTGGTCAATGGTAGCTCCTAGGATGTTGATAGTGGGGATTCAGCGATGGTAATGCTGTTGAATGTCAAGGGGAGATGGTTAGATTCTCTCTTGTTGGAGATGGTCATTGCCTGCACTTGTGTGGTGTGAATGTTACTTGCCACTTATCAGCCCAAGCCTGGATATTGTCCAGGTCTTGCTGCATTTCTACATGGATTGCTTCAGTATCTGAGGAGTCACGAATGGTGCTGAACATTGTGCAATCATCAGCGAACATCCCCACTTCTGACCTGATGATTGAAGAAAGGTCATTGATGAAGCAGCTGAAGATGGTCGGGCCTAGGACACGACCCTGAGGAACTCCTGCAGTGCTGTCCTGGAGCTCAGATGATTGACCTCCAACAACCACAACCATCTTCCTTTGTGCTCGGTATGACTCCAGCCAGCAGAGGGTTGTAATGAGGTCATTACAAGGCTGTAATGAGATCAGGAGCTGAGTGACCCTGGCGGAACCCAAACTGAGCGTCACTGAGCAGGTTATTGCTAAGCAAGTGCCGCTTGATGGCACTGTTGATGACACCTTCCATCACTTTACTGATGGATGGGAGCAGGCTGATGGGGCGGTAATTGACCGGATTGGACTTGTTCTGCTTTTTGTGTACAGGACATACCTGGGCAATTTTCCACATTGCAGGGTAGATGCCAGTGTTGTAGCTGTACTGGAACAGCTTGGCTAGGGGCGCGGCAAGTTCTGGAGCACAGGTCTTCAGCACTATTGCCGGAATATTGTCAGGGCCCATAGCCTTTGCAGTATCCAGTGCCTTCAGTTGTTCCTTGATATCACGCGGAGTGAATCGAATTGGCTGAATTCTGGCATCTGTGATGCTGGGGACTTCAGGAGGAGGCCGAGATGGATCATCAACTCGGAACTTCTGGCTGAAGATTGTTGCAAACGCTTCAGCCTTATCTTTCGGACTGATGTGCTGGGCTCCCCCATCATTGAGGATGGGGATATTTGTGGAGCCACCTCCTCCAGTTAGTTGTTTAATTGTCCACCACCATTCACGGCTGGATGTGGCAGGACTGCAGAGCTTCGATCTGATCCGTTGGTTATGGGATCGCTTAGCTCTGTCTATCGCATGCTGCTTACGCAGTTTGGCACGCAGATAGTCCTGTGTTGTAGCTTCACCAGGTTGACACCTCATTTTGAGGTATGCCTGGTGCTACTCCTGGCATGCCCTCCTGCATGCTTCATTGAACCAGGGTTGGTCTCCTGGCTTGATGGTAATAGTAGAGTGGGGGATGTGCCGGGCCATGAGGTTACAGATTGTGTCAACATAACCCCTGTTTAAAGTATTTAAAAGGGTACCCAGTATCACTCCAGATTTATATTACAGTTGCATTGACATCAAATTGACTTTAGAGGACATTTGCAGTACAAATGAATTCTGGGACTAAATGAGTCCAGAAGCAATAACTTGTCAACTTTAGTGGAGATCCAGTTTGTAGACAAAAGCTTTATTCAAAGGCATTGCTGCAACTAAATAGAATAAGGTCACCATTAAATATGCAATGGGAAAGATGCACTTGAGTGCATTTCCAATGATGGTTTTTATAGCCAATATCTGACATTGGAATATGTAGAGAGTTCAAATTTCTCACATACCTTACCCTAGTATTATGCTGGTTGATGGACATGTATTACTTTTTGAAGATTTATTTCACGTTTCCAAAACTGGAAGTGATTTTTTGAAAGTTAATATTTTACAGCTTTTCCATAGTTTCATGAGTTCAGTTAGCTGTCATGAAAGGACTCAATCTGCAAGGAAGCATCTGAAGCGAATAATAACATGGAATAGATTTTTTCTGCAAAAGATAGAGCTTCATTTTGAGAAGATAACAAATGACAGGTTAATCTTGACTGTTGCTGTTAGGGCTATTTGAGTAGAATGACACAGTACTATGAATATGTAATATGGTAAACCATTCGAAGACCACCTTCTGTTTTTGATATGTTAATTTACCAGTAGTGTTAACTTCAACTATCCTCATGCAAATTAACTAGTGAACAATTTAAAATGACCCTCTTCATTTTTTTCTAACAGCCCAGATGTATTTTTCGGAAGGAATTATTGGGGAGGCGGGGGCATAATGGTAATGCCACTGGACTAGTAATACAGTGGCCCAGGCTAATATCCTGGGAATAAAAACAAGAAATGCTGGAAATACTCAGCATGTCTGGCAGCATCTGTGGAGAGAGAAGCAGACCCTTCACCAGAACTGACCTGAAATGTTAACTCGTTTTTATTTCAGATTTCCAGTATCTGCTGTATTTTGCTTTTACTATAATACCCTGGGGACATGGGTTCAAATCCCACTCAGGCAGCTGGTGGAATTTAAATTCAATTAATTAACACATTTAATTAATTTTTAAAATCTGGAATTGGAAGCTAGTCTCAGTAATCGTGCAATGAAACTATCATCAATTGTCGTAAAAACTCATCTGGTTCACTCATGTCCTCTGGAGAAGGAAATCTGCTGTCCTTACCTGGTCTGGCCGACATGTGACTCCAGACCCAAAGCAATGTGGTTGACTCTTAACTGCCCTCTGAAATGGCCTAGCAAGCTACTCAATTGTCAAGAGCAATTAGGGATGGGCAACAAAATGTTGGCCTTGCCAGTGACACCCACATTCCATGTAAGAATTTAAAAAAGCAATTTACCAAATTCCAAATGCTATTAAGCATGATTCAGGAGATACATGCTTTATATTTTAGTGCAATAAATTACCAAAAAAAGAAGTATTTGAACACGTGCGTATCATTTTCCTTGGTACATTTCAAATGCTGGGGTAAAAGTTCACTTAAAATACAAATAAAAAATAGAAAGTTGTCAAGGATTTTGGAAAGCCGAAAAATTTCAAAAAAGTGGCAAGGTTGAAAGTGATCGATACATGATGTCGAGGGACAAGGATGGGTGTGCATGAGTGAAGCCTTATCGGTGCAAGACAGAGTTGAACCACTGATCTTTTTAATTCTATGAAATTATTATTAAACCTTTTACAATATCAGCCAGTATACAAGCATATTAACTAAATAGAAACTAGGCGAAAAAAACATATACTTGTATTTTCAGACAGCATTTGACAAATTTCCACAAAGGCATTTAATAGCTGTGGTAATGTCTCAGCAAAGGTGGTGAAAAAATTAAGGAAGCTTAGCTTGTTTCTTTGGAAGAGGCACTTTGAGATGTCCTCATTTAAATTTAAAAAGATAATTAAGGGAATTGACAAAAATTGATCCATTCAAATTGTACACAAAGAATTTGAATCCCAGAGAATGCAAGTTAAAAATTGAAAAGTTCGGAGACGTTGAATGTACTTTTGGGAAAGTTTGGCAAAGCAAATAAAGGCAGAGAGAAGATAGATAAAAGTTCAAGAGGAAATGCATTCTGCTTCTTCAGAGATGAAGGATCAAGGGATATTATCACAAGGCTTGCGGAAAATGAACGTGTTTGGGTACAATGGACATTTCCTCTTAAAAATTCTTATGCACTTCTGTTCTTATGATACAGATTATTTTAACAAATGATCTTATATAAAAAAGGTGATATTATGAAGAAACCTAAAAATCAATTTGTGATGAAACACAGAAAGCTCCAATAATGAGCTAATTTACAGATCCTGCACCGAATTGCCAATATCTCATACCGAGAGAGAGAAATGGATAGGAGATCACTGAGACCTTATGCTTCAACCAGTTGTCCAGGTGGAATTTTAACAGCCATAAATAGGTGGGTTGGGATCAGGTCAGAAGTTAAATCTCAAACCCAACCCCAACCTGCCCATTACCAGGTTTGACAGAGGCAGAACATGGAATGGGCAGCCACCCCGCTCCCAGGAGGCAGGTTGGAAAATTAATTATATTACTGAGGATGACAGCCTCAGATTTAACTTGATTTGCAGAGTTTACATTTGGTGGCTGTGTTTCCCAGCCTCGGAAAACTTAACAGCTGTTGGGCGGCAAGGTCAGCTTTGGGGAGATGGCAAGTGCCTTTATACCATTGCTTGTGGGCTAGGAGGAGCAGGAGTGCTTCTGCCTGGCCCTGCAAGCTCCTCCCTCACATCAGACACCCACTGCCTCATACAAAGTCCCGTAATATTGGACTCTGGGGTCAGGGATTGGACAGCCCCTCCTCCTAGAATCAGGGATTGGATCCCCCAGGATCAGATCGCCCACCACCCCTCAATACCACCCCCCCACCCCACCAAGTCAGGGATCACACCCTTGCCCCTCCAGATAAGATCCCCCTCTCCCTCTCCCCCTCCCACTGTGGTCATAGATTGGACCAACTCTCTCCTGCAGCCTGCTCTGAAGCCATGTTTGTGAATCAGGCTGCCCTCCAGGTGGGGAACCAGTCAATGACAAAAAACGCATGATGAGGATCTAAAACTCCACAACATGTGGGAAAACACGGACTTTTGGGTACTCTGTCGAAAGCTCCACTATGTCTGCTAGCCCACACACCACCGCCCCACCTTCCCCCATCCCCCTGCCCCTTATGTAACCAGCCCCTCAGCCCCTGCTAATATCGAGACCTACATCATTATGTTACAGTACACAACTTAGCTAGTTAATCAGGCAGATTGTTTCATTTGTGAATTTGATAGTTACTTTAGTCTCTCATCTGCAACTCTTTTGATCAGGTCTTGAGTATATCATTGACACCTTCCCAAAGTCTACTCATGGTCATCCTCACAGGATTGACAAAACTTCCTTGAGTTCTGCCATGGTAACATAAAATAGCCCTATGAATGATCAATATCCCGAACCCTACTTCAAATAATATTCAGAGTATACATTTAAAGGTAATCAATGGTAAAGTTAACTGCTAACCATTTCTGTTTAACTATATGCAAATATAGTCTCAACTCATTCCATCTTCGCTGCCTCCGGAGAATCCTTGGCATCAGGTAGCCGGACCGCATCTCCGATGCAGAAGTCCTCGAGGCAGCCAACATCCCCAGCATATGCACCCTACTGAGCCAGTGGTGCTTGAGATGGCTTGGTCATGTGAGCTGCATGGAAGATGGTAGGATCCCCAAGGATGCAGTGTACAGCGAGCTCATCACTGGTATCAGACCCACCGGCTGTCCATGTCTCCGCTTTAAAGATGTCTGCAAACGCGACATCAAGTCCTGTGACATTGATCACAAGTCATGGGAGTCAGTTGCCAGTGATCACCAGAGCTGGTGGACAGCCATAAAGGGGCTAAAGAGTGGCGAGTCAAAGAGACTTAGCAGTTGGCAGGAAAAAGGACAGAAGTACAAGGAGAGAGCCAACTGTGTAACAGCCCCGACTACCAATTTTATCTGCAGCGCCTGTGGAAGAGTCTGTCACTCTAAAACTCGCCTTTATAGCCACTCCAGGTGCTGCTCCACAAACCACTGATCACCTCTAGGCACTTACCCATTGTCTCTTGAGACAAGGAGGCCAAAGAAAAAAAGAAAAAGAAGAAAAATATACAAATATCAGTTACTTTTCTCCGTTGGAATTTTGTGAAGGATAGTGGCATTTTGCATCACTCCTGCTTCCTTAATGGTAGTGAACTATTTTTAAAAAGGCTACATTTAGTAACACCACAAATCCTGGCCAGAATGAAGATGACTGGGTATTTCCCTGTCAATCACAGCTGAACACCGCATTAATGTAAATAACTGGGATTATTTAATGCACGTAATTTGTGTTACGTAAGGCTTGTCCACTTACTACATTTTGCTGGAGAAATAATTCTGCTTTTATTGAGACATTGGTCATGAGTTTAGTTTTCTGTAGTGCTGAGAGATTCTGTTTAATTAGACTGTGCTGTGAAATGATACTGTTTGCTACAATTCCTGCTGTAAGTCCCACCCCACCTCTAACTCATTGACTGAAACAGTGATGTCAATATTCATTCTGTTTTTTAAAAAAACACAATGTGAAGTTAATGCTGCAAGATGGACCTATGTCCTGCACTTTTACTCTGAACTATGTTGCATATTTACTGCAGCTTTCTCCTTAGGTCCTCATTGCCTTATGTGAATACGTAACATGTGACTTGTTTTGTGTTATCTCTGCCTGCCCCTTTAATAAATTCTAAAATGTAGTGTAATAGGTTGGTTGACCAGAAATCGATTTTAAAAACTCTTTTCAAGATCACATTATATTTCATAATGAATCTGATTCATTCTAAAAATGTCAGTGACAGGAAATATATGGCAACTGAGCATTAAGGAGCATATCTATCTTGCACAGAAAATGGAGCAGGATTGTATGTTGTGCTGATTTAGTCAGGTTGAGCCCTTAAACATTTTTACTAATGGTATTTTGTTACACATTATTACTTTGATTAACTATCTGCAAAATGTAAGTTTGAGGTAATTACTCTGAGAGTATGGTTAATGCAAGAATAACTATGCCACTCTAAAGTGTTACCACAGATGGGATGATTATAATTGAATAACTAATGTGTGTCTGCCAGTGTGTTGACCTAAGTGATCAGACTCTTATACCTAGTCTGACAAGATGGAAACATTCACCCAATGATGTTCAATATGTGATGAGCTGGTTAGAATTGGAAGTGTCTGAAGGGGAAACATGTCAATACACAGCATGACCTGTCAGAGTAACAACGATTTCCTCTCTGTGCGAGACATCACATATGAAACAGATGATTTCAGCAACAAAAAATGTGCAAGCTGCACAGTTCATCTTTACACCTTGATTAAGAATGCTCTTTTCCCATAAATTTCTGTTGACAAGCTGCAGTGGTAGCATCTTAACATAACGGTGCACAAGAATCAAGCACTATTTCATTGATATTAGTAAGTTCTGTTCATTGCAAGATCATTGCTAACTGACGAGGTTAACTACTTTCTAAAATAATGGCCTAGGACATCCTGGAAACACATCAATAGTAACATTTCATTGTAGAAGCTCCAGGAATAATGGTGTCAGTGAGTTTTGCTATTAATTATGCAGCACCATAAATCATAGACAGCCATCCCCCTGGATCCCCCCATTAGCCATTCTTTCTACCTCATTGCGGGAGGCCTGCAAGTCCACATCCTTAAAGCTCATGGCCGTTACCTTCGCCTTTTCCTTACTCTGTGACATATCTGTGGAAAAGAGGATGTGCCGAAACGGAAATTTGACTGTATAATGCTTTATCACAATTTTTAACTAAAATTAGCTTTTTAAAATTGATTTAAGCTGATTTCAGTACGTGGAGTTCATGAACCTCCCAATGTCAAGCCTC
Source organism: Heterodontus francisci (assembly GCF_036365525.1). NCBI lineage: Eukaryota > Metazoa > Chordata > Chondrichthyes > Heterodontiformes > Heterodontidae > Heterodontus > Heterodontus francisci. The sequence goes on from NC_090385.1 coordinate 70,906,240, forward strand.
TCTCTGACGTATGGGGCCAATTTGAATGTTATAAAATGGGCAGGTTTGGGTCAAAAGGTAACATTTTAAAAATCAGATTCCTGACCCAAAACCATCTCCATCTTACCCATTTACAACTTTAACTGAGGCGGGAAGGTGGGTAGGTAGACTCAAAAGTGGCGGATTGGTAATTTAAATAATAATAATCTGGATGCGAACCTTATTGTCATTCAGCTTTTCAGCTTTAACTCTGATCGGCCAGGTTGCCTGAGCTTTGGGGTACCTGGCAGCAAAATCCAGATGAGGACTTGGTGGATCCAGGCGCTGAGTGCCTTTACACCTACCTCCTGGATCCAGTGTGCCTGCCTGAAGAACCCCCACCACCGGGCACCCATCTCCGCTGACCTTCCCACGAGCCCTCCCATCAAATCCCTCCACCAACCAGGCATCCAACCTCCCCATATAAGGCCTCTTATCTGCCCTGCAGGCCTTTGACTGCACCCGCTAGACCTCTGATCCTCACCAACAGGCCTCTGCTTCCCCCTGTCCACACCTCCGACCTCCCCACTCCGCTAGACCTCCGTACCCCCCACCAGGCCTCTGATTCTACCCGCCTAGGCCTCCGAGATCCTCCCCAGGACCCCGACCTCTGCTGCCCAGGTCTTCAATCCCCCACACTAACCTCCCACCACCAAAACTCCCAACATCCCCCCACTCCCCCAACACCTTGGAATTGGCAGCCAACCCGATTGGTCCCACCCCCGTCTTCTTATCAACTCACCTTTCCTCGTTCCAAGTTCACATTCTCCACTCCACCCACAGCCTGCCCTATCATCCACCTGGCGTGGGCTTACCTGGTCCTGCAGTCTTCACCAACTGGCTCCCTACCCAACTGGAAGCCAAGCCACTCAATCAGACTTAGCTTCCAGGTAGGGAACTGACCAATAGACACATTGGTCACATGCACACGCTGTGGTAAAACTCCACGGTGTGTAGGGAAATACTGACTTCTGGGTTTCACATGACTTTTGGACCACTGCCCCTCCCCCAGCCCCACCCCCCCTGATCCCAGCGGGTCAAGTAAGTAAAATTTCAGCCCAAGGTGCCTGTTTTCAGCCTTATCTCGTGCCATGTGGTTGGTCTGTGAAGGTAAAACATTGGCTGCGCAAATGAGATCCCTGATCTGTCATTCATGTGCCGTAGTCAAATCGGTATTCCTGGAAATGTTGGCATAAGGATTACAACAACAATGGCTTGCATTTATATCGCAACTTTTTTGTAGTTAAACTACCAAGGTGCTTCACAGGAATGCTATCAAACAGAATTTGGTACACTGAGCCACATATTGGGATAGGTGATCAAAAGATTGGTCAAAGAGGTAAGTTTCAAGGAACATCTTAAAGGAGGAGAGAGAGGTAGCGAGGTGGAGAGATTTAGGGAGGGAATTTCAGAGCTTAGGACCGAGGCAACCGAAAGCATTGCTGCCAATGGAGGAGTGCTGAAAATCAGGGATGCACAAGAGGCCGGACTTGGAGGAGAGCTGAGTTCTTGGAGGGTTATTGTTGGGCTGGAGGAGGCTACAGAGAGAGGAAGGGGTTTGATATGGTGAGATTTACGGTGTGTATCATATAATGTGCTCTTCCAGGAAATTCCGTGCTAATATCTGATATCCAAACTTCAACTCACAACTTCAATTGGCATGGTGGGTAAATTCATTGTGCGGTGAGACAACGAACCATGCAGACGAAGAAGGACCTGATTTTAAATTCTGACATCAGCGGAGTTAGCAAATTTCTGTCAAAAATGATAGTGGAATTGTCATTAGTCTTTCTTTGGCCTCCTTATCTCGAGAGGCAATGGGTAAGTGCCTGGAGGTGGTCAGTGGTGTGTGGAGCAGCACCTGGAGTGGCTATAAAGGCCAATTCTAGAGTGACAGGCTCTTCCACAGGTGCTGCAGAAAAATTTGATTGTCGGGGCTGTTACACAGTTGGCTCTTCCCTTGCGCCTCTGTCTTTTTTCCTGCCAACTATTAAGTCTCTTCGACTCGCCACACTTTAGCCCCGCCTTTATGGCTGTCCGCCAGCTCTGGCGAACGCTGGCAACTGACTCCCACGACTTGTGATCAATGTCACAGGATTTCATGTCGCGTTTGCAGACGTCTTTAAAGCGGAGAGATGGACGGCCGATGGGTCTGATACCAGTGGCGAGCTCGCTGTACATTGTGTCTTTGGGGATCCTGCTATCTTCCATGGGGCTCACATGGCCAAGTCATCTCAAGCGCCGCTGACTCAATAGTGTGTATAAGCTGGGGATGTTGGCCGCCTCAAGGACTTCTGTGTTGGAGATACGGTCCTGCCACCTGATGCTAAGTATTCTCCGGAGGCAGCGAAGATGGAATGAATTGAGACATCGCTCTTGGCTGACATACGTTGTCCAGGCCTCGCTGCCATAGAGCAAGGTATTGAGGACACAGGCTTGATACACTCGGACTTTTGTGTTCCGTGTCAGTGCACCATTTTCCCACACTCTCTTGGCCAGTCTGGACATAGCAGTGGAAGCCTTTCCCATGCGCTTGTTGATTTCTGCATCTGGAGACAGGTTACTGTTGATAGTTGAGCCTAGGTAGGTGAACTGTTGAACCACTTCCAGAGCGTGGTCACCAATATTGATAGATGGAGCATTTCTGACGTCCTGCCCCATGATGTTCGTTTTCTTGAGGCTGATGGTTAGGCCAAATTCATTGCAGGCAGCCGCAAACCTGTCGATGAGATTCTGCAGGCACTCTTCAGTGTGAGATGTTAAAGCAGCATCGTCAGCAAAGAGGAGTTCCCTGATGAGGACTTTCCGTACTTTGGACTTCACTCTTAGACGGGCAAGGTTGAACAACCTGCCCCCTGATCTTGTGTGGAGGAAAATTCCTTCTTCCGAGGACTTGAACGCATGTGAAAGCAGTAGGGAGAAGAAAATCCCAAAAAGTTTGGGTGCGAGAACACAGCCCTGTTTCACGCCACTCAGGATATGAAAGGGCTCTGATGAGGAGCCACCATGTTGAATTGTGCCTTTCATATTGTCATGGAATGAGGTGATGATACTTAGTAACTTTGGTGGGCATCCAATCTTTTCTAGTAGTCTGAAGAGACCACGTCTGCTGACGAGGTCAAAGGCTTTGGTGAGATCAATGAAAGCAATGTAGAGGGGCATCTGTTGTTTGTGGCATTTCTCCTGTATCTGACGAAGGGAGAACAGCATGTCAACGGTCGATCTCTCTGCACGAAAGCCACACTGTGCCTCAGGGTAGATGCGCTCAGCCAGCTTCTGGAGCCTGTTTAGAGCGACTCGTGCAAAGACTTTCCCCACTATGCTGAGCAGGGAGATTCCACGGTAGTTGTTGCAGTCACCTCGGTCACCTTTGTTTTTATAGAGGGTGATGATATTGGCATCGCGCATGTCCTGAGGTACTGCTCCCTCGTCCCAGCACAGGCATAGCAGTTCATGTAGTGCTGAGAGTATAGCAGGCTTGGCACTCTTAATTATTTCAGGGGTAATGCTTTCCTTCCCAGGGGCTTTTCCGCTGACTAGAGAATCAATGGCATCACTGAGTTCCGATTTGGTTGGCTGTATGTCCAGCTCATCCATGACTGGTAGAGGCTGGGCTGCCTTGAGGGCAGTCTCAGTGACAACATTCTCCCTGGAGTACAGTTCTAGGTAGTGCTCAACCCAGCGGTCCATTTGTTTTCATTGGTCAGTGATTATGTCTCCTGATTTATATTTGAGGGGGGCGATCTTCTTGATGGTTGGCCCAAGACCTCTCTTAATGCCATCATACATTCCTCTGATGTTTCCGGTGTCTGAGGCCAGCTGAATATGACTGCATAGGTGTTGCCAGTAGTCGTTTGCGCAGCGCCTGGCTGTTCTTTGTGCAGTGCTTCTGGCTGCTTTAAGTGCTATGGATATTAACTTGCTGGGGGCTTTCTTGTAGTTCAACAGTGCAATGCGCTTAGTGGCTATGACAGGTTCCAGCTCTTCATTATGAGATTGAAACCAGTCTGCATTTCTCTTCGCACTTTTGCCATAGGTGGTCAAAGCTGACTAATAGATGGCGTCTCTGATGTGGGCCCACTTGGTCTCAGCATCCCCTGTGGGAGTGTTTTGAAGGGCTGACACAAGTGAATTTAGAAATTTTTGTAACAGCTGTGGGTGAGAAATTCTGCTTGTGTTGATGCGCGGGTGGCCCTTCTGCATGGAATGATGCAACTTCTTTGGTCTGAGTCTAACCTTGCTGCACACCAGGGAGTGATCGGTGTCACAGTCCGCACTGTGGAAGCTGTGTGTGATTTGAACACTGTTTAAGGCGGCTCGCCTTGTGACAATGAGGTCTAGCTGGTGCCAACGACGTGATCTTGGGTGCCTCCATGAAACCTGGTGACAGGGTTTAGTGTGAAAGAATGAGTTGGTGATGCAGAGGTTATGACAGGTACACAACTCAAGCAGTCTCTGACCGTTCTCATTCATCCTTCCAACGCCATAGCGCCCAAGGCAGGAAGGCCATGAGTCATGGTCGGCCCCAACACTGGCATTAAAATCCCCCAGCAGGAATAGGTGTTCGGTGTTGGGGATGCTGCTAATGATGTTATGGAGTTCCTCGTAGAACTGATCTTTAGCTTCAGGTGGGGAGCAGAGTGTTGGAGCATAGATGCTGAGTAGGTGTACTGGGCCAGAGGTGGTGAGCAGTCGGATGGACAGTATGCGTTCCGAGCCATTTGAGGGAGGCTCTATCATGCTGAGCAAGGAGTTTCTGATGGCGAAGCCCACTCCATGCTGTCTTGGTTCTTCAGGATCCCTGCCCTGCCAGAAGAAGGTGTAGTCTTGCTCTTAGTATTCTCAGGTAAAGAAGAAGATGCATTATTTGGGGATCCTGATCAATATCCAGTAACTGCTTCTGGAAGCACAGAGATGTCAATTGATGGTTGATTCACATTTTTGGTCTGATAAACCCCACAGTCAAATAGCCCACTGAGTCACTTTCCAGCCTCAGTTATAAAAAACCGAGTTGAGGCAGCTAAAGGTTGTAGCTCCCTATGGAGCCATATCCCTTGCCATAAAGGAGTATGTGATTCACAGTTAGGATGAAGTTGGCTGTGTGTCATTAGAAGGTTTTATGGATATAATTTATCATATGGATGACAAGCATATAATGCAGAAGTAGAAATTCCACCTGTACCAACAGTATAAACATTGTAAAGAAATCCAAAAAGAACTCCTCACCTTGCTGCAGTTGTCACGACAGATTTTATTCTGCCGTGATAGAATGTTTCCATTTAGAAGGGAGCTTTTGGAATTTATTGGTATAATTAGTAATCCAGTGAGCTGTACAAGAAGTTACTGCTTTGAGTTTGTGCTTTCCAAAATTTATGACATCATGATTTCCCAAAAGAAATCCAATAACTAGACAAAACAATCCTCTCTCCATAAAAAGTTACATTTTACAACAAAAGTACAATAAAAGACAAGCCATAATTAGAGTTAATGCGGGCAAAATTCGATAGCCTGCGAAAATGGGCACATGTCTGATGCAGACATAGCGCAAACTTAATGCTGCCTTATATGATTATAGCATGTCGTCATTTCTCCTGCTCTCCGCTTCCTGCACCAAGACCTACAGTGCTGCACCAAAGAAACGCGCAAGCTGCTGACTAGCTGTACACCTCAGCAGGGAGCTCAAGTTCATGTGAAGCTCACACTACTTAAAGTCAGCCTGCACATCTTAAAGGGGAGGCACATGCTGGTTGGAGCAGGTGCTAGAAGTGTCGAAAGACATTCTGAGCTGGAAGAACATTGACTACAGTGCAACAGGGCAGAGAGCGTGCTCCAAGTTTCTCTGGTGCAGCACTGGAGATCTTGGTGCAGGAAGCGGAAAGCAGGAGAAATGTTCTCTATCCACAGGGCCAGGAAGCCCTCCAGACAAACTCTAAGAAGGCAAGGAATGGGAGTAGATATTCATTGTGGTCAATGCAAACAGTGTACCCCTGAGGACCTGGATGCAGTGCCACAAGAAGTTAATGAGCTCACGCAAATGGTCAAAGCAATGAGCTCATCACCAAATGCCATATTCTTAAAACTGACCAGTAGCTTCTGCCATTGCTCAATCCACCACCACACAATTCACTCATCTACCAACAATCTCTATCAATCATGACTCATACCTCACATTCATAGCTTCACCTCACCCTCTTACATTGAGCACTGCTGCAAGCCTCACACCCACATCTCACAGCTTGCACACATTGCCAACTATTCAACTATGACAGCCACATCAACCAAACACTTTGTACTGCACTCACTGACACACTTCCTTCTCTCTTGCAGGGCAAAGTGATGCATAACTGGAGGTAGCAGTACCTAACTGGCAGGGAACAGACATGGTTGCATGTGCTCACCCCACTGGAGGAGATGGTGCTCGCCATCATTATAGTGGCCATGACTGAGGCCAGAGGGGCTGAAACCATTGAAGATGATGGTATCCTCATATCTAATCCACCTTCTCATATTCCACTTTTCCCTCATCCTACAATATCTTCTGATTTACAAGCTGTACATGGTGTAAGCATGCACCTATTGCTTTCCCTCTCCCCTCACCACGACCCTACGCTTGTGTCTTTCTCCTTTCAGATAACCAAAAACTGCAACCTGGACAGGCAGTGGTGGAAGAGCAAGAGATGGAAGAACAGGAAGACAGCGAGAAGACTTGTGAACCCAACAATGATGGCTGATCTCTCAGCTTCCATTGCAACATAAGCAGAAGCTACCCAACATCTGGGTGCTACAGTGGAAATTCAGTCATCTGTAATGCAAAGTCAGCTGACACGGCTACCATCGTAGTTGCAGATATCAATGTGCAAAGGGGCTTGCAGGACTTCACAGCAGTCCAGCAATCTGTCTTCCTACAGGTTACTAAGATTAATGAGGTGCCACCTGGTGAGATTAGCAGTGGCACCATGGAGCACACCATGCTGCCCCCTCTTAAGATGACAACATTCGTGTTCCCACCACTGCCACTCTGTCAGTGCCTTTGCTGTTGCCTGTCAGCCAGCCAGCTCAGACTGCTGCTGCCCATGTTGAGCTGGTGCAGTCAGAAGCTGGGCCTTCTAGACCCAAAGCTGCTTGAGGTCGTCCTGCAAGGCCATCTGCAGTCTCCTCCACTGAAAATCAGCAGCCTTCCACTATCCATGATGCAACAACTGGAGTAGCACTGCATAGGAGCACGAGAATAGAGAAAGGCACCCGCTAGACAGACACTAAGGGAATGCACAAGGGTGAAGAGCTGATTTGTGTATGGAATGTTGGATGGTTTGATTTACAAAGTTGGTTTTGAATGTTTTCTGGTGGCTTTTTTTTTCAGCACTGTGGCAAAGAGGAATGCTGTGATAGAATCAGAGGAAAGGGAAGGCGTGTGACTCTTGGTGAATGGGGAGTTGGGTTGTGCTCACTGGCACCACTGTCAGATGAATTGATGACAGACAACCCGACCAGAATGGAGGTGTGTTGATTGCCCCCTCCTCTTCCTCTTCCTCCTCAGCTGGTCACCTTATCCTTGATGGCAAGAGGTGTGCCCACATGAGCATGCAGCAGATCACAATAAATCTTGAGACGCTCTCTGCCAAGCACTGCAGGACGCCACTGGAACAGTTCAGGCAGCGGAAGCATTGCTTAAGCACCCCAATGCTCGAGCGCATTTCGTGCAGCAGCATGCTTTTCGTTATATGCATGCCGCTCACATGGGTTGAGCACCGGAGTCATGATCCATGTAGTCAGTGGGTGGTCCTTGTTGCCCAGTAGCCACCCTCTGGTTTGTTATAGTGGTTCAAATGCAGAGGGTACAGCAGATGGAAGCAGAATGAAGGCATCCTGACTGCTGCCAGGATACCAGGCATTGACCTGCATGATTTGCTATGTATGGTCGCACACCAGCTTGAGGACACAGTAAGCCTTTTGGTTGCAGTACTTCTCAGAGTTCACATGCCACACCTGCAAAGCAACATCTGTGCAGTTAATGGCACCCTACAGCCTGGGGAAGCCCGCAATCCTAGCGAAGGTGCATGCTTGCTCTGCCTGCTTCTCTCTGTCCAGAGGGAATGAAATGCATTCAGCCCTCTTTGCATGTAGAGCCTCAGTGACCTCCCTTATGCAACTGGGCAGAGAGCTGGAAGATGTTGCAAATGTTGCCTGCTCCAGTCCAGAAGGAGCCAGATGCATAAAGGTTCACAGCTACAGATAAGTCCACTGCCACTGAAATTGCCATCCCCGTCCTGTTGTGGGACTTTGGCTGTGGCTGCTGCAGGTGGCAGATTTCAGTGGACAGCTTCTTAATGAAGTGAGATGTCTGACCTCTGACACACTGTTCCTCACTGAGGCTGAGGTAGGGCAATTGCTCCCTGAACACCCTGCGCCCAATATGGCTTCCTGCTGAGAATACTTCTCCCTCTCCTCCTCTTTCCTCTTCTGGCAGCTTGTCCTCCTCTGTGGTACCTCTGCTCATTCTCCCTGTCATGCTGGAGGCCAAGGGATTTGCAAATTAATGCAGCATGTTTTATTCAGAACCCTTGAAGTCGGGACCAATGCCTTCAGCACCTGCAATACCACTTTTTCTCGACTTTAGCAATTTCAAATAACAATACAAATCTCCAAACATTTCCACAAAATCAGCAGCAGCCAGTAGAAATTAATCAGCAACTAATCTGAAAGTATTTGATGATCCCTTTAGTTGCAGGGGTACAGGAGAGCTTCCTCCATACTGCTGAATGCATGTTCAGCTGTATGACATTAAGAGAGTGTGTTAGCTGGAGCACTGAGCTCCAAAATGGCACTGTTAGAGTCAAATCAATGTCACACACTGACTGTCGTCATAATTTTCCGACTCTGCAATTTTGCGATGCAAGCTCCCTGCATTTGTGCTCACACCCTACCTAAGATGGCGTCCGGTGTGACCAAAATTGGAAGCATGCATGCATGACACGGATGCCATTTTAGAACAGCAAAGGCACCCATAGCACTGAAAAAACAGGTGCTATGCAACCAAATGCTGCAGCCAAAGAACTTGCTTGAATGCCCCATTTTTCAAATCTCTCAGTGAACAGGTGGAAAGTGCAATATAATTATACATCCTTCAGTCTGAATGTTGTCAAATGATGAGGTGAAGCATAATGATGGGCCTCGCCAATGCGTCCAAGACTAAATAAAATCACCCCATAAAATGAATACATCTATTTACATAGAGAGGCTTTGAATGTATATTTCACTGTCCAGAAGTCGCATTTTGTACAAATGATAACAGATGAAAATGGAACTGGGGTAACTGGCCTCTCCAACCAGAAAGAAGCCAAATAGTTATTTTCCGCGAGAAACTTCTGGTGACCACAATTAACTGCCAATTGATCCACTTAAACCGCAGGATGAACCTGAGTTGCGCCCTTAAAGAGACAGGGCAGTTTAATTACTAAAACTCAAAAGCAAAGATCCAGACCCCAAACCATCCATAAGCAATGTCATAGAGGAAAAGCTAGGGCAGGATTTAATGTGCTCCCTCATGGCGAGTTTGAAGATGGGGAGAGCATTTAATTGGGCGGGATGGTTGTGGGTGGAGATCCTGCCACCTTCCCGCTTCCACCCCAATTAAGTCTGTGGTGGGAAGGCCCGTGGACAGCCATCCAGCCCCACCACCAGTTGAGGCAATTAATGCCCAATTAAGGGCCTCCTCCTGTTAGCCCAGCGGTAGGCGGACCTGTCGCCACATGGGGAGCATGACAAAAAACCCCTGCGGGTTGCTTGCTGGCTCCCGGGGGGGGTGGCCCTCATTAATAGGCACAGTGCGTGATCAAGAGGCTTGTCATCAGGAGATTTGGGGGGTGGGGGCCTTCTCAGAGCCATCCCCTACTCTTGCTGCTGCCACCCCCCTTACACACCCTCCCCCGCCATCTCCACCTCATGAAACTCCTCCCACCAACACTCACCTGTGGCCTGGGTCCCTCGACAATCCTCGGCCTCAGGTGGGTGCATTACCAGCAGCAGCAGCCACCACCTCCACGGTGGCGTTGCTCAGTAAAAGAGCCTCTGATTGGCCAGCAGCTCTCAGCAAGCGGATCTTCTGTCCCTGGGGTCCTTAATCCCGGCGAAAACCTGCTGCTACCCAGTTAAGTGCCTGATGGCATGTGATGTGACGGGCCTTCCCGCAAAGAGGCGACGAGGGGCTTTTGCCAGCTCTTCAGCCGGCAGGCGAGACTCCAGTCACCTCCATTAAATACTGCCATTAGTGTTTAATAGAAACATAGGAATGGGATTGGCTATTCAGCCCCTCAAGCCTGTCCCGCTATTCAAATAGATCATGGTTGATCGATATCTTAACTCTATCTACCTGCCTTCGTTCTATATCCCTTCGTACCCTTGCCAAATATAAAAACAAGTAGATACCGTAGAGCAATATGAAAGCTATAGTTTAATCTGCAGGTTCAGATAGCAGTTATTAACTGCTTGTCCTTTGCACTTGTGGTTTTGGATGATATCTGAACCCCTCCAGTGATTACTGTCTTCAAATCCCTTCCAAGTATCCATTATTTTAATTACAATTTGTTAGCCAAGAACACATTTAATAACTGTTGCTCTCTACTGACACTGGAGTGACCGCAGCATGTGTTGTACAATACCAATTAGTTGCTGAGATGGATAGGTTCTGTATCATCCAGAAAAGTCTATAATTTCTCGGGAAATTTTCAGAAAACTAGTTTTCACCTGCAGTCTTAACTGGTGCTTTGTTTTTATTGCCTCAGCTGAAAACCCTATTTGAAAGTCAAGAGGTAACACGATGGCAACACAATCTTCACAGGCCAACAGAAGGGAATATGGAGATACATAATAAGAAGCTGTACGACATGATTTATATCCTACGAGTGTCTAACCTGATTATTTACAAGTAGGGTTATAGATTACATTCTTTGGCTCTCACTATAGGGGAAGAACTGCTCTGTCTGCTCTGACTGCTTTGTGTAGTGACATTGTGGGCTGAATTTTATGGGGCCTGAAGGAGCCGGATAGTAAGTAGCGGGGGGCGAAAAATCAGGAGGGAGGGCAGGGATGAATGCCCATTGCCTTCCTGTTGCCATGGTATTTTGTCAGCGGCGAAGAAGGTGGAGGATGGCCGTCCTGCTCAGAGGGTCGATTATGCCTCTTAAGTGGCCAAATACGGACCTCTTTCCACTGCGGCTGAAATTTTACCAATGGCGGGTGGGCCCTCCACCACGTGGGGAGACTCTGATGAACCCTGGTAGCCTCCCTGTGGGCTTGGTGGGTGGGGGTACCTAATTGGCTACCCTGTGGCGCACGGAGGGGCCACAAGCAGCAATGGCTGCCCCCATGCAACACCTCCCCCGCCCTCACCAACCAACCCCCTGACCCCATTTACCCTTGCTGCAAGGCCGACGTCCGTCGCTGCTTCTCTCATCTAGGTGCAGTCCCAACAATGGCCACTGCACCTGGTGGCACTGCTGGGACTGAGGAGTTGCTTGCCCTTTGATTGGCCGGCAGCTCTTTCAGGTGGACCCTTGTCCCTTAAAGGGTTGGGATCCCCAGCAGCAACTCATTAGCTGCTAAATTGGCATGGAATCCAGCCAGGCTCCCCTAAATGGCTGAGGTGGGGCTGTTGCCAGCCTACCAGTCCATTTTCAGGGCCTCTGCTGCCGCCCCAACAAAATCCAGCTCTGTGGGTGCATTCAAAAACAAAGGCCCAGAATTTGTTTATAAAATGATGGTAATCTTAATGGTGCTGACCATTATTAATTTATAAATTGCGCAGGAACTTGTGACAAGGGAGAGATACTCCAGTGAATTGCATAATGCCACAAGTTGCTGGAGAATTTGCACTTTAATAGCCTTGTGAAAATGGCAGTTCATCCTCAACCTCCTGATTGTTTTTATGAATTTGCTGGATGTTCACATTAAACTCAAATTCAACTTGTCAAACAACAACAACTTATATTTATATAGTGTCTTTAACGTAATAAAACATCCCAAGATGTTTTACAGGAGCATTATAAAACAAAATATGACACTGAGCCACAAAAAGAGCTATTAGATCAAATGACCAAAAGCTTGGTTAAAGAGGTAGGTTTTAAGGAGTGTCTTAAAGGGGGAAAGCAAGGTGGAGAGGAGGAGAGATGTAGGGAGGGTATTCCAAAGCTTGGGGCCTAGGCAACTGAAGGTGCTCCTGATGGAGCGATTAAAATCAGGGATGCACTAAAGGCCAGAATTAGAGGAGCGCAAATATCTTGGAACTGTCACTGAGATCGAGACCATCCGAACACCTGCCTCTGCTGCATCCCTCCTACCCACTAGTCCACCTGGCCAAACTTCCTAAAATGCTCCCCACTGCCCTAGCCCTGAACTCACATCTTTCTCTAGTTTCTTTCCTAGCTCCCTATCCTCAGGTGGGAGCCTTGTAAATTTATGCAAATTAGGGTCCCATTACATCAAGAGAACACTGGTTACATTTAACCCAAACATGAGTGAGAAGCACTGGAGACAGGTCAGCAGTTGTCAGAAAGTTGAAGAAGCCCTTGGAAGTAAGTGGTAATCTTTCCTTTGTGGAGCCAGGAAGAGCAGTAGTTCTCCTTCGGGCCCCATTGGGAAAGTGGCTAAGATTGGCTTAAAGTGTGAGTAAATGGATTGATACAATACATGAGACACTCAACATTCAACTCTGGGACCTTGGGTTAAATCTGTTGGATGGCTAGTGTATGAAATAAGGCAGTGTTTCGATAGTGACAATGGAACTCTGGCAAAGTGTAGCTAGCTTTACTATACAATTAGCTATGCCGAATGACTAGAGTGCTTGCTGCTGACGCATGATACTTTTAATGGAAAAGTATTTCATTCCTAATTAGTAACATGCTTCACTTTGATTAGCACAAAAAAGCAGAAAAACAAAGATTTAAATTTTTAAAAGCTGAAAATTGATTTTATTAATGCTGAATGAATCGGGTCAAATACCTCTCTCAGTACTATTTCTAACAACATATTTCACAAATGATATGGTCACTCCCTTTAGTGATGCAGAGGATGGGGGAGTAGACTACCCTACCACGATATTTTGAAAAGAAAATTTGGTACCTTCAAAACCATGGAACAAACACAACATGCATCAGAACTAATTGAAGAGATAGGGTTGCACAGTGGCGCAGTGGTTAGCACTACAGCCTCACAGCTCCAGTGACCCGGGTTCAATTCTGGGTCTTGCTTGTGCGGAGTTTGCAAGTTCTCCCTGTGACTGTGTGGGTTTTCGTCGGGTGCTCCGGTTTCCTCCCACAGTCAAAGACTTGCAGGTTGATAGATAAATTGGCCATTATAAATTGTCCTGAGTATAGGGATGTGGTAGGAATGTAGGATTAGTATAAATGCATGATTGATGGTTGGCACAGACTCGGTGGGCCAAATGCTGTATCTCTAAATAAATAAATAAACAGCATTGTAGCAGCAGATTATTAATTTGTGTGTAGCAAAGGAAATTTTAGCCATTATCAGGTAATCCTTTTTTTTTCTGATGGATTGGAAATTGTACAGTTCCTCACCCTGACTCTTCTGAAAATATTTTCCTCTTCCTTCCTCTTCCCTTTTCACATACAAGGTTTTTTTTCATGTTTTCTTTTCTCTTCTCATTGTGAATTTTCACACAATAAAAATACCTACTTTGGGACAATTGCACTGCTATTTGCTTGCAAGGAACAGCAGCTGTGACAGAGAGTGTTCTATAATCGCTTTAAGAGTGATGTCTCTTTAAGAACTCAGTATGCTAATGAGCTAAGAACCAGGTTGTAGTCATGTAACTAGAAGCCATGCTCACTCCGCACTGTAATACTCTGGACAAAGGTTCTGTAGAAATTTGCTCTGTATTGTATGTACTAGTTTAGCTGTTAATAAACACTCCTGAGATCTTCAAGGAACTGGGATCTACATACGTCATTGTGCTGCTTAAGATAAATAAAGAATCTCATGACAGAGAGTATGCTTGAAAAAGAAGTGGTTTAAATCTACATTCCATGAAATAAAAACTTTGCTTTCAAGAAATCAGTATGAATGAATTTTTGAATATATGATTGACATAATTGGGTTTCAGTTTTGACTTTGAAAGACTTATCTTTGTGAAGTCTGAGACCGATATCATGATCAGTCCAGTGTCTAGGCACATATTCATGAGTGAACTAGCAGGATGTAATGAAGCAGCCACTATTCAATCCATTAGGCCACAAAAGATTGTATAAACACCATTCAACCATCAGGTAAAATGGACACATCCCATCTCTCTGTTATCCTGTCAGGGATTGAACACGCTTGTTAATCTGTCATTCATAATGGCAGGAACTCACTTCTGACCATTAGGTGACTTTACTACATCCACATATTACATAACCAGGAGCACCTTACACTGATTATTGAATTGTCAGAAACTAAGGGCAGGATTAGCTGATGAAATTATGACCACTCAGTGGCATAATTCAAGACGATGGGAGCAGGAAATCAGTCATGGAACCAATCCTCTATTTTCCTGTACCCTCCTGCCAGTTCCAGGACTTTCTGCCGGAAGTGACAGGAAAATGTAGAATATGTTTGCCCTTATATCGGCAGTGGCCTTCAGATTAAAGACAAATGATGGAAACAAGTCATTTGATGTATTGCGCATCATTTGCAGTCTATTATTGTGTTTCTGATATCTATGGTTACTATGGCAGTGAAGGGAGGTGGTATTTTTAAAGGATTTTGCTCATTTGTTTTACAGGGCCATCCATGAAGATCATCTGCAAGGATACACCTGCTGTTATCATTTTCCATTGGCCCCCTTTACCAGACTGGCTCTCTGTTGGTGGTAGTATACCCAAACCTGGGAAAATCTTCTGGGGGCAGGGGCACAAGAAAAGAGTGGGCACAATTCTCTCCCCAGCAACTTTAGGCTGGATTCCACCACAGTGGAAAATCCTGGCTTTAAATTTTCAAGTTGACCATCAACTATTAGCTTCAAAAGATTAAAATAATATAACGTTTGTAATCCAACTCCACATGCAAACCTGAGTCATGGCAACTGCTTACAGTTTATTCATGTCTTTCACATCTAAAGGCATTTCAAATGAAAATTGTACATACTGAACAGGAGGTAGAGGAGAAGAATAAGTAGAGGTGATTAAAAAAGTAATGAGACAGTGGGAACTTGCAGATGGGGCAAATAAAAATAGCAGTGCGCATGTAGAGGGATATTAACTCCTCTGTGCAGAACTATCAGCATGATGGACAGCAGCTTTGAGAGATTTTGGTTCATTATTCATGTGTGCCAGCTTTTTATTTAAGAGACAAGTCATTTCAAAACTGAGATGCTTTAAATTCGATCAAAGTTAGATGTTCATAATTAAATACAATTACTCTCAATTCAGGTCACTTTCTTCTGTGCATTTCACTGTATCTTACTAATTTCGCTATTATTAAAATATTACAAATATAGCTGTGTCTTTACAGCTTCATCATTTTGTTCTCGTTGATTTTCTGTTACATACTGAAATATTACAAGTTCTTGTTGCACAATGACTATCATGCAGAATAGGTTTACAACATGTGCTTCGATTTCTGCCAAAATGAGTCAGAATGTTCAGTTTATTTGAATAATTGGGTCCAGTTGGCTGAGGTTGTGTGCCTGCATGACACAATAACGTGTTAGAAAGTCAGCTGCCCATTTTCATAGAAATATATTCTGCATAAGGAGCCTACAATTAAGTACTAATAAGTTTTAATCAAACTTGCAAGCTTTTAGTTGAAGGAACTGTGAAACATAAACTCAATAATATAAAAGAAAAATACTGTGGATACTGGAAATCTGAAATAAAAACAGAAACTGCTGGAAATATTCAGCAGGCCTGGAAGCATCTGTGAAGAGAGAAACAGAGTTAACAGGCTGAATTTTACGCACCCCCAGCGTGTCGGATGGTGGCATGGGGGCGGATGGGGGTGGCGTAAAATTGAGCAGGAGGCGCCAGGAGGCCTTCCTGCCCTGCTCCCGCCTCTGGCAAACTTTAAGGCAGTCGGGCAGGGGGGATAGGGGAAATGGCCTGCCCGCCCAAGGCCAGTCAAGGCTCTTAAGTGGCCACTTAACGGCCATTTAAGGACCCTTGCCCACCTCCACGGGTATTTTACCCACGGCAAGCAGACATGCTGGGGACGTGAAAGGCTGCCCAGCGATAGCTGCCAGCCTTTCCGCGCGCCGGGGGGGGGGTGTCATGGCAGTCGGGCACAGGATGCCCGATTGAGGGCTGTCCCACCTCCCAACATACCCCTGGGACCCAAGACGCCTCCTCCCCCCACAAATGACCACCCTAGCCTCACCAGGGCACGACCAATCCCCCCGGCGCGTCATGCCCAACTTACCTTTGCTCCTGGCTCCATGTCATCGGCTGGGCTGCAGTCCCAGCAGTGGCCACCGTTTCCAGTGGCGCTGCTGATACTAAAAGCTGCCGGCTCTTAGTTAAGTGTAACTTTAGAAAGTTAAGGCCGGCTTTTACGTCGGTGGCGAATTCCCATCTGCCTAAGGTAAAATCCAGCCCAACGTTTCACGTCTGTGACCTTTCATCAATATTATTTCTGTTTTATTACAAAGCTACATCATCATAGAAAGAAGTTAAATGGATAGCTTATTTCAAAATATTCTTGATACTAAACACAATCCTGGATAAATGGAGAATGTGCACATATGATGCAAATAGCCACACTACACTGAGAAAATGCCCACATTCATTGTCTCTGTGCTTGTTCTTGTAGTCATATCAAAAGAATTGAAATATATGCTAAACAGTGATATTAGTGTGGCATGATAGGGTGATACAGAATGTGTTACAAGAGGTAAATATGACACTTACGAGGGGCTGAATTTTATCGGCCCCTCGACGCTACGGGTTGCGGAGTGGGGACCGGTAAAATGTTGGGGTGAGAGGCTTGTCTTGACCTGTGATGTCAAGAAGGGCCTGCCGCGTATTATTGGTGGTGAGACCTTGGTGTTGCGCCCCCCCCTCCTGCTGCCGCATAGCAGTGGCACCACAATTAGCATATGGTAAATGGTACTTACCTTTGCTGATTATGCAGCCCACCGCCTCTCCATTGACATTTCCTGATTTTTCGATGAACGGGTGGCTGTCACGTGCTGTCCCGTTCACGATTGAAAAAGCTGTGGGTCCACAGAGGCAGAAGGTTTCGCAGAGGAAGGTAAGTTTTTTTTCAAAGGTCTCACTCTGCATACCTAAAGGGAGGTGGCAGAGGGGCATTACAGGGGTCTCATTCTGCATACTGGAAGTGGGGGGATACACAGGGGTCTCACTCTGCATTCTTAAAGGGAAAGGGTCTGGGATTACTGGTGGGAAAGCACTGCTGACATGAAGGGAGGTACTGTGTACCATCCCTCCGTTAACAGTGTACGCTCTATGTTTGTGAGGGACCAATGGAACATGAGAGACCCTGTGGGGAGGGTGCAAGAAAGGGCAGGAACATTAAGGTTGTATGGATGGTGAGGGCAATCGATTCAGCTGGTAAGATCTTGATGTGGTCATGCTGTGCCATACTGAGTGTTAGCCAAGATGGGCAATGCCATGGTATGCCACATAGTTTATCCAGGAAAGCAGCTGAAGTACCCAACAAAATCAATCCATGCCTTGTTAGGAACAATCGAATACATTAAGAGTTCAACTTTATTTATCACATAGAAATAGGCATGACTCATCCTACATTGTGTGATCCTTTGTTCGTGAGGATCGGTATGCGCAAGAGGCAATATCAACTAGCAGGTGTGATCCATGTAGACGCCCCTGGTTATGAGCAGCAGCCCCAAAGGGAGCTCGCCATTATGTTTGCCGTGCATCTACAGGCCCCACATGACATGCCATCGGATGTCAGAGCACCAGCGTCAAAGGTGATTGCGCATGCGGAGAGGGTGCTGACACGTCTCTGTGCCCTGCTCAAAGATGACCTGCAGCCCGTGGGCTCCAGTGGACATCCAATGTCGTTTTTCCTCATAGTGGCAGTGATCTTCAAATCTGACGCCGCTGCACCTTTTTAGGGGCCCACCAGAGACCTTTGTGGGGTCACACAGTCAGCAGTGCACCCCTGCATCAGGGAGGTCACCAATGCCCTGCACCGGAGGGCCAGTGAGGATGTCTGCTTCAGGATGGACTCTCACAACCAGGCCCAGAGGGCCATTGGTTCTGGCACCATTGCTGGAGAACCATAGGTTGTAATGTTCATAGACTGCACTCATGTGGCTATCAGGCCTCCTGCCAGGCTACCACCTGCAGACGTCACCATTAAAGGAGCCCTCTCAATCTAGGTGAAGCTGGCATGTGATCACCGCAGATGCTTGCTGCGAATGTGTGACCGCTTTTCAGGCAGCTGCCATGACTCCTGGGTCTTGCACCAGTCCCGGCTGCCCCCGCTGTTCACTGAACTGGCCCAGATAGAGGGGTGGCTTTTGGAGATAAGGGCTATCCTTTGCAGACATGGCTCCTGACACCAGTGAGAGACTCCACCACTGTTGCAGCGGAGAGATATGAGGACGCTGAGGACCTACAACATGAAAGACGCATGGGAGGGCAGATGGCATCCAGGCTCTGCACGCAGGGCTAGCAGTGAGCTAGGGATGTACAGAAGTGGCTTATCAGACAGAGGCTGTCTGCTCCATAGGAAATGACATGAGCTCCGCAAGCCACACATCACCCTCACTCACCTGCTGTGCACCAGTCCACATCTGCAACATCCCCGTGTAAACCATTAGAGGCAGCAGCTGACAGAGCCAATGTCCATGTCATTGCATCCGTGGAGATGCTCATGAGTAATGGTGGCATGGCAATGATGTTATTGCATATGTTGGCTCTCCTGAAGGGCCAATGGTGCAAAGGGATGTGACATTGGCGCTACATGCTGGTACACATCATTCGCACAGAGAAAAAGACACATATGTTGGTGAGGAACATTCAGTGAAAGATTTCTTTACATTGCTGTGACACCCGTGCATTCCCATTTGTGTCAGTGTGTTCTCTGTAAGCCTCTGTAATACCTTTTATGGTCTATTTATGTCTCACGTCCTGGTATGTGCAAATTTATGATTATTCACCCAGGTGCGGCATGCCTACAAGAAGGAATGTTACACTTGAGTGGAAGAAGAGGATTTTAACTTCACAGGACACTGGGACACAGCAGAGTAAGTATGTGGCAGCAAAACAGAAAGTGCTGGGGTCATTCAACAGGTCAGGCAACATTTGTGAAGAGAGAAGCAGAGTTAATTTTCAGGTCTGTGAACTTGGACAAGTTAACTCTGTTTCTCTCTCTACAGATGCTGCCTGACCTGCTGGATTTCTGCAGCACTTGCTGCTTTGCTGCCAGATTGACAGCAGCCCCTCTTTTCAGCAGTCAGGTAAGTATTCTTTGACAGCTGTTAGGAAGCAGGAGCTGGGGGCGCTTAAAATAGGGCCCCAGCACCTGCTGCACAACTGTCAGAAACTCTCGCTGCGCCGAATGTCCTGTCTCTCCCCATGTAATATGGGGGGGGTGGGGAGATGGGGGGCTGCGCACGGCCTGTATGGAAATAAGCCCCCGCAATTAATATTGTGGGGGCTCAGCAGCAGCCAGCGAATGCGGGTGTGCCGCCGAGTTCCCCAATAAAATTCAGCCCAAGAAGTGCAAGGTACACATAAGACTGTTGATAGCTGATAGTTTTTTTTAGTGTTCATTGAAGTATAGGATATTAGTGCTGGCGAACTTTCTTCATCGGATGACAACATCCAACTCAGATGTGATATGGCCAGACTCAGATTAAATGGCATACTGCAATCCTCTATATTTGTTGAGTTTCCCACACTTAAGATCCTGCTCCTGAAATGCACTTAGTCATTTGAAATCTTCTTGATCACCTGTTGCTAACATAATTAAAAATGGTGGTAGACACTTAGAGCATGTGTCAGCCTTATCTCAATGGCCGCACTCTTGCCTCTGAATTGGGAAGTTATGAGATGAAGCTGCATTCCAGAGTGCATAATCTCAGCTGAAGCTTCAGTGCAGTACTGTGGGAGTGTTGCACTGTCAGAGGTGCCAACTTTCAGATCATACATTAAATTGTTTGTCCCATTTGTCCTCCTAGTAGATGTAAAAGATCCCATGGCACTATTTGAAGAAGAGGAGGGAGTTGTGCTCATGTCTTGGCTAACATCCTTCAACCAACATCACTAGAACAGATGCTCTGGTCATTATTTCATGATTGAATGTGAGAGCTTGCTGTGTGAAAATTAGCTGTTATGTTTCCCTCTATTATAGCTGTGACTACATCTTCATTAGTTGTGAAGCACTTTGGATTGCATGAACTCATGAAAGGTGCTATATAAATGCAAGCTTGCATTCTTTTACTAACTCAATCAGATATTTTTCCAGTTCCTCTTACCTCTTATTTGGCTTCAAGTCTTCACCACTTGAGAACTTTCTCACATCCGAGAGAGACTCAATAATCATAGCAGAAGCCATTCCTGTGAGTTCCACTGCTAATGTTTCAAAGTGTCTTAAATTAGACAATGTAATTTGGGTCTTTATGTTATGACAGCCAACATTGGTCTTCTCTGTATTACTGTGGCTTTTTTTTCTTCAAACAAAATGCAGCAAGGTTCATTTTTATAATGACACCAGTGCTTTCTGCATTGCATTTCAATGCCTCTACATGCCATAGGCCTCTTCCTTTTTGGTTTGGTCATTCAAAACATTCCTGGCACAACATACCAAACTGGCAAAGAGTCAAGATATTGGCTAATGTCTTAAATGGAAATATTGAGCCTAGCAGCCTCACAGCTGCAGCGACCCGGGTTCGGTTCTTGGGTACTGCCTGTGCGGAGTTTGCAAGTTTTCCCTGTGACCGCGTGGGTTTCCGTCGGGTGCTCCGGTTTCCTCCCACAGCCAAAGACTTGCAGGTTGATGAGTAAATTGGCCATAGTAAATTGCCCCTAGTGTAGGTAGGTGGTAGGAGAATGGTGGCGATGTGGTAAGGAATATGGGATTAATGTAGGATTAGTGTAAATGGGTGGTTGTTGGTCGGCACAGACTCAGTGGGCCGAAGGGCCTGTTTCAGTGCTGTATCTCTTAAAAAAAAATACATCATATTATAACAAACTAAATAAAAATCACTGAGCAGGCCAACATCTTCTAAAGATTTTCTTCTTGCTGTCATTGATCAGTCATATCTGTGCAATATTTACTAACTGAGATGAAGCTAAGAGGTTGCCAGATCTGCAAGACACATCATTTTGTGACAGAAGCCAAAGGGGGTAAAGCATAATGTCCTTGAGCAGGAATCATTTCTCATTGAAGCTTCGTTTCTAGATTTTCAAGTTGCTGTTCCAGTCCAGCAATACGTTTTGACCTATTAAGTTGAACAGAGTAAATCCTACCTTCCTTAATTTTGTCCAACAGCTGAGACAAAATATGAGTTTTGCAGCTAGCAAAGATGTCTGACAGCTTGTAACTTGCGTTCAGCTTCACTGCTGAGAGCAATTTGGCAAATTATTAGGAGCTACCGCTGACAGTGAGGTGTTCATCAAACGTGTGAAATTATTTTGCCCTTAGCAAATTTAATAACTCCTTGATGCTTTTTCTCTACACCTTGATGGAGTTTGGCATTGTCATTAATTTGGAAGTGTTTGAATGGCTTATCACCCAAAAATACAAACTTCTTAACCAGTTTTTTGCCGATACGTTAGACCAAGCAACACAATACTATTCCTAATTGCACAGTGTTCAGTACCATTCACAGTTCCTCAGATATTGAAGCAGTTTGTGTTTGCATGGTGCAAGATCTGGACAACAATCAGGCTTGAGCTCATAAATGGCAAATAATATTTGTGCCACACAAGTGCCAGGCAATGACCATCTCCAACAAAAGAGATTCTAATCATCTGCCACTGACATTCAATAGCATTATTATCGCTGAATCCCCCACCATCAACATCCTGGGAGCTACTGTTGACCAGAAACTGAACTGGACCAACCATATAAATACTATGGCTATAAGAGCAGGTCAGAGATTGGGAATTCTGCAGCGAATAACTCACCTCCAAACTCCCCAAAGCCTGTCCATTATCAACAAGGCACAAGACAGGAGTGAGATGGAATATTGTCCACTAACCTAGATGACTGCAGTTCCAACAATACTCAAGAAACTTGACACCATTCAGGACAAAGCAGTCCGCTTGATCAGCACCCCATCCACCACCTTATGCATTCACTCCCTCAACCATCGGCGCACAGTAGTGGCAGTGTGTACCATATGCAAGAGGCACTGCAGCAACTCACCAAAGCTCCTTTGTAAGTGACCTTCGAAATCCACGACCTCTATCACCTAGAAGGACAAGGGCAGCAGATGCATGGGAACACCACCACTTGCAAGTTCCCCTCCAAGTCACACATCATCCTGACTTGGAACTACATCAGAATTCTTTCACTGTCACTGGGTCAAAATCCTGGAACTCCCTTCCGAACAGCACTGTGGGTGTACCTACACCAGATGGACTGAAGCAGTTCACAACTGCTAGCCTTGCACTGATGCTCAAATCCCATAAACAAATATTTAAAGAAATAGCTGCCAATAGCCAATCATTATACGTGTGTAATTTTTGGTCATGCATTTGCTCGGATTTTCACTCTCCCCATCATTCTTTTCTCTTTAAAATTATTTCCAGTGATGTCAGATTGTAAAGATCATTTGAGAAGAAACTTTGCATTTACTCCTATTTTTTCTTTTCTGGGTCTGTGCCAATCAGAACATATTCAATTATGTTGATGTCAGAAATTCTATACATTACAAGCCAAGAGTATGAAAAGTCGTGGTTGATCAAATAAATTGTTCTTATCCTTCAGTGCCCATTGTTGAGCACTGCAGAGAACAAAGTTGAAAATATGGAAATATGTGTGGATTATGTGTGGAAACAACTTGGGGCTTGACTTCCCATTTCCTGAGCTGCTTAATAAACGAAATTTTCTTCAGTGTGTGGTTCAGGTTTTAATATGAATCATTACGAATTGTTTGTTCTACAAAAATTGAACAGAATTTAGACTATGGCTTAAATTTGTCAACTTCATTTACGAAGCCTACTGGATATTTTTTGCTGACATTTTTAATTATGGATGTGCGCAGGAGACCACACAATTATTTTCAAAAGGATGTCAGCTTTTCAGAATCCCTGAGTGAGGTCCAGAAGCACAGTGTGTTGCTCAGAACATTCTTTTGAAATATTTCCACATCAAGAGAGATTATTTCAATGATTAAACCTTACAAAATGAGGGCAACATGCCAATCAAACATGTTCTCCTCGAACTTCCAATGGAGCACAAACATAACCAATATTTTTGGGTTGCTTTGGAAACTTTACTTGCAGTCAATAAATATATCTCCACATACATGTAATGTCCTCATTTTTAATTGCTTAGGTTCTATTGTTTGCAGTGGGAAACAAAAGCAGGTCAAAGACTGGGAATCCTGTGGTGAGTAACTCATCTCCTGATTCCCCAAAGCCTGTCCACCATCTACAAAGCACAAGTCAAGAGTGTAATGGAATAATCTCCATTTGCCTGGATGAGTGCAGCTTCAACAACACTCAAGAAGCTTGACACCATCCAGGACAAAGCTGCCTGCTTGATTGGCAACCCATCCTCCACCATAAATATTTACTCCCTCCACCACAGTGACACCAGAGTGTACCATAAACAAGATGTACTGCAGAAACTCACTCAACAGCTCAGCTCCTTCAACAGCACCTCCCAAACCCATGACATCTACCACCTAGAAGGTCAAGGGCAGAAGACGCATGGGAAAACCACCACCTGCTGCTCTCTTCCAAGTCACACACCATCCTGACTTGGAATCATATCACCATTCCTTCACGGTCACTGGGTCAAAAACCTGGAACTGCCTTCCTGGAACTGATGGACTGCCGCGGTTCAAGAAGGCAGCTCATCACCACCTTCTCAACGGCAAGTAGGGATGATCACCTTGTCGGTGATGCTCACATCCCATGAAGGAATAAAATAAACTGAGATGTACCATAACCAAAAAGAATTCCTCGGGACTGGAGACAGGTTTAGCTGAGTTTAGTATTAAGTATGAGGCAAAGACAAAGAGACAAAGACCACAGCAGCTGAACATAAAGGCTTCTCCTTTTATTCTGTCTTAGTTTCACTTTCTCTTTGCTAGCTTGTGTGTTCTACAGCAGCCTCTAGAGTACACAATGCACAATGCAAATACAATTTTAAAACAGTACAACAAGACATCCTTCCCCTTCTTAGTAAATGAGAGACAGAACAGGTTTCATGGATTGTTTCTAAAGCTGTAAACAATAAACTTAAACATAAATAGTCTTGTAACCTAGTCACTAATGTATGATCGACATTTTCTCTCATCAGTAGGCTATCGTCTGACATCAGATGTAGTCTCATTTGTTTTATGTTCTTTATTTGAGGTGTCCATGTCAGAATCGGATTCAATGCTTGCAAGTGGTGTTTTCAGTGTTTTGAAGAATTATGCTTTTCTTATGTTTAGTGTTGGTCACAACAAATGGTTGGATGTCATAAGGGGTTGTTTCCTTTCCAATATGACCATCACATTTCACAAGTACTTTATCTCCTGGCTTAAGCAGTGTTGCTCTAAGTTTCATGTTTTGATCTGCATGTACTTTCCTTCGATCCTACTGTTCTCAATTGCGTTTGCATACATGGTGATCATTAGCTCCACAGTGTAGCTTAGGTAGACATGTGCACATAGGATGTGCAAAGATGAGTGGAGCTGGAGGTTTTCCAGTAGTTCAGTGAGGTGTCGCTCTGTAATTATGAAGAAAGTGATATAGCTCTTGCTTCTATGATTTGTTCTCAGTTGTAGCTGTACATATCACTTATTTGAAGGTTTGCATAAATCTTTCAACTTCTCCATCAGTTCTTGACCAACAGGGTGTGATTTTTCTATGAGTGATCGTCAGGTAGTATGCGAATTTGCTGAATGCATCACTGTTGAATGGGGATCCATTGTCACTTCTTACCATTTGAGGGATTCCAAACAAAACAAAGATCTGGTTAGAAACAAAAAGTGCTGGATAAACTCAGCAGGTCTGGCAGCATCTGTGGAAAGATAATCAAAGTTAACGTGTCAGGTCTGTGACCTTTCATCAGAACTGGCAAATGTTAGAAAAGAATTAGGTTTTAAGCAAGTGAAGGGGAGTGGGGTAGGGGAGAGAACAAAGGAGAAGGTGTTTGATAGGGCAGAGGGTGATGAAATGACAAAGCTGTCCTGGGACGACGGCAAAGCATGTGTTAATGCTTGTGGTGAAAGTCAAAGCATTAGTCCAAAGAGACTGTTAATAATGGAATAATGAGCAGCTACATGACTAAATGAAAAACAGGCACATGGTTAAAAAATAAAATATTGAAAAAGGGCCAATCATGCTCTGAAGTTATTGAATGTAATGTTCAATCTGCAAGGCTGTAGCGTACCTAGTTGAAAGATCAGGTGCTGCTCCTCAGGCTTGTATTGATGTTCACTGGAACACTGGAGCAGGCCAAAGACAGAAATGTTGGCATGAGAGCAGGAGGGAGTGTTGGAATGGCAAGCAACTGGGAGCTCAGGGTCATGCTTACGGACTGAGAGGAGGTGTTCAGCAAAGCGGCCACCCAATCTGCATTTGGTCTCCTCAACGTAGAGGAGACCGCATTGTGAGCAGTGAATACAGTATACTAAATTGAAAAAGGTACAAGTAAATCGCTGCTTCAACTGAAAGGAGTGTTTGGGTCCATGGATAGTGAGGAGAGAGGAGGTGAAAGGACAGGTATTACACCTCCTGTGATTACATGGGAAGGGGATGAGATGTCGGGGGTAATGGAAGAGTGGACCAGGGTGTCGCGGAAGGAACAATCCCTTCGGAATGCTGACAGGGGGTGGGGGGAAGATGTGTTTGGTGGTGGCATCGTGCTGGAGATGGTGGAAATGGCGGAGGATAATCCTCTGGATGTGGAGGCTGGTGGGGTGGAAAGTGAGGTCAAGGGAAATCCTGTCGCGGTACTGTGAGGGAGGGGAAGGCGTGAGGACAGAAGTGTGAGAAATGGGCCAGACACAGTTGAAGGCCCTGTCAACCATAGTGGGGGGAATCCTCAGTTGAGGAAAAAGGAAGACATATCAAAGGCGCTGTTGTGTTAGGTTGCATCATCAGAGCAGATGCGTCAGAGATGGAGAAACTGGGAGAATAGAATGGAGTCCTAACAGGAGGCAGGGTGTGAAGGAGATGTGGTCAAGCTTTGGGATAATTGCTTTTGTTGAAGTTGACATAACTAATTCCACAATTGAAAATCTGCTGTAGTCATAAGTGACAGCAAGTAGGTGTTCACCTGTGGGCAAATCTGTGAAGACAACATTAATGTTAATCCATGGTCCTGGTGGTAGTTTAGACATCTTGAGAGGATCATGAAGATTTGACATTGTGGTTGCTTGACATGGTAAACATGGATTGATTTTGTGCTCTACCATGCGGTCAATTCCTGGGTACCATAACTTTTCCCTAAAGAGTTGCTTGGTCTTAACCATTCCTTGGTGTCCTTCATGTGCGATATCGACAACACATTCCCTCAGTGAGTGTGGAATGACAATTTGTTGCGTAATACATGATCATATGTGGTTGCAATGGCGAACATTGTGAAGACCTTGTAGTGTGTGAGTTATTTTGTTTGCTGACGCTTTCCTGATCGTGTCTTTCCAGTTTCGTGATTCGAAAGCCTTCACACATAATTGCAAAGCCTCATCTTGTTTCCTTGCTGCTTTGGTGTCGGCTAGTTTTAGCAACTTTGACACTGCATTTAGGCTTATGTAATTAGGATGTTGTTCAGCAACCTTTTCCTCACAACAAGTAGGACTGACTGTCAGCAACAGATGTCGCAAATGGTAGCCTGCTGGGTTAAGCTTGCCTGGCTGATACTCAGCATGGAACTTGTACTCTTGAAATTTGAGTAGCCAATGTTCTATTTGAATAGATGTTTTGCTATGTGGATTATTGAACATGCTCACTAGTGGTCTATGATCGGTTATTACTTTGAACTCGCTTCCATATAGTAGAAATGAACGTGTAAGATACCCCATATGAGTGAGAACGCTTATCTCTCTGTTTGCAAATAATGTTGCTCTACAGGCCTTAACGATCTGCTTGCCATCACAACAATTGATGGGTTACCTGTCTTGTCTTTCTGTGTGAGAATTACACCTCGGCCAACTGGGCTTGCATCCATCACCAGCTGGTTTGTTTTCCTCAGGGTCAAAATAAACATTTGTGAAACTTGCTTATACCACAGGTTTGTGTGATTTAGTCCATTCCCAATTGGTGATCTCTTTTGTCAGATTGCGTAGGGGGAGAGATAGCATAGCGCGATCAGGAATGAAACTCGGGACTTCTTGCATGTTAGTAGGATCTGTAGTGCTTGCAATGGCTTCAACTTTCCTGAATCTGGTGAGACTCCTTCATCACTGAACACATGAATGAAGAATTCAATTTTGCTTTCATTGAACAAAGAACAAAGAACAGTACAGCACAGGAACAGGCCATTCGGCCCTCCAAGCCTGCGCCGATCTTGATGCCTGCCTAAACTAACACCTTCTGCACTTCTGGGGCCCATATCCCTCTATTCCCTTCCTATTCATATATTTGTCAAGATGTCTCTTAAACGTCACTATCGTATCTGCTTCCACCACCTCCCCTGGCAGCAAGTTCCAGGCACTCACCACCCTCTGTGTAAAAAACGTGCCTTGCACATCCCCTCTAAACTTTGCCCCTCGCACTTAAACCTATGTCCCCTGCTAACTGACTCTTACACCCTGGGAAAAAGCTTCTGACTATCCATTCTGTCCATGCCGCTCATAACTTTGTAAATTTCTATCATGTCGCCCCTCCACCTCCATCGTTCCAGTGAAAATAATTCGAGTTTTTCTAACCTCTCCTCATAACTAATGCCCTCCAGACCAGGCAACATCCTGGTAAACCTCCTCTGTACCCTCTCCAAAGCCTCCACGTCCTTCTGGTAGTGTGGCGACCAGAATTGCACGCAATATTCTAAGTGTGGCCTAACTAAAGTTCTGTACATCTGCAACATGACTTGCCAATTTTTATACTCTATGCCCCGACCAATGAAGGCAAGCATGCCTTCTTGACTACCTTATCCACCTGCGTTGCCACTTTCAGTGACCTGTGGACCTGTTACTGTTACTGTTACGCTCAGATCTCTCTGCCTGTCAATACTCCTAAGGGTTCTGCCATTTACTGTATACCTCCCACCTGCATTAGACCTTCCAAAATGCATTACCTCACATTTGTCCGGATTAATCTCCATCTGCCATTTCTCCACCCAAGTCTCCAACCGATCTATATCCTGCTGTATCCTCTGACAATCCTCATCATTATCCGCAACTCCACCAACCTTTGTGTCGTCCGCAAACTTACTAATCAGACCAGCTACATTTTCCTCCAAATCATTTATATATACGACAAACAGCAAAGGTCCCAGCACTGATCCCTGCGGAACACCACTAGTCACATCCCTCCATTCAGAAAAGCACCCTTCCACTGTTACCCTCTGTCTTCTGTGACTGAGCCAGTTCTGTATCCATCTTGCCAGCTCACCTCTGATCCCGTGTGACTTCACCTTTTGCACCAGTCTGCCATGCGGGACCTTGTCAAAGGCTTTACTGAAGTCCATATAGACAACATCCACCGCCCTTCTCTCATCAATCATTTGTCTTTGTTCAAGGTGAGGTTACATTCTCTAAAACATTGTCGGCATGCAGGTCGGCATGTCTCGAGTTCCTTTTCAGAGCGGCCATAGATGAGAATGTTATCACTGATGTTCAACATGCTTTCAAGTCCTTGAAGTGCAGATTAAATCAAGTGCTGAAATACCTCAGCTGGTAAGCTGACTCCAAAGTTGAGCCTCTTGTATCGGAAAATTCTGATGTGAGTGGAGAATACAGTAAGATATCTTGATTCTTCTGCAAGCTCGATTTGATGGTAACCTGCATTGAAGTCAAGTTTAGCAAAGTGTTTAGCACCTTTCACTTTCTCTATGATGTCATCAATTGTGGGTGTCAAGTGTCTTTTTCGTTGTATGGTTTGGTTTGGTGATTGCATATCTACACAGAATCTAATCTGGTTCTCGCTCTTGGTTTTTCTAATGACTTGTATGGGTGAGACCCATGGGGTAGGCTCATCCCCAACTTTCTCAATAATGTCAAGGTCAAGTAGACATTGAAATTCCTTCTCTGTCTGTTTCCTGACATGAAATGGTATTCGTCACCGTTGAAGCGCAACTGGGGTCACATTAAGGTCGACATGCAGCTTGTATGTAACACCTTTCAGCTTGCCGATACCAGTGATCAGCATACAGCTCGAGAATGTTTTTGTTATCTCAAGGAATTGTGTATGTAACTGCAATCATGTGCAGATCTTTTGCTGTGCGGAAACTGATATGCGTGTCACATTCTCCAGATATGATTTAGAATACAGCTTTCATTCTAGTGCCTTTGAGTGAGACTGGCATTTCAAAAGTTCCGAGGATTTTCAGTGGTTTATTACTGTTTTAAGGGAAAATCTTTGTGTTCTCTGGTTTGCAGAGAATGGGGCAATCCTGAAGTTGGTTGAATGTTTTGTCTCCCATGACATTGATAGGCGCACTTGTACCTATGAGAGCATCGACATCCGAGCAGCCAGTGGTCACTGTCACACTTGGAACTTTGATGTTTCTGAGATAGAGCTCAAATGTATGTTCAGGGACATCTGCCTGTACATTAGTTGCATTCTTGTGCCATTTTGCTGTGGTTCACATAGGTGACATTCTTCTGAATAGTTGATTTTGTTGATGAGCGACAAACACGAACAATATGGTAAGGTTTTACACAGGCTTTACACTGTTTACCAATAACAGGACACTCTGTCCGATGTGGGATAAGCACCGCTACAATGGAAACATTCTTTGGATAAGTCACAGCTCTGTTTGTGAGACGGCTGTTTTTGATTTGCAGGTGGTTTCCTGGTATGTGAGCAATGAACAGTGTTCACAGGAGTTGAACTTGGAGTGTGGTAGTAACTGTTAGCCTCGACTTCAGTAGCTCTGGACTCTGAGAGCAATATTGATCTTGCTATCTCCAACCATTCTGACAGCTTTTTGTCTTTATCGAGTGCTTTTTGGCATAATTGACTAGAGGGCCAGCCTTCGATTATTTGTGATTTGATTTCTCAGTTGATATGTTCAACATCACTGAAGTCACATTTGGTTGCTACTTGCCTCAATTGCATGCAATATTGGTCAATTGTCTCATTTGTTTCTTGCTTAGTATGTCGGAAGACAATGGTGTCGTATATGGCATTTTTCTTAGGTGCAAAGTAGGTCATCAGTGCATTTCTTGCTAAGTCGTAGTCATTTTGCTCAGGAGTAAATATCTCAAAGATATCATCTAATTGTTCACCTCCATAGTGTAGAAGTAAGTCCTTTTCCCTTGTGTCGTCTGTGATTGCGAAACCTGGCATCGCGCCTTCGAAACGTTGCAGCTACGTTTGCCAACGTGGGGATATGGATGATGGCTCTAAATGCACATCAAAAAGTGGTAGATTGGGCATTGGCAATGCCATATTGATCAGAAATGCAGTGATAAAGGATCCAGGATTGCATTCCTTTCAGAGAAAACTTCTCTGCAGTGATCTGAGATAATTCATATATTTTTTTGATTGGATGGTTATCTTGGAGTGATCAATGTGTGAGTATACACTGTACAAGCTTCCTGTGTGAGTCTAACAGTCTCCAAGTTAAAATGCTGTCTGTGAAATTAGACAAAAACCTTCCAAAATTTTCATTCCTGAAAGCAATGTTTCTGTTTTTTATCATTCTTTTTCTGTTTACCACATTGTCATTGTGATTGTTTACCACAATGCCTTCAGACTGGAGTGAGGTTTAGGTGAGTTTAGTATACGGTAAGAGGCTTGAGGTCATCCAAAACTCCGCTGCCTGTGCCCTTATTCACACTAAGTCCCATTCACCCATCACCCCTGTACTTGCTGACGTACACTGGTTCCCAGTTAAGCAAAGTTTCAATTTTAAAATTCTAATCCTTGCTTTCAAATCCATCCATGACCTAGCCCCTTCCTATCTCTGTAATCTCCTTCAACCTCACAATGCTCTGACATATTTGCACGATGAGAACAGTTGAAGGTCTGAGCGCACAGCTGCGATAAAGCAACGGCAGAGACAGGGCACTGTGTGAGGAAGCAAAGAAAAATAAACAAAGTGTGATGTCACAGGAAAGCAAGTAAGTAATTGGTTGGTGAGTATTTATCTTTTTCTCTCTCTAAACTAGGGCATTCTTCTAAATTAGGAACTGGAAAATTAATAACCTCAATCAGGGTGAGTATAACAGTGAGTGAATTAATAAGAGTAGTTCAGAGCATGTCTAGAGGTATTAATGAAAATTGATGGTTTAAACAAGATACCAACTAGATTCTAAAAGAGGGGTTAGAGGTTTTTTTTAGCTCATGGTTGGGTAGCTACAACCTGTTGCTTGCAATTCCTGTGCCATGTGGGAACTCCAGGGCAGTTCACATGTCCTGGGCAACCACGTGAGTAGCATGTGTCTCCAGTTGTTTCAGCTCAAGCTCAGGATTTCGGAGCTTGAGGGGCAGCTGGAGTCACTGTGGAGCATCAGGGAGCAGGCGAGTTTCCTGAATCGTACTTTCCAGGAGGTGGTCAAACCACAGGTAGAATGAGATCAAGGTACTTGGTGGGTGGCCATCTGGAAGATTAGGAAGAGGCAGGAAGTGCAGGAGTCTTTGTGGTGTGTCCCACTGTCAAACAGACACTCAGTATTGGAGAATGCTCGGAGTGATGGTACTCTGAAAGAGTGCAGTCCACACCATGCACTAATGAGCAAAGGACTGTACAGGAGGGAACAGCAGAATGTAGAAATGCAGTCATTATAGGA
Source organism: Heterodontus francisci (assembly GCF_036365525.1). NCBI lineage: Eukaryota > Metazoa > Chordata > Chondrichthyes > Heterodontiformes > Heterodontidae > Heterodontus > Heterodontus francisci. The sequence goes on from NC_090385.1 coordinate 70,938,305, forward strand.
GATTCCATAGTCAGGGGACAGGCAGGCATTTCTGTAACCATCATCATCAGTCCTGCTGGTGTGTTGCTTCCGTGGTGCCAGGGTAAAGGACATCACAGAGAGTGTGCAGGATATTCCGCAGGAGGAAGGGAGTGAGCCAGGAGCTGTGGCATACGTTGGGACCAACGACATGATAAGGGCAGGTATTGAGGTCCTATGGTCAGATTTTCAGAAGCTAGGGAGGAATTTAAAGAGGAATTTAAAGGACCTTGAAAGTAGTAATCTCTGGATTATGCCCATGCCCATGTGCTACCATGAGAAGAAATAGGGAGGATCGATGTGTTCTTGAAGCATGGAGCAGGAGGGAGGGCTTCAGATGCTTGGGGCATTGGGACCAATTCCGGGGCAGAAGGCACCTATTCACAAGGGGCAAGTTGCACCTCTACAGGACTGGGACTGGGGGAGAGTTTAAACTAAATTGACAGAGGGATGGGCACCAGTATATAGAAGTAGAAAAGAGGAATAAGGTACATAATGTGAGAATGTTGGACAGTACTAAAGAAAGAAGTAGTTCCAAATTAGATAGAAGCAGACTGAGAAGAGCTACAAGGAGTGTAAAGCCAGAATTAGAATGCATGTATGTAAATGCGCAAAGTGTGGTGAATAAGATTGCTGAGTTACAAGCACAAATAGTAGTATGGGAATATGATGTTGTGGTAATAATGGAAACCTGGCTAAAAATGGTGATGACTGGGTGCTTATTATGTAAGGATATAAAGCGTTCAGAAAAATTAGAGAAGAAAAAATGGGAGGTGAGGTGACAGTACTGATTAGGGAAGACATTTTAGTGTTGGATATCCTTGAGCGGGCAAGGACAGAATCTATTTGGTTAGAGTTGAGAAGCAAAAACTGTATAATCACACTACTAAGGGTATTCTATAGGCCTCCAAATGGTGAGGGAGAGATAGAGGAGAAAATCTGTAGGAAAATCACAGACCGGTGCAAAAGCTATAATTTGGTGATATTGAGGGACTTGAATTATCCAAATATTGATTCGGGAAAGGAGGGGGAGGAATTTCTGGATTGTGTTCACGAGAACTTCCTTGATCAGTATGCTCTCAGCCCAACTAGAAAGGAGGCATTGTTGGATCTATTGCTGGGAAATGAGGTAGACCAGGTGGACCAAGTGTCTGTGAAGGAGCACTTGTATAAGAGTGATCATCATATCATAAGGTTTAGACTTGTAATGCAGAAAAGCAAGGAATAATGTAAGGTAGAACAGCTAGATTGTAAGAGAACTAATTTCAATGCGATGAGAAGGGATCTAGCTCGGATAAAATTGAACCAAAGTCTGACAGGGAAAACTAATGGAACAATGGGTTATCTTTTAGGAAGCGATTCTTCAGGTGCAGGCTTGGTACATTCCAACAAGGGTGGAAGGAAGGGAAACCAAAAACAGATCTCCTTGGATGACAAGTAAGATAGAGATTATGATAAAACAAAAAAAGAGGATGTATGATGCTTGTCAGGTGAATTCTTCAAGTGAGAACCAGGCCAAATACATTAAGTTGAGAGGGGAAATAAAGAGGGAAATAATACTGACAACATAATAGGGCACACAAAACTCTTCTACCTGCATGTAAATAGTAAGCTGGTAGTAAGAGGTGGAGTATGACATATTAGGGACAAAGAGGGTAATATATGCTTAAAGGTACAGAGTAAGGCTAGATTACTTATTGAGTACTTTGTATTGGTGTTTACTAAGGAAGAGGTCTCTGACAAAATATCGGTAGAAGTAGAGATAATAGAGGCAATGGATAGGATAAAAATTGAGAGGAAGGAGGTACTGGAAAGGCTGGCTATGCTTAGGGTAGATAAGTCACCTAGTCTGGATGGCTTGCATCCCAGGTTGCTAAAGGAAGTGGGGATGGAGATAGTGTAAGGACTTGCCATAATCTTTCAGTTTTACCTAGTTATGGGGAGGTGCCAGAGGACTGGAGGGTTGCAAATGTGACACTCTTATTCAAGAAAGGGTGTAAGGACTGTCCTAGTAACTACAGGTCAGTTAGTTTAACAGTAGTGGTGGGTAAGGGTTTCAAAACAATAATCAGGGAAAGGAAATCAACAGGCACTTGGAGAAGTTTGAGTTAATTAAGGATAGCCAGCACAGATTTGTAAAAGGTAGATCATATTTGACTAATCTAATTGAATTTTATGAAGTAACAGAGAACGTTGATGAAGGGAATGTGGTGGATCTTCTCTATTTGGATTTCAAGAAAGTATTTGATAAAGTACCACATCAAAGGCTGGTTAACAAAATTAAGGCACATCAAATAGGAAGGTCAGTGGCCAATTGGATAAAAAAATTGGCTTCAGGACTGAAAACAGCAAGTCGTGGTAAATGGTTGTTTTTCAGACTGGAGGATGGTAGACAGTGGTGTTTTCCAAGGGTTAGTGCTGGGACTACTGCTTTTTTTGCTGTATATAAATGATGTGGATCTTGACAGACAGTGTAGCTTTTCAAAGATTTCCGATGATACCAAATATGGAGGAGTGGCAAACTGAGGATGATACAAGCCACCTGCAACTGGACATAAATAGCAGAATGGGCAGACAAGTGGAAGATGGAATTTAATGCAGGCAAGTGTGAGGTGATACATTTTTGCAGAAGGGATAGGATGAGACAATATAGACTGATTGGTGCAGTTCTAAAGAGTGTGCAGGAATTGAGGGACATGGAAGTGCATGTGCATTGATGTTTGAAGGTGGGAGGACATATTGAGAGCGAGGTTAGCAAAGCATAGAGGATCTTGGGCTTCATAAATGGAGGCATCATAAATGGTGGCATAGAGTACAAAAACAGGGAGGTTATGCTGGACCATTATAAAGCTCTGGTTAGGCTCCAACTAGAGCAACTAGAGTATATCATCCAGTTCTAGCCACCTGCTTTAGGAAAGATACGAAGCTCCTTTCAGAGGGTGCAGAGGAGATTTACCAGAATGGTTCCAGGGGGATTCTGGTGACAAGGTTGGGTTGGAAAAGCTGGGGTTGTTCTCCCTGGAGCAAAGGAGATTGAGGGGAGATTTGATAGAGGTGTACAAGATTATAACAGGCTTAGATCAGTGCGTCAAGGAAAAACTGTTCCCATTAACTGATGGTACAAGGACTCAGAACACAGTCTGAAGGTTTTGGGCAATAGATGCAGGGGGAATATGGACAAGATCTTTTTACACAGCGAGCGGTAATGACCTGGAACTCACTGCCCTCAAGGGTAGTGGAAGTGGAAACAATCAACAATTTCAAAAAGAAGTTTGATGAGCACTTGAAGGAAATAAACTTACACGGCTGATGGGATTGAGAGGGGAGTGAGACTGACTGTAGTTCTCCACAGAGAGCCAGCATGGACTCAATGGGCCGAATGGCTTCCTACTATGCCATAAATGACTTTAGGACTCATTAATTCCAGCCTCTTGAGCCTTCCCAAATTTAATTGCTCAACTATTGATCACCATGCCTTCAGCTGCATAGGTCCTAAGCTCTGGAATTTCCTCCAAAACCTTTCTATCTCTCCACCTCTCACTCCGTCTTTAAGATGCTTCTTAAAACCTACTTGTTTGAGAAAGCTTTTGGCCATCTGCCTTATTTTTGCCTTATGTGGCTCAATGCCAAATTTTGCTTTATAATGCTCCAGTGATGCGCCTCGGGACATTTTATTACAGTAAATACATTACAGAAATACAAGCTGTTGTTATTATAGCTGTGTTTCATCTTCATCAATGTTTTCCTGCTCTTCGACTTCTTGGTCTTCCACCACTGCCTGGCCAGTTTGCAGTTCTTGGGTATCGGAAAGGAAAAAGACCATAAAGATAGAGTTTTGGGGAGGGGAGGGGAAAGAAATAGGTGCATGCTTATACCATCTGCAGCTTATGGGATAAGGGTAAAGTGGCATGTGTTTCAGTTTCATCGCTAACCACGGCCTCATTCATGGTGAACTTGGTGGGCCAAAGGGCCTGTTTCAGTGCTGTATCTCTAAACTAAACTAAACTGTCTCCTCCATCAGGATAAGGACATACAGCCATGCCTGTTCACCACCAGTTTGGTGCTACTACCTCTGGGTACGTGCTACCTTGTGCTGCAAGAGAGTGGGAAACGTGTCAGTGTCTGTGGTGCAATGTGTTTGGGTAGCGTGGCTGTCATGGTTGAATAGCTGGAAATGTGTGCAAGCTGTGAGATGTGGGTGTGAGGCTGCAGCAGTTCATCAGTGTCTAAGGGTGAGGTGAAGCTATAATTGATAGGTATGAGTTGTGATGGCTAGAGATTGTTGGAATGTGAGTGGTGGGGATGTGGTGCATTGAGCAGTGTGTGAGACTAGTAGTGCAGTTGATAGGAAAGGACATTTGAAGATACATTCACTGACTTTGATCACTCATCTGAGGTCATTGAATTTCCACCCAGGTCCTTGGGGCTTGATTCTTGGCATTGACTGCCATAGCTACCTTGTTCCATGGCCTTTGCAAGGTTTGTCTGGATGATCTCCTAGCCCCCTGTGGATAAATGACATCTCTCCTCCAATCTACCTCCTGCACCAAGGCCTCCAGTGCAGCGTCGAAGAATCTTGGAGCCACTCTCTGCAATGTTGTGCCATACTTGTGGTTTTCTGAGGCCAGAATCAGTTGTAGATTGACTTCCAGCACATACCTCACTTCCCCTTTAAGATGGCGAGGCTGGCTTTAAGTCGTACAGGCTAGCTTTAATTTATGCTAGCCTCTCACGATTTTGCATGCCCTGCTCAGGCATGCAGGCACTCAACAGAATGCTTAGAGCTGGTTGCATGCTGCAATCATTTAAATTAGGAGGCAGGATGAAGTTTACCTGCTGCCTGCTTCGGAAGTAATGGCTGCAGTTTAATCATGCATCAGGATCGAGCAGTGAGGCAATATGGGCAGAACTCAGAAATAGGAAGGGTGCGGTAACAATATTGGGGCTGTACTACAGGCCTCCCAACAGCGAGCGTGAGATAGAGGGACAAATATGTAAACAGATTATGGAAAGATGTAGGAGCAACAGGGTGGTGGTGATAGGAGATTTTAATTTTCCCAACATTGACTGGGATTCACTTAGTGTTAGAGGTCCAGATGGAGCAGAATTTGTAAGGAGCATCCAGGAGGGTTTTCTAGAGCGGTATGTAAATAGTCCAACTCGGGAAGGGGCCAGACTGGACCTGGTGTTGGGGAATGAGCCCGGCCAGGTGGTTGAAGTTTCAGTAGGGGACTACTTTGGGAATAGTGATCACAATTCCGTAAGTTTTAGACTACTCATGGACAAAGACGAGAGTGGTCCCAAAGGAAGAGTGCTAAATTGGGGGAAGGCCAACTATACCAAAATTTGGCAGGAGCTGGGGAATGTAGATTGGGAGCAGCTGTTTGAAGGTAAATCCACATTTGATATGTGGGAGGCTTTTAAAGAGAGGTTGATTAGCGTGCAGGAGAGGCATGTTCCTGTGAAAATGAGGGATCGAAATGGCAAGATTAGGGAACCATGGATGACAGGTGAAATTGTGAGACTAGCTAAGAGGAAAAAGGAAGCATACATAAGGTCAAGGAGGCTGAAGAAAGACGAAGATTTGAAAGAATATCGGGAATGTAGGACCAATCTGAAACGAGGAATTAAGAGGGCTAAAAGGGGTCATGAAATATCTTTAGCAAACAGGGTTAAGGAAAATCCCAACGCCTTTTATTCATATATAAGGAGCAAGTGGGTAACTGGAGAAAGGATTGGCCCACTCAAGGACAAAGGAGGAAAGTTATGTGTGGAGTCAGAGAAAATGGGTGAGATTCTAAACGAGTACTTTGCATCGGTATTCACCGAAGAGAGGGACATGACGGATGTTGAGGTTAGGGACAGATGTTTGATTAGTCTAGGTCAAGTCGGCATAAGGAGGGAGGAAGTGTTGGGTATTCTAAAAGGCATTAAGGTGGACAAGTCCCCAGGTCCGGATGGAATCTATCCTAGACAGATACATGAATGGGCAGGAAGCAAAGAGATACAGACCCTTAGAAAATAGGCGACATGTTTAGATAGCGGATCTGGATCGGCACAGGCTTGGAGGGCCGAAGGGCCTGTTCCTGTGCTGTAATTTTCTTTGTTCTTTGATCCCTGATTTGCATGCTACTGATGGGCGCTCACTCCACAATGTGTGAATTTCAGATTCCGACCAAAGCATGGAACTTGACAAGGTGGCACTGACCAGCCAGGTACTTCTGTCTCCAGGGCACCAGAATCAATTTTTTTTACAGTGTTCACATCGGTCATCTTTGTCAATTTTACAGCTTTATGTAGGACTCAAGTTTGGACCCCAAGTGGGTCCCATAAATGTCATCAGCAAAGCAAGAATGCCTTGTTCCTCATGGAAATTCCTGGCTTGAAAAATTCCCTTTCCACAGCTGCTGTCATAAGGAACCATGTTTGGGACAGATAGAAGGCTTCCACCGAACAACAGGTCACTCCCCTCAAAAACTGGGATCAAAGGCCTAGGATCAGCAAATCTGGGTTGCCCCCAATCACACTCCCAATGGTCAGGAGTGCAGCAGAAAGGCCCATGGAAAATTGGGTCCATTGCTCTTTGTGATTGTTGGAGAATTTTTCTGAGCTTTGCTAATTATTACTTAACTTTGTAGAAGCAGAAAAACAGGGCACAGCTTGTAGCTAATCTAACCACAATCAACGGTCATAAATTGTAGACAGAGCAGCTAACCACAATCAGACATTACGGCCAGATATGGTGTCTGGAGTGGGCATTGGATTAAGGAACTAGCTTGTTATTGTTGAAACTAATGTTTTGCTGACCTCAGACTCTGCATGGTGCACAGTCAAGTAGGTGGTCTTGTGATCATCTTGTGGGCGTTTATCTAATTGTGAAATTGTTAGCTCTGCCTCTGTTATACTATATAAATCCACGGCGATCTGTAGCTCTTTGGGAGTAGCATTGGACCGCCTTTAGGTAAGGTGTATTTCCCCATGATATCATGCAATAAAGTGTTTGTTCTCAACGTCTGAGTCCGGAGAATTTGTTCAACAATTGGGCACAATCTGGATTTTCTCCAACAGTGATTATTCCACCCTCTAAAAAATGGTTAATTCATTATCTGAAAAACAATTGGGACTGGATCGCTGCAAGATGAGAAGGAGAAGTAGACACTTCTCTGTCTCCATCTCTGGGCATATGCTGTCTACTAATATTCATTATAAGCCCACCAACTCCCATGGCTACCTTGCCTACACTTCCTCACACCCTGTCACCTGTAAGGGCTCCATCCCATTCTCCCAGTTTCTCTGTCTCCGAAGCATCTGTTCTGATGATTCAACCTTCCACAACAGCGCTTCTGACATGTCTTCCTTTTTCCTCAACCAAGGATTCACCCCCCCACTGTGGTTGACAGGGCCCTCAACCGTGTCCAACCTATTTCCCACACCTCTGCCCTTACCCCTTCCCCCCACTCCCAGAACCGCGACAGGGTTCTCACTTTCCACCCCACCAGGCTCCACATCCAAAAGATCATCCTCCGCCATTTCCTCCACCTCCAGCGTGATGCGACCACCAAACACAACTTCTGTTCCCCTCCCCTGTCTGCATTCCGAAGGGATTGGTCCCTTTGCGACACCCTGGTCCATTCCTCCATCACCCCCGACTCCTCATCCCCTTCCCACAGCAACTTCCCATGCAACCGCAGGAGGTGTAATAACTGTCCTTTAACCTCTTCTCTCCTCACCATCCAAGGCCCCAAACACTCCTTCCAGGTGATGCAGCGATTTACATGTACTGCCTTCAATTTAGTATTCTGTATTCGTTGCTCACAATGCGGTAACCTCTACATTGGGGAGACCAGATGCAGATTGGGTGACCGCTTTGCAGAACACCTCTGCTGAGTCCAAAAGCATAGCCCCGAGCTTCCGTTGCTTGCCATTTCAACACACAACCCCTGCTCTCATGCCCACATTTCTGTACTTGGCCTGCTACAGTTTTCCAGTGAATAACAACACGAGTTTGAGGAGCAGCACCTGATCTTTCAATTAGGTGCTCTACAGCTTCGTGGACTCAAGCTTGAGTTCAACAATTTTAGAGCATGACTGGCCTTTTTTTAATATTTTTCTTTTTTTTATTATTTCATTTTATTCTATTTTTTAACCATGCAACTGTTTTTTCATGTGGACAAAGCTGCTCATTACTCTGCAATTAAAACTCTCTTTGGACTAATACTTTGTCTTTCACCACAAGCATTAACATACTTTTTGCCTTTGCCCCTGGACAGCTTTGTTATTTAATCTCTCCTGCCCTCTACCCTATCACACATTATCTCCTTTTGTACTCTTTGCCCGCCAAACCACTCTGCTCCCCTTACCACCATCTTCACTTGCTTAAACCCTAATTATTTTCTAACCATTGCCATTTCTGATGAAAGGTCACAGACCTGAAATGTTAACTCTGCTTCTGTCTCCACAGATGCTGCCTGACCTGCTGAATATTACCAGCATTTCCAGTTTTTATTTCAGATTTCCAGCACCTGCAGTATTTTACTTTTATTAAAGGAGAAGTAGACAATGAGTAGACAAATGATTTTCTGTCTTCAGTGCTGAGAAGCTCAAGACTGTAATGTCGGCACCCACCTGTATACTATAGGAGTCCTACATTAACTTCTAAGCATTCCATCCTTCTCCTCAGTAATGATGTCTAACGTACATTGGGTAAACAACTGACAGAGGTGACTGAAAAAGCAAATATAAGAGTGAAACACTTCAAAACAGCATCATCCTAGATCTTTTCTTTACCATCAACACATTCAGTTCTACAGAGACAACATCCATCATCCACTAAGTAATATCTCGATCTGCTTGACATTTGCAGGAAAGAGCAATTTTATGGTCCTGAACTCAATACAGTCCAGCAGACCAGGGAACTTGAGAAGAATGATCTTGTCTATTCCAGAGGCCATCACTTACAGCAATAAAGAAATGTTTCTGTTCCTTCCAACGGATCATATAGAATTTTTTTCTTGTGCGTTAGTAGATAACAATGATAATTCTATTCAACTGGCTGCAGCTATAGAGATTTAAGATGTACAAAAGAGCAATTACTATTCTTCAGAAATTAATCCCACAAAATCATTGAAAGGCAGAGCCCGAGTGCAATTTTAAAAAATATTTTTAAGAGCAATTGTTAGTGGCTTAACACTGACATGGATATTATAATAAAATAATCAATATTGTACATACTTATGAAAGCAAGACAGCATTATCTATGCAAGAGTTATGCCAGTGCTCACTTTCTAAAAATATTCGTTCATGGGTTGTGGCATCGCTAGCTAGGGCAGCATTTATTGCCCATCCCTAATTGCCCTTGAGAAGGTGGAGGTGAGCTTCCTTCTTTAACCGCTGCAGTCTTTGGAGTGTAGGTACACCGGCAGTGCTGTTACGAAGGGAATTCCAGGTTTTGACACAGCGACAGTAAAGAAATGGCGATATAGTTCCAAGTCACAATGGTGTGTGACTTGGAGGGGAACATGCAGGTGGTGGTGTTCCCATACATCTGCTGCCCTTGTCCTTCTAGGTGGTCGAGATCATAGGTTTGGCAGGTGCTGCCGAAGGTGCCTTAGTGAGCTGCTGCAGTGCATCTTGTAGATGGTACACACTGCTGCCACTGTGCATCGGTGGTGAAGGGAGTGAAAGTTGAATGTGGTAAATGGGGTGCTGATGAAGTGGGCTGCTTTGTCCTGGATGGTGTCGCGCTTCTTGAGTATTGTTGGAGCTGCACCCATTCAGGCAAGTGAAGAAAATTCCATTATAATCCTGACTTCTGCCTTATAGATGATGGACATCCATTGGGAAGACAGGAGGTGAGTTACTCGCTGCAGAATTCCTAGCCTCTGACCTGCTCTTGATGCGGAAGTTTCTGGTCAATGGTAACTCCCATGATGTTGCTGATAGGGGATTCAGTGATGGTAATGCCATTGAATGTTAAGGGGAGATGGTTAGATTCTCTCTTGCTTGAGATGGTCTTGCCTGGCACTTGTGTGGCGCGAATGTAACTTGCCACTTATCAGCCCAAGTCTGGATGTTGTCCAGGTCTTGCTGCATCTGGGGCTGCTTGAGTATCTGAGGAGTCGCCAATGGTGCTGAACATTGTGCAATCATCAGCGAACATCCCCACTTCTGATCCTATGATGGAGAAAGGGTCATTGATGAAGCAGCAGAAGATGGTTGGGCCTAGGACACTACCTAAGGAACGTTTGCAGTGTTGTCCTGAGACTGAGATGATTGACTTCCAACAACCACCAGCATCTTCCTTTGCGCTAGGTATGACTCCAACAAGTGCTGAGTTTTCTCCCGATTCCCATTGATTCCAGTTTTGATAGGGTTCCTTGATGCCATACTCAGTCAAATGTTGCCTTGATGTCAAGGGCAGTCATTCTCACCTCACCTCTGGAGTTCAGCTCTTTTGTCCATGTTTGAACCAAGGCTGTAATGAGGTCAGGAGCTGAGTGGCCCTGGCGAAATCCAAACTGAGCATCAGTGTCCAGGTTATTGCTGAGCAAGTCCCGCTTGATAGCACTGTTGATGACCCCTTCCATCACTTTACTGATGATTGAAAGGAGACTGATAGGGCGGTAATTGACTGGGTTGGATTTGTCCTGCTTTTTGTGTACATGACATACCTGGATAATTTTCCACATTGTTGAGTAGATGCCAGTGTTGTAGCTGTACTGGAATAGTTTGGCTCGGGGTACGGCTAGTTCTGGAGCAGAAGTCTTCAGTACTAATGCCGGAATGTTGTCAGGGTACATAGCCTTTGGAGTATCCAGTACTTTCAGCCATTTCTTGACATCACATGACATCTGTGATGCTGAGGATCTCAGAAGGAGGACAAGATGCATCATCCTCTTGACACTTCTGGCTGAAGATGGATGCAAATGTTTCAGCCTTGTCTTTTGCAGTGATATGCTTCTTCCAATTGGTGTTCAACGTGGAGAAGCACTGCTTCATCAGCCGGCAGAGGGGAGGGTGTGAGACTTCCTTGGGTCCAGAGTCATTGCTTAGGATTCCCAAGGCAACTCCCTCCTGACTGTATACCACTGTATGGCCACCTCCGGTGGGTCTGTCCTGAGGGTGCAACAGGACATACCCAGGGATGGTGATGGTGGTGTCTGAGACAGTGTCTGTAAGATATGGGATGGAATAGTTTGTTGGGCAGGAGGCCCCATCCACAAGCCGAAAAGTCGCAGGGTTGACAAGGTTGGGTTTGCCATTGTCATTTCCAGTGCCTAGGTCGATGCTAGGTGGTCCATCCAGTTTCATTCATTTGATATAACTTGTGTCCACAGACCTGAAATGTTAACTCTGATTTTCTCTCCACAGATGCTGCCAGACCTGCTGAGTATTTACAGCATTTGCTGTTTTTATTTCAGATTTCCAGCATTTTCTGTTTGTATTTCAAATTTCCAGCATCCACAGTATTTTGCTTTTACCCCCAGAGCATTAGCCTGGGCCTCTAGATTACTAGTCTAGTGAAATTACCACTATGCCACTGCCTATAGGTGTTGCATGGTACAGTCACAGTCTGCATATGAATAAATAGTGTGGGGAAATTTGATAGGGTAAGTGAACTTTGCTGATTGTATCTGAATATGTTCACACAACAGTATGTAGGAAATAAGAACTCCAAACTCATTTCACCTCACATACTCTAAGAAGGGGGATACTCTGAGCAATTCCAGTGGCTTTAGACCTGTTCCAGGTGAGAAATGTTCAAAAAGTGCAATCATAGACAACAACTGGAGGATGTCCAGTAACTGCACAGTGGCGCAGTGGTTAGCACCGCAGCCTCACAGCTCCAGCGACCCGGGTTCAATTCTGGGTACTGCCTGTGTGGAGTTTGCAAGTTCTCCCTGTGTCTGCGTGGGTTTTCTCCGGGTGCTCCGGTTTCCTCCCACAAGCCAAAAGACTTGCAGGTTGGTAGGTAAATTGGTCATTATAAATTGCCCCTAGTATAGGTAGGTGGTAGGGAAATATAGGGACAGGTGGGGATGTGGTAAGAATATGGGATTAGTGTAGGATTAGTGTATATGGGTGGTTGATGGTCGGCACAGACTCGGTGGGCCGAAGGGCCTGTTTCAGTGCTGTATCTCTAAAACTAAAAATAAGGATAAACCAGTAATATTAGTCTTTCCTCCCTGCAAATACTGACAGAACTATTGTGCATTTCCAGTATTCATGTAATAAAAATGGAAAGTGCTGGAAATACTCAGAATGTCAGGCAGCATCTGTGGAGCAAGAAGCGGAGTTAACATTTCAGGTCAGTGACCTTTCATCACAGAGCTGAATCGTTAACTCTGCTTCTCTCTCCACAGATGCTGCCTGACCTGCTGAGTATTTCCAGCACTTTTCTGTTTTTATTTCAGATTTCCAGCATCTGCAGTATTTTGCTTTTATTCCAGTATTCATGTGTTGTTTTTCCACATTTCCCACATTTGCCTTTTTTTCTTCAGTGAAGAAAGATTTTATTTACAGATGCATAGCTCTGTACAGGAAGAGCAGTGATTCTGTATCTCCCTGTTTGTTAAAACATTTACAATTGTAACTTTAGGGAGACAATTCTAAGCATATTTAATGTTATTGTGAAGTGATTTCAACTTCCCAACAGCACAAGACGGGCAGTGTAAATTTTGTGCCAGACATCCTCGGAGGAGATAGTTTTGCATTGTTTCCATTTGGCACTGCATGGAGTACAACTTGTTTCTGTTTAATAACCAATTCAGAACAATTAGGGCACCAATGGAGTGTTGCACTGTCTTTTGGATGAGATGCTAAACAGGGGTTCTATCTGCTTTCTCAGGTGGATGAAAAAGATTCCATGGGACTGTTTCAAAGAAAAGCAGAGGGGTTCTCTGCAGGGTATTAACTGATACTTATCCCTCAACCAACATCATTAAAACAGATTTTCTGGTCATTATCACATTGCTTTTTGTAGGTTCTTACTGTGCGCAGATTGATTGCAATGTCTCTTACATTACAACTGTAACCACAATTCAGGAAAGTACATAATCGACTATAAAGTGCTTTGGGATGTCCTGAGGTCATGAAAGGTGCTACATAAATGCATGTCTTTCTTTCTTTCTTCCCTTTGCAAACCAAGTTTGATGTTGCACACTGTAATAAAGCTTTGTGGGCCCAGACTTTCAAAGAAGGCTGATGGGCATACATCAAGAAATGTTAGGTGTGTCAGTGTCCTGCCAGGGAGTTTGCACAGAATGGCTGAGAGCATGGAGTATGCCAGTTCCAACTTGTGTCAGGGTTTCTCACAGAACAAGGGTTCCATTCTGTCCAACATTAAGTAAGGGGTCAGCTCCATGAGCTTGACAATGGGACCCACTACGGTGGAGCCTCTGGTGACAGCTCGGACAGCTTCCATGGCAGCTCACACTGCTGACATTTGACCTATTTGGCCATGAGCTGAACTTCCAACCCCATATCCACTCCATTACTGAGACTGCCAGCTTCGACCTCCATAACATTACCCATCTCCACCCCTACCTCAGCTGACCTGCTCCTGAATCCCTCATCCTTGTCTTTATTACCTCTAGACTTGACTATTCCAATGCACTCTTTTGCCATCCCACCTTGCAACATCCATAAACCTGAGCTCATCCAAAATTCTGCTTCCCATATTCTAACTTGCATCAAGCCCCATTCACCCATCACCTTTAAAAAGAAAGACTTGCATGTACATTGCACCTTTCATGACCACAGGAAATCCCAAAGCACTTTACAGCCAATGAAGTACTTTTTGAAGTGTAGTCACTGTTGTAATGTAAGAAACACAACAGCCATTTGGCACACAGCAGATTCCCTCAGACAGCAATATGATAATGACCTGATAATCTATTTTTGTGATGTTGATTGAGGGGATAAATATTGACCAGGACACCAGGGATAACTTGCCTGCTCTTCTTTGAAGTAGTGCCATGAGATCTTTTCCAACTGAGAGGGCAGACAGGGCCTCGGTTTAACGCCTCACCGGAAGACAGCACCTTCAATAGTGCAGCACTCGCTCAGTACTGGATAGACTGGAGTATCAGCCTTGATTTTTGTGCTCAAGTCCTGGAGTAGGTTTGAACCCACAACCTTCTCATTGGAGGCAAGAGTACTACTAGTCCAGCAACACCTGGATTTTTATACTCTCATCCTTATTTCAAATCCCTCCATGGCCTCATCCACTTCCTACCTCTGTGACGTCCTCCAGCCCTATAACTATCTGTGATTTCTGCACTACTGAAATTATTTTCTCTTCCGCATCTCTTATTTTAATAACTCCAACATTTGCAGCTGTGCAATCAGCTGCCTAGGCCCTAAGCTTTGGAATTCCCTCCCTAAACCTCTCCACCTCTCTATCTCTCTGTCCCCTTTCAAGTCACTCCTTGAAAACTACCTCTGACCAAGCTTTTGTCACCTGACCTAATATCTCCTTTGTGGCTCAGTGTCAAATTTTGTTTGATAATGCTCCTGTGAAGCACCTTGTGACATTTTATGACATTAGCAGTGCTGTTTAAATGCAAATTGTTTCTTTTTGTTATAAAAACTCACACTGCCACAATATTAGCTCTGGGGGCCAGCATTCGCAGGAATTTCCAGAGTATCATAGCACTCCTGCACTTTGTTCTCACGCAGAGCCATGGGTGTGATGAGGTGCAACCCCAAGAGAGTGGCCTTGGCTCCATGGGAGAAGCACCTGCTGTCCTCTCTAAATATTATAGCATGCCTGCACCACTGCTACCAAGTCCACCAGTACAGTTATCAGTGCGTTACTGCTGCTGGGCCTGACTGACCCGGCCTAAGCAATCTATAGGGCTTTTAAGGCTCAGAACTGATCAAAGTTGGCATCAATGGACTGTGAGTTGCCTTTCATCCCTAGCCTTTTAAAGATTAACAAAATTGTTCACAACCTGAAGATATGTTGAACAGTAAGTATCCAATACATCACATAAAAACGCTATGGTGAGTCATTTTATCTCTTGGTCATCTCAAAACTTCAGAAAATTATACACTAGTGAAAATCAACAGCTTCAACAACAGAGCATTAAAATATTTTGGCAGCAACTATAGGTTGTGAAAGATTTTTATAACCAGTTTATTTTTTTTTAATTTTACCTTGCTGATGGATTTTCTTTTGACAAGTAGGAAATCAGAGAATTCTAGGATAAGTTCAGCCTGACACAATCACAGTGGAGGTTGTTCAAACAAAGCTTAGACACGATAGTGACAATTCTCTGATCTGTGTTCCACCCGAGTGTACTGCAAGTTCATTGAATGTATGCTATATTTCATAATTTTGGCAATCCTTCCTACTGATTGTGACATATTGCAACTAAATAAATGTATATCTTTCACAAGCGACAAAAGCCTCTAAACATTTTTGAATACATTTTATAATAATTTTTTTGTAAATGGAAATAATTTTATCTTTTGTAAGTCTGGATTTTAGTACCAATGAATGAAAGATTTGGCACTGTTCTCTATTATTTATAGGTATTGACAGGTCTTATCATTTTACACTTTCAGTCACATTTATTTAGTGGATTATGTTCCAATTTGTCTGCATATTAGCTCACTTCATGGCGTGCAGCTAAGCCACACAAACCAGAAGATTCCAGCTTTGATAGCTGGTTTGTGACTGAGTTAGCTAATCTAAGCTGGGATAGCATTACAAATGGTACAAATGGCTTTGGTACCCTTAGAGAAAAGGCAATGAGTTAGGTTTCTGATTGGTCTACAGTGACGCTTCTGGAATTTTCTTTTATCTGGATGTCACATGAGGACAGGATCGGGATTGACGATTGCTGACCCTGTGGTTGAGGAAAATCTGTTGCTCATCTCATTGTCTCAGGTCACGAATGAAAAATGGGCCTTGGGCTTGGTACTGGAGAGTGACCAGTGTTATGTGCTTGGTTCTGTATGCTGCCACCATATACAGTCTAGCCAGAGAGGTATTTAGACTGTAGTAGTTAAACATTAATATTTTTTTGGTAACAACTATATTTACTCCAAACTAGCCTGTGTGACTCTTTCAAAAGCCACGCTGTATCTGTTCTCAAGTCTCTCCCACATTATCTCTTACATTATCATGGTGGGCAGTATTTTTTACATTCTCTCAAGTTGAATCCTTTTCGACCCTTATACTACATCTCCCCCCAAGTCTTTATCCAAATATATATATACATACATTCACTTTTTTATTTACATACTACCCCATCTTCCCCCGAGTCTCTGACTTCATAAATTTAATCTGTCAGGAGGCTTCACAACTCTCCCTAATCTTGTTATCGTCAGATGTGGAAGATTGGTAGTCTTTCTCTGATCCCTTGTTTCTTTACTTGGACAGCCTTCATTGAGGTTTGTAGTATTTGGTGCTTTCTGAATTTCTGGTTCAACATCTGATTCATCTAAATGTATGACAGATTGATGACTTTGCTGTAAAGGACTAAGATTCCTTCTATTTCTCCGTATAGTACGTTCTTGAATTCGTAGTAGATAAGATCGCTGTTGATTCTCCTCTTTCTGGAGAATTATGCCTTCTCAATTTTGGTCTTGGACCTTGCTGACAACTTTGGTAGGTTTCTAGTATGGTACCTCTTATTATAGCTAAGTGTTTGTTTCTTTCAACACAACTGTTCTTTGTCTTGTACATTCCGATTATCCTTGCTTTGCAACCATGGAAGTAATTTCTTGGGACTCTGTTGTGGCCAACCTTGCACGCAATTTTGGTGGACATAGATGCATTCTTCAATAAAAAAAACAGAAATTACTGGAAATGCTCAGTAGGTCAGGCAGCATCTGTGGAGAGAGAAGCAGAGTTAATGTTTCAGGTCTGTGACCTTTTATCAGAACTGGCAAAGGTAAGAAAAGGTTTTAAGCAAGTGAATGGGGGGGGGGTGCGTGGTGATGGTGGGGAAGAGAACAAAAGAGAGGGTGTATGATCAGGCAATGGGCAAGAGAGATTAAATAACAAAGATGTCATTGGACAAAGACAAAGAGCGTGTTATTGGTGGGTGAAAGACAAAGCATTCGTCCAGAGAGACTGTTAATGGCAGAATAATGAGCACTCTGTCCAAAAGCACAACATAAAAAACAGGTACATGGTTAAAAAATAAAATAAAATAATGAAACAAAGAAATAAAAAATAAATTGATAAAAGCCAGTCATGCTCTGAAATTGTTGAACTCAATGTTGAGTCTGCAAGGCTGTAGAGTGCCTAATCGAAAGAAGAGGTGCTGCTCCTCGAGCTTGCATGAATGTTCACTGGAACACTTCAGCAGGCCAAGGACAGCGATGTGGGCATGAGAGCAGAGTGGCGTATTGAAATGGCAAGCAACCGGAAACTCAGGGTCACGTTTTCGGACTGAGCGAAGGTGTTCCAAAAAGCGGTCACCCAATCTACGTTTGGTGTCCCCACTGTCAAGATGACCACATTGTGAGCAGCGAATACAGCATACTAAATAAAAAGAAGTACAAGTAAATCGCTGCTTCATCTGGAAGGAGTGTTTGGGGCCTTGGATGATGAGGAAAGAGGAGATAAAAGGACAGGATTTACACCACCTGTGATTGCATGGGAAGGTGCTGTGGGAAGGGGATGAGGTGTCGGGGTTGATGGAGGAGTGGACCAGGGTGTCGAGGAGGGAACAATCACTTTGGAATGCTGATGGGTAGAGGAAGGGAAAATGCATTTGGTGGTAGCATTATGCTGGAGGTAGCAGAAATGTTGGAGGATGATCCTTTGGATGTGGACGCTGGTGGGGTGGAAAGTGAGGAGAGGGGAACCCTGTCATGGTTCTGGGAGGGAAGGGGTGAGGGCAGAAATGCAGGAAATGGGTCGGACACACTTGAGGGCCCTGTCAACTACAGAGCGAGGGGAGATCCTCAGTAGAGGAAAAAGGAAGACATATCAGAAGCAGTATTGTGGAAGGTTGCATCATAAAACCAGATGCATCAGAGATGGAGAAACTGGGAGAATGGGATGGAGTACTTACAGGAGGCAGGGTGTGAAGAAGTGTAGTCGAGGTAGTCATGGGAGTCGGTGGGCTTATAATGAATATCAGTGGACAGCCTATTCCCAGAGATGGTGACATAGAAATCAAGGAAGGGAAGGGAAGTGTCAGAGATGGACCATTTAAAGGGGAGAGAAGGTTGGAAATTGGAAGCAAAGTTGATAAAGTTTTCCAGTTCAGGGCAGGAGCAGGAAAAGGCACCGATACAGTCATCAATGTACCGAAAAAAGAGTTGGGGGAGGGGGCCTGAGTAGGACTGGAACAAGGAATGTTCAACATATCCCACAAAAAGACAGGCATAACTAGGACCCATGTGGATGCCCACTGCAGCACCTTTTATTTGGAGGAAATAAGTGGAATTGAAGGAAAAGTTGTTCAATGTGAGAACAAGTGCATTCTTCATCTTGCCTCTGTGCCTGTCATAATTGTTGGACTTGCTTCTTCTTGAGTTCTCTGTCCATTTAGAACTCCTGTAGGAACTTGCTGCATTTCTCTTTCTCGTTCTGGTAGTCTTTGAATGGCATAGCAGGCTATGCTGTGCTGTGCTGTGCAGGTTTTCTCTCCATTGGGCGGGCTCTCTGGTGGAGTCCGAACTCTCTGCAGTACTCAGGTCGGGGTGGCGGGCTCTCCCTCTGTCCTGGTTCCTGGATTCTTGTTGTTTAACTTCTTCTACTTTCTCTATAAGATAAAGGCCAACACAAGCTCTTCTACTTAAGAGTGAGAACTCCTGATTTCTTAGGACATACAATGTTTCTCATATCTGCTTCACCTTGTACTGAAGTGTTGCCTGTAACTTCCCCTTTACTTCAAGTTCAACCCCTCCTGGACCATGTAACTGCGTTTCCGTTGGTTGCAGAAAGTGTGTGGAAAGCCACTGCTCTTTGCCTGATAAGACTCTTACACTTGCTCCACTGTCGAGTTTGAAATTAGTGATATGTCTGTTGACATATAGGTCTACAGAACAAAATGCCTGATTCTGTTCATTGATCTCACCAAGGAAATGCTTTGGTTGGTGTGCTGCAGGATGTAGTTTAACTTCATTAACTTCTCTGTTCTGAAATACTTTTCCTTTAGAGTTTGAGGTAGTTGAGATTTTATTTTGACTCATCTTACTGTAATGCTCTATTTTTTGCAATAAAAGCATTCTGCTCTATTGCCAGGACATTTTGTGCCTATGGGTACTTTTGGCACGACATCACTGGCAGGGTTTAATGGCGTCTTTCACTTCGCCCCGCTACCCACCCTCCCCACCCCTCCCCGCCCCAGTGTACCTTTTTTCCTGGTGTCTGTTTTTCAGCCTTCTGGTGAAGGAATTGAACCATTGTAGGAGGTGTCCTGAACCAAGGTCTTTCTTCACCTCGCAGGATTGGTCTGTTGTTCTTCCTATCCACAGCTTGGCTCACTAGGTGAATAGCTTTATCCAGGGTGAGGTCTTCTTTGGAATGTAAAATGTTCAATATGGAATCATCCACAACAACACGATCTCTCTTTGAGGTCTCCATACTCACATCCCTCTGCAAGCCTGTAAAGATCATTGAGAAAATTATCGACCGTTTTGACCAGTTTCTGGACCCCTTTATTGAATTTGCTCTTTCTAAAATCCTATTACTCCGCAAATTGAAGTCAGAATCACAAGCTTTAAAAACATCATTGAATTTGGCAAATGTTTCATTGAGACCTTGTCTTTCAATTATGTCATCAGTTATAGTATCAGTTGAATATAACAGTGTATTCACTTGCTCTGCTTCAGACTGGCTTTCCAAGTTAGATGCAATTCTATATCTGAGAAACTTTTTTCTCCATAATATCTAGTTTTGAATCTGATTGGGTCCCTCTTGACTTTTGATACTCTCCAGCATTCCCAATGTTTGATCCATGTTATTTTATTTTTAGACTTTTTAGAGTGTTCCCCTTGAAAAAATTCTTTTTTCTAAGCTAGCATGCTTTCATGGAATGTAGCAGCTGCTTTCTGGTGTCCCTTGCTGTTTTTAATAGGCTATTGTAGGGTTTTTCCCTTTGCTTGAGAACTTCACTTTATTTGTTTACTCAGCTTGTCTAATGGAGTTGACACAGCTGTTTAAATGTTCCTTGCTGTTTTAATAGAATGTTCCAAAGATTTCCCCTTTCTTTAAAAGCTGTGGCTATTTGTTTTTCTTCTTCAGGCTTGGCTGTGTTAATGGAGTCTCCCTGCTGTGTTCTGGGGTTTCCTGTACTTTTTGGCAGTTTGCGTGCTTTTCAAAGGTTTCCTGCTCTTCGCCCTCGCGTTCAGCCTGAGTGAAGCATTGAGCTTTCCCTTTTTTTTCTCTAGCCTGATGTCTTTAAAAAATAAATTTTAAGCTCTTCAAAGGATTTTTTTTTAACTGCAATTCCTCGACCGTCAGCACTATAACTCACCCATCAATGGAACTGATTTGCAAGAAGCCATGCTTCTGATCTGTGGAGCTTCTCCCAACCTCTTCAGGTCTGTAGTTTTTATTTCACTTTTTGACTAGTTGTTTTAAATTTTTTCTTCTGGCTGAAGGATGATAGTTGTTTTACATTTTCTCTTCTGAGTGTACAATCTCATCGCTGATCACCATCCAAAGGCTGTTCACCATATTATATGCTTGGTTCTGTATGCTGCCACTGTATAGAGTCTAGCCAGAGAGGTACTTAGACTAAAGTATTTAAACATTAATATTTATTTCATAACAACAATATACACTCCACACTAGCCTGTGTGACTCCTTCAAAAGCCATGCTGTATCTGTTCTCGACTCTCTCCCACATGATCTCTTACATGTGCATGGTGGGTGGTATTCTTTACATTCTCTCAAGATTAACCCTTTCAGACCCTTACACTACAACTAGTGCCTGTGGAACGGCACCCTAGAAGTCAAAAGCTTCAGAAAAGCAGGAGTGGCATAAATTGAGAAAGAAATCATTTGCAATGACTGTAATATAATGAAGAAACTCAAATTACATCTGAGGTGTTATGTGATCACTGATAAATGGAAGAAGATGTTGCAGAATTGTTACAGTACAGAACGAGGTAATTTGATCCATTGTGTCTGCACCGGCTCTCCGAATGAGCTTAATACCATTCCTTGCCTTCTCCCTGTAACCCTACACATGCTTCCTTTTCAGATAACAGTCAAATTCCCTTTTAAATGCCTTGATTCATCGAGAGAGATACAACACTGAAACAGGCCTTTCGGCCCACCAAGTCTGTGCTGACCATCAACCACCCATTTATACTAATCCTATATTAATCCCACATTCCCTCCATACACTAGGGGCAATTTATAATGGCCAATTAACCTATCGACCTGCAAGTCTTTGGCTGTGGGAGGAAACTGGAGTACCCACACAGTCACAGGGAGAACTTGCAAACTCCACATAGGCAGTACCCAGAACTGAACCCAGGTCACTGGAGCTGTGAGGCTGTGGTGCTAACCACTGCACCACTGTGCCACCCATTTTCAGGCAGTGCATTCCAGATCCTAACCACTTGCCGTGTGAGGAAGTTTTTCCTCATGTCGCTTTTGCTTCTTTTGCCAATCGCTTTAAATCTGTGCCCTCTCATTCTTGATCCCTTCACGAGTGGGGGAACAGTTTTTCCCTATCCACACTGTCCAGACCACTCATGGTTTTGAATACCTCTACCAAATCTCCTCTCAGCCTTCTCTTCTCCAAGGAAAACAGTCCCAACTTCTCCAATGTGTCTTCATACCTGAAGTTTCTAATCCCTGGAACCATTCTTGTGAATCTTTTCTGTACTCTCTTCAATGCCTTCGCATCTTTCCTAAAGTGTGGTGCCCAGAACTGGATGCAATCCTCCAGCTGAGGCTGAACTAGTGTCTTATACAAGTTCAACATGACTTCCTTGCTCTTTATTGAAACTCAGGATATTGTATGCTTTATTAACTGCGCTGTCAACCTGTCCTGCCGCTTTCAATGACTTATGCAAATATACACTCAGGTCCCTCTGCTCTTGCACCCCCTTTAGAGTTGTATCTCTTATGTTATATTGTCTCTCCATGTTCTTCCTGTGAAAATGAATGACTTCACATTTCTCCACATTGAACTTCATCTGCCACTTGTCTGCCCATTCCACCAACTTGTCTATGCCCTTTTGAAGTTCTACACTTTCTTCCTCACAGTTCACAATTGTACCAAGTTTCGTATCATCCACAAATTTTGAAATTGTGCCCTCTGCACCAAGGTCTAGGTCATTAATATATATCAGGAAGACCAAGCGTCCCAAAACTGACCCTTAGGGAACTCCACTATAAACCTTCCTCCAGCCCGAAGAACATCCATTAACCACTACTCTTTTGTTCCTATCATTCAGCCAATTTTGTATCCATGTTGCTACTGTCCCTTTTATTCCATGAGCTATAATATTGCTCACAAGCTTTTGGGCAGCACTGTATCAAATGCCTTTTGGAAGTCCATGTACACCACATTAACAGCATTGCCCTCATCAACCCTCTCTGTTGCCTCTTAAAAAAAAACTTCAGCAAGTTATTTAAACATGATTCTCCCTTAACAAATCCATACTGGCTTTCCTTAGTTGACACACACTTGTCCAATTTATTCCCGAATTGTTTGTTTATAGAAGTTTCCTCACCACTGAAGTTAAGCTGACTGGCCTGTAGTTGCTGGGCTTATCTTTACATCCTTTTTTAAACAAGGGTATAACATTTGCAATTCTCCAGTCTTCTGGCACCACCCCGGAGTCAAAGGAAGACTGTAAAACTATGGCCAATGCCTCCACAATTTCCACTCTCACTTCCCTCAGTATCCTTGGATGCATCTCATCCGGCCCTGGTGCTTTATAAACTTTAAGTGTAGGCAGCCTATCCAATATTTCCTGCTTATCAATTTTAAATCCTTCTGGTGTATTAATTACCTCCTCTTTCACTGTGGCCTGGGTAGCATCTTCTTCCTTGGTAAAGACAGATGCAAAGTAATCTTTTAATACCTCAGCTATTCCCTCTACCTTTATGTGTAAATCCCCCTATTGGTCCCTAATCGGCCCTACTCTACCTTTTACCATCCTTTTACTATTTATCTGCCTATAGAAGACTTTGGGATTCCCTTTTATGTTAGCTGCCAGTCTCTTTTCATACTCTCTCTTTGCTTCTCTTATTTGCTTTTTCACTTCCCCTCTGAACCTTCTATATTCAGCCTGGTTCTCCATTGTACTATTTACCTGGCATCTGTCGTAAGCACACCTTTTTTTCTTCATCTTCATCTTTATCTCTTTTGTCATCCAGGGAGCTCTGGATTTATTTGCCCTGTCTTTCCCCCTCAAGGGAATATACCTGACTGTGCCTAAAATATCTCTTCTTTGAAGGTAGCTCATCGTTCAGCTACTGTTTTTCCTGCCAACCTTTGATTCCAATTTATTCGGCCCAGATCCATTCTTACCCCATTGAAGTTGGATTTCCACCACTTAATTATTCTTACTCTAGATTGTTCTTTGTCTTTTCCCATAATCAACCTAAACCTTATGGTACAATGATCACTGCCCTCTAAATGTTTTCCTACTGATATTTGATCCACTTGGCCCACCTCATCATATAGTGCCTTTCACCTCCTCAGGACTTTGCCAAAATGCTTCACAACCAATGAAGTATTTTTGAAATGTAATCACTTTTGTAATATAGAAAACCATTTACACACACAAACAGCAATGAGGCAAATGGGCAGATAGTGTGGTTTGGTGCTGTTGGTTGAGGGATAATGTTGGCGAGCATTAGTAGCCATTAAACATTAAATTTCACAATCAGAAGGCATATTTCCAATCTAATGCTTGTCTGTCATTTACTCTTGGGTTAATTTTACCAACAGAACACAGACAAAGCTAATTGATTCCATAACCAATGGATCAGAGCAAAGCTTCATGACCCCCTCACATCCCATCGAGAATGATGATGGACAATCAGGCAGCTAAAGGTAGGAGGAGGCTCGCTGATCATACTCATCCTTACCCCAGTCGAGATCAGCATGCGAGTGCAATATAAAAGGCTGAAATGCTTTTATGCATCTTCATTCAAAAGTGCAGTGCGAGTAATCCTATTGAGTTATTTCCCTACCTTTGTAAATGGCAGTGTCAAGCCAGTTTAGCCACAAGAAGCAACTCAGTGCCTTGGACACAGCGAAGGCTATGGATTCTGACAGCAGCCAGTTGTGTCACTGAAGACCTGCATGCCAGCACTAGCCATTTCCTCTAGCCAATGTTTTCCAGTGCAGCTATAATATCACTATATACCCAACAATGTGCTAAATTGTCTAGGGATGGCCTTTTCAAAAAAAGTAGGGGAAATGTAACTTGGCCAATTACTATTCACCATCTTCCCCCCCTCAATCTTTAGCAAAATAATGGAAGGAATCATCAACAGTGTCATCAAGTAACACCTATGCACCATTAACGTACTCACCAATGCTCAGTTTGGAATTCACCAGGTAGTTCCAGAATTTATTCGAACCTTGATCCAGATGTGAGCACAAGAGCCGAATGTCAGAGCACAAGTGAGACAGTTGCCCTTGACATCAAGGCAACATTCAACTGAGTATAGTAGCAAGAAGTCTGTAAGGCTCAAGGGGAAAGTTCTTCAGGTGGTTGGAGTCACATCTGACACAAAGACAACTTTGATTGTAGATTGCAGCCCCAAGATATCACTGCAGCAGTTCCTTCAAGCAACATACTCTTCATCAGCTGCTTCTAAGTAAGATTTCCTCCACCATAGGTCAGGATTGGAGCTGTTTGATGACTTTTCCATAGTAGTCAGCTCCATTTACAATTCCTCCTGAGTAAGTCCATGTGAAGCTAAAGCAGGACAACAGCCAAATTTGGACTGACAATGAGCAGGTAGCAGCTACACCACATATGTGCCAGAAAAAAAAATCTCCAAGAAAAATTCCAATCACTTCCCTGAACTTTCAGCCATGCCATCTTTGCTAAATGTCCCACCATCAAAAGCTTGGGAATCATCACTGACCAGAAGCTTAAGTGGACCAGGTATATCAGGACCATAGCTACAAAAGCAGGGAAGAGGCTGGGTACTTTGTGATGAGTGACTCACCATCTATTCCCTCAAAGCTTCTGCACTATTAGCAAAGCACCAATCAGGATTATGATGGAATACTAACGACAGACCTAGGATGGCGCAGTCCCAATAATATTGGAGAAGCTTGATACCATTCAGGACTGAGCCGTTTGCTTGATCTTTTACTTAATATACACTTCCTCTACCACCAATGCTCTGTGGTAGTTGTATGCACTATCTGCAGGATGCATTACATGTTTTCACCAAGCTAATATTGACAGAATTTTCCAGCCTTGTGACTTCTACCATTGAGAAAGACAAGAGGAGCAATACTGTGGAATATCATCACCTTAAAAGTTCTCCTTCATGTCACACAACTGTCATGACATGGGCATATATTGCCACTCTTTCCTGAGGTCAAATTTCTGACGTTCTCTGCTCACCTCATCATAGGATCACCATCACCACAAGGACTGCAAGAATGCAATCCATCACCAACTATTTGGGGCAATAAGGGATGATCAATAAATGTAGCCTTACTAATGTTGCTCACATTGTGTGAATAAATAACAAAAACAGTTTTTTGAGCAGACTGTTTGTGGAAGGAAGATATGCAAAAGCAATGGTGAGAATATTAATTTCTGCTGATTCAGCTATAGTTGTAAGGTCCACAAGCTCTTACATAATGCGATACTGAAGAAGGAGGAAAGTAATTATATGAACTGATTTGCAGAAACACTGTATACAACTTAGCTTCTAAATGACAGATGACTGCTTTAGACATTCATTGTCAGATCTGGCTGGACCACATAAAGCATTGTTGGGTCCTGCTCTTCACTGTCAAAAACAGCTCACTAATCTAGGATCACCCTGGTATGCAAAAATAACCCCCAGCTTATCTTCTCCCTTACAAACCATCTCCTTAAACCCATCTCTGCTGCCCCTACCTCCCTTACCTCCAACAAGTACAAGGAGTTACTGGACTTCTTTATCACTAAGACTGAGAGAATCCTCTGCCATATCCTTCCTTTTCCATTGTCTACTGAATAAAATTTCTCTAAGGTTTACTTCCTGCCCTAGCCATGAACTTGCATCTTTCTCTAGTTTCTCTCCTGTCTCCCCTCATGTCTTCTCAAAAGTAATCTTGTCCATGAGACCCACCTCCTACTCCTTCAACCTTATTTCCTCCAAACTGCTGATCACTCAAAGTCCTGGCCCCCATGCTGGCTGATATTGTTCAGAGTTTCCTTTACTCAGGTATTGTCCCCCTCTACTTCAGATCTGCAGTTATCACTCCCTTCCTCAATAAAAACACTCTTGATCTCTCTGTCTTTGCAAATGACCACACCATCTCCAACATCCCTTTTCTCTCATCTCCCAAATCCATACCCGTTTTTCCCATAAATATATGTTGGTCCCTTCCCAACAGACTTTCACCCTGCTACAGGACTGAAATGGCCCTTATCAAAGTCACAAATTACACCTCATGTGTGTCACTATGGCAAACTATCCTTCCTCATCATCTCGACCTGCTTGCAGTCTTTGATGTACCATCCTCCTCCAATGCCTCTCCTCTGTTGTCCAGCTGTGTGAGACTGACTTTGCCTAGTTCCATTCTTATCTATCCAAAGACAGAGAATCACTGTAAAAGGCTTCTCTTCCCACTCTTGCACTGCTACTTCTGAGTCCCCAAAGGATCTATCCGCAGCCCCCTCCTATTTCTCATTTAACTTCTGTACCTCAGCAACATCATCTGAAAACACAATGTCAGGTTCCATATATAGGCGGTTGAAACTCAGCTCCATCTCACCACCTCTTCTCTCAACCCTTCCACTACCTCTGAGTTTTCACACTGGTTCTCTGACATCCAGTATTGGATGAGCAGAAATTTCTCTAGATCAAATAATGGCAAGACCAAAGCCATTGTCTTCAGCCCTGCCACAAATTCTGTTTCCTAGCAACCAACTCTATCACTCTCTCTGACCGCTGTCTGAGGCTGCACCAGACCGTTCACAACCTTGGCATCCTATTTGACCATGAGATGAGCATCCGGACCCATATCCTCTCTATCACCATGACCGCTTGCTTCCATCTCCTTAATATCATCTGTCTCCAGCCTGCCTCAGCTCATCTGCTGCTGAAACCCTCATTCATGACTTTGTTACTTCCAGACTCGACTATTGCAATACTCTGCTGGTTGGCCTCCCACATTGCACCCTTTGTGAACTTCAGCTGATCCAAAACCCTGCTGTCCGTATCCTAATTCGCACCAAGTTCCATTCACCCATCACCACTGTGCTCGCTGACATTCACTAGCTTCCAGTCCAGCATCGCTTTGATTTTAAAATTCTCATCCTTGCCTTCAAATCCCTCCATCGCCTTAACCCTCCCTATCTCTATGCCGTAAGTCGGCCATATAAACTTCCGCAATCTCTGTGCTTTCCTAAATCTGGTCTCTTGCGTATTCGCGAGTTTCTTCCCTCCACCATTGCTGGCTGCACCTTCGGATGCCAAGACCCTAAGCTGTGGAATTCCATCCCTAAACTTTTCCAGCTCTCTAGCTCTCTTTCCTCCTTTAACATAAATTCCTTAAAACCTACTTCTTTGATCACGTTTTTGGCTACCTCTCCTACTATCTTCTTAACGTAGATCAGTGTCAGATTTTGTTTGATAACACTCCTGTGAAGTACCTTGGGACATTTTACTATGTTACAGGCCCTATATAAGAGCAAGATGATGCTGTTGTAAAGTAGCACCACTAAGATTTAGAACACTGAACTGTTTGATGTCTTTGGGAAAGCTCCACTTATGACAATGTTAACTGTGAGTTGTACTATTGATTTGCATTCCAAGGGAATAGTGATTGTCAACACAAAATATATTCTTCAAATTAGTTCATTTTGCTAGAAATTCACCTTCTCCAGTTCATCACTCAATAGCCTGCAAACAAATTACATTGGCTTAAATCGGAGGCAAATTCATTTATGTTTGAACAAAGAAATTGGATTGCGCTGTTGGCTAAAATCTTGGTTTTCTAATAAGATCTTATTAAATTTTCTTGTAAGTATGGTCTTGTTAAAAATCCATAATTCAACCCATGTGCACAAATTAAAGATTCTGTGCTAAAACAGTGTTTTGTTGCCATGACCCACCTTTATTCTGAGGTTCAAAACAATTTTAAATTAAAACTAAAACAGCCCCTTCTTCAAACGAAGTTCAAGTACAATTATGTTTTTGCATCTGTAAGGTTAATTTTTACAATCCCCATGATACTTATTTCACATGAATGAGAATAAAAATACAGGTGAAAATAAAAACTTTACAACATGCTGCATTACAGCCATTAAATGCTGTATAACATTTCAATGTTACAAGAATTGGGCTATCCTTGCACACAAGCTGGTGAGAGGAACAGCTGTGAAGAAAGGTCAGTGGTTCATCGAAACATCTAGTGATATTGGTTAGGAAAACACAGAATTTTGGATAGACTATGTAGACACAAAGTTTTTAATCAGATCAATTGGTTTTTAAATATTTTCAGTGAGTTGATATTTAAGTTTTTTTTTAAATTTGAGATTTCCAACAGCTTTTTGACCAATCTGGAAAAGTTAGTAATTAAAATTAAAGGTTAATGCCTCTGGAAGCATGCTGAAAATTAAAACATGAAGCTTTTTTAAATTTGTATGTCACACAATAATTTCAGTGCATATGCTAACATTTAAAGTAATTAAATGTAATGTGTTTCAGCCCGTATGGTTCAGCTTGTCTATCCAGTTGGAACAGGGCCATACAGGACAGGAAGGAATGGCATATGTTCCATCCTTTGTGCAAGGTTACCTGATATTAGATGGTGTGACAGTAAGGGTGTTATGGAAAGAGGTTTGTACAGGATCTCTCCAGAGATTCCTTTTAATTAATTCCTGGAAAATAAATCACAGGCCTTAATTCCCAGTGGGAATTCCACCAGTTTCTTGTTGCACTGTTTTTCTCTCTAAGAAAAACTGCCTCAGAAAAAGTCCTTGAAATTTGAGACTACTTCCAATCCATTATCTCTCCACAGATGCTTTCTGACCTGCTGAGTATGTCCAGCATTTCTTGTTTTTATTCCAATCCATTACCTTGTCTTGGATTTTTTTTTTAAACAGAAAATGAATTCTGATTACTTTCATTTTCATAACAATCGCTTCCTTGGGGGGTTTACATTCTCAGTTGAAGGGTCAGGACTTAAAAACAATGGCTTAGAAATTTGGCCATGCATGTTTTAGTACATTTGTCATGTGCTAATTGTCCTCCCAAGCCTACAATATAACAGCAGGAAGTGCATGCTCATTAGAACCCAGAACTAAAAATGGAAGCAGCTGAATTGCTAAGTCAATGGGTCTGATTTTAGGATTCATCGTGCCTAAAAATGGGTGCAGCAGGAACATATCAAACTGGGCAGGAATTCATTCTGTCTGAATTCTGACCATTTTGTATCTCCCTGGATGTTGTAGCAATTTCTGGAGCAGTTGATAGAATCTCTTTTCTGGCTGGCATACTTGCTGGAAATCGAGTTCAAAGTAAGTCCAGGAACTTGACATTCAAAAGAAGAAACAAAGGCAAAATACAGCATATGCTGGAAATCTGAAATAAAAACAGAAACAGCTGAAATATTCACCAGGTCTGGCAGCATTTATGGAGGGTGAAATAGAGTTAAAGGGCAGAATTTCCCCAGCCCAGTGGAAGCAGGTTCCAGAGTGTGCAGGGTGGGAAAGTGTCAGAAATTGATGTCGGATCAGGATCCCAACATGATCCTGCCCTTGTCGCGATAGTGTATTTGTCAGTATGTTAAATATAATCGTTTAAATATATGTCCAAGCTAATATGTATGTCATCAAAAGAAGTAATGCAATATCATGTAATTCAATTCTCTTGCACAGTCAGTTAGCATGTGTAAGCTGAAGCAACAGCAAATCTCCATTAAAGTTTTGTGTTCAAAACCTTAATGCCTGCCCTTCAGCTTCATTTGCATTAGTCTAGAAAGAGATAATGGTGGCAGCTGTAGCGAGTCGACAGCATTGATCAGCAGCTGAAGATGACAGCTCAAGTCAGAAGCCTTACCTGAAGTCCTGCAACCAGATCACAGCTCTCACATAGGGAGAGCAATGGTGTGAGTCGAAATTGAAAGTGATTTGAGTGCACTCCCAGTTTTGCCCCAAG
The DNA here is from genome assembly GCF_036365525.1 of Heterodontus francisci. Lineage (NCBI taxonomy): Eukaryota > Metazoa > Chordata > Chondrichthyes > Heterodontiformes > Heterodontidae > Heterodontus > Heterodontus francisci. The sequence continues at coordinate 70,968,612 of NC_090385.1, forward strand.
CTAGCAAGAAAATGCCTAAGTTCCTTAGACCTGGAATACAGGTACAAAGAGTCAACATGATCGACTTAGATATTCTGTATAATGGAAGTGTCTGCACCAGCAGTAGCAGGGTTGCTGGCATGTAATGAACTGAACATGGGCACCATCCATGAGCTGACCCAATCAGAAGACCACAGCAGTCAAAATAGGTGCAAGATTGGTGCAAGACCTCCAGAGGTTGTACCTGGAGCAGTTTGACATGGGAGTTGGAACTCCACCTTCCTCTATTTCTTCAGTCTAGTACAGCATCCTGAGGGAGGAACATGAAGCTGAGATCGACAGCGAGCTTATCATTGATCCATGGGACGCTTTATCAGCATCTGAAGAGAGTCTCCAAAGTGAAGAAGACTCCCCAATGAAATCTGAGAGCATGGGGAGAGAATCTGATGAAAAAGCCTTAACGATGGACAACCAGCAAGAATCAGATCATCAGTCAAGTCGATCAACTAAGTAGCTTGCATCTCACATTCTCAAATGTATAAATGGAACAAATGGAACCACGGCAAAGCTTCTCCAAGCACATGACATACCGTCATCACCATGGACCAAGATAGCAACAGATCTGTGATCTGTGAGCAGAGAAGACCATCCGCTAGTGACTGACTATCACTCCAAATTTCCTATTGTGCAGCAGCTTCAAGACACATCGAGTACAACAGTGGCCAACACTGTTAGTGCCATCTTTAGTCTTTTTGATGGCCCGGTAGAAGTGGTGCCCGACAACGGCCCACAATACACAGGAAAACCGTTCCAGGATGTGTGTGAACAATGGTCCATCAACCATGTCACATCATCGCCCCAATATCTTCGTTCAAATGGGATGGCTGAACATACGGTCAGCACAGCCAAATCGCTGATCAAAAAGTGTTCAGAAACTGGGCAAGATATCCAAGTTGCGTTATTACATCTTCGCGCAACACCATTAGACTCCAGATTTCCATCACCTGCTGAGATTCTGTTTGGTCGACTAGTGAGAACCACACTACCAATTTATCATCTCACCAAGTCATTCTTGAACACAGACCCTCAGAGACAAGACAAGATGAAAGATGCGCTTGATGTGAATGCAGGTGCAGAATTATCAACACTATGTGTTGGCCAGAAGGTGAGGGTCCTTCGCCAGCAAGAACAGACATGGATCGCAGCAGAGGTGTCCAAGGTGTGCAAAGAACCATGTACATATGAGGTGATAAATGGTGCGATACTGAGAAGGAATCAATCTCACCTCAAGGGACTCTCTGTTAGCCATGCACAAGGTGACCAATCAGCGTACCCACATATGCTTTGAAGACAAAGAGGGAACAAGCAACACACCAATAGCTATGGACAATCCTGCCAAACACAATCTTCAGGAGGAGAGGACAGACAGTTTGAGAACACATCCACATGTCATTGTCACAAGGTTTGGTTGAGTCCAAATGGAGCGGTGCGGGGCGGCACAGTGGCGCAGTGGTTAGCACCGCAGCCTCACAGCTCCAGCAACCCGGGTTCGATTCTGGGTACTGCCTGTGTGGAGTTTGCAAGTTCTCCCTGTGTCTGCGTGGGTTTCCTCCGGGTGCTCCGGTTTCCTCCCACATGCCAAAGACTTGCAGGTTGATAGGTAAATTGGCCATTATAAATTGCCCCTAGTTTAGATAGGTGGTAGGGAAATATAGGGACAGGAGGAGATGTGGTAGGAATATGGAATTAGTGTAGGATTAGTAAAAATGGGTGGTTGATGGTCGGCACAGACTCGGTGGGCCGAAGGGCCTGTTTCAGTGCTGTATCTCTAAACTAAACTAAACAATGCCTTAAAGAGGAGTATTCCAAGTATTCTTGTTACAGTTAAATGTTTTCTTTAAATAGTGTTATACTTGTTAAATTTCCTATATCGCATAAGAGTAGCTTATTCATGTAAATATTTATGTTATACTCTATGGGCTTGTCATTAAGAGAAGGGAGATGGTGTATTAGTGTATTTGTCAGTATGTTAAATATAATTATTTAAATATATGTTTATGTTAATATGTATGTCATCACAGGAAGTGATGCAATATCACTTGATTTAGTTCTCTTGCACAGTCAGTTCGCATGTGGAAGCAGAAGCAACAACAAGTTTCCCTTAAAGATCTGCATTCAAAATCTGTTTTTAAAATCCATAAGAAAACTTGTCACGCTCAGGTCATTTGAAAAATAAAACACCAAGGATCTAAACTCTAATACAAATATATTTGCTGTGGTCAGATGGGGAGTTGAACAGTGGGAGCCATCTATGTCACACCACATAGCCGTAACAGTTTGGCCTGACCCTGGCATCCCTGCCTCACTTACTTGAGGTCTGGGATTCCAGCGCTGGGCCTGGGTCCAAGGCCTCTGTAGTATTGGCAGTGGCCATTGCTCGCAGTGGCGCTGCCAATGCTATTGAGCTGCCGGCCCTGTGATTGGCTGGCAGTTCTTGGGGGAGGGATTCCCGTCTTTAAAGGGATGGAGATCCAGGCGCCGGATACATTGCCGCCAGAACAACGGAGAATTGTGCCGGGGGATGCCAAAAGGCCGACGAGGTCTTCCCCCCGTCCTTGTGGTGAAATCTTTGGAGGCTTCATTCGCACATTGTGGATGAATATCCGAGATCACTGGGTCCGGAATACCATCTGTGGGGTTATGGCTGAGGTGGGAGGAGTGCACTGTTTTTCTCTAGTTCCACTTCTCCACAGGTCACAACATATATTTAAATGTTTACACAGTTACCAATATAGTTAATCATATACTCTCTACTCTTTATCCAAGAATAAAATACACCAACTGTGTTTCTTTAATAAACAACAAAATTATCAGTTTATTATAAAAAAAACTTATCCAGTAAAGATGCAAAGCATTAACTCACAGTTTGAAATATGAATGTAAATAGATATTCCCTTCTAGATACCCAACACACACGGGGACACATACACACCAGTTCGATTTTAAAAAAAAGACATTTTCTTTGCAGAGCTCTTTTACAAAAAAAAGACAAAAAAGAATACTTTGTCCAAATACTTATCAATTCTTGAAGAAAAAGGATAAGATATGTTGTGTCCGAAATGGCATGCAGTCTGGTTTCCGAGTACATGTAGCCGGGTCACTGAGATCTTTTTTGAAGCAGTTTTTTCAGGTGGCATCGAGAATTAATCTGGCAGGCTTTCCAGGAGCTTCTCAGGAGAAATGCGGCATCAGGGGTTTTAGCTATCACACATTGGATTTTTGCAAGGTTTCTCAAAGAGTTGAAGAAAGATGAGCTGGGTGTTTCTTTCAGCAGGCTACAAACTCAACTGACATCCAAAACAATTCACACCCTATTGAGAAAGTCAAAACCTCCTGACCACCATAAATCTTGACATGTCATTTCTCTGTAAACATCTCCCCAAAGTTAGCAAGGCTTCTGTTGTTTATTTAGCTTAAGACATGTGACATCCAGTAAAGGTTTGTTTTCAAACTAAACCTCAAGTGTCTTCCCAGTGACCTTTGTAGAAAAAAAAACACATCCAGGGATTTTTTTCAGTTTTCCAAATGAACCAATGTTCACAATCTTTATCACAAGTCCTCAAAACATCTTAAGAATGGAGCACCTTCTTAACAGTGGCAAAAATTTCTTTGAGCGATTTGATTATGGCTCAGAACTCTGGCCATGTATTGGTTTGACTTTAACCCATCTAGAGTAATAATCAATGACAGTAAGGAAAATCTTCCCTTCATGTTCAAACATTCCCAGACGCTCCTATGGCCTCGACAGAAATGAAGATGACATCAGTGGCTCTCTAGAGTCTTGTCTGGTAGTAGTGCATGTGATACACCTAGAAATCATGTCTTAATTCCATCTCCTTGGAAACCCCTGGCCACCATATTGAGTATAATGAGAAGCTTTTTATGTTGTCTGATGCGACATAAATGAGATGCATGGAGTTCAGTTGATTGAAGATCTCAAAACAAGTTTATTAACAGCTAACTATTATACAGTGCAGAGCTAACTATTAACAGGACTTGCCTCTTGGTGTTGCAGTTACAGAGTGACTCTGGCATGTAGTCACATGATTGTATTCTGGCGCTCAGCTCATTAACATACTAAGATCTGAAAGAGACATCACTCTTAAAGGCAATCGCACAACACCGAGTTCCTCACTCTTGCTTTACACTTGGTGAGTCCTAAGTGCCTTGGTATAGTTTCCCTAGGACATCTAACCTTAAAGCCCACGGAATAACTAGCCTTTCGTCGTAGACTAGTAAGTCGTCCACAATAATAAGATGGCTTCGTTGCTCATGATACTTTCTTAAAACCGAGTTATTAGGCATATATTCTGGTCAACCTCCTTGGCAAAATTGTCTTACTTTTTTGCAGACTTCGTCCTCTTTCTGTAGGTTTCTAATTTAGCGTAACTTTTGAGCAGTTGCCGGCAAATCTTCCATTATAGCTAAAGCAAAGACTTCCACTTCGTCCAGGAATGAGACATCTCCCACTTCAGATATAGCAATCGATGGTCTTGATAGCACATCAGCTGTCATCTGATGTTTCCCTGGGACATATTCAGTTGTTGTGTTATATCTCATTAGTCGTAGTCGAAGTCTCTGTACCCTTGGGGATAATTTTACTAACTCCTTTGAATTAAGCAACATCACCAGTGGCTTGTGGTCAGTTTTGATCTTGATCTTGGGGCCCAGTAAATAGTCTGAAAATTTTTTTCCATGCTCATGTTGCTGCCAATGCTTCCTTTTTAATCACTGCGTACCTTTGTTTTGTTCCATTCTGGCACTTCCTTCTCTTTGGTTCCCAACTCGAAACATCTTCAAATTGCCTGTTTGGAGCTTCCCTTTAAATACATGCCATGCAGGTGGTTACCACACTCGCTGATGCTAATTGGTCATGAAATGCGAAAATAATAACTCAATGCAGTGTTTGGGTTAAGAAGCCACTGACAGACATGCTACACTTACTTTCAGGTTTCACACGGTATACCAGACCACCTCCGCTCCCAGCGCATCACAAACTTAAAATCCAGTCCATAGTATTCTAAAGTATAAGTTATTAACTAGAATGAACATTTTTGGAGAAACACAAGTAGAGACTGATTTATTATTCACTAACTCTCCAGATTGAACTTGCACGATTTGGACATTTAGATTGCCCAGTAATGTTGTAGCCGTGAAATATTCCTTTAAGGTTCACATCAAGGTTGCCAGTTTTTCAATGGGAAAGTATTTACTGATTATTTATAACCTTGTCGAACAATCTGCGTTGATGCAGATTAGACAACTTCAAAGCTTATCTTTTTCAGGAAGTATTGTCATTTTTAAAATAGTTTATAGGAAGATCTTTAGGATTGACTAATAACAGTCACTGATAATAATGATAACAGCAATCAACGTCTATCAGGGGTAAGGTCCACCAACTAATAGACTGCTATGGATGATATTACACCAAGGACATTCATTATCACCACTGTTTGTGAACAAAAACTGAGTACATCATACGTTGTTAATTGCTGAGATTAATACGAAGATTGCAGGAGTGTTACTGCCTTCAATTCAGACTCCAATGCCTCCAAAGTAAAGAGGAGAAGGTGGGCAGGGGGGAAAGAGCTTTAGAGACCCAAGTTCAATTTGACTTTGCAAAATTGAAAAAGATAGTAGAGTTTTATTCTACACCATTGAAACATACATGCCACAGATACTGTTTTATAAATATTTTATTATTCCACCAAAGTTACATTCTGTACAATAATTCCACAAATACGTGAAATATGTTTTGATTTCAATTTGTGTTTTTAATGAGGATCTATATACAGATATAATTTTGGAATAAGGTTCCTATTTGAATATTGCAGGTATTTAAATTCTATATTATACAACAATTGTTTAGTTTACAGATACAGCACTTAAACAGGCCCTTCAGCCCACCGAGTCTGTGCCGACCATCAACCACCCATTTATACTAATCCTACACTAATTCCACATTCCTACCACATCCCCACCTGTCCCTATATTTCCCTACCACCTACCTAAACTAGGGGCAATTTATAATGGCCAATTTACCTACCAACCTGCAAGTCTTTTGGCTTGTGGGTGGAAACCGGAGCACCCGGAGAAAATCCACGCAGACACAGGGAGAACTTGCAAACTCCACACAGGCAGTACCCAAAATTGAACCTGGGTCGCTGGAGCTGTGAGGCTGCGGTGCTAACCACTGCGCCACTGTGTCTGTAGAATAGTACACCTGACATGGCACTTAATAAGGAAAGCATAAGGTTAATGAAAGCAAATTGGCATGAACTGGGTTATTTTTTTAAACAGGAGTGCGCTGTATTAGGCTTGCCTTGTTGAGTTTTAGTGGTCATTGCTTTGGAATTAAATGATAAATCAGCAGATTAAAAAAACACAATAGCTTTTTATTTTTGCCATTAGCACTGCTGCTGCATAGCAAACAAAGTCTGCTGCATCTGCAAATATATAAACCTGAACCATCCGTTTCATATGAATTTCTGGAGAGACAATATGCTTGTTATTTACAATGGATTATATTTGATGGGTATAAACAGATGTTCAGGAACACGTCCCTGGAGATATGCTACAGCAATTACAAATACATAGCCTAATTATCTTCTCATCGTTTTTCGTTAGGCAGTTCCCTGTGAGGCTGAGGATTATTTACTAATTTCTATGAAATATCTTTGCATGTTTGAACAAATTATTCACTAGTTTGTGCAAGCGTATTGGAACATGATTTCTTTTCTGTAAAGAAAGAACAAAAGCAACATTCACATGAGAATTTTAGATGGGATAGCAAAGAAAACATTGGGAAAGTCAACAGCAGTAGCACCTGGGAATAGATCTCTCATTCAATATCTTTGGGAATTGAGCCTTTCTCTCGTAAAGTGTGTAGTTTTGCATCACTATTATTCTACTGAAGTGTGGCATCCATCAGTTGTTAATGAGCTGAAATCCCAAAAGAGAAAATGCAGCAAACTTTTTTTTTAAAACCTAATTTTGCAATTAATAGCTTACAAGTAATGTACAAGGAAAATCAGATCAAAAGAATTTGGCCTATTTTAAGCTTTGGAAACTCAACCCTATTAACATCCCATGGACAATTTTAGGATAAGCTATTCATCCATTTATAAAACATGTACACTTTAGAAGAGACTTTTAGCTCAGAAACAAAATTGTTTTCAATTTGGAGGAATATAGTTTTTCTTCTTCCAAAATATGCAGTGTTATTGCCAATGGATATGTCGGGTTCAGGCCTGTGATTCAGTGTTTGTTTCATCTAGACTATCTACATTACGATGACAGCTGTATTTAAGTCGATTGCAACACTGCATGCTTTAACTTCAAGCTTCCTGTACATTTTGGAAATGCATTTCAAAGCAAGTCATGTGACAAATGAAATAGAGTTATTTGAAGAAATAACAGTATATTGAGAAAGGAACAGCAGTGGATCTGTATACACAGATTTTCAAAAAGCATTTGATAACGTGTCAAATAAGATCCTTGTTGATAAAATTAAGTTGTGTGGTATTAAAGAAAATATACAGCAGCTTGGATCAGAAGTTGGTTTAAGGCCAGAAAAGAGAGAGCAATGTTTAATGGCTCTTTTTGTACTGGAGTGATGAAAATAATGGTGTGCCCCACAGGCCAGTGTTGGGATCATTGCTCTTCCCATTACATATAAAAATGATTTGGACTTGAGTTTATCAAAATTTGAGGATTACACAAAATACAGAGCATAGCTTACTGTGAAAAAGACAGTAAGCAACTTCAAGAGAACATGATTGCAAAAACAACTTGGATGCTGGAAATCTGCCCTCTGAAAAAAACGAGTGCAGAAGTTATGATCTAAAATCGTTGAAATCAATGTTGAATCCAGAAAGCTGCAAAGTGCCTAATCGACAGATGAGGCGCTGTTCCTTGAGCTTACGTTGAGCTTCATTTGAATAGCGTAGGAAGCCGAGGACATTTACCTCATTTAGACCCATCTGTTGTTTCTTTATTTGTCACATTACCATTTCTTTTGCACCATCATCCCTTTTGTTGTTTAATTACTCCCGCCTTCTGCCCTACTGAAGATATTCCCTTTTGTTGTTTCCCCTCTCCTCCCCGCTTTCTCTGCCTCTGTATTCATTTAAAACATGTTACATTTCTCACTTTTTCAAGTTCTGACCATAGGGTATTGACCTGAAATGTTAATTTGTTTCTCTCTCCATAGATGCTGCCTTGTGTTCTGAGTGTTTCCAGATTTTTCTACTTTTATCTCAGATTTCCAGAATCCATAGTGTTTTGCTTTTGTGTTAGTGTTCAATTCATTGCCACTTCTCTTTCAGGAATACCCACCTTGAAGAATCTCTGCTTTTCTCTCCAATGGAATTCTCATTTATCTCTTTTGCCTTGATCAACGTCATTGTTTTCTGTTTCCATTCTCTTGTTTCATCATGCAGTTACTGTTATGGTCAAGTGAGGAAGGGTCGAAGGGCTTCCCTCTTTTGCTCCCCTTGTTTGACCACAACAGATTTAATTCTTTCTTAGAGTGGATGTACTGACAAATTCAGTAGGTGTTTGATTATTTATTTGCTATGATCATAACAAGAATCAATCAGACAGGTTTTCTTGAGTTTAGCAAAGAAAGAGGTTAACTTTATGGTACCTAAACTGAATTAATGAAAATAGTAAACTAAGCGCCAACTTTCACCCACACATTCGAGGTTTACACACACATAAATAGGCTACAGAGTGGGGAAAGGTAGCTTGGTTGAGTTAGAGTCCATAAAAAAGCAGAATACAGTCTGTGGTGTTTGGTGATTTGGCTGGCTTCCAGTTGAATTCAGTAGTCCCGAAACTTTTAGTTTGAAGAAGTAGATGACTGGTTTGGTGCATCTCTTGGAGACAGCAATGCGGATGATTTCCTCCAAAGGGGTTTCTGATTGTAGCCAGAGTATGCAAAGGTGGTCAGTCAACAGTTCGGATTTGAAGCTTGCAAGCTGAAATGGAGAGAGGGAGAGAGAGAGAAACCCCCACCTGGGTCTGCACGTGTCAGAGTCCAGATGCTTCTCCTTGCTGCTGCAGAGAAGCACAAGCATTAAATCACACATGGGGAGGAGTTGTCACATGGCAGTCACTCAGTGATTCAAGCATAGTAGTTAGTAGTATTTCATCTTGCTAAAAGAAAAAGAACAAGCAGTTCCCTCAAACTTCCTGGGTCTTGGTTCTTGCTGCGATGAGCAGACATTTTGTCTCCCTCCTCACAGGCTTTGCAATGTAGGATACAGTGTTGCAAATTAGGTGGCCACCTTAAGCTGCTGGTAAAGTCATCTTTTATCTGTTCTTTTTAAAATTTCTTTAAAAAAAACATAAATTCAGATCTCCAGTCAGTGGATTAAAGTAAATTATCATTCAACAAAGCAAGTTGGTGTGATTCTACCAAAACTCACTTTCACAGCTACATCTCTTTCCTCAGCAACTATCTCTGAATCTTATTCCAGGTGGGTTCCAATTGTAATTGCACCATTCATGTTTCAGATCCATCCATGATTACAGATATTTTCAAGATATTCTGCATTCCTCAGACCACTGCTCTTGTCGCTTCCTGACATCCACACTCTACCCCATGCACCACCACCTGCACACTGTTGACCTCTCTATGCAGCAGCACCAACTCACTCTATCACAAAGCTGTCCTGTTCTGCAGTTCCATTTCATTCTTCTCCTCATCCGTGCAGTAACAAAACACTTGTTTTCTTCCTTTCAGGTGTCAAGAATTGCAAGCTTCAACAACTATTGAATATAAATTCCCCTTTCGATTGATCTTCTTCTACACTTTTCTCTGACCCCAACCCTTCTTCTAGTCCCACCACTTGCCATATTTTCAATATCCCCTCTGACCACAAACGTTCAGTCCTTAGCAAAGGCCCCACCTCAATTAGCTCTTCGTCTGCTGTGGTTGCCTCTGCACCCCTTTCTTTGGCCAGAAATCTTCTCCCTGCACAACAGATCCTTTCTCCCATCTTCAGAATTTGTGATCGAACTGCATCCCTCCCTCTGACCTCTTGCCTTCTTTAGATTTTTTCATTGAGAACTGCCAGCATGACAGTAGCCATCTTAATTTCTTTACCCACTCTAACGCATCTCCCTTTAAACTTTAAACTTGCAGCACGCTATTCTCTCAGGTCCATCCCTAACCTTGTTATTGAACCATCTGACAAGGGTGGTTCCGTTCTTGTTTGACATACTGACCTCTACCTAGCATAGGCTGGAAGCCAACTCTCTAACACCTCCTCCTACCTCTCCCTAACCATGATTCCACAACCAAACATCAAGCCAATCTTTCCAAGATTTTCAACGACCTCCTCTCCTCTGGAGATTTTTCCCCCATGGCTTCCAGCCTCACAGTCTCCCAACCCTGCCAGCCCACTTCTACCTCCTTGCCATGATCCACAAACTGGACTGCCCTGGTAGACACATCGTTTTAGCTTGTTTGTGCCCCATGAAACTGATTTCATCCTATCTCAACTCTGTTTCTTCTCCCCTTGTCCAGTATCTTCCACCTACATCCATGACTCTTCCGATGCCCTCTGCCACTTAAACAGTTTCCTGTTTCCTAGCCCTAACAGTCTCCTTTTCACCACGGACATCCAATCCCTCTACACTTCCCTCCCCCATTACGATGGCCTCTCTGTTTGATCCTTGAACAGAAGACTTCCCAGGGCTTTACAGGGTAGGCACAAAGCAGTTGTTTTCCCTGGCTGGGGCATCTAGAACACAGAGGTACAGTCTCAGTACAAGGGGTTGATAATTTTGGACTGAGATGAGAGATTTCTTACAAGGTTGTGAATCTTTGAAATTGTCTACCCCAGAGGGTTGTGGATGCTCCTTTGTTGGGTATATTTAAGGCTGAGATAGAAAAAACTTTCGGTATCTCAGGGAATCAAGGGATAAGGGGAGGGAAACCGTCGTTAAGGCAGCAGATCGTTGTACTGAAGCCATGGTTGTGCTGAATGGGGGAGCAGACTCGAGGGGCCTTATGATCTATTCCTGCTCTTATTTCTTATGTTCTTATGATCAGTCCCCATCCATCACCACCCTCCTCCACCTGGCTGAACTTATTATCACATTGAACAACTTCTGCTTTGACTCCACTCACTTTTTCCAAATAAAAGGTGTTGCTATGGGTACACATATGTGTCTTAGCAATGCTCACCTTTTCATGGGATATGTGGAACATTCTTTGTTCCCGTAATACTTAGTTTTCCTCCTTCATCTCCTTTTCTGGTACATTAATGACTTCATTGGTACTGTTTGCTGCTTCCACCCAGAACTGGAAAATTTTATCAACTTTGCTTCCAATACCCACCCTTCCCTCACTTTCATATGGTCCATCTCCGACTTTTCCCTTCCCCCACTTCTCTGTCCCCATTTCTGGAGATAGGCTACAGATCAATATCTACTGTAAGCCCACTGACAGCCACAGTTACCTTGACTACACTTCCTCCCACCCCATTTCCTGTAACAACGCTATTCCATTTTGCCAGTTTCTTCTTCTCTGCTGCATTTGTTCCAACAAAGCCATCTTCCATACCAGGGCTTCCAATATGTCTTCCATTTACCTCAACTGATGAGCCCCTCCACTGTGGTTGGTAGAGCCCTTGCATGTCTCTGTACCAATTCCCGCACTTCTGCACTCACCCCATTCCCTCCCTCCAAGAACCATGATAGATTTCCCTTTGTCCTCAACTTCTATTCCACCAGCCTCCACATTCAATGGATCATCCTCCACCATTTCCACCATGTCCTGTGTGAAGCCACCACCAAACGCATTTTCTCCTTTGCACCACTCCTCAATCATCCCCACCACCTCTGCCCTTTTCCATGGTACCGTCCACGTAATAGACACCTGATGATATACCCCAAAAGATGAATTCCTACCCCAATTTTTCGAACTGATATGTATATGCAAATGCCATGGAAATTAATCTCATTTGGTAATCAATGGAAAAAGTATATGCTATTAATAGCCAACTTGCTGATTAGCAGGTGCATTTTGTTGATGCTCCTGTTTTCAAAGCCACCATTCTGAAAGGTACTACTACAGCTTTCAATAGGAGCAGTGCTGGTGTAGTTTGACCTCCTGCCTGATTTTTCTGTAAAATTAAAGCCAAATAATGACCGATGTTTTAATTATTTGCAGTTGGCTGACGAAAAATACAGCAAGTTATAAAAATTCATTATACGTCCTAAGGTCTATTGCTTGAATATTTTGATCTCATTTTTTAACAGCGCCAGCATTACTCAATGTTACAGTCACTAGCAAATTAAATCAGCAATTGTTTGATTAATCCAATGTAATTTCAGTAGGTTATTAAATAATAGAAATCCAGTTCTTCATGGCTTGCAATTGCCTGATAAGCAAAAAGGGTTTTTGTTAGAATAGTGTCAGTTCACTGTGTCAAACATTTTACACTAGAAACTTAGGGACGGAGGGGTGGGAGAGAATCATTGGGGGGTTTTCAATCGCGGAGTGGGTCTGGTCGCTGTATGGGGATTTGATCGCAGGGCAAGGCGAATTCCTGGCAGGGGGCATGTCAGATCACTTATGATGGCGGTCAGAGGGAGCAGATGGTGATCAGGTGTGATCTGATAGTGGTGATGGGGTGTTCGATGATTGTTGGGAGGGCTCCAATAGTGTTTGGGGGGAAGATTCTGTTGGTGGGGGATGGGAGCAGACAGATAGCGGGGAACGGTTCAGTGGATAGTTTTCTCTGCCTGGAGGAAACACTTCTGCTGCTCCTGGCTCACACGCAGTTCGGTAAAGGCACTTACCTCATGCATTCAGCCCTTCTTATCTACTTTCACCTGCCAGGTTTCCCAAGGTCTGGGAAACCTGGCCAACATGAGTTAAAAATAGAATCACTGTTAAAATATTTAAATGACAAACTCACATCGTGCAAGCGGATTGGTCACCTGCCTTTCATCCTGCCACTGTTAAAACATGGAAGTGGGTAGGTTGGTTCCGCTTTCCAATTTTCTGAATTTTAAGCTCTGACATGACCCCAACCCACAGATTTCTAGGAGTTAAGTTTCAGCCCTTAGGTACTGAGTTTTTGAGGACCCAGAAAAGTAAGAACTTGCACTTAGATATTGTCATTCACGACCTGTGGATGCCACCGAACGCTTTCCAGGGATAGTCACATTGTAATATAGGGATTCAGGAATCCCTGAATTGTGGTTTATCAAAACTATCAGCAATATTAAAAATCATAGCTAATTTTAGAAGAGAAGTTATTAATATTTTCTCTGTGAAAACCCCACAAACACAATTCGTTACAATATTACATACTTAATTTTTTAGAATGAATTTCAGCATGTAGTTTTAAATATTTTGTACTTCATTTGAGATTAGTCTTTACAAAGGAATAAGAAACTGTGAAGTAAAAAGGGCAATTCAGCCGATTGATCCCACTTACAATTTGCACAGGCACGGATTCTCCTTAACTTATTCAGTCTCCTGAGCAAGACGAATAACAGCAGATAAAATTCAAGTTTCTCGTTGACCTCAAATGCAGCCAAATCGATTCATCATTACAATTGACACGAATCAGCTTTAAGTAGCTCCATTCCATAAATGAGATTCTTATCTCAACAGGATGTTTCAATGCACACCTCAGTGAAATGTTCCTTCCACAAGGACATAGTATTGTGAAAGATTTAGAAGGAAAAGTTCTGTTGTCAGTTCTGGTGCCTGACAACATCTGATATTCAAACCTGTGGAAATAACAGCTCAATCAAGTGACTGCAGCTGTTTTATTTAAAAATATAAAATCATTTTTGGGCAGAACTACACTGAGTCATGTTATTAATGAGCCTCATTCAAAGAGAGAGCTTTTTGATGTCTGTTTGATGTATTCAAAATGGGAGCATTTTAAAAGCATAACTTTTAGTTGTTGGGAATATTCCTGCCAAACACCACATCTGCACTTTATTTTAAATTTTATTATTACTTCCTTTAATCATGCCCAGGAACAATGCAATACATTGTAAACAGTAATGATCTTTTTTACTGGAACTTATTTCAGCTGCGAGGGATGGCATCTGGATTCTGGGCGCAAGAAACTGGACTTGTTAGCACCATTTTTTTGGGGATGCAATGAGTGCCCATAGAGCTCCAAAATGGTACTGTGATATGTGTGCACACTTCTGGGACAAATTCTGCTGGATGCCATCTTGGTGCAGGTATCAGTACACATGCATTGAACATCTGCAGAAGTGTGCAGAACAGGCAGATCATAATGTCAACCAATCCACAATGTTGATTTGACACCAGCGGTGCTATTTTTGGAGCTCAACACTCCAGTTAGCGCCTTCTCATAAGCTCACAAAGCTGAATGCATGCTCAGCAACTGGAAGGACCTCCCACCAGTGCTATTTAAAGAGACCATCAACTATTTACAGTTATCAGCTGGTTGATTTCTTTTGGCTATTGCTATAATTCCACAAGTGTTTGGTGCTTTCTATAGTTGTTTCAAATTGCAAATGTCTACAGTGTATCGTACAGCAGGGTACTGAAGGATTTTTTGCTGACTTCAAGGTTTCTGCACAAACCATTTAGAGTCACTTACATAAAGTCATTTACAGCACAGAAGGAGGCCATTTGGCCCATCGCGTCCATGCCGGAAGTTGCTCTCCAACATGTGTGCATTATTAGGCATTCCCCTTAGAATACAGTATGACAGGGAGAATGAATAGATGGCATGCAGAGCAGGTCGAACCTCTGGAAGATGGAGGAGGAGGAGGGGGAGAAGGGCTGACAGCAGGAGGCCATATCCACCCAGAGTGTTTAGGGAACAATTCTACTACTTGACTTTAGTGAGGAGCAATGTGTGAGTTGTCTGCAATTCAGTAAAGATGTCCTCTCTGAAATCTGCTACCTGCTGCAGCAACAACTGTAACCTCAGAGCAGGGAAAGGACCGCATTGCCAGTGGCTGTAAAGGTGATGGTGGCCATGAACCTTGATGCATTTGGCTCCTTCCAGGCTGAAGCTGGAGATATTTGTAACATCTCCCAGGTTGCCGTTCACTGTTGTGTAAGGGATGTCACTAAGGCTCTCTACTCAGTGAGAGATAACTACATTTCATTCTCTCTTGTCAGAGACAAGCAGGTGGAGTGAGCATGCAGCTTTACTAGGGTTGCAGGCTTCCCTGTGGTGCAGAGTGCCACTGACAGCATGCACTTACATTTCTTTTCAGGTGTCACTTGTCAACTCTGCCCTATACTGGAATTGAAAGTGATTCCATTCCCTCAACGTCCAGTTGGTGTGTGGCTATAGGCAGTGCATCATGCAGACCAGTGCCCTGTAGCCTGGCAAAAGTCAATATATGTGCATTCTGTGTTGGTCTGCTGTGACATTTATATTTAAGCCACCGCAGCAAAGTGGGTGATTACTGGGCAATCAAAGCTATCCAGTAATGACATGGCTGATGACTCTAGTGTGCAAGTCATGTACACGCGCACAGCATACATACAATGAAAGCCATGTTGCCACACAAAATGTGATAGAACAGACCGCTGGCATGCTGAAACAATGCTTCTGCTACCTGGTCCACTCTGGAGGAGGCCTGCAGTACTCTGCAGAGCACGTGTCAAGATTTGTGGTAGTCTGCGGCACGCTGAAGAACCTCACCATTAAGAGGGGACAGCCCTTGCCACCAGCTGTATCGTGAGAAGTTGAAGCGCAGGAGCATGAGGAGGAGGAGAAGGAGGAAGAAGAGGAAGGGAGGAGGCAACCTTGTCAAGCCCCCTCCCACGATGAAGAGCTCATCTGAGTGCAATACCAGTAACCGCAACACCAATTCCCTATTCACCAACGGTCCCAAACCTTTTCTTCCCTCTGGTACAGTGTTCATTTTGCCACAAAGCAAAAAAAATCACCACAAAATAAATGTTCAAGAATAATTTTATAGCTGAAATCATGCTGAGAAAGGACAGTAACTTTGTGCTCCACTGAGCCACTCCACGGGGTGGCACCTCAGCAATTCTCGTAATCTGTTGGAGGACATGTTGCTGGACTGCTGTGACATCATGCAAGCTCCTTCGCACACAGCTATGATGACAGCAGACTGAGCTATTGTGGCAGCAAGCTGACCTTGCGTGGCAGCAATCTGAGCTTCCAATGCAGCATTCAGATGTTGGTTGGCTGCTGCTAGTGCTGCAATGGAAGCTGCAACATCAGCCATTGGACTCTGAAGCATAATTGGGTCTACTAGTGTGCAAAGGGAGTTGGCCACCACTTCCATGCCAGAAAGGATGAGCTCCAAGCTCTGTGCAAAGCCTTGTGCCAAGTTGGTACGAGACTCCTCTATGCTGCTTGACATTGACTGCAGACTTTCTGACAGGCTTCCCAATACAACAATGTATTTTGTTATACCTGCTCATCAGCATTCTTCTGTAGGCTGCCCCATTGAAATGCTCATCTGAGTCATCTGCAGTGGAACCCATGTGCGACCTCACCCTTTGGTGAGCTGGCATCTGCACTATCTTTGCCCCCTACCCTGGCTGCAGCCCATTCCTGCCCGGTGTTTCACCATATGCAGATCCCACCTCCAAGCTATCCACTTAAGGTATGCACAATGTCAGTATCTGAGTTGATGGCTGCGATTGTGAAATCAAGGGGTGGTGCTGTGTCTTCACCATCACTCTTTTCTTTGAGTTCTTCCACTGTCGGGCCAGATTGCACCTTTTTGGTATCTGAAAGGAAAAGGTATGAGGATAAGGTTCTGGTGGGGAATGGGAGGAAAGTAAGATTTGCATGCTTGCACCGTCTGAAGTTTGTAAATGAGAGGAGATTGTAGGATGAGGGGAAAGTGGAATGTGAGAATTAGTGTAAGGTATGAGGATACCATCATCATTAATGGTTTCAGTTCTGCAACTGACCCTGACCTCAATAATGGGCATCCTAATAATGGCCAACATTGAATCCTCCATGGGGGTCAGGACATGCAGGCGCGTCTGTCCTCCTCCACTTAGCTGTGTCTCTGATGATGTGCCACCTTGTCCTGCAAGGGAGAGTGAAGTTTGTCACTGAGTATTGTCCATTCTGTTTGGCTAATGTGGCTATCATGGTTGAATAGCTGGCAGCCTGTGCAAGCGATGAGGATTGATTGGGAGGTTTGCTAAGAGTAAGAAGATGTTGGTAGGTGACTGATGGGGGTATGGTTATTTGAGCAGTTTCTGAGGCTAGTGGTACATTTGATGAGATGTGGGATTTGAAGATGCATTCACTGATCTTGACCACTCCTGTGAGGTCATTGAACTCATTGTCGCACTGCAATCTGGTCGTGGGGCTTGACTCTTGGCATTGACCTTCAAGCTATCTTCTTCCAGTGCCTTCTGAGCATGCATCTGGAGGGCCTCCTAGTCCCCTGCAGATACAGGACATCTCTCCTATTTTCCATCTCTTCCACCAAGGCTCCCGTGCAGTATCCAGACACCTTGGAGGCCCCCTCTCTCACATGTGCCATTCTTCACTGTTTCCCGGGTCAAACTTCCTGTGCAACTGCCAGCACCTACTCCAGCCACCAATGCACCTCCCCTTTAAGAGGTGCAGGCTAGCTTAAAGCACTGCAGGCTAGTTTTAACTGCTGCTAGCATGTTATGATTTTGGGCCCGCTGCTGATGTGTGCAGTCAATGAACACCATGGTTAACGCTGGCTGCATACAACAATCATTATAATGAACAGGGAGCACGAAGTTGTTGTGCTTCCTGCTTTATATTGAACAGGCATGGGTTAATCGTGCATCGTGATCACAGCAACAATTTGTGGGGGCTATCCAATTTAGCCCCCTAGGTATCTCTTACCATACATTTAGGGTAACAAAGTGACTGATGTGGGGAGAGCGGGGAAGAGAATTCCCTTCTATCACAAAGCAAGTGCTCCTTCTCCCAAGGATATATTGATAGCTGATATCTCACATGCAGCTCATGTGAATGGAATCATCCTGACATTAATAGGTGCGAATGTTTCTAAGGCCATCAGAGATGAGATAACAAATTGTTTAATGTCTCAAGTCACTGTGAAAACCTTTTCAGTATTGAACTCATTAACAGGTAAATCCCTGTCTCAGTGGCTGCAGGATGTGGCTATTTAAACCTGTGTGAAATCATTTTGTTTTAAAACACACGTAACATAACTCATTACCAAATCCAAGCTATGAAAAATATGATTAAAATTCCCAAGTTGTGACAATTCTCAATTAGCACAGATGCTAAATAGGTGTGCTGTATTATATTTTGGTGATAACTGATGGGTGTATTGGTTTTGCTATTGCTTATTTCTACCTGACTTTAACTCTGACCCCATTTATTTTGGATTGTAACAGTGTTGGGCATTTCCACTACTCTTGGAACAGAAGAGATTTTAGAACCTGGAGAAGACCCATCCTTCCTTGATTGATTGCAATGCCACTCAGCACCATATCCCCAAATTTCAACTATACAGAAACATGTTTCTTTGTCTTTTGAGTTCATTTACGTGATGCGGTCCAAAGGTTATCCTTGGTAACTTATTTCATAACTCTATTAATCTTTTGATAAATAAAAAAAAGTTATCTGACTTCCCTTCTTACATCTAATTTACGCATTCAAAACTTTTCTTTCTCAAAGAAAAAAGAAAGTTACCTTTAGTGTGTCTTGTTTGTACATTTAGGAATTCCACTGCAGAAACTTAAATGTTGCTGAGAATAGAAGCATGTTGTTGAAGCTTTTTGTCTTGCACTCATCAGGACAATCCGCAAGAATATCAATGTAAGGGAAAACAACAACTTTATACTATATGAGAAGACAGTGCTGATTGGTTGGCAAGTCAACTCTGATTGGTAGAGGCGTTGCCATGGAAAATGTACCAGTTCTGGTGATTGACAATTAACTGCCAAGCTTTATTTGAAATTTAACCCAGGCAGCTTGACTCTGATTGGTCAAGGCATTGCCTTGAGGATTGAACCAGCGAATGGCTGAGACTTATTTTGTTTAGCTGAAACAGGCACAATGTTTGTACACATTCTTTCTGTCTGCGAAGAACAGGGCCCTGTGTATTAACTTAACCAAACAGCAGTGCTAAGGGTCACTGATATCCAGTTATTTTAGTATTGTTAACTGATATAACTTCTCAAGGCAAAGGATGGTGAGTCTATCAGAACCAATGTCAACATATCCATTTAAAGGATCATTACCAGGGCATGGGATTAGAGTGTATGCTACAATAGAGAAAGGTCAGCTAGGTAGGAAATTAAGGGTGAAGAATTAAACTGCTCAAGGAAGGATTTAAACACAGAGTTAATTAGCTCAAATAATCTCAAATAGACAGATAAAGCAATGTAAAGCAAAATATGTAATGACCAGAGGAAACAGAATGCTTTCAGCACCCGGGGCTGGAGTGAGTAGCATAAGGGAAACCAAGTAGACACTGGAGTTAGTCACAACATACTCTCATCTGCATCACTGAAGATCAATGTTAATGCTGAAGGATAAAGTTTCCTTTTGAGATTGAAAATCTAGGAGCTTCATCCAGACAGATCATTATTATAGATATTACTTTGAGGATTATACAAATGTGTGTGAACAAGGTCAATAATTACCATAATTTCATACTATTAATGTTGGCTACACAATCACAATCACTGAACTTCAAAAATAACCCATTATATGAAGTGTTTCCAGACATTTCAAAATGATATGTGCTATATATGCAAATGTTATTAACAATAATGTACATTTTATCTCAGAGTTGTACATTCCGGCTGAGTATATACTTTCTTCCATAAATGGGGCTTTGAAGTATACTCTGAGTACCAGAAAGTAATGTCAGTTCTTAGGCAGAAGCACTTACAATAATTAGAAATTTGAATCTGGAACTTGGTTCAGACTAATTCAGCTCAGAATATAGTGCAATTTGGATTCCAATTACCTTATTATTCACCCTATGTGGAAGACTGACAACTAGAACCTTTGTGAGCTTTGAGGGCTTAGTGGACACCTCTAATGCATGTTATCTACCCCAGCCTGTGCTATATTTACTGTTGCCCATGGCACAATTGCTAACTCTCAACCAACAAAGTCAGCATGAAATCCTTCCTCACAATAGAAACTTTCAAAAAAACTAAAAAGTATCTTACCTCAGCTGCAGCGATGACTAATTCTTGAGATGTCGTCACTTCCCTAATAAGGTCATGAATAAAATCTGCCAATTGCTGCAAACACAACTGCAACCTCAAAGCAGGGCAAGGATCGCATTGCCTGTGACTGTCAAGGTGACCATGACGCTTAACTTTTATGCATCTGGCTTCTTCTAGCCTGCTGTTGGTGATATAAGCAATATTCACAATTTGCCCTACACAGGGCATAAGCGAGGTCACTGAGGCTCTATATATTCAGAGAGACAACTTCTGCTCTCTTACCAGAGACAAGCAGGCAGAGCGAGGATGAGTGTTCGCAAGGATTGCAGGCTTCTCCATGGTGCAGGGTGCCATTGACTGCACACACATTACTCTGTGTGCACCTCATATGAACTCTGCCATTTTCCTGAACCAAGAGGGATTCCATTCCCTCCATGCACAGCTGGTGTATTACTGTAGGCAACGCATCATGCAGATGAATACCCAATATCCTGGAAGTAGTCATGGTTCTTTTATTTTGTGGCAGTCCTCTGATGTGTATTTGAACTATCACTGCAAGTCAATGGCTGGCAACTGGGTGACAAAGGTTGTCCACTCATGATATGTCTCATGTCTTAGGTCCGTCACAGCAGGCATACAATGAGAGGCATTATGTCACAAGAAATATTATTGAGCATACCATCGACATCCTCAAACAACACTTCTGCTGCCTGTACTTCTCTGGAGGAGCCTTGCAGTACTTTGCTGAATGGATGTCAAAATTTGTGGTGGTCTGCTGAATGGGGCACAATCTGGCCATTATGAGGGAACAACCCTTACCACCAACTATTAGGTAAGAAGTTGAGAAGCAGGAATGTGAGGAGAAAGAGGAGAAGACAATGAAGGAGAAGGAAGTGCAACAGAAGGCAAAGAATCAGAAAGAAGAAAGGAGGCTGCAACATAGCCAGCCCCTTTCTGTCTGGGGCTCTAGGTGATTAAATAATTAATGTGTGATATTAGTAACCACAACCACATCTCCCCATTCACCAACAGTCTTGCTCTCCTTACCATTCCGATATCAGTGACCATCGCATCATCCTCTTCCTGACAACATAAAACCATCAGAAAATTCACATTCCAATTCTAAATTCTAAATTCAATTATTACATTATGCAGCCAAAAATAAACTAATTACCCTTGTGCATTCTGCACTGCCTCTTCTGTGTGTTTTTGCCTATCCTAGTCTCCAACGAGGTACTCATCCAGTAGCTGCAACATGAGTGGTGGAAGGCTGCTAATCTCCAACTGAGGAGACTGCAGATGGCCTTGGATGGTCACCTCGAGCAGTTTAGGGGCTAGAAGGCCCGGTTTCAAACTGCACCATCTCTGCCTGGGTTGCAGCAGTCTGGGCTGCTTGGCTGACAGGCAACAACAAGGACACTGGTGGAGTAGGAGGGAGCATGAATATTGCCAGCCTGAAAGAGGACAGTAGGTTCACGCTGTGCAGAGGCACTGCAACTCCTCTGGGGTGGCTCTTCAGCAATCCTAGTAATCTTTTGGGGATCAGATTGATGGAGTACTTTGAGGCCCTGGAAGTCCCTTCGAATAGCAGTATCCACAGCCATGAGGCCATCAGTCTGAGCTTCCAGTCCAGCACTCAGACCCTTGATGGAGGTTGCTTGTGCTGCAGTGGAAGCTGTGTTATCGGCCATCAGACATTGCATCATGATGGGGTCCACCAGGTGTTCTGATGGAGGTGACTACCAGTTCCATGTTGGAAAGGATGGACCAAAAATCTCTATTAATCATGACTCAACTCTACCATTCAAATGCATTACCTCACCCTCATTTATTCAGCACTGTTGAAAGCCTATCACACACACTGACAGCTGTTCAATCACGGCAGCCACACCACTCAAATATATTGTGGAACACTCATTGATGCACTTCCCTTTTACTTGCAGGGGAAGGCGATGCACAGCAGCAGGCAGTAGCAACAAACTCGAGAAGGACAAACACACTCACATGTTTTAACTGCCATAGAGCAGATAATGCTGGCCATCATGGGAAGGGCATCACTGAGGCAGTGTTCACTGAAGCCCTGGAGCAATGGAGTTGGATGGACAAAGTCTTGTACCAAGTGCATTCTGGACTCCTCCATGCTCCTTGACATAAACTGCAGGCTTTCTAGCAGTTTTTCACATGCACCAAGAATTTGATTGTGCACACCTATCAGTCTTCTTTTATAGCCTCGCCCATCAAAGTCCTCACCTGAGTCCTCTGTGGCAGAACTAGTGTGCAACCTCATGCCCTAGTGAGCTGGTACCTGTGCCAATCCTTCAACCGCCTTGGCTCCTGTGCACTTATGCCTGGTGTCTCACCATGTGTAGACCCCTCCTCTATCCGAGCCTCTTAAATATGCACAGTATCGGTATCTGATCTGGTGGCTGCAACTGTAGGATTGAGTGACAGCATCTTTTGATCTACTACCTCTTCCTCTGCTGACTGGGAAAGTTCCAGTTCTTGGGTATCCAAAATGAAAAAGGGACAAGTGTTGGGTTGTGATGAAGAGGAGAAAGTAAGAAATGCATGATGCATCTGCAGCTTCTCAATCAGAAAAGATTGTGGAATAAGGGAGAAGTGGATTGAGAGATGGAGGAGAAGGTATGCTGATAACTTCATTATCAATTTCTCCAGGGCTGTCAGTGACCACAGCCTCAGTGATACCCTTCCCATGATGGCCAGCACTGTCTCCTCCATGGCAGTTAAAACATGTGGGTGCCCTTCTCAAGTTTGTTGCTACTGCCTGCTGTTGTGCGTCACCTTCCCCTGCAAGTAAAAGGGAAGTGCGTCAGTGAGTGTTCCGCAATATGTTTGAGTGGTGTGGCTGCCACGATTGAACAGCTGTCAGTGTGTGTGAGCTGTGAGTTGTGGGTGATAGGCTTTCAACAGTGCTGGATGTGAGGATGAGGTAACACACATGAATGGTAGAATTGAGTCGTGATGGATAGAGATTGTTGGTAGCTGTGTGATGGGGGTGTTGTGAATTGAACAGTGGATGTGGCGACTGGTGCAGTTGATAGGATATACCATTTGAAGATGAACTCATTCACCTTAACAACTCGTGCAAGATTGTTAAACTTCTTCCTGTAGTGTATTCATAGAACAACACTCCTGGCAATGACCTCTGCTGCTACCTGTTCCCACTGCCTCCTGAGCATATGTCTGGAGGACTTCCTGCTCTCTCCTCACATCCACTTGTTCCATCAAAGCCTTATTGTTATCAGAAAACCCTGGTGCATGCTCACTCGCATCTTCAGACATTCTTCAATTTTTCACAAGACAGATTCAGTTCACAAATCACTCCCACCACTCTTGCAGCCACAATGCACCTCCATTTTAAGAGTTGCCGGTTGCCTTTTAATAGTGCCAGCCACTTGTGATATCACAGCCCTTGCTGATATGTGGAGCCAATGAGAAGCAAGGATAACCCATACTGCATGCAGCAATCATGTAAAAAAGCAAGTACCACAATCCCCATGCCTATTTTCGAGTTGTGTCCAATTCAACTCCCTAAATGTTCACAGGCCATCTCTTGGATCAAATGAAGAATTGAGAAATGAGATTGTTAATCAAAATAACTGTAACATCCATCTATTAACTGACCTTGTTGGGAACTGCTGGAGCCTTAAATCTCTGTGGGAATACAAATAGGATATAAATACTGAAATAATTTTCCTGTTTTGACTGCATACAGAACTTTTCCATTATTGTTTCCACTCATGTTGGTTGCTCTCATTGCAGATGTTGAATGTGTTAAGGCAATACGTTGATAGCACGTTAAAACTCACCAAGATGAACTCAAACAGAGCTCAGAGTAAGGTACAATAATCATCAGATTACATTACATGGGGGAAATGTTGAACACACATCATTTCAATATGAATTCAGCATGAAATTTGTTTCTGTCATTTTTGGTACTAAAATATTGATGAAAGGAGATTAAATTTCAGGACCAGCATTTTATTTAGTATTGGATACATTTGGAGGTAGGTTGCAGAAAGGAAATCATCGTTTCATGTGATTTTCCAATCAATCAAGAAAAGAGGTGAAATTATGCTGTTCCTCTAATACACATAATAAATTTCGCATCAAGGACATTCATGTATATTTATTACCAGGAGATCTGTGTAACGGTTTCTAGTTTGGGTTATTTACTAGTTTCACAGATGTGGCAACAGTAGCACTGTACTTAATGCTTGGTTTTAGAAGCTGCGCCTTCTGGTCCGACTAAAATAAATCAGATTATTTGTTTAAATGCAGGACCAACATAACAATGTTGCAAATATAACTTGTCTTCGTAAATAATTTTGTGATTGCAGTCTGTATTAAAACCACTACCATACTAATATTCACACCAGATTGTCTTAATATAGCAATTGCCAGTGTGCATATAAGATATATTTATGCCTTTCTGTTAGCATCCATAAAAAAAAAATACTATGAGCTAGATATTCAATCCACGTGTCATTACTACTTGTAATGGATTTTATATCCAACTGACTTTCCACCGAAACAATGAGCTCAGTGGTGATATCAATTTAGACGCAAACTAAGTGGTGTAATGGTTTCAGTAACCTCAAATAAAATGTTCTACATTAATAACCAGGGCTTTAATAAACTAATTACGTGTCTTTTCTTCAGAAATAAATATGACATAGTATTCCATTGCATTTACAGCACAGCATCAGGCCATTCGACCCAACAAGTCCATGCCAGTGTTTATACTCCACATGTAACTCCTCCCATCCTTCTTCGTCTACACCCTTCAAAATATTTCTCCATTACTTTCTCCTTCATGTGCTTATCTTGCTTTCCCTTAAATGGATCTATGCTAGTTTTCTCAACTACTCCTTGTGGTAACATGTTCCACGCTCTAACCACTCTCTGAGTAAAAGAAATTTCTCCTAAATTCCCTATTGGATTTATTAGTGATGCATGTTATACTTAGGGCCTCAAGTTCTGGTCTCCACCACAAGTTGAAACATCTTCTCTTACGTTTACCTTTTCAAACCCTTTCATGACTTTAAAGAACTCTATCAGGTCACCGCTCAGTCTTTTTTCTAGAGAAAAGCACCCTAGCCTGTACAATCTTTCCTGAACAGCCAAATTTCTCTGTCTGTATCATCACGGTGAGTCTTTTTTGCACTTTCTCTAATACCTCTGTTGCCTTTTTAGCATATGAAGACCAGAACTGTTTACAATTCTCCAAGCATGGTCTAACCAAGGTTCTATAAACATTTAACATAACTTCACTGCTTTTCCATTCTATCCATCTAGAAATGCTTTTATGTGGCCTTATTAACCTGTGTGAACGCTTTGTAATTTGTGTATCTGTACCCCCAGATTCCTCTGCTCCTCAACCCCTTTTAGACACTTAGGGCTGGATTTTACCATAGGTGGTGGTGAACCCGCTTCCGCCTAGCCTGGGGATCTCACCCGCATTTTACAGTCCCCGGGGTTTAATTGTCCCGCTTGAGGGCGGAAGTCCAGCCTCAGTGAGCTGCCGGCCAATCAGCGGGCCGGCAGCTCTTAGTCCCAGCAGAACCACCGGGAGCGGTGGCCACTGCTAGGACTGCAGCCCAGCTGCCCAAGGAGGATGCCAAGGAGCCGGGATCCAAGGTAGGTTGTCGATGCCTCACTAAGGGAATCGTGCGTGCCCCGACAAGGCAAGGTTTAGTTTAGTTTAGTTTAGAGATACAGCACTGAAACAGGCCCTTCGGCCCACCGAATCTGTGCCGACCATCAACCACCCATTTATACTAATCCTACACTAATCCCATATTCCTACCACATTCCCACCTGTCCCTACATTTCCCCTACCACCTACCTATACTAGGGGCAATTTATAATGTTTGTTTGGGGGGAAGGGGGGTGTTTTGGGTCTCGGGGGTGGGTTGGGAGGCAGGCGGAGCTCTCAATCGGGCACCCTGTGCCCGACTGCCATGGCACCCCCCCCAGAGCACGGAAAGGCCGGCAGCTATCGCTGGGAAGACTTTCACATCCCCAGCACGCCCGGGGGTAGAGGGCCCTTAAGTGGCTGTTAAGTGGCCACTTAAGGGGCTTAATTGGCCTCAGGCGGGCAGGCCATTTCCGCTCCCCCCCCCACCACCTCCCCGCCCGACCGCTGTAAAGTTGACCGGAGACGGGGGCTGGGCGGGAAGGCCTCCCTGAGCCTCCTGCTCAATTTCACACTGCCCCCTCTGCCCCCACGTCACCATCCGACCTGCAGGAGCGGCATAAAATACAGCCCTTATTTTGTACCAGAAAGTACCACCTCACACTTATCTATACTAAAATTCATTTGCCGATTACATACCCCATTCTGCAAGTTTATTAATGTCTTCCTGGAGTTTCACGCAGTCCTCTTCTGTCTTAACTATACCCACCAATTTGGCGTTATCCACAAATTTGGCAGAGAATGGAAGACCTTACTCTCCAGAATTAATATATGGCTCTCATAGTAATTATGTTGGCTCTAATATGAACAGAATTATATAGAAGTGAAAATTTTCATCCCAGTCCTACGTGACAGATGAACTTTCAGCCTCGGTCCCAGGACTGCCTTTATGTCCTTCAACAGATCTGAATTCCATTCTTTGATGAAACGTCTATCTTCCATTTTTACCTCTTTTTAAAATATTACCTTGCCAAATTATTTTTTTACACAAAAGTGAATTCCCATTTTTTTCACAAAGAATGACATTTCATATTATTAGAGTGTGCAGACAATAACATAATACATGTTGCAGTTGGATATATTTCCCTTTTAACCATGCTACCATTTCCCTCTTTGCTAATTTCTCCAGTTTTCAAGGCTAGCATAGAGAAATTTGTCTCACAAATATAATTCATGACCATTACAGGAAGTGGTGTCACTTACATGAAAAGTTCTTGTTATGATCCCCGTGGAGACCAACAACAAACAAAAAGAATCAAATCCACCGACTAACCCCAATTTAGGAAACCAAACAAAATGGACAAGATTTCACTTCTATAAATTCTACTTTAACACTGAAACTAAAACCAACATAAATTAAACATGAAGTAACAGACAGATCACGATCTATATATACATTACTAATTACACTTTAACTGTCAGATACAACAGAGATGGATCTCACGGTTTCAATGGGCAGTCCACTGAGCATATATGGCAACAATTACAGTCACATCGTTCTTCAGAACTCTAAAGTTCCTCAGGTAGATTTTCAGCCCCTTTCTTCAAGGATTTAGGCACTATTCTTCTTTCGGCAGCAGTTCCCTCTCAATCCGAACTCCACAGGTGCGGTCTTTACCACATGGTGTACATCTACAGCACCTTCTCAGCTCTGCTCACAACAGTCTTCGTGATGTAGATTTTCCAATCTTCCCTTTATCCAAGTCCTTCAGTGGCAACCTGTGCACCGTATGGTCACGTCTGGTTAGTTGACTACTTTAAGTAACAGGAACAGTTCCTGGATTCATTCTTCACTTTCTTCTGCTTGCCGGCTCTCCACTCCTGCCTGATCTGGGGAGGACTCTGTCTCCTTCTATCTGGTTCTTACCAGTGTCACTTTCTCCAGAAACCTGAAATTGTTTCTCCAACTTCTGTTTCAGTTTTGGTTTCCGTTTCTATTTCGGTTCTAGTTTCTGTTTCAAATTCTAGTTTTCCTCTCAGGGTCTGAAAAAAACAAGTTTTTCAACCACAGATTCCATCACATTCTATCCTTACTGCCATACAAGAACCAAATCCAAACTCTACAATTGTTGAAGAAAAGATTAGCTGTTCTGATGGGAGATGACCTATCACCTGTTAAGCTTTAATTGCTCCATGTTTCTGTCTGGAGCTCGATATCTGTCACTTTTCAGGGTTTTTTGACCATTTTGGCAGAAAAAGGATTTGGAAAATTAACTATTTTCTATTTAGCTATCAGCCACCAAAAAGGCTTTTGGAAACGAGATGCAGCAAAGATAGATAGTCAGTAAAAGACAGGATCTGCAGCAAGGTGAGATTCTGCCCTGATTTGTAGGACAGAATTCAGAAAAATTGCTCTACTCAAATCAAGCAAGGTGAGCCACTAAACTTGGGTTAGTTAACATATTATTTATTTTTCGTTAATTTCACAGAAATAAGTTGCATTGATTGAACAAAGTGAATTTGATCAGAACTATTACTTTATACATGCACTTTACTGTGGAATAAATTTACTTAACGACTTGAACCAAGCCTCGTCTCATCCAATATTAACCTGGCCCTCCTTTGGAAAGGTTGAAGAACTACACCTGCAAAAGACACAGATAACCTATTCAGGTCACACAAGTGTTCCATCGCTATATCCCCAGATCCCACTATTGTGCATTCAGGGCTGTGAGAGTCAATTCCCATAAAAATGGATTCCTTGGACTTCCTGTGGGAGTGACTTACACTACTGACCTCAAGAAGGGGTCTACAGCAGATTCAAATTGGTAAAATTTTTTTGTTTCTTTAACTTAAATTGCCATTCTTAGCTATATTACATTAGTGAATTTACTGACACTGGCCGAATTAAATAGACAGTCGGGCTTGATTCCAGCAGATAAATGACTTATTTTATCCACTCTAATGGAAGTGACACATCCTCAGGTAATCCAGGAATGTCACTGCATAGTAACAAGGAGCTGTTGTAACCTCACAGTCTGGCTTTCTCAGAGAAGACCTTGACCTCTTCTTCCATTACCAAGTTCCAGTGGAGTTCTGAACACAGCTGGAGAAGACAAAAGTAGTTTCATCAGACAGAGACACTAGATTATTAATCGAAACAGATAGACCAAATGCCTGACTGGAATCAAACTTGACTGCCCATTTAATTAGGCCTGTATCAGCTGGAATATAGCTAAGCATGTCAACTTAATAAACAGCTGTTACATACACATAACATATTAATTTTCTGGCTGGTATATGACTTGTTACTAAGGTGACATATCATTGAGACCAATAGCAATAAACATACTTCAGGCTGAAACAATCACATTTTCTTAATATTTGATAACAGCAAGAAAGCCACTCTAATTATGCATGGTACCTGCCCTATATGTTTAATGTGTCCAGCAATTTGTAAGGCATCTCATCAAAATTTCTGCTCTGTCCCTTTTAGCAGACAAATCATTTTTACATTATTTCAACAAGATCTGTCCTATAGATTGCCAATTTTCTACTGCATGATGCCACCTCTTATTCTAAGTCCTTTTATTTTACTCATTTGTACATGCCAAATCATTTCGATTTAAACTCCATATTTCTGACTGTGTGAAGTGTTTGTTCTTTGCTGTAAATTTATTTTCCATTAATATGGTTCATATTCCGTAAAATAGTACTGAATCTTGACATCACCATTTGAAGCATTTCTACCTTCAAAATGATAATTTCTCTGAGTAACCCCTCCAATTACATCGAGGGAGGCGATTTATTTCTGTCTTTTAATCATTCCCAGTGCTCAGAGAAGGTCACAGTTGCCTGAGAATCTTTTTCAGATGGCATTATTGCAATGATGGATGAGAGCTTGTGAAAAGTGTTTGGAAAATTTGACGACTAATACAGATTGGGAGGAATCTGATAAAGGAGCAGAACAAGCTTGCTGCATATCCATCAGATGAGGCACATCTTTTCCAGTGTATTTCAAAAACTTAATTGCAGAAGTAGGGTAAAGGGAAATAAATGCAGGTTTCAGCATGTCAAAATCAGTGATTGTTGAGATTACTGTATTCAAAGAACATGTTACTAAATAAAAAGCACTTACATGAAAATGAATGCAGTTTATGAATAGTCCAGTGTAATGATGCATTGAGAACTACAGATATATCTTATCTCCAATTTATAAACTCAACAATGTTCAGTTATCAGTTTGCAAAAGAAAATAAAATTGTATGAGTCACTCATTTTCATTATTCTACTTTAAGGTATTTAGGATTGTTATGTTATGGAATACAATTTGTGTTGACAGTGATGGTGAAAAGCAGGCATGTGCTTAATGAAGTATCAGAGGAATGACTGGTGAAAGGATAGTCTAAGCTTGTAACCTATTTCTGCTCATACTGCATCTAGATTATTGTATTCTATGATAAAGAACATTTCTTAAGCAACAATAATTAACAACTTAAAAGAACTGCAAACCATACAAATGTACCTTACCCCCACCCCACCAGGTCTCACCCCATCATAGGCTCTATTGTGAATGCTCAGACACTGAGTGTTTCCTTTTCGTAGTACAGTCCATGGATAGAGGCTTTAACAATATACTTGCTGCTGTCAGCTCTGCCATCATGAAGATCACTGCATACAGTGAAATGGTGGACAGCAGCAGGGGCAGACTTCGAGTGGACCTGGATGATGTAACTCCCTTTTTGGATGACAAAACAAATGAACCTTTCAGCTACCTCCTTCCAATGACTGCACATTTGCAAGAAAGTGGGCAGGGCCATGCTACTCTCAGCATCCTGCGGCTGGGCCATCTCAGGCTGCTGCTCACAGAGATTAAGTGGCACCTCTGTGTTAAGCATTGGCTGTAGTCAAACAGTAGCCAGCAATCTTACATCCCCCTGCTAATGAGGGGGCTTGTCGAAGCACTAGATTAGGTTCTAGAGTTCATTAGTCACACACCACATGGCACTTTTCTTTCCAAATCAAATAATTGGGACAAGATTTAAAATAAAGCCATCATTGCCACTACCAGGGAAGTGGACATTGACACACATAATCCTGTGCGAAGCATCATAGACAGCATGCAGATTAACAGAATGGCAGCTCTTGCAATTTACAAATGAACGACAATTGTGTACAGGAGCATGTAACACTATGTGTGCAATCAATGATCCCTGAAATTGAGAAAATCCTGCCATGGGCTCTCTCCTCCTGTTGACAATTGTCAATGGGGAAAGTAATGAAGTTTCTTGCTCTTGCAAACAACACATTAGTTATTTGCTTAATGTATCTTGTACTGAAGATTCATGGATATTGCAGATGTCCTCGATGGTACCTTGGATTCAAAATTGTTAAGAGCTAAAATGAACCTGACAGCCACTGGTAATGCCATGCTTGCCCTGAAATGTGGCTGCTGGTTAGCATATACAATGTAACACACCTTTGTCACAGTCTTCCTGTTGAACCACAGCCTTTGCACGCATTCTTCCTTGTATAATTCTAGGTAAGGACGATTGTTGTCTATGTGCAATTGAAAGGAAGTTGGTGGGAGGGCACCATTTCAGATATAGGATATTATCTGACTTGTCCTTCATGAATTTGTTCCTTGCACTCTGTTCAGTTCTGAAACAGCAATTGGGGTTCTATTAATGTCATAGAACTCCAGTTTCCATTTTAAATGGATCTACTGCCTGACTCTGTGGGCTACCCCAGCTGCACAGCAATAAGTACTAATCATCATTACAGCAGCCACAGAGACATGGGCAATAGATCAATGCCCACCATTTTAAGGTGTTACTGTCCCGTTTTTGCAAGGCAGCCAGACTGTAAATTCAGTCCATTGTTAATTAAGCTGAGCCTGGAAATAAATTTTGGTTCCTTGCATCTAGCATAGCCATGGTGGTAATAGTCAAAGGCATATGGGGGGGTGGGGGGGTGGGTGGGGAGAAATTGGCTAAACATCGAAAATGAGTGTGGGGATCGTGAGAAGCAATTAACCTATGCCTACTCATGTTGTGGCAGGCAGCACAGTAAATTGGTGCTGACTGCTGTTGTACATGATTGTAACATACACCCAGAACCAGGCACAATATTTATTGACTGCAAGCATCAGCCAGGGATTCGATATCACAAGTGGCTAGTGCGACTGAAAGGCAACCTGCACCTCTTAAAGAGGGAGGTGCATTGTGGCTGCAAGAAGTGGTGAGAGTCATTTGAAAAGTGGATCTACGCTCTGAAACTTTGTGCAATGGCTGAACATATAACAGAATGTGCACTGGAGGTCTTTTCCTTCCTATGACGCATTCAACGTAAAGGCACTTTCACATCAAAGCAATTCCTACTTTAACGGACATTACAACAATCCCTAATAAACAGAAACACAGCACCAAAAAAACCTGTTAAACCCGAGGTTATTAATTATGAATATATGATAAAGGACCAAGCACATAACAAAATACCAACCACATCTTGTAGAAGTCTAAACTCAATATAAAAAACAGAATTTCCAAAATTTCCCAAAATTATGGTGCTTTGTTAACAAATAAAAGCAAGAAAAAAAATTATCCCTCCCAAAATATAACGCTTCATTGACCACCACAAACTGGCACCCTAACATAAAGACTGGTATTATATCTGACACAAGACAAACAGAAAAACTCAAGCCAGTAACTTCATTAGTAATTGCATAAAATGTATTTTTGAAGTTTATAGTGCATCAATTCAAAGATTTACTTCTTTGAAAGCAATGCTATTATCAGAGTGCATATCACGGAATCAATGGACATAGTCTGGAGGTATAGTCAATTCCTAACTTTGTGATTCATTTGTTATAATGTCAATGTGGTCATTGAGCTTATGCCAGAGGTCCCTGAAATGTAACTTAACGAACAAACTAATTTTGTGTGATTAAAATGGTGTGTTATAGCTTTTGAACTATGACCTTTTCCAGTACAAACAGTAGGAGACATAGTGACTAACCCCAAAAATGGGCGCGGGGTTCATGGTATGCGATTAACCCATGTCCGTTCATTGTGTTGCAGGCAGCAGGGTAAATTCCAGCTGCCTGCTGCTTTACACACTTTCTGCACGCCGCCAACACTGCCCGTGGGGTTCACTAGCTGCAAGCATCAGCGGGGACCCAATATCATGAATGGCTGGCTCTACTGTGGCTCAATTGGAAACACTCTCACCTCTAAAACAGAAGGTTGTGGCTTGTGAGTTGAGAGCAATAATCTAGGCTGACATTCCAGTGCAGTATTGATAAAGTGTTGCATTGTTGGAGGTGCTGTCGTTTGGATGAGACGTTAAACTGAGGCCCTGTCTGCTCTCTCAGGTGGATGTAAAAGATCCCATGGCTCTATTTTAAAGAAATGCAGGGGAGTTATCCCCTTGGTGTCCTGGCTGCTGCATTCCCTACATTACAACAATGACTACTTTTACGACCTTGGTAGTAGCAACACACTGTCAATTCAATCCCATCACTCCACAGGCCACAGCATATTATTTAAAGTTTTCCACCCAACCAGAAAACAGCCAAATTAAACACTCTAGTAACCCTCGGAATAAAACAGACCAAACGAGGTATCTTTAGACAAGAACAAATTAACTATTTATGAAAACTAAATCTGAAGCACTATTAAGATAAACCGATGTCTAAAAACCTTATAACTTCTTTTTTTAATCTAACTCCTGATTCACACACATACATTCAAAAATCACGGTTAATGGGTTTTAAAAGTGGTGGTTTTTTTTCAAAAAGCTGTTTCTGAAGAATAAATAAATAAGTCTTTGTGGGTTATGTTCCTGATGGATGCTACTTGAAGTCTTCACTTGGATTTGATGAAGCAGTCTGTTTTGATAGGCATTCAAACTCTTCGGCTGCAGCAGGCATCAAACACTGGCGAATTCCAGAAAAATACAATCAGTCAAGAGAGAGTCAATCTTGAAGCAAATATTTTCTGTGTTGGAAGTAAAGAAAATGAGTTTTTACTACCTTCAGTAATATAAACGATCTCTTGAAAGTGCTATTTCCTCTTTAGGCAATTAATTTGGCCAGAAGCTCCTTGTAGAATTTCTGCTGAGAGAGAATGGGCAGCTCTTTTCTCTTCAGTACACTTCGCTGGTGAGTCTGGTTCAGACTGGTTTTTGCCAGTTTTACACACAAATCAAAACATTATACCATGTGAACTCACTCTCTTTCTGTTGCCTAGGTAACAAAATGCAGCTATGACACACTGTCCCCAGAAATCCAAAACTTCTCTCTGTCTTAAAGGTGCATTGTTTTTAACAGAGTCTTAAAGGCACACTGTTTTAATCCAAGGAGAAAAATAATACAAGTCCGAGACACTACATTTCAAAAAGTACTTCATTGGCTGTAAAGTGCTTTGAGACATCCGGTGATCATGAAAAGCTCTATAAAAATACAACTTTTTCTTTCTTTTCGTTTACTTAAAGGCAGCCTGCACCTCTTAAAGGGGAAGTGAATTGTGGTTTCCAGAATAAATGGGAGTCATTTGAAAACTCAGATAAAAGCAAAATACTGCGGATGCTGGAAATCTGAAATAAAAACAAGAAATGCTAGAACCACTCAGCAGGTCTGGCAGCATCTGTGAAAAGAGAAGCAGAGTTAACGTTTCAGGTCAGTGACCCTTCTTCAGAACTGACAAATATTAGAAAAGTCACAGGTTATAAGCAAGTGAGGTGGGGGTGGGGCAAGAGATAACAAAGGAGAAGGTGTAGATTGGACAAGGCCACATAGCTGACCAAAAGGTCATGGAGCAAAGGCAAACAATATGTTAATGGCGTGTTGAATGACAAAGCATTAGTACAGATTAGGTGTTAACGACTGAATATTGAACAGCAGCAAGTGCAAACCTGAAAAAAAACAGTGGGTAAGCAAACTGAACAAACTAAGATGAAATGAAATAAATGCAAAAAAAAGATTGTAAAAAATGTAAAAAAGAAAAAAAGAAAAAATAATTAAAAATGAAAGTAAAATGGGGGGCTGTCATGCTCTGAAATTATTGAACTCAATGTTCAGTCCGGCAGGCTGTAGTGTGCCTAATCGGTAGATGAGATGCTGTTCCTCGAGCTTGCATTGATGTTCACTGGAACACTGCAGCAATCCCAGGACAGAGATGTGAGCATGAGAGCAGGGGGGAGTGTTGAAATGACAAGCAACCGGAAGCTCAGGGTCCTGCTTGCGGACTGAGCGGAGATGTTCTGCAAAGCGGTCACCCAGTCTGCGCTTGGTCTCCCCAATGTAGAGGAGACCACATTGTGAGCAGTGAATACAATATACCACATTGAAAGAAGTACAAGTACATCGCTGCTTCACCTGAAAGGAGTGTTTGGGGCCTGGGATGGTGAGGAGAGAGCAGGTAAATGGGCAGGTATTACACTTCCTGCAATTGCAAGGGAAGGTGCCATGGGACGGGGACGAGGTGGTGGGGGTAATGGAAAAGTGGACTAGGGTGTCGCAGAGGGAACGATCCCTTCGGAATGCTGACAGGGGAAGGGAGGGGAAGATGCGACTGGTAGTGGCATCACGCTGGAGGTGGCAGAAATGGCGGAGGATGTTCTATGACCGTTTGGATATGGAGGCTGATGGGGTGGAAAGTGAGGACAAGGGAAACCCTGTCACGGTTCTGGGAGGGAGGGGAATGGGTGAGGGTAGAGGTGCAGGAAATGGGACGGACACGGTTGCGGGCCCTGTCAACTACAGTGGGGGGAAATCCTCGGTTGAGGAAAAAGGAGGTCAAATCAGAAGCACCGTCATGGAAGGTAGCATCATCAGAGCAGATGCGTTGGAGACGGAGAAACTGGGAGAATGGAATGGAGTCCTTACAGGTTCCCTCCTGGCGTTTGATAAGGTGTCTACCAAAACTGGTTTTCACAGCCACATCTCCTTCCTCAGTGACTGTCTCCGGCTCCAACTTATTCCACGTGGATTCCAATTGCAGTTTCACCCATCATGCTTTGAATCCACCCAGGATCACAGGTGTCTCCGAGAAATACAACATTCCTCGGACTGCTACTCTTGCCGCATCCTGAGATCCACACTCAGTGCTATGCTCCGCCACATGCACACACTGGACCCCTCTCTCCAGCAGCACTGCCTCACCTTATCTCAAAGCTGTTCTACTCCGCAGTTTCATTTAATCTTTTGTCTCATTCGACGCATTAACAAGAAACTTTTTTTCTTCCCTTCAGGTGTTAAGGAACGCAAGCTCCAGCAGCTGATGGGGGCTAATGCCCCTCCAGATCCTCCTTCCGCTCCACTTCCCTCTGACCCCACCCCTTCTGATCTGACCCCTTGCCGTGTATTCACTATACCCTCTGACCTCCCCCCCTCTCTGATGCTGAACGTTCTGTACTCAGCAAAGGTCTCATTTTTATCCCCTTACGCCCCCACCTCATAGAGTCATAGAGTCATAGAGAGATACAGCACTGAAACAGGCCCTTCGGCCCACTGAGTCTGTGCCAACCATCAACCACCCATTTATCCTAATTCTACATTAATCCCATGTCCCCTACCACATCCCCAACTTCCCTCAATTCTCCTACCACCTACCTACACTAGGGGCAATTTACAATGGCCAATTTACCGATCAATCTGCAAGTCTTTGGCTGTGGGAGGAAACCGAAGCACCCGGCGGAAACCCACGCGGCCACAGGGAGAACTTGCAAACTCCGCACAGGCAGTATCCAGAACCGAACCCGGGTCGCTGGTGCTGTGAGGCTGCGGTGCTAACCACTGCACCACTGTGCCTTTTAAAAGCAGGATCCATGAGATGTGTGGCCCAAGGCACTTCAAGCAGTGGGATAACATGTACTTGCTTATCAAGATCCATTTCCCTAGACGCTCAGCATGACGTTGAGCTCTTCTTCCATCGCCTCCGCCTCCGGGCTCACTTCTTTGACCAGGAGTCCTCCCCCCGACCATCAGACCCATTCACCCGCCTCCAGCATTCTCCCTCTACCTGGACCCCTCCCCCTGGCCTCTTACCCGCACTTGATCTCTTCATTGAAAACTGTCGGTGAGACATTGGTCATCTCAATTTCTCTGCCCCCCTCACTCACTCTAACCTTTCCCCCTTTGAACTTGAGGCACTCTGTTCTCTCAGGTCTAACCCCGACATGGTCATCAAACCTGCAGACAAGGGTGGTGCTGTTGTTGTCTGGCGTACCGACCTCTACCTTGCAAAAGGTCAATGCCAACTCACGGACACTTCTTCCTACCTCCCTCTGGACCATGACCCCACCACCGAACATCAAGCCACCGTCCAAAGGACTGTCATTGACCTCATCTCCTCTGGAGATCTTCCCTCTACAGCTTCCAACCTCATAGTTCCGCAACCACAGACAGCCCACTTCTACCTCCTTCCCAAAATCCACAAATAGGACTGTCCCGGCAGACCCATTGTGTCAGCCTGCTCCTGCTGCAGTGTTCCAGTGAACGTCAACGCAAGCTCGAGGAACATCATCTCATCTATTGATTCGGCACACTACAGCCTGCTGGACTGAACATTGAGTTCAAGAATTTCAGAGCATGACAGCCCCCCATTTTACTTTCATTTTTAGTTATTTTTTCTTTTTTTCTTTTTAAAATTTTTGCAATCCTTTTTTTGCATTTATTTCATTTCATCTTCGTTTGTTCAGTTTGCTTACCCACTGTTTTTTTTTCAGGTTTGCACTTACTGCTGTTCAATATTCAGTCCGTTAACACCTAATCTGTACTAATGCTTTGTCTTTCAACACACCATTAACATATTTTTTGCCTTTGCTCCATGACCTTTTGGTCAGCTATGTGGCCTTGTCCAATCTACACCTTCTCCTTTGTTATCTCTTGCCCCACCCCCACCTCACTTGCTTATAACCTGTGACTTTTCTAATATTTGTCAGTTCTGAAGAAGGGTCACTGACCTGAAACGTTAACTCTGCTTCTCTTTTCACAGATGCTGCCAGACCTGCTGAGTGGTTCCAGCATTTCTTGTTTTTATTTGAAAACTCAGTCTGTGCTCTGATGCTTTAAGCAGTGGCTGAACATGTCATATAGCATGTACCAAGGTATTCGGGCACTGCGAGGTCTTGGTGGAAGAGGTAGACAGAAGGAGGGATATCCTGTATCCGCAGGGTTTAAGAAGCCCTCCAGACAGATGCTAAGGAGGCAATGGGAAGATGTCATGATGGAGGTCAATGCCAGGAGCATTACTCCAAGAATATGGCTGCAATGCAGGAAGAAGTTAAATGATCTCACACAAGTTGTCAGATGCTAGTTCATCGTCAAATGGCACATACTATCAACTGTAACACTAGCCTCATCCACTGCTCAATTCATTAAACGCCCATGACACACCTACCAACAATATCAATCACAACTCAACCATACCATTCATGTTCTTCACCTCACCCTCACCTATTCAGCACTGTGAAAACCTCGCACCCACAATTCACAGCTCGCACATACTGGCAGCTATTCAACCATGACAACCATACATATTGCACAACATTCATTGACACACTTCCTAATTTTTTGCAGAAGAAGATGGCGCATAATAGGAGGCAGCAGCAAAAATCTGGAAGAGGGTAGGCATGCCTGCATGCATGCTTTAACCGCCTGGTTCACCATCATGGGAAGGGGCATTGATGAGGCTGTGACCACTTGCGGGGCTGAAGCGATCAATGATTAGGTGATCTGCACCTAATCCTTCATCTCTAATCCCACTTCTCCCTCATCCCCAAATCTCTTCTGACATAGAAGCTGAAGATGGTGTAATCACACACTTCTTACTCTCTTCTCTTCCCTCACAACAACCCAACCCACTGGAGTCTTCCCAGTCAGAGGAGGAAGAGGAAGAAGAAAGTGAAGATGAAAAGACACTGTAACTTGATCTTACACTCGCAACAGCCAGCTTAGATACTGAAGCTGCACATGTTTTAGAGGCTAGGGGAGAAGATGGATCTACACATAGTGAGACACCCAACACAGGTGCTCAGGAGCTAGGGTGGGGGAAAGGATAGTGCAGGTGCTAGCTCACTGGAGGGTGAGGTCGCACACAGTTGAGGGCTTTGATGGGCCAGTCTACACTGTACTAGAAAGCCTGCCAGAAAGTCTGTGCATAATGGCAAAGAGCATGGAGGAGTCCAGCACCAACTTGGCACAGGACTTTGCACAGACCTTGGCGCCCATCCTTTGCAGCATGGAGCCAGTAGTCATCTCCATTTGCAGGCCAGTGGACTACACTATGATGCGACGTCTGAAGGCTGATGTCACAGCTTCCACAGCAGCACAAACAGCTTCCATCAAAAGTCTGAGTGCTGCAGTGGAAGCTCAGACTGTAGGTTGTTGCCAACATGGCTCTGGTTCAAAGGGACTTCTAGGATGTCACAGCAGTCCAACAATTATTCTCCAACGGAGAAGCATGATTGTTGAGATGCTGCCCCAGGTGAATGCAGTGGCTCCATTAAGCCTGAACCTGCTTTTCTCTCTGAGGGTGACAACATTTGTGCTCTTATCCCTACCACCCCTGTCAGCCAGCTGGCCCAGGCCAAGTTGGTGAATTCTGAAGCCTGTTTTACCAGGCCTAAAGCTGCTCGATTTCACCCTCCAATGCCATCTGTGGTCTCCTCAGTTAGAAGTCAGCAGCCTCCCACCGGCATGCTGCAGCCACTGGGGATGCACCTCATAGGAGCATCAGGAAACATAAAGGCTCATGGAAGGGAATGCATAAGGGTTATTTTTGTCTGCATTACATCATAATTGAATTTATAAATTTGGATAGCAATGTGCATTTTCTGATGGTTTTTATTTTTGTGTTGTTGGAAAGAGGACAAGATGATAGTGATGGAGGAAAGGTAAAGAGTGTGGGACAGTGGTAAATTGAGAGGTGTGGCTTAGGTTACTTGCATCTCATAAATGATTTGATCATGTCGAGTCTGGGCAGGAAGGGACTGTCAATGATGTAGGCTCCCTTCCTCTTCCTGTTCCTCTCTTCCTCTCCATGTTGCATTTCCTCCTCCTCCTTCTCCTCTTTTTCCTTCCGCTCGTGCTCCTCAGTTTCTCACCTGATAGCGGGTGGCAAGGGCAGTTCCAGCATGATGACCAGATTGTGCAGCATGCAGCATACTACCAGAAATCTTGAAACCTGTTCAGCCAAGTATAGCAGGACTTCTCTAGGCAGTGGAACTGTTGCTTGAGGATGTTGATGGTGACCGCTATAATGTTCCTTTTGGCAACATGGCTCTCATTGTATGCCTGCTCTGCACTTGTTCATTGGTTCCAGACTGGAGTCATGAGCAATGTTTTAAATGGATAACCCTTGTCAACCAGTAACTGTGATTTTCTGTGGGTTGGTAAATGCAGCTGGCACAGAGGATTTCCACAGAATAAAGGAATCGTGACTACTGAAGGATAACAGATGTTCACTTGCATGATGAGCTGCCTGTGGTCACACACCAACTGAATATTGAGAAAGTGGAATCCCTTTCAGTTCATGAAAATGGTTATGTTGACATGAGACAAGTGTAAGGCAATGTGAATGCAGTCAATGGCACCGTGCATCATGGGGAAGCCTGCAATCTCTGCACACCCTTGTGCTTACTTTGTCTGCATGTCTTAGGTAATAGGGATGAGATGAAACTGTATCCCTGTGTATAGACAGCCTCACTATGTCCCTTATGCAGCAGCATACTGCAAACTGCGAGATATTGCTTCTATCTCTAGCAGCAGCCTGGAAGAAGCCAGATGCATACAAGTTAAGCACCATGGTAACCTGAACAGCCATAGGCAATGCAGTCTTTGCCCTGCTTTGAGGCTGCGGTTGTTGTTGCAGCAGGTGGCAAATTTCACTCAGGGCTTCTTTAATGAAGTAAAGACATCTCAAACATTGGTGATCGCTGAAGCTGAGGGAAGAGAATTGTTCTATAACAGGGCTATCCAACATACTGCCCAGGGGCCAGGATCCAGCCTACCAAAGGTTCCCAACCAACCCGCGGATGTACACTGTACCCAGGCCATTCCTCATCCTCGCCAGCTGTCCGTGACTGGAGATGAGTAATCACCTTTGTCTTCTTCTTGCATATCGGCTTTTTAAAAACATCGTGTTGAGATTCACAGCTGACAGCTGCTGACATTGGGAACAGTCGTTTCCCAACTTTGGACAGTTTTAGGGTTTTGCAAAAAAAGTCAGAACACGTCGGAAAACCACGAGCCTGTCTGAAATTGGGAAACAGCTGTTCCCGATGTCAGCAGCTGTCAGCTGTGAAACTGAGAGCGCGATGCTTTTAAAAAAAAACTGACCGACCATTGCTGAGTGTTCCCGCTCTCTACAACTGTCAGAGAGAGAGAGGGGGCTGAGAGAGAAAGGGGGACAGACAGAGATAGGGGGGGACAGAGAGAGAGAGAAAGGGGGACAGAGAAAGAGAGAAAGGGGGACAGAGAGAGAGAGAAGGGAACACAGAGAAAGAGAGAGAGGGGTGAACAGAAAGAGAGAGGGAGAGAAGGAGACAGAGGGAGAAAGGGGGGTCAATGAAAGCGAGGACAACACAGAGAGGGGAGAACAACACAGAGAGTGGGGAACAACACAGAGAGGGGGAAATACAGAAAGGGGGAACACAGAGAGGGGGGAACAGGGAGAGAGAGAGACAGAGACAGAGAGAGGGCAAGATAGTGATCAAGATCACTTCTGACAGAATGACATCTATCCAGAATACTCCACATCACTACAAGTGTGTGGGCAAACATTGACTACTTGTGAAAACAAAAAAGTGCCAGGTATCTCACTAAATCAATGCCCAACATAGTGAAGAGAAAGTAAGTCAATAAATTAGTCTTCTCATTTAATGCTTCTTCACAAAAATGTACATTTGTTGTTGTTTTGATTAATAGTAAGATACATTTTTAATGCCTTGATCCTTCTGAAATAGTCTCACCTGCCCCCGATGTATGACAAAAAATGTAACGTGCTCCCCCCATGTGAAAAGGTTGGACAACCTTGCTCTATAAAGACCTTGGTGCATTTGACCTCCTCCTAAGAGCACTTCTCCCCTCCTCTTCTTTCCTCTTCTAGCTGCTTGTCCTTCTTTGTGTGGCCTCTTTTCATTCTTCCAGCCATGCTTAATTCCAAGGGGAAGGCCTACCAGGCTGGAAGCAACTTATTTCAGCATGGCTTTTAAATGAAAATAAAGTGCTACAGCACAGTCAGTCTATTGCCTCTAGACTACTGAAGCTTTAGGCGAGTATAGGAAAGCTCCAACAAACACATTGCAATTGCACCAGCTGTCAGAAGAAATAATTTAACAACTATACAGTAAGTAGTTCAATATCCCTTTAAAAAGTGCTGGTGGGGTGGTCCTTCAAGCCATTTAATGTTGTTTTCAGCTGTGAGGTTAAGACATGACATAGGTTAGAGTGTGGTGCTCATAAATGGCAGTGCTGGTGTCAAATCAGCATTGCACACTGATTGACATCATTATCTACCTGCTTGGCATGCTGCCGGTGGTCATTTGGTGTACACTTGCAAACCCCTTTATCAAGATGGTGTCCCGCACATCGGAGGTGTGCAGGTCCATCTTGGACGTCATTCTGAGGATCAGGAGGCTTAGAAACAGAGCCCAATTTCTTCCTCATAAATTCATTCCACCATTACCATCCACATTGAATATGCCTGCGCACAGGGCTGGAAATACTTTATGTTGGGCTGCATTTTGAAAGCCCGCCGCCGAAGTAGGTGACGGGTGTAAAACTTTGCGGCCCACATACAGAGGGCCCACGTCGCAGAACAGCGTGATACCAAATGCGGTGGCTCATTACCATGTCTGGGGTACCTCCCATCCCCCACCTCTACTCTCGATGGCGTGGACGGGACGTGCGAGCCATCCCCGGCAACGGCATCTGGCGCCATTTTTAACGGGCTTAGAGCCCCAAATGACATGTTAAATATTTAGAGGGCCTGTTAATGTAAATTTTTAAAAATTAGTTGAAAAGCCTTCCCATGCCCTCTCCCCGCCCCCCTCCCCCCACCCCCCAAATGGCATTAAACTTCATTTCTGCCCTTTCCCTCCACCCCCCAGAATACCAACCATCATTGAATGACCTTTTCCCCCCTGGGCCAAAGTTCTGACCCTTTGTCCTTTATCCCTTCCCATCAACCCCTCCAACCAATCCGAGGAGTTTGACCCCATTCCCCACATCCTGCACAGAGAAACAATCCTCCTCCCCATTCCCCACAGGTGTCATGGCACATTTTCCCGAATGGGGATTTGAAGGCGCGGCATTGCCGGCCGCCCGAATGAAGATCGGTGCGGCAATTAAGGAGGCAACAGGACCGGCAATAAATCAGGTATGTAAATTAATTTACATATGGAAATCGTGGTCCTGTCGTCGAGTGGCGGGGCGGCCGCCACAAGACCTCGCTGCTACCACCGAGATCAGTACGGGGCCTGCTGCTTCGGGGTCAGTGGCAGGCCTCCTCCGTTCCTATCTTCATTGCACCACCCCCCCCCCCCACCCCCACCACCATTCCTGGCGTCAGAGCGGCTTTAAAATCCAGCCTGTTGTCATAATTTTTTGCAGAAAATCTGAGCAGTTCAACCATCAGTAGGGAACCAGCAGAGGTATCTCCTGACCAATTTTCCACATCCGCCTGCTTCAAATCCACTAAAAATTGGGTGTAAGTGAGTAGAAACTCATGTTTTATGTGGCCCCACACACAATTTTCTATTTGTGACCTCGCCGGTAATCGTCACAAATTCAGATTGACTTGGGGAGCACTTTCTGTTGAAAATGCTAACACTTGTATTTTTCCCTTAAAATGTTCCCTTTGTCAATTGCAACAAATGCAATTTCTTATTAGAAAGGAATGAAAATGTTATTTTAATGTATTAATGTCTTTTTTAAAACACTGTTCCTGAGAAAATCGAGATGTTATTGATGTAGATTCCATCTATTTAGCTTTCTTTTCTTTCCTGGAAATAATCAATTTTGGTAAGAAGAAAAAGATGAATTTATGTTGGGATGAAAAATTACCCCAGGTAATTTGGAATGACCAGTCTTTATTAATTGCCAAATAAAATAAGCAAACAAATAACAATGCATTAACAATGTAACAGCTTGGAATTACTGTGATTAAACATTAAATAGCGTGATTAGCTTTTCGGTTGTTGAAACACACCATGTTGTGATAGATGTGTTGCATAACAGCTTAAAGTAGTGCACTGACCTGTTTACTTTCCAGCTTTTTTAAATGACTGTAATCTCAGTAATCACTATTCACCACGATTAACCAATCCTGCAATCAATCCTTCCATGGATTTGCATAGATGCAAAAGGAGAAATTAGAATGGAGAATTCAGTTTCAGGGAATGTACTCTGTGCTCCTTCGCACCCCACCTCATCCCCACTCCTAACCCTTATACACGTGGTTAATTTTAACAGAAAAGTAGATTTGAGTAGATATTGGTACTCCTGTCAATGTATTCAGTAGGCAGTATTCAGTAATGCACAGATGTTAATCACCAATATTTGTCTTAAATTGTATTCATGTAATTTTATCATTTGCATTACAATAACAACATCTTGATGCCTTCACAAAAACTTGTACTATGCACTCATGATGCTTTATAATAAGGAATTCTAGGAAACTTTTAATTTGGGTAGGCATGACTTGTTACCAATTGCTTGCACTCAATCAGTTTCTGAATTCAATCCTAATTTTTCCCTCTGTGCTATATCTTTTTGGGGTCAGCCTTCAGAATATCAACCCAATACATTTCCCACAGTTTTGCTTGTGAAAGAAGCGCTGACAACAAGAATTAGATTGTAAGCCAACAATGTTTCTTTTTAATAAAAGATTTTTAACTAAAATATATTCGGCATCCATTGCTGGAGTTCAGCTCTGCTGAGACAATGGGCTGAACTTTACAGCCGACGTCGGGGCCTTATGTGGGTCCTGACCTCAATGTTTTTCGAGTC
Source organism: Heterodontus francisci (assembly GCF_036365525.1). Taxonomy (NCBI): domain Eukaryota; kingdom Metazoa; phylum Chordata; class Chondrichthyes; order Heterodontiformes; family Heterodontidae; genus Heterodontus; species Heterodontus francisci. The sequence continues at coordinate 71,013,483 of NC_090385.1, forward strand.
CACCCACCTGCGCAATCTTCCCAGAGGTGGCTAATTAGCAGGGAGCCTTCAAGAGCCCTGTCTAATTAGAGGGGGTCTAATCGGAGAGCCCGAGGCGGTGGGCAGCCAGCAGCCCCATCAGGAGAGGTGCCATGAGGGTGACTCTAGCCTTCTAACTGGCCCACTGATCTCCACTGCTCCAGGAGGGGAGAGGAATGGATTTTCCAGGAGGTATCGATGGCTCCGCCCCACACGGTCTTCCACTGGGAGGCCACCTCTAGCGAGCTAGTGGACTCTGCACATAGCGGGGATCACTCTAACTGTGGGAAAATCCATCTCCACTGGAAAATAGCCCCTAATTGGGCCCTTATGGGGCATAATTGGCTGTCTTTCCCCCTTTGGAGTAGGCTGCCATCTTTCTTCCTGACCCACCCTGGAAAGCTGTCCTGGAGGTGGAAATGCATCAGGGAGACATCTTGATGTGTTCTCCCCCTATTTTTCTGGCCCCCGCCTCCAAACCTGTCTCCACGGGCATGGGACAATTCAGCCCAAAGGCACTCAAGAATTAGTGAACAGAGTACATCCGTGCAGCAATAGAGATGAAACAGGTTTTATTGTCTTGATCTGAACCAGCAGATAAGACAAAGTCAGGGTGACATATGAAGCATGACAGATGATATACAAGTATGTTGAACTTTGCTGTTACAATATGACATTATCTTAGCATTTTGCTTGTGTGACTATTTCTAGAATTATATTTAATAATTAGCTTGACAGTTTTGCATCTTATCTGTGTTCATGGTTGCAGACAAAAAGAAATGAAAGGCAAATCAGGCTGACATTGTGAGCTACTTGTGCAGTATTATCATCACAGTGGGTTCTTTGCTTGAAGTGATCTAATTTAGATATCACTAACGGAAACAGTGTAGGCTGCTCCAAGCTATCCTTGATATCCTTGTAACCGCCCAAAATGGCTGTCAAGATGGTATAGGATTAAAACTTGAGAAAATAACCCTGAAATGCTTCTTCAAAGTTTTAGTTCACAGTTTATTCATAGCCAGTGTCAAATTTCTGTACTGTATCATGAAGTTTTCTTGCTGGTCATCATTTTTATTTTAACATTAATTTGTTAGCAAATATCACAATTGTAAGAAAAGAGAAAACCCCAGGCCTGTTCACTTAATTCCAGCACACAGCTACGGAGAATTTTTAAAAGTTTGTTTATGGGGATGTGGGCGTCGCTGGCCAGGCCAGCATTTATTGCCCATCCCTAATATTAGATGATATTAGATTTTTTGTAATGTAGTTTCTTCAATAGACCATTCCATTCAACCAATTTAGGTATGATTTATATCAATGTGTTGTTTTTAATTTAAATTGAGTTCACAAGAGTTTAAAAACTGTCTCTATAGCCTGAAGCCAGAAAGGCCAGGACACAAAATGCTGTGTTTCACATACCGATCTAACCAGAAAGAATAAGGTTGCGGAGTCCTTCCTGTGAACTATATAGGTTTATTGTGTTAGTATAGCTCAGTTGGAAAATGCAGGAGCCAAAGGGTAATTTTTACCTAACCCATCCGACAGAAGATTAGATTTGCTGCCCATTTTGCAATCCAACCGATTTTCTTCTCCCTTGAATTCCCTTCAGTCCCAGGGGTATCAGTAATTCTTGTCAATCAGTTGTGCACATTTGCCTAATGCAAGTGGTGTATGTATTGTTTGCTGTAGACAATAGGCTTCAGCATAGAAGGACACTGCAATTCTAAAGAGTGACAGAATTCCTGTGCATCCATTTAGCCATACATGATCCCTTTCTCAATGTCACAATCTACATCAACAGGAAAGAATTCCATTCTTCAGTATGGAGCTCATTTACAACCAGCACCACAGCATAATGCAAATGAATGCTCACTTCCCTAGTAGTTTCCATGGCAACTTCACTTTATGCAGTCCATCATGCTAAGACAAATTTCTTGGTGGGTTTTGGGAGTTCAAAGCTAGTCTCTGCAGCCATAGCTCATAATACCTGTGTGGTATCCTAGGACAAGAACTGAACACTGTAGCAATGAGGTTGATTTATGTATCAGAATTATAATTGAGTGCAACACTGTAATAAATTTGAAGTCCCTTTAGACTGTCAGTCCAATAGTTTAAAACTGACTCCATATTGGTATAGTTAGACATTTTACTTAAGCATAAGTGAGAATTAATACATTACAGTATTTCAGCAGCAGTTTATAAGGAATAATTGAGAATTACATTACTCCATTAATTGTTGGGTTGAAGGCATGGCCCAGCTACTCTAGTACACCTGTCTGAAGTCCTCCTTGCACTTTTATACTGAGAATGACCCAAACCCCCTGGGATATGCACCAAAAATCTGAACTACAGAAAAATTCATCCATTCATAGGCACAGCAGGTTGTGTGTCTAGGCACATACCTTGGGCCTCCCTTATCTGCGTGTAGCCTTAGCAATAGCTTTTTCTGTTTTCACAGTTGATGACACAGCCCATCAGCTATAAGAGTTCTATCTGTAATTGAAACCCTAGATATAGAAGAAATTTCCTTTTTGCTAATTCTAACAGGGGAGTAATAAAACTAACATCACAGGACAAGAATTCTGCCATTTAAGACTGAGATGAAGGGAAATTTCTTCACTCAGAGGGTTGTGAATCTTTGGAATTCTCTACCCCAAAGGCTTGTAGCTGCTTAATCGCTGATTATATTAAAAGCTGAGATAGATAGATTTTTGGACTCTAAGGGAATAAAGGGATATGGGAATCGGGTGGAAAAGTGAAGTTGTGGTTGAAGATCAGCCATGATTTGATTGAATGGCAGAGCAAGCTTGAGGGGCCGCCTACTGAGTTCTTATGAATGCAAAGGTGGGTTGAAGCTAGAAGAGACAATCCTCTTCAATCTGAAAACCCAGGCTTCTAATGCAGTAGGCTGAACACCCATTGCAGAAACACAGATGCTATTAGAGCAACTGTCATGGGTCCTCTACCTTATATGCCCCTGGAGCTGTGACATTTTTTTTCAGGAGATGTGGGTGCTTCTGGGAAAGCCAGCAATTATTGCCCATTCTTAATTGTCCTTGCTCCGTAGTGGACTGCAAAGCTGTGAAACCATCCTTCAATGTATTCCATATGTTGCTAAGGGCCCTCTTCCGCCAGTGATTATCTACAGCATATAGTCTGATCCAATGCCTATTGACTGTGGTCCATCGGATGGTTCTTGTGAAAGCAAGACCTGTGAGATCCTAATCCCTAGGCTTGTCAACTGAGAGGCAATATATCCTGACTCTCAGTCCAACAATGTCCTCCTCCTAATGTGCCACTAGTACTTACTCTAGCTTTTTTGTGCTTGGTGTCATCCAGAGCACTTCTTACTAGATCTCCTGGGATGAATATCTTTAAGCTGGAGCATGGAGGAGTTAGAGTGGGTGAGGAAGCATGCTGTTAGATTCTGGCAGTTCCAGGTGCAGTGGTATCTTTTTCTTAATTCTTTGACAGATTTAGAGGAGTAAGAACGGTTAGGGCAGTTTTCTGAGGACATAAACTCATGTCACATTCAATAATTGGCATAACATTCGGGTTTCAAGATATAATTTAATGTCAGTTATGTAAAGTGAGATGGGAGAGGAGCAGAATGTCAGCCATTGGCATGCGCTCTTTTCCAAGTTTCTAACATCCTCAATGGCTACCTTCCCTAGGATTTGAGGCAGTTCCTTCTCCTAGGAGTGACAGGTTGAAACTTTGAGGTTAACAGCTTCTGTAGCTGGCTGCTATGATCTGTCTGGTACTTAAAAAAGAAAACAAAATGGGCTATGTTACCTTTTATAATCAGGACATGCAGTAATACCTACCTGTCAGCATGCAGCCTAAAATTAGTAAAATGACATGAACCTAGTACGTGTAATTACATTCAATACAGAGCATTTTCTCAATGTGAGTGAATGAACATTTTGAGGAGAAGGCTGATAATGCACAATGCAGTGTGCTGCTTCATTACAAGCACTTTAACATATTTGAAGAGTAGGTCATTGTTTAGTGCATTTCTAGAAGGTGTGACTGGTTTCTTTTACCTTGCCTGACCTGGTAAAATCATAAATCTTTAAATGGCCTTTAGTTTCCTTCCATGGGATCATAGAATTTTGCACTCATTACCCTGACCACCTCATGCCCTTACTCCTGAGCAGCTATCTGTGAGGCCCTACATAGTCAGTGCCAAAAAAGGCCTCCCTCCTTAGTTTGACTCCCTCCATTAGCACATCCCCAGCTACATGAGAAAACAAAGTTGTTTTGTGCCCTACGGTTAACCTGACATATTTTTCCTGATGTGCACCAAAGCTTATTCTGAGGATGCCTACCATTTTAAGCTAGTGCTTGTCTTTAAGTCCTTCAGGAACATGCTATTTTCTAGACCTTAAAGACAAACTCCCAAGGGTATGTGTGCTATATATTGTTAGATTTTTCATAAAAAGATAGGAACTAATTAGCTAGAAACTAACTGTCATGTGTAAGATTCTTCCAAGGGGCCATATCGCACTGCCGCACTAGAGTTATGTGACATGTAACACTACACCACCCTGAACAGTCCTTAACAGACAGCATAGAAGCTGAATGGAATAAACAAAGAGCTCCAGCCTTTCCAAGTCTAAAGTGTGATTATTTCTAACTAATTGGAATCAGGAGACATAATATGGTGGCAGGAGGTGTCTGTGAGTAAGCGTAAAACATTTTAAATGAATTTAAATCTGAATTAGATTAGAAAAAATCAACCTAAAATAGTGCCAGAGAGAAAAAAAAACGAGTGAATTGTACGAAAGCGAAAAATGAAATGTCAGCCGGCACAGCAATGAATGCACAGCTACAGCCCATAATGAATTGGGAAGCCGATGATGTTGCAGAGGCATTTGAGAAGTTTAAACAAAAGTTCATATTCACATTCAGTAGTTTTATAAAAGGCACTAGCAATGAAGAGAGTATTATGATCCTGTAGTTTTTTGTTTTTCTGGGAAGTATGCCGTGTGCCTTTAAGGCTGAAAAAGAAGCAGTACTGCTTTAAGGCAACAAGCTCCAGAGACTGAGTCAAAGAATGCCTTCTCGTTGTCCTGGGATGCAGCTTCTCCGAGACAGTGATTCAAAGAGTGCATTCTCACTGCCATAGTATACAGCCACTCAGGACCAAAGACACGAGATACATTGTTGCTGATTGATATTTGAAACTAGTTGAAAAACTTTTTTTTGAGAGACAGTTAATAGAGACACAGACTGTCAGCCAGCATGTACTGAAGGAAAAGAGAGCTCTCTCTCAGTTTATTTAAACCCTATTTATTATACTCTCAGAATTCTGATATCAAGCCAGATTAATTTCTTTAAAGAAAATAACCAATTCCTTTACCTACTGAACTGTAATTGTTGAAATTCATTACTGGAAAAGAAGAGCATCAATTCAACTGCTGAATTAGACTACAGACTGTTCTACTATTGAAGAACTTTTTTCTCCCCCCATCGGACAGCTGTGAGGATGTCAAGTAACATTGGACTATTCCAGATTGGAAGATTTCACTTTGTTAGGAGCATAAATATGCAAAGACACTATTTTTTTCTAATTTAAATGTTGTTTATATCTTAGTAGTGTTTAAGAATTTAGTTTTTCTAATTAAACAGTTAATTTGTTGATCTAAAGACACCTGGTTTGATTAGCCTCATTCGGGGGTTAATAGATGGTACAAACTGGCTGCGTCTTTCTTTAATTTGGAAAGTTTAAAATGATATGTTAGGCGATCTGTGGAGAGACAGCACTGAATCAACGGTGCAGTTCTCCCACCACAATCAGAATTGTATATTTTGATTGGGGGCTTTGACTTGAGAAGTCGGTTGTAACAAGAGGTTAAGCTATATCGCTCTGTGGGCAGGCGATAAAGGATTAAATAGGTTTAATAGCTGGTAGCTGAGTGAAGAGGACAGCAAAAACCCAGACAAAATTTTTGAAAGATTCAGCACACATCTTCAGCCAAATTCAAAACATAGGATCTACCAATATGAATTCCAAAGCCTCGGACAGGAATTAGGCAAGCCTATTGACAATTTCATCACAAGATTAAAAAATGCAGCTAGAAATTATAAATTTAAGGACACAGATGAAAGGCTCACAGATGAGCTAATTTGAGATTCTGTACACCCTTAAGTACAAAAAGCGCTAATTGGAGAAGACAAACTCACAATATCGCAAGCTGTAAACACCACCAGAGCATATGAAGCCACAAGTAGACAGATGAAGACACTGTCTACCCAAACAGCAAGCCTTCGGTTAAGCCAAAGGAAAGGCAGCAGGGTTGATACAGTGAAACAGAAACAAAAAATACACATCGGACAGAGAGAAAGACATGCAGGAGCTGTGGACAACCACATGAATTCACAGACAGGAGGAAATGTCCCGCATATAGATCAATCTGCAGAGCTTGTGGAAAGACCAATCACTGGGAAAAGACGTGCAGAACAAAGAAAGAAGGTGGTAGATGAATCACCAGAGACAGAGCAACAGTAGGAAAAGAAATCAAATATCCATACCCTGGGAAATGAAGATGGGTTTGAGAACACGATAGACATGGGAACCATACAATTGCACAAAAGGTCTGGATGTGGCAGTTCCCAGGGAAAAGAACTTCACACAAACCATTCAGATCAGGACGGGGGTGAGAAATAAGCCCACAACGATAAATCTGAAGGTGAAGATTGATACAGGAGCACAGAATATCATCCCACTCAGACTATACCAGAAGATATTTCCTGAAAATTTGGAAGAAAATGGTTATCCAAAGAAAGGTGCTCTGAAACTGACCAATGCCATGCTAATGGCATAAGGAGGGTCTGAGATTTGACAGCTAGGAACAACCCAAATCAGAGGGACATACAACAGAAAACTTGAAAGAAAGCTCCAAGCGATGGAAGAAAAGAAGGTGATCACCAGATTCACAGAGCCTACAGATTGGGTAAATTTCATCATTGTGAGAGAGAAGCCAAAGGAACGGCTATGAATTTGCCCGGATTCCAAAGATCTTAATCAAGCCATAAAGAGGAATTACTACCCCATTCCAACACTAGAAGAGATCATACTAGCACTGGTAGGGGCAAAAGTTTTCAGCAAGCTTGATGCCAGAAATGGCTACCGAAACATGAAGCTTGATGAGGAATCTTTGCTGTTGACAACATTCAACACACCTTTTGGATGGTTGGGTGTCTACCTTTTGGCCTTAAAGTGAGCCAGGATGTGTTCCAGCAGAAAGTTGACGAGACATACAGGGGATGTAAGGAAGCAGACAGCATAGCTGATAATATCCAGATATATGGTGCAGACAGAAAAATCATGATTACCATCTACATGAAGCCATGGAGATAACCAAGAAAGCTGCGATCAAGCTAAACACAGACAAATGCATTGTGAAAGTAACAGAATACCAGTTCTTCAGGATGGTGTGCACACCTGATGGAGTCAAGCCGAGTCCTGAAAGAATCTTAGCCATCTCTGGGACGGAGGCCCCAAGAGACAAATGAGAATTAAGAAGCTTCCTTGGCTTGATCCAATACATGAGCTCATTCATACCTCATATGTTGGAACACATAGCAAACTGGCGAGAGCTGATGGAAGAAGCCAATGGTCAGAATCACATGACAGGAGTTTTAACAAACTCCAAGAGGTAGTATGCAAGCAGCCAAGTCTGTCATACGACTACAGAAAGAAACCTATCACTCTGCAAGTAGATGCTTCTACAAAAGGACTGGGAGCAGCCCTGGTACAAGAGGGAAAGCCAATAGCATTTGCATCCAAAGCCCTAACCTCAGATCTGCCAACATTGAAAGTGAGCTTTTGGCAGTCGTGCATGGATGTGAGAAGTTCCATACATTCCTCTATGGGTGAAAGTTCATAGTGGAGAGTGATCATTGTCCACTGGGACAGAGATATAAGAAAAATTTGCGTAAAGCATCAGCAAGACTGCAGAGGTGACTCTTGAGGCTTCAGAGTTACGATTTCACTCTGAAATACAAACCAGTAAGCGAAATGGTGCTGGCAGATACCCTATCTCAGTTGTCGTCACAGGAGAAAGACAAGATAGAAGATCTAGGTTTAAAGATTCACCACCTAGTGAATGTAACACCACCAAAACTGAGTCAAATTAGAGATGAGACCAGCAAAGACAAGGAGTTACAGATGGTCTCACATCAAGTGATAGAGAAATGGGCTGGTAAGATACAGCAAAGACAGCGAGCAATATGGCAGTACTGGTCTATCAGAAATGACATATCACTAGAAGATGATAGTGTTCTGCTGGCCAGATCCAGAATAATCATAGTCAAAACAATGCAGGAAGATACATGAAGGCGACATGGGAATGGAGAAGTGTAAGCTCAGAGCCAGATCAGCTGTGATCTGGATCGGCATATAGAAAGACATTGAAAATATGGGGCTGGATTTTGCAGACCCCCCTGAGGTGGGGGCGGAAGTGGGGGAACCCATAAAATTGTGATGCAATGTGGGGGGGAACGGGATGGTGGCGGAGAGCTCCTAGCCTCCACATCGCCAAGTGATTTTGCCGGGCGTGGGATAGGCCGGTGACGGCCTTCCCGCCCAGAGGCCAATTGAGGCCCATAAGTGGCCTATTAACGGCCACTTAAGGGGTTCTTTCCACCACCACTGGGACCTAACTAGTGGCGGGGAGCGGTGCCTCCGCCACGCGGGAAGGGTGCCTTGTAAAGCGAGGCACGCTCCCTGCAGGCTTGGGGGGTGGGGGGATCATTCCTCCGTGGGTAATCTGTGGCCTACACAAGATCCCGGCCATGGTGCCTACATGCAATATATGCCAGAAATACAGTAACACGCAGCTGGAAGAGGAGATGATAGCTGCTGAAGTACCATCCGGGCCATGGCATACTGTAGGAGCCAATTTATTCACACACAAGCAAGAATGTTATGTCAGAGTTGCAGACTACGACTCAAAATTCCCTTTTATCTGGAAGGTGAAAAATTTCAGTGCTACAACAATCCTCTCAGCAGTATGAGTTCTGTTTGCTGATCAAAGGATTCCTGAAAGATGAATATGTGACAATGGCACCCAGTTCACCTCCAGGAAATTTAAGGAATTCGCTGACCAGTAAGGGTTCAACACCATCACCTCATCACCACACTACCCACAGGGACATGGCATTATGGAAAGAAACGTCCAGACAGTCAAAAGAACCCTTGTAAAATGCTGAGACAAAGGAATATCTGACATGTGGGAGTCTTTCAAACGTCAGCTGATTAGAATCCATGACCAGCATGTTCCTGTGAGGAAGAAAGACAAGTTTGGCAAGTTTCGGGAAGCTTGGATAACACGGGATATTGTGAGCTTCGTCAAAAAGAAAAAGGAAGCGTTTGTAAGGGCTAGGAACAGATGAAGCACTTGAGGAATATAAAGACAGTAGGAAGGAACTTAAGCAAGGAGTTACTAGGGCTAAAAGGGGTCATGAAAAGTCATTGGAAAGCAGGATTAAGGAAAATCCCAAGGCTTTTTATACATATATAAAGAGCAAGAGGGTAACCAGGGAAAGGATTGGCCAACTCAAGGACAGAGATGGGAATCTACGTGTGGAGCCAGAGGAAATGGGCGAGGTGCTAAATGAGTACTTTGCATCAGTATTCACCAAAGAGAAGGACTTGGTGGATGATGAGCTGAGGGAAGGGAGTGCAGATAGTCTCAGTCATCTCATTATCAAAAAGGAGGAGGTGTTGGGTGTCTTGCAAAGCATTAAGGTAGATAAGTCCCCAGGGCCTGATGGGATCTACCCTAGAATACTGAGGGAGGCAAGGTAAGAAATTGCTGGGGCCTTGACAGAAATCTTTGCATCCTCATTGGCTACAGGTGAGGTCCCAGAGGACTGGAGAATAGCCAATGTTGTGCTTTTGTTTAAGAAGGGTGGCAAGGATAATCCAGGAAATTATAGGCCGGTGAGCCTTACGTCAGTGGTAGGGAAACGATTAGAGAGGATTATTCGGGACAGGATTTACTCCCATTTGGAAACAAACAAAGTTATTAGCGAGAGACAGCATGGTTTTGTGAAGGGGAGGTCGTGTCTTACTAATTTGATTTAGTTTTTTGAGGAAGTGAAGAAGATGATTGATGAAGGAAGGGCAGTGGATGTTATCTATATGGACTTTAGTAAAGCCTTTGACAAGGTCCCGCATTGCAGACTGGTACAAAAGGTGAAGTCACACGGGATCAGAGGTGAGCTGGCAAGATGGATACAGAACTGGCTCGGTCATAGAAGACAGAGGGTATCAGTGGATGGGTGTTTTTCTGAATGGAGGGATGTGACTAGTGGTGTTCCGCAGGGATCAGTGCTGGGACCTTTGCTGTTTGTAGTATATATAAATGATTTGGAGGAAAATGTAGCTGGTCTGATTAGTAAGTTTGCGGACGACACAAAAGTTGGTGGAGTGGCGGATAATGATGAGGATTGTCAGAGGATACAGCAGGATATAGATCGGTTGGAGACTTGGGCAGAGAAATGGCAGATGGAGTTTAATCCGGACAAATGTGAGGTAATGCATTTTGGAAGGTCTAATGCAGGTGGGAGGTATACAGTAAATGGCAGAACCCTTAGGAGTATTGACAGGCAGAGAGATCTGAGCATACAGGTCCACAGGTCACTGAAAGTGGCAACGCAGGTGGATAAGGTAGTCAAGAAGGCATACGGCATGCTTGCCTTCATCGGTCGGGGGCATAGAGTATAAAAGTTGGCAAGTCATGTTGCAGCTGTTCCAAAACCTTAGTTAGGCCACACTTAGAATATTGCGTGCAATTCTGGTCGCCACACTACCAGAAGGACGTGGAGGCTTTGGAGAGGGTACAGAGGAGGTTTACCAGGATGTTGCCTGGTCTGGAGGGCATTAGCTATGAGGAGAGGTTGGAAAAACTCACTGGAACGACGGAGGTGGAGGGGCGACATGATAGAGGTTTACAAAGTTACGAACGGCATGGACAGAGTGGATAGTCAGAAGCTTTTTTCCAGGGTGGAAGAGTCAGTTACTAGGGGACATAGGTTTAAGATGCAAAGGGCAAAGTTTAGAGGGGATGTGCGAGGCAAGTTTTTTACACAGAGGGTGGTGAGTGCCTGGAACTTACTGCCAGGGGAGGTGATGGAAGCAGATATGATAGCAACGTTTAAGAGACATCTTGACAAATATATGAATAGGAAGGGAATAGAGGGATATGGGCCCTGGAAGTGCAGAAGGTGTTAGTTTAGGCAGGCATCAAGATCGGCGCAGGCTTGGAGGGCCGAATGGCCTGTTCCTGTGCTGTACTGTTCTTTGTCCTTTGTTCTTGGTTCTAAATCTTGCCTTATTGTTACTCAAATCCATATCGCTCAAGGCTGACATGAAATCACCTGCAGAACTGTTGAATGAAAGAAAATATAAGACAACTCTGCCAAACAAAACACATCCACCGAGTGACCAGGAGTAAGTGAGACACCTGCTCATTGAAGCACAGGTAAGAGGAGAGCAACACAACAACAAATATGCTAAATCCCTACCTGAGATGTTGAAAGGACAAACTGTACACATCCAGGATCCAATCATGAAAACCTGGAGCCCAGCAAAAGTTGGTGGTGAAGCTGAGACTCCAAGGTCATAACATCATTGTGACCAAAACTGATCAGCAAATGATAAGGAATAGCGTCCATATCTGACCTGCACCTGAGCTGAAAAAACGGAAAAGACGTGAAACATCACTCACTATTCAGCGAGACAACATGACTCCAGTGTGGTAGTGAAATACAAAGAACAAAGAACAGTACGGCACAGGAACAGGCCATTCGGCCCTCCAAGCCTGCGCCGAACTTGACCTTTGGACCTGTACGCCCAGATCTCTCTGCCTGTCAATACTCCTAAGGGTTCTGCCATTTACTGTATACCTCCCACCTGCATTAGACCTTCCAAAATGCATTACCTCACATTTGTCCGGATTAAACTCCATCTGCCATTTCTCCGCCCAAGTCTCCAACCGATCTATATCCTGCTGTATCCTCTGACAATCCTCATCACTATCCGCAACTCCACCAACTTTTGCGTCATCCGCAAACTTACTAATCAGACCAGCTACATTTTCCTCCAAATCATTTATATATACTACAAACAGCAAAGGTCCCAGCACTGATCCCTGCGGAACACCACTAGTCACATCCCTCCATTCAGAAGAACACCCATCCATTGTTACCCTCTGTCTTCTGTGACTGAGCCAGTTCTGTATCCATCTTGCCAGCTCACCTCTGATCCCGTGTGACTTCACCTTTTGCACCAGTCTGCCATGCGGGACCTTGTCAAAGGCTTTACTAAAGTCCACATAGACAACATCCACCGCCTTTCCCTCATCAATCATCTTCGTCACTTCCTCAAAAAACTCAATCAAATTCGTAAGACACGACCTCCCCTTCACAAAACCATGCTGTCTCTCGCTAATGGCCCCCAGAACACTCTTACAAAAAACTATTAGTTCCCAGCAAGTGACACAACATTAGCAACAGCAAGCACAACTCCTACAAGACCAAGAGCAACAAGCACAATATCGCTTGTGCAGCATGCCAACTCGTCAATGAGAGCCAAGTCTACAAGATGGAGGCACAGCATCTTTCTACCTAAGCAATACCGTGAATACTACTTTTCGAAAAGAAAGAAAAAGCTCTAAAAGATTCTATAAGGGGTTCAGTTTATTTATGAAAGTTGATTGTTCATCTCCTTTAGTTTAGAAAAAAGTTAACAATTGGAACAGTTATATTGATATAGAGACATTGGGTGGAATATTGTGCTGGCAGCAGGGGTCTCGACATCAGGAGAAAGTGACACTGAAACTTCCACATCGGCTCTTGTATGGATGGCCAATCAGGCACTTAACTGGACAGAGGTGGGCCTTCCACACAATTTAGGACCCTGTCGCTGGAAGTCCTGGCCTTGTAGAGCTGCCGGCCAATCAGTGGAGGCGGTGGCTGCTGTCGCAGCTCCAGTCATCAGACAGCGAGGAGCAGCGCTGGAATCGGACTTAAGGTAGGTCAGGGCGGGAGGGATCTCGCAGTAAGGGAAGGGGATGGTCCTCAGTGCCTTTGACCAATGGACCACCCCGTTCCCCACCTCCCCCACACCCGGGAAGCAGCCCGCATTTTTTCCGTGCCATGCTTCCTGTGTGGCGAGAGGGCTGCCTGCCACAGGGATAATTGTGGCTGCGGCAAGAAAAGGCCCTTAATTAGGGATTAATTACCCAGGTAAGAGCCTCAATTGGCAGTGGGTTGGGAAGGCCATTCACAGGCCTTCCCGCCCGGGACTAAATTTCAGCCGAGGCTCGATGTTGGCAGGGTCCCCCCCCCCCGTAATGATTTTATGCTCTCCTCACTTCCAAACCCACCACGAGAGAGCATAAAATTCCACCCATTATGTTTTTTAACAAAGAAGGATGTACTACTCGGGAGGGTTTAAACTAGTCTTGCAGGGGGGTGGGACCCAAAGTAGTAGTCTTTCCGATGAGATAGTTGAGGCATATGTAGAGGTTACAGCAAGCAGGTCCAGTGGGCAGGCCGGGCAGGGGCAGGACAGGGAGCGTGGCAGGTCTGGTAGGCTAAACTGCATTTGCTTTAATGCAAGAAGGCTTACAGGTAAGGCAGCTGAACTCAGAGCATGGATCGGTACATGGGATTGTGATATTATAGCTATTACAGAAATGTGGTTGAGGGATGGGCAGGAATGGCAGCTCAATGTTCCGGGGTACCGATGCTTCTGGCGTGACAGAGTTGGAGGTAAGAGAGGAGGGGAAGCTGCACTATTGATTAGGGAGGACATCACTATTGATTAGGGAGGACCTCACCCGTGGCTAACGATGATGCAAAAATCTCTGCCAGGGCCCCAGCAATCTCCTCCCTTGCTTCCCATCGCATCTTAGAGAGGATATCCTGGGGGGAATGTCCAGCGAGGCCATATGGGTAGAACTTAGAAATAAGAAAGGGGTGATCACTTTGATGGGATTATACTATAGGCCCCCCAATAGTCAGAGGGAAGTGGAGGAGCATATATGTAGGGAAATCACAGATAGGTGTAGGAATTATAGGGTTGTAATAGTAGGTGAGTTTAACTTCCCTAATCTTGACTGGGACTGCCTTAGTGCTAAGGGATCAGATGGGGAAGAATTTGTTAAGTGTGTCCAGGATAGTTTTCTGAAGCAGTATGTGGATGGCCCTACTAGAGAAGGGGCTACACTCAACCTCCTCTTAGGAAATGAGGATGGGCAGGTGGTTGATGTGTCAGTGGGGGAAGCACTTTGGGACCAGTGACCATAACTCTATTAGCTTCAGGATAGTTTTGGAAAAGGATAGGACTGGTCCTCAGGTTGAAGTCCTAAATTGGGGGAAGGCTAATTTCAATGGCATCAGACAGAAGCTCCCAAAAGTAGAATGGGAGAGGCTGTTTACAGGTAAAGGGGTGTCTGGCAAGTGGGAGGCTTTTAAAAGTGAGATAGGATGGGTTCAGGGCTGGCATGTTCCTGTTAGATGGAAAGGCAAGACTGGCAAGTTTAGGGAACCTTGGTTGATGAGGGATATTGAGGGTCTGGTCAGGACAAAGAAGGAGGCATATGTCAGATATAGGCAGCTGGGATCAAGCGAATCCCTCGAGGCGTATAGGGGAAGTAGGACTGCACTTAAGAAGGAAATTAGGAGGGCGAAAAGGGGCCATGAGATTTCCCTGGCAGATAAGATAAAGGAGAATCTTAAAAGATTCTACAAGTATATTAAGAGTAAAAGGATAGCTAGGGAGAGAGTAGGTCCCCTTAAGGATCTGTGTGGTAATCTATGTGTGGAGCCACGGGAAATGGCGAGGTCTTAAATGAATACTTCTCATCTGTATTTACCATGGAGAATGACATGGAAGCTAGTGAGTTCAAGGGAGGGTACAGCGATATCCTGGAGCATATCAACATTACAAAGGAGGAGGTGTTGGAGGTTTTGAAGCGCATTAAGGTGGATAAATCCCCAGGGCCTGACCAGGTGTTTAATTTAGTTTAGTTTAGAGATACAGCACTGAAACAGGCCCTTCGGCCCACCGGGTCTGTGCCGACCATCAAACACCCATTTATACTAATCCTACACTAATCCCATATTCCTACCACATCCCCACCTGTCCCTATATTTCCCTACCACCTACCTATACTAGGGGCAATTTATAATGGCCAATTTACCTACCAACCTGCAAGTCTTTGGCATGTGGGAGGAAACCGGAGCACCCAGAGGAAACCCATGCAGACACAGGGAGAACTTGCAAACTCCACACAGGCAGGACCCAAAATTGAACCCGGGTCGCTGGAGCTGTGAGGCTGCGGTGCTAACCACTGTACCACTGAATCCCAGGATGCTATGGGAAGCAAGGGAGGAGATTGCTGGGGCCCTGGCAGAGATCTTTGCAACATCGTTAGCCACGGTGAGGTTCCGGAAGACTGGAGGATAGCTAATGATGTGCCTTTATTTAAGAAGGGCAGCAGGGATAAGCCAGGGAACTACAGGCTGGTGAGCCTTACATCAGTGGTGGTAAAGTTATTGGAAGGTATTCTGAGAGACAGGATTTATATGCATTTGGAAAGGCATGGTCTGATTAGGGATAGTCAGCATGGCTTTGTGCGTGGGAAATCATGTCTCACGAATTTGATTGAGTTTTTCGAGGAGGTGACCAAGAGGATTGACGAGGGCAGGGTGATGGACGTTGTCCACATGGACTTTAGCAAGGCCTTTGACAAGGTCCCGTATGGTAGGCTGGTCTAGAAGGTTCAAACACATGGGATCCAGGGTGAGCTCGCAAATTGGATACAAAATTGGCTTGGTGATAGGAGGCAGAGGGTGGTAGTGGAGGGTTGTTTTTCAGATTGGAGGCTGGAGACCAGTGGTGTGCCGCAGGGATCGGCGCTGGGCCTTCTTTTGTTTGTCATATATATTAATGACTTGGATGTGAATGTAGGGGGCATGATTCATAAGTTTGCAGATGACACCAAAATTGGTGCTTTAGAGGACAGTGAAGAAGGTTGTCTCAGGTTACAACAGGATAGAGATAAACTGGGAAAGTGGGCAAGGGATTGGCAAATGGAATTTAACACAGACAGTGCAAAGTGTTGCATTTTGGGAAGTTAAACCAGGGCAAGACATATACAGTGAATGGCAGGGCCCTGGGGAGTGTCGTTGAGCAGAGAGACCTTGGGGTGCAAGTGCATAGTTTTCTGAAAGTGATAACACAGGTAGACAGGGTGGTGAAGAAGGCGTATGGCATGCTTGCCTTCATGGGCTGGGGCATTGAGTACAAGAGTTGGGATGTCATGTTACAGTTGTACATAACGTTGGTTAGGCCACATTTGGAGTACTGTGTGCAGTTCTGGTCGCCGAATTACAGGAAAGATGTGATTAAGCTAGAGAGGTTGCAGTAAAGATTCACAAGGATGTTGCCTGGTATGAAGGGCTTGAGTTATAAAGAGAGATTGGATCGGCTGGGTCTGTTTTCCCTGGAGCGAAGGAGTCTGAGAGGGGACATGATAGAGGTATATAAAATCACGAGAGGCATAGATAGGGTAGATAGCCAGAGTCTGTTTCCCATGATAGGGGTGACTAAAACTAGAGCGCATAAATTTAAGGTGAGAGAGAGGAGGTTTAAAGGGGATCAAAGGGGTAAATCTTTTACAGGGTGGGTATCTGGAATGAGCTGCCAGAGGAGGTGGTGGAGGCAGGAACAGTAGCAACACTTAAGAGGCATTTGGACAGGTACTTGAATGAGCAAGGCATAGAGGGATATGGAATTAATGCAGGCAGGTGGGATTTGGGCGGCACAGTGGCGCAGTGGTTAGCACCGCAGCCTCACAGCTCCAGCGACCCGGGTTCAATTCCGGGTACTGCCTGTGTGGAGTTTGCAAGTTCTCCCTGTGTCTGCGTGGGTTTCCTCCGGGAGCTCCGGTTTCCTCCCACATGCCAAAGACTTGCAGGTTGATAGGTAAATTGGCCATTAGAAATTGCCCCTAGTATAGGTAGGTGGTAGGGAAATATATAGGGATAGGTGGGGATGTGATAGGAATATGGGATTAGTGTAGGATTAGTGTAAACGGGTGGTTGATGGTTGGCACAGACTCGGTGGGCCGAAGGGCCTGTTTCAGTACTGTATCTCTAAACTAAACTAGTATTGTTAGCGGGAATGAATCTAGAAGAATCACTCAACACTCAGGTCTGATCCAATGTCAAACAGTTTATTGAGTTACGCCAGCGGGGAGCAGGTCACTGGGCTGTCCAGATGCCTCTCCACCGAACAAAGGAAAATCATCAAGACTTATACATTTTCAAACAGTTACTCAGCCCATCCTGGCTGGACATGGTCCAATCACAATGATTATAGATCATATACATTGATTATTAGAGCCAATAGAAGTGATTACTAGGCATAGAGGGACTGCACAACCGACCCATCGACAGATAGGGGATTACTCATGATGTTTTCCATTCCTTCTTATCCATTATCCTTGGTTCTCATGTACGCATACCATCTTATCTTGACCTCGTTACAGGCTGGTACCTTTGTCAGCATTCCACAAGGACATCTGCTTTCCATTTAATGAGTCTTTGTTTGAATTTATGTTACTCAGCTCCTGTGTGGAATGTGGTCAAGTTGGCTAAGCCCCATGATGCCTTGCAACCTCTTAATTGTTCACTAAGGTTATACGTTACTGGTTACTCAAATAACATTTAAACAGTATGATATTTACTGCAGGTGACTCTGCGCTTGGGAATACCCTACAACAGTATAGATAGGCATTATGGTCGGCATGGACGCGGTGGGCCGAAGGGCCTGTTTCTCTGCTGTACGACTCTATGACTCGATATTGTTATATTAGTCGTAAAGAGCTGGGAACTAATTAGCTAGGAACTAATAGTTATGTCTAAGAGTGTTCTGGGGGCCATTTCACTGCCACACTGGAGTCATGTGACACATAACACTACACCGCGCTGAACAGTCCTTAATAGGCAACATGGAAGCTGAATGGAATATACAAAAAGCTCCAGCCTTTCCAAATCTGAAGTCTGATTTTTTCTAACTTATGGGAACCAGGAGACATTACAGTTTGTGATGTGTGGAGCATATCCAAAATATTGGCCCGAATCTTCCACTCAGCAGCAAAGTTGTGGCATACGCTGCCGACTGCACAAAAAAAGGAACTTACGCTGATCCGTAGTTTCCAGGGAAAACTTTCTCTTCTTCCTGCAGCAGAGCCTGCCACTGAAACAAGCAGCATGGACTTCCAGAACGGCGCACTGGCGGCAAAGCCACACACCCTTTTGACATCACAAGCTGAAGACTTGCCCCTTGAGTTCTGTTTTCAGCTCATTGACAGGCAAGTTTTTTTTAAATGATTTTTAATATTTTAAAACAATTAGGACATTTTTTAAACTGCTATAAACTTTAAAATTCATTTAACATTTTTATAACAGTTTTAAAAGTCTGCTGGGCTCTGTCCCTTGGATATTAACACCACCTGGCTCCTCTCCTATTCCCCCAATAACCCCCCCGGCACCTCCCACCAGGCACCTCCGGCTCCCCAGCTCCCTCTGGCTTCAACACCCCGGCTCTTCCCAGGCTCCTCGCTTCCTCCCCTCCCATACCCCCCAGTTCCTCCGGCTCCACTGCCACATTCCGACTGCCCCCTCCCCAGAGCTCCTCTGGCTCTTTCCACCCCCAACCCCTTCCATCTCCTCAGTCCCATCAATGTTGGAAACAGCACTTGCACTTGATGTAGGTAGAAAACACAACACAAATGCCTGTGTTTTGCTCCTACATTAAGTGCTGTTTCTGACATTGAATGGACTGAGGAGCAGAAGTGGGGGAGCAGGAGTGGGGGAGCAGAGTGGGTGGAGCTGGAGGCAGGGAGTGGGGAGCGGAGAAGGAGGAGTTGGTGAGGGGGAAGCTGAGCCCAGGGAGCTGGTGGGGTGGCAGCATAACTGGAGGAACCGGGGGTGGGGGGTGGTGGTGGTGAGTGGGTGAGTGGGTGAGTGCCAGAGGAGCCAGGTGGGGGAGATAGTCGAGGAGCCAGAGGAGTTTGTGGGTGAAGGAACCACGGGAGCCAGAGTAGAAGGAGTGTTTTAAAACTCTTGTTGGTTTTATATGAGGGTTCAAAGGGATGAACTCCTGAGCAGGCTCTGCTCCTGCTAGTATCAGCCCTAAAAAAAAAACTGCTCAAAAGCTACTGGGCAATAAGCCCAAATTCCTGAATTACAGGTCCCTGCCCCTTTAGAAACTGAGCCAGCGGGACGATCAGCATGCACTCCGTCGGAGCCCATTGAGGCGCAAAGGCGACTTTTGGGTTTGGCACAAGTGTGATCACCGAAGATTGCGGGGCTGTTGCGGCCCTCAATAGCTGCGATCGTCTCAGCGTTTGCTTCTATTGGGTGCGCAAGATCCTGGCCATTATATTTATGCCCAGAGATGATGACATTAGGCAGAATAGTGCTTTTAATCTATGCTGAGTACTCCTTCTGGTGCCTGTTCTCTTTAGAAGAACATGATAACATTCGTGAGCATTTTGTCCACCTACAATGTTAGTGTAGTTAATTTCCAGATTCACTTCTTATTCCTTTTGTGATCATTGAGCTAATATGCTTTTCTCCAAAGCTTAGTTTTAGCTTCACAACTTAAAGCACCTCATCAAATATTACTACTGTTTTGATTCAATACTTCACAGTCTCCCACAGTGAATCCTTCTTTCCTTCCTACTGTTGTGTGATTGCCACAACAATATAAAGGTATTTACACCCAAGCTTCGTGACATCTCACCATTGCTTCTTGATTAACCTCATGTTCTTTCTCATTGTATTCAATACTAAACACCGGACATTAGGAAGGATGTCAAGACCTTGGAGAAGGTGCAGAACAGATTGGCTAGAATCATAGCAGGGTTGAGGGGCTTCAGTTATGTAGAGAAACAGGAGAAGCTGGGGTTGTTCTCTTAAGAGCAGAGAAGGTTAAGAGGAGATTTTATAGTAGGGTTCAAAATCATGAAATGGTTTTGATAAAGTATATAAGGAAAAACTGTTTCCAGTGGCAGAATGGTCAGTAACCAGGGGACACAGATTTAAGGTGATGAATAAAAGAATCAGAGGCGACATTAGGAGACATTTTTTTTAACATAGCGAGTTATTGTGATTGGGAATGCATGACCTGAAAGAGTAATGGAAGCAGTTTTAATAATAACATTCAAAAGAGAATTGGATCAATACTTGAAGGGAAAAGTAATGTATAGGACTATTAGAAAAGAGCAGGAGAGTGGGACTAACTGAATAGCTCTACCAAAGACCTGGTTCAGGCACAATGGGTTGAAGGGGCTCTTTCTGTGCTGTATTATTCTATGATTAAGCAGGCCTTCACTTATGCTCTCTTTTGTTTGTTTGAGGATTCCACAGGTACAAAAAAGAACAAACTGGGCTAAAGAGTCAAGTTACTCTGTTTTAACTTCTTATAATTTGTATTTCTTTTCAACATGGAAGATTGTCCATCTTTTCAATTTAAAACTTACGAGGCAATTAATATATCACACCCAGCATAGCCATACACAACCAAAAGGTTATTCTTGATAATCAGAGGATTGTTCATTACTGAAATCTCTGACTCTTTTGGCATAATGAATGATTTCAAAGTGCTATCATTTTGCTTCTGAAACACTAATCTTTAGTGTCACTGCTCAGATACCACTGCAAGCTTTTGAATAAAACCTCAAAGATCAGCGACCATTGCCATGCCGATGTGCAGCCCTCTCAAGTATATTAAATATTCTGACTGTGACAGTGCTGAATGTTTAAATGGCACCACCATGAGCTTTCAAACAAAGTTGAAACTGTCACACCATCATTATTCTTATCTAAACACTTTCAGAGTATTAATATTTTAAGTTTCAATCGCCGCACATCCTACTGTGCCGCAGCTATGAACTTATCAGCACACAAACTCTACCTCACAATTTTTTGAGACCCTGTTGGGTATTTGGAGACAGAACAATATCTAGAAATGTTGAAATAGGGACGATAATATTCCCACAGGTTGAGTGGCATTTCAGTTGTCATGCAGGCCCCCACCTACCAAGAATGAGGCACATTAATTTCACCACATGGACAGTAAATTTCAAATTGTTGCTGGGAAGAAGAGAAGGCCTGTTACAAGGGGTTGCCCGGCCCCTGACTGGAAGGACATTTTTGCATATTAAAAGATACTGCTTGGAACAAAGGAGCTATCCCCTGCTCCAGTACAATACACACAGCCAGAAGTGGTTATACCGGTTTGCCACATGATTACCCTGCTGGACAACTTGGGGAGTTTTAAATTGTAGAGACAGTGTTTGAACTGGCAAAAAGATGAAGCAGACCTGTCTGCTCCCATCTCTTTCTCACAGAACTCCAAAAACTGACTGAAGATACATGAATCCCAAGAGAGAAAAGTCTCCTACTGTGAACAAGGTTTAAGAAGAATAATGGGCACCAACAAAAAGCAAGACCTACCTACAATAAAGGACTACAGTGAGCTCGAAGAATCGTAACAACGACTCTTCAGAGATTGCCTCAAACCTTTCCACTTTTATTTTTCTTCTGCTCTTTTCTGTCTCTATTTGCATGAGTGTATCACGTATGCATGCCAGTGTGTTGTGTATCCGTAGGCGTTAACCAAATTAGAGTTTAAGTTTAATAAAATGTCACCTTTCTTCTTTAAACCTAAGAAAGCCTGTTTGTGCTCATTTCTTTGCCTTATAATTAGAAAGCAGTGAACAAGGATTCACCAAGAGAGAGCTAAAAACAGTGTGTTAAAAAAAAAGCCCTGTTACAGTAAGACCAGGTGAAGGCTGAAAGGGAACCCTAGACCTCTTTCTCACCTGGTCGTAACACAGTTCTTAGACAATCAATTGGTGCACATCACAGGAATTTTCTGAACTGCTGATACTTTTAACATAAATTCCATCAACATTGTCAGTGTGCCTTAGCAAAGCAAGACAGAGAACTAATGCCCAAATACTATTTGCCTTAACTCTTTTGCCTTTGGCTGCCTTAACTTCTTTAAAAAGACTTGGAATTGCTTTGGCTTGCTTTAGCAAAGGAATGATTGCAATATTGTTTGACAGCACTTTGAACTTACCTTGTTTTAGAATAGCCAGTCAGCAAAATTAATCTGCAGCCATCCCTACTCCCTTCACAGATTGTGCCAACATTAGAACAATAACATCAATTCTGAGTGGGCAGGAGGTGGAGCCAGTGCGAAATACACTCACCGGCCTAAATTTCAGACTCAGGATTTTTTAACTCTTGGGTCTCATTTAAATGCCGCCAATTCATTTCTCACAGGACGAACGCTAAAATTGGAAAGGGGTGGGAATGGAGTGGGATATGGAGCTACTCTATTTTAACTACAGACCTGATCCATATTTGCTCAGTGAAGACAGTTAAAGCTCCCCTAGTATCAACTTACAAATTTGTAACATTTCAAAATCCATCATTAAATCAGCAAGAATTTTGCTGCAGGGATCAGTGCCTGGGCCTCAGCTGTTCACAGTATATATCAATGATTTGGATGTGGGGACCAAATGTAGTATTTCCAAGTTTGTGGGTGACACACAATTAGGTGGGAATGTGTGTTGTGAGGAAGATGGAAAGCAGCTTCAAGGAGATTTGGGCAGACTTAGTGAGTGGGCAAGAATGTGGCAGATGGAATATAATGTGGAAAAATGTAAGGTTATCCACTTTGGTAGGAGGAAAAGATGTGCAGAGCATTACTTAAATGGTAAGAGATTGGAAAGTGTCGATGTACAAAAGCAGCAGGGTGTCCTTGTCAATAAGTCACTGAAAGCTAACATGCAGGTGCAACAAGCAATTAAGCAGGCTAATGGTATGTTAGGCTTTATCGCAAGAGAATTTGAGCACAGGAGTAGTGAAGTCTTTCTTCAATTGTATAGAACCTTGGTGAGACCACACCTGGAGTACTGAGTGCAGTTTTGGTCCCCTTACCTTAGGAAGGATATTATTACCACTGAGGGAGTGCAACTAAGGTTCACCAGACTTGTTCCCGGGATTGCAGGACTGTCCTATAAAGAGAGACTGGGGAAATTGGGCCTGTATTCTCTAGAGTTTCGAAGAATGAGAGGTGACCTCATTGAAACCTACAAAATACTTAAAGGGATAGACAAAGTATATGCAGGTCAGATGCTTCCCCTGGTTGGGGAGTCTAGAATCAGGGTACACAATTTCAAAATAAGGAGGAAGCCACTTAGGACAGAGACGAGGAGAAACTTATTTCCTCATAGAGTTGGGAATCTTTGGAATTCTCTACCCCAGAGGGCTGTGGAAGCTTAGTCATTGAGTATGTTTAAAGCAGAGATTGACAGATTTCTTACTACAAATTACATAAGGGGATATGAGGATAGTGTGGCAAAAAGGCATTGAAATGGAAGATCAGCCATGATCATATTGAATGCTGGGGCAGGCTCGATGGACTGATTGGCCTACTCTTGCTCCAATGTTCCTGCGACACTAAATTCCACATTTCACAAAATTTGACAGTAACAATTTAAAGTTTAGTCATCTGTGTAGTTTCCAAGAGGAGACCTACATCCAGGACTGTATAGAGTCATGGAGTTACACAGCACACAAACAGGCCCTTCGGCCCATCGTGTCCGTGCCAGCCATCAAGCACCAAACTATTCTCATCCCATTTTCCAGCATCTGACCCATAGCCTTGTATGCTATGGCGTTTCAAGTGCCCATCTAAATACTTCTTAAATGTTGTGAGGATTTCTACCTCTACCACTGCTTCAGGCAGTGCGTTCCAGATTCCAACCACCCTCTGGGCGAACAAATTTTTCCTCAAATCCCCTCTAAACCTTCTGCCCCTTACCTTAAATCTATGCCCCCTGGTTATTGACCCCTCCACTAAGGGAAAAGGTTTCTTCCTATCTAACCTATCAATGCCCCTCATAACTTTGTATACCTCAATCAGGTCCCCCCTCAGCCTTCTCTGTTCTAAGGAAAACAACCCTATCCTTTTCAGTCTCTCTTCATAGCTGAAATGCTCCAGCCCAGGCAACATCCTGGTGAATCTCCTCTGCACCCTTTCCAGTGCAATCACATCCTTCCTATAGTGTGGTGCCCAGAACTGTACACAGTACTCCAGCTGTGGCCTAACTAACGTTTTATACAGCTCCATCTAACCTCCCTGCTCTTATATTCTATGCCTCGACTGATAAAGGCAAGTATCCCATGTGCCTTCCTAACCACCTTATCTACCAGTGTTGCTGCTTTCAGTGATCTATGGACAAGTACACCAAGATCCCTCTGACCCTCTGTACTTCCTAAGGTCCGAACATCCATTGTATATTCCCTTGCTTGTTAATCCTCCCAAAATGCATCACCTCACACTTCTCAGGATTAAATTCCATTTGCCACTGCTCCGTCCATCTTACCAGCCCATCTATATCGTCCTGTAATCTAAGGCTTTCCTCCTCACTATTTACAACACCACCAGTTTTCGTATCATCTGCAAACTTACTTATCATACCTCCTATATTCACGTCTAAATCAGTAATGTACACTACAAACAGCAAGGGTCCCAGCACCGATCCCTGCGGTACACCACTGGCCACAGGCTTCCACTCGCAAAAACAACCCTTGACCATCACCCTCTGCCTCCTGCCACTAAGCCAATTTTGGATCCACTTTGCCAAATTGCCGTGGATCCCATGGGCTCTTACCTTCTTAACCAATCTACCACCTCGAAGGACAAGAGCTGCAGATGCATGGGAACACCACCACCTGCAAGTTCCTGTCCAAGTCACAAACCATCCTGACTTGGAATAATATCGCCGTTCCTTCACTGTCACTGGGTCAAAATCCTGGAGCTCCCTTCCTCACAGCATTGTGGGTGTACCCACCTCACATGGACTACAGCGGTTCAAAAAGACAGCTCACCACCACCTTCTCAAGGGCAATTAGGGATGGGCAATGAATGCTGGCATAACCAGTGATGCCCACATCCCATGAATGAATTTAAAAAAAAGCGGGGCCTTATCAAAAGTCTTACTGAAGTCCACATAAACTACATCAACTGCTTTACTCTTATCTACACATCTCGTCACCTCCCTGAAAAATTCAATCAAGTTAGTTAAACTCGATTTCCCCCTGACAAAGCCATGCTGACTATCCCTGATTAATCCCTGCCTCTCCAAGTGGAGATTAATCCTGTCCCTCAGAATTTTTTCCAATATTTTCCCAACCACTGATGTTAGACTCAACGACCTGTAATTATCTGGTTTATCCCTGCTACCCTTCTTGAATAACGGCACCACATTCGCTGTCCTCCAGTCCTCTGGTGCCTCTCCTGTGGCCAGAGTGGATTTGAAAATTTGTGTCAGTGCCCCTGCTATCTCCTCACTTGCCTCGCATCCTTTAATTGACACTAATCCTTTAATTGATATAACATGTTTTCAAATCTGTTAATAAATATGCTATGTGGTGACAGTCTTGTATGCCCTTTTTTTAATTCAGAAACTGGTACTGCACTGGTTCTTGGCATTAAATCCACATAAATAGATTTACTGAAATGCCACATATGTGGCACCTGTGCAGTGCAAATCATTATTGGTGCAGGAGATAGACTGAAGCCTGGAGTTACTCTGCCTCCTTCACTGTTTGCTCCATTTTGAGTATGTGTACAGCTTTAGTGCTGGTTGCAAATATATCGCAGCTGGCAGAATGAAACACCAGCATCGAAAACTGTAGAGAAGAGAAATATTGCACTGACAGACCTGTATTTGAAAATCAGTGTTGCATTTACAATCATTGTGGCCTGAATGCATTGGTCTTAGTCAGATATAACGCAGATATTAAACATCTTCCATCCAGCATGTGGTTTTATTTCACAGTGTTTGAAGGAGATGTTAAACATCCATTAAGGATTAATAAATAGCTTTTTGTAATGTAAAGGACTGTCGTTCCCTTGATTGACAACTTGAATCTTTACATTATTACAAATTGACGTTTACGGATGTAAACTGAAAGATTGAAGCTTAATTAGCATGCATCTTAAATTATTACTTGAAAATGACAATGCAACAGTACATTTATATTACATCGCAAATAAAGCTTTTAATTTAAAATCTTTTGGTCGATAATATAATTTCATCAAATTTGCTTTGATGTACAGCACAGATACAAGTCCAAAAGGAAGCTATACGTTGTTAGTTATGGATAATTTTGGAAAAAAAAATTCTCATTATTTTAAGCAGAAGTTTCAATGTGTTCAATAAATACCTCGAATAAAGATCATAAAACTATTCCCTTGGGATGATCATGAAACAGGCAGTCAGTGCCTTTTGCAAATTTAATTTTGAATCTAGTATGTGAAATGTACAATAGGTTCTCTGATCAGCATTGCAAAGCTCCTCACCGACAACTGAACTCATTATTTTAACATTCGATCGTGTTGATTATTGTTTAAACAAGTTCCATTACTTTTTCTATGGTGAAGCACATACCTAATTAGGTACGGGAATTTACTTGCTTGAAGGAAATATTAGAAAACAGATTTCAATAAATTGCTTTGGACATTTTCAAAGGAAAATTTCCACATGGTCACTTGTATTACTCCTTTTCTTAGCAGCAGTGCTGTACTTATATCAAAGTGTGACTGCTGACAGCAGCCTGAACCTCTGCACAGCATGCAATATAAATGAGGCAGTGTTTCTGTCCCCCACAGCACAGAATACTACAAGGCCTACTTTATCTCTGCGCTTCTGCTATCAAATATAATATCCACACCTCCAGTAATAAGGAAAGGAACTGGCATTTATGTAGCGCCTGTCATATCTGTAGGAAATCCCAAAGTGCTTTACAGCCAGTAAATTATTTTTGCAGCATAGTTGGTAACCTTAATAGTAAAGGGTGCATGGGTTTGGATTTGGGAGGTTTGTAAAAATTGGTAAAAATGTCATGCTTCCGGAAGCTGACTCCAATGCACCGATATCCAGGCTTAACTCAGGTTCACTTTGATGTGTATCCGTACCCTATCTGGAGAGGGGGGGCTTACTGCTTAGAACATTTAAACGAGCCACTTTTATGAGATTTTGACCAGCATTTGAACTTATCTTCACATCCAAGGGTTTCCCGGGCTCCCTGGACCGTGCCAGTGAAACAAAGGCTCATTAAAAGTCAGGTATACGATAACATTAATACTCAATGTTAGCAGCTGCATTCTTATCTCTCACTGGAAAAGGGTTTATTGAGAGTACTTCTGCTAAGATGTTATTTTGAGCACTTTGGAAGTATTGAAACTCATGATCAGGATGGATGGATCCATGGCTGCCTTAGATTGGGCCTCCGATGAGCAACAAGATGACTATCAGATGCAGCAATAACCTGCTGTGGAGAAACCTACAGGTGGTCAGCAGAGAAGGGAGAACAGGAGA
Source organism: Heterodontus francisci (assembly GCF_036365525.1). NCBI lineage: Eukaryota > Metazoa > Chordata > Chondrichthyes > Heterodontiformes > Heterodontidae > Heterodontus > Heterodontus francisci. Next base: position 71,040,995 of record NC_090385.1, read on the forward strand.
CAGGGAAACAGCAGAGGGGTTCAGATCATTGGAGGCCCTATCTGCGTAACAGGGTGTATAGGAAAATCTGGTCAAACATGGACAAGGAAACCTGCTGATTATTACTTACCACGCTCCCTCAACTGATGAATCAGTGCTCCACTTGGAAGAATCATTGAGGGTAGTAAGGGCACTGAATGAACTCTGGGTGGGAAACTTCAATGTCCATCACCAAGAGTGGCTCGGTAGCACCACTACTGACTGAGCTGGCCGAGTCGTGAAGGACATAACTGTTAGACTGGGTCTGCGGCAGGTGGTCAGAGAACTAACTTGAGGGAGAAAACTACTTGTCTTCATTCTCACCTATCTACCTGTCGCAGATGCAACTGTCCATGTCAGTATTGGTAGGCGTGAACACTGCCACCACACCGTCCTTGTGGAGATGAAGTCCCGTCTTTACACTGAGGATACCCGCCATCATGTTGTGAGGCACTACCACCACGCTAAATGGGATAGATTCAGATCAGATCTAGCAGCTCAAAACTCAGCATCCATGAGGTGCTGTGGACAATCAGCAGCAGTCGCAGAATTGTATTCAACCACAATATGTAACCTCATGGCCACCAAATTCCTCACTCTACCATTACATCAAGCTAGGGACCAAAATAAGAGCAAAAAACTGCAGGGGCTGGAACTCTGAAATGAGGACAGAAAGTGCTGGAAATACTCAGCAGGTCTGGCAGTATCTGTGCAGACAGAAACAGAGTTAACATTTCAGGTCTGTGACCCTTCAGCATCCATCTTCATCTGCTTCATCAATGACCTTCCTCTATTATAAGCTTAGAAGTTGGGATGTTCCCTGATGATTGCACGATATTCAGTTCCATTCACAGCTCCTCAGTTAATGAAGCAGTCTATGTCCGCATGCAGAAAGACCTGGACAATACTGAGGCTTTGGCCGATAAGTGGCAAGTAACATTTGCGCTATACATGCTAGACAATTGACCATCTACAACAATAGAAAGTTTAACCAGATCCCTTTAACATTCAACGGCATTACCATCTTCAAATCACTACCATCAACATCCTGAAGGGCCAGCATACACCAGAAACTTACCTGGACAGGTTACATAAATACTGTGCCTACAACAGCAGGTCAGAGATCGGATATTCTGCAGCAAGTGACTCATCTTCTGACTCCCCAAAGCTTTTGACCAGGGCACAAGTCAGCAGTGTGATGAAACAGTCTTCACCTGCCTGGATTAGTGCAACTCCTACAACATTCAAGAAGCTCGACACCATCCAGGAAAAAGCAGCCTACTTGATCGGTACCCCAATCACCACCTTGAACATTTACTTTCTCCACCACCACCCTACTGCGTCTGCAATAAGTACCATCTACAAAATGCACAGCAGCAACTCACTGAGGCTTCTTTGACAGCATCTCCCAAATCCGTGACCTCTACCATTTAGGAGGACAGTAGATCCATGGAAACACCACAACCTGCAAGTTACCCTCCAAGTCAACACTATCCTGACTTGGAAATATATTGCCGTTTCTTCATGTTACTGGGTCAAAATCTTGGAACTGTCTCCCTAACAGCACAGGGGAAGCACATTCACCACATGGACTGCAGCAGTTCAAGAAGGCGACTCACCACCATCTTACCAAGAGCAATTAGGGATGGGCAATAAATACCGGCCTTGCCAGTGATGCCAACATCCCATGATTGAACAACAACTTATATTTATATAGTGCCTTTAACGTAATAAAATATTACAAAGCACTTCACAGCAGCATTATAAAACAAAATATAACATCATGTCGCGTAAGGACATACAAGGTCAGATTGGTCAAAGATATAGGTTTTAAGGAGTGTCCCAAAGGAGGAAAATGAAGTGCAGAGGCATAGAAGTGTAGGGAGGGTATTCCAGAGCTTGGGGCTTAGGTAACTGAAAGCGTGACTAACAATAATGGAGCGATTAAAATCAGGGATGCTCAAGAGGCCAGAATTAGAGGAGCGCAGATATCTTGGAGGTTGTGGGGCTGGAAGAGACAGGGAGGGATGATGCCATGGAGGGATTTAGAAACAATGATTTTAAAATCAATACATTACTTGACCGGCAGCCAATGTAAGTCAGTGAGCATAGGGGTGATAGGCGAACAGGACTTTTTGTGAGTTAAGACATAGGCAGTAGATTCAAGTTTTTGGAGGGTAGAATGTGGGAGACCAGCCAGGAGTGCATTCGAATAGTCAAATCTAGAGGTAACAAAGGCAGGAATGAGGGTTTCAGCAGTAGATGAGTTGAGACGGGGTGAAGTTGGGCGATCTTATGGAGGTTGAAGTCGGTGGTTTTAGTGATGGTGCGAATATGAGATCGGAAGCTCATGTCCAGGCCAAATGAAACACCAAGGTTGCAAACAGACTGGCTTAATCTCAGACTGTTGCCAGAGAGAAGGATGGAGTCAGTAGCTAGGGAATGGAGTTTGGAACTGGGACTGAAAATAATGGCTTCGGTCTTTCCAATATTTAATTGAAAGACATTTCTGTTCATTCAATACTGCATGTTGGATAAGCAGTTTTACAATTTAGCAACAGTGGAGGGGTCGAGAAAGGTGATGGTGATGTAGAGCTGGGTGTTGTCAGCACATGTGAAAACTAATGCTGTGCTTTTGAATGATGTCGCTAGTGGGCAGCACGTAGATGAGAAGTAGGAGGGGGTGAAGGATAGATCCTTGGAGGATACCAGAGGTAGCAGTGTGGGAGCAGGAAGAGAAGACATTGCAAGTGATACAGTGGCTATGATTTGATAGATAAGAATGGAACCAGGTGAGAGCTGTCCCACCGTGCTGGACAACAATAGAGAGGTGTTGGAACAGGATGGTGTGGTCAACCTTATCAAAGGCGGCAGACAGGTCGAGAAGGATGTGGAGGGAAAGTTTGCCTTTGTCACAGTCACATAGGATGTCATTTGTGACTTTGATAAGAGCTGCTTCGGTACAGTGGCAAGGGCGGAAACTGGATTGGAGTTTCTGGATTGGAAACATGGAGTTCCAGGACAGATGGGCATGAGTTTGGGAGGCGACAACACATTCAAGAACTTTAGAAAAGAAAGGGAGCTTGGAAATGGGGCAGTAATTTGCAAGGATGGTGGGATCAAGGGTATTTTTTTGAGGGGTGATGATGGCAGATTTAAAGGAGAGAGGGAAAGCACCTGAAGAGAGAGAACCATTAACAATGTCAGCTAATAAGGGGACTAGAGGGGCAAGTTGCGTGGTCAGCAGTTTAGTGGGAATAGAATTGAGGAAGCAGGAGATGGGTCCCATGGACAGGATGAGCTGAGAGAGAGCATGAGAGAAGATAGGAGAGAAGCTAGAGAAAGATGCAAGTTCAGGGCTAAGACAGAGGGGAGCATTAGAGGAAGATTGACCAGGTGGGCTTGGGGACAGAAGGGATGCAGCAGAGGCAGCTGATCGGATGGTCTTGATCTTAGTGACAGAGAAGTCCATGAGCTCCTTGCACTTATTGTTGGAGTTGAGGGTGGAGGAGACAGGGGAGAAGGGTTTAAGAAGATGGTTTGCAGTAGCAAAAAGAAGCTGAGGGTTATTTCTGCATTCCAGATGATCCTGGAATAGTGAGCAGTTTTAGCAAACAAGAGCAAGACCCAATAGTGTTTGACAGGCTGTTCACTAACCTGCTCTCAAAAGGCGAGTCAATCATTGAAATATGCGAATGAGGTTGTGTGTCTCAAAGCATTCAGGTATTCAGGTTTAACTACTGTGGGTCAGGTTTCTCAGGGCTTGGGAAACCTCACAGCTAAATGGAGATGAGAAAGGCTGGATCCAGTTGGTGAGTACTTTTCCAGTACTACTTGTGGACCATGAGGAACAAGAGTGCTTTCCCTCTCTGCAGTGCTAAATTGTGCAGAGCACAGCAGACCACCATGATACGTGAGATCCTCAGTGGGGCATACTGCAGGGATCCACTGGATCAATCCAGGCACTGGAATCTCAGCTTCAGCAGCACAATGGCCTGCTCGATGGTCGCTCTGGTGGAGCTGTGGCAAGTGTTGCATCTCTCCTCTGCTGCAGTGTGAGGGTTCCTCATAGGTGTGAGTAGCTTTGTCTTCAATTGGTAGCCTTTATCCCTGAGAATCCATCCCTGAATGCAAGTACGAGGCATGAAAAGCTGTGATATCTGGGGTTCTCATGGCTGCTTCCCAGGAAGTGGGCACACACCTTCAGGAAACGCTTTGGTGGTTGCAGGCAAGTTCAACATTGACTGAAGGGAAGCCCTTCCTGTTGATGAAGGTGGCTGGCTGGTCTGTGGGAGCCTTGATGGCCGCATGGATGAAATCTATCACACCTTGCACCAGCGATGGCCCTGAAGCTGATGGCCCTCTCCACCTAACTGTCATGGCCAGTCCAGTAATGCACATAGTCGCCAGTCCTCTTGAACACAGTATTGGTCACCTCCTTGATGCAGCAATGGACTGGTGCCTGGGAGACCCTATGCAAGTCCCTGGTTGGTGCCTGTAAAGAACTAGATGTGTAAAAGTTGAGTACAGTGATCTTCAGGACCACAGGTATTGGATGTCCACAGAAGCCCAAGGGTCACAACTCATTCTATAACATAGTGAATAAGTCGGTGATAGCCTCCCTGGAGAGTTGCAGTCTTTGCTGACATTGCCGCTCAGACATTAGGAGATATCTGAGGCAAGTCCGATACACTCCCTGGCCCAGGCAGGGCTTCTTGGCATGGCTGGCTGCTGCTACTCTCTTCTTGGAGTTTCACAGGGATGTGCAGCTGCACCTTGGCCGTCTGAACTGCTGCTGTGCGGCATGAGGGTTCACAAAGACAGGGTGTATGAGACCCAAGCCAATTGATCAGTAGCCCTCCAGAGTGCTGTCCTTGCAGAGACAAACTTGCCGTGGCACCTTTCCATTTGCTACTCCACTTGAGAAACATGCTAATGCCCTTTAGTGCCTACCTTTGTAGAGAGCCCAGCATCTGATTCTATGCCTACCCAACCTTGGCACCCGAGACAGCCCATCCAGCCCTATCACCTGAGATATACCCACCGGACCCCCCACCTGATACTGTGGCCACCTGACTCCCTCACCTGATACTACGGCCACTGGACCCTGTCACCAGATACTATGCCCACTGGACCCTGACACCCGAGATATAGCCGACCTGGCCCTGTCACCTAAGACATAGCCCTCCAGACCCTCTAACCCAAGATATAGCCCACCAGAATCTAGTACCTGATACTAAGGCCACCTGATCCTGGCACCCTTAAGTGGTTTATGACTTTAAACCCTTATAGGGACTAAACCAAATCAGGAGTACATCCCTATGGATCTCCATTAATTAAGTTCAAAACAGACAAACTCATATAGGCACTTATTGGTCCAAAGAATTGAACCAGCTTTCCCTCAAAGAAAGAAAACTAACAGAGAATATTACCATCTTTTGGATAGCCTATTTTTAATAATTATGGCCAAGTCATAAATATCCCAGATATTATAAGGGCCTGGCAAACTCTCTTGAATACGTATCTCTCCACATAAAGAGACACAGAGAGGGGGCGCTTGTAGTTGTATACAGAATACAACATGAGACAATTTATTAACTTTTATATATTTATTAAAGAATTTAACATGCAATTTAAGTGGATAAGTATATCACAATATCAAATATTACTAAGAGATGTAACATATAATCTTATTTCTAACATAGAATCCAAAAATTTAACCTTGCTAACGTTACAGCAAAATATCTTAGAATATCCATTAAAATTTAAAGCAAACTTTTACCTTAAATTCCCCGAGTAAGGTGTAGGGTGAGAAGAATTGTTTGAGGAATTCAACACTTCTAATCTTTGCTTCAGATGGCCTCATGTTTATATTGTTTCTGAAGTGTCATATAACCTCTTAGCATAAAGGTGTTACCTTCCTTTGTGTGCTTTTCTTGCTTTCAAAATCCATATTTGGCAGTATCATTAACTAACTCTCTACTTAATGTTTTACTGGAAATCCCCTGTTTTGAAATTGTGAGCATCTACCTGGTCAAAATGTATAGAATTGTGTTTACTTGACCTCTTGTTCCTGTAAGTCCATTCCATTTATCATTTTATTATCTATAATTGCCTTTTTTATGGTACCTTAAAGCAAATTTTTTAGCTGCTCTGACTGCATCAACAATCCCATAAACTAATTAAGTTCATTGCTACCTCTTACTGATGTCACACAGGATATTACAATGTATGTCTTTATCTTCCAAGTCCTTGACAACAGAATTTCTATTCTAACTGAGACTTTGAAATTTTTAACTTTACGTTCTTAAAGGGGGATGTCAGTGAGTCCTGCAAACTGACTATTTATTCAAACTTTAATTCTAAAAGGTATAATATTTTAACTATTTCTAAATTCTACCTAATTAAGCCTATTATACTTATATTCCATTATAACCTGATATTATGACCACCCAATCCTGTTACCCAATACAATGCCCACCCATGCAGAGTGTCCAGCACTGCAGGCCAACACTGGCCTTCACTCTAACCTCCTCCTTTATCTACTGATCCTCATGGTTGACTTCCCTCGGCATCACTGACGCCTCGTCTCAGTGCCACCACATTTAAACGGCTGGGGATCAGAAGGCATATTATCCCGTGCACCGTTGACTAAATTCAAAACTCCCCATAGATTTGTGATCACTTCACTGCTAATGTATTCAAATGAGCTGCTCACCGACTTAAATTACAGTCCCTCTGCGTTGGGGTGGCGACGCTGCCTTGTAGCTTTCCCACAACCGACAAAATCCAGAACCGATGTCCTGATGCTGCACCCCCCCTCCCCTCCACGTCCACGACTCCACCCTCACTCCTGCAATCCTCACAAAATTCAGCCCAATAATCTAATTGTGGCTTAACCATTGCAGTATACAAATTTATCATGAACTATTTCCTCCTGGATTCTATGCCCCTATTTATAAAACCTAACACATTTTCTATGGCGTAATCATAATCAAGGAATTACACGGAATCATAGATCTATCAATTCATATGCACACTTCGACATTCTTCTATTCTGTATATATTCCCATTCCTCCGAAGATACATTACCTCCCATTTTTCCATATTAAATTAACTCTTCCACCTGAGTTCTCAGTTTGCTAACCTAACTGTCCTCTTGAAGTGTTTTACAGTCTTATTTGTTGTTGTTCTAACTACTTCCTTTTTTATTACCATGCACCCTGTACCCCAGTAGTAACGATCTGGACACATCAAGAGCAAAAATGGGGTTGGACTAATCTCTGGGTTAACATACTCGAACCCTTCAGAAAACTGAGCAATATTGCTTAACAGTAAACATTTGTTTCAGTTTGTCAAACACATTTTTATCCCCATTGTGACATTTCCTCTTCAAACATTTACCTAGACTTTTGTAATAAGTCTCCTGTGAGACAACGTATTGAATGAAATCTAAAAATCCACATAGACTACATCTATTGTATTCTCTATATTTATACAGTCACTACTTCTCAGAAAAAGTCGAGTAAATTTGTTACATGATTTATCATAAATAAATCCATCCCGGCTCTCATTGGGCTGAATCCGCCTGGCCCCTTCGAGGCGGGATTGGAGGAGGGACCAGGAGTATAATTTGAAGATAGTGCATCAGGTCAGCATCTTGACGCGTTCCTCTTCTGGATGATCTTGCTGGAGGCTGGGTCAATGTGGCAGCAGCTACTTGCTAAGCAGCGAAGGGTAGCTAATTATGCCATTTTATGGACTAATTGGAGGCAAAATGCTACCGCCGCTGGGATTTTCCTAACATTGGACGGGTCCCCCACTGAGGGTTTTTTAAAAAAATAGTCCGAAGCTGCCAGAAAACCCCAAATCTGTCCCAAGTTGGGAAATAGCTGTTCCTGTTGTCAGCACCTGTCAACTGTGAAACTCAGTGCAATTTTATTTTTAAAAAGCTGGTCTGAAAGAAGAAGACAATGGAAAATTTCTCATCTCTGAAATACATCCTCAGGCTGGAGGCTGGAACCTGGCCCGTGGGCTGTATGTTGGACAACCCGGATATAGATCATAAATAAATGAGGCCCCAGCAGTGATCCCTGTAGCTCCCCACGAGTTATAGTTTGGCAACCTGAAAATGCCCCATTTATCTCAAATCTCTGTTTCCTGTTAGTTAGCCAATCCTCTATCCAAGCTAATATATTACGTCCAATACCATGAGCTTCTGTCTTGCATAGTAACCTTTTATGTGGCACCTTGTCGAACACCTTTTGGAAATCCAAATACACTGCACCTTTATGCACCCTGTTTGATACAAGCTCAATGAACTCTAATAAATTTGTTAAACACTATTTTCCTTTCACAAAACCATGTTGACTCTGCTTGATTGTATTCTGATTTTCTAAACATCCTGCTACTACTTAACGGATTCTAACATTTTCCCAATGACAGATGTTAGGCTAACTGGCCTATAGTTTCCTGATTTCTGACTCCCTCTTTTCTTGAACAGAGGTATTACATGTGTGGTTTTCCAATCCACTGGGACCATTCCAGAATCTAGGGAATTTTGGAAGATAATATTCTTTTAAGATTCTAGGATGCAGGCCATCAGGTCCAGGGTACTTGTCAGCCTTTAGTCCCATTATTTTTCCTAGTACTTCTCCTCTAGTGATAGAATTGTTTTAAGTTTCTCCCTCCCTTCTGCCTCTTGATTTTCTACTGTTCTTGGGATGCTTTTTGTGACTTCTACTGTGAAGACAGATACAAAATACTGTATTTTGCCATTCTAATCTCCCTTTTCACCTTTCCACTACATGAATCGCCACATGCCACTTATTCTGAACACCAATCAGATTGTTGGATTTATATGGGCTGAATGGATTTCCCACCATTACTGGAGAAAGTCCAGAGGTAAGAGATCAAAACTGCATTTGTTGCTTTTAAACAAAATTCTGTGTTTTTGTATTGTCATTGGTACTCTGAATTCTGCCTGGCAACATAAAGGGGGCAAATTCCAGCACAATAATAGTCTGAGCACATCAGAGAAATGAATCACCCTTAATGCTTCTGCAATGCAAGCTGACAAATCGTAACCAAGCTTGCTGTACCTGCCCTCCCCAATAACTAACACTGGTTACATTCCTTCCATTTCCTCAAAATGTTGTCTTGTCAGCACAATGAAGACAATGCAAATATCTATGCTGGCAGCAAAGAGAATGTAATATTAAGCTGAAACATAGTTGTCCCAACTACGCTTTCAAGAATAGTGTTACAGAATAGAACATATATTTCCTAATTTGAGTGTCAGTTTGTTTTAGTTGATAGTACTCTCATCTCTGAGTTAGAAGGCGGTAAGGTCAAGCCCCATTCCATGACTTTAGCAAATCATCTAGACTGACATTTCATAGCTACTAATTTGTAGGGAAAATTTTAAATTGGTCAAGGAAATGTAATAGCTTTCTTTTGAGATTTTAGTGAAAGTTCTATTTGAACAACACACACTATATCTTAAAAAGCATCCAAATCATCATTATTTACATGATGAAAGGCGGACTGTTGCAAAGATTAGAGGAAAAAAATCATTGTGTGTTGGAGAACCTACTTAATTGAGTAACAAGATTCATTATGCCAGTAGATCCTTGTTACATTTCCATCTACATGCTGACACTAAATTAGAGAGAGACACATTTATAAATCACTGGTTGCAAAAATTGGATACTGGTAATTTCTTGGTGTAAAATTGTTCCAGCATTGATAATATTATACAGTTGATCTAAAGTAACATTTTGTAGCAATCTACTCAGTAGCAAATGCACTGAGATAATCCTGTAGTGAATTCACAGGTAGTGCCAGACACTATTTGCATTATGAATGATGTTTAATGTCATAAGGAAATTCCCATGGAATGCAAACGATGAAATTACAGACATGAAATTTAATATTTGAATAGAATTTCAGATTGATTCATCTGACTGCAGTAATTAGTCAACAAAATAAATATACATTAGACATATCAGGTTCAATAAATGTGTGGGGATTATGTTTGTATGCAGAATGTTGGAAGCAGGGGTGGGGGGGGGGTGATATCAAAGTAAAATGACAATGCACCACTGACTCTAAGGAAAATAAATAATTGTTTTCATTGTTAATGCGGTTAAAAGGTTTCATATTTAATTTCCTGTGGAAAAAAACTTACAGAAATGTCTCTGAAAATGAGTGTAAATTTAGAACAGGTTCTTTTTCTTACTAAAATGAAGAAAGAAAGAAGCTAGTCAGAGCTTTTCAGCCAGTGGCCTTGATATCAAAATATGAAAATACCTGCAGGAGCTGTTTGAACAAAATCAATTGCTTTACAGCTGGTGGATTCGTGAGCCTTTGTGACATTGAGAAAGACAATGTTACAATGTAACTGCCCACTGACCTGTGTTGTTACTTTAAAAGAAACATTTTAGAAATTGGCCATTTCAAAAGATGTGTTGCTTTTCTAACAATTGCAAAATATTCAATATAAGGGACAAAAAGACCAAAGGTAATCTTTCACTGAACTTCATGGATGATATGTTGGGCTGGAACTTGCTGGCTCAGGGCATCACACAGTGTATGGCATTCATTATTTTTCATTATTTCATTATTTTTTCAGCAAATTTCAACCTATTGTAGTGTCTTTGTGAACAAAAAAACTGCAATTGAGTAAACATACATTATCCTCTTCCACACTCAGTTTACTCATGAATTTTCTTCCTAACTCATCTTTTTAAATGTAGCTTTTCTACATTACAACAGTGACAAATCCAGCCAATCGAAGATGCAACCTTGCATATTGCGCACCCACCCCAACCACACTATTTCCTGGAAGCACAAAAAAAAAGCAAGAATAATGCAGCCAATTCATGGACAACAGGGGAATTCTTATCTGACTTTCTATGGCAGTCAAATAAGCTCCAGAACCCAATAGCTGTCCGTGATTCATCTCTACCACAACAAACCAGCAACTAATCCTGATAACTGGAAGTCCTATTCTCTCAGCAACTTGTCAAGTTCCTTATTAAAAGGTCATAACAGCTCAATACTAACTCCATAGCTTGGCAGTTTGTTCTTGAGCATGATGATACTCTGAACAAAATACTTCCTGGTATCTAAACTAAATCTTTAATTATGGGTTTTATAAGCAATAGTGTCATCAAAAGCCAGGACCCCCTGAGGCGAGGTTGGAGGCAGGGGGGCCTATAGAATTCTGACGGGTGGCAGGGGGCAGGGGGGGGGGGCCTGTTGCTGCCTGTGACAAAACCACACCTGCCAAATGGAACAAAGTTCGTCATATGGAACACTATTTGAACATAACTTGTTTAAAAAGACCACAGAGATGAATGGCTGAAAACATGGCTGTACATTTGCATTCTGAAAGACAATTGCATTGAGAAACAATAGGAGTGCTCCCTGATTTAATGAGCCAGATGGGTTTTGTCAATAGTGATGATCAAAAGATATTGAGTCATTGTCTGTGTAAGAGCTAACACTCCACCACCACCACAGCCCCCACACACCACCACCCCCACCACACCCCCCCCCCCCCCGCAAAACAGACTGAGTGTGTCTAGTAAGCTTTGAAGAATCAACAATCCTCGAAGGCGATGCTGTTTCAAACAAACAGCTGGTCACATGACTAACCTGCTGGCCAACCTGGGAATTGATTTAATTGCGCCTCACAGAAAAGTTTGGGGCACTGCAACTGAACTTCAAGGAGAAAGCACCGCTCTCTATCTGTCTGTCTCTCTCTCCAGCAAAGTTCCAGGGACCCTCGGAAGCAGCTTAATAGGACTTCTTCAGCCTTCTGGTACCAGCAAAACAAGTTTGAAAGGCCCCAACGAGAACTGCAAGACTTAACTCCAATCAAAATCTTTACATCCAAATCAAAGATAGTAACTAAATTCCAATTACTACTCCAGATCCTCTTTAATTCATTCTCCTCCTCTGTATCTATTTGTGTGTGAGTTTATCACATATGTATGCTAGCGGTTGCGTCATGTAGTTTTAGTAATTTTAACTGAGTGAGAGTGTAAAGCAAATAAACTTGCACCTTTCTTGTTTAAACCTAAGGAAGCCTGTCTGATTGGTTCATTTACAATTAGAGAGCAGTGAGCAAGGACTCACTGATGTAAAGCTAACAGCTCTGTGTTTTAAACGTTAAACCCCATTACGGCCAAACCAGGAAAGGGGCAAGAGGAAAGCCTGCGACCCCTTCCTCACCTGGTCGTGACACTGACCCTTCACCAAGCAATCTTGCCAGTGGCGGTATAGGCCAACGACGGCCTTCCCACCCAGAGGCCAATTGAGGCCCTTAAGGGCCTATTATTGGCCACTTAAGGAGCTCTTCCCGCCGCCCTGGGATCTAACCAGTGGCAGGTGGGGGTGGGGGGTGGGGGGGGAGTTCTTCCACCACACAGAGCGGGCACATTGTAAAATGAGATGCACCCCCCACCCCATGGGCTTGGTGGGAGGTGCCTCCTTTGTTGGTAGGCTGTGGCCCATGGAGAGTCATGGCCAGGAAACAATGCACTTCCCTGGACCCCTCTTCCCCTGGGCTTATCTCCATCCCCCCGACTCCCCTCCCTTCCAGATTGGCCCTTGCGACTCCACCTCACTTAGCTGAGGTGCGGGGTCTAGTGCTGGGCCAGGATCCAAGGCCTCTGAAGTGGTCACCGCAGCTGGTGTTGCTGCCGATACTGCTGAGCAACTGGCCCTGTAATTGGCTGGCAGCTCTTGGAGGTGGGTATACCCATCTTTAAAGCGATGGGGATCCCAGTGCAGGATATGTAACCTTCAAAACACCAGAAGATTCATTGGGGGATGGGTGCGGCGGCATGATAGGACAAGGCAGGGCTCCCCCCACTGTTTCGGCCCGGTGCCGGGAGCCCTACTTCCTCCCCAAAATCAAGCCACAACTTGCTGCAAGTGGGAGATCAAAATACTGCAGCACCCTCTACAGGGATTCTGGAACCTGTGAACAGGGTAAGCAACTGTGCATCTCCATAACTGATCAGATTGAAGAATCATTGATGAACAAACCAGAATGTGAACCAGAAGTGTAAGTTAGAATAGTGAGGCTAATGCCATATCAGGTACAGAAGGCAAAATAAAGAGAGGGAAAGAAAGCTTGGATTAAGAAAGAGAGAAAAAAGAGAGAGAATGTAAAAGTTAAAAAAAAACACATTTTTTAAAATCTCCAGCAACAATTAAAAGCTGAAGGAATGTGATTCCACATTTGTAATAGTTAATTTTCAGTGCCAGAGAGGTTGTTTGGCAGTAATTAAAATTTATCATGCCATGAAAAAGGATACTTAGACTGAAAAGAATAAGCCCAGCTTTCTGCGGGGAGTTTACGTTATATCTATCACACAAGTACAGGAACTTTACACTGTTCAATGTATTTCAAAGATGAAGCAGACAAGATGCTGTTTTTTTTGAAGGAAATGGTGGAGTGGCACAACTTGGACAACGACTTCTGGATTTTCACGTTTAGTCACACATCTAACCCTGCCTGAAGTTGCTGTGTGACTTGCACATAAATAACGGTGAGCAACGTTAGTCTCACTGTTGTTTTGGTCATAAATTCGGGTGCATCATTATTTGTACAACATGGAGATGCCTGGATTTTTTTTTTTAGAGATACAGCACTGAAACAGGCCCTTCGGCCCACCGAGTCTGTGCCGACCATCAACCACCCATTTATACTAATCCTACACTAATTCCATATTCCTACCACATCCCCACCTTCCCTATATTTCCCTACCACCTACCTATACTAGGGGCAATTTATAATGGCCAATTAACCTATCAACCAGCAAGTCTTTTGGCATGTGGGAGGAAACCGGAGCACCCGGAGGAAACCCACGCAGACACAGGGAGAACTTGCAAACTCCACACAGGCAGTACCCAGAATTGAACCCGGGTCGCTGGAGCTGTGAGGCTGCGGTGCTAACCACTGCGCCACTGTGCCACCCGTGCTACCTTGGATAAGCAGCAGGGAGCCAGACAGTTCTGATGAAAGGTCACTGACCTGAAACGTTAACTCTGCTTCTCTCTCCACAGATGCTGCCAGACCTGCTGAGTATTTCCAGCATTTCTTGTTTTTATTTAAGAAGCCAGTCTTATTTCTGATGAGACTTTATATAAGGCTGTACCTTAAAAGAAAGCTGCACAGAAATATTGCTGTCATGTAAATTATTTCAAAAATGAACAGTGGAGCAGAGAAAGGTTTCCATAGTGACGGATGTGGCGCTGAAGGCATTAGTTCTGTAGGTTGGGCAGGAGGAGAGATCCCATGGTTCCATAGGGCATCAGGAAGCCCTCAAGAACCACCCTCAGAAGGGAATCGGAGCAGATGGCCAGGAAGCTCAACTCCTGGAGTCTGGACCCAAGGACGTGACAGCAGTGCCACAAGAAGTTTAATCACATTATGTGAATGCATCTTCACATGTCATCTCCTGGCCACCAAACCACCAGCCTCTCACACTGCTCAATGCATCTCACACCCATCACTCACCCAACAGCACTCCCTGGCACTTAGGACTCACACATAACATTCAGATCATCCACCTCATCCTCACACACCTACCAATACTACCAGCCTCATACCCACCTTTCACTGCCTCCACATACCCTCATCCTCCTATCTGGCACAATGAGCAAGCTGTTGATGGTGTGACCATAGACCTCTTGCTTCCCACCCCAACCCCGTCCATCACATCAACCTTCCCTTTCTGAATTGATGTTTTCAGACACTCAAAAAGTGATGCCTGCCCAATCACAGGAGCCCTAGGAGGTGACGAGAGAGAAACAGAATAGCAATAATTAAGAGGTTCTGTCACTTGATCTGACACTTGCAGCCACCAGCTTGGATATTCACGCTGCATGTACGTTGAAAGCTTGTATAGAATTATGATCAGCACATGGTGATTCAGCCAGGCACGAATGGCCTGCAGCCAGGCCAAGGGTAAAGAATGGATCATTTGCCAGCTCACCAAAGGGTGATGTGTCAAATAAGTACTGCTGCAGAGGTCACTGATGAGGATCTCGATGGGGCAGCGTACAAGAGAGAACTGATGGGCACGCACTCTAAGATTCTGGGTGTATTGGCTGGCCTGCTAGACTGTCTCCTGTCATTGTCAAGGAACATGGAGGAGTACGGTTCCATCTCGGAGGAGGGATGGTGCAAAACCTGCCCTCTCCACAGCCTCTGCTCCATCTCCCTCCTCCTGCAAGCTCAGAGGCACTGTCACTGTTGCCCCTATATCTGTTGCAGCTTTTGTGTGGACAAGTCACCTACACCTCTCCCTGACTCTGCCTCCCCACCCACCACCGCCCCCCCCCCACCCAACTTCTGTGGATGCAGCAACATTCTCTGACAAATCCAGAAACTCACCAACATATTTTCAAAAACACTTCAGAGTATTTCCAGACACTATCCAGTAGAAAAAGTTCCAAAAAATTACTTTATGTCTCATCAGGGTGCTTGGATCTTTACAGAACTCTATTGCAGGGTGCATCTTGCAGGTTCACACATGCTGTTTGCAGAGTGCACAATGCAGACATTGTCTGAACATGCATTGCCCAAATTTGGATTCTGGCCTCACATCAGCCAGTTTGGATGTGTGACATCAGCTTAGTGTCCATTCAAGGTCTTCAGCGCATGCAGGGGACACCCCCATGTCTGCCTTTCTTATTCAGTAATGCCGTGTGGGTCACACAGGAAGCAGCCAGTGGAACGGGGCAGAAGGTAAAGTGGCAAAAGGCCTCTGCAGCGCTGCTACAAGTGAGACAGTTTTACGCCTCATATACCTTCAGGTTAATATTGCTCAAAGAACATACTTAAAACTGGAAGAATACCAGAGTCTTAATTGAATTTAATCTTACTGTAAACACTGATGCAAAACCTTGTGTTAGTGCTCATCATATTGCAGCAGATGTAACCAAATAATGTGCACTTAGCAACACATTTCAGTTTGAGTCAGTTCTTAATACAACTGGTGAGTGAGAATTACGTTGCTTTTCACTAATTTTTTTGGTGATAAATGCTGAATTAATATCTTTTGTACTCTGTAGGATGGTTCGAAGCAAGTTGATTTCAACATCATATAGGAAATCCAAGGCATAATCAGTAACTCCCAGACTAATTTTCTGATTATGTGTTTGGGAAAAGAAAGAGTGGAAGATTCTCAATCTGTAAAAGCTGCATTGTGTTTAATGTTTCAGCACTATATTTCCTACATAATGTGGGCATTGTGAGAGATTTGGCTTTCACATTTCCGATAATCTTTCAAAATCTGGAAATGCCCAAGTTAGTGAACCAGTTGCACAAATTTTCCACACTGCTTAATTCCCTACACTATCCCGCTCTTCATAGGGGAACTCATGCCTTGTGTTGTTAGTTGACCAAGTAAATCGTATTAAGCTGCTTGAGAGGCATGAAATAAGCATTATTGGAGCTGATTCCTGATTGTATTGCCAGCAGAACCCCTATTCAAACAAAATCTGACAAAACAAACTCACTGGGCTGGGTTTTAAGAGCTTGCTGCTGAGATCGACGGTGAGCTCAAAAAATGGCGGCTGCACCAAAGAACTACCGCAATCTCCCACACGGCAGCTCATTTAAATAGCCGGGGCAGCCTGCCCCTCCCAATCACGTGAAGGGGCGGGCTGTACGTCGCCAGCAATGGCATCAGCCATTGAAGAAGTAGCCCCCCAAAATTAAATAAATAAATTTATGACACCCCTTTCTCACCACCCCCCCCATAACAGTTGCAGTAACTATTTGCCCTTCCCCCCCATCCCCCGAAAACACTTAACCTTTTACATCTGACCTTTTCACACCAAACTGCACAAAGTTTAAAGGTCAACCCTTCCCACAATCCCCTACACCATTACGTTTATTTGATCCAGTTCCCGCCCCACCCACCCAACTGCACTGAAAATGTTACCTCCTCCCCCTCCCCACCAGTGTGGTTCCACGTTTCCCCAGACGGGGATTTGAAGGCGCAGGAATGCCATCCGCCACGCCGAAGCGAAGATCCCGGCGGGCCCTCAAGATTGCAGGTAAGTCTATTTAAATGTATTCATTTTATTGATTTGAATATTTTAATTGAGGTCCCATGGCCCAGCGGCGGGGGGGAGTGCCATGGAGCCTTGCCACCGCCGGGAGGATTGGGCCGGGCCCTCATGGTGTCGAGGTCCATGGCGGCCTCATCCAGAGCCATCTTCGGAACCCCCCCCACCGCCCCCTCACCTTGGAATCTGACTCCTCGGGGAGAACAAAATCCAGCCCACCCTGTGGAAAGATGAAGTATCAGCAAATCTATCCAACCCAATTAAAAGAAACAAGTAAACCACAAATTAAAATTTCAATGTGAAAAAATATTCTCTTTAGTTTTTTCTTTAATCTGATTTATCACACTTTCTTCAATAGGAGCCGCAAGATAAAAGTGTTAATCCATTTGAAATAATTATTCTATGATGTAATTTAGGGGCCAGGTTTTACTTCGAGTGCCAGCAAATATCCAACTGCATTGTTGATGGTGAGTGAGAGGTTATGCTTTTATGGGGAGAAGTTGTTGGGAATGTGTGAAAGGATGAGCTGAGCTTAACTCCATAGAAAGGATTAGGAAAGAAGCCTGCAAGACATCGACCAGGAGACAGTGATTTTTTTTTTTAACTGGATCCAGGAAAGTTTGAAAATATTGTTTCTCTTGCCCACTGTGTGACACAGGTAAGTAGTTAAAGGGAAGGGAGTGAATGGGAGGGAGAGCGATCAGAAGAGAGGGCAATCAATCAGGAGGGAGGGCAATTAGGAGAGACAGTAATCAGAATGGAGAATAGCAGTGACTGAGAGTGAGGTGGGTGGTGAGTTGGGGAATGATGATCAGGAAAGACACAATATAGTTGGACAGTAGAGCCCAGGATCCATGAGGGTAGTAGCTGCGATCAGAAGTGGATGGTGAGGGTGATGGAGGGGGCGGTGAGGAGAGTGGTGGTGATTGAGCGGTGGCCGTTAGTAGTCTATGCGGTTTGAATGTGGAGCCGGAAGTGTATTTTAAATATTTACCTTGTTGGTTGTTTCCTACATTGGGCCCTATGAGGGCTGACTCTTAAGTCACATGCAGACTCACTTCCTGAAGGCCGCATTCAGGGCAACTCAATGTTCCAGAGGCAGCTTCAAATAGGCATTAAGCCTCTTAGGTGAACATGCAAAGGGGCCAACACCATTTCACGTGTGGTCCCTAGACTCCTTTTTTAATGCCTCTGACAATGTAGTGGGCAGCACACTTTGTATCATAACAAGCATGCACTTCCTGCTTGTCATATTGGAGGCTAATATTGCCATATTAGACACGACATGTTGAATTTCTTGGTCAAAATTTTTTTGATGATATTGGTTAAGGAATAAATATTGGACAGGAGGCTGGGAGAACAATCCTGTCGCTCTTCAAATAATGCCATAGTATCTTTTACATCCAGCATAAAGGGCCTTGGCTTAATACCATAACTGAAAGAAAGCACATCCGACAGTACTGCACTGAAGTGTCAGTTGAAATTTTGTGCTCAAGTCTCTGGAGAGAAGCTTAAACCTATGACCTTCAGGCTCATATAAACATAAGAACCAGGTGCAGCAAAAGGCTATATGGTCCCTTGAGCCTGCTGCACCATACAATAAGATTATGGCTGAACTTCTACGTCAAATCCACTTTTCCACTGTATCGCCACATCCCTTGGTTCTCTTAGCACCCACAAATCTGTCAATATCAGTCTTGAATGTACTCAACAACTAAGCACCCATATGCACCCTTTGAGTGAGGAAATTGGTCCTCATTTCAGTCCTAAATTGTTGACCCATTATCCTGAGACTATGACCCATAGTTTTAGATTCTCTAGCCAGTGGAAAGAGCCTCACGGCATCTACCCTATCAAGCTCTCTAAGAAGTTTCAGTGAAATCACCTCTCATTCTTCTAAACTCCAGAGAATATAGGCCCATTTTACTCAATCACTCCTCCTGGGACAACCTCTCATCCCAGGAATCAGTCTAGTGAACTTTGTTGCACCCTCTGTAAGGCAAGTATCTCCTTTCTTTTGCAAGGAGACCAGAACTCTACATAACTCCGGGTGTGGTCTCTCCAAAGCCCTATATATATTTGCAGCAAGACTTCCTTACTCATATCCTCCAAGCCCTTTGAAATAAAGGCTAACGTAGCATTTAATTGCTTGCTGTACCTGCGTGTTAACTTCCTGTGACTCAGAGACTGAACCATAGTGGACACCTAAAAATGTTCTTGTGGTGTGAAAAACAGCAGCAGCAACTACATTTTTAAATACCAGTGAGTATCAGATTGAGAATGGAAATCAATGACACATTATTCTATTATTCCTGTTGATTAATTTTTCTATTATTTATGATTATCGAGTGTACCGTATCCTGTTACAGGATGTGTTGGCAGCAAATTTGCCAATTAATTTGCATGCTGCTCTCCCCCTACTGCAAGCGTTGCCTTCCTCCACCCACTGGCAGACTGAAACATTGTTAAAGGATGATGCATAGTTAATGTTGGTTATCTAACAGAAACTCGGGCCATTAAATCAAATTGGCAAATCATCAGGCTTCATTTCAAACTAACCTATTGCAGAGCATCTACAGGCAAGGCTAGAATACAGCTACTTGTGAGGCCAATCAAAGAGTTGTTAAGAACTTGTTTACTGGTTTAAAAACTGCAGAAAAGATTTGGGAATCCAAGACTGCAGAATGACTTGCTCATAAAGGAACAATTATTATAAAATTAATTTCACATGCATCCTTTCTCTACCTGAGCCCCACACTTTCTATTGTGCATGACAAATTCTGTCCTGTGTGTATATTCAAACCTCTGGCTCAAGGAAACAATAGAAAAAGTTAGTTTCTAATTGGAAGACATTGGGGGGAATTTTAACCTCCAGAATGGGTTATTTTGAACTGGGTCGGAAGTGAAAATGTAAAAAATCTCAAAGCAGAACCAGTCTGCCTTAAACCCGCCCACTTCTGGTCTTAATGGACGCAGGATTGGAGGTGGGCAACCAATTCACTCACAGACTATAGGCCCATCATCTAACTATTTTTATGAGGCCGCATGCCTCAGCTTTTTACTCTCTGTTGCAACCTTTACACTGGCCAGACTGGAAATCTGGCACATGAAGGGAGGTGAGGATTGCTGCATAGAACAGCTAAATACTTTTCTTGCACTGCTTGTGGGCCAGGAGGAGCAGGAGTGCTTTCTCCACCCAGCCCCGGCCCCCAAGCAAGTTAATCTCCCAAGTGATTGGAACCCCCATCCAGAGGGCTTTTCTGAACATTGTGCAGAAGTCTGCAGGATGTCATTGAAGTTTTTTCTCCAGATTTCTCACCTGACAGTCAGTCTAATTGACAGGCTGAATGACATGTTAATTGACATGCAGATTGACAGGCTGGCTGCCAATCAGGCAGAAAAGCCTGCAGCATCAGGATCCATTAAGTGTAAAGCAGGTAAGGAGGCAGGAAGAGATTGTGGTGAGAGGAGATGGTGGTCTTGTAGGTCTTGCTCAGGGTAGAATGTGGTCAGGGGTAATTCATGGCTGCGGGTGGGGGGGGTGGCTTCTGATCATGGTCAGCAGTTAGAATGTGGGGGGGGGGGGAGAAAGATAATGGTCAGGGAGGGAGCTGATTGTTGGGGTGGAGATGGCATTTGGTGGAGGTGGTCCAATCCTGGGCTGGGGAGATGGTGGTAGGGGATGGCGATCTGATTGTGAGGGGGTCTGATTTTGGTGAGGGTGAAGATGATGGTCAGGGGACATCTGATCAAGAGGGAAGAAATGGTGGTCGAGGGGGTCCGATTGCACGGATGACATTGTTCCAAGTCAAGATGGTGTGTGACTTGGATGGGAACTTGGATGTGGTGCTGTTCCCACACATTTGCTGCCCTTGTTCTTCTAGGTGGTACAGGTCACAGGTTTGGAAGTTGCTGTTGAAGGAGACTTGGTGAGTTGCTGCAGTGCATCTTGTAGATGGTGGTAGAGGGAGTTAATGTTGAAGGTGGTGGATGGGGCCCCAATCAAGTGGGCTGCTTTGTCCTAGATGGTATCAAGCTTCTTGAGTGTTATTGGAGCTGCACCCATCCACGCAAGTGGAGAGTATTCCATCACACTCATGACTTGTGCCTTATGTGCCTTGTGGGCGGCGCAGTGGTTAGCACCGCAGCCTCACAGCTCTGGCGACCCGGGTTTAGTTCTGGATACTGCCTGTGCGGAGTTTGCAAGTTCTCCCTGTGACCACGTGGGTTTCCGCTGGGTGCTCTGGTTTCCTCCCACAGCCAAAGACTTGCAGGTTGATAGGTAAATTGGCCATTGTAAATTGCCCCTAGTGTAGGCAGGTGGTAGGAGAATGGCGAGGACGTGGTAGGGAATATGGGATTAATGTAGGATTAATATAAATGGGTGGTTGTTGGTCGGGACAGACTTGGTGGGCCAAAGGGCCTGTTTCAGTGCTGTTTGACTATGACTAGATGGTGGACAGAGTTTGGAGAGTCAGAAGGAGAGTTACTTGCTGCAGAATTCTCAGCCTCTGATTTGCTCTTGTAGCACAATTATTATATGACTGGTCCAGTTAAGTTTCAGGTCATGATGTTTATGGTGGGGGAGTCAGTGTTGGTAACGCCACTGAACGTCATGTTAGATTCTCTCTTGTAGGAGATGGTTATTGCCTGGCATTTGTGTGGCACGAATGTTACATGCCACTTATCAGCCCTACTCTGAATGTTGTCCAGGTCTTGCTGCATATAGACACAGACTGCTTCAGTATCTGAGGAGTTAGGGATGGGAGTGAACATGGTGCAATCACCAGCACCCAGCAAGCTGACTGATGGCCCGCCCCTCGTCGCACCTCTGCAAAAACTGAAAATGGATGGGTTCAAAGCAGGTTCAGATTTTTACTTTTTTAACTTGTACCTGAACTAAACCCAGCCATTTTGAGGAGGGGGTGGGGGGTTGTGGGTGGGAGGGGAGGTGGCGGGGGGGGTGGTTAAACTTCCTCCCATGTTTCATTTTTAAAGATTTGCTGAAACACTTAAAACATGGGCAGAACAATAAAAGTTTTGTATTATAGCACATGGATCCCAAATATCCTTCTGAAAAACAGTAGATAAGTAATTTAAGGCATGACAAACAATACATTTAGCATGCTTGAGGAGAACAGGTGACTTTGAGCCTGTGGTCCATAATGCTCTCCACCACTGGGGTTTCCTTCTGTCATGCCTGGGTCTATTGCATTGTAAACCAACAACTGGTAGAGATTAATTTTTGTGTTTCGTCCATAACTCCATTATCATTGTATCATGCAATGACAAGGATGGTAGAAGCCAAACTATGTGAACCTTGGTCTTTATTCATGTAGCAATTTTTATGTTCCTCTGTGCTTCCAGCCCCTCCTCACTGAGTTGATGGCACAGGAGGACTGTGTGCTGGGCATGATAATGAGATGCTGTGTGCCTGTTGCACTCTCCTACTTTGGGCACAGCTGACCTGTATTATATCTGTTGCCTGGGGAATTCTCTGAAAATGGAGTAAATTATCTGCGAACCGCATAACGCCTTTACAGTGCTTAAACAGCACTGCATATCTGTAGCATTCACAGAAAACATTGAACAGAGCATTGTGGAGGTGGGGGCTGGGGCGAGGTGGGTGCAAAACAGCTGTGCTAACCTCTGACCCTGACATTCTGCTTAAAACTCCTAATACTTGAAGTTCTGCACTAGGAGCACTAATTTGCAAAATCTACTCTTAGATTATTGCTTCTTTTACATTCTTCTGCAGTTACTAATCAGAAAAGGCCTTTTGAGAATCTGCATGTTTCAACAATTTTCAATGCTAATAACTTTCTCACAGGAACATTCCTTTTATATAAAACAGTTTCTTGTCAATCATGATGAAAGCATATCTGAAGGCTATCTATCTTTGCACTTCAGAGATCGCTGGAAAAAATGCTCTGACAATTATGAGCAGACCATTACAGCCTTACAAATTCCCAAGAAATTACTTGTTGCAATGTGCTTAAATGTACAAAAGCTGGATCGATGCCAAGAGAGCAATATAAGAATTTAAGTCAATCTATCAGTGTAAAGAGTAGATCTTTGGCACATGGGACCTGCATTATTTACAGGAGTATGTATCAGAATGGATGCACAAATCAGAGCTGCATAGGCAGAACTATTGATGAGTTATCTTTCAGAGTGCAGTATTTTTTCTTTGCTCAGCACTTTGTAATGTTTGTATTCTCAAAACTGTAAGCTTCCTGTAAATGACTATTGCTTTAGCAAGTGAAGTGCAAAGATATAAAGGAATCTGCTGAATTCACGGCCGGAATTTTACCTGTCCCGGCCGGTCCACGGTCCCGGAAGCGGAAGCGGATGCCATAGCCGCTCCTGCTCAGCGCTCAGCCGCTGCCGCGATCGAGTGTTAAGTGACCAATTAGCGTTTCGCCGGCAGATTTTTGATTGAAAAGGCACGCGTGGGCGGGAAGGTCAGCGTTGGTGGAGGCGGGGGTGGGGCTAAAGCCGAAGAGGGTGCTGACAGCCATTTAAAAGGGCCATCAGCAACTTTAGTGGCTCTGAGAAAGCTGCTTGCGTCTTACATGATGGTGGAAGAGCAAGAGTGCAATAGCAGACAGATACCAGGCTGAGGAGCACAGGAGCTGTCCTGTCACTTAGATACCAAGCTGAGGGGAACAGGAGCTGTCCTGTCACTTAGGTACCAGGCTGAGGGGAACAGGAGCTGTCCTGTCACTTAGATACCAGGCTGAGGGCACAGGAGCTGTCCTGTCACTTAGATACCAAGCTGAGGGGAACAGGAGCTGTCCTGTCACTTAGGTACCAGGCTGAGGGGAACAGGAGCTGTCCTGTCACTTAGATACCAGGCTGAGGGAACAGGAGCTGTACTGTCACTTAGGTACCAGGCTGAGGGGAACAGGAGCTGTCCTGTCACTTAGATACCAGGCTGAGGGGCACAGGAGCTGTCCTGTCACTTAGGTACCAGGCTGAGGGGAACAGGAGCTGTCCTGTCACTTAGATACCAGGCTGAGGGGAACAGGAGCTGTCCTGTCACTTAGATACCAGGCTGAGGGGAACAGGAGCTGTCCTGTCACTTAGGTACCAGGCTGAGGGGAACAGGAGCTGTCCTGTCACTTAGATACCAGGCTGAGGGGAACAGGAGCTGTACTGTCACTTAGGTACCAGGCTGAGGGGAACAGGAGCTGTCCTGTCACTTAGGTACCAGGCTGAGGGGAACAGGAGCTGTCCTGTCACTTAGATACCAGGCTGAGGAGCACAGGAGCTGTCCTGTCACTTAGATACCAAGCTGAGGGGAACAGGAGCTGTCCTGTCACTTAGGTACCAGGCTGAGGGGAACAGGAGCTGTCCTGTCACTTAGATACCAGGCTGAGGGCACAGGAGCTGTCCTGTCACTTAGATACCAAGCTGAGGGGAACAGGAGCTGTCCTGTCACTTAGGTACCAGGCTGAGGGGAACAGGAGCTGTCCTGTCACTTAGATACCAGGCTGAGGGAACAGGAGCTGTACTGTCACTTAGGTACCAGGCTGAGGGGAACAGGAGCTGTCCTGTCACTTAGATACCAGGCTGAGGGGCACAGGAGCTGTCCTGTCACTTAGGTACCAGGCTGAGGGGAACAGGAGCTGTCCTGTCACTTAGATACCAGGCTGAGGGGAACAGGAGCTGTCCTGTCACTTAGATACCAGGCTGAGGGGAACAGGAGCTGTCCTGTCACTTAGGTACCAGGCTGAGGGGAACAGGAGCTGTCCTGTCACTTAGATACCAGGCTGAGGGGAACAGGAGCTGTACTGTCACTTAGGTACCAGGCTGAGGGGAACAGGAGCTGTCCTGTCACTTAGATACCAGGCTGTGGGGAACAGGAGCTGTACTGTCACTTAGGTACCAGGCTGAGGGGAACAGGAGCTGTCCTGTCACTTAGGTACCAGGCTGAGGGGAACAGGAATTGTCCTGTCACTTAGATACCAGGCTGAGGGGAACAGGAGCTGTCCTGTCACTCAGGTACCAGGCTGAGGGGAACAGGAGCTGTCCTGTCACTTAGGTACCAGGCTGTGGGGAACAAGAGCTGTACTGTCACTTAGGTACCAGGCTGAGGGGAACAGGAGCTGTCCTGTCACTTAGATACCAGGCTGAGGGGAACAGGAGCTGTCCTGTCACTTAGGTACCAGGCTGAGGGGAACAGGAATTGTCCTGTCACTTAGATACCAGGCTGAGGGGAACAGGAGCTGTCCTGTCACTCAGGTACCAGGCTGAGGGGAACAGGAGCTGTCCTGTCACTTAGGTACCAGGCTGTGGGGAACAAGAGCTGTACTGTCACTTAGGTACCAGGCTGAGGGGAACAGGAGCTGTCCTGTCACTTAGATACCAGGCTGAGGGGAACAGGAGCTGTCCTGTCACTTAGGTACCAGGCTGAGGGGAACAGGAGCTGTCCTGTCACTTAGGTAGCAGGCTGAGGGGAACAGGAGCTGTCCTGTCACTTAGGTACCAGGCTGAGGGGAACAGGAGCTGTCCTGTCACTTAGGTAACAGGCTGAGGGGAACAGGAGCTGTCCTGTCACTTAGGTAGCAGGCTGAGGGGAACAGGAGCTGTCCTGTCACTTAGGTACCAGGCTGAGGGGAACAGGAGCTGTCCTGTCACTTAGGTACCAGGCTGAGGGGAACAGGAGCTGTCCTGTCACTTAGGTACCAGGCTGAGGGGAACAGGAGCTGTACTGTCACTTAGGTAACAGGCTGAGGGGAACAGGAGCTGTCCTGTCACTTGGATACCAGGCTGAGGGGAACAGGAGCTGTACTGTCACTTAGGTACCAGGCTGAGGGGAACAGGAGCTGTACTGTCACTTAGGTACCAGGCTGAGGGGAACAGGAGTTGTCCTGTCACTTAGATACCAGGCTGAGGGGAACAGGAGCTGTACTGTCACTTAGGTACCAGGCTGAGGGGAACAGGAGCTGTATTGTCACTTGGGTACCAGGCTGTGGGGAACAAGAGCTGTACTGTCACTTAGGTACCAGGCTGAGGGGAACAGGAGCTGTCCTGTCACTTAGATACCAGGCTGAGGGGAACAGGAGCTGTCCTGTCACTTAGGTACCAGGCTGAGGGGAACAGGAGCTGTCCTGTCACTTAGGTACCAGGCTGAGGGGAACAGGAGCTGTCCTGTCACTTAGGTACCAGGCTGAGGGGAACAGGAGCTGTCCTGTCACTTAGGTACCAGGCTGAGGGGAACAGGAGCTGTCCTGTCACTTAGGTACCAGGCTGAGGGGAACAGGAGCTGTCCTGTCACTTAGGTACCAGGCTGAGGGGAACAGGAGCTGTCCTGTCACTTAGAGACCAGGCTGAGGGGAACAGGAGCTGTCCTGTCACTTAGATACCAGGCTGAGGGGAACAGGAGCTGTACTGTCACTTAGGTAACAGGCTGAGGGGAACAGGAGCTGTCCTGTCACTTGGATACCAGGCTGAGGGGAACAGGAGCTGTACTGTCACTTAGGTACCAGGCTGAGGGGAACAGGAGTTGTCCTGTCACTTAGATACCAGGCTGAGGGGAACAGGAGCTGTACTGTCACTTAGGTACCAGGCTGAGGGGAACAGGAGCTGTCCTGTCACTTAGATACCAGGCTGAGGGGAACAGGAGCTGTCCTGTCACTTAGATACCAGGCTGAGGGGAACAGGAGCTGTACTGTCACTTAGGTACCAGGCTGAGGGGAACAGGAGCTGTCCTGTCACTTAGGTACCAGGCTGAGGGGAACAGGAGCTGTCCTGTCACTTAGATACCAGGCTGAGGGGAACAGGAGCTGTACTGTCACTTAGGTACCAGGCTGAGGGGAACAGGAGCTGTCCTGTCACTTAGATACCAGGCTGTGGGGAACAGGAGCTGTACTGTCACTTAGGTACCAGGCTGAGGGGAACAGGAGCTGTCCTGTCACTTAGGTACCAGCCTGAGGGGAACAGGAATTGTCCTGTCACTTAGATACCAGGCTGAGGGGAACAGGAGCTGTCCTGTCACTCAGGTACCAGGCTGAGGGGAACAGGAGCTGTCCTGTCACTTAGGTACCAGGCTGTGGGGAACAAGAGCTGTACTGTCACTTAGGTACCAGGCTGAGGGGAACAGGAGCTGTCCTGTCACTTAGATACCAGGCTGAGGGGAACAGGAGCTGTCCTGTCACTTAGGTACCAGGCTGAGGGGAACAGGAATTGTCCTGTCACTTAGATACCAGGCTGAGGGGAACAGGAGCTGTCCTGTCACTCAGGTACCAGGCTGAGGGGAACAGGAGCTGTCCTGTCACTTAGGTACCAGGCTGTGGGGAACAAGAGCTGTACTGTCACTTAGGTACCAGGCTGAGGGGAACAGGAGCTGTCCTGTCACTTAGATACCAGGCTGAGGGGAACAGGAGCTGTCCTGTCACTTAGGTACCAGGCTGAGGGGAACAGGAGCTGTCCTGTCACTTAGGTAGCAGGCTGAGGGGAACAGGAGCTGTCCTGTCACTTAGGTACCAGGCTGAGGGGAACAGGAGCTGTCCTGTCACTTAGGTACCAGGCTGAGGGGAACAGGAGCTGTCCTGTCACTTAGGTACCAGGCTGAGGGGAACAGGAGCTGTCCTGTCACTTAGAGACCAGGCTGAGGGGAACAGGAGCTGTCCTGTCACTTGGATACCAGGCTGAGGGGAACAGGAGCTGTACTGTCACTTAGGTAACAGGCTGAGGGGAACAGGAGCTGTCCTGTCACTTGGATACCAGGCTGAGGGGAACAGGAGCTGTACTGTCACTTAGGTACCAGGCTGAGGGGAACAGGAGTTGTCCTGTCACTTAGATACCAGGCTGAGGGGAACAGGAGCTGTACTGTCACTTAGGTACCAGGCTGAGGGGAACAGGAGCTGTCCTGTCACTTGGGTACCAGGCTGTGGGGAACAAGAGCTGTACTGTCACTTAGGTACCAGGCTGAGGGGAACAGGAGCTGTCCTGTCACTTAGATACCAGGCTGAGGGGAACAGGAGCTGTCCTGTCACTTAGGTACCAGGCTGAGGGGAACAGGAGCTGTCCTGTCACTTAGGTACCAGGCTGAGGGGAACAGGAGCTGTCCTGTCACTTAGGTACCAGGCTGAGGGGAACAGGAGCTGTCCTGTCACTTAGGTACCAGGCTGAGGGGAACAGGAGCTGTCCTGTCACTTAGGTACCAGGCTGAGGGGAACAGGAGCTGTCCTGTCACTTAGGTACCAGGCTGAGGGGAACAGGAGCTGTCCTGTCACTTAGAGACCAGGCTGAGGGGAACAGGAGCTGTCCTGTCACTTAGATATCAGGCTGAGGGGAACAGGAGCTGTACTGTCACTTAGGTAACAGGCTGAGGGGAACAGGAGCTGTCCTGTCACTTGGATACCAGGCTGAGGGGAACAGGAGCTGTACTGTCACTTAGGTACCAGGCTGAGGGGAACAGGAGTTGTCCTGTCACTTAGATACCAGGCTGAGGGGAACAGGAGCTGTACTGTCACTTAGGTACCAGGCTGAGGGGAACAGGAGCTGTCCTGTCACTTAGATACCAGGCTGAGGGGAACAGGAGCTGTCCTGTCACTTAGATACCAGGCTGAGGGGAACAGGAGCTGTACTGTCACTTAGGTACCAGGCTGAGGGGAACAGGAGCTGTCCTGTCACTTAGGTACCAGGCTGAGGGGAACAGGAGCTGTCCTGTCACTTAGGTACCAGGCTGAGGGGAACAGGAGCTGTCCTGTAACTTAAAGGGGCGAATTTCCATAAAGCCACTTGAGAAGTTGGAGGACCAGAACCGCTTGCAGCAATGGCAAACAAAGCCAACTGCATAGCCCCAAGGTTCACAGATGACTCCCTGCATGTCCTCCTCCAGGTGGCTAAGGCATCAGACAGAAGGAAGAGGCCTTCCCAGATCACCAAGAAGGCCTGGATGGAGGTTGTGAAGGAGGTCAGCAGCTGGGGTGTAGTCAGGAGCACATTGATACAATGCCGCACGTGAGTTAACGACCTTCTCCGCTCTGCCAGGGTAAGGGGCATGTCTCAGTCCTCGTTGCATTGTACTCGTGTGGGTGGGTAACTAGGTGTTGATGCTGCAAAGTGGAAGCCATCCATCTGGAGTGAATGGCTGCAGCCCTGTTATGGGCCAAATGCTGGGCACATCTGAGCCACACAA
Organism: Heterodontus francisci; assembly: GCF_036365525.1. Taxonomy (NCBI): domain Eukaryota; kingdom Metazoa; phylum Chordata; class Chondrichthyes; order Heterodontiformes; family Heterodontidae; genus Heterodontus; species Heterodontus francisci. The sequence continues at coordinate 71,070,261 of NC_090385.1, forward strand.
TGGACCAGAAGTCTGCCAACCATGCACATGAATGGCAATGGTCCCAGAGGCGGCATGCAGCACAAAGGATGAGAAGGTGCTCCTTCAAGCCAAGTAACTGAAATGATTGTCATGTATCTGCACTGGAGAAGAGGGCCCAGAATGCCCGTGAGAGGGCACGGACTGGTGGCAGTGTGCCAAATCTAGCATTTCTCACCAATATGGAGGAGGAGGCATTGCTGGGGAGGACAGAGTCCATTCAGTTGCTGATGGTGAGGCCGAAGCACCTGACCAGGAGGGTGATTCCCCAGAGTGTGGGCATGGGGGGGAGGGGGGAAGGGAGAGTGTGGAGTGGGGTGGGGTGGCTCAAGCAATGAAGGTTGTTCACAGATTCCAACTCAGAGACATGTGGCCAGACTGCAGTCTATGGCATGTCCTTCAGTCCAGAATCGCGCTCATACCTGATCATTGTGTTTTCCACTGCAGGTGAAACACAGCAGCGGCAAGGTGACGTCTCTGAGGCACATCCATCCACCACTGAGGAGAAGGGGACCTCAGAGAGTGCAATGATACATACTTTCCGCACACCAGCTCAGATACAGTCACTTCGGTTGGGCTGGTTGCGTCTTCAGATTTGTGGTCACAACCTGGTGCCAGCACCGCACAGGTATCGGACCAGCTGCCAGAGGCAATATTGACCAATGCCTCTGACACTCGGAGGACTGTGGGAGGCCAGGCCAGTGCAGAACCCCATGCTGATCATGAGCCTCTGAGGACATCCATTCGGCGGGAGATGCTGCAGGTTCAGCGTGAGGTGCATGGAGATCTGGCAGAGTTAGCAGAGACGTGCTCTGGCTCTGACTTTGGAGATGTCCCTCCAGGCCATGAGTACCACATAGACCCTGTCATCTGCGCAACTGGCTTCCTCCGTTAACAGATTGGCAGCTGCAGTGGAATGCCCGATCCTGCAGGACCTGCAAACCCTCACCAAGAAAGTGAGCTCTATGGAGCAGTGCCTCAGCGAGCTGTTGATGAGGCTCCTGTGACATTCAACAGCTGCTCATCCCTCTGAGGTCAGCAGGGAGGCCCAATTGAGCTTTGTGAGGGCATAGGAACAACAGCAGTATGCATCAGGGGGCTCCTCTCAGGGCGCTCCTGATGTGTACAGCACCTCCTTGTCCCCTCTGCCAGTGACATTCGCACCTCCGAATCCAAGGGTGATGGAAGGTGGTCTTGAGACTGCACAGGGTCTCATCAACATGCCGAAGCCCTCACAGCCTCGGGCAGGCAGAGGACGCCCACCAAAGTCATCCCAAGCCACGGGGCATCCTGAGCAGCCGCCTGCCTCTGCCGTGGTTGACAGCGAGGGGTTATCAACACACGTGAGCATTCACAAACGTTTCAAGAGATCACAGTAACTGCACTTATGGGTCACTGGTGCGATTTGTAAATATTTATTTGCTGTTATACCTCACGAAAAATTGTTAAATTTTTCACTTGGCATTTTCATCTGTCAATGTCAATGTTTTAGGCGATCTTGTTCTGCATGAGATGGAGACTTGGGGAGGTGGCACATTCAGGCCTTGTGCTGTTTGAGGGAAAGGTGGACCATTGCAGCTGAGATTAACACCTGCAGGTGAGTGCTTTAGCGCTTCAGCTGATGTTAATGCCTCATTTCAGAATGACCTGTCAGTCGCTGTGTGATGAGCCTCCGTTCAGGAGAAACTCCAGAGCATTAGAACCTCCCAGGCCTCCCTTGTGTTCAACTTCCGCAAACCTCCAGCTCCCTCCCCCCACCGTTCAGGTGTCTACGCCCCCTCCTCTTCATCCTCAGCCGTTTCACCATCCTCGTCTAAGGATGTCTCGCGCTGAACAATGTCCTCATCCTCCAGGGCCTCCCCCCACTGCAACACCAGGTTATGTAAGGCGCAGCAGATGACAACAATGTGAGATACCCTTGCTTGCAAGTACTGTAGGGCATCACCTGAGTGATCAAGACACTTAAATCTCATTTTCAGAAGACGTATGGTCTGCTCAATGGTGACTGTAGTGGTCGCTTGGCTTGCATTGTACCGTTTCTCTGCTTCATTCTGTGGGTTCCTCACTGGTGTCATCAGCTATGTCTTCAGCAGGTAACGTCCGTTGCCAAGTATCCATCCTTGCAGGCACTCGAGAGTCTGAATAGTGCTGGCACCTGGGAGCTCTGGAGAATGACTGCATCATGACTGCTTCCAGGATAACAAGCACATACCTGCAATATACCCTTACGGTGGTCACAGACAATTTGCACATTCATTAAGTGGAATCCCTTTCAATTAATGAAGGCCCTGACTAACCTGTAGGTGCTCTAATCGACACATGTGTGCAGTCAATTACACCTTGGACCATGGGGAACCCAGAGATGGTGCTGAATCCTCTGGCTGTCTCGGCCTGACTGGTGGCGTCCATCTGAATCTTGATGAACTGGTTAGCTCGCCTGAATATGGCATCAGTTACCACCTTAATGCAGTGATGTGCTGATGACTGCGAGACTCCGTACATGTCTCCTGATGAAGCCTGGAAGGAGCCTGATGTGTGGAAGTTCAGAGCGACTGTTAGCTTCAGTGCAACCGGCATTGGATGGCCACCCACGCAGTTGGAAGCAACCTCTGCTGCCAGCATCTCACACATGGATGTGACAGTCTCCCGGGACAGGCACAGTCTTCTTCGGCACTGGCGCTCTGATATTTGCAGAAAGCTTAATCGCGGGCAGTAGACCCTGCCTACTGGGTCGGCTTGTCTCCTCACAGGTGGTTGCTACCGGCACACTCTGTGATCTTCTGCCCCTCCCCCATTACCAGGCTGCACTTGGCCAGCAGGTTGCTGATTTCTTTGGCCAGCTGTCCTCCTGTCCCTCCTCGTGGTGTTCTCTTCCTCAGTAGACGAGCCACCTCCAGAGTGGACAATGCCCATGGCTGCAGTGTCCCAGAGATGTAATGAGGACAGCTATTTGCAGCCTGCTGCAAGGACAGACACTCACAACCCCCCTCCCCTACACAGAATAAATCAGTGATGCTGTGGCCCTGCCAGGAGTTTCAATCACTCAGGTGAACCCTGATGAACCTGCAAAAAGAGCCCCAACCTTCAAAATAGTGCACAAATCTATCAGAGAGCAATGAAAACAGCAGTACCTCCAACTCCTTCACAGATATACTGCTGGCCACTCTTTTAAAGCTGCCGGGTTCCTGACTCCACTTTTGACTTGCCAGATGTAAAATGTGACAGCCGATGTAAAATGGCTGTCAATTGGATTGTCTACTATCTCAATTGGCCCTTAATTGCTGCAAAGTGGACGGTGAACAGCGCCTCAATTTCGCCTGCCATCCGACATACATAAAATGGGAATTGGGAGACATGACATCGGGGACCGAACGTCATTGCCTGCAATTTTTCGCCTTGGCTGCCTCGAAGGATGCCCGTTTTGAGCAAGTAAAATTCCGGCCCACATATTTTATTTTACAACATGTTAGTATTGATGAAGGTGGATAAAATTTTCAATCCTTATTCTTTGTTCATGCAACAAAGTAAAAGAGAAAATTGATGTTCCTGTAAACTTGTTCCATTTTTATTGATATGTCAAAACCCAAGTATCTTGCTTTTATATTTAAAGGGTATAATCAAGTTATTTGGGTGAAGATATTAATTAATCCTGCAATTTGGACAAAATTTGCAGAAGTATTTATTTTAATATAAAAAGACTTTCTTTATCAACCCGTACTTCAAAAGTCCCATCTTCACAAAATTTGGAGAGTAGAAGCAAATCCATCCATAATAAAACTTTAGGAATTAATATAGTAAGGGTAAAAGAATGGTCACTGCATTATATATACTATAAAATACCTTATAATTGTCAGTAGCACTCTGTGACAGAAGGCTGTGGGTACAATCCCCATTCCAAAACGTCAGCGTATGATCTCAGGGCTGATGCTGCAGTGCAATTCTGAGTGGCATTACAGAGATGTAATCGGATGACTCTTTAAAATTAACAGTCCCATTTGCCTCCCCAGTGGAAGTGAAAGATCCCATGGTACTATTCAAAGCAGAGGAAGGAGTTTCCCACAGAGTCCTGGCTCAAATTCCACCCTCAAGCAACAACACCAAAAACAGATGATCTGGGCATTGCTGTTTCTGGTACAAATTGGCTGCTGCGTTTCCTTGCATTCCAACAGCGATTACTTTATTGGCTGTGAAGTACTTTGCCATGTCCTGCAGTCATGAAAGTGCTATATAGATGCAAGTTCTTTCTTTTCTTTTTCAATCAGGAGGTAATGACTCTTCAGGAAAGGAAATACTAATTCAAATGCACTTGATAAATCTTTGTTACCTTGCTTTAAGCAAAATAGTCTCTAATTTGAACAGAGAACAAGCTGAAAAACGGGAAAGGTAACCAAGGAAGGTGGAAGCGTAGATAAGATGAAAGACCCAGGAAAAGATCTGAGTCATGTTGCAAGTGCTTCTATATTTTTAAGTTGTTTTTTTTTGTGGACTTATGCATTTTAGAGCTGGAATTGGTTTATTTTGGGAAAACTGAAAAGTCTTCATGGATGGGTTTTTATCTGGGTCACTGAGAGGTCTGGCTTTGAAAACAAATAGTTACTGGAAGACACCAGTTTTCAAATAATTACCCAGCAGGGGTTGTTTTTGGCTTGGGGAAGATGTTTACAGAGAAGTAACAGGTTAAGATCTATAGAGGTCAGGAGGCTTGTCTCTTGTGACATTTTTTATGGTTTCGCTTTGGACAGTGAGTTACGATATGGACAATGGTTTGAAAAGACAGTTGGAGAAAATTTGCTAAGCAGAACAAAGCCTCCAACTCAGTCTGTTCCAGCAGTTTGGAAAAAGCCTGCCAGTTTTCCATCGAGGAGCTGAAATGTAAGTGTAAGAAGCAGACTAAAACTGTTGCCACATTTCTGCTGTAAGACCTGTCTGAAACCTCTGTTGCTGCCTTTCTCCTGGAACACCTACCCAAACTGATCGTCAATATTGCCTGAAAAGAACAGTTCTAGGAAGATCCGAGTGACAGCCATCTGTATGCATTTGGGATGCCAAAACAAAAGGACATCTTTCCATATCTTCTCTTTCTTCTTCAAGAATTAGTAAGTATTTAACTCGTGTTTTTTTGTTGTCTTTTGTTTGTAATAGAGCTCTAAAATGCATATCCCTTTATTTTTCCAGTTAACCGGTGTATGCATGTGTGTGTGTGAGTGTATGCATGAGGGACTAAAGTAAAAAGGAAACTGAAATATTTCAATCTGTGTGTTTATGCTTTACTTCATTATGGGTTAAGGCTTGTTTCATAATAAACTGATAATTTTTTTGTTTATTAAAGAAACCTGGTTGGTGTGTTTTATTCTGGGAAAAATAGAGTATATGATTGACCGTATCGGTAAGTGGGAAAATTTAAATATATGTTGTGACATGTGGAGAAGTGGAACTAGAATGCACAGTGCACTCCTCCCGCCTTGGTCATAACAGTCAAAACATGTCAGCAGTATGTGCATACATTACACAAAGTTTTCTGTTGATTTTCAACTCATCACACACCTCACAAGAAACTAGAACTGAGAAGAAATGTCATTTTGCTATTAGCAAGGGCAATCAATAGTAGTTACTTGCAAATTATTTTTCAATCATAAAATCATTATATGTTATACAACTTTAAAGTTCATTTAGCTGGTGCTCAGAAATAGCAATTTACCTAAACTGAAGAGAAATGTCATTTTCCTGATAGTCAGACCAATCAATAGTGGCTACTGGCAATTTATTTTTCAATCATAAAATCTTTAAATGTTGTACAAAATTAAAGTACAGATTCTCAGTGCTCTAAAACAATAATCTATCATTGTCATCACAACATATAACAAATGTTTCCTTGATTTTTATAAAGTTATGTTTGATAAATGGGACAAATGTCAGCTTTCACACAGAGGCTTTCTGTGACATTTCCTGTTTAATCACTTCAGTCATACTTCATATTGTGGTCACTTTGTTTTCTAGCAAAACAGTGACAATAGTCAGAGAAGTACATCAACAAGGCTTCAATCCATTATAATGTTATGTCTGCAACAAAACAATCAAGACAAAAAAATAATTTTCAAAAGACACTTTGCAATAGCTGTTACTGAGGTTTTGCAGAGATTTTGCTTGTTACTCATTTAAACAGACTAGTAAATGCTTGCTTAAAAATTATTAAAATAAATGTATTTGAAAAAAATGGCCAATTTTATGAAGTTTGCATGTGTTCAGCCTAAACACGGAACAATAGGTTTTGCTTTTCCATGTATTAGGGTAAAATTTCTGCTTTGTGTGCAATTGTCAAAATGGGTGCAAAGTCTACCCCAAATAGCATTAGTTTTGATGAGAATTTTTTTTTGAATTTCCTCTCAAGTTCTTTGCACATCACCAAAGGTAAAACTTGCTATGAACCAACACAACTAGGCAGCATCTTAAAAGTTTTTTTTTTAAATGCTTTAAAATATTCCTTGATATATATAAGACCTGAAATTGTGTTTATCACAGTAAGTAAACATTTCATCAGTATCAATGTTACCTGTGAGTAATCTAATTTTAAATTGCTGAAAATGACTTTTAAAAAATATACTGAACCATTTCCTAGTTACATTGAGATACAGCAGTCAGCTCTTCAGTAAATTAAAAAAGAAGCAAAAGTTTATAAAATATTCCTGTTAGTGTCCTTTGAAGGCCTGCAAATGCGCACAATTTGCGAAAGCTCCCAATGATGATTAATTCACTCTGGCTCCGTGGCCAGTTGTGTGGACAGGACCAGCTTCTAGCAAAATATTTTTAAAACTTGTGCAAGATCGCAGAAACGTGAATTGTGCTGAACATCATTTGTACTTAAAATTCTGCAATCTTTTGCACTGGAAGCACCAATTTTGGATCAGTTGCACCCGAAAAAGCAACACAACTGAGCGGAAACTCTAGGCTAATGTGTACAATTGATCTTCGCGGATATTCCTAACTGTGAAGGCTTGACAATCTCCCAGTTGGTAACTCTCACAGCAAGGGGAGCAAGGACTTTAATGAGTGCTGCAGCCATGTCGGGAGCTGCAGCAGCCATTTAAAGGATGTGACCCTCTAAAGGTAAATGGCCACACATTGAGTGAATACATTTTTGAGGTCCAAAAATATGGGGAAAAAGTGTCAGGATCGTGTTATCAGATGGCAATAAAAAATTGTCTTCAAAAAGTCACTAAAGGGCAAAACGTTGTTCAACTGTGCAAAGTCAGTGAAAGATCTGAAAAATGCGGAGATAGGAAACGTAGTCTATTGACAAGTGATGGAGTAGCAGAGACCCAAGCTTTTTTTTGATTCATAACAGATTGTAAGTGTTGGTCCATGAGTTACCTATGAGGAGGTTTCACCAGACAACATACCCGCAGGACAACAATCAATGTCAAGTGTAGTAACATGTGGAAGAACAAACTGGCCTAAGAAAGCTTTTAAGGTACTATTATGATCGACCGCTCCAGTCAAAGCCCCCAATCAAAATATATGATTCTGATTGTGGTGGGAGAAACGCACTGATAATTCAATCCCATCACTCCACAGATCCCCTAACATATCATTTAAAACTTTCTAAATTAAAGAAAGACCCAGCCAAATTGTACCATCTATTAACCCCTGAATGAGGCTAACCAAACCAGGTGTCCTTAAATCAACAAATTAACTCTTTAATTAGAAGAACTAAATTCTTAAACACTATGAAGATATAAACAGCATTTAAAATAGAAAAAATTTGAAAACTTTCAGTCAAATGATGCTTGGAGTCCTCGCAGAATGTTGCTTGAATCCTCACAGAATGTTGCTTGAAATCCTCACAGTCATCTGATGTGAGGAAAAAAGGTTCTTCCACAGTAGAACAGTCCGTAATCTAACTTCAGCAGTAGGTGATGCTTTCCTTCTCCAGCAAATTTCAACAATTAATGACTTGCAAACACTTTCAAGAGAATCAAGCTGACTTTAGAGTTTTTGAGGGATAAAAGATTGTCACAGTCTATCTTCCCTTTCTTTAATTTAAATTACCAGAGATCTCTGTTTTGGCTTGTCTTTTTTTTTAGAATTTTGAGAGATAATATTTAAACAGACTAAATTTCTCTTCCTTCAGTTTTAACATTTGAGAGCTCTTTTTTCAGGTGCTGTCACCACAGCTGTCTGTGTCCTCTGTGTCTGTGTTCTGTTAGAACAAACTGTCTTCAACTAAAAAGCCAGTTCAAAATTGAATTATAATAAATGTATCTCTTAATACTCACTCCCAGTGGCTGTATCTATGGTAATGAGAATGCACCCTTTGAATGGCAGTCTCCCAATGGCTGTTTCTAAGGCAATGAAAATGCACCTTCCTATAACTCCTGAGGCTTTTTGGTTCTTAAAGCAATACTGATCCTTTGCAAGCCTTAAAGGCAAACTGCATATTCCTGGAAAAAAAAAACTACAGAACCATGACACCACAGCCCCTCGCGGAATGAAACGCCATTCCTGAAATGTGTTTCATTACAATTGGTTAAAAAAAATACAAATTAAAAAAAGCCAACATTTTTTTTCGAAGTTACAAATATACTGTATTCATAAATTACAGCATTCTCATCACCATCCACATAGTTAAATCTGCGACAAAGCGTCGGCGATAACATTATTTTTCCCCGAAATGTGTACAACCCTCAGATGATAAGGCTGTAACAACAGACTCCATGTAAAGATTCTAGTATTTCTGTTCTTAAACTTTTCCACAAATGTTAATGGGTTATGGTCAGTGTATATTAATATCTCCTTATAATCCTGACGGACATCCACCTCAAAATGTTGGAGAGCTAGTAAGAGTCCCAATGCTTCTTTTTCCACAGTGGAACATTTTTTCTGATGACAATTTAGTTTTCTAGAAAAATACCTTACTGGCTTCTTTATGCCAGATTCGTCATTTTGCAGTAGGACTGCACCAACCCCCAAGTCGCTAGTATCAATCGCTAATTTAAAGGGTTTAGTGAAATTTGGAGCAGCCAACACTGTGGTTCATTAATTCGGATTGCCTTTAGCTTTTCAAAAGCTGCCTGGCATTCATCTGACCTAACACTTTGTTTTTCCTTTTTTGTAGCAAGTCGGTTAATGAAGCAGCCACGGTACTAAAGTTTCGTACAAATGTCCGATAAATTCCGCACATCCCTAAGAATCTCATTATTTCCCGTTTAGATTTAGGGATTAGGGAACTCCATTAAGGCTTGCACCTTTGCTGTTTTTGGTAATACCTGACCTTGCCCCACTATGTGTCCAAGGTAAGTTACTCTTGCTTTTCCAAATTCACTTTTTCCTAAATGCTCCACTAAGTCTGCAGCTCGTAACTTTTTAAACAAAATTTTTAATTGGTTTAAGTGTTCTTGCCAAATGTTATTATATATTAGTACATCATCGAGATATACTACACAGTTGGGAACACTGGCTACCACCTGATTCATTAATCTTTGAAAAGTTGCTGGGGCATTTTTTAGCCTGAATGGCATCATCCGGCACTGATAAAGACCGTCAGGCGTTACAAAAGCTGATATCCCTTTGGCTCGAGGAGTCAAAGGAACTTGCCAGTATCCCTTTAACAAGTCAATCTTGGTAAGAAACTTAGCGCCGCCTACTCTGTCGATGCAGTCTTTTAAACGTGGAATTGGGTAGGAGTCTGCCTTTGTTACAGCATTAACTTACATATAATCTATACAAAATCGGGTTGTCCTGTTAGGGTTAGGTACTAGAACTACTGGCGAACTCCAGCTACTCTGACTAGGTTCAATCAAATTGTTTTCCAGCATGTACCGGATCTCTGCTTTCACTTGGGCCTGTTTGTCTGGAATCAAGCGGTAAGGATGTTGTTTTAAAGGAACAGTGCCCCCTATATCCACACCATGTGTGGCTTAGGTTGTACACCACGGCTTATCCCTACAAACTCTTTTAAATGTTGTGGAAAGCCTGGTTAGGTCTTCTCGCTGTTTTGCCTGTAAGTATAAAAGCATATTGTCTAATTTTCCTAACCATTCTGTGTTCGTTAATCTGACAGTTGGAGGTTCAATCTGAGAATTTCCTCAGCCTAATTCTGCCTCATGCTCACTATCCTTTTCCTTCTCAACAGTCCCGATTACCTGACATACCTGTACTGGCTTATCCTCCTCCCTGCAGTAATATTGTTTGAGCATATTAATGTGACACAACCGATTCTTCTTCCATTGATCAGGGGTGACAATCAAGTAATCTACCTTACCTACTCTTTTGATCACTATATATAGGCCACTGAACCGTGCTTTTAATAGCTCTCCCTGTAATGGTAACAACACTAATACTTCATCCCCTGGTTGAAAATCGTGGGCTTTTGCATTCTTGTTTGCCCATCTTTTCATATTGGCTTGGGTTGCTTTAAGGTGTTCCTGAACAACACCACAAGCTTTTGTGAGCCTTTCCCGAAACACAGATACATAGTCTAGTAGCGAGGAGTCATTCTTTTGTTCCAAAAATCTATCCTTTATAAGTTTTAGAGGACCTCTTACTTCATGTGCATAAACCAATTCAAAAGGACTGAAGTCTGTAGACTCATTCAGTGAGTCTCTGGTGGCAAATAAAAGAAAGTCTACTCCTTTATCCCAGTCATGTGGATATTTGTGACAGTTTGTTCTAATCATCGTTTTGAGAGTCTGGTGAAATCTCTCTAAAGCTCCCTGTGACTGCGGGTGATATGCTGAAGATTTCAACTGTCTAATCCCCAAATTGCCCATAACTTCTTGAAATATCCTAGATATGAAATTAGAACCTTGATCTGATTGAACTTCAAGTGGTAACCCATATCTCGTAAAGAATTGTGATAACTTCTCTACACTACTCTAGCAGTAACTGTCCTCAAAGGAATGGCCTCAGGAAATCGAGTAGCCATATCCATGATAGTATGTATTGATGCCCCACTTTTGTTTTTGGCAAGGGTCCTACACAGTCTACCAATACCCGACTAAATGGTTCCTCAATCACTGGTATAAGAATTAGCGGTGCTGGTTTTATGGTAGATTGTGGTTTTCCCACCATTTGACAGGTATGGCATGTCCTACAAAATTGTCTCACATCCTTTGTAAGACCTGGCCAGTAATAATGTTGGCTTATGTCTGATTTGGTCTTCCGAATTCCCCTATATCCTGAAAAGGGACGTCATGTGCTAACCTTAATAATCCTTGGCGATATTTAGGTGGTACCGCTATGTGCTCGACAACTGTCCAATCTTCATTGGCAGGTCTATGAGGCAGTCTACATTTCCTCCTCTAAACCCCGTTTGCCATATAATAGCCTTCCAGAGCTCCTTTTACCTCAGCTTCTGACAGAGTGTCTGTGCGATTTAATGGATCTCTGGATCAGCTTGCTGTGCTGCAATGATAGACGATCTGTTAAACATCTCATTTGGATTATATAAATCCCCAAATAAGGTTTCAGATGCCTGATTATCTATTTGTGGTGCCCCTTTTACCTCCGTAAATGGATCCTGTTTAGCCATTGCTCGGGTAACTTCACACGCAGGAAGTATTCCCGGAACTTGTTCCTGTAATTGCTCTGTTTCCTTAATTTCACTTGGTTCCTCTGTAACTATAGGAGAAACTGTTACTTTTGATCCAGCCAAATTGTTTCCTAGGAGTAGATCAATTCACTTTACTGATAAACTGTGGACAACACCTACAGTTACTATCCCAGATATTAAGTCACTCTCCAGGCATACTTTATACAAAGGTATGGGTATATACTCCCTACCAGTTTCATTTACTAAAACTTCAGCGTTTAAGGCACTCTCTGGTAGAAACCTGATATCTTTCCCCAGCAAGAGTGTTTGGGTTTCTCCTGTATCCCTGAGTATAATGATAGGTTTTCCTGCCTCACTTACGGGATACGGAGTTACTCTCCGCTTTCACAAAAAAATCATTATAACTCTCAGGTATTTTATTCTTAACCTCTATACTCCTCTTAGTTTTAGTATCTGGTTTCACATTCACAGCTATCGTTAAAGTTATAGCCTGGTCTGCTATACTCTCAGTCAGAGTCTTTTTCTCTGCACTAACTTTGCGTACTCCAACAAGTCCTATGGGTTTACCTCACAATTTCCAGCACTCTGAACGAAGATGACCCATTTTGTTGCAATGATAACACTTTGGCTTGCGAACCTTACTTCTATCTTCAGCACCTTCCTTTCTGACCTAAGGAGGTGATCCTGGGGCATTCCCAGCTGTTCCTTCTTGTCCCTGGCTACTTGCCTTCCTTTCACTCCCCCACTTTCTATCCTTCTCGGGTTTATGGGGGTGACGGACAAAATAAGTTGGCTTATTCACAAGCTCAAAATCATCAGCAATCTCTGCTGCGTGCCTAGCTTTCAAAACTTCCAGGTTATCGATATGAGTTCTCAGTACTGAAGGAATGGAGTTTTTAAACTCTTCTAAGAGAATCAATTCTCGAAGGTTCTCATACGTGGTTTCTATCTTTAATGCCCGTATCCAACGGTCAAAATTCATTTGCTTCACCCTCTCAAATTCTAAATATGTCTGCCCAGTCAATCTCCATAAGTTCCTAAACTTCTGGCAGTAAGCTTCAGGGACTAACTCATACACAGAAAGAATAGCCTTTTTTGCCATGTCATAATCTGCAGAAGCCTCTTCAGAAAGCATGGCATAAGCTTCATGAGCTCTACCTACTAGCCTGCCCTGCATGAGCAATGTCCAGCTTTCTTTCGGCCATTTCATCTGTTTAGCTATTTTATCAAAAGATATGAAAAATGCCTCTACCTCCCTTTCCTCAAACTTAGGAAGAGCCTGTATAAATTTAAACAACCTCTTGCTGGGTCCTGATCTAAATTCAGATTTTTCCTGACCCAAATTTTCCCTGGATTTAAGACTACCCCTTTGTCTTAGTTCCATCTCTTATAACTTAAATTCCCTCTCTTCTCTTTCACTCTCTCTCTGAAGTTCAAGTTTTCTTATTTCTGACTGAATCCTGGCCAATACCACTGCATCAGTCTTGGACCTACTACCTTCTTGTTCCTCGTATTGCCCTTCATCTGTATTATCATCATCATCATCTTCGACTAATTCCAGATGTTCGGCTATTATGTCAATTATCTCGGCCTTTTTGGCACCTGATTTCAATTCCAACCCCAATTTCGCTGCCAATTCTTTTAATTTGTTCTTAGTTAAAATTATCAAGTCACTCAGGGAAACATTCTGCTTTCCCAAAAACTCTGCTACAACCACTAATGCCATAACAATGGTATAGACTGTACCTTATTGTACAAGAGACCTGGTTCTTTTAATTTCTTTGTAATTGGTAATTGATTTAGATCCCAACAATCAAGTTTCCAACTGATAACATCCCAGACTCGAGAGCAATTAATATGATACCAAACGCAAGACCCCAATTTAAATATGTTATCCTCAAGATGAGTAATTACTATTTTTCCAAATGTGAGCCTTCACAATTAGCCACTGAATTAAATATGATTCAATTGCAAGCGAGTCCTCAATTAAGATATGATTCAAATCCAGAAACCCAATTAATATGTGATTCAAATCTTGAGCGGGCCCCCCCCCCAATAAATATGTTACAACCCACTGCTTCAGTCAAAGCCCACAAACAAAATATACGATTCTGATTGTGGTGGGAGATACGCACTGATAATTCAATCCCGTTGCTCCACAGATCGCCGAACATATCATTTAAAACTTTCCAAATTCAAGAAAGACCCAGCCAAATTGTACCATCTGTTAACCCCTGAATGAGTCCAACTAAACCAGGTGTCTTCAAATCAACAAATTAACTCTTTAATTAGAAGAACTAAATTCTTAAAAACTATGAAGATATAAACAACATTTAAAAGAGAAAAAATTAGAGTCCTTGCAAATTTACAGTCCAATGTTGCTTGAGGTCCTCACAGAATGTTGTTTGAAGTCCTCACTGTCGTCCGATGTGGGGAAAAAATGTTCTTCCACAGTAGAAAAGTTCATAGTCTAACTTCAGCTGTAGGTGATTCTTTCCTTCTCCAGCAAATTTCAACAATTAACAACTTGCAAACACTTTCAATAGAATCAAGCTGACTTTAGAGTTCTTGAGGGATAAAAGATTGTCACAACTAACTTCCCTTCCTTCAATTTAAATTACTAGAGATCTCTGTTTTGGTTTTACTTTTTTTTTTGAATTTTGAGAGATAATATTTAAACAGACTAAATTTCTCTTCCTTCAGTTTAACTGGTTGAGAGCTCTTTTTTCAGGTACTGTCACCACAGCTGTCTGTGTCTTCTGTGTCTGTGTTCTGTTAGAACAAACTGTTATCAATTAAAAAGCCAGTTCAAAATTGAATTGTAACAAATGTATCGCTTAATACTCACTCCCAGTGGCTGTATCTATGGTAACGAGAATGCACCCTTTGAATCACAGTCTCCAAATGGCTGTTTCTAAGGCAATGAAAATGCACCTTCCTATAACTCCTGAGGCTCTCTGGTTCTTAAAGCAATACTGATCCTTTGCGAGCCTTAAAGGCAAACTGCATATTCCCGGGGAAAAAACAACAGAACCATGACAGGTACAAATACCCAGCAGTACCATATGCCAGGTAAAGCTTAGAAAAAGGAAAAAATCCACAAACAAAATTATCAGTACAAAATCCAACAAAAAAATCAGCATGTTTATGAGCTCATTTGTGCATGACTGAGGCACTGCTCAAGAATTTAAACTTTGTCACAATTAAAAAAAAAACTTAAAACATGGGCTAAATTTTTATTGTCACGAATGGGTGAGCAACTGGCAGAGCTTATCACCCATCTGTAATGATTTCAATGAATGAAATTCAGATGGGTGCTTTACAGGCTGGATGATCCACTCAGTCACATTAAACCCCCAATGGCCACCACCTCCACCCCCCTCCCACCCCTTTCCCTTGCTGGCAGTGAAGATGAAAATTTAGTGCATTGATTGCATCATTTTTGGAGAAATAACTGGTGAACACATTTTTGAAAGTTATATATGTGCTATTTGGATTCCTCTGTGTAATTTGCTTTCTTGTATTGTTCAAAAACACTATTTCTGAATGTTCACAAGTACAACATGTCACTTATTGGGGCATAATTGCATTTTCACAATGGGAACTAGCCGAGGCACCCTCCTTCATGAATGTGATGTTGCCAGGATCCTAAGACAAGAACAAAACAAATCAAGCTGAACACTGCAGAAATAATGAGAATTTTCCTTGGAGGGTAAGCAACCACAATCCCAAAGAAGCCAATCTACTTCTGAACTGATGTTGAAAGACTGGCTTGGAGAAGAAAAAGAAGAGACCGATGACCTGAGTGCAATCAGCAAAAAGTTATACTTATATAATTCATTTCATGTCCTCAGAACATCCCAAAATACTTCAGTGGAACCAATTACAGCAGCCGATTTGTACAAAACAATAATAAGTTCATTTTGCAGAGAGAGTGAAAGGAACAGTACCCTATAGAATATTTGAAATTGTAATTATCTTCATTCCCGGCTGAGGTGCATGTTTAACTGAATAAATGATACATGCAGTAAACTTAAATATGTCTCAGTATAATGGTAATGAGCTTTGTATACTTTCAATGGCAATATTTTTGTGGAAAAAGTCATGCAGGACAAGTTTGCTTGAGGAAAATACTAACAAACTTTTAAGTTATATTTCTCAAGTTTGAAAAGAATGACATGATTTTTGGGAGAACTGTTAATCAAGGAATATCCCACTGTGTGATATTTGGAAAGTAGGGGTGGAGGAAGGTGCTCTCGGTCAGAGGTGTTCTCACACCTCAGCAGAGAGGCCTTCAGACAGCTTTATGGTTGGGAACATTTGGGGGTAACATGGAGGAGTTGGTTTTATATCAATGTGGTAAAAATACTGACCAGCATATCCATCTGTTCTGCCCAATTATTTAACATTAAATAGGCAAACATGTCACTATGAATCTACAGCCACATATTCAATGGCATTCAAACATGAAGAAATCCTTTTCTCCCTGAACATTATATTCCAGTATTAATTTTCAGAAATATTTTTCTGTCTTTTCAGAAACCTTGGGCAGTTTGTGCACTTTCCTTGTAGCTATCTCTATCCTTCCTTGTGGTGTTGATATCACGTAATTGTCCTCAGGAATACTTGTCAAAGCATTTGACAAGAACAATAAACTGAGACTTTGAGAAAGATGACCACTGCAGTCGCTTTCTGGACCTATTAATAATAGCAGTGCATGATGTGACATTTGTTTGCATCTGTTACATGTAAAGGATCTCATTAGAGTGATAGATTTGAAAATTGAAAGTTGTGTTCTTTTTGCATGTCCTGATACTGATTGTAATTTGGGAGAACAGTTAATTTAACCCGAGTGCTGACTGTGACCTGTAACCCCCATGACTTGTTCTCAAAGGCTATCACAAACTTGTATTATCATTTCACCTTTCAGTTTGTTGGGAAAATACTATTGAGATTCTCAAAGAGTGCAATCACACATCCAATAGCTTCAGCTGATTGTAATTTATATCTTAATTATAGAAAATGTCATGGTAATGTCCTTCGGTATGTTTAAATGTTTAATGGAACAAATTATTTGCAGCATCTGTGTGAAAACAGGCTCTGTTGATTGAAATCAAGATATGTCACTAAACCTTCTTGGCTTGACTATGCCAGTCTCAGTGGAGAAACTGTCATCAAAACGGTAATTGTTTTTGACCACATACAGTTTGTGGAAATTAATGCTTTATTGAAAATGGCAGATTGAGCAGAATTTAGAATCCTTTGAGGCCTTTCATACCACAGTATCACTAAATATGACATGTAGTGCAGCAATTATGAAAATTAGTGCTTAACCTCCTAAGGTTGAGGGTACTTCTCATACCAAGTACCATGGCAGAATATCAAAAAATTATAATTATTTCAGGAAAGAAAAGTTGTTCTGCAATATATCCAAAGCTTTTTATCAAAGGCCATGATTTTCTATTTTGACAATGATTTTAATTCCACAATTTGTAGACTCATTGATCATTACTACCATTGGGTAGAACTGTGTTTTAGATTTATTTTTGCAGTGCTACATGAGTTTTGCAATCAGCTATTTTAGAAGGGATGAGGAAAGTAAAAAACATCTATCACACAATGACAAGTGCATCCATTTAGTTGTTACAAGGGTTTGGATCAATGGTATATACTAGACCACAAACTTAGTGGCATAATAAAGCATTGTGTTGCATGCATAATCTTTTGTGAGGGACAAAACTTGTCTTTATTTGCATCTTCTGATTTGCAGAAGCTATCTCAGAAAACTTTATAATGAGGGAGAAAAGGATGCTGTGGGCACTGAAATGGGGTAAACAAAAAGCTATAGAGGCACTTGGATGGGAACCAAAGCCACAATTTAAAAGATTTTGAAAGCAGAGAGGGAGGTAGCAAGAGAGAGTGGATTTGGTCAGGAATTCCAGAGGGCAGGAGGATACTGGTTGAATGAGCAAGGTGAAGAGGAGGAAGCAAGAGGTAACGAGGAGTCTAATATTAGGGAAGCAGAGGATACACGGGGGACATATGTTGAAAGACTAAGCTAGGATGAGAGAAAGCTTTGGAGAGACCTGAAAACAAGGACAAGGATTTTGAAATTGACAAGCTGGAACACAGGAAGCTAGTGAAGCTTGAGGGGATGGAATGATGAGAGTGTGAGGCTTAGTGTGCATCATTATGTAGACTGTTGCATAGGTTTAAACTTGTTGAGGGAGAGGTTTGATGTTTGGAGGTCAGATAATAGGGCATTGGAGAAGTCAAACCTTGAGACAATGAAGGAAATATTCAGTAGAAAATCTTTTTTTTTCCCCTAGTGGAACAATAGTTCTTAAAAACGTTTATTTTTTAGAAGTATATATGTCTTTGATTATGTTAGCAATATATGAAATGCCAGTGAATTTGGCTCCAGGTTATCTTCAGTGTGGGCTGCCTTTCCTCCATGATAACCATGACTTAAACAGATATAAAAACAATTGCGTGCCGAACTCTACCTTGTAGAGGCTCAGCGCCAACTCTCAGACACTTCTTCCTGCTTCCCACTGGACCATAACCCCACTACCGAACATCAAGCGACTGTCCACAGGACTGTCACTGACCTCATCTCTTCTGGAAATCTTCCCTCTACAGCTTCCAACCTCATAGTTCCGCAACCCCGGACAGCCCACTTCTACCTCCTTCCCGAAATCCACAAATAGGACTGTCCCGGCAGACCTGTTTTAGCCTGGTCCTGCCCCACTGAACTTATTTCTTCCTATCTTGACTCTATCTTTGCTCCGCTGGTCCAGTCTCTTCCCACCTACATCCGTGAGACTTCTGATGCCCGACATCATTTTGACAATTTCCAGATTCCTGGCCCCAACCGCCTCCTCTTCACTATGGACATCAAATCTCTCTGCACCTCCATCCCCCATCAGGACGGTTTGAGGGCTCTCTGCTTCTTCCTTGAGCAGAGGCCCAACCAGTCCCCATCCACCACTACCCTCCTCCGCCTGGCTGAACTTGTTCTCACATTGAACAACTTCTCCTTCAACTCCACTCACTTCCTTCAAGTAAAAGGTGTTGCTATGGGTACCCGCATGAGCCCTAGTTATGCCTGTCTTTTTGTGGGATATGTCAAACATTCCTTGTTCCAGTCCCATTAACACCCTATCTGTACTAATGCTTTGTCTTTCAGCAGCCCATTAACATATTGTTTGCCTTTGCTCCTTGACCTTCTGGTTAGTTATTCTGTGACCTTGTCCTAGCAACACCTCTTTTGTTATCTCTTGCCCCACACCCACTTTACTTGCTTAAAATCTTTTACATTTCTAATATCTGCTAGTTCTGAAGCAGGGTCACTGACCTGAAATGTTAACTCTGCTTCTGTCTCCACAGATGCTGCCAGACCCACTGAGTATTTCCAGCATTTCTTGTTTTTATTTCAGATTTCCAGCATCTGCAGTATTTTGCTTTTATATAAAAACAGTGGAGCTGATTAATGCAGCACAGATCCATACAAAATACAATGGGTAGGGTTTCTGTTTTGGGTGCAATCAGCAATTCCGGCACAAATTGTCCCCAAAATTGTGCCTGTTTTGTAAAGTGTTTTTTCCACCAGCAGCAGCCTGCCACCACCACCACCCCACCCTCCCCACAGCCCCCAACCCTCCACCTGGAGTTTTCACTGAAATTCTCATTTGAACATCACTCTGCTATTCCCGAGAGCAAACAGGCAGTGCTTAAAACAAAATTAGTTTTAAAAATTGCTATAAAATTTATTCCTTGATATATGGTAACTAAGTAAAGTTTGATTAATACAACTGAAAATGGGTTTATCACAAAAAAATAAGCATTTTAAATTAAAGTATCAGTACAGTCAATGTGAGTAACCTGATTTTGTTACTGAAAATGAGTCATAGAGTCAAAGAGACATTTATAGCGTAGAAAGAGGCCATTCAGCCCATCAAATCCATGCTGTCTCTCAGCAGAGCAATCCAGTCAGTCCTACTTCCCCGCTTGATCGCCTTAGCCCAGCAATTTTATTTCTTGCAAGTTCCCATCCAATTTCCTTTTGAAATCATTGTCTCCCTTCCACCACCCTCGTGGGCAGT
This sequence comes from Heterodontus francisci, assembly GCF_036365525.1. NCBI lineage: Eukaryota > Metazoa > Chordata > Chondrichthyes > Heterodontiformes > Heterodontidae > Heterodontus > Heterodontus francisci. Next base: position 71,089,932 of record NC_090385.1, read on the forward strand.
GAGATCCAGGTTACCACTCGCGACATAAAAACAGTTCTTCCTCACATGCCCCCTGCATTACTTGCCCAAAACCATCAATCTGTGTCTCCTAGCCCTTGCACTATCAGTTAATGAGAACAGTTTTACCTTGTCTAACTTACCTAAGACTGTCATAATCTTATGGAACTCTATCAAATCTCCCCTCAATCTCCTTTGCTTTAAGCAGAACAACCCTAGCTTTTCTAACCTAACCTTGTAACTAAAATCCCCCAACTTTGGAACCATTTTGGTACATCTACTTTGCACCCTCTCAAGGACGCTAAATTGTGGTGACCAAAACAGATGCAGTACTCTAGTTGGAGCCTAAATAGAGCTTTATCAAGGTTCAGCATAACCTCCCTGCTTTTGTTCTTAATACCTCTATTTATGAAACCCAAGATCCCATATGTTTTATTAACCACGCTCTCAATCCGTGCTGCCACCTTCAAAGATCGATGCACATGCACTCCAGGTACCTCTGTTCCTGCACACTCTTTAGAACCATGCCATTAAGTCTATATTGCCTCACGCTATCCCTTCAGCCAAAATGCATCACCTCACACATACCTGTATGAAATTCCATCTGCCACTTGCCTGCCCCTTCTGCTCACCTATCTATGTGCTGTTGCAGGCAGTTCGTATCATCCTCACTGCCACTCCTCCAAGTTTGGTATCATCAGCAAATTTTGAAATTCTGCTCTGTATGCCAAGATCCAAGACATTTATATATCAAAGTGATTCCTGACAACGCTGTGGCCCGCTGATGTCATCAGACTGCACCAAGTTGTGTACATGCGCAAACGGGCTCCTGCTTTCTGACCGTGCGTGGTGTTCCGCCTTGCCAGGACTGGTTGGCGCATGCGCGGAAAACGTCATCATTTAATGCATATGTCATCGTGTAACACGCCTGGTCGGCCTTCACGCATGTGCTTTACGGGTACCTGAACGTCGCAGACTGTGACATTTTAGTGGAACAGGTGGCATTGGCGCCTGTGCCAGTACAGCGCCTTCTAGTGGTTGCGTTGTCAGCAAATGCAGCCTTTTATATAGCAAAACCATCAGTGATACTAGCACTGACCCTTGGGGAACACCACTGTCCACCATCCTCCAGTCTGAAAAACAACCATTTACCATGACTCGCTGTTTTCTGTCCTTAAGTCAATTTTCTTTCCAATTGGACACTGACCCTCCTATTGCATGAGTCTCAATTTTGTTAACCAGCCTTTTATATGGTACTTTCTTAAAATCCATATAGGCAACATCCACCGCATTCCCTTCATCAACCTTTTCTGCTGCTTCATCAAAAAAATTAAATTAGATTAGTCAAGCATGATCTGCCTTTTACAAAGCTGTGCTGCCTATTCTTAATTAACTCAAACCTCTCCAAGTGCCTGTTGATTTTTTTCCCCTGATTATTGTTTCTAAGACCTTACCCACCACTGATGTTAAATTAACAGTCTTGTGGTTGCTAAGACTGTCCTTACACTCTTTCTTGAATATGGATGTCACATTTGCCACTTTCCAATCCTCTGGCACTTCCCCATATCCAGGGAAAACTGGAAGATTATGGCTAGTCCTTCTGCTATCTCCACCCCCACTTCCTTTAGCAACCTGGGATGTAAGCCATCTGGACCAGATGATATATCTGCCCTCAGCATAGCCAGTCTTTCCAGTGCTTCCTCCCTCTCAATTTTTATCCTATCCATTGCCTCCACTCTCTTCACTTCAACCGATATTTTGTCAGATTCCTCTTCCTTAGTAAACACCAATACAAAGTACTCATTAACCACATTAGCCTGCCCTGTTCCTCAAAGCATATGTTACCCTCATTGTCCCTAATAGGTCCAACTCCACTTCTTGCTTTTCGCTGGGGCCCAGTATTCTTCTTAAACCTTGTTCGCTGTAGGAGACTTTTCTGTCTTGGGGTTCATGTGTTTTTGGTGGATTCAGAGGCTTGTGAGAAAGAGATGGGAGCAGACAGGAGAGAGATCTTCTCAGTTCAGGAGGAAGCAGACTTTCTCTGTTCAAACTGTTTGTACAATTCAGAAAAACCCCAGGTTGCGAAGCAGGTTAGTCACGTGACTAACTGGTCTGACCATGTCTTGGATTGTATCACCTTAGCAGTCTCTGGAATGTTCCTCTTGCACACAATACCTGATGATCAAGGTCCATTGTGGGTTGACTATGTCAGGGAATGGTCCTTCCGTCTGTTAATATGCAAATATATTTTCCAGCCACAGCTGATCTGTTTAACAAGTCCTTTCTTCACTCCAGTAACAGTTTAAAATCAATTTTCATGACAAAATTAATGTGCCACATTCTGGGCAGGTGGGGGCCTAGCATGACACCTCTACACCCAGCAGAATGTAATGCAATTTGCGAAAAGGAGCATTCCATTAAACGGATCGAGAGAAAATATAAGATACAGAAAAAAAACATGCATTTCTCTCATTCATTCATAAATCTTAAAACTTATTAAAACTGTCCCGCCCCCTTGTTGGCATCCCAGTAAATATGTGTTTCTTTGCGGAAGTTTGCCCATTTCCATGGTTGCCTCGGGTCTTTGAAATGTTTAATTAGCCATGAGTTGGAATTTTTTTCTGGAGAATCAGTAGGGGGCGGGTCTATCCTGAACTTTCAGTGCTTTGCTGAGCCATGCAAAGGCTTTTGACTTCAGGGGATGGGTGGTTCGCTTATTTTCTGACTGTGGGGGAGGATTCTTTGCTAATCTCTCCTTTGTCCCAGAGGACATTCCTGCCTGCAGCTTTTGTGCAGACCGGACTGCACTCCCCTGTGACACTTCGACTAGGTGAGGCATCACCTTCAAAGTGCTCCCCAGAGGTCTTTCTTTGTCTCTGCAGGTTTCTGTAAATGCTGTTAGCAACTCTGGTGGGGTGCTTCTAGTGTCTGCATTTATGTAGGAGGATGCGAGGTTTAACTTTTCACATTTTCTGGGGTTGGTTGACCGGACAATAGGGGTTTTCATCTGGGATTCCTCCCGGACTCCCTTTAACCTGCCCTCTTGGTCGCTTTTTCCCCTTCCCTGTCTAACCTTTTGCCAGCCTTGTGTCTGCCTGTCCCTTTTTTGTTCTCGGTGGGGGTCCCTTACAGTTCACCAGCCCTTTGCTGGAGGGTCCTCCTAACACTGGTACAGAACTTAGGAGTGCAGGTTTCACTGTAGGTTGGTGTTTTCCCTCAACCTGGCACATGTGGGAACTCCTGCAATACTCCACCACATCTTTGTGGAGTTTTAGCCTGTCAAACTGCTGTCTTATGCCGGCTTTGGTCTTTCATATACCGGCATGTACAGCTACTGTAGTCTCATGGGCCCTTCTTAATATTTCTCTCTGGTACCTCTGTGGCACCACTAACTGGTGAAATACTTTCCACTCCTTGCTGTCAGGTCTGTGAGGAGAACTCTATTTCCTCATCAGTACCTCATTCTTTAGATAGTAGCAATCAGGGACTCCCTCTGCTTCACTGGACAGTCTGTGCTAACTCTCACAATACTGGGTCGGCTTGCTGAGCCTCAGCTGGGGAAAATCCATTTAATTCATTCCCTGGGTCTCCTAATTTTCCAAAGAAAGTCTTGGATAGGCAGACCTCATGGTCATCTGCCTGCAGTGCCAATGCAGTCTCCTTTGGGGGAGCTGGTTTGATCATGGCCTGATCAACTACACATTCAGGGAAACTGCAGAGCCACTGCCCTGTCTCTCTGACCTCCTGCAGTCTTTCCTTCACTACTGGGGGGCTACCAGCTTCACCCCCACTCTATCATTACATATGAGCAGGACAACCCCGTTCACAGGCAAACTAGGGACAATCCCTACGGTAACCAGTCACCAAATCTAGGTCGCACTCCATAAGAACATAAGAAATAGGAGCAGGAGTAGGCCATTCAGCCCTTCAAGCCTGCCCTGCCATTCAATAAGATCATGGCTGATCTGTCCCAGGCCTCAACTCCTCTTTCGGGCCTGCTCCACCTAACCCTCGACTCCCCGAGATTTCAAAATTCTATCTACCTCCTCCTTAAATACATTTAGTGACCTAACCTCCTCAACTCCCTGAGGCAGAGAATTCCAGAGATTCACCACCCTCTGAGAGAAAAAATTCCTTCGCATCTCAGTTTTAAATGTCTGCCCCCTTATTCTGTAACTATGTCCCCTAGTTCGAGATTCCCCCATCAGTGGAAACATCTTCTCAACATCTACCCTGTCAAGCCCCCTTAAAATCTTATGTGTTTCTATAAGATCACCTCTCATTATTCTAAACTCCAATGAATAAAGGCCTAGTTAGCCGTTCTTGATAAGACAACCCCTTCGTCCCAGGAATCAGCTTCGTGGACCTTTTCTGAACTGCCTCCAATGCTAGTATATCCTTCTTTAAATACGAGGACCAAAACTGTACGCATCACTCCAAGTGTGGCCTCACCAACACCCTGTACAGTTGTAACAAGACTTCCCTATTTTTAAACTCTAACCCCGTAGCAATAAACGCCAAAATTCCATTTGCCTTCCTAATTACTTGCTGCACCTGCATGCTAACCTTTTGTGTTTCATGCACAAGAACACCCAGATCCCTCTGTACTGCAGTATTTTGTAGTCTTTCTCCAGCTAAATAATAATCTGCCTTTTTATTCTTCCTAGCAAAGTGGATTACCTCACACTTTCCCAACTTGAACACCATCTGCCAAGTTTTTGCCCACTCACTTAACTTATCTGCATCCCTTTGCAGATTCTTTGAGTCCTCATCACAACATGCCTTCCCACCTATTTTTGTATCATCAGCAAATTTGGATACACTACACTCTGTCCTTCCTCTAGGTGCCACAAGGATCGGTCCTAGGGCCTCAACTATTTAAAGTCATTAATATAGACAGTAAATAGTTGAGGCCCTAGGACCGATCCTTATGGCACCCCACTAGTTACGGCATTCCAACCTGATAAAGACCCATTGATCCCGACTCTCCGCCTTCTGTGTGTTAACCAATCCTCAATCCGTGCCAGCACGTTACCCCCAATACCCTGAGCTCTTATTTTGTGCAATAGCCTTTTATGTGGCACCTTATCAAACGCCTTCTGAAAATCCAAATACACTACATCGACTGGTTCCCCTTTATCCACTCTGTTTGTTATATCCTCAAAGAATTCTAACAAATTTGTCAAACATGATTTCCCCTTCATAAAACCAGGTTGACTCTGTTTGACTGCATTATGTTTTTCTAAATGTCCTGCTATTTCTTCCTTAATAATGGACTCTAGCATTTTCCCAATGACTGATGTTAAGCTAACTGGTCTATAGTTTCCTGCTTTCTGTCTCCCTCCTTTCTTGAATAGGGGTGTCACATTAGCAGTTTTCCAATTCGCTGGTACCCTACCGGAATCCAGTGAGTTTTGGTATATTAGGACCAATGCCTCCACTATCTCTGCAGCCACTTCTTTTAAAACCCTTGGATGCAGGCTGGTGCACCCGGTGTACAGGCATACACTGCCCTCCAATACCATCTGCCATCATTTTGGTGTTCACTGCACTCTCTGGGGGAGAGATCAGGCCTTTTTCCAGTAAAAGAGTTTTAGCGGCCCCTGTGTCCCTGAGAATTACTATGGACTTGCTTTCCCCAATCGAGGGATATGGGGTTACTTTCCCTTCAGACACAAAACCCTGTAACTTTCCTGCACTTGCAGTAGTCAGCTTCCTGGGTCTCACTTTTACTGCAGTTAAAGCCACAGCTTGTTCTGCTGTGCTTTCCATCAGGTTCCCAACTTCAATGAGCTGGTCTGCCCTTATTAACCCGACAGGTCTCCCTTTAATTTCCAGCAGTCAGCTTTTAGATGACCTGCCTTGTTACAATGGAAGCACACACTCCAGGTCTCACACTTACTGCTCACAGTAGAAAAATAAAGTGAAAAAGTTTGAGGCAATATCTGAAGAGTTTTTGTTACGGTTCTTCGAGCTCACTGTAGAGTCCTTGATTGTAGGTAGATCTTGCTTTTTGTTGGGGCCTGGTATTCTTCTTAAACCTTGTTCGTTGTAGGAGACTTTTCTCTCTTGGGGTTCATGTGTCTTCAGTGGATTCAAAGGCTCGTAAGAAAGAGATGGGAGCAGGCAGGAGGGAGATCTTCTCAGTTGAGGAGGAAGCAGACTCTATCTGTTCAAACTGTTCGTACAATTCAGAAAACCCCCAGGCTGCCAAGCAGATTAGTCATGTGACCAACTGGTCTGACCATGTCTTGGAGTGTATCACCTTAGCAGTCTCTGGAATGCTCCTCTTACATACAATACCTGGTGATCAAGGTCCATTCCGGGTTGAATTTCCTTTGTTCTTCCAATCACTGCTGTTAATATGCAAATGTCTTTTCCAGCCACAGAGTCATAAAGTTATGCAGCACTGAAACAGGCCCTTTGGCCCATCTTGTCTGTGCCAGCCATCAAGCACCTATCTATTCTAATCCCATTTTCCAGCACTTGGTCCGTAGCCTTATATGCTATGGCATTTCAAGCGCTTATCTAAATACTTCTTAAATGTTATGAGGCTTCCTGCCTCTACCACCCCTTCAGGTAGTGTGTTCCAAATTCCAACCATCCTCTGGGTGAAAAAACTTTTCCCCAAATCCCCTCTAAACCTCCTGCCCTTATCTTAAATCCATGCCCCCTGGTTATTGTTCCCTCCGCTAAGGGAAAATGTTTCTTCCTATCTATCCTGTCAATGCCCAAAATAATTTTGTATACCTCAATCGGGATCCCCCTCAGCCTTCTCTGCTTTAAGGAAAACAACCCCAGTCTATCTAGTCTCTCTTCATAGCTGAAATGCTCCAGCCCAGGCAATATCCTGGTGAATCTTCTCTACACCCTCTCCAGTGCAGTTACATCCTTCCAATAGTGCAGTTCCCAGAACTGTACAGAGTACTCCAGCTGTGGCCTAACTAGCATTTTATACACCTCCATCATAACCTCCCTGCTCTTATACTCTATGCCTCGGCTAATAAAGGCAAGTATCCCGCATGCCTTCCTATACACCTCATCTACCTGTGCTGCTGCCTTCAGTGATCTATGGACAAGTACACCAAGATCCCTCTGACCCTCTGTACTTCTGAGGGTCCTACCATCCATTTTATATTTCCTTGCCTTGTTAGTCCTCCCAAAATGCATCACCTCACACTTCTCAGGATTAAATTCCATTTTCCACTGTTCCGCCCATCTTACCAGCCCATCTATATCGCCCTGTAATCTAAGGTTTTCCTCCTCACTATTTACAACACCACCAATTTTTGTGTCATCTGCGAACTTACTGATCATACCTCCTATATTCACGTCTAAATCATTAATGTACACTACAAACAGCAAGGGTTTCAACACCAATCCCTGTGGTACACCACTGGTCACAAGCTTCCACTCGCAAAAACAACCCTCGACCATCACCCTCTGCCTCCTGCCACATAAGCCAATTTTGGATCCACTTTGCCAAATTGCCCTGGATCCCATGGGCTCTTACCTTCTTAACCAATCTCCTATGTGGGACCTTATCTAAAGCCTTACTGACGTCCATGTAGACTACATCAACCCTCAACTACACACCTAGTTACCTTCTCGAAAAATGCAATTAAGTTAAGGGTCTCTTACCTTTTGGGAGCGGAGTGGAGTGGACCAGTGGGGAGAACGCCGAGAGCGGAGCCTATAAATCGAACCCGAGGATCGAGGCCCAGTCTCTTACCTTCCATGAGCGGAGCGGAGAGCAGTCGAACCTCTTCCAACGCGCTGGAGTTTTGAAAAAAAAAAGCCAACAGTGACGTCACAGGAGAGCTGCAAGGTGATTGGTTGGTGAGTCACTGCTGTCAGGGAATAGCTCTAAATAGCTGGGTAGGTATCTCAGGTACGAAAAGTTTAGAAGTTTAAAGTTTCTTTCAAATATAGTAAGTAGTTTTTTTTTTAGGGAGTTTTGTATTAACGAGAACCAGGGAAGAAGGGCCCTAGAGTAATTGATATTATTGGGAATTAAGATCTTCCAGAAGGTTTAATTTAATTTAAAGGGTTAAGTCATGGCAGGAGAGCTCAAAGCCGTGGTGTGCTCCTTGTGCTCCATGTCGAAAGCCGGGAACATTTCCAGTGCCCGGGACCAGCATGTGTGCAGGAAGTGTGTCCAGCTGCAGCTCCTGGAAGCCTGGGTTTCATGGCTGGAGCAGCAGCTGGGGACACTGTAGAGCATCCACGAGGTGGAGAGTATCGTGGATAGCACGTATAGAAAGGTGGTCACACCGCAGGCTCAGACCCCACAGGCAGGAGGGGAATAGGTGACCACCAGGCAAAACAAGAGGACTAGGCAGGCAGTTCAGGAATCTACTGTGGCTATTCCCCTGCAAAACAGATATACTGCTTTGGATACTGTTGGGGGGAATGGCCTCTCAGGGGAAAGCAGCAACAGCCTAATTCGTTGCACCTCGGTTGGCTCTGCTGCACAGGGGAGGAGTAAAAAGTGTGGGAATGCAATAGTTATAAGGGATTAAATTGTAAGGGGAATAGATAGGTATTTCTGTGGCTACAAAAGAGACTCCAGGATGGTATGTTGCCTCCCTGGTGCTAGAGTCAAGGATGTCTCAGAACAGTTACAGGACATTCTGAAGGGGGAGGGTAAACAGCCAGTGATCGTGGTACACATTGGTACAAACGACATAGGTAAAAAAAAAAGGATAAGGTCCTAAAAGCAGAATATAGGGATCTAGGAAGTAAGTTGAAAAATAGGACCTCAAAGGTAGTGATCTCAGGATTAATACCAGTTCCACATGCTAGTCAGAGTAGAAATAGCAGGATATATCGGATGAATGCGTGGTTGAAGAGATGGTGTGAGGAGAAGGGTTGTAGATTCCTGGGGCATTGGGGGAGGTGGGACCAGTACAAACTGGACGGGTTACACCTGGGCAGGACCGGGACTGATGTCTTAGGGGGAGTATTTGCTAGAGTGGTTGGGGAGGGTTTAAACTAAAATGGCAGGGGGATGGGAACCTTTGCAAGGAGTCAGAGGAGGGGGGGGGATCAAAGACAAGAACAAAAGACAGTAAGGGGAATAAGAAAAGTGATAGGCAGAGAAATCAAGGGACAGAATCAAACAAGGCCACTGTGAAAAATAGCGGGAAGAGGACAAGTAATGTTAAAAAGACAAGCCTTAAGGCTTTGTGCCTTAACGCGCGGAGCATTCGCAATAAAGTGGATGAATTAATCGCGCAAATAGATGTAAACGGATATGATACAGTCGGGATTATGGAGACATGGCTGCAAGGTGACCAGGGATGGGAAATGAACATCCAGGGATATTCAGTATTTAGGAAGGACAGACAAAAAGCAAAATGTGGTGGAGTTGCATTGCTGGTTAAAGAGGAAATTAACGCAATAGTGAGGAAAGATATTAGCTCTGACGATGTGGAATCTGTATGGGTAGAGCTGAGAAACACTAAGAGGCAAAAAACGTTAGTGGGGATTGTATATAGACCCCCTGACTGCAGTGGTGATGTTGGGAATGGCATTAAACAGGAAATTAGAGATCCATACGATAAAGGAACATCTGTAATTATGGGTAACTTTCATCTGCATATAGATTGGGCAAATCAAATTAGTCACAATACCATAGAGGAGGAATTCTTGGAGTGTATATGGGATGGTTTTCTGGACCAATACGTTGAGGAACCAACTACAGAACAGGCCATCCTAGACTGGGTATTGTGTAATGAGAGAGGAATAATTGACAATCTAGTGGTGCAAGACCCCTTGGGGACAAGTGACCATAATATGATAGAATTCTTCATCAAGATGGAGAGTGACGTAGTTGATTCTGAGACAAGGGTCCTGAATCTTAGTAAAGGAAAGTACGAAGGTATGAGGCGCGACTTGGCCATGACGGATTGGGAATCGTTAATTAAAGGGATGACGGAAGACAGGCAATGGCAAACATTTAAAGAGCGCATGGATGAACTGCAACAATTGTTTATCCCTGTCTGGTGCAAAAGTAAAACAGGAAAGGTAGCCAAACCATGGTTTGCAAGGGAAATTAGAGATGGCATTAAATCCAAGGAAGGGGCATATAAATTTGCCAGAAAAAACAACAGACCTGAGGATTGGAAGCAGTTTAGAATTCAGCAAAGGAGGACCAAGGGATTAATTAAGCAGGGGAAAATAGAGTATGAGAGCAAGCTTGCGGGGAACATAAAAACTGACTGTAAACATTTCTATAGGTATGTGAAGAGAAAAAGATTGGTGAAAACAAATGTAGGTCCCTTACAGTCAGAAACAGGGGAATTTATTATGGGGAATAAAGAAATGGCTGACCAACTAAATGCATACTTTGTTTCTGTCTTCACAAAGGAGGATACAAATATCATATGAAATGTTGGGGAACACACGGCTTAGTGAGAAAGAGGACTTGAAAGAAATCAGTATTGGTAGAGAAATGGTGTTGGGGAAATTGATGGGATTGAAGGCCGATAAATCCCCAGGGCCTGATGGTATGCATCCTAGAGTACTTAAGGAAGTGGCCCGAGAAATAGTGGATGCAGTGGTGGTCATCTTCCAAGATTCTATAGACTCTGGAACAGTTCCTACAGATTGGAGCTTAGCTAATGTAAGCCCACTATTTAAAAAGGGAGGTAGAGAGAAAGCCGGGAATTATAGACCAGTCAGCCTGACATCGGTAGTGGGGAAAATTCTGGAGTCCATTATCAAAGATTTTATGGCAGAGCACTTAGAAAACAGTGGTAGAATCGGACAGAGTCAGCATGGATTTACAAAAGGGAAATCATGCTTGACAAATCTACGAGAATTCTTTGAGGATGTAACTAGTAGAGTTGATGAGGAGGAGCCAGTGGATGTGGTTTATTTGAACTTTCAGAAGGCTTTCGACAAAGTCCCACAGAAGAGATTAGCATGTAAAATTAAAGTGCATGGGATTGGGGGTAATGTATTGCGATGGGTAGAAAATTGGTTGGCGGACAGGAAACAAAGAGTAGGGATAAATGGGCCTTTTTTCGAATGGCAGGCAGTGACTAGTGGGGTCCTGTGGGGATCTGTGCTAGGACCCCAGCTATTCACAATATACATTAATGATTTAGGTGAGGGAACTAAATGTAATATCTCCAAATTTACAGATGACACACCTGGGTGGGAGAATGAGTTGTGAGGAGAATGCAGAGAGGGTGATTTGGACAAGTTGAGTGAGTGGGCTAATGCATGGCAGATGCAGTATAATGTGGATAAATGTGAGGTTATCCACTTTGGTAGCAAAAACAGGAAGACAGATTATTATCTGAATGGCAATAAAATGAGAGAGGAGAATATGCAGTGAGACCTGGGTGTTCTCGTACACCAGTCGCTGAAGGTAAGCATGCAGGTGCAACAGGTGGTAAAGAAGGCAAATGGTATGTTGGCCTTCATAGCGAGAGGATTCGAGTACAGGAGCAGGGATGTCTTGCTGCAATTATACAGAGCCTTGGTGAGGCCACACCTGGAATATTGTGTGCAGTTTTGGTCTCCTTATCTGAGGAAGGATGTTCTTGCTATAGAGGGAGTGCAGCGAAGGTTTACCAGACTGATTCCTGGGATGGTGGGACTGATGTATGAGGAGAGATTGAGTCAGTTAGGATTATATTCGCTGGAATTCAGAAGAGTGAGGGGGGATCTCATAGAAACCTATAAATTTCGAACAGGACTTGACAGGTTAGATGCAGGAAGGATGTTCCAGATGTTGGGGGAGTCCAGAACCAGGGGTCATTGTCTAAGGATACGGGGTAAACCTTTCAGGACTGAGATGAGAAGAAATTTCTTCACCCAGAGAGTGGTGAACCTGTGGAATTCGCTACCACAGAAAGCAGTTGAGGCCAAAACATTGTATGTTTTCAAAAAGGAGTTAGATATAGCTCTTGGATCTAAAGGGATCAAAGGCTATGGGGTGAAAGCAGGAACAGGCGACTGAGTTGGATGATCAGCCATGATCATAATGAATGGCGGAGCAGGCTCAAAGAGCCGAACGGCCTACTCCTGCTCCTATTTTCTATGTTTCTATGTTAGACACAATCTCCCCCTGACAAAGCCTTGCTGACTATCCTTGATTCGTCCCTGCCTCTCTAAGTGGAGATTAATCCTGTCCTTCAGAATTTTTTCCAATAATTTTCCCAACCACTGATGTTGGACTCACTAGCCTCTAATTACCTGGTTTATCCCTGCTCCCCTTCTTGAATAATTGTACCACATTCGTTGTCCTCCAGTCCTCTGGTACCTCATCTTTGGCCAGAGAAGGTTTGAAGATTTGTGTCATAGCCGCTGCTATCTCCTCCCTTGCCTCAATAGCAGCCTGGGATATATCTCATCTGGGCCTGGGGATTTAACCACTTTTCAGCCTGCTAAAACAGCTAATTCTTCCTCGCTTTCAATGTGAATTTGTTCAAGTATATCCCAATCCCCCCCCTGATCTCTACACCTAAATCGTCCTTCTCCATAGTGAACACAGATGAAAAGTATTCATTTAAAACCTCCCCTATGTCCTCCGGCTCTGCACACAGATTGCCACTTTGGTCCCTAATGGGCCCTACTCTTTCCCTGGGTATCCTCTTGCCCTTAATATACTTATAAAATGCCTTGGGAGTTTCCTTTATCTTGCCCACCAGTGTTTTTTCTTGTCCCCTCTTTGCTCTCCTAGTTACTTTTATAAGTACCCCCCAACACTTTCTATACTCCTCTCTGGCCTCCGCTGTTTTCAGAGCTTTGAATCTGCCTTAAGCCTCCTTTTTTTTCCTTTTCCAATCCTCTATATCCCTTGACATCCAGGGTTTCTTGGACTTGTTGGTCCTACCCTTCACCTTAATGGGTACATGTTGGCCCTGAACTCTCACTATTTCCTTTTTGAATAACTCCCACTGATCTGATGTAGACTTTCCTACAAAGCTGCTCGCAGTCCACTTTGGCCAGATCCTGTTTTATCATTGAAATCAGCCTTCCCCCAATTCAGTACTTTTATTTCTGGTCCCTCTTTGTCCTTTTTCATTACTACCTTAAATCTTACAGAGTCATGGTCACTATCCCCAAAATGCTCCCCCACTGACACTACTACCACTTATTTGGCTTCATTCCCTAGGATTAGGTCCAGTACCACCCTTTCTTTTTTAGGACTTTCTACGTGCTGGCTCAAAATCTCTCCAGTATGCACTTTAAGAATTCCGCCTCCGTTAAGCCTTTTGCACTAAGACTATCCCAGTTAATAATGGGGAAGTTGAAATCCCTTACTATTATTACCCTGTTGTTTTTACACGCCTCTGAGACTTGCCTACATATCTGCTCCTCTATATCTCCCTGACTGTTTGGAGGCCTGTTGTACACTCCCAGCCAAGTGATTGCCCCCTTTTTGTTTTTAAGTTCTACCCATATGGCCTCATTTGAGGAACCTTCTGAGAGATCATCCCTCCTTACTGCAGTAATTGACTCCTTGATCAACAGTGCAATGCCACCTCCTCTTTTAGACCCTTCCCTGTCACGCCTGAAGATTCTATACCCTGGAATATTGAGCTGCCTGTCCTGCCCTTCCCTCAGCCATGTCTCTGTGATACCAATAATATCATATTGCCATGTGTTAATCAATGCTCTCAATTCATCTGCCTTTCTAGTAAGACTCCTTGTATTAAAATAGATGCAATTCAGCCTTGCATTTTTCACTTGTGCCTTAACAGGTCTATATTTTCTCTGCCTTCCAGACTGACTCAATTTCTCCTCTATATTTGACAGTGCATCACCGCTACTGTGCCTCTACTCTGTATCCCATCCCCCTGCCTAATTCGTTTAACCCCCACCACCTCACAACAACACTAGCAAACCTCCCAGCAAGGACATTGGTCCCTTTCTGGTTCAGGTGCAACCTGTCCACTTGTACAGGTCCCACCTTCACCAGAAACAGACCCAGTGATCCAGGAAAATAAAGCCCTCCCTCCTGCACCATCTCTTCAGCCACGCATTCATCTGCTATTCCTATACTCACCAGCACGTGGCACCGGGAGTAATCCAGAGATTACAACCTTTGAAGTCCTGCTTTTTAATCTGCTACCTAGCTCCCTAAATTCTTGTTGCAGGACCTCATCCCTCATTCTACCTATCTCGTTGCTACCAATGTGTACCACACCCTCTGACTGTTCACCCTCCCCCATCAGAATGTCCTGCAGGAGCTCCGTGACATCCTTGACCCTAGCACCACGGAGGCAGCATACCATCCTGGAGTCACGTTTGCAGCCATAGAAATGCCTATCTGTACCCCTTACGATAGAATCCCCTATCACCATAGCTCTCCCACTCTTCTTCCTCCCCTTCTGTGCAGCTGAACCACCCATGGTGCCTGAACTTGGCTCTTGCTGCTTTCCCCTGAGACATCTCCCCCAACAATATCCAAAGCTGTATAGCTGTTAGAGAGGGGGTGGCCACAGGGGACTCCTGTGCTACCTGCCTTCCTCTATCTGCCTGGTGGTCACCTATGCCCTTCTTGCCTTTGCAACATTTGACACCTCACTAAATGTGCTATCCACAACGATCTCAGAATCACGGATGCTCCACATTGAATCCACCTGCAGCTCCAGCTAAGTAATGCGGGTAGCCAGTAGCTGCAGATGGATACACTTCCTGCACACATGGTCGTCAGCGACACTGGAAGCTTCCCTGCTTTCCCACATAGCGCAGGAGGAGCATATCATGGGTGCGAGCTCTCCTGCCATAACTTACCTTTAGATTACTTAGTTATTCCCTTTAATTAAAACATATTAATTACGCTAGGGCCTTGTTCTACTTCAAACACTCCCCACTACAATCTAAAGTCCTTAATAAATTACACTAATTTAAAAAAAAACGCTCTTTGGTAGCCTGATCACTGATGCGGTAGGTTTTGAGGTTTTTTTTTCCAAAAAAAAAGTTCCCCTTTTTTAAAGCTATTTACAGGCACTAACATCTGTTACTTACCCAACCAATCGCCTTGCATCTTTCCTGTGATGTCAGTGTTGACTTTTTTTCCTTCTTTTTTCAAAATTCTGGCATTCTCCCCTCAGGTCCACTCCTTTTCACTCCACTGATCTGTTTAACAAGTCCTTTCTTCACTCCACTAATAGTTAAATATCAATGTTCATTCTTGTCAGGTGGGGGCCTAGCATGACAATATTTATTCATTGAGCATAGCTTACAGAATATGAATGAGTGATGTGGTTATAAGTGAAAGCAAGGCCAATGTGGCATGTAAGTGAAAGGAATAGAAGGGTATGCTGAAAGGGTTAGATGAAGATGGGTGGCAGGAGGCTTGTATGGAACACAGACCAGTTGGGCTGAGTGGTCTGTTTCTATGCTGTAGACTCTACGTAGTTCCATGATGTTGTATAAGACACCACATTTCTCAAATCATGAAAAAGAATATTTGAGCATTATTTTCATTTTTCCAGGCTCTTCCTCTCTTAATTTCTATGACTAAAACAGGAAATGAGAGACATGGTGATGAGAGTAGAGCTGCAGAAACAACACCACAAAGTAGGGAACATGAGGCCCAGGAAATGATTTCCTTTCATACAAGGTTTTTATTTTTCAAATATTTTGCATGTCTTAAATTGCCAGAGTACCTGTTGAAGTTGTCAGAGGCTTGAAATATTTTTGGGAATTTGAGATTGTGAGTTTGTGTTAAACAATGAAGGAATGAGTGCTCCAATTTATTGGTTCAAGCTGGATAAAAGAGGTAATGAGCTCTGACTTTTTTTTGTCACAAGTGCCCTACTTATTCCCTTCTGTTCGACTTGTGTAATCAGGTTAGATATTTAATTATCGGTGTAAAAGACTGAAGTGTCTATATTGTCATGAGGTTCTTTGTGTTATCTTAAGCAACACAATGAGGTACATGGATTCTAGTTCCTTGAAGATCTCTAGATGGTTTATTAACAGCTAAACTAGTACATACAATATAGAGCAAACTATATACAGAACCATTGTCCAGGGTGTTGTTTTGCAGAGTGACTATGGCTTCTAGGCACGTGATTATTTCTGGTACTTAGCTTATTAGCATACTGAGCTCTTAAAGGGACATCACTCTTAAAGCGATATGAGCTACTAAAATTGGTTGAGGAGACAACAATGTGATTCATTGGCAATCCTGTTGTATCATGGCCATGTGCCATTGTAGAGAAGTGGCAGCAGTCCTTGCTGACATGTAGTTTGTAGGATATATCTCTAAATTCAATGTGACTTCACTTAATATGATGCATCACCCCACTGTCATCTTGGTAATTTGCAGAAAATGAATTACATAACTAACTTTAATTTGTTGGCAATGTATTTGGTGGTGGTGCTAATTAAACTAATTTCAATCTTGTTATTGATGAAATCAGTACCTTCTGGGATACTAATAAAATACATTAAAATCACTCAAGAAGGCTATTGATTCCCAAATTGAACAAGGTAAGTCTGGTACAGAAATGATAAAAAAATTGTGTCCATAATCAGTCCATCAGCAAATGCATTCATTTTCAAAATACTTCTTATTTTGGATACTTTGCACTTTTTACAATTTTTAATTTGTGACAGAAAGTAAACTTAGGATAAGCAATTTTTAAACATCAAAGATTCCATCTGGAGACAAGGCTAATGGTCAATGCTACTAAGATGTTAGTTTGGTACATTTATATTGATAAATTACCACCAATAGAGGAAAACAAGTGGGCACAAATTTCCAAAATCCCTACTCCACTGCTATAAGTGGAGTGATGTGGGAGTCCCAGATACCTACTGGAAAGGACATTGATCCTGCCACAAATCCCACGAATGGGGTCATTTTAATAATTGGAGTAGGTCATCCATGCTTGTAGGGGAGGAACAAAGTTACCCATCCGTAAGAAGTGCCAGAAAATTGAAGCGACAACTTGCTGCATTGATAGGAGGAGGGAGGAGGATGCAATTTTCTTTAATGAGCCAAAGAGATAAGTGAAAAATTTGGATCCTTGGGAATGCCAAGTATGGAAGTCATGGCAGTTCCCAACAGGCGTGGCCTTTTTTGGTCTCATGGATGAAATTTCTGGGTTTGCCTAGGAATGACCGCAAGACATAACGTCTCTGCAAGGTGAAAGGGAGTTGGCAAAAGATTTACCAAGGGATTTTCAATCGGGTGAAATCTCAGCAGACAGATTCTACTCAAAATTCCTGCCCTTATCATTGGGAAATCTATTGGAATATATTGCTCCTCTATTTCAGGAGTATTGACCCCCTGTCTTTAGTCAAACTGTTGAGACAGTTGTTTGATGGGCACCTTACTGGGAAGGCTTCCCGGAGCCTCCCGCTCAATTTCACGCCACCCCTCCCCACCACTATCTGGCTCGCTGGGGTGGCGTAAAATTCCGGCCATCGTCTCCCCCCAGCCCACACTTCCCTAGCTCTCAACGCATCGGCATATTAAAATCTAGCCCTATGTATTTGTCTTTAAAAGCCAAAGCTCTTGTTCTGCTATTTGTGTTCATAGCTGTTAATTTAAGGATTTGCCTTTTATTAGCCAAGGCTCATAGCCTCCCCATCTGTCTTTGGTATTCAGCAGTCGCATTCAAACTGCAGCTGCAAAATTAACTAATTAGGAGTCAGAAATCCTCGGATTATTTAATAGCTGCTGATCACCAAAAACAAGTCTAATACTGATCAAGTCTTAAAGGTTATAATTATAGACACGCTGTTTAACAATCTATGTAACTATACAAGAATAAAACATGATGTTAGATGGAAAATATATGTTGTTATTGTTTCAGAATAAAACATTGGAGGCTAAGGGGCTTCTTGATAGTCAGTGTACTGTAAAATGTAGAAACAACCACTTCTCTGATTTGCTTTTGCTTAGGTTGTGACCAAAATAACAGCAGCAATTTGCTTTTTAAAACCATGATGATTATAACCACAGGAGCAGTTGTTTTGACGCTGAACATCTTCAGCAACATGCAAGTGCAGGAATTATAATTTTAAAGTGGATAGCACAAACATAAATAATTGAAAATAGGACAAAATACTAGTACCTAAAGTTAATCCAGATAAAAGAAAACTATAAATCTGAAATACTAGAAAATGCTGGGAATGCTCAACAGGTCAGTCAGCTCCCGGACAGGGAAGTGTGACTAAGAATTTTATGTGGGCTCCTTCATAAGAACCTTTTCAGAAGTTTTGTGTTCTGCCTAAGTGTTGATCTATCTTGTTTTTCAAATGCTGGTGAACCAGTTTTGCATTTCCACTTTTTTTTCAATTTTTTTTAACTCCAGTTAATTAATTAACTTATTCAACCAATTTGCAAAATACATTGCCACCTTAGGGATGCTTGGATGGCCAAAAAAATCATAGGGTTTTGACATAATTTCAGAAGTCAATATTCCAATCAATAATAAACCACAGATAAGGTGCCCATCAGACAACAGTCTCAACAGTTTGACTAAAGACATAGAGTCAACATTCCTGAAATAGAGGAGAGAGCAATTCCAATGATTTCCTAATGATCAGGGCAGGAATTTTGAGTAGAACCTATGTCTGCTGAGATTTCACCCGATTGAAAATCTCTTGGTAAATCTCTGCCAACTCCCTTGTATCTGGCAGAGACTTTAGGTTGTGTCTTGTGGTTATTCCTAGGCAAACCCAGAAATTTCATCCATGGAACCAAAAAAGGAGATGCCTGTTGGGAACTGCCATGACTTCCATACTTGACATTCCCAAGAATCCAAATTTTTCACTTATCTCTTTGGCTCATTAAAGGAAATTGCATCCTCCTCCCCCTCTCTCCTCCTATCAATGCAGCAAGTTGTCACTTCAATTTTCTGGCACTTCTTACGGATGGGTAACTCTGTTCCTCCCCTGCAAGCATGGATGACCTACTCCAATTATTAAAATGACCCCATTCATGGGATTTGTGGCAGGATCAATGTCCTTTCCAGTAGGTATCTGGGACTCCCACATCATTGCACTTATGGCAGTGGAGTAGGGATTTTGGAATTTTGTGCCCACTTGTTTTCCTCTATTGATGGTAATTTATCAACATAAATGTACCAAACTAACATCTTAGTAGCATTGACCATTAGCCTTGTCTCCAGATGGAGCTGCGGGGAGGTGAGAAATGGGCCACCCACCACATGCCAATCAAGGCCCTGAAGTGGCCAGTTAATGGTCACTTCAGGGCCTTTGTATGCCTCCACGGGTATTTTACCCCTGGCAAGTGGGCATCCGGTAGAGTTGAAAGGCCGCCCAGTAACACCTGGCGGCCTCTCAGCGCACTGAGGGGGGGGTGGCCTTGACAATCGGACACAGGGTGCCCTCCCTTCCGCTCAAATGACTACCTTACCTCGCCGGGTCACGGCCGATTCCCATGGTGAGGCAAACCCCAACTTATCTTCAGTCCCGGCTCCATGTCCTCGGCTGGGCTGCAGTCCCAGCAGTGGCCACTGCTCCCGGTAGCGCTGCTGGGACTTAGAGCTGCCAGTCAGATGATCGGCCAGCAGCTCAATGAGGCAGGACTTCCTCCCTCAAGCAGGTGGAAGTCCTGCCTCAGAACAATTAAAGCCCGGGGACCCATAAAATGCGTGATGGATCCCCGGGCCGGGCAGAAGCGGGTTCACCATTGACTTTTACTTCAGTGACCAGCTCCCGTCCACCCGATGTAAATTCCAGCCTGATAATGCAAAAGAAACCCAAAAATATGTTAAGAGCATCTGTCAGTGGCTTTTAAATGGAATCACTTCAATAGCACTTTATTTCTGGGTTTCCTATCCAATCAGTTGCAGTGGGTGTGATGATGGCCCACATGGTGCAATCTCAACACCAGTGTTTAAAGGGACAATCCAAACATGCAAGTTGGATTTGGGTGTCAGAGAACTGGAAGTTTTGCAGTGTAGTCCCAATGGACAAAGGCTGCACCTTGCTTCCTGGATGCTTCCCAGGATCTGCTGCTGGGGCTGTGAGGAGTAGGAAAGAGATACTCTTCCCTAGCAATGGAAGGAATAAACTTTCTGGGGAAAACATGAAAGAGTGGTTGGGAGTGGAAGAATCCAGCAGTAGGAATGTGGTGCCACTCGCCTGGAGTCAGTGCAGAAAGCAGTTTAATGACCTAAGCAGGACAGGAAAGTTAAGAGCAGTGGCACATTTACTCACATTCTCATGTGTATATCACCCCAAACTCCTCACTCTATCTTCTCAAGTTTACTCCTCAGGCCAACCTACCCAGCAGGTGCAATCATCTTCCTCTGTATATTCACTTCCTCTCGTCCTCATTTTTCCATCCACCACTGACACTAACCCTCATCTTTATGCAAAATGTCATTCTCTTCCTTATAGTAAACCTTAACAAATGCTCTCCACCCATCAGGTGGAAAGCCTGCAAAAGCCATAAACCCAAGTGCCTTGTCATTCTGACTAGTATCATTACCTGTCTCATGCTTTTGTGTGCTGTTGACTGAGAGACCTTGCAAATGTCTCCAACAAGGCCCTGGAAGGATCCAGAGGCAAATTAAACTTAAGGAGGCGATGGCTTTGGCAACCATTGTTTAAGCATGGCCATCAAGTCCAGCTGGCAATAAGCTCTGTTCCAGTAGGCTGAAAATAGCTGCTAGCACCTGACACAATGCTCTGACATGTCAAGGAAGCTTATCCTCTGCCTGTAGATCCCGTGTGCCAGCAATAGCCTCCTGTTAGCTGCACCTCTCTGTTGTTGCCCTCCCTGTTGCTCCCCTCTCTCCTGTGGAGCTACAGGTCCATGACTGGGCTGCTGCTGCTGTTGCTGGTTCTGTTGCTGGAGTTGTTGCTGGTCAGCTTGGTCCTCATCTGAGATCCAATTTAAGGCACCATAAGTGGCACACATCCTGGTCTGATAGATCAGACCTTCGAAATGAAGATCAAACCTCCAAAGTGTTGAAGAAACCCCCCAAAGTGTGTTAAGTAATCACTCAGCCAATGTTCTGTGAGCAAACCCTTTCCCACAAGCAGGTAAGAAAGCACTGTGAGTACAGAGTATTTATTGGAGCAGTTCTCTGAGTTTGCTTCAGGTCCCTCAATTGCCATTTTGTGCTCACCTTGCTTTAACTGTGGAGTTCCAAGAACCCAGGAAACCTGTGGACCCCAAGTTAAAGTGAAAAATCTGTGTTAATGTCACTCTAATTAAGCAAATAACACATGTTAATCAGCAACCACCTCTCCTGAGGGAGTTGCACACGGGCAGCCTAGTGCTGCAGTGAAACCTGTAAGTCAGCAGCTTGGACCCACTTTCCCAAGATGCTGTCAATTTCACTTCCCAATAACTCCCAAACCCGCACCTTTTTATTTAAAAAATCCATGGAATTTTTAGCATGGAATGGAGAAGTTTAACAATAACTTCTAAACCCGCACCCTCCTACCTATTAAAATCCAGGCCAGAATCTGTCCAGCAGACACATTTTTTTGGTACGCGAAATTAGAGGAGCACTCTGACTTGGAATGGATTTTACTGTTTACAGTTAGTTTGAAACCTATTAGAGCTGAAGTTTGGTAAAATGTGGAGGAAAGTGACTGCTAAGACAAGCTTTTACTAATTACTTAGCTGTTTTGGAGCGTTTGATGTGAATAAGCTGCAAGCAGGAATGATGTCGATGAAAATCTTTACTGGAATAGGAACAATCAAATCGTGATTAGGCAGTGGAGAGTCAGTGAATACGACAGCAATCTGATTCCATTAGCATGATTGGCAATAGCGACTTCTGGATACCTCATCACCCATTCTTGTCTCACTCTTGTGCTTTTCTGCACACCTCTTTATAAAGAAGACAAACAAATTTCCCGTTAAGAAGCAAGGCTTCTAACATGTTTTGTTTACAGTCCAGGATGCTAAAGAGATTTAACCTTTGTGATGACAGGCAGTACACAGGCTACTTTGATAACTATCAGACTCACTTGCATGCTTCCTCCATTTTCCCTTCTATACCTTTCATTTGTACATATAAGTTAAAAAGGCAGCTATGATGCAAAGATTAGCAGCCGGCTTTTCAGTGTCAAGTGGGAGTTTCACGTAAAAATGTATATTTCACCATACCTTCCAAAGATCCTTCCGGTGAGCCTCTTGGTTTTTCTTCAAAATTAAATACAAGAAAGAAACAATAGTTCACCAGGGAGTAAATCATTGAATGACACGGAGGCCAATCAGTTATGATTAACAGAGGCATAAGTGAATGATAGGCCGATAGGCCTGGATCTTGCTGTTGTAATGACATTGAAACTGTTAATGTTCACCGTCATTACTCTGTAAAATTGACAGAATTGGTGACAGAATTGGTGTCTGCACACCTGCAATTAAATGCGAAAATCCAGAAGTTGCTGCCAGTGATTCCCCACTCTTCCTCAGTGTGTGCTGCTGAAGTCCTCACAGATGGAAATCACTTAGAAATCACTGACTGATGCGAGCTTCTACATTTCACACAATTAATTTCACTGTAAAAACTCTTGAAAAATTACACTTTATTGCGGTGTAATAAGTTACAATTACTGCTAAACAATCTCTCTGGCCCTGACAAAATTGATTTTATCTAAATGGAATGTTAAATTTCTCCATTACGTGCTAAAAATTCCATGGATTTTTAAAATAAAATCTATGTTTAAAGTTTGTTTTTTGAGAATTCAGCTTCCACCATGATCCCATGTGTATGTTCCTATCTTTATTTTGATTTCTGTAAAAGTTATAAAAAGTGAATCGTAAAACATGTTTGTTACTTCCTGATTTGCTATCTGTGAGAATTCTTTCATGCGATTGGCTGCTTAATCTGCTTGGTGACATCATTATTGCTGGATGCTAGAGATTCCCTGTGGTGGTACCAGATTGAAATTGACATTGGGAAGGGTGAAATTGATGCCACAGAGCTTGAGAGATTTTTTTAGGGCAGCTTTTTTCAAGGTCAGTGGCAAGTGCTGTCACTTTGCCATTGACTGCAAAATCCAGGCCAATATTTTGAGTGATGAGAAGGTTTATTGCGGTAAACCACTGCTCCCTTTTATATAATATATAATAAAAACAAGAAATGCTGGAAATACTCAGCAGGTCTGGCAGCATCTGTGGAGAGAGAAGCAGAGTTAACATTTCAGGTCAGTAACCCTTCTTCAGAACTCCCTTTTATATGTTTTGGATTATGTTTATACCAGGTATGGAGGTAAAACAATCATGAATTATAACTGTGGAAAATAGAGATCTGTATGACCTGACAGCTGTTGCACGTCATGATAGGTTTGGAAATGTATTTGATGTGCTTCATGACATGGATTGGAGCTGTTGAGTGCCATTTGGTGTGAGCAGTTATTGTCAGTGTGTTCACATCTGGTGACAACTGGTGATTGAATCCATTAGAAAAGAAGGCGGTAGTTTGTGTGCCTTTCTGTCACTGCATAGAGCAAAGGTATGCATCTCTGTGGTGTTCAAGTGTATTTTTCTACTTGTTGGTTTAAAGAAGGAGGAAGTGATGTATGTGGTCGGGACGTGGAACTTTTGTGATATATTTTAAGAAGCTCTGGTGGTGTTTTTAAAGGCTTGAGCTTCACATTTCCATCAAATCCAGTGATTTAGTGAAAAATCACTGAATGTCACGCAGGTTTACATAGTATGATAAACACAAGCATTCTGTAAGAAAATATATATCTCATTCTGCTTTTTTAATGTTTCATTTGTAAATAAATCTTTATTGATATTTTTTCTGTAAATAGTACAAAGTAGTACTTGCATCCATCATATGAGTACAAATAACTTTCCATTATTTAAGCTATACATAAAAGACAAATGGTTGGTCAAGCATTTGTCACTGATAATAGAGTATGTCATATATCTTCAAATCTACAATAGCCCATTATACAAGTTAGGACTGTATTATGATCCCCATGGAGACCACCAACAAACGAAAAGAGTCAAATCCATCGATTGACCATAATTTAGGAAAACAAACCAAATGGACAAAATTTCACTTCCATAAATTTTATTTAACACTCAAACCAAAACAAATATAAATTAAACATGAAGCAACCGACAGATCACGGTCAATATATATATATTACAAATTACAACTGAACTATCAAATACAGAGATGGGTCTTATGGTTTCACTGGGCAATCCACCCAGCATATATGGCAACAATTGGAGTCACACAGTTCTTCACAACTCTGAAGTTCCTCAAGTAGAGTTTCAGCTCCTTTCTTCAAGGATTTAGCCACTGTTCCTCAGAGAGAAGTTCCCTCTCAATCCAAATTTCATGGGTGCTGTCTTCAACACAAGGTGCATTTCTCCAGAACCTCCTCAGCTCCGCTCATGACAGTCTTGATGGTATGAATTTACCAGTCTTCTCTTTATCCAAGTCCTTCAGTGACAACCTGTGCACTGTATGGACGGGTCTGGTGAGTTGGCCATTTTAAGTAACAGAAACAGCTCCTGGATTCAGGCTTCACTTTCTTCTGCTTGTCAGTACTCCACTCCTGCCTGGTCTGCCTTGTCTGTCTGGTCTGCCTTGTCTGTCTGGTCTGCCTGATCTGGGGAAGAATATGTCTCCTTTTATTTGGTTCTAACCAGTGACAATTTCCCTGGCTACTGTATCAGTTTTTTTTTTTCTTTCTGTTTCAGTTCTAATTTCTGTTTCAATTCTAGTTTCACTCTCAGTTAGGGTCTAAAAATAAACAAGTTTTGCAACTGTGGATTCCATCACAAGTGAGACAACAGGCCCAAGGAACACTGGCTGGTAAAGCAGCCAGCTTATAGAGTCATAGAGTTACACAGCACAGAAAAAGGCTTTTCGGTCCATCATGTCTGTGCCAGCCATCAAGCACCTAACTATTCTAAATCCATTTTCCAGCACTTGGCCCGTAGCCTTGCATGCTATGGCATTTCAAGTGCTCATCTAAATATTTCTTAAATGTTGTGAGGGTTCCTGCCTCTACCACCTCTTCAGGAAGTGCGTTCCAGATTACAACAACCCTCTGAGTGAAATTTTTTTTCCTCAAATCCCCTCTAAACCTCCTGCCCCTTACGTTAAATCTATGCCCCCAAGTTGTTGACTCCTCTGCTAAGGGAAAACGTTACTTCCTATCTAACCTATCAATGCCCCTCATAACTTTGTATATCTCAATCATATCTCCCCTCAACCTTCTCTGCTCTAAGGAAAACAACCCGAGCCTTTTCAGTCTCTCTTTATAGCTGAAATGCTCCAGCCCAGGCAACATCTTGGTGAATCTCTGCACCCTCTCCAGTGCAATCACATCCTTCCTATCGTGTGGCGACCAGAACTGTACACAGTACTCCAGCTGTGGCCTAACTAGTGTTTTATACAGCTTCATCATAACCTCCTTGCTCTTACATTCTATGCGTGGGCTAATAAAGGCAAGTATCCCATATGCCTTCCTAACCACCTTATCTACCTGTGCTGCTGCCTTCAGTGATCTATGGACAAGTACACCAAGATCCCTCTGACCCTCTGTACTTCCTAGGATCCTACCATCCATTGTATATTCCCTTGCCTTGTTAGTCCTCCCAAAATGCATCACCTCACACTTCTCAGGATTAAACTCCATTTGCCACTGCTCTGCCCATCTTACCAGCCCATTCATATTGTCCTGTAATCTAAAGCTTTCCCCCTCAATATTTACAACACCACCAATTTTCATGTCATCTGTGAACTTACTGATCATACCTCCTATATTCACGTGTAAATCATTAATGTACACTACAAACAGCAAGGGTTCCAGCACCGATCTCTGCGGTACACCACTGGTCCCAGGCTTCCACTTGCAAAAACAACCCTCAACCATCACCCTCTGCCTGCTGCCACGAAGCCAATTTTGGATCCAAATTACCAAATTGCCCTGGATCCCATGGGCTCTTACCTTCTTAACCAATCTCGCATGCGGGACCTTATCAAAAGCCTTACTGAAGTCCATGTTGACTACATCAACTGCTTCACCCTCATCTACACATTTCGTCACCATCTCGAAAAATTCAATCAAGTTAGTTAGACACACTGTCCCCCTGACAAAGCCATGTTGATTATCCCTGATTAATCCCTGCCTCTCCAAGTGGAGATTAATCCTGTTGCTCAGAATTTTTTCCAATAGTTTCCCTACCACTGATGTTAGACCCACCAGCCTGTAATTACCTGGTTTATCCCTGCTACCCTTCGTAAATAATGGCACCACATTCGCTGTCCTCCAATCCTCTGGTACCTCTTCTGTGGCCAGAGAGGATTTGAAAATTTGTGTCAGAGCCCCTGCTATCTTCTCCCTTGCCTCACATAACAGTTTGGGATACATCTCATCTGGGCCTGGGGATTTATACACTTTTAAGCCTGCTAAAACAGCTAATACTTCCTCCCTTTCAATGCTCATATGTTCAATTATATCACAACCCCCTCCCTGATCTCTACACCTACATCGTCCTTCTCCATAGTGAACACAGATGAAAAGTAATCATTTAAAAGCTCACCTATGTCCTCTGGCTCCACACACAGATTGTCACTTTGGTCCCTGATGGGCCCTACTCTTTTCCTGGTTATCCTCTTGCCCTTGATAAACTTATAAAACGTCTTAGGATTTTCCTTTATCTTGCCTGCCAGTGTTTTTTCATGTCCCCTCTTCGTTCTCCTAATTATTTTTTTAAGTACCCCCCTACACTTTCTATACTCCTCTAGTGCCTCCACTGTTTTCAGCCCCCTGAATCTGCCATAAGCCTCCTTTTTTTTTCTTATCCAATCCTCTATATCCCTTGACATCCAGGTTCCCTGGACTTGTTGGTCCTACCCTTCACCTTAATGGGTACATGTTGGCTCTGAACTCTCACTATTTCCTCTTTGAATGACTCCCACTGGTCTGATGTAGACTTTCCTACAAGTAGCTGCTCCCAGTCCACTTTAGCCAGATCCTGTTTTATCATCTTAAAATTGGCCTTCCCCCAATTCAGTACCTTTATATCCGGTCCACCTTTGTTCTTTTCTATAACTACCTTAAATCTTACAGAGTTATGGTCGCTATCCCCGAAATGTTCCCCCACTGACACTTATAACACTTGTCCAGATTCATTCCCTAGGATTAGGTCCAGTACTGCCCCTTCTCTTGTAGGACTTTCTACGTACTAGCTCAAAAGCTCTCCTGTATGCATTTTAATAATTCTGCCTCCTTTAAGCCTTTTGCACGAAGACTATCCCAGTTGAGATTGGGGAAGCTGAAATCCCCTACTATTACTACCCTATTATTTTTACACCTCTCTGAAATTTGCCTACATATCTGCTCCTCTATCTATCCCTGACTGTTTGGAGGTCTGTAGTACATTCCCAGCCAAGTGATTGCCCCTTTTTGTTTTTAAGTTCTACCCATATGGCCTCATTTGAGGAACCTTCTGAGTTATCATCCCTCCTTACTGCAGCAATTGACTCCTTGATCAACAGTGCAATGCCACCTCCTTTTTTACACTCTCCCTGTCACGCCTGAAGATTCTATATCCTGGAATATTGAGCTTCCAGTCCTGCTCCTCCCTCAACCATGTCTCTGTGATACCAATAATATCATAATGCCATGTGCTAATCAATGCCCTCAATTCATCTGCCTTTCTAGTAAGACTCCTTGTATTAAAATAGATGCAGTTCAGCCTTGCATTTTTCACTTGTGCCTTAACAGGTCTATATTTGCTCTGCCTTCCAGACTGACTCAGTTTCTCTTCTATATTTGACTGTGCATCACCTCCTATTCCTATACTCACTCGCATGTGGCACCGGGAGTAATCCAGAGGTTACAACCTTTGAGGTCCTGCTTTTTAATCTGCTACCTAGCTCCCTAAATTCTTGTTGCAGGACCTCATCCCTCTTTCTACCTACGTCGTTGGTACCAATGTGTACCACGACCTCTGACTGTTCATCCTCTCTCTTCAGAATGTCCTGCAGCCGCTCACAGACATCCTTGACCCTAGCACCAGGGAGGCAACATACCATCCTGGAGTCTCATTAGCGGCCACAGAAACACTTGTCTGTTCCCTTTCCAATTGAATCTCACTGGAATCAAGCTAAGACATCTCAATTAAACAATTCACTTAAGTTCCCTGTACAGTTTTTACATGATTGAAAGTAGGCGACGAATAGAGAATGCCCCACTTGCTTAAAGATCCACTCCTCTTTCACTGCTGGACTGCTGGTAAAAGGTAGAATCTTGTCCAGACCCAAGATACCAGAACTATGACAAAAATGAAATGTTTTTTTCTCTAGTTTTGGTTCAGTGACTTTGCCTTTAATTCCAGGCACAATCCATAAGGAGTTTAAAACCAGCAGCAAAATCGATGTCCCAGCCTGGATCAATGGAAATGTTGAGGTATTTTGAACTTCTTTTTGAACTGGATGGTTGTGGGAGAAGCCAATCTCTATTCGAACCAACACCCACGTTTCAGTTATTTGCATATGTTGCCAATTTGGGCCTTGTCTTAAATATTCTCACATGTAGTGGTTCTCATTGTTCCTTTAATTGGACTGAGCATCTTACACTTAAGGGTCTAGCAGTATTGCTCAATATCTAACTATACAGGAGCGTAACTCAGGGACAATAGTATCTCTTCATGATTTGAACCAGATAGTTGTGCTTTTGCTGATGCCACCATAAGCGCCTCTCCAATCTTCTTAAAGGCACTCCAAGAAAACATGTGGTTAGATAAGGCCTGATAGTGTAAAGCTGCTTCATTTCTGAGCAAGTGAACACACAGAACAATAGTTATATACAACTCACTTAGTTAAATTAGTACAATTTTTACTTTGCTTAACATAGAAAATAATGAATAAGCTATGCTTCCCCCTGAAATGGTGACTGTCTTTCTTGCAATGCTTCTCAACTCTTCTTATTAAAACTGAATGGTCAATCTGAAGCCATCAGAGAGAGAGAGATGGAGAACTAGGCTGGATAGCCTCTGGTCAGTCAGCAAAAACTGCCAGATAAATGT
Source organism: Heterodontus francisci (assembly GCF_036365525.1). Classification (NCBI taxonomy): domain Eukaryota; kingdom Metazoa; phylum Chordata; class Chondrichthyes; order Heterodontiformes; family Heterodontidae; genus Heterodontus; species Heterodontus francisci. Next base: position 71,118,907 of record NC_090385.1, read on the forward strand.
TGATATCCAAGGATCCTGTATCAAGTTTACATTGCACTTTAGCATAGCTGACATAACTGTTGATTATTATTTTATCATATAAGGACTAGTTAACTGTATCGACTGTAATTCAATGTCATGCTCTTGTTTCCGTTCACTTATTCATTCACTGCTCAATAAATCTGCTTATAAGTTTTTACCTTTTGTGTGGTAAAATGTTTATTCTACCAATTTCTTGAAGTTGAAAAAGATCATGCGGTAATATAACCAGTAACCAGAATACAATAACAGGGTTTATCTGTTTGATCACTGGGCTTGCTACAAATTACCTAGATATTGGGCAAGTAAAGATACACTTTGGGTCAGAAGGAGCGAGGACTCACCTATTGGTGATCTGAGACTCTGAATTGTTACAAAAGTTGTTCCATTTTTTATTTTATTTTTGTGGACTTGTGTTAAAACTGATAAGATTCCATGGATGTGGTTTTTTTTAACCAAATTCACTGAAAGGACACTTGAGATGTTGTTTGAAAAACCACCTGTGCTGGAAGTCATGTGCTTTCGGCTCAGTAAACAACCGAACCCTTGATGACCTGGAAAAATGCTTACAGAGAAGCCACTTGTCAAGTTTTATGGCGGTCAGGAGGTTGATTCTCTGTTTTGGGGTTTGGACATTGTTTTCAGTTTAGTTCGGTGTGAACTGTTTGAAGACAGTTGGTCTTTCTCCTGCCAAGGAAAAAGAAACCCCCCCAGCTCACCTCTTGCTTTACCTCTTTGAAGAAATCCCGCAAAGATCCAGTGTGGGAGAGCTAAAATCCCTGGTGCTGCATAGCTCCAGAGAAGCTGCGAAAAAAAATCCTGTGATTCAAGTATGTGCTGGTGGAAAATCCTGAAGGCACATTTCTCCGAGGAAGCCGACTAGAATAATTCCTGACATCTCCAGAACGGACTGCTTCTGAAACGATCCTTAGAGCCGTTTCTGTATACCCGGATGCCAGACCAAAAAAGGGACAACTGACATCCTTCCATATCTTCTCTTTTTCTCATCAAGAATTAGCAAGTATTTGGCCTAAGTAGTGTTTTTTGTCTTTTTTTTTGTAACAGATCACTGCAGAGAACTTTTCTGTATTTTTTTCCAGTGTGTGTGTGAGTGTAATTGGGGAATTTAAAAAGGGAACTTTCATAACTCAATCTGTGTGTTACTGCTTTGTTTCATTACTTGTTTCATAATAAACTGATAATTTTGTTGTTTATTGAAGAAACCTGGTTAGTGTATTTTATTCTGGGATAAAAAATAGAACATATGATTGGCTGTATCAGTACCTGGGTAAACATTTAAATATATGTTGTGGCCTGTGGAGAAGTGGAACTAGAAATGACAGTGCGCACCTCCTGCCTTGATCATAACAGAATCTTAGAAAATCTAGTGAAAAAAATGCAAAAACATTTCAGATCTCTAAGGTCTACTAACATTCAAAATCAAGCATAATCCATGAATAATGGTAACTTGGACAAGGTCCCAAAAAGTAAGCATAAATCCACTTCCCAGCAAAAAGTCAACGCCTTCTTCAGCGAAGAGTAATTCAGCAAGCTCCTGTTGAAAGAGGTGGGGGCTGGAGGGGGGAGGGGTGTGGTAGTGAAAATTGTCAGCAATATTCAAAATACAACCTTATTCATGATCCAGAAAAGGTGAGTTGACCTTTTTTCATATTATATTCAAGTACTGTCACAATGTATCCTAATAACAGGCAACATGAGCGGCACAGTGGCGTCGTGGTTAGCACCGCAGCCTCACAGCTCCAGCGACCCGGGTTCAATTCTGGGTACTGCCTGTGTGGAGTTTGCAAGTTCTCCCTGTGTCTGCGTGGGTTTCCTCCGGGTGCTCCGGTTTCCTCCCACATGCCAAAGACTTGCAGGTTGATAGGTAAATTGGCCATTATAAATTGTCCCTAGTATAGGTTGGTGATAGGGAAGTATAGGGATAGGTGGGGATGTGGTAGGAATATGGGATTAGTGTAGGATTAGTATAAATGGGTGGTTGATGGTCGGCACAGACTCGGTGGGCTGAAGGGCCTGTTTCAGTGCTGTATCTCTAAATCAAATCAAAACAGTTTTACATTAATTGGAAACTTTCAAAGAGTAATCAGTAAAGGTACCTAATTCCTTTCCAGTTCCACCCATGCTAATATTTATCCCTTTATCAGGTTGTTTGCTGTTCCAATACGTAATAACTTATACTTGTCTGTATTAAATACCATCTGCCATTCTTCAGCACATCAGCTTAATTGGTCCAAGGATTTTTGAATCTATCTAGCTCTGTTATATTGGTCACTTGAGAGTACATTTTGTAAATTAGCTTGATATTATCCACTCATTTTATAATAAAAAATGTACTCTTCTTAAAAATTGCTTTTGAATTATGTGAATAGTGAATAATTGCAAATAAACCCCTGTAGAATGCTTCATTTTTGCAGACAGAGTGTTTCCATGATGGGAAAGAAATTAAAATAAAATAAAGGTGATTAGTAAGCAAATGAGTAAAATAAAAAAATACAATTTTCATTTAACCTAACTTCAGCAAGTCAACTACAAAAATCTTGCATATGTTGGAACTACAAATATCCTAGTCCCAGGGCAACGAACTGCCACTTAGACATGACCACTTACCAATTATATATTTGATTTGCCTGCTAATTCTGCCATCCATTTAGAACATTATACATTGTAATAGAGCCACTGGGCTGAATTTTACCGGCCCCTCGATGCTGCCGGTCGCGGAGTGGGGGCCAGTAGAATGTTGTGGCGAGAAGCCCGCCTCGGCCCAAAACGTCAAGAAGGGCCCGCCGCATATTACCAGCAGTGGGATGACCTTGGTGTGGTCGCCCCCGCCACCTGGAAGTGGACCCTTCATCTGCATATTGTCAGGCAAACCCCCCACCTGCCAAGACTGTGGCACATATAATTTCGCCACATGAACATTAAAACTTAAAATTGCAAGCCCCTGGCTGGAAGCACATTTGCATTGTACCAGACGGTGTTGAAACAAAGTAACCATTCCCTGCCCCAAGACATAGAAGAAACCTGGGCAAACCAGTCAGTCACGTGACCACCTGCTGGCCAAAAAGGGGAGTTTTAAACTAGAAAAACAGAATTTGAACATAGAACGCCCTGTGCTCCTGGAACTGAAGCAAGAATTACCTCCTCTCCTATCTGCCTGCTCATCTCTCAGGGAACTAAATCTTGTGAAGACACGTGAACCTCAAAGAGAGAAAAGTTTCCAACGTGAACAAGGTTTAAGAAGAATTCTGGGCACCAATCAAACACAAGAATTACCTACAAAAGGACTATACCATGAGCGAAGCACAGTAACAAGATATTGCCTCAAACTATTCCACTTTCTCTTTTATTCTCTTTTCTGTCCCTATCTGCATGTGTCTATTGCGTGTGCATGCTAGCATGGCCATGTCACAGATCTGTAGGCGTGAACCATATTAGAGTTTAAATAAGTTTAATAAATTTCACTTTTCTTCTTTAAACCAAAGAAAGCCAGTTTATGCTCATTTCTTTCCCTTATCATTGGAAAGCTGTGAACAAGAATTCACAAAGGGGGAGCTCAAAACACAGTGTGTTTAAAATTAAACCCTGTTATAATAAGACCAGGTGAAGATAGCAGCAGACCCCTAGACACACTTCTCACCTGGTTGTAACAATATTTAAATTGACAGTAATGATATTCAAATGAACTTACGGAGTTCCGAGGCGAGAACCTGGTGGGGAGGGGGGAGTAATAAAAATTTCAGGGCTGGAGGGGTGGAGGAACGGAGAAATCAATTCTTATTGGATGGTGGAAAGGGGTTATCGGCCAAATGTTATAAGTTTAGGGGGTAAAGTTCGAGTAGGGAAAAAGGAATGTGTTAGTCATTTCGGGCATTGAAATGACCATTGGAAGGTTAGGGAAGGGCCATCCACATATTTCTTATTGTTTATTAAAAATTTAATACTGCTGCCCATTTAAAAATTTAAAGTAATTATAAGAGCTGAAAGCTGTTTAAGAATGGCACTGGTGCTGGACGCTGTTGCCGGGGGTGCGAAGGCTCTCCCTGCACGTCATCGAGGGCAGCCGCTCTGCCCCCACTATTTGAATTAAATTCAGCCCACTCTGTCTGCTCTCCACATTGGTTTACAACTGAAGTAACTAAGCAATGGACCTTGTGGATCAAATGGCCTTTGCCAATTCTACATTTAGATTAGAGATACAGCACTGAAACAGGCCCTTCGGCCCACCGAGTCTGTGCCGAACATCAACCACCCATTTATACTAATCCTACACTAATCCCATATTCCTACCAAACATCCCCACCTGTCCCTATATTTCCCTACCACCTACCTATACTAGTGACAATTTATAATGGCCAATTTACCTATCAACCTGCAAGTCTTTGGCATGTGGGAGGAAACCGGAGCACCCGGAGAAAACCCACGCAGACACAGGGAGAACTTGCAAACTCCACACAGGCAGTACCCGGAATCGAACCCGGGTCCCTGGAGCTGTGAGGCTGCGGTGCTAACCACTGCGCCACTGTGCCGCCCACCTCACAGCTGCTCCTGAACTTGCCCTAGAATATGGCTGAAAGTGTGGTATTTAATGTATTCGTTCATTGGATGTGGCAGGGCCAGCATTTATTGCCCAACCCTAAGAAAAGGTGCTGGTGAACCACCTTCTTAATCTATTGCAGTCCATGTTGCAAGTAAACCTAGAGTGCTGTTAGGGTGGGAGTTCCAGAATTTTGACCCAGTGACGATGAAGGAACAGTGATATAGTTCCAACTCAGTATGCTGTGTGGCTTGGAGGGATACTTGCAGGTGGTGGTGTTCCCATGCACTTGCTGCCCTTGTTCTTCTGGTGATAGAGGTCACGGGTTTATAAGCTGCTGTGGAGGAAACCTTGGCAAATTGCTGCAGTGCCTCTTGTAGCTGGTACTCTCTGCAACTGCCCCCTGCCCCCAGTGTGGTGAAGGGATTGAATGTCTAAGGTGGGGGTTGGGGTGCCAATTTAGCAGGTTGCTTTGACCTGGATGGTGTTGAGCTTCTTGAGTGTTATTGGAGATGCACTTATCCAGCAAGTGGGAGAATGGCAAAAATCAGATTCATGATCAAGAATGCTGACCCCTGTCACAGAGAGGAGATACTGGGGCCTGTTTTAGTCTCCATTCTACCATTGGAAATGGGTAGAGAGGGGCATAGTAAAGCATAAAAATAGGCAAAGATTAGTCCCAATGAATGCCTATTTCATGTGCCATTTGACTTTCTGGTGGGCATGGGGTCAATGATCATCATTTCAACCTGTTACAGACAGGTGGGAAATGATAGGGATGGTTTCCCTTTTACACCTTTCAACTGACCGCAGACAGCATGTTTATTACAAATTAGAAAATTAGCCCCTGAGTGTTATAATGATCAGCAAACAGATAATTGACAGTTTAAAGACAGATAAATGTTTGTTAAACAACACCCGAAAAATATTCGCCACTTCACCCACCCACACATGTACACAGAGACACACAGACACACTATGTACCATGCGTTTCGGTCTGATGATTTTTAAAAGAGTTCACTGTAAACCTTGCATTCTTTGCTGGGGGTTGGTAGGGGTGTATATATAAAAAAGGTGCATGTCTTTTTTTTCCTTTTTCCTAGTTCACTGAAGACAAAACTTGGAAAGTTTCAGGAGGTCAGATGTGTGGTTGCAGACTTTACTTTGTTGTATCCCAGTCACAGTTAAATGTCAAAAACCTTGGTACAATTTCTCAGGTAGGGAGTCTCAACATCACTTCTCATCTTTGCCTATAGATAGCTTAAAGGTGGTGTTCTTAGGCAGGGTCCTTCTTCTTCTACTGGAGCAGATGGAACCTGTCTTTTGCTGGCTCTCTGCCTTTGTCTGCCCAGCATATACTTTTATTAAGCTCCTTAGCAGACTCCTGGTTTCTGTCATGTGACCATGGTTTCTCTTTACCATTGGCCTCATAAAGCGTGCCTGATGGTGCCATTATCAGACAATGAGGTCTGTGTGTCACCCATCTTCATTCCATTTTGATAAAGTGCAGTTTTTTCACACCCATTCGTTTGAATTTGAATTTAGAGATATCATGTCTGCCATGCGATCTTTAACCCAATATTTTTACAGAATGGGCCATTTACATTTTACTGCCTTCTCCAAGGCTGGTCCAGACATGAAGATTAACTCAGGGTTCTGGCAGTTTCCATGTGTATTGGCAGTACAGGATAAGGTCACCTGACTTCTTGACTCCATCTTGTTTTATTGGAAGTGTCTCTGTTTTGGGTTTTTTTATAAGTTCATTATATAGTTCATAATTTCTCCATGTGTGAACGTGACACAACCCAAAATGAAAAGAAGCGCAATAATAATATTTAAATGAATTAGCGGCAATTTCTATAGACTTTCTGTTTAATTTTCTGGCCATTCATTGTTGCTCGATGCGGAGTTGTATACTTAACTAAGTTTAAAGGGGCAAATAAGAAGGTTCATTTTGTAGTCATTTCTGCACTGATTTTCTTAAAATAAAAAGAAAAAACTCTCGTGACTTTATTCTGCTTCCACTTAAGCCATCACAAGTCTTTGTGGTAAATTCGCTGCTGCCTTTTCTTCCTTCCAACTCCAGTAGTGTCACAAATTGGGACCCATTGGGAATTTTACACTTCACCTTTTCAGATGAAAAAGAGGGAGGAACAGAGGGGTGCCAGCCAGGCTATACTGCACCATATGCAAACAATATATTAATGTCTTATTAAATAATACACTGGATGGCTCTTTGGAAATGCCACAAATCATAGTAAGTCATGCTTTGATTGGTACTACACCAAAGAAGAAATGCAAAGATGATCAGCCAGCCTGATTGGTCACATCCACCAAGAAGCCACCAACAATATTTGCAGGCATTGTTGAAATTACAGAGTCAGATACAGAGCTGAGGCTGTCTGCTGTAAAGACACCTGCTGCTTGCATCCATCATACAGCTGGCACAGTAAATCAGAATACCAGTTGACTATGGCATGAAGTCTACCTCCACCTCTTTGCAGGTAATCTGCATGGCTGACCTGTGGGGTTGGCACCGCAGAGTAGTAAATGGAGCTTCTTCTTTGCAACCACCACATGTGGCACCATCTCCATTTCAGCAGCCATCGGATGCTGGACAGCTCCATCACTTGTTCACAGTCTTATGCCTGGATACTTGGTTTCCTTCTCCTTCATTTTTACCTGTTGCCAGATTACGAGTTCTCCATTTCAGAGCCTGCTTTCAGCCTTGGCAAAAACTACCAATGGGTTATAATAGCTTTTGAGCTTTCCCAAAGACTTTCGAAATTTATGTTCGCCTATAGGGTGCAACAGTGGCGCAGTGGTTAGCACCGCAGCCTTACAGCTCCAGTGACCCGGGTTCAATTCTGGGTACTGCCTGTGTGGAGTTTGCAAGTTCTTCCTGTGTCTGTGTGGGTTTCTTCCAGGTGCTCCAATTTCCTCCCAAATGCCAAAGACTTGCAGGTTGATAGGTTAATTGGCCATTATATATTGACCCTCGTATAGGTAAATGGTAGGGAAATGTAGGGACAGGTGGGGATGTGGTAGGAATATGGAATTAGTGTAGGATTAGTATAAATGGGTGGTTGATGGTCGGCACAGACTCGGTGGGCCGAAGGACCTGTTTCAGTGCTGTATCACTAAACTAAACTATACTGTCATTTCCCTTTAATTGTTGTCTAAGATTTCACCTCCTCACAATTTTCCACTCCCAGCATTCATTCAAATCTACACCTAGAGCTGTGACTAATTCTGCAAATGGCTGAAGAATTAATTATTATTCACACATTATAATCATAAGATTTGCACCAGCTCTTGACTACTTATGACTGATTTACACCAAAACATGAATATCGATCTGAATAGTTTAGATGTCCAGTGCATAGTTTTTATTGAAAAGCTGGATGAAGGTTAAAAACTGGTGAGATGACATGTGAAAATCATCTCAATAAGACAATGAAAAGCCATCAAAAGAAAACAAAGGTCTGAAAGTAGAAAAGAAAAAGAAAGACTTGTATTTATATAGCGCTTTTCACAACCACCTGATGTCTCAATGTGCTTTACAGCCAATGAAATACTTTTAAAGTGTACTCACTGTTGTAATGCAGCAGCTAATTTGTGCACACCAAACTCCCACAAACAGCAATGTGATACTGACCATATAATGTGTTCTTGTGATGTTCATTGAAGGATAAGTATTGGCCAGGATACTGGGGATAACTCCCTTGTTGTTCTGCGAAATAGTGCCATTGGATCTATTACATCCACCCGAGCAGGCAGATGGGGTGTTGGCTCATCCAAAAGATGGCACCTCAGACAGTGCAGCACTTCCTCAGTACTGCACAGGAGTGTCAGCCTTGATTTTTGTGCTCAAGACTAGCTGACCAAAGGGCAAAAAGGAATAGGTGAACATCTGCAGAACTGCAGTTATATTGTTGCCAAAGGAGCATCAGTACAAGTGGTCTCCAATGTGTGGGTCAGTGGCAGCTCCAAAGCATACTCATTAGACCCATCCAGGCTAACTGGTAGGAAGAACCGATTGAAAATAAAGCTCTTCCTTTCTGCCAGTCTCAGTGAATCTAGCAAGTACAAGCTAAACCTTCCACGTAGAACTACTGGCTTCTGCAACTTCCTGCAGCAATACAAAAACAGTAATTTTTTATGTCCTTCCAGCTTTTCAAAGCATGTTTGCTGGATATTTACTCTCTATTTCCTGTTCATGACATGTATCTGAATTCATAATTCAAGGCCAGACTTTTATGCCACCCCAACGAGCCAGATGGTGGTGGAGAGGTGGCGTAAAACGGAAAGGGAGGCTCCGGGAGGCTTTCCTGACTTGCTCCCGCCTCTGCTGCCCTTTACGTAGAGTGGCGGGGGTGAAAACGGACCGCCCGCCCCAGGCCAATCAAGGTCCGTAAGGGGCCACTTAATGACCACTTAAGGGTCTTCCATCATTCAAGTCTTCAGAAGAAGGAATTTTCCTCCACACAAGATCAGATGGCAGGTTGTTCAACCTTGCCCGCCTAAGAGCGAAGACCAAAGTATGGAAAGTCCTCATCAGGGAACTCCTCTTTGCTGACGATGCTGCATTAACATCTCACACTGAAGAGTGTCTGCAGAGACTCATCAACAGGATTGCGGCTGCCTGCAACAAATTTGGCCTAACCATCAGCCTCAAGAAAATGAACATCATGGGACAGGACAACAGAAATGCTCCATCCATCAATATCGGCGACCACGCTCTGGAAGTGGTTCAAGAGTTCACCTACCTAGGCTCAACTATCACCAGTAACCTATCTCTCCATGCAGAAATCAACAAGTGCATGGGAAAGGCTTCCACTGCTATGTCCAGACTGGCCAAGAGAGTGGGAAAATGGTGCACTGACACGGAACACAAAAGTCTGAGTGTACCAAGCCTGTGTCCTCAGCACCTTGCTCTATGGCAGCGAGGCCTGGACAACGTATGTCAGCCAAGAGCGACGTCTCAATTCATTCCATCTTCGCTGCCTCGGGAGAATCCTTGGCATCAGGTGACAGGACCACATCTCCAACACAGAAGTCCTTGAGGCGGCCAACATCTCCAGCTTATACACCCTACTGAGCCAGCGGCGCTTGAGATGGCTTGGCCATGTGAGCCGCATGGAAGATGGCAGGATCCCCAAGGACACATTGTACAGCGAGCTCGCCACTGGTATCAGACCCACCGGCCATCCATGTCTCCGCTTTAAAGACGTCTGCAAACACGACACGAAGTCCTGTAACATTGATCACAAGTCGTGGGAGTCAGTTGCCAGCGATCGCCAGAGCTGGCGGGCAGCCATAAAGGCGGGGCTAAAGTGTGGCGAGTCGACGAGACTTAGCAGTTAGAAGGAAAAAAGACAGAATCGCAAGGGGAGAGCCAACTGTGTAACAGCCCCGACAACCAATTTTTTCTGCAGCACCTGTGGAAGAGTCTGTCACTCTAGTATTGGCCTTTATAGCCACTCCAGGCGCTGCTCCACAAACCACTGACCACCTCCAGGCACTTACCCATTGTCTCCCGAGACAAGGAGGCCAAAGAAGAAGAAGAAGACGGGCCTTCCATCTTCACGTGGATTTTACGCATGGCGAGCAGGTCTCCTGGAGCCGGGAAAAGCTGCCTGGGAAAAGCAAGAGGCTTCTCAGCATCCCGGGGGTGGGGGGCCCTGCTTAATGGGCACAGGGTGCCCAATGGAGGGCTGCCTCCACTACCCCAACCACCCCCAAGATCCGACACACCCCCCTTCCCCCCTATACAACCACCCTTGCCTCGCCGGGGCCCAATCGATTACCCCCGGTGAGGCAACCAAAACTTACCTTATATCCCAACGCCCAGGCATCTTGTCTTCATGCTGGGCTGTAGTCCCAGCAGTGGTCACTGCTCCCGATGGTGCTGCTGGGACCAAGAGCTGCTAGCCTGCTGATTGGCCGGCCGCTCTATTAGGCGGACTGCCTACCTCAAGCGGGTGGAAGTCCTGCCTCAGAGCAATTAAAGCCTGGGGACCCATAAAATACGGAACGGATCCCCAGGGGAGGCAGAAGTAAGTTCATCATCGACTTTTACATTGGAGGGGCGTCTGGTGAGGGTGCCGTCCAATTAACAGTGGTGGGCAGGTCCTAGTGCTGACAGATTGCAAGGAGCTGGATTTTTAAAGAAACCTTTGCAGCAGTCAGCCAGCTTGAACTCAGAGGCAAGAAGGAGGGAAGGACAGCTGAGCAGGCTTGACAGAGATGGTGGTTGAAAGAGGAAGGGTCACCCCACACTTTAGCGATGTCACCCTTGAGGCACTTGTGGAAGCAGCCCGCGAAAGGAGGCAGGTCCTCTTTCCAGAAGATAGAAGGAGAAGGACAGCAAGTGTCACCAAGATGACATGGCTGGAAGTGGCAGATGTTGTGAGCTGCAGAGGTGTCATTGCCAGAACCTGGATCTAGTGCAGGAAAAGGTTAAATGATTTGCTGCGGTCTGGAAAGGTGAGTGGTGTTAAGATTTGGAAATGGAAACCCTATATTAATTGGAAGGTGCCCATGATATGTGAGGCTAGGTGGTAGACACATGCATGGGACAGCACCAGGTACCAATGTTAACACTGAGGCTTCCAGTTGTCATGCAACCGAAACCCATGCTCAGTTATGGGTAAATGCTGCATTGAGGTGGCTGCATGGCCACCTCACCATGTCATCCCATCGGCTCTGTGCTGCTCATTGACAGTGCCCCAGAGTCACCAGCACATAGGCACCATGAGATAGTACTGACATTGCCTTTGTTCATGATTGCAGGAGAAGCATGCTCAGAGTGCCAAGGAGGACCAATGGACTGGATGTGGAGTTGCTGTTATCAGCGTGATGACACGAATAGAAGAGGGGCCCATGCATATCGGATGGGTCACTGCAGGGCAGCCTGGAGAGTGTGGAAAGAACTGGTTGCATCCAACATTCCCTACACCATGTCTTGCCTTTACTGCCACTGGAAGCTCCTGACCACAGGAGGAAAGAGGCCTCGGTTGAAGGTCCACATGCTCACCTTTAATATTTTCTTTTCACCAGGTCCAGCAGTAGTTAAGGGACAGACCAGGGATGCAGCTACACTTGAAAGCTCACAGGATGCAATGCTATGTGAAGGCTCTGCGTCACTTCATACCTGCGCACCCTCCACCAGTACAGAAACACTCACGTAGGAGGGCTCCATTGTGGGTGTAGAGCGGGTGGCACAATCTGGTAAACAATTCACAGGCCGGCAGGAAGAGGTAGGAACATAGGAAATAGGAGCAGGAATAGGCCATTCAGCATCTCGAGCCTGCTGCACCATTCAACTAGATCATGGCTGATCTTCTACCTCCAATGCCATTTTTCCGCACTATCCCCACATCCCTTAATGCCGTCAATATCTAGATATCTATTATTCTCTGCCTTGAATATACTCAATGGCCGGAATTTTATGTTGGGCAGGAGGCCCCGCCCACTGGCCAAAAGGTCAGTGGGGAGCCTGCCTCCGCCGGGCCTGGGAAGCCAGGCCGGGATTTTTCGCTCCCCAGGCCCTCAATTGTTCTTGGGAAGGACTTCCACCTCCTTGAGGCAGAAAGTCCCACCTGATGGAGCTGCCGGCCAATCAGTGGGTCGGCAGGAAGGATGGCCCCAGAACTCAGGTAAGTTTTTACTGGCTCGCTGGGGAAATCGGCCAGGCCCCGGCGAAGCAAGGAGGGTTTGGTTGGGCGTAACGGGGGAGTGTTGTGCGTTCGGGGCAGTTGGAGCTGTGGGGGCGGCCCTCTGTGAGGCACAGAATGCATGATCAGGAGGGCCCCACTCCAGCCTGCAAAAAGGCCGCCTGGTTTTACAAAGCAGGGTTCCTGGGATCATTGCCGTCCGGCCGCCAAGAGTAAAATACCCACAGTGGCAGGAGGAGGCCCTTAAGTGGCAGTTAATTGGCCACTTAAAGCCCTTTATTGGTCTGGGACGGGTTGGCCATTTCTTGCCACCTCCGCCCCACGCAAAATTGCAGCGGGGGCGGGAGGGAATCAGGAATGGCCCACCCCCAGCCATTCACTCAATTTTAAGCCCCCCACCGCCACCAGCCCACTCATTGGGGGGCCGTAAAATTCCAGTCCATGACTGAGTCTCCGCCACCCTCTGGAATAGAGAATTTTCTAAGATTCACCACCCTCTGAGTGAAGAAATTCTTCTTCATCTCAGTCCTAAATGGCCTACACCTTATGTTGAGACTGTGTCCCCTTGTTCTAGACCCCGCCCTCCTCCAGCCAGGGGAAACATCCTTCCTGCATCTATCCTGTCGAGCCCTGCAAGAATTTTGTATGTTTCAATGAGATCACTTCTCATTCTTCTAACCTGTAGAGAATACAGGCCCAGCCTCCTCAATCACTCCTCATAGGACAATCCCGCCATCCCAGAAATGAGTCTGGTGAATCTTCATCTCACTCCCTCTAAGGCAATTATATCCTTTCTTAGGTAAGGAAACCAAAACTGTACACAATACTCCAGTTGTGGTCTCATCAATACTGTATACGATTGTAGCAAGATATCTTTACTCCTGTACTGAAATCCTCTTGCAATAAAGGCCAACATACCATTTGCCTTCCCAATTGCTTGCTGCACCTCCATGTTAGCTTTCAGTGACTCATGAACAAGGACACCCAGGTTCCTTTGGACATCAACACTTTCCAAGCTCTCCCAAATCTATTGAGGCATCAAAACTTAATCTTCGGAAGGCCAATGGAGGAGTCTGCTCAATGGTGGCCCTTGTAGTCATATGGCAGTTGTTATATGTGTCGTCTGCCTGTGTGTTGGTGTTGCATACAGGGGTCAGAAGACATGACTTCAGAGGATACCCCTTATCCCCTAGAATCCAGCCATGAAGTTGCTTGGGTGGCGTAAAGAGCTGAGGGAATTGGGACTTTCAAAGGATGTGGAGTTTCCTGGAAATCTTCCATAAACCTGCTTGCACCTCTCATGGTGGTCACACATGATGAGCATTCAGTGAGACTCTTCCTGTTCACAAAGGTACCTGCCTGCTCTGAGAGCCTTAATGTCCACATCAGTACAGTCAATGAATCCCTGTAACTGGGGAAATCCAGCCATAGCCCCCAAAGCTGACTACCCTCTTGGCCTGACTAGCCTATCGGTAGTGAACTTGATATACTGGCCAGCCTGATGGTACATGGCATCCATGACCTTCTTTATGTAGCGATGGGCCGCTGACTGAAAGATGCTACAGAAATCTCCAGACAATCTCTGGAATGATCCGTTGGCAAAAAAACTGCCAATATTACCTTCCTCAGGCAGCTGGACCTCCTCTTGCCACAGCACAGTTGCACCAAGTGACTGTATCCACATCTCTGGGCCTCTCTGCTCCTCACTGGAGGAGTCAGAGTCTGTAAACACTAACACCATTGCCAGTTGAAGCCTCCACTGTTTTGTGCCTCCTAAGAACCTTTGGCCTAACTCCAGTGGCTGCTTAGGACCTGGGAGACAGTTTTCCAGCAGCAGTAAATTACTCTGGCCCCACCATCTGCAGAGCCTCCAAACACATTAGCTTGGCACTGCAGACAGGTTCACAGAGCCTCCATTTATCTTTACAACCCTGCTGGCTTTGATAACTCGCTTCATTGCAGTAGGTGAACCTTCAGCCTCCACGTTTCCTGTTCACCGTTGGTTTAAGATTAAAGTCACCTGAGAAAATCCTGCTCTATTGGCTTCTTAAGGGGCTTAAGTGTCCACTTGCCTCCGATCAGTCAGCCAGTGATCCGCCACACCGGCCGCTTTTGGTAAAATCAGCCAATAGCAGGATGACATCAAGAAACCTGCCTGACACGTGCAAGCACTATTTTACCAGCCTCTCCCTGCCTCCATGCCTGCCTCCATGGGGCTGGTAATATTCTGGTCCATGTATCCAAAGGGTGCAACTATGCAAAATTTTCTTGAAAAGTTAATTTTCAACAGTTTGTGTGCAGAAGCAGAAGAGGGAGAAAATTGTTCAGGGACTTACTATGCCTGCTAATTCGTCTTCCAAAAAAGCTGGGGCTGAATTTTTCCATTTGAGTCGTGAGCCTGACATTGGGCTGGTTTCTGGGTACCTAGACATATGCGTGGTGAGACTTCAGGCACGATCTTTCTGGAGGAGGCAAATTAAGGAGCCATTTCTGGGACTGGCATTCAGTTAGGGATGGCAGGTGGCCTGAGGACACAGAAGGGCCAATAAGAGCACCCAAAGTGAAGGGCGGACAGCAAACCCACTGTAAATACTGTGTACTGCTGAGGTGAATGGAGGAGAGGCAGCACAAGATGGAGGTGCCATATTGCTGATGGGACGAGCAGTCAATTCCTCATACCCAGCATTATCCGATGGATCCATCTGCAGATGACAGGCAAACATTTGTAAGCATTTCCCGGCGAATGTTCTGACAATTGCCAATTTTGTTGTTTAAAGTGACCACTGCATATAAATCTCAGCACTCTGAGCACCCGCTCTGTTCTTGCTTCCTATGAGTACTCAAACTGCAGACACAGCGGGTATTCTGTGTGCTGCTGAAAAAATTACATAGCCTTCCAAAAATGCCCGCTAATTGCCTTCATAATTACCTTAATTGGCTTCCCGTTGCACACCATAACCACTGCGAGCCCGCTTCTGGGAACAGTGTAAGGAGGTTGGAACACGTCGGGGAACCAGCCCACGCTTTTTTTTCTGATTTTCCTGGCCTCTCTGCCTCTAAAGCCATTACTTGGGCCTGGAAAAATTCTGCCTTTGATCTAAGTTGAAACTCAGCTGGGATTCAGCATTCCAGTTCATATCATTTAATGCATTTATTCTTCCTTTGTCAAAAACTCAATTAATACTTATTTTATGTCATCAGCTTCCTACAAAATCTGCCCAAATCTTTCATGTTATTGCTGCTCCCTTTCTTGACTCTATATAGGATTGCCATCAGTCCAGTTTTTGCCCGCATCATCATGTTTTTGAGTTGCATGCTTGAAAACATCTGAATGAAAATTAGCGACCAAGATTTTTTTTTTACCACTGGGCCTTACAATATAAACTGTAACTTGAACTTGTACAATGCCTTGAACATAGGCATCTCAAAGGGCTTTACTTGTTCTTAGAAATGAAGGTAGAAGGGACTGGGAATTATAGTTTTAGGAGATAGTTGTTGAGAAAAGAAGTCAGGTTTTTTTTTTGCTCTCCAGGATGATTCTTAGAGAAATTCCAGTTTAAAGAAAATCTCCAACATAATTAAAACTGAAGGAATGTGACTCCACACTTGTAAAAGCAAATTTTCAGTGCAAGAGATATTGTTTGGTAATTAAGACCTTGAAAACCTATTCCCTATTTTCGGTTTTGCAGCCAACTGGTTACCCACACAACCACTTGTCCTCTGACTACACATGTTCTGACTTTAGTCAAGAGTTTATTATGCGGCAGCTTATCGAAGGTTGTTTGGCATTCCCAATGTATCATGTCTGCTACATTATCCTTATCTACCCATTCTGTTACTTATTCAAAAGAATTCAATAAGGTTGGTCAAGCATGGCCTTCCCTTTTGAAATCCGTGCTGACAATTTTTAAAATATTTTCAGTTTCTAGACATTTTTCTGTTACACCTTTGAGTGAGGATACCATTATCTTTCCTACCACAAACACAGCTAATTGATCTATAGTTCCCTGAACTTGTTCTATCTCCTTTTTAATACATTGAATCACATTAGTGGTCCACCAGTCCTCAGGCACTATTCCCTTTTCTAATGCACTTTTATATAAATCTAATAGTGCCTCTGCTATCTCTTTCTAATCTTCTTTTAATATGCAGGGATGCAATCCACCCAGGTCAGGTGTTCTATACTTCCTAATTTTGATTATCTCCATTTTCCTGTCTTAAATATCTTGATATCCTTTTTATCACTTCTTCTAATGTGTTGTCCACCACGGTGATATTCCTGGCGAATACTGAGGCAAAGTAATTACTTAATATTTCTGCCTTTTCACTGTCTTTATCTGTGAGTTTATTATATGCATCCTGCTGTGGCTCTATCTCTATCCCAATTTTTCTTTTGTTTAGCTTTTTTCCTAAGCTTTCATATTCCCTTTTATGATCATCTCGTTTATTATCTATGTACTTGGTGAATGCCTTTTTCTTTAGTTTTAATTTTGCATTTATTTCTTTATTCATCCATTGAGTGTCATTAGCAGCTCATTTGTTTTTATCTTTTAATGGGATATATTTATCCTAAACCTTATTGATCACCATTTTATGTTTCCCACTGCTGTTCTCTTTCTTTGTCAGTAATTTGTTTCCAGTTTATTTTCCCTAGTTTCATTCTCATCTGCTTAAATATAGTTTTGTGCTAATTCATCACATAGGTCTTTATCTTGCTTTTGTTTTTCTTAATCTATATCTTAAACCTTATTATTTTGAGATCGCCATTGCCAAGATATTCCCCAAACACTTACTTTTCTCATCTACTACGGTTCATTTCCCATTGCAGTGCTCCTTCTCTTATTGGACTTTTTACATTGTGGGTAAGAAAGGAATCCTTCGCACATTGTAAAAATTCTATTTCCTGTGCCACTTTCACTACTTCGTCTTGCCACTTTATTTGGGTTAGTTAAAATCTCCCATGGTTATTATTCTATGTCCTTTTCTCATTTTCATATTTACATATATACTTCTTCCTCCACCTTCTTATGACTATTAGATGGTCTGTAGTATTCCCCTATTAGTGCAATCAATACCGTCTTACTTTTAAATTCAATCCGTATGGATTATAGTAAGTACGGGAATTTTGCACCATTCAATCTATTTCAATGATGAGTCTCACCGCCAGATAATATAATCGCACAGCCTTTGGAGGAGCAGGGCAGCTTAGACAGAAACGTGCTGATTTCCACATTGAACTGTACATGTGCAGTCGCTGGAAGTTGCAGTCTGATTTCCACATAAATAAATGTGAGCGCAGTTAGTCCGACCATTACTTCCATCACAAAACTCATCCCAACATTCCGATTTAATATCATCCCTCAGAAGCTGCTGAATAATCTGAATGTAATTTAATGCCATCATTGTCATGTCACAATGCAGTTGAAGATTTTGAAAATCCTGGATGTAAAGATCAGTCTGAACACCATACACCAAATTTTGGAACAAATAAGTCATTTTGCAACTTATGTTGAATATTCCACTAAATTTGCAGTTATGTAGTTCTCACATGTAGGATTAGAAATATTTAACCTAAGCATAATTCTATAACATAAGTCAACATTTTTTTATTCTTTCACGGGATGTGAGCATCACTGGCATGGCCAGCATTTGTTCCCCATCCCTAATTGCCCTTGAGAAGGTGGTGGTGAACTGTCTTCTTGAACCGCTGCAGTCCTTCTGGTGTAGGTACAACCACAGTGCTGTTAGGAAGGGAGTTCCAGGTTTTTGACCCAGCGACAGTGAAGGAAAGGCAATATAGTTCCAAGTCAGGATAGTGTGTGGCTTGGAGGGGAACTTGCAGGTGGTAGTGTTCCCATGCATTTGTTGCCCTTGTTTTTCTAGATGGTAGAGGGCACGAGTTTAGAAGGTGCAGTTGAAGGTGCTGGTGAGTTGCTGCAATGCATCTTGCATATACTGCTGCCACTGCGCACCAGTGGTGAAGGGAGTGAATGTTTAAGGTAGTGGATGGAGTGCCGATCAAGCGGGCTGCTTTGTCCTGGATGGTGTTGAGCTTCTTGAGTGTTGTTGGAGCTGTACTCATCTAGGCAAGTGGAGAGTATTCCATCAAACTCCTGGCTTGTGCCTTGTAGATGGTGGACAGGCTTTGGGGAGTCAGGAGGTGAGTTACTCGCTGCAGAATTCCCAGCCTCTGACCTGCTCTTGTAGCCACAGGATTTATATGGCTGGTACAGTTCAGTTTCTGGTCAATTATAACCCTCAGGATGTTGAAGACGGGGGAATTCAGTGATGGTAATGGCGCTAAATGTCAAGGGGAGATGATTTGATTATATTGCAACTCTAATAACAAACATTAATGAAAATGAAAATAATGATTTAGTTTTGCATGTCTAATAAAACTAATGGGCACACACATAAATCCTTTTGGAATATTTACTGAACTCTTCATTCGAAGATGCAATTACAAGTTTTACTATACAACAAAATAAGAAGCTTTAATTACAGGTTTAGGTGTTGTACTAGCCATCACACTCTTTTTCACAAATGAAAAGAAAATCTATAATTGCTGAAAAATATGCAGTTATTGAACATCTGAAAGAGAAAGACAAATTAACTCTTCCCCAGCATTCTTTTTCTACTTTCCCGTTTTTATTTATTTTGATGCCGATGGCAAGTAATTGATTTTACAAAGCTGAAAGTAGGCAAAGAATCAATTAATTAAAAAATGCAAGTGATTTACCATATAGATTATTAAATAACAGAAAAAGTGACATTTTCCTTTGATTGGTCAGACTAATAACACATTTGGTGTTAAATCTGTTTATTTAATACATACAAAAAATCAACACAAATCTCTGGGGAAATTCTCCATCTGTAGATGATTTTGCCATTTGCACAACTCATCATAGCCTGTTGATTCACATTGATGGGACACTGGATCAGTTTATTGGTTGATAGGTTAAAAGGGGGAGGTGATATCCCTGAATCTTAATAACTACCGCCAAAACTGACAGGAAAATTGAAACTACCAATAACTTAATTGACAATTAAATGATCACCCAATGACAACATTGAAGTGGAGAGGGAAGACTGCAAAACTGTAATGAACTCTTGGAAACTATATTGATGAGGACGCGGGTACTAAGCCGTTGGTACCAAATCCCAGGCCACTGAAAGCAACAGCAGCAAACATGGTGCTTGATCACAACTGAACAGAAAAAGAAAAGTTACATCTGGTCCTTCCCAGAAGTTTGCCTGAAAACAGAGACCATCAACCTTTTTTTCAACCAGTCTGCCAATTACACATAAATTAGATCAGTTATACCAATGGTTTGTATATACCCCAATTTTTCAATTCTGATAGTTTCATCATCATGGTGATGGTGGTTGGAAGGATTATTTCCACAACCAGCTAAATAGTTTTGTCTAAAATGGATTGAGATTAAAACAATGAGAAGCTAAATGTGAACATTAGCTTGACTTCTTGAAAAGGTTAACCTGTTCTTCGATCTTTAATCACCTGCACTCAAATACCACTGTGTATTGCTGGGACCATTTATCTAAACTAAGAATTAACCCTCAGCTTTTATTCCTTATTTTGCGGAGCATACAAAATAAAGACAGGTAAAAAATCAGTTGGTCCACTGAGCATGTTTTATAATGACTTTGTGCAACTCCTGCATGCCATCACCCCTAATCCCTCCAACCCAACCAGCTGTTCAATCTGCTGGGAGAGGAAAACAGCAAGAAAATAACTTTAAACCAAATTGGAGAAACGTTTTGGAAATTTCCCCCCCACAGGTGATCATGCGAAGCTTCAACAGCCCACAGTGATTGGGTGACAACTCCAGCTGTAAATATTTTAGCCACCTTAAGGAACTCATCCAACCTCCTTTTTAATGCTGACAGTGAATTTATACTTGGCAACATATTTAAAAGGCTAACAGCTTCCTGCAAAAACAGTTAACTCCTAGCATCTAACCTAGCTCTTTCCTTTTGGTAATGTATACTTACATCCTCTGTTCCTCCCAAACCTATCCATTTCCTAATACTAAAGACCTCAATTGAAACTCCTCAAAGTCCACAATAGAAAGCCCAGCTCTCTCAGCCTAACCTGGTAACTTTTTTTTAAGTTTTTTTGTGGGATGTGGGTGTTACTGACTAGGCCAGCATTTATTGCCCATTCCTAATGGGGATTGAATGGAGTGGCTTACTAGACCATTGCTGTGGGTCTGGAGTCACATGCAGGCCAGACAAGGGCATTAGTGAATTGGATGGGTTTTTACAACAATTAACAATGGTTTTATGGAGACTATTAGTAATAGTCCAATTAGACTAGTTTTTAAATTACAGATGTATTAATTTAATTCAAATTTCACTAACTGCTATGCTGGGATTCAAATCCATGCACGCAGGGCATGAGCCTAGGCTCTGGATTAATAGACCAGTGACACTACCACTACACCATCACCTTTCCCATGGAAGTAGGAATCCTTAAAGTAATTACCAATCTAGTGGCTCTCCTCTGAACCTTTTCCAGAGTTTCTACATCACCAACCATATTATGGGACCACAAATGGATATAGTTTTCAAAATGTGGTCTGATATTATTCGAAGGAAGAATAGTACTTCTTGTTTTATACTTAATTGTCCTGGGAATACATCCTATAACCCTATTTCCATTTGCAGTAGTTTTGCAACATTGATCATGGACCTTCAATACCTCATGCACTATAATATCCAGGTCCTTCACCCATGCAGCAACCTTAAACATAGGACCCTTCTTGCTTGTCATAGACCTTACCCAAGTGCATCGCTGTATATTTATTTGTGTTAAAATATATCTGCCAGATATAGGCCCATTCCATTATTGCATCTAATTTATCTGTAATCTATTTTTATAATCTAAGGTCCTTGCAACATTGGCCAGGATTTTACGAACCCCCCGAGGCAGGGTTGGAGGCGGAATCATAACAGTGGCGGGGGGAGAGGAGGGGCCTCTGATGCGTGGGGAGGATGCCTTGTAAAATGAGGCGGGTTTGGGGGAGGGGGTTATCCCTCCATTGTGGGCAATTTGTGGCCCATGGAGGGTCCCCACGAGGAACAATTTTACCCCCCCTGGGACACTCCTCCCCCGGACTGAATGACCAACCTCCACAGTACCTCACCAGGGTCTTCTGGATTGGCCCCAGCAACCCCGCCTCACCTACCTCTGTTCCAGAGTTCCAGTGCTGGGCCCAGGTCCAAGGCCTCTGCAGTGGCCACGGCTCCCACTGGCGCTGCCGATACTGATGAGCTGCCAGCCCTGTGATTAGCCAGCAGCTCTTGGAGGTGGGATCTTCATTTCTTTAAAGACTTTAAAGGGACGGGGATCTTGCCTGCTGATTTTTTGATTTAAAAAGACCGGAGGATTGCTCCGGGGCGGGGGACACGAAAAGGCAGAGGTGGGGTTCCCCCCCACCTTTTCAGCCCGGTGCCGGGATCCCTGCCCTCAGCGCAAAATTCAGCCCATCGATATCCTTATGAAATTCTACGATCTGTGATAACATTCTGTGGGGATTTGCAATTTGGAGAATAATATTGTTTGCATTTTTGTTTACATACTACCGCTCTTATAATCTTAACATTTTCAGCTGAAAGCCGTAACAAGAATGCATAGGGGATTTTTTAAAGATATGCAAATTAAATATCAGAAGAATTAGTTACGAACTATGAGAAGCCACAGAATAAAAGCTCTCTTTCTAATATTCATTTAGAGACTGGAATGTTTACTCGCCAAACATCAGATATTGACCAGAGATGTGTACTGCGCTTATAAATCAATCAATTATACAGGACAGCTATGTTACCATGTTATGTCTCCAATTGCTGCTAAAATAATTGAGTGTGTGTTGAATAGTCTATGACCTTATCACTTTCTTCAATTTGAAATCATAACATTACCCAAATATTATCTTTGATTCTTACCTTCTTGTTTTGCATTCCTGAATGTTCATTGAAGTGAAAGATGGCAAATCTGAAGATTCAAATATTCAGCCTGGTACTATGAGAACTTGAGAAAGTGTCAAATCGGTGTAATCACATTGACAAAGCGATATGCTTCAATTACAGCCTCTGAACAACACCTGCTACTCCAAGTGCAGATGACTTCAGTGAGTCAGAATGACAAAATTAATTAGAAAGAAAGAACTTGAATTTATATAGCACCTTTCACACCTGCAGGGCATCCCAAAGTGCTGCATAGCCAATGAAGTACTTTTTAAGTGTCATCACTGTTGTCATATAGGAAAATGTAACAGCTAATTTGTGCACAGCAAAGTCCCACAAACAGCAATCAGGTAAGTGACCAGATTATCTGTTTTGGTGATATTGTTTGAGGGATATTGAAGAGCACATCAGGAGAACTCCCCTTGTTCTTTAAATAATGTCATGGGATCTTTTACATCCAACTGAAAGGAAGGGTGAGGTCTCCATTTAACATCTCATGCTAATGACAGCAACTCCAACAGTGCAGCACTCCCACAGTATTGTACTGACGTGTCAGGCTAGAGTATGTGGTCAGGTCTCTGAAGTGGGGATTGAACCCACAACTTTTAGACTCATAGGTGAGAGTGCAACCCATGAGACAAGGCTGCCATCTTATCACAGTTTCATAAGATAGCTACAGATGAGGAAAGCTATTCCATTCATTTTAGTTTACCATCGAAAAAGTGTCTCCTTTTCATAGTTCTCAATGGTCTTTCATTAGGTTGAACTGTCCGAGTTTAATTTGAAGTTGTGGTCCAGGTTTTCTATACCATTTACTATCTTACATAACTCTACAAGATCGCCTCACAGTTTCCTTCTATGAAGATCGAAAAGTTAACATTTTCCCACTCCTTTCTCATCATTCAGACTTTCTATAGTAGGCATCAGTCTCATAACTCTTCTCTGAACTCCAAGGCTGCAGTATATCAGTGATCAGAAATGAGTGCAAACTCAATGAGGTATGACCAGATCGTTACACCTATTGAACACATTCCCTTTGAATTATGTACCACTATTCTTGTTAAGTAGTTCAGCTTTGTATTTGATTTGTTGATTGCTGCTCTGCAGCCATTGAACATGTCGTGCGTCAAGTCAACTAACATCTCTGGACCTGTTTCAACATAACCCTTTTGATATTTCAACACCATGGAATACTTATGTCACCTATTGTTTCCTTCCTTCCTATGCATGGTACTTCACACTTGTCTCTATTAAATTTAATCTGCCATTATTATGCCTGCTTAGGTATGTTATAGTTCATGATCTGCTTTCTCAGTTTCAACAAGATTGGTGTTGTCGATACATTTGACCAGCTTGCATCGAGATTCTGAATCTTTGTTGTTAATATATTAGAAATAGTAGGTGCCAGAAAGCAATCCCTGGGGCATCCCACTCAGTGGGCTGGATTTTAAGGACCCCTCAACGTCGGGATCTGTGGCAGGGCGGCCACCAATTTTTTCGCCTGCTGCCCAATTTCGGTAGTGGGCTTGTAAAATTCAGCCCAGCATTTTTCTCCTTCCTGGTACAATTTCTCTAACAACTAGCAGCTGATTCATCCCCTTGCAGGGCCCGAACCGATGTTACCAGCAGTGGCTAGGACTCATGGCGCCGCCCCGTGGCTCGGCGATGGAACCACAATTTAAATATTTAAATAAATTAAAATAAGTGAATTAATTAATCTCATGTCACGTCCTGATGTCCTGCTGGAATCGCGGCAGCTCTTTGGCCGTGCGGGCCTCCATTTTTTTTTTGCCCACCACTGATTTCGGTGGCAGGCTTATAAAATTCAGCCCAGAATTTCTCTCCTTCCTGGTACAATTTCTCTAACAACTAGCAGCTGATTCATTCCCTTCAGCCACTTTTTATCCATTCCCAAACATTACACTGAATCTCACAAGATGGAACAGATGTCATGCAGCAATTAAGTCACCAGCTTCTAACTCCCTATCAACATCTCAGATAATACATTATATAAACCTGGGTAACTGTTAATTTAAGGCATGTTAATCTTTCTACAGTATTAATGCAAGCTTAGTGATGTTAAAGAATAACTGCCACTGTAATAGTACAACAACTTAAATTAAAATTGAAGCACAATCAGACTGCAACTTCACACTGGCTCTACTATTCACAAGGTTGCTCACGAACCAGTGACAGATATAATATTAGAAAGGCTGGTTGTACATAAAATTAATAAGTCACCTGGACCAGATTGATTTGCATCGGAGGATGCTGAGAGAAGTAAGGCTGGAAATTGGCCATAGTCTTCCAATTCTCCTTAGATAGAGTGGTGGTGCCAGAGGACTGGAGAATTGCAAATCTTACACCCTAGTTCAAAAAGATAGCTCAGTAACTATAGGCCAGTCAGTTTAACCTCAGTGGTGGGAAAGCTTTTAGAAATGATAATCCGGGACAAAATTAACAGTTACTTGGACAAATATGGATTAATTAAGGCAAGCCAGCACGGATTTGTTAAGAGCAAATCATGTTTAACTAACTAGCTTGAGTTTTTTTGATGAGGTAACAGAGAGGGTTGATGAAAGTAATGTGGTTGATGTGGTGTACATGGACTTCCAAAAATTGTTTGATAAAGTGCCACATAACAGGCTTGTCAGAAAAGTTGAAGGCCATGGAATAAAAGGGACAGTGGCGTGGAGACGAAGTTGGCTGAGTAACAGGAAAGAGAGTAGTGATGAATGGTTCAAAAACAAGAAATGCTGGATTCACTCAGCAGGTCTGGCAGCATCTGTGGAAAGAGAAGCAGAGTTAACGTTTCGGGTCAGTGACCCTTCTTCGGAACTGACAAATATTAGAAAAGTCACAGATTATAAACAAGTGAGGTGGGGGTTGGGCAAGAGATAACAAAGGAGAAGGTGCAGATTGGACCAGGCCACATAGCTGACCAAAAGGTCACGGAGCAAAGGCAAACAATATGTTAATGGTGTGTTGAAAGACAAAGCATTAGTACAGATTAGGTGTGAATATACTGAATATTGAACATCAGCAAGTGCAAACCTGAAGAAAAACAACCTGAAAAAAACAGTGGGTAAGCAAACTGAACAAACTAAGATGAAATGAAATAAATGCAAAAAAAATTGTAAAAAATGTAAAAAGGAATGCAAAAAAAAGGAAGAAAAAATAACTAAAAATGACTGAAAAAGAAAGTAAAGTGGGGGGCTGTCATGCTCTGAAATTATTGAACTCAATGTTCAGTCCGGCAGGCTGCAGTGTGCCTAATCGGTAGATGAGATGCTGTTCCTCGAGCTTGCGTTGATGTTCACTGGAACACTGCAGCAATCCCAGGACAGAGATGTGAGCATGAGAGCAGGGGGGAGTGTTGAAATGGCAAGCAACCGGAAGCTCAGGGTCCTGCTTGCGGACTGAGCGGAGATGTTCCACAAAGCGGTCACCCAGTCTGCGCTTGGTCTCCCCAATGTAGAGGAGACCACACTGTGAGCAGCGAATACAGTATACTACATTGAAAGAAGTACAAGTAAATCGCTGCTTCACCTTCCCTTCCCTTCCTCGACTTCTCTGTCTCCATCTCTGGGGATAGGTTGTCTACCAATATCCATTATAAGCCCACTGACTCCCACAGCTACCTCGACTACACTTCTTCACACCCTACCTCCTGTAAGGACTCCATTCCATTCTCCCAGTTTCTCCGTCTCCGACGCATCTGCTCTGATGATGCTACCTTCCGTGACGGTGCTTCTGATATGACCTCCTTTTTCCTCAACCGAGGATTTCCCCTCACTGTGGTTGACAGGGCCCTCAACCGTGTCCGACCCATTCCCCGCACCTCTACCCTCACCCCTTCCCCTCCCTCCCAGAACCGTGACAGGGTTCCCCTTGTCCTCACTTTTCATCCCACCAACCTCCATATCCAAAGGATCATCCTCCGCCATTTTCGCCATCTCCAGCGTGATGCCACTACCAGTCACATCTTCCCCTCCCTTCCCCTGTCAGCATTCCGAAGGGATCGTTCCCTCCGCGACACCCTGGTCCACTCCTCCATTACCCCCACCACCTCGTCCCCGTCCCAGGGCACCTTCCCTTGCAATCGCAGGAGGTGTAATACCTGCCCATTTACCTCCTCTCTCCTCACTATCCCAGGCCCCAAACACTCCTTTCAGGTGAAGCAGCGATTTACTTGTACTTCTTTCAATGTAGTATACTGTATTCGCTGTTCACAGTGTGGTCTCCTCTACATTGGGGAGACCAAGCGCAGACTGGGTGACCGCTTTGTGGAACATCTCCGCTCAGTCCGCAAGCAGGACCCTGAGCTTCCGGTTGCTTGCCATTTCAACACTCCCCCCTGCTCTCATGCTCACATCTCTGTCCTGGGATTGCTGCAGTGTTCCAGTGAATATCAACGCAAGCTCGAGGAACAGCATCTCATCTACCGATTAGGCACACTACAGCCTGCCGGACTGAACATTGAGTTCAATAATTTCAGAGCATGACAGCCCCCCACTTTACTTTCTTTTTCAGTCATTTTTAGTTATTTTTTCTTCCTTTTTTTTGCATTCCTTTTTACATTTTTTACAATCTTTTTTTGCATTTATTTCATTTCATCTTAGTTTGTTCAGTTTGCTTACCCACTGTTTTTTTCAGGTTGTTTTTCTTCAGGTTTGCACTTGCTGATGTTCAATATTCAGTATATTCACACCTAATCTGTACTAATGCTTTGTCTTTCAACACACCATTAACATATTGTTTGCCTTTGCTCCGTGACCTTTTGGTCAGCTATGTGGCCTGGTCCAATCTGCACCTTCTCCTTTGTTATCTCTTTCCCAACCCCCACCTCACTTGTTTATAATCTGTGACTTTTCTAATATTTGTCAGTTCCGAAGAA
The DNA here is from genome assembly GCF_036365525.1 of Heterodontus francisci. Lineage (NCBI taxonomy): Eukaryota > Metazoa > Chordata > Chondrichthyes > Heterodontiformes > Heterodontidae > Heterodontus > Heterodontus francisci. The sequence goes on from NC_090385.1 coordinate 71,146,043, forward strand.
GGGTCACTGACCCGAAACGTTAACTCTGCTTCTCTTTCCACAGATGCTGCCAGACCTGCTGAGTGAATCCAGCATTTCTTGTTTTTGTTTCAGATTTCCAGCATCCGCAGTATTTTGCTTTTATTTTAGTGATGAATGGTTGTTTTTCGGGCTGGAAGAAGGTATATAGTGGAGTTCCCCAGGGGTCAGTGTCAGGTTGACTGCTTTCTTGCTATATTAGCAATCTAGACTTGGCACAAAGCTTGGAAGTATTGTGAACTGTGAGGAGGATAGTGATAGACTCAAAAAGGACAGGCTGGCGGACACGTGTCAGATGAAATTTAATGCTGAGAAGTGTGAAGTGATACATTTTGGTAGGACGAATGAGGAGAGGCAATATAAAATAAAGGATACAGGTCTGAAGGGGTGCAGGAGTGGAGGAACTTGGGGGTATATGTGCACAAATCGTTGAAGGTGGCGGGGCAGATTGAGAAAGAGGTTAATGAGGCATATGGAATCCTAGGCTTTATCAACAGAGGCATAGAGTACAAAAGCAAGGAAGTTATGTGCCAAACCAAAAAGGGACAACTGACATCTTTCCATATCTTCTCTTTTTTTCTTCAAGAATTAGCAAGTATTTGGCCAAATATTCTTTTTTGGGTTTTTTTGTAACAAGGTCTAAAGAGAAAATCTCTATTTTTTGATTAACAGATGTGTGTATGTTTGTGTGAGGGGGTAAGGTAAAAAGGGAACTTTCATATTTAAATCAGTGTGTTAATGCTTTGCTTTGTTACTGGTTAAGTTTTGTTTTATGATAAACTGATAATTTTGTTGTTTATTAAAGAAATCTAGTTGGTGTATTTTATTCTGGGATAAAGAGTAGAGTATATGATTGACCATATCGGTAACTGGGTAAACATTTAAATATACGTTGTGACCTGTGGAGAAGTGGAACTAGAAAAAAACAGTGCACTCCCCCTGCCTCGGTCGTAACCATTCTTTCTTTCTAGAACAAAAATAGTGACTTTGGCATAATCAAACCACAGCTGGTCGCACATCTCTGGTTTATGCAACACAGTTAATCCTTATTTCCCAGAACTCATGATGGAACAATCTGCTACACACCTGTAGCCTACAAACCCCTTTAGTGAGAATATTGAAGCCAATCTGCCACCTCGTGTCCCATCAGAGCTATTAGATGAGCTCATTGGCATTTCTTCAGACAACTTGCTCAGACCCAAGTTCAGGGAAATGTCATTGGAGACATTTTGATGTGAATGCTCCAATGAATTCAGCACGATTTCTTCTGCAGCACTGAAAGTGCAGTTTCTATTTAAGCCCAAACTACTAATGTGAAGCTAGATTTTCAGCAATAACATCAATGAAAATAAAGTACCAAGTCAGGATGAACATTGACCATGACATGCGTGTGTGCTTGTCAAAGACACTTCTATATCTTGACAGAATTGTTGCCAGCACCAACAACAATTTTCGCATTAAGACAAAAATAATGATAAATATATGCGTAATTGTACAATTAATTTTTATACAGAAAAAGGACTTGCTGTGTTACGGGGCCCTTTTCGTTTTTATAACATGGGAGGGGGCATCAGATGCAAAAATGGTGAAAACCCTGTTCTGGTGAAACATCTTAAATTAACATCTGCAGGATCTTTATGGCTCACGGTGAATGGAGAATTTCATCCCAATATTCAGGGCTGGGTGATACATGGGTCCAAAAGTGAAACCACGAAGTGCCAATTCACTACACAACACAGTCTCTGTCCTACTTTATGTTGAATATGTACTCTTCTGCCATGTGGCACAACTGCTAAAAATATTAATCAAATTCTTTGTTATTTCCTTAATCATTTCCTTAAGGATCCTAAGTGTAGTCCAGATTATTTAGCACTTTTGAGTTTCTTCATAGCTCATGCATAGCTGACTTCGATGAATTGGCTTCCAGAACCAATTTGGCTGAATTGGAGATATGTCCATAGACATTAAGCAGAATTGAAAACATGGAGCTGGATTAACTTGGGGGCAGGGAGAGAGTGGGTAGGAGAGCTGGTTTAAGGTCTGGAAACTCAAAAGTATGAATTTCCCAAAGGTTCCGCTGAATTTAATGGCAGGACCTGATTGGCAATTTTTGTCTCTGTTTCTCAGCCACAGTCAGCCAGGTTAAGAGGTTGACAGGCTGTCAGGTAGTAGGCCTTCAGCACCAGCATGTAGCCGGGGAGCTGAGAGGAGCCAGGGAAGGTAAATGAGGCTGTGAGTTTGGGGGAGAAAGGTCAGAGTCTGGAGCCAGGGAAGATCAGTGAGTCAGGGGCAAAAGGAGGAAGATCAGATTCCAGAGCCAGGGAAGATTGGGGAGCCAGGGGGAGGAGGGGCGTGGTGTGGTGTTGGGGAGGGAAGATCGGAGTCTAGAGCCGGGCCAGTTTGGGGAGGTTGGAGTGGAGAGCGAGCGGAGGCCAAAAGCTGATCAGAGTCCTTGCGGAGCAGATTGGAAGGGAAGAGATTAGCCATCAGCTTTCCCGAGGCCTGGAAAACTCGGCCGGCCAGGGTAAATTTAAAATGGTGGTTAAATATGAGGCACGCAGCCTCATTATAATATGTAAGCTGCTAACCCTTATGCGGATTGGTTTCCTTCCCCCTGTCCACCTCTGTTAAAACTGAAAGTGGAGATTGGGGTCATGATTCATATTTTTAACATTTTAACATCCCATCTGACCTAAACGTGCCCATTTTCGGGAGGGGGTGGGGTAAAATTTCCTGCATAATTACAAGAAGTAGTAAGAGGAAGAGAGAATTGAGGCCAGGGAAACCTCTCCACCTCTCTATCCTCCTTTCAAATGCTCTTCAAAACCAACCTCTTTTACAAAGCTTTATTCTCACCTGTCCTTTTGCTTGATGTCAATTTATTTCTGATTACACATAAGTGAAGCGTTTGCACCATTTCAAGTATGTTAAAGGTGCTAGATGAATGTAAGTTGTTGTTGTAGGTGAGAAAGGATGGTGAGATCACCAAAGGAAAGGTGTTGAAACATTCTCATCCATTGGTGCATTTTGATACAATAAAATATTAAACAAACTATTTCCTTTTATTCAGCTGAAAGGAGTGATACTCTGGAATTATATTATAAACTGGCAGAAATTCAGGCAGAAATTTATCATACTCTTTACTTAAGATAGCATATTTGTTATCTTATCAAAGTCACAAATGACATCCTACATGTCTGTGAGAAAGGTAAACTATCCTTCCTTGTCCTCTCAACCTGTTTGCAGCCTTTGACACAGTTGATCACTTTATCCTCCTCCAACACCTCTCCACTGTCATTCGGCTGTGTGGGACTGCAGTCACCAGGTTCCATTCAACTATTTAATCATAGCCAAAGAATCACCATCAATGGCTCTCTTCCTGCTCGCACAGTTACCTCTGGTGGCCCCCAAGGATCTATCCTCAGACTCCTCCTATTTCTCATCTACATGTTGCCCCTCGGCAACATCATCTGAAAATATGTCAGTTTCCATATGTATGCTGACGATACCCAATTTTACCTCAGCACCACCTCTCCTGACCCCTCCACTGTCTCTAAATTATCAGACTGCTTATCTGATATCCAGTACTGGATGAGCAGAAATTTCCTCCAATTAAATATTGGAAAGACTGACGCTATTATCTTGTCCTTGCCATGAACTCCACTCCCTCACCACCAACTCCTTTCCTCTCCCTGGCAGGGTCTGAGGCCAAACCAATGGGTTTGCAGCCTTGGTGTCACATTTGACCCCAAGATGAGCTTCCAACCACATAGGCACACCATCAATGAGACCGCTTATTTCCACCTCCGTAACATTGCCATCTTTGCCCCTGCCTCAGCTCTTCTACTACTTAAACCATCCTCCATGCCTTTGTTACATTTAGACCTGACTATTTTAACACACACCTGCCCAGCCTTCTACGTTCTGCACTCCGTAAACTTGACGTCATCCAAAACTCTGCTGCTCATGTCCTCACGCACACAAAATGCTGTTCACCCATCATTCCTGTGCTCGCTGACCTATTGGCTCCCAGTTAAGCAATGCCTTGATCTTAAAATTCTCATCTTTGTTTTCAAATCCCTTCATGGCTTTGCCCCTCCGTATCTCTGTAATCTCCTCCAGCCCTACAGTCCTCTGAGATATCTCCACTCCACTAATTCCACCATCTTGAGCATCACTGATTTTAATCGCTCCATCATTGTTGGCCACACCTTCAGTTGCCTAGACCCCAAGCTCTACAATGCACTTCCTACATCTCTCCATCTCTCTACCTCTCTTTCCTCCTTTATGACTCTCATTAAAACCTACCTTTTTGACCAAACCTTTGGTCATCTGCCCTAATATCTCCTTATGTGACTTGGTATCATTATATTTTAATACCTTTGTGAAGCTCCTTGGGGCATTTCATTACGTTAAAGGCGCTATATAAATACAAGTTATTGTTGTTAAATATTGGCACTGTAAACTTGAGAACTGAGCAGTTCCTTTATTGGATAAGCATGCATGAATTAAAATATATTAAGCAGTTTGTACATAAGTTGCAACAAATTTAATGAGCAATGTATTGACCAGCTCAGAATCTACGCTATAACACCAGTTAATAGACATGTATTTGACTGTGGGAAATAATTCAAATAAAACAAAGGCAAATAGACAGACATGATTTATAAATTCTAACCATAGAATCAGTGAGGGCTACAGCTGTAGTAATGCTTTATAAAAATAGCAATCTCATAATTTAATAGAAACTGTGGTCTCTTAAAGATTGTGAATTAATGAGCAATTAGACAATTTGCTGAAAGAAATTACACAAGTAACAACTGTAGTACAACTGAATAAATCAAATTGTTATAAATGTACAATGGCACAAATGCTTCATATATATTCAGTATTTTAAGGCACAGAGCAATAATGGTTAGTGATTACAATGCTCAAAGAATGCATTTTTATGTAAAATAGGAACAGATTGATGCCTTCGAGGTCCTGTTTAAACCAAGGTGGCCTTCATTTGCTGCATGGATGGTTTAACATTGCCACATTTTTAAGATACTCTTTAACAGACCTACTGAGCTAATGAAAGTCTATGAATTTCATTTTACTTGAGGGACAGGTTTGACCTCACCACAACTGGTTTCGAACAAATCGATGGCTTCTCCACAATGTTGCTAACAGAGGATCAATTTTTTCCTATCTGTTCAGAACCAGGAAGCAACAATGGCTGCACACTTCTAATTTGTGATGGAAAGCTGCTGGCAAAATCTTAAACTTTTGAATAATGATGAAATCATCTAATTTGCTCTTTGTGTTCTTGTCAGGTAAGTGATCTGTCCTGTCCTTGTACAGCTGCTGTTAAACTGCTTTGGATGCCAAAAAGATGCATTAATTAGCCTGGTAGTGACAGCAGTTCTTAGACTGCTATTGTGGAAAGTGCAAAGAAGTTGGATCCATGAGATGAGTTTGTTCACAGTTCATTTCATCTACTGCTTAATGTGTGCTGCGTATACAATACCTTGACTTTTGATAGGGCAGATCAACTAATTTTGCCAAGGGATGTAGCTGAACAAGGAAACTAGTTTCCCTATAGGCAGTCACTTTCAAGATAGAGCAGAGTGTGGGCCCGGATGAAGATACTAATGGTAACTGAATAGCAAGAATACGCTTTCATTTTTTTTGGGTGAGGAGATTTTCTATATATATTTAAAGCTTCTGCACTCAAGAAGATGTCTAACATATGAACCTTCCTACATTGTTAGAACCTCCACATAAATGCTCTCTACTTGAACTCCCTGTGATTGGGTGCAGATATAAATAACAATATGACAATGGATCAAATGATTATCTGACTACCTCCAGAATTCACACCTAGCCATCATGATAAGAGAGACTGAATGAGTTAAACTCCTCCAATGTATAGCAAGGTGCCATAGTTATTCTTTTTAAGGGACAGATTTATCAAAGTTGAGGCAACATGAAACAGAAAGCAACTGTGGGCATTTCTGAACTTACTCAAATTAACCTATTTGTGCCAATTCTGATTTAGAATATAGTTTGCTGCTCATTCCTGCTGAATCGGATCACTTTACTTCAAAGCTGTCACATTGAGGGCTGAGTGCTTCACTGACAGGCTAATGGGAAAACGTTCAATGTCCAAATTATTTTCTAGCCCAAGTTCTTCGCCACAGCTCCATATAAATACAAATAAAAAATCTCCAAATCTGTTTATCTCAGCTTCCCTTCATGAAATAGTTGATTGCATCAAGAGTTTTAATAGTCAAAATTTAAGTTGAGGTAGTGTGAAATTTGAGGGTTCGAATTCTGAATCCTTACCTACAGGCTATGCACAACCTCAAACATCATGATCTGCTTACTTAAACTCAAATGTTTTTTGAGCAAAAAGTTAATTGTCCTTAGGAATTTCTGATGAGCAAAAGATAGCTAGTTGGGAGCATAGAGATCACAGTGGAGATAGGAATCTGCATAAGCTTCCCACACAATTTTTTGGTTAGGATCAATGTTCTGATTGCCATAAAACATATGACGATTTCAATTTGAAACAATCCAGCAGTATGTCTGTCATGCAAATTGCAGCAGATTCAGATGTTCGCTGCCAATTTAACTATTCCATCTGGCTATCATTTGTTTACAGCAAGAGAGAGATTCCTGACAACGCTGCTACTTCAACAGTAATACAACAGTATTTAACTGTTGCTAATGGAATTGTTCGACAGTACAAAGTAGTGCATTTAACATCCTATTTCCTTTTATAGCTACACTTTACTATGCTTCACTTGTCCAAGTACCATCTGAACATTGGGTGCAGGGTATAATAAAGTGTCAGTGGATTGTAGGGAAATGGTAAGGATGGCAATGTCACTGTCATATTTCCATATATATGTACATTAAATTAAAATGCAAATAGACTCCAAAGAGATCCCCGGTCAGCTTTTACAGAACATTGATTCTGAGTTCATTGTGGAGTCAACTCTGTTCTGGAAAACTGAGGGGCTCTTTTTTTGGATTTGAAGGAATTACTGTTCACCGTGGGTACTCATACTCTATAAAAGTTTTGATTCATTTCAGTCATAAAAGAGCAAGGTATTACATGCTTTCCCATTAAAACTAGCTTATCATTTTTATTCAACATCTGCATGTTTGCTTTCAATTTTGGTTTCTAAGGATTAGCATTGATTTTTCCACAAACATTTACAAAAATTGCTATTGAACATAAAAAGTATAGTAATTTGTTTTCATTATTTTTAATGGAATCTGTTAGCTATTTCAAATACAATTATATTTTCTAATAGTTATGAAAATAATTTGAATTTATCACACACTTAAAGGCAATCACCTGAACTGACTGATTATCATTGATAACGCAATCATAGATTGTCATTACCCCCTCAACCACTAATGACGAATATATTATATGTCGATAAATTAATTTTGTCAGTGAGCTATGACAATCTGGCACCATTAAAATAGCATCTGCAGTGCACAACATGTAAAAGCTGATACGAATTTGTACAACATATGCAGACAGCTGGGAGCCCTCACAATTCACCATTTGTACAGGGGGCAGTCAGCATTTGCACAGGATATTTACTTACCTTGTGCAGTCAGCCAAATGATCGCCTCCTCTATTACCCAAATAGCTTGCTCTGCTTGGGAGGGATTTACATAGAGCTGTTGTAGCATACATGCATGGGAGATGGTATCAAGATGCAATTCACACACTAGTTTATCTCGTTGCTTGGTAGGGTGAGACATCTGGATATAAAATGATCCAATCTGGATCATTTCAAGTTGTGATTGGAATATTTAGTAACGTAGTAGTGTGCAATCATGATATATGAGTATAATGGGCTGACTCTTCTGTGCCCGCTGCCGAAAAACGGCGCCCCATCAGCGCGGGCCGCATGTCACGGAGCCGCCACAAACTTCCATGCAGCAGCTCATTTAAATAACTGGGGGCATGCCAGCCCCCCCTCCCCCCGATCACATAGAGAGGGATGGTTGTCCATCCCAGGAATGGCGTCAGCTGCCTGTGCGCAGACGCTGACGCTATTTATAAAGGGCTTTGAGCCCTACCAGTAAATTTAAATACTGAAGGATAAAGTGCATAAAAATAAAGACATTTCTTCTGCCCCTCTCCCACTTCTCCAACAACAATTGAATTAATTATTTGCCCTATCCCCCAAAACACTTACCTTATCCATCTGACATTTGCACCCCCCAAACTGTACAAAGTTTAACCTCCAACACTTCCCACCATTCCCTACATCAGTGATGTTACTTTGACCCTGTTCCCCCCTCCTGCACTGAGAAACCTACCTCCTTCCCCCTCCCCACCAGTGTGGTGCCTCGTTTCCCTGAACGGGGATCCGAAGGTGCGGGAGTCCCAGCCACCGAGCTGAAGATCAGAGCGGGAACTCAGGCGGTGATGTAAGTATTATTAATTCATTCATTTTCATTTATTTAAATCTACAAATGGAGATCCCCTCGTTGAGTGGCGGGGGTGGGGGGGTCGCCACGAGGCCTCGCAACCACCGGTAACGTCGGGCCGGCGTCAGGGTGCGTGGTGTTCCTCTCCTGGAGGCATCTTCAGGCCCACCCCTGCACAGACCCCAACGCCTGGGGGAGAACCAACTCCAGCCTAATGTGTGGGGAGTGGTGGGGCAGACTGGCTCGCACACTTTGGAAATTGTGATTCAATCACTGGCTTGAACTTCACAAATACCCAAATACTATGGGGTCCAAAATTGAAAATGAAACTCAAGAATCTTTAAAGTTTTGTGCCTAAAATGAAGTCTGCTACACTGTAAGATTTCTGACATTCTGTTTTCCAGAAGGATTTATTTCATCTCACCAGATTCTTCAAATGGAAATGAATGTCACCAAATTAAAAACAATTGATTTGACAAGTGGTTTGAAGCAAAAGTGTCCTTCATTTCACCTGACCTAACTGCCTAGAGTCTTCCCAGAGGCAAAGACTATTATGTTAAAAAGTGAAACATTTTAGCAACTCAAAGCTTTCTTGGTGATGCTCTAGGATTTATATAATTTGCAGAAACATGAGTGCGCAAATACAGCTTAAATAAACATCTGTGATTCATGCTTATTCACACAAAATATGATTGTATCAGGCTTAATAAGCCTATTATAAATTGTTGATACATACAAGTGTCTGAAGGTATCAAATTAAAGTCAAGACAGTTGGCATTTCTGCAAAGCTGGAAACAAATATCAGTAATTAGTTTTACAATTAAATTCTGGTAGAAAAACATGTAAAGGTTATAAAAAAAAGTAATTAATAGGATGCTCAGCACCCAAAATCCAAGCTCAGCATGATTAAAATTGATTTATTTTTAAGAATAAAACTCACTTAAGAAATCAAAGTTCAGTATATTAGATCAAGGAATGCATTCTGTTTCAAATCTGAGGATTACGAAACATATTCGAAATTAACTTTTTTCCCATTTGAGTACTGCTCCTCTTACTTATATCCATGTACATTTTCATTAGTTAGGACAGCAGGCAAAAGGGTACCAAATTCAATTATTTCAAAATTCACAGTTGCTGATGTTGCAGTTTTGATGAATTGACCTGAAACATTAGCTCTGCTTTTCTCTCCACAGATGCTGCCGGACCTGCTGAGTATTTCCAGCATTTCTTGTTTTTGTCACAGTTGCTGAGTTGCTTAGACAACAGGAGGTGAATGAAAATTTCCCCTGATGTAATATGTCACATAAGCAGCCCTGGGGACAAGTGACAAAAATCTTTGCATGTAAGAGTGGCATATTTAAAGAGACTTTAATCTTTAACTGCAGTAACCTGAAAGAACTGTGTTGACCACTACACTATTGTGATTGCTCACAAACAGAGTTGGATGAAATATTCAAAGTTAAGTAAGACCCTACTAACCAAGGAATAGGGTAATGTACCTTCAATATGCAAAACATTCATGTCTACCTATATCCCCAACATTGTCAATAATCCTATCAGTGCTTCATTTGTAAATTGGTTCAGTCAGTTTATCTTGATGTTGACACAAGTAGTCAGGAGGATAGTTCTTTGGAATTTTCTCCAAAATATTCAAGATGTTTAACTCTTTATATTTAGTGAGAAAATAAGTGCATATGTTAATAGAACAAGCCAATTATAAATTGTAACCCTTCCTATACATGTTATGCACATTTTTGCCTCAAAAGCTGTATGACTAAAAACCTGAAAATGTTGACATTCAATGTTATCCGTACATTTGTTTTTCTTAAATTAAAGCTGCAGACAGCTTATAACATTAACATTCATGCTATTGTGCTGCAGTGGCCTTACTGTAGTGAAACATCACGAGTATTTTTAACCGCCCCCCCCCCCCCCCCCAAGGACAGATGGAAAGTAAAAGTTCTAAAAGTTTCAAACGCGACTGCAACCTATCTCCAACGTACCCACATCCAGGATTAATGGAGGCATGTTTGACTGCATGTGAGTAATCTGCTGGCCAGAGGCAGGTTGATCATTAGTAAATGATAGTGAGGCAATTTTCAAATGATTCTGACAGAGATTTGAATTTAGTGCCTCCAGCACAGGTTTCCCAGAGCTCAAGAAACTCGCCAATGAAACTATACTGAGATGGAACAGCACTTCATGGGTGAGATTAAAGTTCAAATTGTCTGATATCAATAAAGGACAGCAGAGTGGAGAACAACAGAGAGGAGAAGAGAGGAGAGCAAAGTGGAGAACAACAGAGAAGGGAAGGGCTGAGATCGTAGGAGGCACTATCAACATGTAAAGGTCTATTGACGGAGGCTCAGCTCCCTCGGCCTATCAGAGAGCATTGCTTCCACAAGCTCAGCATAACAAGGCAGGTGGCTGCAGATCTCTGCCACAACCTTCAAGAAGAGCTGTTGTCGCTGGACCTGGTGGCCATGTATTGCTTGTTGCTGTTAAGGTCAGCAATGATCTCAATTTCTTTGCCTCTGGCTCTTTCCAATGCACCACTAAAGACTTCTCAAAGGACTCACAGTCGGCTGCATGTAAATGTTTAAGTCAAGTCATGATGAATTGATTGCCAGGGCGTCGACTTATGTCAACTTCACTTGCTAAGACAAGAGCCAGTATAAGCAGGCATTCGGGTTTGCTCACCTGGCTGGTTTCCCACAGATATTGGGTGCTATGGATTGTATATATATGGCAATCCGAGGACCACGACAGCAACTAGGAGTTTTCATGAGCTGCATGTGATTTCGTTCCATCAATGTACAGCTGGTGTGCAACCAGCAGAAGAGGTTCATGTAGGTGGCGTGATGTGCATCCACATGACATGATTTGAAGTCGACTATTTAAATGACCAACGTAAAAGTAGAATTTGGAGGAACTGCGAGATGTTTAACATGGATTGACAAAGAGCAAGGCCAGTGTTAAACTCTAGAAAGCTTTGTTATGGGAGGATAATGCTGGAGCCTATCTTTACTCAGTTTCACATTTACTGTACAGAATAAAAGGTTTACAAGCATGTAACTCCTCACTCAAACCCTTCACCAGCCTCAGTAAGTGTCTGCTTATAAGTGTCAAGTAAGACTCCAATTAACACCCTCCACCTGCATATAAACAAATAATTGATACATATTTAACAAATTAACAACCAGCACTCAGATTCAATGATGCTTCCCTTGCAAAGGGAAATAAAGACTGAAACTTTCTGTTCCATAAATCACTGGTCCCGAAATTCTGCAATGAAAAGAATAAACATAATACACACTTTTTCCCCCTTTAGTTACCCACCCATTTCTGTTACTTCTTCAAGTTTTCTTCACCCTTTGTTTCCTTCAAAAACTAATTTTTCTGAATAGAAAATCCCTTGGTTGTGGTTGAATAACATAAATTTGATTGTTTTTCACCACTGCTATGGCACGACCACTCAAGACAAAGCCCCCAATCAAAATATATGATTACGATTGCAGTGGGAGCAATGCACTGTCAATTCAGTCCCATCGCTCCACAGATCACATCATACTTATCACATATACCCAAACTATTGGTAGTTTGGTGTTTAATTAGCTGCCCAAAACATAGAAATAACAACAAAGTCTTTGTTGATTTATGTTCCTGACGGAATGGAATCTTCAATATAGACACAGTCCAAAGTTGCTTGATGTCTTCACAGTTGTCCAATGGGGAAAAAAAAATGTTTTTTCAATGATAGGAAATTCAGTAGTCCAGTTCAGCAGTTGAAGCGTCACTCATCTTTTTCAGCGATGAAGACAGCAAATCAACAATTCAGTACCACTTTCAAAAGAATCAATCTGGCTTGACTTTTCAGAATTTTGAAGGATAAATAAACAAACTAAATGTTCTTCCTTCAGTTTAAATGGTCTGAGAGCTCTTTTTTCTGGTGCTAACACACAGCTGTGTAAACTGTCTCTGCAAGATCAATTTCCAAAGTCAAACAGCAACATTGTATGTCCTGTTGTCCTTCTCTGTATGGTTGTATCCAGGCGACTGAGATGTACCTTTACTTGGTAACTTCTGAAACTGGCTGCCTTAAAGAAGTACTGATCTCTTACAGCCTTAAAGGCATACCGCATATTTCCCAAGGAAAATAAAAACAGGATCATGACACCACCACTACCACAGGGCTTCATGTGACACGTGAAATGCACTTTATATCAGCACAAGTTGTGGTAGTATTAGGGTTATTTAATTAAATTTGGGCCTGATGTTTACTAACAAATTGGCCAGGCATTGGTTCAGTTATAATCAAGACTTTTTTGTGGAACAATTACTGGGGTCAATTTTGACTTATGGCCAGCTGCTCAGATAATACCACAATTTTGGGGCTTTGGCCTCAGTTGAATTTGACAGGCAGCCTGATGCGATGTCAGAGGTATCAGTTGGCTGGGAGGCTGGCAGAGGCTGCGGGGACTGGGGTGAAATGCAGCGCTGAGGAGGACAAACATGGATTGGCAGCGGCCTGCAGTATTTTTGTACCCATTCAGGAGGAGCAATCCAACACATTCTAGCGCCTCGAAAAGTACATAAATTCTTAAAATGAGATTGGCCGTTTCCTGATCGGGTCACTAGTATGCATGGGTGGAGCATACTTGTTGTGAGCTCCCCTTCTATGCCCCTATGCCTCTTAAGATTGCAATCAGGGTCTTAACTATGCCAGTTTCTATCTTGGACCAAGTGATTCTATCTCACAGTAAAAGAGTCATTGTTACACTAGGGGTCTACAATCCAAATAGGTCCTGCAAATGACAGTGACATCATTTAGTGTATTAATCACAGAGTTCCATTTTATGCAACAAACCTTTAAAGCACATAAACATATGTGGACCTTAGTAAATGTCTAGAATGAAGAGGGTGATCTGATGTATGAATTGTTTTTTAAGTAAGGCTAAGCAAGGGGAACTGCATTGATGAAAAAGTATTTGCCATGCATTATTTTGTTTGGAGAGGGAGAAGAGTGTATGTTTAGTCTACTAGAATGATGATGCACCCAAGCAACCTAAACATGCGTTTTGATATAATTCATTACTAATTATCTGTTGGCACATTGGTGAGAAACATTTGTTGCACGGTCTTTCATCAAGACCCTGCAGCTTTATTTACATAAGTTGAAGTAACAACCAAGTAGCATAAACACTGACTGCCCTCCTTTTTAGGCTTCTATTGAGCTTGAAATTATAAATGGTCTGCACACCTCCAATGCAGAGTCTATCTAGAACATTTTGTGAATATTTCAAATACATATCATCTTCCCCTAACCATTAACAACCTCAGTGTTTTAACTATGAAACTGTGAGGCCTCTCAGAGTACAATTATTAGACTATCTTAGAAAACAAATAGATGATCAGTCTTCTTCTTGGCCTCCTTGTCTCGAGAGGCAATGGTGAGCGTCTGGAGGTGGTCAGTGGTTTGTGAAGCAGCGCCTGGAGTGGCCATAAAGGCCAATTCTAGAGTGACAGATTCTTCCACAGGTGCTGCAGATAAAATTGGTTGTCGGGGCTGTTTCACAGTTGGCTCTCCCCTTGCACTTCTGTCTTTTTTCCTGCCAACTGCTAAATCTCTTCGACTCGCCACACTTTAGCCCCACCTTTATGGCTGCCCACCAGCTCTGGCGATCACTGGCAACTGACTCCCATGACTTGTGATCAATGTCACAGGACTTCATGTCACATTTACAGACATATTTAAAGCGGAGACATGGACAGCCAGTGGGTCTGATACCAGTGACGAGCTCGCTGTACAATGTGTCCTTGGGGATCCGGCCATCTTCCATGCGGCTCACATGGCCAAGCCATCTCAAGTGCCGCTGGCTCAGTAGGGTGTATAGGCTGGGGATGTTGGCCACCTCGAGGACTTCTGTGTTGGAGATACGGTCCTGCCACCTGATGCCAAGGATTCTCCGGAGGCAGCAAAGATGGAATGAATTGAGACGTCGCTCTTGGCTGACATACATTGTCCAGGCCTCGCTGCCGTAGAGCAAGGTACTGAGGACACAGGCTTGATACACTCGGACTTTTGTGTTCTAAGTCAGTGCGCCATTTTCCCACACTCTCTTGGCCAGTCTGGACATAGCATTGGAAGTCTTTCCCATGCACTTGTTGATTTCTGCATCGAGAGACAGGTTACTGGTGATAGTTGAGCCTAGGTCGGTGAACATTTGAACCACTTCCAGAGCGTGGTCGCCAATATTGATGGATGGAGCATTTCTGTTGTCCTGTCCCATGAAGTTCGTTTTCTTGTTTTTTTTTAATTGCAAGTACTGATCATCTCCTTTCCTATCCTGAGATGATCAGTACTTGCAATAAAAAAACAAGAAAACATCTATTTGTCATTCATTTCTTTCTCACAGCTCACACCAAAAGCTTTTGATGTGGATCTGTAACCCTTTTTGGTATATTACCAGTAAAATGGTGTCCCATATACACAGAATGATCACAAAGAGCACTGTCCCATTGTGGATATTATCCTTCAAGTATACCATTGTCTGACTAGGCACTAAATTTGATTTTAACAAAAAAGGATATATTTGATTGATTCAGTCTCCAAATTTATTCAAAAAAAGCAAAATCATATTTTTAAAAAGCAGATGTATACTTCAGTGGATGTGTGTTGCTAAATTAGTAATGATGCAGCCTGAGCCATAACTGTTCCCAAGCATTACTGTGTGAGATGCTAGTACATTACAAGACCCATGATACCCTTCACCCACTCCTTGCTAATACTACAGCTAATGATGCTACATGGAAATATAGTATTATATTTGAATAATGAATGAATGTTATTTTAGATTATTTTTACATGCTGGGTATGTATACATTTGCTTTTATTTTAGTTATGCTCATTCATTTGTACTGTATTTGATGATATATCTTAGGTTAGATGCCAGGCAGCTGTAATGTTGTGCTTACTGGAATAAACAACTTAACAATGGAATAACTGGTTGAAAAAGAAAAGACAATACATAAAATAACAACAAAATGATTGCTTTTAGTAAGTTTTAGCCATCTCTGTCAAATAGCAATTTGGGAGCCAATATTGCTGCTACATTTGGTTGTTAAATGTGTCAGCCATGACTCAATGGGCAGTACTCTCACCTCTGAGTCAGAAGATTGTGGGTTCAAATCCCACTTCAGAGACATGGACACGATATAAACTGACAATCCAGTGCAGTCGTGAGGGAGTGCTGCACATTGAAGGTGTCATCTTTCAGATGGGACATTAAACTGAAGTTCCACCTGTCCTTTCAGGTGGACATGAAAGATCCCATAGAACTGTTTCAAAGAATTGCAGAGAATTTCTCCGAGTCAATATTTATCCCTTAACCAAAGCACCAGAAAAATATTATCTGATCATTGTCACATTGTTATATACAAATTGACTGCTATATATTTTACAGTGAGACTATTTTAAAAATATTTCACTGGTTGTAAAGCATCTTGGGACATCCTGAGGTCATGAAAGGCACTATCGAGATGTAAATTCTTTCTTTCAAATTGTGCCATGGCATCTTTTCGGTCTACCTGAGGGTGGACGGGGCCTCGGTTTAATGTCTCATCAGAAAGACAGGTGGCCATCTAGCATCAAGAGAAACCATGCCACAATTTTCTTTAAATATTAACATTAACATACAACATTTGTCTTTGCAATTCTGTTGCATCACTCTGACTTGTTTTCCATTAAAGGAAGATCACATCACATCATTGATTTTATAAATAGAAAGAGGTTCCAATGCTGAGTTTATCATCCCTTGGAGTAGTAGAATATAGTTATGCCATGATTCCCCCACATAATGAGCCTGTATTCTCAGTAAAACTGCCTTGAGGAGTTACTGAACAGATGCAAGGTTTCTTTGAAGTGGAGGGAAGGAGCTAAAATCGGCAACTGAGTTAATTGCACTGATCTTCACAGCTCTTAGTATTAACTTTAGGTATGGCTTTGACAGACACCAGTAAAAACATTGCATAAACACCAATTCAGAGCAGAAACAGATGAATTATGGCAAGAATTGTTACAGCTGATTGGATGCAGTAACAGAAGATAGAAAATTAGCTGACTTTATTCAAGTTCTTTAAAAAAAGTCAGTTAATCATTTTCGTCTAATATTCACCTTAATATTGATTTCTTACATTCTGTCATCGTATGTAAGGAGTTGACAAACTGGTTCACTGAGAGGAATGTCCCAGTTTAGTTGATCACATCTTGCTGCAATAATCTGTTGCTTTGTCTGAACTTTTCCATTGTCTTGGAAAATATTGCCAAGATTTTTAATTGCAAACCGAGTAAAAGCGACAGCGAGATGAGAAAACGAGTCTTCAAAAAGAGCTTGAACTATTGTTCTGTGAACTTTGGTGGAAAGAAGATCAGGCATGGTGAAAAATTGGCATACAAGAAATAATATTTCTTAAGCTACAACCACGAGATTCAGGATTAATAAAAATAACTTAGAAGTAAAACTCATTAAACTGTAGACAGCTTATACAATATTACTAAACAACAAAATGTCTTGACTCCTTCAGAAGTTCTGTGCAGTGCTTTAAACAAATTTTCCCTTTGGTGAAACATTTTTACATGAGAAAGGCGAAGTAATGGAGTCCCCATAGCAATATATGGTGATGAGGGAACTGGTGAACTAGATAAAGGTTCCAATATTTATTTCTCTGTCAGGTGGACATTAAGCATGTCAATCAATCCCAGCACCGGCATCAAAACCCTGAAATGCCATCTGTACCTGACTCACACTCCAGGCAGGTCAGCAATCACAAACAGTTAGCTGTGTCTGCTCACAATCAATATTAACTGTTTCTGTATCCTATGTGAACCCTGTGTCTACTGTACATTAGGTTGCCCACCTAAACAGAGGTGTCACATTGGATATGATACTTACCTGCTTCAGGCAATAATTACTTTGTACAGGCAAGCTATTCCCAGCAAGCAGTAAGTAACCAATTAAAAGTGACTATCAAGCTGGCCAGCCACAATGTCTGATGAAGAATAATTAAAAATATACATCCTGGTATGATTTACCAGGGTAAGTGGTATAACAGAGTGAATGCAGATGCAAAGAATCCACTGGAAGTTGTGGTCCATGTTGCAAGGATATAGGGAATAATAGCCCTGTGAGAAAAAAGATCCAGGAGTTAAAATCGAGGTTAAGAAATAGGAGTTCAAAGGTCACTATATCAGGATTACTATCAGTGGAACAGGGAGATTTGGAGGTAAATGTATAGCTAAGGACATGATATAGCCAGGGAGGGCTCAGATTTCTGTGGCATTGGGACTCGTTGTGGAACAGGAATGAGCTTACCAATGGTCCATTATCTTCACTGGAACAGAGCTGGGATTAACATCATTGGAAGGAGGTTAACTGAGGTTAAAGGCAAGGATTTAGATTAACATGGCAAGGGAGAAGAGAAAAACAACAGGATCGTCAGCTTGAAAGGAAAAGCAAAGGAATAGGGAAAGGTTGAAATTAGTAAAGAAAAATCAATTTGGGGAAAGCAAAAGGAGAAATTGCCAAACCAAGGGAATCCAAGCTAAAATGAAACTATATTGTTACACAGAGCACAAGGAACAAAAGCAGGGAACTAGAATCATTCAATTAAAATAGGAAATCATGCCATAACAGTAGTAACCAAGACATGGGCAAGAATTTTACGTCGGGCCGGAGACCGGGCCCACCATTCAAAAAGTCCGGGGTGAGCCCACCTCTGCCGGGTCTGGAAGCCACGCCATGATTTTACGTGGCCCAGGTGCTTAATTGGCCTCAGGCAGGACATCAGTCCCTCTGAGGCAGGAAGTCCCACCTCCAAGTGCTGTCAGCCAATCAGCGAGCTGGCAGCTCTTCGGTCCCAGCAGCGCCACTGGGAGTGGTGGTCACTGCTGGGACTACACCCAGCGAGAACAACAGCAATGCAGGAGGCCCCAGAATTGAGGTAAGTGTGTGGCACCTCACCATAAAGGCTAGCTTGGGTATAAAATTAAAACCTGACCTGGGCCCAATCCGACAACAGCCAACCAGAACCCGAGCTGGGTCCGTGTCCTTTAATTTTTTCTCATGCCCGACCCGAAAATATCAAGCATATTATTGAAAAATAAAATCACAGATTAAAAAGAAAACAATACAAAACAAAACAGTACAGTCCAGCCCGACCCAACCCGAGCCCGAATGCTGGACAGGGAATATAGACCCGACCCAAACCCGACACATGGTTGAGAGGGAGAAGGAGATGCTCCAGTGGGTTGGCTTGTGCCGTAGCGGAGCCCTCTGTGGGGCACAAGGTGCCTGATAAGAAGGGCATCCTACCCCCCTTCAGCTCGCAAGGAGGCAGCCAGGTTTTACTGGGAGGTCTCTTCAGCTAACAAAGTGCTGTCCTCAAAAGCCTGGCTTGGGTATAAAATTAATATCCGACCCGGGCCTGACCCAACAACAGCCAACCCGAACCTGACCCGGGCCGAGTCCTTTAAGTTTTTTAAATTCCCGACACAACACGAACCTGAATTCTGGAAGAAGAATACAGACCTGACCCGAACCCGATACATGTAGTTGGCTTTGGTTGGGTTCGGGTTGGGTAGTCAGTCTTTAGCCCATGGTCCAGCTCCCCATCACTGACCCCCCTCCCTCCCCAGCTCTGAGACACATTGAGACCCGGAGCAGCCCTGACACAGCCCATGGTTCCGCTCCCCATTACTGACCTCGCACGTGTGAGACACTGACAGTACCTGCAGCGCCTATTCCATCCGGAGACGAGGAAGAAACTGCTGCTGCTGCTCAGCCGGAGCAGCAAGAAAGGCTGTTGAAAGGCAGGGCCTGGTGAGGGGCGTGGGCTGGGGAATGGGGCGTGGCCAGTATCTGCATCTGGGCCCATGCTGTGGGGAGTGGGTGTCAGTCTAAGGTAAAGCCTGGCTCGGGTATAAAATTAAAACCCAACGCGGGCCCGACCCGACAACAGCCAACCCAAACCCAACCACGGCCCGAGTCCTTTAATTTTTTAAAATGCCCGACCCAACCCGTGCCTGACACATGTAGTTGGGTTTGGTCGGGTTTGGGTTTGGTAGCCAGGCTTCACGTCCTTTGCTGATAACATACCAGTAGCGGCAGGAGGAGGCCCCTAAATGGCAATGAACTGTTCGTTGTTTGTCACCTCCCGTGCAACTCATAAAATTGCAGCAGGGACGGGAAGGTGATGGGAGCAGCACCCCTGCCTCCCGCTCAATTTTAAGCTCCCACCCCCACCTCAAGCCCGCTCCCGGGGTGTGGGGTGGGGGTATGTGTAAAGTTCCAGTCATGGATGCAGCTGGGTCATGATTGACCAATATTCCTAGATATAAAACTTTCGGAGAAAATTGGGAAGTAGGTAAAGGAGGAATGGTAGCACCATTGATTAAAGACAATATCATAGCACGGAGGGTGACGATTAAAGAATATGGTCCAAACAGGATCCCTATGGATTAAGCTGAGAAGTAGCAAGAAATAGGTCTTACAAATGGGAAAATATTATGGATTATCAATTGCACTCTGTATCAACTATGAGAAGGCATTCAGCAGTGGTCCAGTATGGGAGAGAGACAATTTTCCTTTGATTTACCTTCCCACTGCCTTAGGGAAACAGCTATCTTCCTGTCAGTATCTCTCCATAGTACTGCAGCTCAGATCACCACCTCAATAATAGGGGAAGAGTTCAACACAAACTCTATTGCCATGGAATTGGTTCTCCAATACCCTGAGTTAACACAGTGCTGTTACTTTTTCATACACAATCATTATTATAAATGGCTGGAATGTTATGCTCTCCCTTGTGGCAGGTTTGGAGGTGGGAGAGCAGACAATCGGGTGGGATGGTGGTGTGGGGGGGAGGGGGAACGACCCGTCACCATCTGCACCTCTGCCAAAATTTAGTCCTGGGCAGGAAGGCCTGTGAATGGCCTTCCCACCCTGTTGTCAATTAATTACCCGTGTGGCGGGTGGCCCTGTCGCCGCATGGGAAGCACGGCACGAAAAACTGTGCATACTGCTTCCCAGTTCCAGGGGTGGGATTCTCTTATTCAAAGGCATTTAGTGCCTAAACAAGGGATCCAACATCGGGAAAGGCAGTGGACCTGCTGAGGGCCACCCCTCTGCCTTTGTTGCCAACTCCCAACACAGCCCCTCCGCGACCCCCACCCCGTGGGACCCTTCCTGCCCTGACCTACCTGAGGCCTGGCTCCAGCAAAGCCCCTCAGCCTCCAGTCGGTGCAGCTACAACAGCAGCCACTGCCTCCAAGGTGGCACTGCAACTGCCGGCTTCTAATTGGCCGACAGCTCTGCAAGGCCAGGACTTCTGGTAATAGGGTCCTAAGTCCTATGGAAGGCCTGCCGCTGTCCAGTTAAGTGTCTGATTAGCACTAAAATTAGTGGCCCTTCCGTAGAAGTGGTGCTCACAAATCTCAGTGTCGGCTTCCCCCGATGTTGAGACCCCTGCTACCAGCATAAAATTCCTCCCAATATAAACATAAAATATGGCAAATGGTCGCTGTCATATTCTGCTGAAAGATGAAGAAGCACAGTCCCTTAGATAGCAGATCAGTTATACCGATTCTTTTACCTCGGTGGATGACTGCAGTGAGTTTAGATTAACAGCTTCCTTGATCTGCGAAAGTGAATTGTGATTTATGCTGCCAGGTCTCATCATGGCACGATGATAAGAATAGACTGAACAAGCTTGGAGGAAGTGCACAACTCTGCTTTACACCTTTGGAAATCCCAAACATCTCCTGTCTATGCACAAACAGCCAGCACACCATCAAACATCATAAAATTGAAAAGTACAGTAACTAAACTTATAATGAATTTTGGTTAGACCACACTTAGAGTACTGTGCACGATTGCCATATTGAAAAAGAATTTAGAGGCACCAGAGAGGGCCCAAAAATGACTTAAAAGGATGATACCAGAAATGTAAGGTTATACCGATGAGGGAAGGATGAACAGGCTGGATCTCTTTCCTCTTGAAATGAGACGGGTGAGGGGTGACCTAATAAAAGCCTTTAAAATTATGAAATATTTTGATACAGTAGGCACAGAGAGAAAGGAGGAAATTTTACGCTCCCCCCCACGGCAGATTTGGAGGAGGTGAGAGCATTTAATCGGGTGGGATGGTAGCAGGGGTGGGAACCCTGCCATCTTCCTGCTTCTGTCGAAATTAAGTCCGGGGCGGGAAGGCCTGTCAACAGTATTCCCATCCTGCCACCAATTGAGGCCCTTAAGTTAATGCCCAATTAAGTGCCTCGTCCTGCCACAATTAGCCGAGTAGCGGGCAACCCTGCTGCCATAGGAGAAGCATGGCAAGAAAAACTGTGTTGGCTGCTTGCTGGCTCCAGGGGTGAGGGGTGGTGGTCCTTCATTTAAAAGGCACAGTGCCTGAATGAGGGTCCCAGCATCAGGAAAGTAGGGGCCCGCTGACAGCCACACCCCTGTCCTTGCTGTCAATCCCGCTATATCCCCCATCCTCCAATACACTCACACTGCGAAACACCTCCTGCCCTGACCAACTGACCAACCACCATTCCTGGTCCTCAGATGGGAATGCACCGGCAGCAGTCACTGTCTCCGGGGTGGCACTGCTCAGTTAAAGAGCTGTCAGCCTCTGATTGGCCAGCAGCTCTCTGAGGGCAGAACTTCCGTCATCAGGGTCCTTGATCCCGTGGAAGGCCTGCCACTGTCCAGTTAAGTGTCTAACTGACACTTGATTCGGTGGGCTTCCCACAGAGGGGCAGATGTCTAGACCCCTTTCACCCGGTTAAAATCCCAGCCAATGTTTCCACTTGTGGGGAAGTGCAAAACTAGAGACCATCAATATAAGATAGTCACCAAGAAATTAAATAGGGAGTCCAGAAGAAACTTCTTTACCCAGAGTGTGGTGAAAATGTGGAATTTGCTCCGACAGAAGTGATTGAATCGAATAGTATAGAATAATTTAAAAGTAGGCTAGATAAGCAAATAAGTAAAAAGGGAATAGAAGGTTATGTTGATAGAGTTAGATGAGGAAGGATGGGATGAGGCTCAAGTGGAACATAAACAGGTGCATGGACGGGTTGGCCTGAAAGGCCTGTTTCTGTGCTGTATATTCCATGTAATTCTATGTAATATTGTCAGGCCTACCTACCAAGACTGAAGCACACATTATTTCGCCACATGAACATTAAAACTTAAAATTGCAAGCCCCTGAATGGAGGACACTTGCATAGTACTAGCAGTGTTGGAACAAAAGGGACCCAGTCGTTGCTTGCCTAATACACAGAAGAAGTGGTCAGACCAGTTTAAGTCACATGAGTAACTGGCTGTTGCTGAGAATTTGGCCTGACACTGGGAAGTTCCGAGGAACAAAGGGACCTTGGCGTGTTTGTCCATAGATCTCTGAAGGCAAAAGGGCAGGTTAATAGGGTGGTGAAAAAGGCACATGGGACACTTGCCTTTATCAATCAAGGCACAGATTACAAAAGCAGGGAGGTCATGTTGGAGTTGGACAGAACTTTGGTAAGGCCACAGCTGGAGTACTGTGTGCAATTCTGGTCGCCACATTATAGGAAGGATGTGATTGCAGTGGAGGGGGTGCAGAGGTGATTCATCTGGATGTTGCCTGGGATGGAACATTTAAGCTATGAAGAGAGGTTGGATAGGCTTGGGTTGTTTTCGCTGGAGCAGAGAAGACTGAGGGGTGACCTGATCGAGGTGTACAAGATTATGAGGGGCATGGACAGGGTGGATAGGGGAGCAGCTGTTCCCCTTAGTTGAAGGGTCAGTTACGAGGGGTCACAAGTTTAAGGTAAGGGGCGGGAGGTTTAAGGGGGATTTGAGGAAGAACTTTTTTACCCAGAGGGTGGTGACAGTCTCGAATGCCCTGCCTGGGAGGGTGGTAGATGCGGGTTGCCTCACATCCTTTAAAAAGTACCTGGATGAGCACTTGGCACGTCATAACATTCAAGGCTATGGGCCAAGTGCTGGCAAATGGGATTCGGTAGACAGGTCAGGTGTCTTCAATGCATCGGTGCAGACTCGATGGGCCAAAAAGCCTCTTCTGCACTGTATTATTCTGTGATTCTGTGAACTTCCAAAAAAGGATTTTGAACTCAGACAAAGACATGTGTTCATGGAGTAAAGATCTCTCCTGGAAATGAAGCAAGAATTACAGCCTCTTCTGTCTGCCTGCTTCCATCTTCAACCCATGGAACTGAATCTTGTGAAAACACGTGAAACTCAAAGAGAGAAAGGTTTCCTATGTGAACTAGGTTTTAAGAAGACGACTGGGCCCCAACGAAAAGCAAGACTACTTACAAAGTGACTGCAGTGAGCTCGAAGCACTGTAACAAGATATTGCCTCAAACCCCTCAATACTATATTTTCCTCTTTTTTCTGTCCCTATCTGTATGCTAGCGTGGGCACGTTGTATATCCATAGGCGTGAACCGTATTAGAGTTTAAGTTTTAATCAAATTTCATCTTTCATCTTTAAACCTGAGAAAGCTTGTGTGAAAATTATAAGTTTTCTTATAATTGGAAAACTGTGAACAAGGATTCACCAAAAAGGAGCTCAAAACACAGTGTGTTCAAAATTAAACCTTGTTACAATAAGACGAGGCGAAGTTAGTACAGCCCCCTAGACACGTTTCGCACCTGGTTGTAACAAATACAGTGTCAAAAGATCAATGCAGTTACCAGCTGCCACTGTGAAAATCTTATACTCTACCTTTTTTCTTCATAGACATCATAGATGTGGGTATGGTTCTTAATCAATACTTTGCATCTGTCTTTACAAAAGAGGAGGACGATGCAGACATTGTAGTTAAGGGAAAGTGTGAAGTATTGGATGTGATAAACATAGGGAGAGAGGAAACATTAAGGGGATTAGCATTCTTGAAATGAATAAACCCCCAAGGTCAGATGAAATGTACCCCAGGCTGTTAAAAGAAGACAGGTAAGAAATAGCAGAACATCTGACTATCATTTTCCAATCTTCACTGGATGCAGGTGTGGTGCCAGAGGATTGGAGTTCTGCTAACATTGTACCCTTGTTTAAAAAGGGAAAGAGGGATAGACCAAATAATTGCAGGCCAGTCAGTCTAACCTCGGTAGTGGGCAAGTTATTGGAATCAATTCTGAGAGACAGGATAAACTGTCACTTAGGAAGGCATGGATTAATCAAGGATTATCAGCATGGATTTGTTAAGGGAAGGTCGTGTCTGACTAACTTGATTGAATTTTTTGAGGCAGTTACAAGGAGCATTGATGAGGTTAGTGCAGTTGATGTGGTCTACATGGATTCTAGCAAGGCTTTTGACAAGGTACCACATGGCAGACTGCTTAAAAAAATAAAAGTCCATGGGATCCAGGGGAAAGTAGCAAGTTAGATACAAAATTGTCTCAGTGGCAGGGAACAAAGGGTAATTGTTGACAGATGTTTTGGGAACTGGAAGGCTGTTTCCAGTGGCGTTCCACAGGGCTCAGTACTATTTCCCATGCTTTTTGTGGTATATATTAATGATTTGGATGTAAATGTAGAGGGAATGATCAAGAAGTTTGAAGACGACACATAAATTGGCCGCGTGGTTGATAGCGAGGAGGATAGCTGTAGACTGCATGAAGATATCAATGAACTGGTCAGGTGGGCAGGAAAGTAGCAAATGGAATTTAACCAAGAGAAATGTGAGGTGATGCATTTGGGGAGGTCAAACAAGGCAAAGGAATACACAATAAATGGGAGAATACTGAGAGGTGTAAAGGAAGTGAGGGACCTTGGAGTGTATGTCCATAGCAACCTGAAGGTAACAGGACAGGTTGATATTGTGGTTAAGAAGGCATATAGAATCCTTTACTTTATTAGCCAAGGCATAGCATATAAGAGTAGGAAGGTTACGCTGGAACTATATAAAATATTAGTTGGGCCATAACTCGAGTACTGTGTGCAGTTTCGGTCATCTCATTACTGAAAGAATGTAATTGCACTGGACAGGGTCCAGAGGAGATTTACTAGGATGTTGCCTGGACTGGAAAATTGCAGCTATGAGAAATGATTGGATAGCCTGCAATTGTTCTCCTTGGAACAGAGGAAGCTGAGGAGTGATTTGATTGAAATGTACAAAATTGTGAGAGACCTGGATAGAGTGGATGGGAAGGGCCTATTTACCTTAGCAGTGGTGTCAGTGACTAGAGGGCATAGATTTAAAGTGATTGGTAGAAGGATTAGATGGGAGATGAGGGAATATTTTTTCACCCACAGGGTGATGGGTGTCTGCAACCCACTGGCTGACAGGGTGGTAGAAGCAGAAAACTTTATCTCATTTAAAAGGTGCCTGGATGTGCACTTGAAGTTCCGTAACCTGCAGGGTTACGGAACAAATGCTGGAAAGTGGAATTAGGCTGAGAGGCTCTTTTTTTTTTTGCCGTGCAGACATGATGGGCCAAATGACTTCTTTCTGTGCCATAAACTTTCTATGATTCTCTTGAGCTAACCATTAAGACCTGATTCATCTGTGTTCTCTAGAAATTTGCTGATTGATCTCAATGAAGAAGGCAAGCTCCCCATATGGGTACCAACATGAATGTTTAAAGAGTCAGCATGGCAGCACTTTGAGGATCAAGGTTTACAATAAAAACTGCTCCAAACTCATTTGTACTTGTGTGTAGATTTAAACCATTCCATTTTTGATTTTAATCAGAGTTAAGGAATTGAGTGCTGATCAAGACACTGAAGGGATTCTTTGATCCTCGGTCAAATTCGTTTGCTGATTTAAATTGCTCGTGGCTGCATCAATGTCAATTCCAGGAGTTTCCTTTGAGGTGAATAATCAATTTGTTGACTAAAATTGCCAATGGCTGTAATGATGCAAATTGTTGAGATTTCCTGTGAGTTAAATAAGATAATGGTCTTTCCATTATGAATGAACTTGTGTACCAAGTGTGTCGTAAAAGCCCAAAAGAAACATTCTTCATGGGAAGATGTACATTGTATTCCATACCTTACTTGCACATGCTTTTGCTGTTCACTTTTAAGTCACTGCTTGATTAAACATATCCATTATCACAATATGAAAAGTAATATGAGAACACAATAATACCAGATGTGCTTCAACAGTAACTGGACATAAATTTTCAAAACTCAAAAGACTATTTTATTTCTTCAAAATAATTACTTTCATAGGGTAAATAACTGATTATTGACTTTTCTTACTATATATAATTTATGTTATACCTGATATTTTGCAGAATATGTTGTGCTTCAGATCACTATTAAATTGCAATATCCGTCTATCGGAAGTGAGTTTGATGTAATGAGATTTTATTTAATGCATTAAGTGGATTACTCAAGTAGGGTAATTATTAACCTTCAGGTCACACAACTCTGAAAAGGCAATTTTCTCATAAATATACAGCTTGTGCATCATAGGGGACAAGATCAGATTCTGGGGACTGCCATTAGTACATTGAGAGAGAGAATGGTTTTATAAAACAATAAATTATAAGAGCCTATGAGGCATGGATGTGCTAACCATGCCACATGAAGGAACTCAACAAATTCCATACACGTAACCTGTTATCAATACTTTGCAAGACAAACAAGAAACATTTGCAAACACTGAAGTCCCGTCAAAGACCAATAAAAATTTTATGTTCAGAACGGAATAGCAGTTGATCAGAATAGGTTTCTGAAGGAGGAATTCTGCTTTGAGCATAAAAATGGCAAGTGTCTTGCAGTGAACAGAAGAAGAAGTGATACAAAGACTTTTTGAAACACAACTTCAAGACATCTGGACAGAATCTTCCCTATGAGCTTCAGGACCCTGCCTCAAATGGGGGTTAGAAGCCCGTACAATGTGGGGAACATTCATTCACCTGTGATTTTTCTCCAGTTGGCCAATCAATAGCCAGAGGGCAAGCTTGCTGTCCAATTAAGGATGGTGGGCAGGCTCTAAAGCTGGAAGTCCAATAGGAGGCTCTCCGACTCGAAAACAGTAGCAGGATGCCGTGACAGGTAATCTTGATAGAGGCGCCCTCTCTATAACTTTATAAAATTTAAAATAAAAACAAATCAAGCAGCTTCGCCACCATTGTTGGGGAAGGGGTGGAGGAGTCCCTCCACAGAGCGACCTGTGGTTGCAGCTGAAGCCTGGCAGGCACGAAAGGCCTCGAAGCATGCCTGGAGTGCTGGCTCCTGAGTCTGATGCTGGGGGGGCCCCCCCAGCATCAGACTCAGGAGCCAGCACTCCAGGCATGCTTCGAGGCCTTTCGTGCCTGCCAGGCTTCAGCTGCAACCACAGGTCGCTCTGTGGAGGGACTCCTCCACCCCTTCCCCAACAATGGTGGCGAAGCTGCTTGATTTGTTTTTATTTTAAATTTTATAAAGTTGTAGAGAGGGCGCCTCCATCATCCTTACCTGTCACGGCACTGTTCCCCGCTGCCTCTGGGGACCTGGAGGCTGACTGCAAAATCCCAGTTGCCTTCCAGCAATAGGCCTCAAAAGGCCTTTAATTAGTTCTGTCAGTTACCCACCCCATCCCACCCAAACTGCCTCTGGTAAAAAGGCCCGGGTCGGGATGGAGTCGGGGAACTGGCATGCCGGTTGGTAGCATGAAACTTTGCACCGCTCGCCCCCTTCAGGGCCTAAAAATTAAGCCCCTGATGTTCCCACTGGCAATTGAGAGGATGCAACACTGAATCGGCCATTAAGGCACATGAGTGAGGTGAGGTGAGAGTGACTGCCATTGACATCAAGGCAGCATTTGACCGAGTATGGCATCAAGGAGCCCTAGCAAAACTGAGGTCAATGGGAATCAGGGGGAAAACCCTCCACTGGCTGGAGTCAGACCTAGCGCAAAGGAAGATGGTTGTGGTTGTTGGAGGTCAATCATCTGAGCTCCAGGACATCACTGCAGCAGTTCCTCAGGGTAGTGTCCTAGGCCCAACCATCTTCAGCTGCTTCATCAATGACCTTCCTTCAATCATATGGTCAGAAGTGGGGATGTTCGCTGATGATTGCACAATGTTCAGCACTATTCATGACTCCTCAGATACTGAAGCAGTCCGTGTAGAAATGCAGCAAGACCTTGACAATATCCAGGCTTGGGCTGAAAAGTGGCAGGTAACATTTGCACCACACAAGTGCCAGGCAATGACCATCTCCAACAAGAGAGAATCTAACCATCTCCCCTTGACATTCAACGGCATTACTATCGCTGAATCCCCCACTATCAACATCCCAGGGGCTACCATTGACCAGAAACTGAACTGGAGTAGCCATATAAATACCGTGGCTACAAGAGCAGGTCAGAGGCTAGGAATCCTGAGGCAAGTAACTTACCTCCTGACTCCCCAAAGCCTGTCCACCATCTACAAGGCACAAGACAGGAGTGTGATGGAATACTCTCCACTTGCCTGAATGGGTGCAGCTCCAACAACACTCAAGAAGCTCGACACCATCCAGGACAAAGCAGCCCGCTTGATTGGCACCCCATCTACAAACATTCACTCCCTCCACCACCGACGCACAGTGGCAGCAGTGTGTACCATCTACAAGATGCACTGCAGCAATGCGCAAAGGCTTCTTAGACAGCACCTTCCAAATCCGCGACCTCTACCAACTAGAAGGACAAGGGTAGCAAATACATGGGAACACCACCACCTGCAAGTTCCCCTTCAAGTCACACACCATCCTGACTTGGAACTATATCGGCGTTCCTTCACTGTCGCTGGGTTAAAATCCTGGAACTCCCTTCCTAACAGCACTGTGGGTATACCTACCCCACATGGACTGCAGCGGTTCAAGAAGGCAACTCATCACCACCTCCTCAAGGGCAATTAGGGATGGGCAATAAATGCTGGCCTGGCCAGTGATGCCCACATCCCATGAATGAATTTAAAAAAGTATATTAAAGGGCTGGAATTTTACGCCACCCGCTCCCCCCCACACAGGAGTTGGCTGGTGGCGGGGGTGTAAAATTGAGTGGGAGGTAGGAGGGGCCTGACGCCTTCCCGTCCCAACTGTAATTTTACCAGGGCCAGTGGTGGTGAGAAATGGCCCGCCTGTGCCAGGCCAATGAAGGCCCTTAAGTGGCCAATTAACTGCCACTTAAGGGCCTTCTCCCGCTGACGCTGGTATTTTGCTAATGGCCAGCAGGTGTTTTATGCCCCCAGAGTGCTGTCAACCTCCTTGCAGGATGGGGGAGGGGGCCTCCTGATCGGGCACCCTGTGCCCTATGGAGGGCCCTCCCAAAGCCCCAACTGCCCCCTCTAAAATAAAGAACCCCCCTCCAAACCACCACCACCCTCCCCTCCACCCCACTACCACCTTGCCTCGCCAGGGCCTGGCCGATTGTCCTCGGTGAGGCCCTAAAACCTACCTTTCTTCTGGGGCTGGCGTCCCTCTTGTTGCCGATGCTGGGTGCAGTTCCAGCCGTCCCACTGATTAGCCAGCAGCTGTTGGAGGCGGAATTTACTGCCTGAAGGAGGTGGAAGTCTCACCCAAGTCCAATTAAGGGCTTGTGGAGCATAAAAGTCTGGCATGGCTCCGCAGGCCCGGTGGAGGCGGGCTCACCCCCAACTTTTTGGCCAGTGAGCAGTGTCTCCGGCCCAACATAAAATTCCAGCCTCGGTGTCCCTCATTATAAAAATAAATACCTGTGAAAGTTGAAGAGAACTGAGAAAACCCCACATGATATGCTGCAATCCAATCCAATGACCCCAGTCAGAACAAGCTACACTGAGACAAGAATGAAAAGAATTGTGGCTCTCACATTTAGGTCTTAAGTCATCAACAGATCCTCTGGAAAATGCATGAAAATTGTGATGATTCAGTTATCTTCAGTATGAGGTTTAATCATATATATATTGACTGGACTAGTTCACGTAGAGGGATATTTTCATGTTCAAAACTTGGGCAGTCATCTGGGAGAGCAGATTGTCCACCCGCTGAAGAATCGGACCAATTTTCTTTCCATTGAGCAGGCGATCCACTCTGCCAAGAAACAAAAAAAACATTGTTTTGGAGATTTAAAGGGAAAATACAGTCTACTAAACTGTCCCTTAAATGTAACAAAAGGAGACACACCAGTGTCCCTCAGTCGTCCTTTGTTCTCGCGTTTTATTCTTCAGAACTACATGTTGAGAGCAGCTAGAAGCAAGCAAGTAGGTGTTATGAATCAGGCAAAATTGGCCCAAGGCTAAGGCTGAATTTTGCTGGTAGATCAGGGAGCAGGTGATGCTCTCTCCACCTAATTTGAGTAAGCTACTGGCACAGGAAAACCTGTCTAGAGAGATTAGCCTGCAGCTCAACCTACAGGGGAAAAGCAAAATTTGGTAAAGCAGCAGCTCTTAAAGGTCTGCAGCTTGCCGCAAAAGTGATAGTTATAATGGCGGAGGAACAGTGGACTAATTATTGCCAATAGCACAGCGATGTGGCAACACTGCTCGAGAAATGTTTGAGGTCGTACTGAAGGAAGTGCAACAAAGAAAGGTGACCTTATCAGAGGCTGAAGACAAGTCAACTGTTACAAGTGAATGGAGGAAGATTGCCATTCAAGTCAACACAACCACCCAGCTCTCTTGTTTCTGTTTGCCAATGAAGCATGGTCATGCTGGTATCAAGAGTAAAACAAAAGTAAGGGTGCCCCTCACTTTTGCATACATTTCTTGTGGGGTCCATAAAAAATGTAAGGTGCAAATACAAGCTGAGAACTCCTGCACCTCTGGAAAGTACTGTGAAATGCAGTGAACCACTATTGGCCATATTTGCCTGTCAAAATAAAGGTCAGGCTAATGGTGCTTACTGATATTTATGCACAAATAGTACAGCAATTTCAGGCAAGGGGCAAATGCATGGTTAAAATCAAATATCCAAAATTTACTGCCCTTGTTATGCTACTTTGCAAAGTCTTACTGTCTGCCTTCCCATTGAAATGAAGATGCTGTATTTGCATGATAGATATGAGCTAAACTCACCACATAGGATCATAGAAAGTTTACAGCACAGATGGAGGCCATTTGGCCCGTCGTGTCCATGCCAGCTCTCTGCAAAAGCAACTTAGCTAGTCCCACTCCCCAGCCCTTTCCCTGTGGCCCTGCAAAATATTCCCTTCCGATAATTATCCAAATCTCTTTTGAAAGCCATGACTGAATTTGCCTCCACCACGCTCTCAGGCATTGCAATTTAGATCCTAACCACTTACTGTGCACAAAAGATTTCCTCATGTCACCTTTGTTTCTTTTGTCAATCGCCTTAAATCAGTGTCCGTTTCTCGACCATTCTGTCATTGGGAACAGTTTCTCTCTATCTACTCTGTAACGATACCTCATGATTTTGAACACCTCTATCAATTATCCTCTCAGCCTTCTATTCTCCAAGGAGAACAATCCCAGCTTCTCCAATCTATCCACATAATTAAAGTCCCTCATCTCTGGAGCCATTCTCATAAATCTTTTCTGCACCCTCTCTAATGCTTTCACATCCATCCTAAAGTTTGGTGCCCAGAATCGGACACAATAGTCCAGTTGAGGCCAAACCACTGTTTTGTAAAGGTTCACCAGAGCTTCCTTGATTTTGTACTCTATGCCTCTATTTATAAAGCCCAGGACCCCGTATGCGCTTTCTCAACCTGTTCTGCCAATTTTAATGATTTGTGAACATATACCCTCTGGTCCCTCTGCTCCTGCACCCCCTTTAGAATTGTACCCTTTATTTCATATTGCCTCTCCTTGTTCTTCCTATCAAAATATATCACTTCATTGTACTCTGCATTAAATTTCATCTGCCACATGTCATCCATCAGTTCCACCAGCCTATTTATGTCCTCTTGAATTCTATCACTATCCTCCTCACAGTTCACAATATAAAGTTAAGTCTTATCCAATCCAGTGTAAGTACCCTTTAATGACATGACAAGGGTTAATCAATGCCAAACAACTTCTTTGGCACTGAATTGTGAAATCTCACTCCTTCAGTTTTTAATTGTTGTTACAGATTTTCAAATGTTAGATTTCCATTTTTTATGTTGTTTTGCTTTTCTTTACTGTCCTTTTTTCTCTCTCTCTCAATCCAGTCTTTCTCTCTCTTTATTTGTCCTTTGGGACCTTATTTTATATTAAAATTCACCTATTCTAATTTACCCTTCCTTCTCAGTCCTTGTTCTGTCAACTTCACAATCCTTCAATCTTATTGATTAAGGAGATATACAGTTTCTTGCAGTTGCTTGCATCATAAGCACATGTAAGGACATAAGAGCATAAGAACTAAGAACAGGAGTAGGCCTTACAGCCCCTCAAGCCTGCTCCGCCATTCAGTATCAACACTGAATGTTTACATCAATTCCACTTTACCGACTATCCGAATATCCCTTGACGCCCTTAATTCCAAAAATCTATCAATCGCAGCCTTGGATATACTCAATGATACAGTATACACAACCGGGTTCCGGGTACTGCCTGTGTGGAGTTTGCAAGTTCTCCCTGTGTCTGCGTGGGTTTTCTCCGGGTGCTCCGGTTTCCTCCCACAAGCCAAAAGACTTGCAAGTTGGTAGGTAAATTGGCCTTCATAAATTGTCACTAATATAGGTAGGTGGTAGGGAAATGTAGCGTCAGGTGGGGGATGTTTGGTAGGAATGTGGGATTAGTGTAGGATTAGTATAACTGGGTGGTTGATGGTCGGCACAGACTCGGTGGGCCGAAGGGCCTGTTTCAGTGCTGTATCTCTAATCTAATCTAACCCTCTGGGGTAGACAATTCCAAAGATTCACAATCCTCTGAGTGAAGAAATTTCTCCTCATTGTCAGTTCTGGGGTTTGCTTTAATTTAATTGTCAGACTTAGGTCAATTACAATTACAGACTGTTGGGAGAGCTGATCTCAATGGGACTGTCAGTTCAGACTAGCTACAAACCAAGTTGAGTACGAATGCATTTTCACAGGCTTCACAAAATCTATTAAGTTGATCACAAAGAGTACAAAAGCATGATACTTAACAAAAGGCAGTGGTAAGCAGTCGCATTCAGTGTGGAACACCGGTCTTCAACCTCCGGTCAACTGCAGCACGTGTCTCTTCACTCTTGACTGATGATCTTTGATTCATCTTCTGTTCTTGTGCGTCAATGTCTCTCAGCACCTTTCTTTTATCCTCCTCCAAGGGTTTCTTCATTCCACATTAGGTCATATTCCAATTTAACCCTTTTGATTGGTCAGGTATGACCTCACCTTTCATGCATTGTCTCTACAGATGGTTTGATGGCCCAAGTCATTGTCATACAGTGGGGAATGTTTGATATCCCCATCATTATTCCAGTTATGAATAGCCTCTGAATACATTTATATACATTTCCATCCCATAAGGTCTGCAAGTCTATCAGTAATTGTTACTCTAAGTCTCTCACTTAATTGAAATGGAGAGAGGCAGTCATCAGACATCCTGCCTTATCTGAAAAGCCACTTCTGTTATTGTTGCTTCAGTAGACATTCTTTCTTTCACCATCTTTCTAGTACAGCATACAAATATACATTTCACATAGCGACATGATTCCAGTCACGAAAGTACACAACTTACTCCTAATATAATGTAATGATAAAGGTACAAAGTGCAACTATTCCCGAGTAGAACCGTAACATTTCTGAAAAGCATTCTACTTCAAAAACTGTAGGCGGCCATAACCTGCACAGGTTCATTCAATCAGCATTAGAATCAGGGTCACTAGCTGGTGAGCACATTGCACACACACCCAGGCAGCTGGCTGAGATTGAGACAGCTGAGGCCTCTGACAGTCGGAGGACGATGGATGGACAGGCCCATGCTGAGCCCTAGGCTGACGATGAGCCTTTGGTGTCAACAGCACAGGACATGCTGGAGTTGCAGAGAGGTATGGCAACATCATGTTAAGCCATGAGTGGACAATAGAGGAGTCCATCCTTGTCATAACTGTTGCCATGTCCCAGGCATATGAGCACATAGCTTCCTCCATCGAGAGGCTGGTGACCCTAATGGAAAGCTAGATACCACAGATGCGCAAGGACCTGCACACCATCACCTTAGCCATAAGCTCAACTCAGCAGTGGCCATACGAGTAAAGGAACAGGAGCCTGGAGACTTCTCCCACTCCTCAATCCTTCTCTGGTGACCAGGAAGGTTCCAGTGAGCCTTGAAAGGGAAGAGGAGAGGCTGCCCTCCACATCTGGGGGCTCCCCTCAGGGTGCTCTGAGTGTGGACACCAGCTCCTCAGCCCCTCTGCCAATGAGTCCAGCTCCAGCAGCTGTGACACCTGAGGAGAGTCCTGAACCAGTGCAAGGAAGCCCTTAAGCAGCATAGGCCCTCCAGGACTCACGCAACTACAGGATACCCACCAAAATCATTTCAGATCAACGGGTGTCCTGATCAGCAGCCTACCTCCAGCACAGCTGCTAGTACAGGGGTCACACCATGTAGGAGCACCTGCAAACATATTAAGAAAAGAACCTAGCTGCACTTGGCTATTGTAAATATGTTCTTTGGAAGGTAATTAAACATTCTGTTGTGCCAATCATACATCATTGTGTGAAACCCATGTTCCAACATGCCTTAGTTGTGAGATTCTGATTTCTACCCTATCCCTTAGTGCAGTGTCAATGTGACCACAGCCCTCATTATCGTGGCAATGTGACTGTAGACCTCATTAACATATGTTCCCCCATGGGCACTAATGTGTATTGCAGCTGGTCGGCATTCAGGGAACACAGATGGAAAGGAGGCAGCAGACTACATGCATGAAGGTGAGTCTTTATTGGATTCTCAGTGAGTAGACATCAGGGTCACTGAAAGCAGTTCATAATGCCTCCTTTACGCATCGTTCAACATATCTGGCCTCCATCACCGTGTTCTCATCATCCATTGCTGCTTGCCCCATCTCTCCTCTGTGTCCTCTTCATTGGAGGATGATTGTCGCTCAGGCATATCTTCCTCATGTAAGGCCTCCCCCCCTGCAGTGATAGATTGTGCAGAGCACAGGCAGACCACCACTTTACGCGAAACCCTTGCTGGGCATACTACATGGCTCCACCAGATTGACTGAGGCAACAGAACCTCACCTTCAGCAGCCCAATGGCCTGCTCGATGGTGGCCTGGGTGGAGTCGTGGCAAGTGTTGTACCTCTCCTCTGCTGCATTGTGAGGGTTCCTCACAGGCATCAGAAGTCATGTCTTCAATAGGTAGCCCTTTTCCTCGAAGGCGAGCGAGGGGATTAAAAAGCTGTGGCACCTGGGACTGCCGAAGTATGTCGGTGTTGTGTCTGCTTCCTGGGAAGTGAGCACACACCTGCAGGAAACACTTTTGGTAGTCGCAGACCAACTAAGTATTGAATGAATGGAAGTCCTTTCTGTTGATGAAAGCAGTTGGCTGGTCCGTGGGAGCCTTGGTGGCCACATGGGCCATCTGGGTGTACAGGTCCACAGGTCACTGAAAGTGGCAACGCAGGTGGATAAGGTAGTCAAGAAGGCATATGGCATGCTTGCCTTCATCGGTCAGGGCATAGAGTATAAAAATTGGCAAGTCATGTTGCAACTGTACAGAACTTTAGTTAGGCCACACTTAGAATATTGCATGCAATTCTGGTCGCCACACTACCAGAAGGACGTGGAGGCTTTGGAGAGGGTACAGAAGAGGTTTGCCAGGATATTGCCTAGTCTGGAGGGCATTAGCTATGAGGAGAGGTTGGATAAACTCGGATTGTTTTCACTGGAACGACGGAGGTGGAGGGGCGACATGATAGAAATTTACAAAGTTATGAGTGGCATGGACAGAGTGGATAGCCAGAAGCTTTTTCCCAGGGTGGAAGAGTCAGTTACTAGGGGACATAGGTTTAAGGTGCGAGGGCAAAGTTTAGAGGGGATGTGAGAGGCAAGTTCTTAACACAGAGGGTGGTGAGTGCCTGGAACTTGCTGCCGGGTGAGGTGGTGGAAGCGCTATGACAGCGACGTTTAAGAGACATCTTGACAAATACATGAATAGGATGGGAATAGAGGGATACGGTCCCCGGAAGTGCAGAAGGTTTTAGTTTAGACAGGCATCAAGATCGGCGCAGGCTTGGAGGGCCGAATGGCCTGTTCCTGTGCTGTACTGTTCTTTGTTCTTTGTTCTTTATGTGTGCAATCTATCACACCTTGGACCTGGGAAAATCCAGCGATGGCCCCGAACCTGATGGCCCTCTGAGCCTGACTGTCAGGGTAGGTCCTGTAGTGCACATAGTCGCTAGCCCTCTTGAACAGGGCATTGATCATTTCCTTAATGCAGCGAAGGGCTGCTGCCTGGGAGACCCCACACATGTCCCCAATGGATCTCTGGAAAGATCCATATGTGTCGATGTTTAATGCCATGGTAATCTTTAGGGCCACTGGCATAGGGTTACCCCCAAATCCCGGAGTTCAAAAATCGTCCTGCAGAAAGCCACATAAGTTGGTTACAGCGTACCTGGAGAGCCGTACTCTTCACTGACAGTGTTGCTTGGACATTTGGAGGTAGCTGATGCAAGTCCTGTAGACTCTCTTGCATACGTAGGCCCTTTTTGGCCTGTCCCGTTGCTCTCATCCTGGAGCTTCAGGATCAGGCGCAGCTGCCTCTTGGGCCTGCCTCCATCAGAGGTGCCTCAACACGTCAAGGGGATCCAAAAACACAGGGTGTATGAGACCCATGGCAGGTTACCTGGGGCCTCTGGAACACTTCAGAGGCAGAGTCGACCCTGCCTTGGCAACAATGCCTATCACTATTTGCTTAGTGGAATGCTTGATTAATCTCAGAACTCAAACTTACTGATGGGTCACCATACTTTCCAGCATTGTGTGCCACCACACACAGTAACACAACAATTATGAGACCCTCTAATGCCCACTCACACCGAACCTAAACCCTCACAGAAAACTTTTTGCTAAGTCCTCAATACACAAAACTTTTTGCTAAGTCCTCAATACACAAAACACCCTTGCAGAGCCACCGATATTTAGAACCCCCTTACAGAGCCCCCGATACACACAACCCCTTTGCAAAACCTACATCAACAGAGCCACAATGGTCTCAGAACCCACCACTGCCCCTATGCTGTAATAGGAAGGATACCTCCCCGCCGCGGCACTGAGGCCTCTTGCATCAGTACCGCCAGATTTTAATGTTTGCAAAGCTGAAGGCACGTGAGGAGTGGGAGAAGACTCCAGGCTCCTCATCCTTCTCTCACATGGCCACTGTCGAGTTGAGCGAATTGTCAAGGCGATGGAGTGCACGTCCTCGCAAATCTGTGGTATCTAGCTCTCCATAAGGATCATCAATCTTTCAATGGAGGAAGCCATGCGCTCATATGCCTGGGACATCGCATGGATGGACTCCTCTATTGTTCGCTCATGGCTGCACATGATGTTGCTTTACCTCTCTTTGCAAATCCAGCATGCCCTGTGCTGTCGACACCAAAGTCTCATCATCAGCCTGGGGCTCAGCATGGGCCTGTCCACCCATAGTCATCTGACTGTCAGAGGCCTCGGCTGTCTCAGCCTCAGCCAGCTGCCCAGATGTGTGTGCAGTGCTCTCAGCAGCTGGTGACCCTGATTCTAATGCCGATCGATTACCTACTGAGGTGAAAGTATCTGCACTGGTGGAAGGTGCAGGAGAATCATCGGATGGTGCATTCTCTGAGTGGTCCTCCTTCTCAGAGGTTGACGAATGCTGACCTGCATGAGAGAACAAAAATGTGTGTGTTCGGCAGCACATATCCCATATTGCCAAACATGCCTAGTGTGGTTCACCATAATTCATGATTTTATCAATGAACAGCAATAATCACTCTCTTGCGCTGGGACATCAGTCTCCCTGTCAGGTATTACGTATCAGCCCTGGCTCCCTGCTAGTTCAAAAGCCTCTTCCTCGGCATGGCTTAGAGGACAGATGTCAGGGCTCCCTGCAGCATTCCTGGCTGCCTCCCTCCTGTTATGCGACCCTTTCTCCTGTAAGAGGAAGGATGGAGAAATTATAAATTTGCATAAGTATCACAATAACAGTTCTGCTATTATGAGCCCCTCGTCCCCAAATGGTGAATCTGATATTTTTTTTATTCATTCAGGGATGTGGGCATCGTTGGCTAGGCCAGCATTTATTGCCCATCCCTAATTGCCCTTGAGAAGGTGGTGGTGAGCTACCTTCTTGAACCGCTGCAGTCCATTTGGGGTAGGTATACCCACAGTGCT
This sequence comes from Heterodontus francisci, assembly GCF_036365525.1. NCBI lineage: Eukaryota > Metazoa > Chordata > Chondrichthyes > Heterodontiformes > Heterodontidae > Heterodontus > Heterodontus francisci. The sequence goes on from NC_090385.1 coordinate 71,184,770, forward strand.
GTTAGGAAGGGAGTTCCAGGATTTTGACCCAGCGACAAGGAAGGAACGGCGATATAGTTCCAAGTCAGGATGGTGTGTGACTTGGAGGGTAATGTGCAGGTGGTGGTGTTCCCATGCATTTGCTGCCCTTGTCCTTCCAGTTGGTAGAGGTCACGGGTTTGGAAGGTGCAGTCTAAGGAGCCTTGGTGCATTGCTGCAGTGCATCTTGTAGATGGTACACACTGCTGCCACTGTGCGTCGGTGGTGGAGGGAGTGAATGTTTGTAGATGGGGTGCCAATCAAGCGGGCTTCTTTGTCCTGGATGGTGTCAAGTTTCTTGAGTGTTGTTGGAGCTGCACCCATTCAGGCAAGTGGAGAGTATTCCATCACACTCCTGACTTATGCCTTGCAGATGGTGGACAGGCTTTGGGGAGTCAGGAGGTGAGTTACTCGCCTCAGGATTCCTAGCCTCTGACCTGCTCTTGTAGCCACGGTATTTATATGGCTACTCCAGTTCAGTTTCTGGTCAATGGTATCCCCTAGGATGTTGATCGTGGGGGATTCAGCAATGGTAATGCTGTTGAATGTCAAGGGGAGATGGTTAGATTCTCTCTTGTTGGAGATGGTCATTGCCTGGCACTTGTGTGGCGCGAATGTTACCTGCCACTTCTCAGCCCAAGCCTGGATATTGTCCAGGTCTTGCTGCATTTCGACACGGACTGCTTCAGTATCTGAGGAGTCACGAATGGTGCTGAACATGGTGCAATCATCAGCGAACATCCCCACTTTTGACCATATGATTGAAGGAAAGTCATTGATGAAGCAGCTGAAGATGGTTGGGCCTAGGACACTACCCTGAGGAACTCCAGCAGTGAGGTCCTGGAGCTCAGATGATTGACCTCCAACGACCACAACCATCTTCCTATGCGCTAGGTATGACTCCAGCCAGTGGAGGGTTTTCCCCCTGATTCCCATTGACCTCAGTTTTGCTAGGGCTCCTTGATGCCATACTCGGTCAAATGCTGCCTTGATGTCAAGGGCAGTCACTCTCACCTCACCTCTTGAGTTCAGTTCTTTTGTCCATGATTGAACCAAGGCTGTAATGAGGTCAGGAGCTGAGTGGCCTTGGCGGAACCCAAACTGAGCGTCACTGAGCAGGTTATTGCTAAGAAAGTGCCACTTGATGGCACTGTTGATGACACCTTCCATCACTTTACTGATGATTGAGAGTAGGCTGATGGGGTGGTAATTGGCCGGGTTGGACGTGTCCTGCTTTTTGTGTACAGCACATACCTGGGCAATTTTCCACATTGCAGGGTAGATGCCAGTGTTGTAGCTGTACTGGAACAGCTTGGCTAGAGGCGCGGCAAGTGCTGGAGCACAGGTCTTCAGTACTATTGCCGGAATACTGTCAGGGCTCATAGCTTCTGCAGTATCCAGTGCCTTCAGTCGTTTCTTGATATTACGCGGAGTGAATCAAATTCGCTGAAGTCTGGCATCTGTGATGCTGGTGACTTCAGGAGGAGGCTGAGATGGATCATCAACTCGGCACTTCTGCCTGAAGATTGTTGCAAATGCTTCAGCCTTATCTTTCGCACTGATGTGCTGGGCTCCCCCATCATTGAGGATGGGGATATTTGTGGAGCCACCTCTTCCAGTTAGTTGTTTAATTGTCCACCACCATTCACGGCTGGATGTGGCAGGACTGCAGAGCTTCAATCTGATCAGTTGGTTATGTGATCGCTTAGCTCTGTCTATCGCATGCTGCTTACGCAGTTTGGCACGCAGATAGTCCTGTGTTGTAGCTTCACCAGGTTGACACCTCATTTTGAGGTATGCCTGGTGCTGCTGCTGGCATGCCGTCCTGCACTCTTCATTGAACCAGGGTTGGTCTCCTGGCTTGATGGTAATGGCAGAGTGGGGGATATGCCGGGCCATGAGGTTACAGATTGTGGTTGAGTACAATTCTGCTGCTGCGGATGTCCCACAGCGCCTCATGGATGCCCAGTTTTGCATTGCTAGATCCGTTCGAAATCTATCCCATTTAGCACGGTGATAGTGCCACACAACACGATGGACAGTATCCTCAATGTGAAGGCAGGTCTTCGTCTCCACAACGACTGTGCGGTGGTCACTCCTACCAATACTATCATGGATAGAAGCATCTGCGGCAGAAAGATTGGTGAGGACGAGGTCAAGTATGATTTTCCCTCGTGTTGGTTGATGACACACACTGTCATCTGATTTACTGGGGGTGAGCTATGAATGATGGTGGCGTGTGGCCCATTTGCAACCATACATTTGTCATGATTAGGTTACAACCTCTCTGTCATCGCGCTGGCAGTGGCACCATCACCATGTTGCACACCCTGCCACGTGATCACATGCAAATTCCAAAAAGAGCATTTAAATGTTGCACTCCCCATAGCTGAACACAGGAGGTCATTGACCCTCTTCCTACTCTGGAACCAGTTGCGTCGGTTGACCCCAGAGCTGCTCACCTCCTCTGTGATCTCCACCCAGGTTTGTTTGGTCAATCAGGAGGACCTCTTCTTGCCATCTCTGGGGCAGTGTGCCTCCCATGTTTCCCTTGCAGCTTCGAGGAGAATCTGCAGGAAGGCATCACTGAATAGTGGGGCCACTCTTGGTCTACCCTCTGCCATCCTGTCCACTCTTCCTAGGAGGGGTTGGGTGGTGTAGGAAACAGTGCTGTGATTTTTCTGCTTCACAGTACACAGAGCTTCTATTGACTACAAAGCAGGAGTGATTGCAGGACTGACAGGCTATTAAAGATGGCGCCAGTATCTGATCCACTGTCAGCTGATGCTGTAATCGGCGCCTCGTCTCCCGCCCCCACCACATGATTGGGGGTGACTGGAGCCTCCATTCCACTAAATGACCGCTTGCTGCATAATTGTGTTGGTGTGGCCACATACATAATGCATGGGAATGCCTCCCTTTTCCAAGCCCACCGTCAGTTCCGGCGGCGGGCTCATTAAATTCAGCCCATTCTCAAAAAACTTATAAATTTGCCAAACATGATTTTCCTTTCGTAAAACCATGATGACTCTGTCTGATCATACTGTGATTCACTAAGTGCATTCTTAAGACTTGCTTAATAATAGATTCCAGCATTTTCCTAATGATTGATGTCAGACTAACTGGCCTGTAGTTCCCTGTTTTCTTTCTCCCTTTCTTGAATAGCAGTATTATGTTTGTGAACTTCCAGACCACTGTGGCCATTCTGGAATCTAGGGAATTTTGGAAAATCACAACCACTATCATTGCAGCTACCTATTTTTGAAGCCTAGGATGTCAGCCATCAGGTCTTGGTATTTGTTGGCTTTTAGTCCCTTAAGTTTCTCTAATAACTGTTTCTTTCCTGATAGCAACTACTTTAAGTTGCTCACTCTTATTGGCCCTTTGGTTGTCCTTTATTTCTGGTATGCAATTAGTGTCTTCTACCGTGAAGATAGACACAAAATATTTGTTCATTATCTCTGCACTTCTTTATTCCCCATGTTAATTCCTCCTGTCCCTACCTCTAAGGGACTAATATTTAGTTTTAGCTACTCTCCTTTTAAATACCTGTAAAAGCTGTTACAGTCTGTTTTTATATTGCTTGCTCGTTTACTCTTATCCTGTTTTTTCCCCTTTTGTCACCTTATTGTTCACCCTTTGCTGCTTTCGAAAACTCTCTCAATCCTCAGATGTACTACTATTCTTAACAACTTTATGAGCCACTTCTTTTAAACGAACTTCCCTAGTAAGGCAAAGATGGATATTACACACTGAGTTTTTTGAATGGAATGTATTTTGTTGAAAGTTTTGAACAATTTCTTTAAATGCTTCCCACTATTTATTTATCACCATCTGTTTTCATCTTTTACAATCATTCTTAGCCAGCTCTCTCCTCATACCTATGAAATTGACTTTGTTTAAGTTTAAGATTCTTGTTTTGGACTTGAGTATGTCACTCTCAAAATTAATTTAGATTAATATATTACTTTTTTCCCAGAGGATCATTTGTTATGACATTACTAATTAACCCTGCTTCATTACACCTTACTAGATCCAAAATAATTTTATCTTTAGCTGGTTCCACATGTATTGTTCCAGGATGCTGTCATGAATACATTCTACAATCTCATCTTCCCAACTACCTTTGCAAATTTTATTTGTCCAGTCTATATGAAGATTAAAGTTCCCCATGATTACTACATTGCCTTTGTTACAAGCTCCTAAGATTTCTTGCCTCATGTTCTGTCCAACAGTATAACTACTGTTAGGGAACCTATAAACAACTCCCACAAGCATTTTCTGACCCCTACTATCCCTAATTTTCACCCATCCTGATTCTACCTCCTGATATTCTGAGTCAAGATCCTTTCTTACTACTATCCTTACGTCATCCTTTATTATCAGGGCTACCCCTCCTTTTCTATTTTTTTTAATGTTAATTACCTTGGAATATTTATTTCACAATCTTGGACACCTTGCACCATATCTCTGAAATCGTGATAAGATCAAACCCATCTCTGAAATCGTGATAAAATCAAAGCCATTTATCTCTATTTGTGCCATTAGTTCATCTATCTTGTTACAAATGTGTCATGCATGCTGATAAAGAAGTTTTAATTTTATTTTTACCTCGATTCTTTGAGTGCACCTTGTTTGTTGATGTGCTATTACCATTAAACTCTGTCTCTTCCTGTCCCACTCTGCTTGACTTTACCCAAATTGTAACACTGCTCTATTGCCTCGACTTTTCTCTTTAGATTTCTAAATGTACTCTAACCTAACCCCTCCCCCACTCTTTTAGTTTAAAGCCCTATCCACAGCCCTGGCTAGATAATTCGCCAGGATGCTGATCTCAGCCCGGTTGAGGTGGAACCCCTCCCAATGGAACAACTCCCTATTTCCCCAGTACTGGTGCCAGTGCCCTATGAGTTGAAACCTGTTCTTCCCATACCACTCTTTCAGTCATGCATTTAATTCTCTATTCTGCTTCATCCTATGCCAATTTGGACATAGCTCTGGTAGTAATCCAGAGATTATTACCCTTGAGTTTCTGTTTATTAATTTAGAGCCCGGTTCCTCAAACTTCCTCCGCAGAACCTCATTCTTAGTTCTACCTATGTTGTAGGTTCCTACATGGACCACGACAACTGGATCCTCCCCATCCCACTTCAAGTTCTTCCCCAGCTACAAGGTAATGTCCTGAACCCTGGCACCAGGCAGACAACACAACCTTCAGAGCTCCCAGTCTCAGCTGCAGAGAACAGTATCTATTCCCCTGACTATGCTATCCCCTACCACTACCACATTCCTTTTTACTCTTTTTGAATGTTCATTTGAATTCTACATTTGAATGGCCTCCTGCACCGTGGTACCTTGGTCAGTTTAACTACCCTGTCTGCAGTCCTTCTTCTCATCTGTACAGGTAGCAAGGACCTCATACCTGTTGGACAAAGACAAGGGTGGCGGCTCCTCCGTCACTATATCCTGGATCCCCATACCTGCATGACTCGTAGTCACACTCTCCTGTCCTTCATCATCGATCACCTCCAAAGGACCACTGAACCTAAGGGCTGTGACTACCTCCTTAAACAAAATAACCGGTTAATTCACCCCCACAATGTCGGATTTCAGCTTAGTAACTCTGAGCCGAAGTTCCTTTAACTGCAAATACTTACCGCAGATGTGGGTGTCTGGGACCACATTGCTATTCATAAACTCCAATGCTGTAGCTGTGGCACACCACCTGCACTACCATGTCTATCTAAACTGTTTACTTATTTAATTAATTAAAAGCATTCATCAATGAATACTCCTTCTACGCTTGACACTCGCAGCACCCCTGATTCTCTCTCAGCACTCCTGAATCTCTCTCAGCACTCCTGACTCTCTCTCAGCAGTCCTGACTCTCTCTCAGCAGTCCTGACTCTCTCTAAGCACTCCTAATTCTCTCTCAGCACTCCCGACTCTCTCTAAGCACTCCTAATTCTCTCTCAGCACTCCTGACTCTCTCTCAGTACTCCTGACTCTCGCTCAGCACTCCCGACTCTCTCTCAGCAGTCCTGACTCTCTCTCAGCAGTCCTGACTCTCTCTAAGCACTCCTAATTCTCTCTCAGCACTCCTGACTCTCTAAGCACTCCTGACTCTCTCTCAGCAGTCCTGACTCTCTCTCAGCAGTCCCGATTCTCTCTCAGCACTCCTGACTCTCTCTCAGCACTCCTGACTCTCTCTCAGCACTTCCGACTCTCTCTCAGCAGTCCTGACTCTCTCTAAGCACTCCTAATTCACTCTCAGCACTCCTGACTCTCTCTAAACACTCCTAATTCTCTCTCAGCACGCCTGACTCTCTCTAAGCACTCCTAATTCTCTCTCATCACTCCTGACTCTCTCAGCACTCCCGACTCTCTCTCAGCAGTCCTGATTCTCTCTCAGCACTCCTCACTCTCAGCGCTCCCGACTCTCTCTCAGCATTCCCGACTCTATTAGCACTCCCGATTCTCTCTCAGCACCCCTGACTCTGACTCAGCACTCCGAACTCTCAGCGGTCCCGACTCTCTCTCAGCATTCCCGACTCTCTCTCAGCACTCCTGACTATCTCTCAGCACTCCTGACTCTCTCAAAGCACTCCTAATTCTCTCTCAGCACTCCTGACTCTCTCTCAGCACTCCCGATTCTCTCGGGGCACTCCTGACTCTCTCTCAGCACTCCGAACTCTCAGCGCTCCCGACTCTCTCTCAGCATTCCCGATTCTCTCTCAGCACTCCTGACTCTCTCTCAGCACCCCTGACTCTATCACAGCACTCCAGACTCTCTCTCAGCACTCCTGACTCTCTCAGCACCCTGACTCTCTCAGCACCCTGACTCTCTTTCAGCACCCTTCATTCTCTCTCAGCACCCTGACCTTCTTTCAGCACCCCTGACTCTCTCTCAGCACCCTTGATTCTCTCTCAGCACACTTATGCTCTTAGCACCCCGATTCTCTCTCAGCACCCTGACTCTCTTTCAGCACCCTGACTCTCTTTCAGCACCCTTCATTCTCTCTCAGCACCCTGACTTTCTTTCAGCACCACTGACTCACTCTCAGCACCCCTGATTCTGTCTCAGCACACTTATTCTCTCAGCACCCCTGATTCTCTCTCAGCACCCTGACTCTCTTTCAGCAGCCCTCATTCTCTCTCAGCACCCTGGCTCTCTTTCAGCACCCCTGACTCTCTCTCGGCCCCCCTGATTCTCTCTCAGCACACTTATTCTCTCAGCACCCCTGATTCTCTCTCAGCACCCTGACACTCTCTCAGCACCCCAGACTCTCTTTCAGCACCCCTGACTCTCTCTCGGCACCCCTGATTCTCTCTCAGCACACTTATTCTCTCAGCACCCCTGATTCTCTCACAGCACCCGGAAACTCTCTCAGCAGCCCTGATTCTCTCTCAGCACCCTGACTCTCTATCAGCACCCCTGATTCACTCTCAGCACCCTGACTCTCTTACAGCACCCTGATTCTCTCTCAGCACCCTGACTCTCTTTCAGCACCCTGATTCTCTCTCAGCACCCCAGGTTCTCTCTCAGCACACTTATTCTCTCAGCACCCCTGATTCTCTCTCAGCACCCTGACTCTCTCTCAGCACCCCTGATTCTCCCTCAGCACCCTGACTCTCTTTCAGCACCCCTGAATCTCTCTCAGCACCTTGATTCTCTCACAGCACCCAGACACTCTCTCAGCAGCCCTGATTCTCTCTCAGCACCCTGACTCTCTATCAGCACCCTGATTCACTCTCAGCACCCTGACTCTCTTACAGCACCCTGATTCTCTCTCAGCACCCTGACTCTCTTTCAGCACCCTGATTCTCTCTCAGCACCCTTAGTCTCTCTCAGCACCCCTGATTCTCTCTCTGCACCCTGACTCTCTCTCAGCACCCCTGATTCTCTCTCAGCACCCTGACTCTCTTTCAGCACCTTGATTCTCTCTCAGCACCCTGACACTCTCTCAGCACCCCTGATTCTTTCTCTGCACCCTGACTCTCTCTCAGCACCCCTGATTCTCTCTCAGCACCCTGACTCTCTTTCAGCACCTTGATTCTCTCTCAGCACCCTGACACTCACTCAGCACCCCTGATTCTCTCTCAGCACCCTGACTCTCTCTCAGCACCCTGACTCTCTCTCAGCACCCCTGATTCTCCCTCAGCACCCTGACTCTCTTTCAGCACCCCTGAATCTCTCTCAGCACCTTGATTCTCTCACAGCACCCGGACACTCTCTCAGCAGCCCTGATTCTCTCTCAACACCCTGACTCTCTATCAGCACCCCTGATTCACTCTCAGCACCCTGACTCTCTTAAAGCACCCTGATTCTCTCTCAGCACCCTGACTTTCAGCACCCTGATTCTCTCTCAGCACCCCAGGTTCTCTCTCAGCACCCTTAGTCTCTCTCAGCACCCCTGACTCTCTCTCAGCACCCATGATTCTCTTTCAGCACCCTTGATTCTCTCTCAGCACTCCTGATTCTCTCTCAGCACCCTGACTCTCTTTCAGAACCCTGATTCTCTCTCAGCACTCCTGATTCTCTCTCAGCACCCTTAGTCTCTCTCAGCACCCCTGATTCTCTTTCAGAACCCTGACTCTCTCTCAGCACCCTTAGTCTCTCTCAGCACCCCTGATTCTCTCTCAGCACCCTTAGTCTCTCTCAGCACCCCTGATTCTCTCTCAGCACCCTGACTCTCTTTCAGAACCCTGACTCTCTCTCAGCACCCCTGACTCTCTCTCAGCACCCTGATTCTCTCTCAGCACCCTGACTCTCTTTCAGAACCCTGATTCTCTCTCAGCACTCCTGATTCTCTCTCAGCACCCTGACTCTCTTTCAGAACCCTGACTCTCTCTCAGCACCCCTGACTCTCTCAGCACCCTGATTCTCTCTCAGCACCCTGACTCTCTTTCAGCCCCCCTGATTCTCTATCAGCACCCCTGATTCACTCTCAGCACCCTGACTCTCTTTCAGCGCCCCTGATTCTCTCTCAGCGCCCTGACTCTCTCTCAGCACCCTCATTCTCTGCCAGCACCCTGACTCTCTCTCAGCACCCTGACTCTCTTTCAGCACCCCTGATTGTCTCCCAGCACCCCTGACTCTCTCTTAGCACCCTGATTCTCTCTCAGCACCCTGACTCTCTCTCAGCACCCTGACTCTCTCTCAGCACCCCTGATTCTCTCTCAGCAGCCCAAACTCTCAGTCAGCACCCTAACTCTCTCTAAGCACCCCTGATTCTCTCTCAGCACCCTGATTCTTTCACAGCACCCTAACTCTCTCTCAGCACCCCTGACTCTCTCTCAGCACCCCTGATTCTCTCTCAGCACCCTGATTCTCTCTCAGCACCCCTGATTCTCTCTCAGCACCCTAACGCTCTTTCAGCACCCTGATTCTCTCTCAGCACCCTGAATCTCTCTCAGCACCCTGACTCTCTCTCAGCACCCCTCATTCTCTCTCAGTACCCTGACTCTCTTTCAGCACCCTTGATTCTCTCTCAGCACCCTGAATCTCTCTCAGCACCCTGACTCTCTCTCAGCACCCCTCATTCTCTCTCAGTACCCTGACTCTCTTTCAGCACCCTTGATTCTCTCTCAGCACCCTTGACTCTCTCTCAGCACCCCTGATGCTCTCTCAGCACCCCTGATTCTCTCTCAGCACCCTGATTCTCTCTCAGCACCCTGACTCTCTTTCAGCACCCCTGACTCTCTCTCATCACCCCTGATTCTCTCCCAGCACCCTGACTCTCTCTCAGCACCCCTGATTCTCTCTCAGCACCCTGACTCTCTCTCAGCACCCCTGATTCTCTCTCAGCACACTGACTCTCTCTCATCACCCCTGATTCTCTCCCAGCACCCTGACTCTCTCTCATCACCCCTGATTCTCTCCCAGCACCCTGACTCTCTTTCAGCACCCCTGATTCTCTTTCAGCACTCCTGACTCTCTCTCAGCACCCATGATTCTCTCTCAGCACTCCTGATTCTCTCTCAGCACCCTGACTCTCTTTCAGCACCCTGACTCTCTCTCAGCACCCCTGACTCTCTCAGCACCTTGATTCTCTCACAGCACCCTGACTCTCTTTCAGCACCCTGACTCTCTCTCAGCACCCCTGACTCTCTCAGCACCTTGATTCTCTCACAGCACCCGGACACTCTCTCAGCAGCCCTGATTCTCTCTCAGCACCCTGACTCTCTATCAGCACCCTGACTCTCTTAAAGCACCCTGATTCTCTCTCAGCACCCTGACTTTCAGCACCCTGATTCTCTCTCAGCACCCCAGGTTCTCTCTCAGCACCCTGACTCTCTCTCAGCACCCCTGACTCTCTCTCAGCACCCATGATTCTCTTTCAGCACCCTTGATTCTCTCTCAGCACTCCTGATTCTCTCTCAGCACCCTGACTCTCTTTCAGAACCCTGACTCTCTCTCAGCACCCTGACTCTCTCAGCACCCTGATTCTCTCTCAGCACCCTGACTCTCTTTCAGCCCCCCTGATTCTCTATCAGCGCCCTGACTCTCTCTCAGCACCCTCATTCTCTGCCAGCACCCTGACTCTCTCTCAGCACCCCTGATTCTCTCTCAGCACCCTGACTCTCTTTCAGCACCCCTGATTGTCTCCCAGCACCCCTGACTCTCTCTTAGCACCCTGATTCTCTCTCAGCACCCTGACTCTCTCTCAGCACCCTGACTCTCTCTCAGCACCCTGACTCTCTCTCAGCACCCCTGATTCTCTCTCAGCAGCCCAAACTCTCAGTCAGCACCCTAACTCTCTCTAAGCACCCCTGATTCTCTCTCAGCACCCTGATTCTTTCACAGCACCCTAACTCTCTCTCAGCACCCCTGACTCTCTCTCAGCACCCCTGATTCTCTCTCAGCACCCTGATTCTCTCTCAGCACCCTGACTCTCTCTCAGCACCCCTGATTCTCTCTCAGCACCCTAACGCTCTTTCAGCACCCTGATTCTCTCTCAGCACCCTGAATCTCTCTCAGCACCCTGACTCTCTCTCAGCACCCCTCATTCTCTCTCAGTACCCTGACTCTCTTTCAGCACCCTTGATTCTCTCTCAGCACTCTTGATTCTCTCTCAGCACCCTGACTCTCTTTCAGCACCCTGATTCTCTCTCAGCACCTTGACTCTCTCTCAGCACCCCTCATTCTCTCTCAGTACCCTGACTCTCTTTCAGCACCCCTGATGCTCTCTCAGCACCCCTGATTCTCTCTCAGCACCCTGATTCTCTCTCAGCACCCTGACTCTCTTTCAGCACCCCTGACTCTCTCTCATCACCCCTGATTCTCTCCCAGCACCCTGACTCTCTCTCATCACCCCTGATTCTCTCCCAGCACCCTGACTCTCTCTCAGCACCCCTGATTCTCTCTCAGCACACTGACTCTCTCTCATCACCCCGATTCTCTCCCAGCACCCTGACTCTCTCTCATCACCCCTGATTCTCTCCCAGCACCCTGACTCTCTTTCAGCACCCATGATTCTCTTTCAGCACCCTTGATTCTCTCTCAGCACTCCTGACTCTCTCTCAGCACCCCTGACTCTCTCAGCACCCCGATTCTCTCTCAGCACTCCTGACTCTCTCTCAGAGCTCCTGACTCTCTTTTGATGCTTCTGACTTTCTCAGTGCTCCCAACCAAGGCCCGCTCCAGCTCCCGACTCCCTCTCGGATTTCACATTATCTCAGTCCTAAATGACGATGCCTTATACTGATATTTTGCCCTCTAGTTCTAGATTCCCCAGCCAGGGTAAACAGCCTCTCAGCATTCTCCCTGTTAAGCCTTTTCAGAATTTCAGTAAGATCACCTCACATTCTTCTTAACTCCAGACAATATCGGTTCATTCAACTCAATTTCCCCTCATAGGACAGCTCACTCATTGCATAAATCAATGTTGTGAACCTTTGTTGCACTCCATCTATATCCTTTCTTAGGTAAGGAGATCAACATTGTACACAGTACTTTAGGTGTGGTATCACAAAGGCCCTGTACAATTGCAGTAGAACTTCTTTACTATTGTACTTCAATTCCTTTATAATATAGGCTACCGTACCATTTGCTTTATTAATTGTTCGCTTGACCTGCATGTTAACCTCCTGTGAGTAGTGTACAAATACACCCAGATCCCTCTGAGTACCAACATTTCCCATCTCTCACAGTTTTATAAAAATTCAGCTTTTCTGTTGTTCCTACCAAAGTGGATAACTTCACGTTATATTCCACATTATGGGCTGATTTAGTGAGCCCTTCGCAGGTCCTGGCAGCGGAACCTGGAAAGGGAACTATTCCAGCTTGTCACGTGGGCGGCTGGCCCACCATAATCATGTGGCGGGTGATCACTTTACATACTGGAGGCGCAGGGCCCAGTCAACCACGCAGCAGAGGGTGGGATGCGAGACATCAAGTACTGCGTCGGATGACTCCGGAGCAGGTGCTGCCGCCATATTTAAAGCCCTGCCAGCCCTTCTTGCATTGCTGCCTTGAACTCATTTGCTGCTTGCTGTTTACTACTGAGACTGGTGTTGCACTGACTCTGACACCCCACCCCTCACAGACGGACCCTGCAAGATGGCAGAGGCAGGACACAGTTTAGTGGCAGGGCGGCACAGTGGCGCAGTGGTTAGCACCGCAGCCTCACAGCTCCAGGGACCCGGGTTCGATTCCGGGTACTGCCTGTGTGGAGTTTGCAAGTTCTCCCTGTGTCTGCGTGGGTTTTCTCCGGGTGCTCCGGTTTCCTCCCACAAGCCAAAAAGACTTGCAGGTTGATAGGTAAATTGGCCATTATAAATTGTCACTAGTATAAGTAGGTGTTAGGGAAATATAGGGACAGGTGGAGATGTTTGGTAGAAATATGGGATTAGTGCAGGATTAGTATAAATGGGTGGTTGATGTTCGGCATCATGATGTTGATGTTGGGCCGAAGGGCCTGTTTCAGTGCTGTATCTCTAATCTAATCTAATCTAGTGATGCCTTGCTCTAGATTCTCCTCCAGCTGCAAGGAAAAGACGGGAGGTCCTCTTCCGCAGCGATGGCAAGAAGAGGTCCTACCACCTGACCAAGCAAGACTGGATGGAGATAGCTGAGGAGGGGTTAGCAGCTGTGGGGTCACCCCCTGGACATGGATACAGTGCCACAAGAGGATCAATGGCCTCCTTTGTTCTGCCAATGTGACTGTTCCAAACCTCTCTCCTTTTTAGGGATTGCAAGTGTCAATACAGGAGAAAGCAGGACATGGGGAGGGAGGCACTACAAATGAGCTGGCAGAAGAGGTGAAGCATCACCTCATCCTGACAGAGGTATGGCTGCATCTCGGCTACAAGTCACCTTCATTCACAGCTCATCCTCAATAACTTCCTTGAGAGTGGACAGGAGCATGAGCTAAATGTGTTCCGCACTAGGGGAGCAGGGGCTGACAGGAGCAGAAGAGGGCCCATAATAGGAGGGAGACAGCCCGGATAAGCGGATGCATCCCAGATCTTTGGCCTCTCCCCACAGCAGAGGAGGAGGCATTAGAAATAGCGGGGATCCAGGGCGGCCGATCCATATCTGATGGAGAGACTGGAGTCTCCGCGCAAGAGAATGAAGATTGCCTTCTATCAACGTGCAGTTCACTTCTGGAAACCCGCATCATGTATGGTTGGCATGACAAGATCTGCACAGCCTAACCCACACGTGTTTGTTTTCTCTTAAGCAGGTCGGCGACCGCAGGAGACTCCAGCAGATGGGGGCAGCCGTCAACCTCTGAGGAGGAGCAGTCAGAGGATGCACCGTCCCATGGCTCTCCTGCACCTTCCACCAGCACAGATACTTTCACCTTGGTGGGTTTCCACTCGGCTGTAGAATCAGGGTCACAAGCTGGTGACAGCACCGCACACGCACCCGAGCAGCTGGCCTAGACTGAGACAGCCGACGCCTCTGACAGTCAAAGGGCTGTGGGTGGCCAGGCCCAAGCTGAGCCCCAGGCTGATGATGAGCCTCTGGTGCTGACAGTACAGGGCATGCTGGAGTTGCAAAGAGAGGTAGGGCAGAGATGCCAGAGGCCATGCACAGCCATGAGCGGACGATGGAGGAAATGATCCATTCCAAGAATGCTGCCATGTCTCAGGCGTGTGAGCACATGACTTCCTCCATCAAGAGGCTGGCGACCCTCATGGAGAACCAGATCCCACAATTGCACTCAGACCTGCACACCATCACCTTGGTCATGAGCTCGACACAGGCAAGGCGAGAGAAGGACAAATCCTCTGGAGTCTTCTCCAGCTCCTCATTCTTCTCTGGTGAACAGGGAGGTTCAAGTGATCCTTGAAAGGCTGACCTCCACATTTGGGGGCTCCTCTCCTCTCAGCATCCTACACCTGTGCAGGAAACTCTCAGCCAGCCAGTGCCCTCCAGCCAAAGTCATCACAGGCCAAGAGGCAGTATGATCAGCAGCCAGCCTCCAGTCCAGCTGCTAGTCCACTTCATAGAAACACTTGTAGACGTATAAAGAAATCATTACAGAGAAACTTGGGGGTTCACGGGTGTTTGAAATTTGACATTTGCTGGATCATATAAAGTTCTTTTGTTCCAGCAATTAAGCTTCATTGTGCAAAAGTGATTATTCTATCATCCAATAATTGTGAGCAGCTGACTTCATCCTTCCCCCTTAGTGGATGCCATTGTTGGCACAGCCCTCATTTGAATAGGATCTCCCATAGGTCATAGCGTGTGGTTTCATTGGTCGCTAGGCATGGAACACAAATAGAAAGGAAGTGACAGACTGCATATATTGAAGTGAGTCTTTATTGTTTTTAATATGAGTGGCCAGCATGTTGGCTGGAAGTGGGTAATTATGAGACTGTTTCTTGCCTCCTTGGCCCATCGCTCAATCTGCCTGGCCTCTGGTGCAAAGGCATCAACATCCAGTGCTGTTTGCTCATCTCCCTCCTCTGGATCCTCCTTGTCGGTGGAGGAGTGTCGTTCAGTCAAGCCATCGTCATGCAAGGCCTCCCCTCCTGCAGTGCTAGATTGTGCACAGCACAGCAGACCACAGCGATACGTGAAACCCTTGCTGCGGCATACAGCAGGGCTCCATTAGATCGATCGAGGCACCAGAATCTCATCTTCAGCTGCCCAATAGCCTGCTCTATGGTTGCTCAAGTGGAGACTTGGCATGTGACATACCTCTACTCTGCTGGATTGTAAGGGTTTCTCACAGGGATCAGTAGCCAACTCTTCAATGGGTAGCCTTTGTCCCCAAGAATCCATCCCTGAAGGTGAGCGGGGGCGGGGGACCAGAAAAGCTGTGGCATCTGGGACTGTTGAAATATGTAGACATCATGGCTGCATCCCGGGAAGCGGACACACACCTGCAGGAAACACTTTCAGTGGTTGCAGATGAATTTCACGTTAATTGAATGGAGGCCCTCCTGTTGATGAAGGTGGCTGGCTGGTCTCTTAGAGCCTTGATGGCCACATGCATACAATCTATCAGAGCTTGCACCCATGGGAATACAGCGATGGTACAAATCCGATGGCCCTTTCGACCTGTCTGTCAGGTTCAGTGCGGTAGTGCACTGGCCCTATTGAACAGGTCACCTTCTTGATGCAGCAGTGGGCTGCTGCCTGGGAGATCCTACACACATCCCCAGTGGATCCTTGGAATGATCTAGTTTAATGGCACTGTGATCTTCAAGGCCACTGGCACGGAGTGACCCCAAATCCCATAGTTCGCAACTCATCCTACAGCAGGGTGCATAAATAAGTGACAGTCTCCCTGGACAGCTGTAGTCTTCATTGATATTGCCACTCAGACATTTGGAGGTAGCTGATTCGAGTCCGGTACAATTTCTGATGCAGTGGGCCGTTCTTGGCATGGCCAGCTGCTGTCGCTCTTGTCAAGGAATTTCACAGGCAGGCATGGTCCTAACTCCATTGGAGGCGCCACATCACGCCATGCTGGTGCAAAAATACAGGGTGCCAGGTGATCAATGGGCCTCTAGAGCACTGTCGATGCAGAGATGACCCTGCCTTGGCAGCTGTATCTTTGCTACTTCTCCTGGCAGACTCCCTGATAGCCCTCAGTGCCCACCCTTGCTGATAGCTGATTCTCTCATCTCTCATCAGGTCAGTGATCTTTCATCTGAAATGTTAACACTGCTTCTCTCTCCACAGATGCTGCCAGACTTGCTGGGCTGAATTTTACGCCACCCCAGCGGGTCAGTTGGTGGCATGGGGGCGGCGTAAAATTGAGCGGGAGGCTCCGGGAGGCCTACCCGCCCCGGTCCCACCTTCAGTCGACTTTACGGCGGTCAGGCGTGGGGGAGAAACGGCCTGCCCTCCCGAGGCCAATCAAGGCCCTTGTGGCCACTTAACGGCCACTTAAGGGCGCTCGCCCACCTCCATGGGTATTTTACCCATGGCAAGCAGGCATGTTGGGGATGTGAAAGGCCACCCAGCAATAGCTACTGGCCTTTCCGTGCCCCGAGGGGCGGGGAGAGCATGGCAGTCAGGCACAGGGTGCCCGATTGAGGGCCGCCTCCGCCTTCCAACCCACCCCTGGGACCCAAGCCACCCCCCTCCCCCCAAACGACCACTCCAGCCTCACCAGGGAAGGACTGATCCCACTGGGGAGGCATGCCCAACTCACTCACTCTCCAGGGTCCATTGCGTCAGCTGGGCTGCAGTCCCAGCAGTGGCCACCGCTCCTGGTGGCGCTGCTGGGACTAACAGCCACCGGCCCGCTAATTGGCTGGTAGCTCACTGAGGCGGGACAGCCTCCCTCAAGTGGGTGGAAGTTCCACCTCGGGACAATTAAAGCTTGGCGACCCGTAAAATACGGGACGGATCCCCAGGCTAGGTGGAAGCGGGTTTACTACCGACTTTCACATCGGTGGCAAATTCCCGTCCACCCAAGGCAAAATTCAGCCCGCTGTGTATTTCTAGCATTTTTTGTTTTTATCTCATTCCAACAGTTTGGTCTTCCGATTCAGTGACCCAAACCCCAGCACCCTCTTGCCGACCACCCGAGACCCTGGCCGGCTGGCACTCCCACCTGAGACCATGACACCCCTTGCACAGCACCTGAGCCCATGACTCCCCCTGCAGAGTGAACAGCACTGTAGGCCAATAATGGCCTCCGTTCCGGCCTCTTCCCCTATGCAGTGCTGGTCATGGCTGCCTACCTGCCGGGGCACTGGGGCCTCAGCGGTCGGGAATCCAAAGGCACGTGAGGGTTTACCATCGTCCACTTAATGTCAAGCTCCCCATTGAATCGCCATGAATTAGATGCTAAAGTATTAAAAGTGAGTGTTCTATAATTTAAATTACACTCCCATCGCGCTGGGGCGGCAACGCTGCCTTGGTGCTTTCCTACCGCTGACTATATCCGGAACAGGCGTCACAGCACAGTTTTTCCAGGCAGACTCTTCTGACATGATTCTCCAGCACCCACCACACCTGCATTCCCGCTCCAAATGGCTGAATTATGTACAGCTCTGTATTGCATATGCCACGTTCTTATCCACTTCTTTAACCTGTCTAAATCTTTTTGCAGCCTTTTTGAAAATGGAGAAGGCAGTGAAGAACAGAAAACAGATCCTGAGGTGTCCAGATCGATGTGTTCTCTGTTGCTAGGGTTTTTATTTAGTGTGGTTAGTGTCCTCGAATGCAGAGGATAATCCTGTTCTCTTCAGTGTCCTCCTTCAAATAACATGGGTACTATAGATTGTCATCCAGTGAATGTTTTGTGGATGTTTCCAGGATAATGGCACGAACATGCAAAATGATTTTCCGGCAGCCAGAAACCACCTCAACATTAATTCAACACTTCTGTGTTCTTAAGTCACAGGATACATATTAGGTATCCCACCGCCCTCTATCTATTTCTACAGTAGCAGGACGCAGGAAAGTTAACAATGTGTGTGCGTGTACTCCTTGCATCTGTTCGAAGACACCATGCAGAAACACAAGATTGATGAGAGTCACTTGATATAACCGGTATAGCTTTTGCCCATCTGCTATTACAAAAATAAATAACTAGCAAAGGCTAGCCCTCTCTGGTGGATCTTCTAAGTCAACTTAAGAAGTACAATCCCTTTGTACCCTGCCCAGGACAGTGGATCACTTTCTTCATAGCTAATATTGCTCACTTGCTTCTTGGGCCCTGTTCATCTGCTTCTTAGTGGGCTATAGTTTTGGAGCAGGGGGAAGGGGTTATGGTGGGATCAGACATGCGGGTTTCCCCGAATGCCATGGAGTTTTAACTCCAGGACGTGTGATTTTTTTTTTCACACGATCCCCGACTGAAAGCCAATTGATTGATGGGCTTGGCCGCCTCTCAGACAGGGAAGACCACGGCACAGGGCTGCAGCCCAGTAGAGGATAGGTTTAGTGGTGGTGGGGAGATAGATTGCAGTGGGGGTGGGTACAGCATATTTCAGGGGTGTCGGTGACTGTGGGACGGGGAAGTTGACAGATCGCAGCAAGTAGATAATGCAGTAGGGGGAGAGATGGGGAGTAAATTGGAGGAGATCGTGGAAGCAGGGATGGGCGGTTACAGGGTTAGCTTGCTGAGCCTGGAGGGAAACACTGCTGCTCCTCCTGGTCCACAAGCAGTGCAATAAAGGGACTGATCTTTTGGATGTAGCCCTTCTTGCCCCCTTTTACCTGCCAGTTTTCATGAGATCAGTGAAATCAGGCCGACAGCAGTTAAAAACAGAAACTTTGTTACAATGGAGGCACACGGCCTCCTTAAAATGTTTCAATGATGGACTCACCCTCCGAGACGGAATTGGTCACCCACCCCTCATCCTGTCTCTAGTAAAACCGGAAATGGGTGACTTTGAGGCGGTTGGGGCTTGGTTTTGAAATTTTTAACATTTGTCCTTCCCACCTGACCAAAACCCACCTGTTCTGGGGGGTTAAAATTGCCCTTTGCCGTCTGTGTCCTAATTTTTAAAAACCTAACTTGAAACCTTCAAAGAGCAAAAGGAAAATTTCCAACCAAGGTACGAAATGTAGTTCTGAATGACCTGACATGGCTAACAAGTTGTCCAATCTTTGGGTTTCAGCGAACTTTGCACTTTGCATTGTATTTATCATTCATCTGCCCATCATTTACAATTCAATATAGAGTTACACTAGGAAACAAAACCATTTTAGGCCAATTTTTGCTAAAAACACATCTTAAGGTAGCTCATGTCTATGTTTTCTCGGGGAAAAGTGGCCAAGTAATCACAAAGCATGAAAACCGAAGGTCGCTGATGCTTGTGTGGGAATCACACAAAATGGGCTGAATTTTATAAACCTGCTGTCGAAATCAGCAGTGGGTGAAAACAATGGCAATCCGCCTGCACGGGCTGCATGTCGCAGAGCCGCCATGATCTTAAGCTCGGCAGCTCATTTAAATAGCCAGGTTGGGCCACCCCCCCCTCCCCCACCGACGATCACATGGAGGCGGCAGGCTGTCCATCCCTGACAATTGTGTCAACTGCCTGTGTGCAGGCGCTGACGCCATTTTTAATGCGCTTTGAACCCTACCGTTAAATTTACATTTTTTAAAGAGCACGGACATAAAATTAAATAAAGATATTTCTTCTGCCCTTCTCACCTCCCAATGACAATTAAATTAATGAGTTGCACTCTCCCCCCAAAACACTTACCTTGTCCACTTGACCTCCCCCCGCCAAAGTGCACAGGCTTGAACCTCAAACCCTTCCCACCATCCCCTACACGAATGATGTCACTTTGAGTCTGCTTCCCCACTCTCCCGCACTGAGAAACGTACCTTCTCCCCCCTCCCCGCAAGTGTTCCGCCTCTTTTCCCTGGATGGGGATCTGAAGGCACGGGAATGCCAGCCACTGGGCTGAAGATTGGAGTGGGAACACAGGCGGGTACGTAAGCATAATGAATTCATTTATTTACATTTATTTAAATATTCAAATAGGGTCCCGTCGCCAAGCGATGGGGGTGGTGGGTGGTGGTGGGGGCCGCCACGAGGCCTTGCTGCCATCAGCAATGTTGGTCCGGGCCCTCCCTTCTCCTTAGAAGCAGAGACAGGAGAAATTATCATGGGGAATGAGAAAATAGCAGAGGCATTGAACAAATGTTTTGTGTCTGTCTTCACAGTAGAAGACACAAGTTCCATACCAGAAATAGAGTGTAAACGAGGGGCTAAAAAGAGCAAGGAAATTAAGGAAATTCATATCAGCAGAGAAAAAGTATTGGAGAAACTTAAGGGACTAAAATCTGACAAATCTCCAGGACCTGATGGCTTGTATCCTCCCTCAGAGTTCTAAGAGAGATAGCTGCAGATATAGTGGATGCGCTAGCAATGATTTTCCAAAATTCCTTAGATTCGGGAATGGTCCCATCAAATTGGAAGTTGTCAAATGTTACACCGCTTTTCAAGAAAGGAGGGGGGAGAAAACAGGGAACTACAGGCCAGTTAGCCTTACATCAGTTATTGGGAAAATGCTGGAATTTATTATTAAAGAAGTCTTAATAATGCATTTAGAAAAGCACAGTATGATTAGAACAAGTCAGCATGGTTTTACTAAAGGGAAATCCTGTTTGACAAATTTATTGGAGTTTTTGAGGATGTAACTAGTAGGGTAGATAAAGGGGAACCAGTAGATGTAGCATACCTGGGTTTCCAAAAGGCATTCAATAAGGTGCCACACAAAAGATTAATTGACAAGATAAGAGCTCATGGAGTTGGGAGTAATATATTAGCATGGATAGATGGTTAGTTAACAGACAGGAAGTAACACGTGGGCATAAACAGGACATTTTCAAGTTGGCAGGCAGTAAATAGTGGAGTGTCACAAGGATCAGTGCTGGGGCCTCAGCTAGTTGCAATTTATATCAATGACTTAGATGAAGAGACAGAGTGTAATGTATCTAAGTTTGCTGATGATACAAAGGAGGTGGAAAGGTAAGCTGTGGGGTGGACACAGAGAGGCTGCAAAGAGATATTGACAGGTTAAGTAAGTGGGCAACAAGATGGCAGATGCAATATAATGTAGAGAAGAATGAAGTTATGCATTTTGGTTGTAAGAATAGAAAAGAATATTTTTTAAAAGGTATGAAACTTGTAAGTGTCGATGTTCAAAGAGACTTGGGTGGGCTTGTCCAAGGAATGCAGAAAGTTAACATGCAGTACAGCAAGCAATTAAGAAGGCAAATGGCATGTTGGTCTTTATTGCAAGGGGATTGGGTTACAGGAATAAGGAAGTATTGCTACATTTGTACAGGGTTTTGGTGAGACCACATCTGGAATAAAGTGTGCAGTTTTGGTCTCCACATTTAAGAAAGGATATACTTGCATTGGAGGCAGTGCAGCGAAAGTTCACTAGATTGGTCCCTAGGATGAGGGGGTTGTCCTATGATGAGAGGTTAAGTAAATTGGGCCTGTATTCTCTGGAGTTTGAAGAATGACAGGTGATCTCATTGAAACATACAAGATTCCAAATGGGCTGGATAGGGTAGACACTAAGAGATTATTTATGTTGGTCGGGGAATCTAAAACATGGGGCATAGTCTCAGGATGATGGACCCATCATTTAGGGCTGAGATAAGGAGAAATTACTTTACTCAAAGGGTTATGAATCTTTGGAATTCTCTACCCCAGAGGGTTGTGGATGCTCCATCATTGAATACATTTAAAGCTGCGATAGACAGATTTTTGGTCTCTCGGGGAATCAAGGGATATGGCGAGCAGGCGGGAAAGTGGAGTTAAATCCTAAGATCAGCCATGATCATTTTGAATGGCAGTGCAGGCTCAAGGGGCATATGGTCTACTCCAGCTCCTATTCCTTGTGTTCTTGATACATGCATGCACTGAAAACTGCACTTTGTTTCATGTGGTGGCTTGTTTCATGTGAATCCAGTGGCACGAAATATTCACGCTGTGGATACCTTCGCCTCTACAGGAAAATCCTTCCACGATCCACACGGTATCGGCAGGCCATTGCTGAACAGATGCCACAATTTATGGAACTTGTCTTCTGAAGCAGAGGCAGTGAAAGACTGATCCCCTCTAATATGTTCAGGTACACACGGAGGACCCTATCAACACAGGTTCCACCATAATGCTAGGTGTCTCTAAAATACATCAAGGCCATTGTACCTGCATTTTGTTGGCCCTATTACAAACTCCTCTTTCTCACTTCAATCACACATTGCATTCTGAATCACTAAAAGAAAGACCATCCTCACCACTTTGTAAAACGTAACATCAAGCCCAGCAGCAAACAAGAATAATGAAGCAAAGTTTTGGAAGGAGAAATTAAACAAAAATGGAAATGGAGGAGCCACTAAAAATAGGAAAATAGAATAGGAAAATAATGATGCCTATCTTTAGCTTCCATGATCCCAATATGCTCAGAGCTTAGGGTTAAGGTTTTGGTTGTGGAGGTTTTGGAGTCTCTTTCAGGAACATTTAATTTAACAAGTGGTCAGTAATCATTGAGAAGACAGAAGCCATCATCTCCAGCCTTGCCACAAACTCCATATATTCGCCACCAAATTAATCTCAGACACCCTGCCGTTGTATTAGTCTGAACTAGACTGCTCACAACTTTAATGCCCTATTATACCCCAAACTGAGCTTTCAGCCAAAGACTGGCTATTTCCAGCCATACATCATTTCCTGCCTGTGCCCCCAACACAGCTCTCGGTCATTAAAATCCTTCATCCACATTTTTGTCATCTCCAGAATTGACTATTCCTATGCTCTTCTGTCTGACCTTTTATCCTATACCCTCTGTAAAATTCACTTCATTCAAAACTCTGTTCACCACATCTTATCCTGCACCAAGTTCTGACTACCCAGGGCTCCAATCCTTGCTAACTTACATTGGCTCCTCATCCCGGAACACCATAAGGTCTCTAAATCCCTCCATTGTGTTACCCTTTCCTCTCATTGTAACCTCCTGCAACAGCAACACTTGCATTTATATAACGACTTTTAAGTAACAAAATGTTCCAAGGTGCTTCACATGAATGTCATCAAACAATATTTGACACCAAGCTGCATAAGGAAATATTAGGACAGGTGAACAATAGCTTGGTCAGAGGTTTTAAGGAGTTTCTTAAAGGAGGAGTGAGAGGTAGAGAGGTGGAAAGGTTTAGGGAGGGAAGTCCAGAGCTTAGGGCGTTGACAGCTAAAAGAATGGCCACCAATGGTGGAGCAATTAAAATCTGGAGTACAGAGATCCTGCTGTGCTATGCTCTCCCCTCCAGCCCCCACCCCCACCCCAAACTCTCTATTCCTCTGACGTTTGGTCATCCATCCTCATATCTCCTTCTTTGGCTTGCCATCATTTTTTTTCTTATATCTCAGTGAAAAACCTTGGGACATTTTAGTCAGTTGAAAGATGCTAGATAAATGCAAGTTTTTGTTCAAGTGAAGGGGTTAATTCTTACATTATTTCCCAACTGGAGTTCTACACACCCAAGTACACTTCAAAAGAAAAATACAGCAGTAAATCACCGAAAAAAGATTCAGCATTCACATTATGTGCTCATATATTATTCAGACTGTGATATGTTTGAAATGAATATTCCAAACATCTGTAGAAATAAATGTCAGGATGGATTTGGAGCTTTTCATTTCCATCCACGCATTACTAACAAATGCACAATTGTTTTTTCCCCCCTCTTTTCTCTGTGCCTCAATGATTCTCGACAGCCACATTTACACTGAATGAATCACAGATGTTCCTCTTTTGTGGAAGTGCGCTTTGCTGATTTCCTAATAAAATAAAATATATTGCAGGCATGATAAAATTATGAGTTGATCAGAAAAACACTGCAGAATGTCCGTGTAATTCTAACTCTCAATACTCTCAAAATGAGGGAAGAGAGGTGATTTCCCAACTTTGTGCCCCAACAGGGACCTCCCCTGCCAGACGTGCATACCAGAAACCTCAGCATGTCCTGCATTTGTTTTTCCAACCAATTAATTTAAATAGTTGGCACATGATGTGCAGGAGTATTTGAATTTCCAATACGCAAATCCGCTGGGTGTGTTTCTCTGTTGGATGTGCAAAAGCAAAAAATTGCCCCTTCTTACAAGCATGGGTTTGCTGTAGATACCTCCTCAGCTTGAATGGTTTCAGTCACTTCCATCCACTGTCCAATATATTATAGCATTATGCAGTGGATACAGCAATGCACCCCCTTTGATATATGTACTGGATACTCTATCTTTCACATGCCTCCCACTGCATGGTTCTCCAATCCTTTTGAAGATGGATCAGATTAACACTGGAAGAGGTGAGACTTAATATGATTCATTAAGCTACTTTATAGGTATTCACTGTGGTTCAGTGTTAGCTGTCTCAGCTTTGAGACAGAAGGGTCTGGGTTCAAGTAGTGCTGCAGAAACTTGAACACAGAATCTTTGCTGGCTCGTCAATGAAGTACTGTGGGAGTTCTGCACTGTCAGCGGTGCCTCCTGTGAGATGAGACTTTAAACCGAGGTCCCATCTGCTGTCCCGTGGATGTAAAAGATCACACAGCACTGTTTTAAGAAGAGCAGGGGAAATTACGCAGTCATTACAGCCTTGGTCTAAACATGGACAAAAGAGCTGAATTGCAGAGATGGGTGAAAGTGTCTGCCCTTGATATCAAGGCAGCATTTGACCCAGTCTGGCATCAAGGAACCCAAGAAAAATTGAAGTCAATGATCATCAGGACAAAACTCTCCACTGGTTGGAGTCAGACTCCGTGCAAAGGAAGATGGTTGTGAATGTTGGAGGCCAATCATCTCAGCCCCAGGTCATCACTGAAGGAGTTCCTCAGGTAAGTGTCCTATGCCCAACCATCTTCAGCTGCTTCATCAATGACCTTCTCTCCAACATAAGTGGGAATGGTTGCTGATGATTGTATGATGTTCAGTACCTTTTACAACTCCTTAGATACTGAAGCAGTCTGTGTCCACATGCAGCAAGATCTGGATGACATTCAGGCTTAGGCTGATAAGTGGTAAGAGACATTCACGCAACACAAGTGGCAGGCAATGATCAGCTCCAACAAGAGAGAATCTAACCATCTCCCCTTGACATTCAATAGCATTACCATTGCTGAAACCCCAACATCAACATCCTGGGGGTTACCATTGACCAGAAACTGAACTGGACCAGCCAGATAAACACTGTGACCACAAGAGCAGGTTAGAGGCTGGGAATTCTGCAACGAGTGACTCACCTCCTGACTCCCCAAAGCTTGTCCACCATCTTTAAGGCACAAGTGAGTAGTGTGATGGAATACTCTCCACTTGCCTGGATAAGTGCAGCTCCAACAACACTCAGAAAGCTCAACACCATCCAAGAGAAAGCAGCTCACTTGATTAGCATAATAATAAAAGCAAAATACTGTGGATGCTGGAAATCTGAAATAAAAACAGAAAATGCTGGAAATACTCAGCAGGTCTGGCAACATTTGTGGAGAGAGAAGCAGAGTTAAGGTTTCAGGTCTGTGACCTTGCAGCAGAATGCAGTTCTGATGAAAGGTCTCAGACCTCATTTGATTGGCACCCCATCTGTGACCTTAAACATTCACTCCCTCTACCACCAACACACAGTGGCAGCAGTATGCATCATCTACAAGACGCACTCAGCAACTCACTGAGACTCCTTTGACAGCACCTTCCAAACCTACAACCTCTACCACATAGAAGAACAAGGACAGCAGATGCATGGGAACGCCACCAGCCGCAAGTTCCCCTCCAAGTCACACGCCATCCTGCCTTGGAACTATATCACTGTTCATGCACTATCACTGAGTCAAAATCCTGGAGCACTGTGGGTGCACCTGCACCACATGAACTGCAGCGGTTCAAGAAGACAGCTCACCATTACCTTCTCAAGGGCAATTAGGAATGGACAATAGATGCTGGTCTAGCCAATGACACCCACATCCCAAGAACGAATGAAAGAAGCAAATGGCCAATATTTATTGCTTAACCAACATTACTTCAACAGGATTATCTGGGGATTATTTTATTGCTGTTTGTGGGATTCTGCTGGATGAAGATTGGCAGTGTGTAACTATATTTGAAATGTATTGTCTTGGCTGCAAAACTTTTACGATGTTGTGAGGTCATGAAAGGTGCTATGATAGAATCATAGAATGATACAGCACTGAAGGAGGCCATTTGACCCATGGTGCGAGTTTTAAAATTCTCTCTAATTAGTCCCTTCCCGCACCAGGCCATTTGAGGCCCTTAAATGGCAGAAGGGCCCACTGCCATGGAAAACGCCACCAGGTAAAGCCTGCTGGCCTCCTAGTGGGGTTGGGGTGGCGGGGGGGTGGGGGGGGTTGTCCCTTCATTTGGAGAAATCCACCAACCACCTCCCCCCACCCTGTCGCTGGGACCTGCCTGAATGGCTCAGCAACCCTGACCCCACTCACCTGACCTGGGTCTCCTTTTCCTTCAGTGCTGCAGGGCCTTCTGCAGTACTTGTAGTCATCACTGCTCCCAGTGCTGCAGTACTGCAGGGCCCTCCAAATGGCTGGTAGCTCTCAAGGTGGGAGCTCGTCTCTTAAAGGGACAGCATCCCCGATGGTGACCCGCTGATTGCCTGCCCACCGTGAAATGGCTTCCGGGGTCTGATAGAGGACCGAGGTTAGGTCTCCCCCAGCCTTCCAGCTTGCCTCTGGGAAGCTCTGTTGCCGAAATAAAATGCAGCCCTATGTCGTCTAGGTTTGGACCCTTCTGTCACTGGAAACAGTTTACTTTAACTTATTCAACAGAACATATTGTGCATTCAAACACATCTGTTAAATTACCCCACAACGTTCTTTGCTGTAAGGAGAACTTTCCCAGCTTCTCCAGTCTCTCCATGTAACTGAAGCCCTCCATCCCTGTTATACTTCTAGCAATTCTCTTCTGCATCCTGTCATGAAGTTGCTTCCATTATTAATATTTTTTGAGGACTTGAGTTTAAAAGATGTGGAAAATACCTGAAGAGATGCCTGGGCTTGGATTTTTATAAAAGGGTCACTGGAAGGACACTTGAAACTTTGTTTAAAAACAAACACTTACTGGAAGTCACCTGTCTTCAACTAAGTAAATAGCTGGAGCCTTACTGGCTATGGAACTATTTGGACTTAGAGAAGTCGCATGTGTAGGTTTATGGCTGTCAGGAGTTTTTGTCTTTCTGTTTTGGGGCTGGACTGTTTGAATGGTCAGTTGGAGTTGCAGCCTGCAGACAGAGAGAGAGAGAGGCAGCCAACCCATCTTGTTTCACCTCTTTGAGAAACCCTGAGAATCCAGTGTGAGAGCTGGAGAAACTGATGCAGCATTTCTCCTGAGAAGCTTCTGGAAGACTTCATCTTGATATCTCCAGAATGAGCTGTTTCTAAAAAGATCCCAGTGCCAACCACATGTGTCTAGTGACACCCGTATACGTGTACCAGGACGCCAGACTGAAAGTCATCTGGAACATTCCATATCTTATCCTTTTTCTTCAAAAATTGACAATAACTTGGCAAAGTGTTTTGTTTTTAATGTTGATCTCTATGGAGCCAGTTTTTTTCATTTTTCTTTATTTTTTCTTTAACTGGTGTATGTATGTGTGTGTGTGTGTGTGTGTGTGTGTGTGTGTTAGGATATTTTAGAAGAGTAGATATTTATACTTCCATATTTCAAACTGTGTGTTGATAAGCTTCACATCTTTATTGAAAAAGTTTTGTTTTATAACAAATCAACAGTTTTGTTGTTTATTAAAGAAACCTGGTTGGAAGATTTTATTCTAAACTATAATAAAGGATATAATCGGTCGTATCGGTAACTGGGTAAATCATTGAAATATATGTTGTGACCAGTGGAGTGGTGGGAGTAGAGAAAGACAGTGCATTCCTTCAACCTCGATCATAACAATCTTCTCCAATGCCTTGGTCATACATCCTAAAGTATGCTGCCCAGAACGGGACACAATACAAGGGCCTAACCAATGATTTAAACATATAGTCGTTTTGTAGTACAGAACTTGAGTATTGTTGAAAATAGAGACATGTTGTCAAAGCTTTTCATCTTGCACTCATCAGGACAATCACAATAATAACCAATGTAAGGGAAAACAACAACTTATACTGCATGAGAAAAGAATGCTGATTGGTTGACAAGTGAACTCTAATTGTTAGAGGTGTTGCCATGGAGAATGCACCAGTTTATAGTGACTGACAGTTAACTGCCAAGCTTTGTTTAAAATTTAAACCAGGCAGCTTGACTCTGATTGGTCAAGGTATTGCCCCAAGGAATGAACCAGTGAATGGCTGTCACTCAACATATTTTAAACATATTTAGTATAACTTCTATGCTTTTGTACTCTATGTCGCTATTTATGAAGTCTAGGATCCTGTATTCTTTTAGAAAAGCCCACTCATCCTTCCGTCTTCAAAAATTTGTGTCCATACACCCTCAGATCTCTGTTCCTGCACCTGCTGTAAAATTGTGCCATTTTGTTCATTGTAAAGTTTATTAAAATGCATCACTTAACACTTTTCTGTGTTAATTTGCATTTTCCATGTGTCTGCACATTTCACCAGCCTGATTAGTTCTCCTAAAGTCTGTCACTATTCTCCTTACTGTTTACTACATTTTTGAATTTTGTGACATTTGTAAGATTTGAAATTATGCCCGGATACACAAGTTTAGGTCATTGTTATATATCAAAAATGCTATGTAAATGCAAATCTTTCTTTTTTATCTTAAAAGTAAGGTGAATATACAGAGTTACAGTAATGAACAGATTAATTTACTTCAGATGATACAACGTATCTTTGGCGAATGATAATGAACATATCGTGCTAACCCACATCATGGGTCCTGTACCAAGAATTAAACAGATAGGCCTAGAGTTTCTGTTCATTTGCAATGGCTCTCCGAGAGCAATCCACCTCAAATCAATCCAGCCAGCGTAAATGACACGTAATTTTAAATGCAAGTTGCATTGAGTGTAAATTGAGTTTCTATGATCTTTAGCATTGGCTGAAAAAACATTGTGTGGATACAGACAGTGTGAAGGGCACAGAGGGCACAAAATTCTTGAGCTGCATTCAAAATAACTTTTTTTAGCTAGCACGTAACAAGCCCAACGAGAGGGGGCACAATTCCAGATTTGGTCTTCGGTAATGAAGCTGGGCAAGTAGATGAAGTAGCAGTGGGTGACCATTTTGGAGATAGCAACCATAATACAGTTAGTTTTAGCATAATCATGGAAAAGGCCAAAGATAAAACAGGAGTAAAAGTTCTAAATTGGGGGAAGGCAAATTTTACAAAACTGAGAGGTGATCTGGCAAAAGTAGACTGGATATGGCTACTTGAAGGAAAATCAGTGGCAGACCAGTGGGAGGCATTCAAAAGCGAGATTCTACAGACACAGTATAGGCTTTTCCCCACATAGATAAAGGGTGGTATGGCCAAATCTAGAGCCCCCTGGTTAACTAGAGGCTTACAGGTTAAGTTAAAGCAGAAAAAGAAAGCTTATGATGATCAAAAAAAACGTAATACTTTAGAAAGGCCTAGAGGAATAAATAAAGTGCAGGGGTGAAGTAACCAAGCAAGTGAGAAAAGCAAAGAGAGGACATGAAAACTATTGGCAGGTAAAATCAAGGAAAACCCAAAGATGTTTTATCAGTACATTAAGAGCAAGAAGATAACTAAGGAAAGGGTAGGGTCAATCAGAGATGTACAAGGGAACTTATGCATGGATGCAGAAGATGTGGGCAGGGTTCTTAATGTGTTTTTTGCCTCTGGAGGAGTGTGAAATATTAGATACGATAAGCATAATGAAAGAGGAAGTACTAGAGGGTCCGACATCCTTGAAAGTGGATAAATCGCCAAGGCTGGATGGATTGCATCCCAGGTTGTTAAAGGAAGCCAGGGAGGAAATAGCGGATGCGCTGAGGATCATCTTCAAATCCTCACCGGATACGAGTGAGGTGTCAGGGGATTGGAGGTCTGCGAAATGTTATACCATTGTTTAAAAAGGGTGTGAGGGATAGGCCAAATAATTATAGGCCAGTCAGTTTGACCATGGTGGCAGGTAAATTATTAGAATCAATTCTAAAGGACAGGATAAACTGCAACTTAGAAAGGCATGGATTGATCAGAGATAGTCAGCATGGATTTGTTAAGGGAAGGCCATGTCTCAGTAACTTAATTGAATTCTTTGTGGAAGTAACAAGGAGGAGTGATGAGGGTAGCGCAGTGGATGTTGTCTGCATGGATCTTAGTAAGGCATTTGACAAGGTCCCGCATGGCAGACTGGTCAGTAAAATGAAAGCCCATGGGATACAGGGGAATGTGGCAGATTGGATCCAAAATTGGCTCAGTGACACGAAACAAAGGATAGTAGTCAACGGATGTTTTTGTGAATGGAAAGTGGTTTCCAGTGGCGTTCCATAGGGCTCAGTGTTCGGCCCCTTGCTGGATAGTAGTCAACGGATGTTTTTGTGAATGGAAAGTGGTTTCCAGTGGCGTTCCATAGGGCTCAGTGTTCGGCCCCTTGCTGTTTGTGGTATTTAGTAATGATTTGGACTTAAATGTGGGAGGTATGATTGGGAAATTTACTGATGATACAACAATAGGCCATGTAGTTGAAAGTGAAGAGGATAGCTGTAGACTCCAGAATGATATCAATGGTTTAGTTGAGTGGGTGGAAAAGTGGCAAATGGAATTCAATCCAGATAAGTGTGAGGTAATGCATTTGGGGAGGGCAAATAAAGCAAGGGAATGCACAATAGACGGGAGAATATTGAGTAGGGTAGAAGAAGTGAGAGACCTTGGAGTGCATGTCCACAGGTCCCTAAAGGTTGCAGGACAGGTAGATAGAGTGGTGAAGCAGGCATATGAAATGCTTTTCTTTATTGGCCAAGGTATAGAATACAAAAGCAGGGATATAATGCTGGAACTGTATAAAATGCTGGTTGGGCCACAGCTGGAGTATTGTGTATAGTTCTGGTCACCACATTACAGGAAGGACATAATTGCTTTGGAGAGAGTGCAGAGGAAATTTACAAGAATATTGCCAGGGTTTGAAAGTTGCAACTATGAGGAGTAGGACTGGAAAAGGAATGTTCGACATATCCCACAAAAAGACAGGCATATCTCATATGCATATTATCCAACGATAGGCTAGGGTAGTTTTCCTTAGAACAGAGGAGGCTGAGGGGTGACTTAATTGAGGTGTACAATATTATGAGGGGCCCAGATAGAGTAGACAGGAAGGACCTGTTTCCCCTACCAGAGAGCTCAATTACCAGGGGGCACAGATTTAAGGTGATTGGTAGAAAGATTAGAGGGGACATGAGGAAAAACTTTTCCACCCAGAGGGTGGTGGGGTCTGGAATTCACTGCCAGGAATAGTGGTGGAGGCAGAACCCTCAATTCTTTTAAAAGGTACCTGTACATGCACCTGAAGTGCTGTAACCTGCATGGCTATGGACCAGGTGCTGGAAGGTGGAATTAGATCGAGCGGCTAGTTTCTTCAGCTTCAGCTGGCATGGACACGAGGGCTGAATGGCCTCCTTCTGTGCTGCAATTTTTCTATGATTCTATGGTTCTAAGCCAGTCCCACCCACAAAATTAGCCATGACCCCTGATCGAAATAATCACCATGGTGGGTTTCACCAATTACACCCATTTGTGACTGTTAGAGGAGGTGCAAAGACAGTAGTAGGCACATTTTAAATGTTTTTAAAATTTATGCCCAAATAGATGGTGTTCCCCTGGGATCTCCTCTAGGCTCAGCTTTCACAAACATCTTTGTTGAGTTCCATGAAAAACATGTCTTTGATGAAATGAACCTAACCTCCTACCCCTTGCATATTTCTGCTATTTCAATGATACATTTGCTATATTTGAATCTGCAGCTGCATGCAATAATTTCCTTACACATCTTAATGGGCTCCATCCTGCGCTGAAATTCACCTTTGAAATGGAGCAGTCAAATGAGCTCCCTTTCCTTGACGTACTAGTTGAGACATCTGCTAAGGAGTTCTCTACCATGGTCTACTGCAAACCTACCTTCACTGGTCAATACACACGTTGGGATTCTTACAGTTCCACGCGCTATAAGATTGGCCTTATCGGCAACTTCATTAATAGGGCCCGGGCCATTTGCTCAACATGCAAGCTTGATGCTGAAATAGGGCGAATCAAAGACATCCTGCGTGACAATGGCTACCCTGATCAGATCATTTCTCACTTTATATCGTGCAAAAATAAGCATTTTAATAAGTGTGTCTAGTCCACCACTTGTGAATAACTTGATTTTAAAACACTGAAGTTGACTTTTGAAAAAATCTATACTGAACCATTTACTAGTTTCATTGGTATACACAGTCAGTTTTTTTTGGAAGTTAAATATTTTTAAGATTTAAAAACAAATAGTTATTTAGCTGTGCAGAACTTGAGTATTGCTGAAAATAAAAACATGTTGTCAAAGCTTTTTGTCTTGCACTCATCAGGACAATCTCAAGAATAACCAACATAAGGGAAAGCAACAACTTATACTGCATGAGAAGAGAGGGCTGATTGGTTGACAAGTGAACTCTGAAATTTATTAAAGGGCCTAAGGCTGTCTTTCTCGGCCCTGAAAAGTGCCCAGTTTATCTCAAATTACCCTGGAAGGGTAATGTATCCCAAAAAGTTGAGCAACAGGTAAAGCTGCCTGTTTCTGTGTGGTGTTCGCCACTAACAGGATGCTGCCGTCAAGCCAAAAAGACGTCCTGCCTATCACACAAATAAGTAATGTGATATATGAATTTCAATGCCAGTGTGATGCTAGGTCTGCAGGACGTACATCCTAAAGACTAGCGAATCGTACCAAACAACATGTCCCTTCTGCTGTTCGCAACAGGCAAGTTACGGGCCATACCCAACCAGCCCATGCTTGCAAAACTCAAAACACAGTGTCCAACATTAGATGTGATTCCACGATTGGACAACATTTGTTAAATAATCCACAGTGTGCTAAGAATTACTCTGACAACCAATTTAAGATTGTCTGTAGGGCTCTCAGTGTGGTGCATTTGAGTGTACTGGAAGCTACATATATTAATACACAGGGCCTTGTTCTTTTTCGACAGAAAGAATATGTACAAACATTGTGCCTGTTTCAGCTGGACAAAATAAGTGACAGCCATTCGCTGGTTCATTCCTCGGGGCAATGCCTTGATCAATCAGAGTCAAGCTGACTGCTTTAAAGTTCAAAGCAAAGCTTGGCAGTTAACTGTCAGTCACTGTAAACTGGTGCATTCTCCATGGCAACACCTCATCCAATCAGAGTTCACTTGCCAACCAATCAGCACTTTCTTCTAATGCAGTATAAGTTGTTGTTTTCCCTTACATTGGTTATTCTTGAGATTGTCCTGATGAGTGCAAGACGAAAAGCTTCGACAGCATATCTTTATTTGCAGCAATACTCACGTTCTGTGCAACTAAACAACTATTTGTTTTTAAATTTTAAAAAAATTTAACTTCCAAAAAAACTGACTGTGCATACCAATGAAACTAGTAAATGGTTCTGCATAGATTTTTTCAAAAGTCAAATTCAGTGTTTTAAAATCAAGTTATTCACAAATGGTGGACGAGACACTATTATTAAAATGCTTATTTTTTTGACATAACCCATTTTCAGCTGTATTAAGAAAACTGCACCAGGTTAAATAACAATGAATTTATTTTCAAAGCAAGCTTAAAAAAATAAACAGTTACATTCTAAAACACTGTCCAATTACACTGGTTCATGAAAGATTTTACATTTGTGATTATGCAAATGATTTGATCAGAAATTTGAACTAGAACTTCACTCCACATAGACTGCAGCAGTTCAACAAGGTGGCTCATCACTACCTTCCCAGGGCAATTGGGGATGGTCAATAAATGCTGTTGTGTGTAATGCTCACATCCCAAGAACGAATAGTAATTTTAAGGGCGACCTTGGTGTAGTGGTAATGTCACTGAGTGAGTAATCTAGAGATTCAGGTGAATGCGCTGGGGATGTGGGTTCAAAACCCACCAAGGCAGCTGGTGTAATTTAAATTCAATTAATTAATAAAAATCTGGAATTGAAAACTAGTCTCAATAATGGTGCCATTAAACCATCATTAATTGTTATAAGAGCCCATCAGGTTCACAAATTCCCTTTAGGGAAGGAAATCTGCAGTCCTTAGCTGGTCCAGCCCTACATGTAACTTCAGACCCACTTAACTTACCTCTGAAATGGCCTAGCAAGCCACTCAGTTGTAAAGGGTGTTCACAGAGGAAGATACAGAAAATCTCCCAGAAATACGAGGGAACCAAGGGACATGCAAAAATGAGGAACTGAAAAATAAAATAGTATTAATGAGGAAGCAGTTCTTGAAAAATTAATTGGATTAAAAGTTGATAAATCCCCTGGACCAGATGAGCTACATCCCAGAGTATTGAAGGAGGTGGCTATAGAGATAGTGGATGCATTGGTGGTTATCTTTCAAAATTCTATAGATTCTGGAAGGGTTCCTGCAGACTGGAAAGTAGCAAATGTAACCCCACTATTTAAGAAGGGAGCATGAGAGAAAATAGAGAGCTACAGACCTGTTAGTTTGACATTGATAGCAGGGAAAATGTTAGAATCTATTATAAAGCATGTGATAACTGGACAGAGACAACATGGAGTTATGAAAGGGAAATCATGTTTGAGAAATCTGTTGAAGTTTTTTGAGGATCTTACTTGTAGCGTAGAAAAGGAAAACCAATGGATGTGGTGTATTTGGATTTTCAGAAGGCTTTTGCGAAGGTCCCACACATGAGGTTAGTAAACAAAAGTAGAGCACATGGGATTTGGGGGTAATATATTGGTATGGATTGAGAATTGGTTACCACACAGAAAGCAGAGAGTAGGAATAAATGGGTCATTCTCAGGATGGCAGGCTGTTACTAGTAGGGCACTGCAAGGATCAGTGTTAGAGTTACAGTTGTTCACAATCTATATAAATGATTTGGATGTGGGGACCAAATGTAATATTTCCAAATTTGCTGATGACACTAAACTAGGTGGGAATGTA
This sequence comes from Heterodontus francisci, assembly GCF_036365525.1. Lineage (NCBI taxonomy): Eukaryota > Metazoa > Chordata > Chondrichthyes > Heterodontiformes > Heterodontidae > Heterodontus > Heterodontus francisci. Next base: position 71,219,824 of record NC_090385.1, read on the forward strand.
AGTTGTAAGGATGATGCAAAGAGGCTTCAAGTGGATTTGGACAGGCTAAGTGAATAGGCAAGTACTTGGAAGATGGAATATAATGTGAATAAGTGTGAAGTGATCCACTTTGGTAGAAAAAACAGAAAGGCAGAGTATTTCTTAAATGGTGAGTGGTTGGCAAGTGTTGATGTCCAAAGGGACTTGGGTGTCCTTGTTCATGAGTTACTAAAAGCTAGTATGCAGGTGCAGCAAGCAATTCGGAAGGCAAATGGTATATTGGTCTTCATTGCAAGGGGAGTTGAGTACAGGAGTAAAGATGTCTTGCTGCAATTGTATAGAACCTTGGTGAGACCGCACCTGGAGTATTGTGTACAGTTTTGGTTTTCTCGCCTAAGGAAGGATATATTTGCCATAGAGGGAGTGCAACGGAGGTTCACAAAACTAATCCCTGAGATGGCGGGACTGTCTTATGAGGAGAGATTGCAGAAACTGGGCCTCTATTCTCGAGAGTTTCAAAGAATGAGAGGTGATCTCATTGAAACTTAGACAGGTTGGATGCAGATAAGATGATTCCTCTGGCTGGTGAGTCTAGAACCAGGCGACACAGTCTCAGTATAAGGGACAGGCCATTTAAGACTGAGATGAGGAGGAATTTCTTTACTCAGAGGGTGGTGAATCTTTCTAATTCTCTACCTCAGACAGCTGTGGAGCTCAATCATTGAGCATGTTCAAGACAGAAATCGATAGATTTCTGGACAATAATGACATCAAGGGATATGGGAATAGTGGGGGAAAATGGCATAGAGGTAGATCAGCCATGATCTATTTGAATGGCGGAGCAGGCTCAGTGGGCTGAGTGGCCGACGACTGCTCCTATTTCCTCTGTTCCCAATTAAGGATGAGCAACAAATGCTACCAATACCCACATCCCATGAAAGAATTAAAAAAACTTCAGAAAACCAGAGCAATTTAAAATTTCAATTTGCCCCCAGATTACTGCTTGCACGCAAAGCAAAAAGTCTATCCTGAAGTCTTTTAACCTTCCTCCAGCATGTCCATCCTGTTTACCTTAGTGGAGGCCCCACAGGTTCCCCTTTAACAAACATAAAGCCTTGTGCTGCTTATCTCCCTCAAATTACCTCTCATTGAGCCTATGCTCCAAATTTATCTTGTATCCCTTTTCACAGTCACACAGAGATCAAAGGTTTTACAACACAATGGCCTGAATATTCGGGACCCCCAAAATCAGGAATGGAGGCATGCGGGCCCCGGAAATACCAGCGCTGGGCAGCGTGTCAATTTCAAAGGTGCCAATCCCGACACTGCCAATACTCAACAGGGCAGGTTTGGGTAAGACTGTTCTCCTCCCAATTCAGCCCAATTAATCTTATTAAAAAGCTCATTTAGAACTTGTCAGGAGCTGATGTTCTAATTTGTTAAGTGGGGGGACAGCTGACCCGTGCCTCAGAAACTCTCCAGCTGAAGGCAGCTGGGGAGCCAGTCATGGCTGCCCTGGGCATCACCCCAGTCCGATAACATCAGTGGTAGGGAAACTATTGGAAAAAGTTCTGAGGGACAGGATCAATCTCCATTTGGAGAGGCAGGGATTAATCAAGGATAGTCAGCATGGCTTTGTCAGGGGGAGATCGTGTTGAACAAACTTGATTGAATTTTTCGAGGAGGTGACTAGATGTGTAGATGAAGGTAAAGCAGTTCATGTAATCTACATGGACTTCAGTAAGGCTTTTGATAAGATCCTGCATGGGAGATTGGTTAAGAAGGTAAGAGACCATGGGATCCAGGGCAATTTGGCAAATTGGATCCAAAATTAGCTTGGTGACAGGAGGCAGAGGGTGATGGTCGAGGATTGTTTTTGTGAGTGGAAGCCTGTGACCAGTGGTGGACCACAGGGATCAGTGCTGGGACCCTTGCTGTTTGTAGTGTACATTAATGATTCAGATGTGAATATAGGAGGTATGATCAGTAAGTTTGCAAATGACATGAAAATTGGAGGTGTCGTAAATAGTGAGGAGGTTTGCCTTCGATTATAGGACGATATTGATGGGCTGGTAAGATGGGCGGAGCAGTGGCAAATGGAATTTAATCCCTAGAAGTGTGAGGTGATGCATTTTGGTGAAATTGGTAGAAAGGTCATGCCCACCCAGTCACTGGCAATGGCCAAGCAGCAGCTTGGCCTTGTCAATGACATGTCAGCCTTTCTGTGAAGGGTCCCGGGTTGTCAGAGTTTGACTCCCGCACTGCTGCTACTGAGTATCATCATGAAGGAGGCATTCCTGTGGCACCATCATGAACAGTCAGCCTGTCATCAGCATAGACATTGTGCATGTTTTTGGTGGGTGACAATCAATGATCATTTATGTGCCTGCAGGAGAAGATTGCCTACAATGCAAACGAAGGGGCCAAGACGGGTGGCGACAGCCCTTACCAGGCCATACTGACACCAATGAAGGAAGAGGCTCTGGTGCTCAGAGGCCTGGAGACAGGCCAGTCCATAGCTGATAGTGAGATGGAAGTGAAGCCGCGAGAGAGTGAGTGGTCAAATGGATGGGAGAAAGAGAACCTCTGGTGAATAAAAGGCATAGTGATCATGTGTGCACCACTAGAGACATGGAGCTCCACAATAGGAGTGCTGTGAAGGACATGATGGAATGCGTATTAGCCCATAATCACTCTTCTCTCTGATGCAATGGTCAAAGGCAAGAGCAGCCAGCTTCACTGACCGGGGGACAGCCTTGCACTTCTCAGGAGGAGGAGGGGACCTCAGAGGGTGCATCATCACATCGCTCCCCTGCACCCTCCACCAGCGCAGATACTCTTACCTCAATGGGTACCTGTGAGCATGTACATTCAGGAACACAAGCTAGTGAGAACACCACAGACATGCCCGACCAGCTGAAGGAGACTGTGACAGCTGAGGCCAGGGTGATGCTGAGCTTCAGGCTGATGATAAGCCTCTGCAGTCATCAACAAGGCAGAAAATGCTGGACCTGCAGCGTGCGGTGCGGAAACATCTGGTGGAGCTCCCAGAGGCTATGTGTACCCAAATGCAGAAGATGCAGGAGTCCATCCAGGCCATGAGTGCCGCCATGTCTTTGGCATGTGGGCACTAGGCTTTCTCCATGGAGAGCCAAATCCAGCATACCATACAGCGGATGCCAGAGTGTACAGACCTGCACATCATTGCCACTTCTATCAGTTCTGTGGAGCAATGGTTGGGCGAGCATGGGTATGGGGAACCTGTGCTTACTGCCAGGTCCTCGGACTCCTCCGGTGAGCAGGGAGGGACAAGTGTGCCCTGAAAGTATAGAGCAGCAGCTGCTTGAAGCATCTGGGAGTTCCTCTCAGGATGCTGCTGGTGTGGACCATGACTCCTCAGCCCCTCTGTCAGTGCCACCAGTGCCCCACGTAGCTGTGATGACAGAGATGGCTCCTGCTCCTGTGCAGGAGGCCTTCAATATGCTGGGACTCTCCAGGCCTCAGCCTACCAGAGGACGACTGCCACAGTCATCAAAAACCATGGAGCACAAAGGTCAACAGCCTGCCTCCACCTCAATGACAGTGCAGGGGGGGGACCACATGGAAGCACACATAAATGATTTAAGAACATCACCTCGCTACACTTGAGGTTCACAAGTATATGTTTTGTAAATGCATGCTGCCTTGCAATGTTTGTACATTCCAAAAAATGTGGAATGTTGCAAGGCAAGATGATTCCTCAATTTCTTGTGGGCCTTTAGCAGTACCCTGGGTCTCTCAAAGGGTGTGGTAGGAAGGGCCACACCATGTGAGGTCAATGCATTTCCCATGCGGATGTCTAATATATTAATGGATTCAGATAAATGATAAAGGCAATCAAGGAAATGGCAACAGGGCTGCAGAAGGCTGTAGCTTTATTAGATTGAATGGATCTGTTAACAAGGATCATCTGAAACATGCTGTATCTCATTGTTCTTTGCCTGCAGTTCCTGGGGTTTTTCATCATGCAGAGCCTGGTCAGCATCTTCCTCACTATCCTCATCCTTGGAGGAGGCATTGTGTTCCAGGATGTCCTCATTGTGCAAAGCCTCTCCGCTGTGTAATGCCAGGTTGTGTGGAGGACAGCACACCACTACGATAGGTGAGACGCTTGCTCGGTCCTACTGAAGGGCTCCACTGGATCTAAAATAAAAAAAGAAAGTGCTGGAAATACTCAGCAGGTCTGGCAGCCTCTAGAGAGAGAAACAGAGTCAAATTTCAGGTCTGTCACCTTTCATCAGAACTGGATCTATCTAGGAATCTGAACCGCATCCTCAGAAGCCCTATGGTCTGCTCAATGGTCGCCCGAGTTGTCCCATGACAGATGTTGTATTCTCCTCTGCATCTGTGCTTGGGTGCCCTTCAGGTGTCAATAGTCATGTCTTCAGTGGGTAGACCTTGTCAACCAGTGTCCATACTTGAAGGCACACGGGGGGCCTGAAAAGGTCCAGCACCTTGGACTGCCTTAGTATGCAGGTGGCATGGCTGCTTCCCGGGAAATGTGCACAGACCTGAAGGAACTGTTTGCAGTGGTTGCAGACCAGTGGTATGTTGAGCAAGTGGTAGTCCTTCTTGTTGATGAAGGCTGGTGGCCAGTCTATCTGAATCTTGATGGCCACATGCATGCAGTCAAGGACACCCTGTACTTGGAGGAATCTAGCGATGTCCCCATACCCTATGACCCTCTCAAATTGATTGTCCGGATCAATGTGAAACCGCAAGTACTACCTGGCCCTCTTGAAGGTGGCACTGATGACCATCTTAATGAAGCAATGAGATGCCGCTGACTGGGAGATCACACACATATCTGCAGAAGATCCCTGGAATGATCTTGAGGCATAGAATTCAGTGCCCCGGTGACCTTCAGCACCACAGTCATTGGGTGACCACCAATTGCCATTGGGCTCAGCTCCTCCTCCATCATGGTGAACAGCTCTGTGATAGCCTCCCTGGACAGGCGCAGTCATTGGTGACACTGCTGCTCTGACATTTACAGGAAGCTGCGTTTCTGAAGGTAGACCCTCTCTGGTGGGCATTGTCTTCTGTGCACATGGGGCTGGCTGCAGCCCCTCTACACCTTCCTCCTCGATGAAGCTCCTGGTGACTGTCAGGTTGCTGCTGGCCCGCTGCCTGTGATTGCTGTTCTCTCCCTCTCTGATGCTCCTCCTCACTAAAGACCTCAAAGCCTAAGTGAATGAAGCCCATGGCAGATAGCTGCACTCAGTTTTCAGGGCCTCTCACCACCCCTGCTGTGTACATACAAGTGCCATGTCTGAGATGGCACTCAAATGGTATGCTCCTACTCTGCTAGCATGTTTGTCCCTGCTCCCGACTGCCACTGCCAATGTCCATGCTGTTCCACCCTCTCTGCCAAGCCATGCTATCATTCACAATGGCTGCCGTCTGGAGCCATTATTGACCTCTCGCTAATCCACAGCCTCTTTATACTTGGTTATGTTCTGAAGCCCCATTATTCCTGTGCGTGAATCATAAAATTAGAAATCACTAGTAAAATAGGAGTTGATTGTCTGTTAAACAGGCCTAATTACCTTCCGTCCACGCCTCAGCGCAAGGTACTCCCGCCAACCTGAACACCCTTCAGAATATCTGGTTTCGACGTAAAGACGTTGGGCTTCCCCCGAAGCCTTTCGTCCGATATTACGACTCTGTTGTGTAAGGTTAAAGTTGAGACAGTGTAAAGAATATGTCCAACCATGATGATGTAAGAGATCACAGGTGATAGAGACTTGGAGGGAGATGCAGCATGGCTTCAGAGGAGTCACACAGACTGGTGTAAAGCTGTACATAGTTCGAATGTAATAGAAGAGTTAATGTTCAAAGTACAGAAGATTTAGTAATCTCTCTAAGTGAGACTAAGTAACTTTACTAATGCGAGAGCAGACAAATCAAAGATACAATATGGTGAACAGCAGTGGGATAGTGACAGCGGTGATTCTTAGCATTTAACACCCAGAAGAAGAATTTGAAGAAATACTTTGAAGAAGGCTGACCTGAGAAAAGTGCTAAAACTGCAGAACTCAAGAAGAGGCTATGAAAAAGCTCCGGAGCTGGTCAGTGGATGAAGGAGGCACGGAGAGTCGGGGAATCAGCTTGCAGAGGCAGTGAGTCTGCATCAGAGGCAGGTATCTGTGAAAAAATTCCGGTCCAGCGATGGGTCATTTTCTGGTTGGCAAGATGTAACAATAGGTGTGTTGCAGGGATCAGTGCTGGAGCCTCAACATTTTATGATTTATATAAATGACTTGGATGAAGGAACCAAAGATATGGGCTGGGATTTACCCTCGGCGGACGGGAGCTGGCCACCGACTGAAAAGTGGGTGGCGCACCTGCTTCTGCCTTGCCTGGGGATCCGACCCATATTTGCGGGTCCCTGGGTTTCAAATGCTCTGAGGTAGGACTTCCATCCACTTGAGGTAGGAAGTCCCGCCTAATGGAGCTGCCGGCCAATCAGCGGGCCAGCAGCTCCTAGACCCAGCGGCGCCACCGGGAGCAGTGGCCACTGCTGGGACTACAGCCCAGCGAGAAGTAAAGGTGCCGGGGAGCCTGCAAGGCAGGTAAGTTTTGATTGCCTCGCTGGGGGTAATCAGTCGGGCCCCAGTGAGGTAAGGGTGGTCGGTTGGGGGGATGGGGGGCTTGTTAGGTGTTGGGGGTGATTGGGGTAGTGGGAGTGGCCCTCCATGGGGCACAGGGTGCCCGATCATGAGGGCCACCCCCGGGATGTTTGAGAGCCACCTGCTTTTGTCAGGCAGCTTTTCTCAGGTCTTGGACGCCCACTTGCCATGCGTAAAATCCGCATGGAGGCAGACAAAAACGCTTAAGTGGCCGTTAAGTGGCCACTTAAGGGCCTTGATTGGCCTGGGGTGGGCAGGCCTTTTTTCACCCCTGCTGCCCTGCGTAAAGTGGCAACGGAGGCAGGAGCAGGTTGGGAAGAGCTCCCAGAGCCTCTCGCTCCATTTTATGCCACCGCCCCCCCACCCCCTACCCTGCTCTTCGGGGTGGCGTAAAATTCAGCTGATGGTTTCTAAATTTGCTGATGACACAATGATAGGTAGGAAAGTAGGTTGTGAAGACGACATAAGGAGGCTAGAAAGGGATATAGATAGGTTAAGTGAGTGGGCAAAGATCTGGAAAATGGAGTACAATGTGGAAAAATATGACAGGAAGAATAAAAAAGAAGCATAGTATCTAAATGGTGAAAGATTGCAGAGCTCTGAGATGCAGAGGGATCTGGGTGTTCTAGTGCATGAATCGCAAAATGTTAGTATGCAGGTACAGCACGTAATTAGGAAAGCTCATAGAATGGTATCATTTATTGCAAGGGGAATTGAATACAAAAGTAGGGAGGTTATGCTTCAGTTATACAGGGCATTGGTGAGACTACATCTGGAGTACAGTGTACAATATTGGTCTCCTTATTTAAGGAAGGATGTGTATACGTTGGAAGCAGTTCAGAGAAGGTTTACTAGACTAATACCTGGAATGGGTGGATTATTTTACGAGAAAAGATTGGACAGGCTGGGTTTTTATCCACTGGAGTTTGGGAGAGTAAGAGGCAACTTAATTGAAACATATAAGATCCTGAGGGGTCTTGAAAAGGTGGATGTGGAAAGGATGTTTCCCCTTGTGGGAGAATCTAGAACTAGGGGTCATCCATTTAAGACAGAGGTGAGGAGAATTTTTTCTCTCAGAGGGTCATGAGTCTTAGGAACTCTCTTCCTCAAAAGGCGATGGAAGCAGAGTCATTAAATATTTTTAAGGCAGAGAGAGACAGATTCTTGCTAAGCAAGGAGGTGAAAGGTTATCGGGAGTAGGCGGGAATATGAAAATCAAAGAACTATTATATTCGGTCTTCAGTCCTCCTAACCCTGCAAATAATTTTGTGACGTCCTTTTGGAAGTGACTCCTGGAAGTTACTTGACTTCTTCTGCTTTTCTTATACGATGAAGGTCAATACAAGCTCTTCTACATAAGAGGGAGAATTCCTGATTCCTTTGAACATACAGGGATGAATTTTACTGGCCCCTTGACGCCTCAGATCGTGGCCCGAGGGCCAGTAAAATGCTGCAGGAAGAGGCCCGCCTCGACCCACAACGTTGAGATGGGCCCACCGCATTTTACTGGCGGTGGCAGGACCTCAGTGCAGCCCCCCCCCCCGCTGCATGGCGGCGGCACCACAATTAGCATATGGTAATGGTTACTTACCTATGCTGATTATGCACCCCGCCGCCTCTCACTGACACTGCCAGATTTTTCATTGAACAGGCAGCCGTCACGTGCCATCCCGTTCATGATCTAAAAAGTCGGCAGGTCCTCACTCTGCATGACAGGAGGGTTGAGGGAGGGGGGATACACAAGGGTCTAACTCTGCATTCTGGAAGGGAAGGAGGGTTGCACAGGAGTCTAACTCTACATTCTTAAAGGTAGAAGGAAGGGGGATACACAGTGGTCTAACTCTGCATTCTTAAAGGGAGGGGGGGGGGACATGCAGGGGTCTAACCCTGCATTCGTAAATGGAGGAGGGAGGGGGGATACACAGGGAACACACTCTGCATTCTGAAAGGGAGGGGGCCTGGGATTACTGGAAGGAAAGCTGTGCTGGCATGAAGGGAGGTACCGTGTACCATTGCTCTGTTAACAGTGTACGCTCTGTGTCTGTGAGGGGGCAATGGCAGACTAGGCACCCTGTGTGTGCGTAGGGTGCCAGAAAGGCAGGAGCATTAAAGTTTTATGGATGGTGGGGGCAATCGATTCAGCTGGTAGGATCTTGATGTAGTCATGTTGTGCCACTCTGAGTGTCGGTCAAGATGGGCAATGCCATGGTATGCCGCATAGTTGATCCAGGAAAGCAGCTGATGTACCCGTCAACACCAATCTATGCCCTGTCAGGAACCTGCGAATATATGCAGGGTTCAACTTTATTTATCACATGGAAATAGAAATGGCTCATCCTACATTGTGTAATCCTCTGCACGTGAGTATCCGTATGCGCCAGAGGTAATACCAACAGGCAGGTATGATCCAGGAGAGGCCCCTGGTCGTGAGCAGCAGCCCCCAAGCGGAGCCCGCCATTACGGTTACCATGCATCTACAGGCCCCACATGATATGCCATCGGATGTCAGAGCACCAGTGTCAGAGGAGATTGCGCATATAGAAAGGGTGGTGGCACGTCTCTGTGCCCTGCTCAAGGATGACCTGCAGCCCATGGGCTCCAGTGGACATCCCATGTCTTTGTTCCTCATAGTGGCAGTGGTTCCCAAGCCTGATGCCTCTGAAGCCTTTTAGGGGCCCACCAGAGACTTTTGTGGGGTCACACAGTCAGCAGTGCAACACTGCATCAGGGAGGTCACCAATGCCCTCCATCGGAGGGCCAATGAGGATGTCTGCTTCAGGACGGACTCTCACAGCCAGACCCAGAGGGCCATTGGTTCTGGCACCATTGCTGGAGAACCATAGGCTGTAATGTTCATAGACTGCACTCATGTGGCTATCAGGCCTACTGCCAGGCTACCACCTGCAGACATCACCATTAAAGGAGACCTCTCAATCTCGGTGAAGCTGGTCTCTGAAAACCGCAGATGCTTGCAATGAATGCGTGACCGCTTCTCATGCAGCTGCCATGACTTGTGCCAGTCCCGGCTGCCACCGCTGTTCACTGAACTGGCTCAGATGGAGGGGTGGCTTCTTGCAGATAAGGGATATCCTTTTCAGACATGGCTCATGAGAGATTGCACCACTGCTGCAGAGGAGAAATACAACACCAGCCAGTGAGCTACATGAGCCACCATTGAGCAGGAGATAGGCATGCCTGTATGGGTAGGGTGACGCCCCTGTACTACGGGCCAAAAAGGCCAGCTCCTTTCTTTGCTGCTTTGCACAACTACACACCCAATAGGTCTGGCATGATGAGGAGAGACGTCAACAGGATTCCTCCTCGGACTATGAAGATGCTGAAGACCTACAACACGAAAGACGCATGGGAGGGCAGATGGCACCCAGGATCTGCACGCAGGCTAGCAGTGAGTTAGGGATGTACGAAAGTGGCTTATCAGACAAAGGCTGTCTGCTCCATAGGAACCGACATGAGCTCTGCAAGCCACACATCACCCTCGCTCACCTGCTGTGCACCAATCTACATCTGCAGCATCCCTGTGTAAATCATTAGAGGCAGCAGCTGACGGAGCCAATGTCCATCTCACTGAGTCCGTGGAGACGCTCATGAGTAATGGTGGCATGGCAATGATGTTATTGCATACGTTGACTCTTCTGAAGGGCTAACGGTGCAAAGGGATGTGACATTGGCGCAACATGCTGGCACACACCATTCACACAGAGAAAAGGACACACATGTTGGTGAGGAACATTTAGTGAAAGATGTATTTACATTGCTATGCCACCTTTGCATTCCCATTTGTGTCAGTGTGTTCTCTGTAAACCTCTGTAATACCTTTCATGGTGCATTTAAGTTTGACATCCTGGAATGTGCAAATTTAAGCTTATTCACCCAGTTGCAGCACGCCTACAAGAAGGAATGTTACACTTGAGTGGAAGAAGTGGATCGCAACTTCACAGGACACTGGGACACAGCAGGGTAAGTACGTGGCAGCAAAGCGGAAAGTGCTGGGGTCACTCAGCAGGTCAGGCAGCATCTGTGGAGAGAGAAGCAGAGTTAACATTCAGGTTTGTGAACTTTCTGCTTTGCTGCCAGATTGACAGCCGCCCCACTCTTCAGCAGTCAGGTAAGTATTTCTTTGACAGCTGTCAGGAAACAGGTGCAGGAGCACTTCAAATAGGGCCCCAGCACTTGCTGCACAACTGTCAAAGGGTTCGTCACTGCGCTGGATGTCCTACCTCTCCCCACGTAATATCAGGGACAGTGGCGCCCCAACAAAATTCAGCTCACAGTGTTTCTAATATCTGCTTTCCCTTGTACTGGAGTGTTGCCTTTGGTGGTGGGAAAACTTATGGAAAAAATAATTCAGGACAAAATCAATAGTCATATGGACAAATGCGAGTTAATTAAGGAAAGCCAGCATGGATTTCTTAAGGGAAAATCAAGTTTAACTAGCTTGCTGGAGTTTTTTGAGAAGGTAACAGAGAGGGTTGATGAGGGCAATGCTATTGATGTGGTGTACATCGACTTTCAAAAGGTGTTTGATATGGTACCACACAACAGACTTGTGAGCAAACTTGTAGCTCATGGAATAAAAGGGACAGTAGCAACATGGGTACCAAAATGGCTGAGTGACAGGAAACAAAGATTAGTGGTTAATGGATGTTTTTCGGGCTGGAGTGGAGTGGAGTTTGTAGTGGAGTTCCCCAGGGATCAGAGTTGGAACCCTTGCTTTTCCTGATATATATTAATGACCTACACCTTGGTGTACAGGGAACAATTTCAAAGTTTGCAGATGATATGAAACTTGGAAGCATTGTGAACTGTGAGGAGGATAGTGTAGGACTTCAAAAGGACATAGACAATTTGGTGGAATGGGCAGATAGGTGGCAGATGAAGTTCAATGCAAAGGAATGTGAAGTGATTCATTTTGGTAGGAATAACATGGAGACACAATATAGAATAAAGGGCACAATTCTAAAGGGGGTGCAGGAGCAGAGAGACCTAGGTGTATATGTGCACAAGTCATTAAAGGTGGCATGACAGGTTGAGAGAGCAGCTAATAAAGCATACAGTATCCTGGGCTTTATTAATAGAGGCATACAGTACAAGAGCAAGGAAGTTATGTTGAACTTGTATAAGACACTAGTTTGGCCTCACCTGGAATATTGCATCCAATTCTGAGCGCCGCACTTGAGGAAAGACATGAGGGCATTGGACAGAGTACAGAAGAGATTCACAAGAATGGTTCCAGGGATGAGGAATTTCAGTTATGAAGATAGATTGGAGAAGTTAGGACTGTTTTACTCGGAGAAGAGAAGGCTGAGAGGTGATTTGATAGAGGTATTCAAAATCATGAGGGATCTGGACAGAGTAGATAGAGCGAAACTGTTCCCACTCATGAAAGGATTGAGAACGAGAGGGCACAGATTTAAAGTATTTGGTAAGAGGAGCAGCGAGTGGTTAAGGTCTAGAATGCGTTGCCTGAGAAACTGGTGGAGGCAGGTTCAATTGAAGCATTCAAAAGGAAATGAGACAGTTATATAAAAAGGAAGAATATGCAGGGTTATAGGGAGAAGGCAGGGGAATGGAACTGAGGGAATTGCTCTTTCAGAGAGCCAGGCAGACACGATGGGCCAAATGGCCTCCTTCTGTGCTGTAACAATTCTGTGATTCTGTGATATGATTTCAAACTTTTAATAATGTCAAAACTGATTGATAGGTTTTTGTTAGGCAAGGGTATTAAGTTTTACAGAACCAGGACAGGTAGGTGCAGTTAAGACACAGATCAGTCATAATCTAATTGAATGTCAGAAGTGGCTCGAGGGGCTGAATGGTTGACTCCTGTTCTGACATTCCTGTGCCTTTCTGTCCCCTGTTTGTTTTGTGGCTATCTATAAAGGGACTCATATTTCCTCTGAAACTTGATTCTGTCATTTCTGTTTTTAGAAGCTGACTGACCTGCTGCATATTTCCAGCATTTTCTGTTTTTATTTCAAGTTTTCAACATTGGCAGTTTTGTGTCTTTTTACATCCAGTGACATTCTCGTGTCCGACTCACTTTCAGCCAATCTTTATAATGACAGCAGCAGCATCAGTTACAGTGCTAATCTGAACCCTTACTTTTCACACTGAACCCATTATTAGAAGGGGAATTAAACTAATAGAATGCAAAGAAAGGGAGAATACACACATATATATATATATGGGGTCGGTTAGCTTAGACATCTAGTGTATGATGCAGAAAGATGTCAACAGCACGGGTTCAATCCCCATACCGGCTGTGGTAGTTTATGGAGGCCTGCCTCCTCACCTTCTCCCACACTTGAGGAGCGGTGACCCTCAAGCTACACATCACCAACTGTCTCGCTAATGGGGAGAGATGCCTATGGTCCTTTGGGACTATGGCTTGAGCAATATATATATATATACATTTGCATAACTATGAATAAAATGCAATTAATTTGCAAGGTGAAATGCAATCCATTCTGCTCTGTAATATAAAATGTATGCTAAATGTTAATTCATTCATATTTGATCTTATAATTCCTACTTCAGTTGTTTATCTCACTTTAAAAAGTTAGATCTTTAAAAAGTCTGATTTTTCCACCTGACCAATCTTTTTAATGTTTCATGTCATTTAGAGTTGGCAAATCTTATGTTGCATGTGTGATGCTGGATACTAAATTATAACATATTTATAGCCAGAGATAATCAAAATGAAATACTGATTGTAATGAAGATTACTGGTAATTAGAAGTGATTTTCCTCCTTTTTGTTTAAGCCCTTTCAACACTGATTTCAATGCTGACAACAGTATAGCAGAATATTTCCACAGCAGCATATAATTTTAATAATTATGTGAAATTAACATAATGATTATTGTGATGAAAGGATGAGGGTTACAATAAGATTTTGTTTTTTTCCATGCCAAAAGACCATTGCCTTCATTAAAATGGGATCCATTATTCCAATACAATTTACTGAAAGATGAAAGAACATTCAAGGAAAATGAAGTGGAGCTGGGGCTCAGACAAAAATGTTTTATTATTTCTGTGAATGTGACTAATAGTACTATATTTATATAAAATTTGCGAGCTGAAATAATGAGGTATACACTGATGCGAATCCAGTTACTAAAAAAAACTTGCTGCTTATTAGCTGATAAAAGGGTTCTTATTTAAACCGGCATATAATGCTCATTTAACACAGCGAGAAGGCAGTTATAACTTAAAGCTGATTTGTTAGCTGTAGTGGGTCCGATTTTATTAACATCACTCCATTTTTTTAAGTACATGGAGCAAAACTAGTTTTAAGCGCCATGGGGCTTGGTTTTATAACATTGTATATTTAATTGTATGACAGTCATTGACTCACAGGAGTTTTGCTTCTATCAGTGGTAAGTACTAAAAATGACAGGTAGTATTTCGTAAGATTTTCTCAGCATGGTCTTGCTGTGTATTGGGAGAGAGATTATTGTTTTGAAAAGAGCTCTGGTGAAACTTAGGGGTTTATTTTAGTGAAAGGGTTAAAGCAGGCACTAAATGGTTGCTGTGTTAATAAGACATGGCTGCTTGAAAGTTTGGTTTCAGCATGTAATTTTGGGTTTAATTGCTAATTATCATTAGAAACCCTGTTGCAGTTTCTTAAACAGGGATGCCTGCAGGTTTAGCACAAAGCACTAATTAGACACAATTCTTGTGGAGCATTGTGGGCTGAATTTTATCAGCCCTCTAGGAATGAGTTGAGCCCGAAAAATGGCAAGGGAAGGTGGTGTGGGTTGAGTGTCCATTGTCTTCCCGATGCCAATGAATTTTGTCAGGGGTAGGGAAGGCCAAGGATGGCCTTCCTGCCCAGAGGCCAATTGAGGCCCTTAAGTGGCCAATTCAGGGCCACTTTGGGGCCTCTTCCTGCCACTGCTGGCATTTAACCAGTGGCAGGCAGCCCTCCATCATTTGAGGAGGCTGCCTAGTAAAACCCGATGGCCTCCCTGTGGGCTGGGGTGAGGGGGGGCCCTTCTGCTTGGGCAATCTGTGACCCCCGGCAGCAAAGGCCACCCTCATGCCAACATGCCCCTCATACCCTCACCAACCAACGACACCCCCACCCCTTGCGGGGCCTGCTTGACTAGCCCTGGCAAGCCCGCCCCACTTACTTTCACTCCAGGCTTCCAGCGCTGCATTTGGTCCTGGCTCTACTGCAGTCCCAGGAGTGGCCACCGCTCCTGATGGCACTGCTGGGACTACTAAGCTGCCGGCCCTCTGATCCTAAAGGGACAGGGACCCTGGTGCTGAGCAGTTAACTGGCTGAATGCTGTAAAATGCAGCCGATGGGTTCCCCCAAATGGCTGAGGCATGTTCTCCCTGCCTTTCTGGTCTGGTGCTGACACCCCCACTGCCTGCATAAAACTCAGCCCTTTATGTGAGTGCTATAGGCCCACTTCCATGGAATGTGTTGAGTGCACTGGCTGACACACAATGGCATGTTTCAGGATGGCGCAGCGATCGAGTGAGAGTGTACAAGGTTCTCAGGCACGACAACAGAGGCGCTGATGGAGGAGGAGGGATGTCCTACACCCACATGGTGTCCAATAAAGTCAAGTAGCACAGCACTCACACCTTTCAGATGAAGTTTTCAGAGAGTTTCTGAATTAAATGTGAATAGTATTTCAGTGAAATCTTCACAAGGTCTCCCAGAAAATCTCCTAATGTGTTTCAAAAGTCTTCTTCAAACCTCCAGTAAGTTCACTTTAAGTAGCGCTTGAAATCCTGACTGACGATTTGTTTATTCACAATCAGCTGGTTGCTGTTCGGAGAGGACGTTAGGTCTCCACTATAATGCAGTGCAATCTCGTTACTGACATCTAGCAAGCAATTTAAGTGGCAATCTGACCCATAATGATTCCCTGGGCATTTCTAGCAAAGCTTCAACTCCTTTATATCTTATGCTAAATGCGGGATAAGCCAGCACTTCAGTTCAAGACCATGGGCTGAATTTTGTTCTGGCAAGCTGAGGGAGACCCCCGCCTTGGCCCTCCGTCAGACCCCCAGTGCAACTCTATGGCAGGCAGCTCACCGTCGGGGATGCCGTCCCTTTTCGGGACGAGCCCCCACCTCCAGAGCTGCCAGCCAATCGGGAAGCCAGCAGCTCTGCTGTATCGGCAGTGCCATTGGGAGCAGTGGTCATTGGTAGTACCAAGGACGGTGGAGACCCCGGGAGAGGTGAGTCTGATCAGGATTGCCAGGGCCATTTCGGCAGGTCCTGGTGACGAGGTGGGGTGGGGGGGGTGTTGGTAAGGGTGGGGACATGCATCATCAAATTGGGTTTGTTGTGTGAATTGCCATTAAGATTTTAGTATGACTACAGTTTCCAGTATGGAGTATAACCTATATATGTACCATACTGTTATATGGCCAACATTCAGCATTCTAAAGAAAATCAAGTGTGACATCAGTGGGAATCAAATAAGTGGTTGATTGTTAGCATTTTTATTTTTTCCTTTTTTCACTTTTATTCTCAACTCGTGGTATTCATTAGTAGCAGGATTTATTTGAAGTAGCAGGGTTCACTGATAGTAGAAGGGTTTACTTGTAGTAGCAGGGTTTATAATTTCATAGATAGAGGAATGGCAGGACTGCTCCAACCTCTGGAGTGTACATCCTGTGCTATGTGGGAACTCCAGGAGATTTCTTGAATCCTGGATAACCATATGTACAGGAAGTGTCATGAGTTGCAGCAGCTTGAGCTCCCAGTTTCGGAGCTTAAGCAGCAGCTGATGTCACTGCGATGCATCCATGAGGCTTAGAGCTGCATGGATATTTCTTTTATTCATTCATGGGATGTGGGCATCACTGGCTAGGCCAGCATTTAACACTTTTATAGATGTGGTCACCCCGCAGCTTAAGAGTATGCAGGCATACAGGGAATGGTTATGAACAGTCATAAAGGACCAGGCAGATAGTACAGGAGTCCCCTGAATGCATCTCACTCTCCAACCAGTATTTAGTTCTGAATACTGATGAGAGTTCATCTGGGGAGGGCAGCCAGAGCCAAGTCCATAGCACCATGAGTGGCTCAGCTGCACAGTGAGGGTTGGGGTACAAGGAAGACTGGAAGAGCCAGACTGAAAAGTGATTTGATAGTTAGGGGAGCAGATTGGTGTTTCAGTGGCTGCAAACGTGATTCCAGGATGGTGTGTTACCTCCTGGTGCCAGGGTCATGGATGTCACTGAGCAGCTGCAAAGCATCCTGAGGGGGGAGGGTGAACAGTCAGCATCCACATCGGAAGCAACGACATAGGTAGAAAGAAGGATGTGCTCCTGCAGTCAGAATTTAGGGAGCTAGGTAGAAAATTAGCAAGCAGGAGCTCAAAAGTAGTAATCTCTGGATTTCTCCCAGTGCCAGGTGCAAATGTGTACAGGAATGGAAGAATAAGACAGATGAATACTTGTCTGCAAAGTTGATGCAGGAGGGAGGGCTTTAGATTCTTGGGACATTGGGACTGGCTCTGGGAGAAATGGGGCCTGTAGAGGCCGGAAAGGTTGCACCTGAACAGAGCTGGGATTGAGTTCCTTGCAGGTCGTTTTGCTAGTGCTGTTCGGGAGGGTTTAAACTAGGTTGGCAGGGGATGGGGACCTGAGGGTAGATTCAGTTGGGACAAAATCAGAAATGAAAATGGAAGGCAGAAAATTAGTGGATGAGTCTTCAAGGCAAAGGAAACAAAGGTTAGAAAATAACAAAAAAAAGAGTTTGGCAGTGCTCAAAGGTATCTACTTCAATGCAAGGAGTATAATAATAAGGAAGATGGACTGAGGGCACAGATAGACACTTGGCAGTATGATATCATAGCTATTACAGAAACATTGTCAAAGGAGAACAGGAATGGCAGCTCACGTTCCTGGTTGCAGGGTTTTCAGACGCGATAGAAAGGGGATATAAAAGCTGGGGGGGAGGGGGGTGGCAATTTTGGTCAAAGAAACAATTATAGCTGTGAGGAAGAATGATATGTTAGAAGGATCATCAAATGAGGCCATATGGATTGAGCTAAGGAACAAAAAGAGGCAATCATACTGCTAGGCGTGTACTATAGACACCCAAACTGTCAGAGGGAGAAAGAAGAGCAAATATGTAGGCAAATCTCACAGAAGTGCAAAAACAGTAGGGCAGTAATAATAGGGGATTTTAACTATCCCGATATTAACTGGGATTGTTTTAGTGTGAAAGGAATTGAGGGAGCAAAATTCTTGAGGTGCATTCAGGAGAACTTTTTTGGTCAATATGCAGCAAGCCCAACAAGAGAGGGCTCAGTTTTGGACTTAATTTTAGGAAACGAAGCTGGGCAGGTGGAAGGAGTGGCAGTGGGAGAGGAGTTTGGTGGTAATGATCATAATTCAGTTAGTTTTAACATAATTATGGAAAAGGACAAAGATAGAACAGGAGTTAGAGTTCTCAACTGGGGCAAAACATTTTTACTAAAGTGAGGAGTAATTTAGTGAAAGTGGACTGGAACCAGCTACTAGAAAGTAAATCAGTGTCAGAGCAGTGGGAGGCATTCAAAAGGGACATTCAAGAGGTTCAGAGTGAACATATTCCCACAAAGAGAGAATGGGACAGCTAAATCTAGAGCCCCTGGATGTCAAGGAGCTTACAGGGTAAGACAAGGCAGAAAAGGAGAGCTTATGTCCGACACCAAGAACTCAATACTACAGAAAACCGAGAAGAGTCTCAAAAGTGGAGGGGTGGAATCAAAAAGGAAATTAGGTAAGCAAAGAGAGGGCATGAAAGAATATTAGCAAGCAAAATCAAGGTGAACCCAAAGATGTTTTATCAATACATTAAGAGTAAGAGGATAAGTAAGGAAAGAGTAGGGCCCATAAAAAACCAAAAATGAAACTTATGTGTCGCGGCAGAAGATGTTGGTATGGTTCCTAATAAATACTTTGCATCTGCCTTCAGAAGGGGACGATGCAGATATTGTAGTTAAGGAGGAGGAGAGTGATGTATTGGACGTGATAAACATAGGGAGAGAGGGAGTATTAATGGAATTAGCATCCTTGAAAGTGGATAAATCACCAAGGCCAGATGAAATGTTCCCCAGGCTGTTAAAAGAAGCCAGGGAGGAAATAATGGATGCTCTGACCATCATTTTTCAGTCCTCACTAGATACAGGTGTGGTTTGGAGGATTGGAGGACTGCTAATGTTGTACCTTTGTTTAAAAAGAGAGCGAGGGATAGACCGAATAATTACAGACCAGTCAGTCTAACCTCAGTAGTGGACAAATTATTGGAATCATTTCTGACAGCCAGGATAAACTGTCACTTAGAAAGGCACCAGTTAATCAAGGATAGTCAGCATAGATTTGTTAAAGGAAGATCATGTCTGACAAACTTGATTGAATTTTTTGAAGAAGTAACAAGGATGATTGATGAGGGTAATGCTTTTGATGTGGTCTACTTGGATTTTAGCAAGGCTTTTGGCAAGGTCACACATGGCAGACTGGTTAAAAAAATAAAAGCCCATGGGATCCAGGGAAATGTAGCAGGCTGAATACAAAATTGGCTCAATGGCAGGAAACAAAGGGTAATTGTTGACAGGTGTTTTTGCGACTGGAAGGCTGTTTGCAGCAGCGTTCCGCAGGGTAATGGTCTGCAAAGGAAACCCCACCCGAGCCCGAATGCCGGACCCGGATGTTCATTTCTCAATGAACAAGCTTAATACTGTGGGTGGAATCTTCTGATCTTAGAAGATTGTCGTGCATCGGGACAATTTCCAGGTCCCCACCCTGATGGTGTCTGCATTCCACCAACCTGCACAATCTTCCCTGAGATGGCCATTTAAGGAGAGTGGGCAGGTTCCTGAGGCAGGAAACCCAATCAGAGGACCCAAAGCTATGGCTGGTCGGCAGCCCCACTGGGAGAGGTGGTGCTGCTGATGCATGTAGGGGATAGTGAAGATGTCTCTCAAGATTGAGGTGTTCTCTGAAGCCAAATGGAAGTTTAAAAATGAACAATGGCTACAGCTGGCAGGCCATTATTGTGAAGGTGGCGGGCTACCTCCAGATACCTGCGGTCTTCAGCCTCAGCGGGTTTTGGGGGTGGGGGGGATGCCGTCTGTCTGGGAAGGTTCCAGCAGTGGCATCATCTTTCCCCCCATTTAGTCCCTCAAGTGACCCTAATTGGCTACTCGCCACTGCTGGGTGGCTAGCCGCTGCTGCTGTGCACCTGTGTCCAGCAAGATCACTTAAAGGGGGGAACACATTGGGGAGAAGACCCAACGCGCAACTCTAAGAATTTGCTCCCGGTCCTGCCTTCAAACCCATCTCCATGGGACTGGGAAGATTCCACCCTTTGAGTGTAATCTGTCAGCACTAAACAAGAAATATTCCCCTCACTGGCACAATCCTTTAAATAAATGCAATGGTATTTTTTCTCTGTGCCTGAGAGTTCTCATAGACAGCCTGTTGTGCCAGCAGTAGATTGTCATCAATACGTAATTAGCTGGAAATGCATTGTTCTGGTGGAACCAACTATTTATTACAAGTCATCAGGATGTCTCACAGTGCATTATTCTAGCCACTAGCTCAGCAAAACTGGTGTTTTTTGCCTCTAATTTAAGTTAGGGTCAGAGGAGCTATATGTGTAGCAAAAACTAGGCTAGTTGGGCCGTAGGGCCTGTTACTGTGCTGTAAATTCTATCTAATTCTAGTTTAAGACAAACATAAAGCTATAGAGATGACAATGAAAGTGTGCAAGAAACATGGAAAAATATACATTACAAGTGAATATAAGTGAGCACAGGGTCATTAATGGCAGCATGTGGGAGCAGTTACATTGTTAAATACAAACAATAACAGAAGCAAATGTTTGAGGTATACTTGCACTTTTACGCATTGTCAGAGAAGAACTATTAAATTGTGACAATAGGCATTAGAGTATTAAGAATTTTATAGTAAGTAAATAGGTATCTGAATAAAGGATATACAATGGCTGGGGCTCTATTCAAGGCTGTAATACTTTGGAAGCCTGTGTAACATTTAAAATGCACTTTTGAATTACCATGAATCTTTTCAGCATGCACAATCTTCCATGTATTTCTCAATTTTCATTTATATGCTCTTATTGCTATTCCTTTTGTCGATTAGGTTTTTGAATGATGTAACATTTTTGTACTTTAGGTACATACTGCAGGGATCCTTAAAGCAAGATAATTCAGAAGTTAAAGTTCCATTACTTGGTTTATTCTCACTTTCATTAATCCTGATTTCTTTTTATGTTTGTCCTGTACCATCATTTAAATTACTTTAGGTATGCAATAGATACTTGCTTGTGACATCAGCAGGCAAATATTTTAGAGTTCCTAAAGCAATATGCCTTACAGCGTTACTTTGACAGAAGCACCAACCCATTTACAACAAACAGGTTTTGCCTCCTTCAAACCAGCAGATAGAAAAATGTTGTATGAATGTATTACATATTCACATGGTAATATCACAGACGTCATTTCTAGGCTTAGATGTTCCCAAGGTGATAGAAAAAGTTCAAATAATGAAATGATTGAAGAATTCTACTAAATCTTACTTCAATTTTTCCTTACGAAATATGTAGAGTTCTACCATCAGTGCATTATTCTGCTGAACATTCTTTAAGTTTTATACTTGATTACTCTCTTATTCTTACCTTTCCCATTGAATTATTTTTCCTTCAGTCCCTTATTCTCTGCTCGACTTTTAGCAAAAAAAAACACACGTAACCATAAAGTAGGGAAAATGCAGCATTTAGTCACTTGCCTTTGTAATGCTGTTCTTTGCATAGGTTTCTACAAGCGGTTTATTATTTGCGCTCTTCAGGTAATGAAGAGGTAATGGAATTCTCTCCCATTTTTGGCCTCCACTGCCTGTATCAAGCTAAAATATAGCATCGTAACCTGCAGGATAAAGCACTTTCTACTCTATCATATCAACATGTTTGAACTCCAACTTTGGAAGAACACCCTCCACTGCACCAGTATGACATTTTCAATGCACATACCTGTTATTCTTAAGGCCTAATTGAAATTGCCAAGTTAGAATCAATTGGTGGCAAATTAAGGGTACCTTTGTGTTGTTGGGCCCATCCCCCGGAGCAACTGACATTTACTTCACATCGGATCCTTACAGTCAGCAGAAAATCTCACCCTCATTGTGTTCCACTTAACTACACTTTCAGTTTCTAGAGCAATGCAATACGCTAATCGGATTTCTAACTCGAGGTAACCGCCTGGTTGGTAATTTGGCAGAGCGGATTGCCTACCTACTGCAGAACCCACCAGATTGTTATCCTGTTGAACTCAATAGGATGAAGATCAGGCATGTTCTATAAAGGCAGCCATCTGTTCCATCGGGTTATTATCCATGCGATGAACAGCAATGACCACCTCTGTTTCTCATCTCAATGGTCTGCTGTTTACTTTCTCACTCTCTCTTATTTTCCTTGCATTCTTGGGCTTCTCTGCAGTACTGGGAATTCCCTAGGTACTTGTCCCAAGAATTTTTAAAGACCTTCTTTTCTTTGTAGCTGCTGATGGTTCTTTGTGCATTTTCAACTGAGCTTTTACCTTATATAGGGGCTGTTCAATTCATGTTCTTTTCCTGTGACACTGAATATCCCTGAGATGTAGGGGGTGAATTCACAATATGTTAATGCTGTAGTCTTAAGCTCAGCCCATCTCAAGCTATCTGCAAGTACACTATCCTACAGTAGGAGCACAAGATTGCAAAATTACCCCTGCTGTTTCTTGTATCCAGAGACATTCATATGATCCCCCAGGAAACTATTGTTCCTTCAGGACTCTGTTGTACAATAATTATCAAGATTCAAAATTCCAAGGGAAATACTGTATTCCTTATGTTTAAAAGATTTTAAAAATTACATTATTAAAGAAAATACCTTTTAGGGGATTGCACCATTATCTCCTCAAAATCTGTGTCAAGCTCATCTGAAATCCAGGGTGGTAATAATCAGAATGTGTTTGTCATTGGCTGTTTAATGTTAGGCTATAGAGGTCAGAAATTCAAAATATTACACTTATGTCACCAATGCTGCAGTTCCAGAATGAGAGGCCAGGTGAATCAGCAGGGTTATTGCTTCATTTTGAAAGGGAATTAAGATAATGGATTGTATTCAGGTGCCAACCACATCATCAGGTATTGATGACAATGTACCACAACGAAGATTAAAATCAGTGTCTTGAGAACTCATCAAAAATTTCAATCAGCGGTGAATAATATGCAAGGAAAAATAATTCAGAAGCTGGAAGTAAAAGGTCAATGTAAGCCCTTAGTAGAAAAGTATGGATTGTTTAGGAAAATTTCTAAAATTCAGTCAACATGTTGTGAGGCCGATAAAGCTATTGATAAACACATTGGAATTGGAAGGGGAAATTGAACATTTTTGTGAGTATATTAAGGCCAGTACAGAAATTTCATATTACACAACCAAACTTTGAATGTGATTAACATCCATAAGTAAATGTTTTATAATGCTGGTTTTCCTCCAGTCAGGAAAAGAACCAATTATATAACAGAAATGACAAGCCAGCAGTATCCATTTTATTTCAGTATGTGAACTGCAATAGGTGGTTTGCTTAGAAGTTGCCTCAGGGAAAGGGCTCAGCTGGAGGCTGATCGTGGAGTTGCACTCAAGGTTAGTAGTGGGACTGAGATTAAGGATAGGAAGCAGAGATCACTGACACCTGTCAGTGACAGATGTCACAACCCAACACTTGCACTGAAACCATCAGAAGTTGTGTATCCCAGAATGACGTCTGGTTTCACTACATGCTCTGAAAAGGAAGTTCATTAAAATTGCACCTTGAGGAAATCAGTATAACTTGATTAGAATTTCATTATGACTGTTAAAAACAAGCAACAAAGTATTTACTTTTTGTTTTCCGCAATTTGCCCTGCAGCATTTTAAGTCTTGGAGGAATCCTGTGACAGTGCCAAAAGCGCAGTTTCACTCCATTTTTAGGGAATGTTTCCTTTAGTTGCTGACACTTATAAGTTGATATATAGATGAGATATGTTGGTGCATATTTGATGATATTGTTAATCAGGGAAAATTTTCATAAATGCATTTTTGATCGCAACACAGACTGGAGGAATCACTTAACTGGTAACCATTACTGCTAATAACAGGGAATTGCAGTTTTGCAATATTTGGACATATATTATGACACCATATTGTCACCACTGCATAACATTGGTTCATTCGCAGCACCTTGTCATTGTGTTTACTTTGCACAGGGTCTGAAAATGCATGAGCGAACATCAAATAACATCATCAGTACTGAAAGATGGTTCCCATTTTGTAAATTGAAGTGTAGACAGAGAAATCACTGAACACTTGAACCAACCATGATATTTCATCTGATTCCATATATTTCATTGCGTCAGTCTGAGATATTAATTTGAGTGTATATGTATTTTACACAGGAACATCACCCAAAAAGTTGTTTTTGCATCTATTTTGGCTTTATATTAATAACAGAAGTTATTCACTTAAATATTTACAGAAAAGATTCTGGTCATTTCTGCAGGCTAATTATTTCTGACTATTCTAGTTTTGAACACTCAGATGAAATCATGTTAATTAGAACTAGTGTTGTTTCCAAAGCAAGAGTTCAATAGGAGATTTCATAATTGCAAAATGGTTAACATTTCCAGTTATAAGTTTGTATTTTGGCACAATTCAGTTATGCAAGTGCTTTCACTTGTACATTACTTTGGGGATTGGGTTATACTGGGATTTTATAACTATAACAGAAATTATAGGCTCGCTACTGTTAAAGTTTTGGCAGTACTTGTAATACATAGGCCATAGTGTATTTCCTGTAAACACAACTTAACCCTAATTCCTTGCTTTGTTTTCTACAGTTTTTGACACTTCTTTCTTTGGCCTCCTTATCTCGAGAAACAATATAACACAGTAATATATCTCCTGATTGCTTTCTGGTTTCCATATGTTGGAAATAATCACACTTTAGACTGGGAAGGCTAGAATCTTTGTTTATTCCATCCAGCTACCATGCTCTCTGGTACAGGACTGTCCAGGCTGGTTTTCTGTTAAAGGTCACATGACTCTCCAGTGCAGCTGTGAATGTGCACCTCCACCTCCCACCACCCACCACCCGGAACACTTACACATAACAATTAGTTCTGAGATGATTAGTTCCTCGCACTTTACAGGTGGTATAACAATATATAACATCCCTCGGTCTTTAAAAACTTAATGTCCCTAAATCTGTCCCAACCATTAACATTTTCTAAATTAAAGAAGATTTTCAACCAAGTTTTGGAAATAATCTGAACCCCTTTTCAGTGTCTCTTATAGCGTGATTTCTTTTCTAAAAGTATTATTCACGGTATCGCTTAGGTGGTAAGATTCTGCACCTCCAATTTGTATTGTAGATGTTGTTAATATTGTCTCGCTGGATAGAGATGATAATGATGATCTTTTCTGTTTTTCTGTATGACCTTGGAGTCTCAGCTTCACCAACGACTTTTGCTGGGCTCCAGATTTTCATGATTGGATCCTGTACATGTACAGTTTGTCCTTTCAACAGCTCATGTAGAGATTCAGCATGTTAGTTGAAGTGTTGCTACCCTCTTACCTGTGCTTCAGTGAGTTGTTTTCTCACTTCCTCCTGGTCACTTGAAGCATTTATTTTGCTTGGCAGAGTAGTTTTATATTTCTTCCATTCAACAACTCTGCAGGTGGTTTCATGTTAGCCTTGAGAGTTGTTGATCGGAGTGACAATAAGGGCAGGTTTGTGACTTCCTTCGCCTCTTGTCATTTCGCAAGGGTTCTTTTGACAACCTGGATGTGTCGTTCGACAAACCCATGTCCCCGTGGGTAGTGTGGTGATGAGGTGATGGTGTTGAACCCACACTGGTCAGCGAATTCCTTAAATTTTCTGCATGTGAATTGGGTGCCATTGTCACATATTAATATTTCAGGAATCCCTTGCTCAGTGAACAGAACTCATACTGCTGAGATTATTGTTGTGGCTCTCATGTCTTTCACCTTCCAGATGAGTAGTAATCTGTGACTGTGAGATACCATTCTTAATTATGTTTGAATAAATCAGCTCCTACAGTATGCCATTGTCTAGGTGGTACTTCAGTAGCTATCATCTCCTCTTTGTGTGTTCCTGTACTTCTGGCATACATTGCATGTAAACACCACATTTTCGATGCCTATCCAGTACACAGCTGATCTCACTCTGAGCTTACACTTCTCCATTCCCATGTGGCCTTCATATATCTTTTGGAGAAGTTCTTCCTTTTATTTTATATTCATTCATGGGACGTGGGCGTCACTGACTAGGCCAACATTTATTGCCCATCCCTAACTGCCCTTGAGAAGGTGGTGGTGCGCTGCCTTCTTGAACCGCTGCACTCTAGGTGGGGTAGGTACACCTACAGTGCTGTTAGGAAGGGAGTTCCAGGATTTCAACCCAGTGACAATGAAGGAACGGCGATACGGTTCCAAGTGAGGGTGGTGTGTGGCTTGGAGGAGAAATTGCAGGTGGTGGTGTTCCCATGCATCTGCTGTCCTTATCCTTCTCGGTGGTAGAGGTCGAGGGTTTGGAAGGTGCTGTCTAAGGAGCCTTGGTGCATCACTGCAGTGCATCTTGTAGATGGTACACACTGCTGCCACTGTGCGTCGGTGGTAAAGGGAGTGAATGTTAGTGAATGGGGTGCCAGTCAAGCGGGCTGCTTTGTTCTGCATGGTGTCAAGCTTCTTGAGTGTTGTTGGAGCTGCACCCATCCAGGCAAATGGAGAGTATTCCATCACACTCCTGACTTGTGCCTTGTAGATGGTGGACCGGCTCTGGGGAGTCAGGAGGTGAGTTACTTGCCGCAGAATTCCCAGCCTCTGACCTGCTGTTGTAGCCATGGTATTTATATGGCGACCCCAGTTCAGTTTCTGGTCACTGGTAACCCCCAGGAGATTGATAGTGGCCGATTCAGCGATCGTAATGCCATTGAATGTCAAGAGGAGGTCGTTAGATTCTCTCTTGTTGGAGATGGTTACTGCCCGGCACTTGTGTGGCGCGAATCTTACTTGCCACTTATCAGCCCAAGCCTGGATATTGTCCAGGTCTTGCTGCATTTCTACACGGACTACTTCAGTATCTGAGGAGTCACGAATGGTGCTGAACATTGTGCAATCATCAGCGAACATCTGCACTTCTGACCTTATGATTGAAGGAAGGTCATTGATGAAGCAGCTAAAGATGGTTGGGCCCAGGACACTACCCTGAGGAAATCCTGCAGTGATATCCTGGAGCTGAGATGATTGGCCTCCAACAACCACAACCATCTTCCTTTGCACTAGGTATGACTCCAACCAACAGAGAGGTCCCCCTCATTCCCATTGACTTCAGTTTTGCGAGGGCTCCTTGATGCCATACTCGGTCAAATGCTGCCTTGATGTCAAGGGCAGTCACTCTCACCTCACCTCTGGAGTTCAGCTCTTTTGTCCATGTTTGAACCAAGGCTGTAATGAGGTCTGGAGCTGAGTGGTCCTGGCAGAACCAAACTGAGCGTCACTGAGCAGGTTATTGTTAAGCAAGTGCCGCTTGACAGCATGTCGACGACACCTTCCATCACTTTACTGATGATTGAGAGTAGACTGATGGAGCAGTAATAAGCCGGGTTGGACTTGTCCTGCTTTTTGTGTATGGGACATACCTGGGAAATTTTCCACATTACCGGGTAGATGCTAGTGTTGTAGCTGTACTGGAACAGCTTGGCTAGGGGCGCAGCAAGTTCTGCAGCACAGATCTTCAGTGCTCTTGCCGGAATGTTGTCAGGGCCCATTGCCTCTGCAGTATCCAGTACCTTCAGTCGTTTCTTGATATTATGCGGAGTGAATCGAATTGACTGAAGAATGAAATCTGTGATGCTGGTGTCTCCGGGAGGAGGCCAAGATGGATCATCAACTAGGCACTTCTGACTGAAGATTGTTGTAAATGCTTCAGCCTTATCTTTTGCACTGATGTGCTGGGCT
Organism: Heterodontus francisci; assembly: GCF_036365525.1. Taxonomy (NCBI): domain Eukaryota; kingdom Metazoa; phylum Chordata; class Chondrichthyes; order Heterodontiformes; family Heterodontidae; genus Heterodontus; species Heterodontus francisci. The sequence goes on from NC_090385.1 coordinate 71,247,528, forward strand.
CCCCCATTATTGAGGATGGGATATTTGTGGAGCCACCTCCTCCAGATAGTTGTTTAATTGTCCACCACCATTTTCATGACCGGATGTGGCAGGACTGCAGAGCTTAGATCTGATCCGTTGGTTATGGGATCGCTTAGCTCTGTCTATCGCATGCTGTTTACACTATTTGGCATGCAGATAGTCCTGTGTTGTAGCTTCTCCAGGTTGACACCTCATTTTGAGGTATGCCTGGTGCTGCTCCTGGCATGCCCTCCTGCACTGTTCATTGAACCAGGGTTGGTCCCTCGGCTTAATGGTAATAGTAGAGTGGGGGATACTCCGGACCATGAGGTTACAGATTGCGGTTGAGTCCAATTCTGCTGCTGCTAATGTCCCATAGCACCTCATGGATGCCCAGTGTTGCATTGATCATTCTGTTCAAAATCCATCCCATTTAGCATGATGGTAGTGCCACAAACAGGATGGAGGGTATCGTCAATGTGAAGACGGGACTTTGTCTCAACAAGGACTGTGCGGTGGTCACTCCTACCAATACTGTCATGGACAGATGCATCTGCGGCAGGCAAATTGGTGAGGACAAGGTCAAATATATTTATGCTTCTTGTTGGTTCCCTCACCACCTGCCGCAGACCCAGTCTAGCAGCTATGTCCTTTAGGATTCGGCCTGCTCAGTCAGTAGTGGTGCTACCGAGCCACTCTTGGTGGTGGACATTGAAGTCCCCCACCCAGAGTACTTTCTGTGCCCTTGCCACCCTCAGTGCTTCCTCCAAGTGGTGTTGAACATGGAGGAGTACTGATTCATCAGCTGAGGGAGGGCGGTAGGTGGTAATCAGTAGGAGGTTTCCTTGCCCATGTTTGACCGGATGCTATGAGACTTCATGGGGTCTGGAATTGATGTTGAGGACTCCCAGGGCGACTCTTTCCCGACTGTAAACCACTGTGCCTCCACCTCTGCTGGGTCTGTCCTGCCAGTGGGACATACCTGGGGATGGTAATGAAGGTGTCCGGGACATTGTAAGGTATGATTCCGTGAGTAAGACTATGTCGGCCAGTTGCTTGAATAGATAAATTCTGCATTATTTTGGGTATGATTATTCTGGATCAGGCTAGCAGAACACCACCGTCTTGTGAGACGTCATCTCTGATAGACCAGTACTGGCTGTGTTTGCTGTATCTTGTCAGGCCATTACTTGGATCACGTGCTTAGACAGCATCTGTAACTCCTTATCTTTGCTGGTCTCATCTCTAATTTGAAGTAGTTTTGGTGGTGTTACATTCACTAGATCTCTATCTTGTGTTTCTCCTTTGGTGACAACGGAGATAGGGTATCTATCAGCACCATTTCTCATCCTGGCTTGTATTTCAGAGCGAAATTGTAACTCTGAAGCCTCAAGAGTAACCTCTGCAGTCTTGCTGGTGCTTTACATAGATTTTTCTTGCAGATCTTCTCCAGTGGACGTGATCACTCTCCACTGTGAACTTTCTCCCATAGAGATATGTGTGGAACTTCTCACATCCATACATGACTGCCAAAAGCTCTCTTCTATGTTGGCATATCTTGTCTCAGCTGATGTTAGAGCTTTGGATACAAATGCTATTGGCTTTCCCTCTGTACCAGCGCTGCTAGCAGTCCTTTTGTGGAATCATCTACTTGAAGAGTGACAGGTTTCTTTCTGTTTCAGTATGACAGACTTGTCTCCTTGCATACTACCTTTTTGAGTTTGTTGAAACCACTGGTACTCCACATCTTTTTTCATTGGCTTCTGCAGGTTTGCTGTGTGTTCCGACATGTGCGGTATGAGGGAGCTCAAGTATTGTATCAAGCCAAACATAGAAATATAAAAAATAGGAGCAGGAGTGGGCCATTCGGCCCTTTGGGCCTGCTCCGCCATTCAAAAACGATCATGGCTGACCGTCTAATTCAGTACCCTGTTCCCGCTTTCTCTCCATATCCCTTGATCCCTTTGGCATTAAGAAATACATCTATCTCCTTCTTGAATTAATTTACTGAGATAGCCTCCACTGCCTTCTGTGGTAGAGAATTCCACAGTTTCACCACCCTCTGCGTGAAGAGATTTCTCCTCATCTCGGTTCTAAATGGCATATCCCGTATTCTGAGACTGTGACCTCTGGTTCTGGACTCCCCAGTCATCGGGAACATCCTCCCTGCATCTAGCCTTTCTAGCCTGTCTAGTCCTGTTAGAATTTTATAGGTTTCTATGAGATCCCCTCTCATTCTTCGAAACTCTAGTGAATATAGACCTAGTCAACCCAATCTCTCCTCATACGTCAATCCTGCCATCTCAGGAATCAGCCTAGTAAATCTTCTTTGCACTCCCTCCAAGGCAAGAACATCCTTCCTCAGATAAGGAGACCAAAACTGCACACAATACTCCAGATGTGGTCTCACCAAGGCTCTGTATAACTGCAGTAAGACATCCTTGCTCCTGTACTCAAATCCTCTTGCCAATCAATGAAGGCCAACATACCATTCGCCTTTCTAATTGCTTTCTGCACCTGAATGCTTGCTTTCAGCGACTGGTGACACACTGGGTGATACAGTGGTGCAGTGGTTAGCACCGCAGCCTCACAGCTCCAGCGACCTGGGTTCGGTTCTGGGGACTGCCTGTGTGGAGTTTGCAAGTTCTCCCTGTGACTGTGTGGGTTTCTGCTGGATGCTCTGGTTTCTTCCCACAGCCAAGGACTTGCTGGTTGATAGATAAATTGGCCGTTGTAAATTTCCCCTAGTGTAGGTAGGTGGTAGGAGAATGGTGGGGATATGGTAGAGAATATGGGATTAACGTAGAATTAGTGTAAATTCCTGAGGCACAGTGTGGCTTTCGTGCAGAGAGATTGACTGTTGACATGCTGTTCTCCCTTCGTCAGATACAGGAGAAATGCCGCGAACAACAGATGCCCCTCTACATTGCTTTCATTGATCTCACCAAAGCCTTTGACCTCGTCAGCAGACGTGGTCTCTTCAGTCTACTAGAAAAGATTGGATGCCCACCAAAGCTACTAAGTATCATCACCTCATTCCATGACAATATGAAAGGCACAATTCAACATGGTGGCTCCTCATCAGACCCCTTTCCTATTCTGAGTGGCGTGAAACAGGGCTGTGTTCTCGCACCCACACTTTTTGGGATTTTCTTCTCCCTGCTGCTTTCACATGCGTTCAAGTCCTCTGAAGAAGGAATTTTCCTCCACACAAGATCAGGGGGCAGGTTGTTCAACCTTGCCCGTCTAAGAGCGAAGTCCAAAGTACGGAAAGTCCTTATCAGGGAACTCCTCTTTGCTGACGATGCTGCTTTAACATCTCACACTGAAGAGTGCCTGCAGAGTCTCATCGACAGGTTTGCGGCTGCCTGCAATGAAATTGGCCTAACCACCAGCCTCAAGAAAATGAACATCATGGGGCAGGACATCAGAAATGCTCCATCCATCAATATTGGCGACCACGCTCTGGAAGTGGTTCAAGAGTTCACCCACCCACCTACCTAGGCTCAACTATCACCAGTAACCTGTCTCTAGATGCAGAAATCAACAAGCGCGTAGGAAAGGCTTCCAGTGCTATTTTCAGACTGGCCAAGAGAGTGTGGGAAAATGGCGCACTGAGACGGAACACAAAAGTCCGAGTGTATCAAGCCTGTGTCCTCAGTACCTTGCTCGATGGCAGCGAGGCCTGGACAACGTATGTCAGCCAAGAGCGACATCTCAATTCATTCCATCTTCGCTGCCTCCGGAGAATACTTGGCATCAGGTGGCAGGACCGTATCTCCAACACTGAAGTCCTCGAGGCAGCCAACATCCCCAGTTTATACACACTACTGAGTCAGCGGCGCTTGAGATGGCTTGGCCATGTGAGCCGCATGGAAAATGGCAGGATCCCCAAAGACACATTGTACAGCGAGTTCGCTACTGGTATCAGACCCACCGATCGTCCATGTCTCCGCTTTAAAGACATCTGCAAAGGCGACATGAAATCCTGTGACATTGATCACAAGTCGTGGGAGTCAGTTGCCAGCGTTCGCCAGAGCTGGCGGGCAGCCATAAAGGCGGGGCTAAAGTGTGGCGAGTCAAAGAGACTTCGCAGTTGGCAGGAAAAATGACAGAGGCGCAAGGGGAGAGCCAACTGTGTAACAGCCCCGACAAAAAAAATTTTCTGCAGCACCTGTGGAAGAGCCTGTCACTCTAGAATTGGCCTTTATAGCCACTCCAGACGCTGCTCGACACGCCACTGACCACCTCCAGGCGCTTACCCATTGTCTCTCGAGATAAGGAGGCCAAAGAAGTGTAAATGGGTGATTGTTGGTCAGCACAGACTCAGTGGGCTGAAGGGCCTGTTTCAGTGCTGTATCTTTCTATGATTCTATGGTGTACAAGGACACCCAGGTCTCATTGCACCTCCCACTTTCCCAATCTATCACCATTCAGATAATATTCTGCCTTTCTGTTTTTACAACCAAAGTGGATAACCTCACATTTATCCACGTTATACTGAATCTGCCATACATTTGCCCACTCACCCAACTTGTCCAAATCACATTGCAGCCTCTTTGCATCCTCCTCACAGCTCACATTCCCCCCAGCTTTGTGTCATCTGCAAACTTGGAAATGCTACATTTAGTTCCCTCACCCAAGTCATTAATATATGTTGTGAATAGCTGGGACCTAGGCGCTGATCCCTGCGGTACCCCACCAGTCACTGCCTGCCACCTGGAAAATGACCCGTTTATTCCTACTCTCTGTCTTCTGTTTGTCAACCAATCCTCAATCCATGCCAGTATATTACCCCTAATCCCATGTGCATTAATTTTGCACACTAACCTCTTATGTGGGACCTTATCAAAAGCCTTCTGAAAATCCAAATACACCACATCCACTGGTTCTCCCTTATCTATTCTACTACTTACATCCTCAAAAAATTCCAGTCGATTTGTTCAGCATGACTTCCCTTTCGTAAACCCATGCTGACTTTGCCCAATCCTGTTTATGCTTTCCAGGTGTTCTGCTATCACATCCTTTAAAATGGACTCGAGCATTTTCCCCACTATTGATATAAGGCTAACTGGTCTGTAGTTCCCTGTTTTTTCTCTCCCTCCTTTTTTAAATAGTGGGGTTACATTTGCCACTTTCCAATCTGTAGGAACTTCTCCAGAGTCTATAGAATTTTGGAAGATGACCACCAATGCATTCATTATTTCCAGGGCCACTAATCTGGGATGTAGATTATCAGGCCCTGGGGATGTGTCAGCCTTTAACCCCATTAATTTCCCGAACACTAGTTTTTTACTAATACTGATTTCCTTCAGTTCCTCCCTCTGATTAGAATTTTGTTCCCTAACATTTCTGGGAGGTTATTTGTGTCCTCCTTTGCGAAGACAGTATGTGTTCAATTGTTCTGCCATTTCTTTGTTCCCCATTATAATTTCCCCCGTTTCTGACTGTAAGGGACTTACATTTGTCTTCACTAATTTTTTTCTCTTCAAATATTTATAGAAGTTTTTACAATCAGTTTTTATCTTCCCCGCAAGTTTACTCATACTGTATTTTCCCCTGCTTAATCAACCTCTTTGTCCTCCTTTGCTGAATTCTAAACTGCTCTCAATCCTCAGACTTGCTGCTTTTTCTGGCAATTTTATATGCCTCCTCATTGGATCTAATACTATCCCTAATTTCTTTTGTAAGCCACTGTTGAGCCACCTTTCTGGTTTGATTTTTGTATGAGATACGAATGATTAATTATTGTAATTCATGCACATGTTCTTTAAATATTATCCATTGCCTATCCACCGTCAACCCTTTTAGTAAAGTTCCCCAATCTACCATTGCCAACTCATGCCTCACACCTTTATAGTTTCCTTTATTTAGATTGATGACCCTAATTTCGGATTCAACTACTTCACTCTCCATCTTAATGAAGAATTCCATCATGTTATGGTCGCTCCTCCCAAGGGACCCCGCACAACAAGATTGTTAATTAATCCTTTCTCATTGCACAATATCCAGTCTAGGATAGCCTGTTCTCTAGTTGGTTCCTCAACATATTGGTCTAAAAACCATCACGTACACACTCCAGGAAATCCTCCACCACAGTATTATTGCTAATTTGGTTTGACCAATCTATGTGTCGCTGAAAGTCACCCATGATTACAGTTGAACCTTATTGCATGCATCTCTAATTTCTTGTTTAATGCCATCCCTTACATCTCCACTCCTGTTTGGGAGGCCAATAGACAACCCCCACCAATGTTTTCTGCCACTTGGTGTTTCTTAGCTCCACCCATACAGTTTCTACATCATGATTTTCCGAGCCAATGTCATTCCTCACTACTGCATTGATTTCCTCCTTTACTAACAACACTACCCCACCTCCTTTCCCTTTTTGCCTGTCCTTCCGAAGTACTGAATACCCCTGGATGTTCAGTTCCCATCCTTGGTCACCTTGCAGCCATGTCTCCGTAATCGCTACTATATCATAACCATTTATATCTATTTGCACTGTTAATTCATCTACCTTATTGCAAATGCTCTGCGCATTAAGACACAATGCCTTTAGACTTGTCTTTTTAACATTGTTCGTCATCTTAGCTTTATTTTGCACTACAGCCCCATTTGTTTCTCGCCCTTATTTTCTCTGCCTTCCACTTTTGCTTCTTACCTTTCTGTCTTTCATTTCTATCCTTGTTTCCTTCTCCTCTGTCTCCCTGCTCAGATTTCCATCCCCCTGCCATTCTAGTTTAAACCCTCCCTGACAACACTCGCAAACACCGCATTCCCCCCCCCTCAAGGAAATTGGTCCCGGTCCTGCCCAGATGCAACCCGTCCAGCTTGTACTGGTCCCACCTTCCCCAGAACCGGTCCCAATGTCCCAGGAATCTGAATTCCTCCCCCCAAACCATTTCTCCAGCTATGTATTTATTTGATATATCCTGCTATTTCTGCTCTCACTAGCATGTGGCACTGGTAGTAATCCTGAGATTACTACCTTTGAGGTCCTACCTTTTAATTTTCATCCTAACTCCCTATATTCAGCTTGTAGGACTTCATCCCTTTTTTTAGCTATGTCGTTGGTACCGATATGTACCATGACAACTGGCTGCTTTCCCTCCCCCCTCAGAATGCCCTGCAGCCGCTCAAAGACATCCTTGACCCTAGAAACAGGGAGGCAACATTCCATCCTGCAGTCCCTTTTGCGACTACAGAAATGCCTGTCTGTTTCCCTGATGATTGAATCCCCTATCACTATAGCCCTCCACTCTTCTTCCTTCCCTCCTGTGCAGCAGAGCTGCCCATGGAGCCATGAACTTGGTTCTTGCTGCTTTTCCCTGAGCCATCTCCCCCAACAATATCCAAAGCGGTATATCTGGTAGAGAGGGGGATGGCCACAGGGGACTCCTGCACGACCTGCCTTCCTCGACTCTGCCTGGTGGTCGCCCATTCCCTTTCTGCCTTTGCTGCATTTGCCTGTGGTGTGACCACCTTGAATGCATGCTATCCATGACGATCTCAGCATCGCGGATGCTCCGTAGTGAATCCATCCGAAGCTCTAGCTCCGTAATGCAGGTAGCCAGTAATTGCAGATGGATACACTTCCTGCACACATGGTCGTCAGGGACACTGGAAGTGTCCTTGATTTCCCACATAGTGCAGGAAAATTCTCAACTCTCATCTCTTGGGGCTTCCAGACCAGAGATAGCTGAGATTCTTTCAGGACTCGGCTTGACTCCATCAGATGTGTACACCATTCTGAAGAACTGACATTCTGTCACTTTCACAAGCATTTGTCTATATTTTGTTTGATCTCAGCTTTCCTGATCCTCTCCATGGCTTCAAGTAGATGGTTGTCATGATCTTTTCCATCTACACCATATCATCTGCTATGTCAACTGCTCCTTTGCATCCCCTGTATGTCTCATCTACTTTCTGCTGGAACACATCCTGGCTCAATTTAAGGCCAAAAGGTAGACGTAGGAATTTGTACCGTCCAAAGGGTGTGTTGAATGTTGTCAACAGTGAAGATTCTGCATCTAGCTTCACATTCCAGTAGCCATTCCTGGCATCAAGCTTGCTGAAAACTTTGCCTTTGCCAGTGCTGGTGTGATTTCTTCCAGTATGGGAATAGGGTAGTGATCCCTCTTTATTGCTTGGTTAAGATCTTTGGGATCTAGGCAAATTCTGAGCCATCCATTTGGCTGCTCTCTGTAGGTTCTGTGACTCTGGCAATCACCTTCTTCCATTTCTTGGAACTTTCCTTCTAGCTTTTCTTTTAGTTCTATTGGCAATTTAAGTAGGGGATGAATCATTGGTTTCGTCGCTGGGTCAATAGTGATGTGATACTCAAAATCTTCGAAGCATCCAACCTTCTCATCAAAACACTCTGGGTACATTTGTACCAGATCTTCTTTGCTTCTGATCAGAGGGCGCTTTTCAATGGGTTACTATCTTCAACCCTCACTGTTGCTTCCTTTACCCCTCATAACTTATTGAGATAATCTGCAGCTCCTCGCAACTGCTCAACCCCAGGATAGCTGGACCATTTGTTTCATTGACGTAGAAGATACAGTCAACATCTTTTTATTTGTGTGTCCCTCTGATTTGGTTTGTTCCTAGCTGTCGAATCTCAGTTGTCCCATATGCTAGTAGCATGACGTTGTTTGGTTTCAGAGCACCTTTCCTGGGATAACCATTTTCTTCCAAATTTTCAGGAAAAATCTTCTGGTTATAGTCTGAGTGGAATGATGCTACTCTCTGCTCAAGTAACAATTTTCACCTTTCAGATTTATCATTGTGGGCTTATTTCTCACCCCTTTCCTGATCTGAATGGTCGTGTGAATTTCTTCTCTCTGGGAACCGTCGCATCCAGACATTTCGTGCAATTGAATGGTTCCGATGTCTATCGTGTTCTCAAACCCATCGTCATCTTCCAGAGTATGGATGTTTTGGTTTCTTTCCCTACTCATTTGCCCTGTTACTGGGGCTCTGGTGGCTCGTTTACCACCTTATGCCCTTGTTCTGCACATCTTTTCCCAGTGATTGGTCTTTCTACATGCTCTGAAGATTGATCCATATCGGAACATAGGAACATAAGAGCAGGAGTAGGTCATTCAGCCCATCGAGCCTGCTCCACCATTCAATACGATCATGGCTGATCACCCACGTCAATGCCTTTTTCCCACACTATCCTCATATCTCTTTATGTCATTGGTATTTAGAAATCTGTCAATCTCTGCTTTAAACATACTCAATGACTGAGCTTCCACAGGCCTCTGGGTTGAGAATTCCAAAGGCTCGCAACCTTTGAGTAAAGAAATTTCTCCTCATCTCAGTCCTAAGTGGCTTCCCCATTATTCTGAAATTGTGTACCCTGGTTCTAGACTCCCCAACCAGGGAAAACATCTTACCTGCATCTGCCCTGTCTATCCCTTTAAGTATTTTGTTGGATTCAATGAGATCACCTCTCATTCTTCAAAACTCTAGAAAATACAGGCCCAGTTTCCCCAATCTCTCCTCATAGGACAGTCCCGCCATCCTGGGAACAAGTCTGGTGAACCTTTGTTGCACTCCCTCTATGGCAATAATAGTCATAGAGTCAAAGAGTCATAGAGAGATACAGCACTGAAACAGGCCCTTCGGCCCACCAAGTCTGTGCCGACCAACAACCACCCATTTATACTAATCCTATATTAATCACATATTCCCTACCGCATCCCCACCATTCTCCTACCACCTACCTACACTAGGGGCAATTTACAATGGCCAATTTACCAATCAACCTGCAAGTCTTTGGCTTTGGATAATATCCTTCCTCAGGTAAGGGGACCTAAACTGCACACAGCACTCCAGGTGTGGTCTAACCAAGGTTCTATACATTTGAAGCAAGACTTCATTACTCATGGACACAAATCCTCTTGCGATAAAGGCTAACATACCATTAGCCTTCCTAATTGCTTGCTGCACCTGCATTTAGCTTTCAGTGACTTATTAACAAGGTCACCCAGTTCCCTTTGTACATCTACACTTTCTAATCTCTTACCATTTATGAAATACTCTACACATCTATTCCTCCTATCAAAGCGGATAACTTCACATTTTTCCACATTACATTCCACCTGCCCTGTTCTTGCCCACTCACTAAGTCTGTCAAATCCCCTTGAAGCCGCTTTTTCCTCACAACACACATTCCCACCAAGTTTTGTGTCATCCATGAACTTGGAAATATTGCATTTGGTCCCCACATCCAAATCATTGATATATCTTGTGAACAGCAGGTCATTTCCTCTGTCTGTGAATTCATGTGGTCGTCCACAACTCCTGCATGTCTTCCTCTCTGTTTATTGTACTTTCTTTTGTTGTTGTTTCACTGCATCAACCCTGTTGCCTTTTTATGGCTTAACTGAAGGCTAGCTGTTTGGGTAGTGAGTGTCTTCATCTGTCTGCTCATGACTTCATGTGCTCTGGCAGTGTCTACCGCCCATAATATTGTGAGCTTGTCCTTTCCCATTAGAGTTTTTTGTACTTCAGGATGTGTAGAAGCCCAAATTAGTTAATCTATCAGCCGTTCATCTGTGTCTTTTGTCATGCAGGCCCCCACCTGCCAAGAATGAGGCACATTAATTTCACCACATGGACATTACATTTCAAATTGTTGCTGGGAAGAGGCCTGTGACAAAGGGTTGCAGGCCCTGGCTGGAAGGACATTTTTGCATATTAACAAACACTGCTTGACACAAAGGAGCTATCCCCTGACCCACCCAATACACAAAGCCAGAAGTGGTCACATGACTACCCTACTGGCCAACTTGGGTAGTTTTAAATTGTAGAGCCAGTTTTTGAACTGAGAAAGCTCTTCGCTCCTGGATTGAAAAGATCTCTCCTGCTCCTGGCTCGCCACAGCCTCTCCTGTCTGCTCCCATCTCTTTCTCACAGAACTCCAAAAACCACTGAAGACACGTGAACCCCAAGAGAGAGAAAAGTCTCCTACAGTAAACAAGGTTTAAGAAGAATACTGGGCCCCAACGAAAAGCAAGACCATATCTTCAATCAAGGACTCTACAGTGTTCTCGAAGCACAGTAACCAAAAACCCTCTTCAGATTGCCTCAAACTTTTCCACTTTATTTTTCTTCTGCTCTTTCTGTCTCTGTCTGCATGTGTGTATCGCGTATGCATGCTAGCATGGGCGCGTCTTGTATCCGTAGGCATAAACCAAATTAGAGTTTAATCAATTTCACTTTTCTTCTTTAAACCTAAGAAAGCGTGTTTGTGCTCATTTATTTGCCTTACAATTGGAAAGCCGTGAATAAGGGTTCACCAAGGGGCAGCTCAAAACACAGTGTGTTTAAAAATAAAACCATGTTACAGTAAGACCAGGTGAAGGCTGAGAGGGACCCTTAGACACCTTTCTCACCTGGTCGTAACAGAAATTTGTCTGCTAGCATCCGGGATTTTACCCACAGACAAATGAGAGAAATTGGAAGTGGGAAGCCAAATTGTTCCCAATCAAAAAGAGCAAGATTTTAATACAGATTTTCTTGTGGTTGTGTATGATTGAATACTAACAAGTCTGCAACTGAAGCGAGTAGCTCTCCAAGCCAGGGTCAAGTAACTTGGGATAAATTAAAAGCACTGTCTATGGAGGAGTTGAGGAAAATGGCTGAGCAGTGTGGGATCACTGTACATGGCAAGGCTAGGACTTCTGAACTCCGAAGAACTAGTGGCCAACCATTTTTCCCTTGAATCTGAAGAAGCAGTGTTCGAAGCAGACTCCGACAGGGTACTGTTAACAAAGATACAATTGGAACAAAGGAAACTTGAATCTGAGGAAAGAGAGAGGGAGAAAGAAAGAGCCTTCCAGTTGGAACGTGAAGAAAAACAAAGACAGGAGAAGGAACGAGAGACCGAGGAGAGAGAGAGAGAGAAAAAATATTCCAGAAAGAATGTGAAGAGAGTTGAAGCGGCTTGAGTTAACTAGGGGGAAACAGAGTAACTCCAGTGACAGCATGGCCAATATGGAGCAGCGTAATTCAGGGCTGGGAACAGAATTGTTAAAACTAGCTCATCTAATCCCAAAATTCAATGAGAAGATGTGGAGGAATGTTTTGTGTCCTTTGAGAAACTGGCAAGGCAGCTAAAATGGCCAGCTGAGACCTGGTCTCTTTTACTGCAAAGCAAGCTAACTGGAAAAGCCCATGAGGTTTATTCCTTGTTGCCAGATGAGAGTTTGTCAAATTATGAACTGACCAAAAATGCTATCCTCGGTGCATATGAACTCATACTCGAAGCCTATCGCCAAAAGTTTAGAACCCACAAGAAGGAAGCTAATCAAACTTATCTGGAGTTTGAAAGTAAGCAGCTGGCTTTTGACCAGTGGCTGAAGGCTCTTAAAGTGCAGCTCAGCTATGAGAATCTCAGAGAAGTAATTCTGTTAGAGGAATTTAAAAACTCTCTCCCACTCTCAATAAAGACCCAGCAGGTTCAGAGAGCCCGGCAATAGGCCATTCTGGCTGATGAGTTTGCTTTAATTTATAAGTCGGTTTCCCAGGGGAGAACTTTTCCTAATCACCTCCACAAATCGAAAAGGACAAAGAGTGGGGAGGTGATATCCACCCAGGCAGTCCTGGGAGACAAAGGAAAGCAGGAGACACAGGGGGCCCTCCTCCAGCCAAAAAGGAAGGTGCTGTGAGCAAGAGTGCAACCCGGAGACCTGTGTACTTCCATTGTAAAAGCTGACTGCTGGAAACTAAAAGGAAAACCGTTAGGGTTAATCAGGGCATTCCCGCTCAGTGACAATGGGACCCTGATGGAAAGCACAGCAGAACAAGCTGTGGCTTTAACTGCAGTAAGAGTACAACCCGGGAAGTTTACTACGGCCGGTACAGGAAAAGCTAATAGGATTCCTAAAGGCTATCAGGATTTTGTGTTTGAAGGGAAAGCAACCCCATACCCCTTGAGTGGGGCAAGCAAGCCCATAGTAATTCTCAAGGACACAGGGGCCACGAGATCCCTTTTACTGGGAAAAGGCCTGACTTTTCCCCCAGAGAGTGCAGTGAACACCAAAATGGTGGTGAATGGTATTGGAGGACAGTGTATGCCTGTACCTGTACACCGGGTGCACCTGGAGTGCGACCTAGTTTTGGGACCGGTGACCATAGGGATTGTCCCTAGTTTGCCTATGGATGGGTTTGACATGCTCCTAGGTAATGATCTGGCGGGGGTGAAGGTTCCCCAGTAGCGAAAGAAAGATTGCAGGAGGTCAGAGAGACATGGAAGTGGCAGGAGACGATCCCCTGCAGTTTCCCTGAATGTATCGTGAACAGGCCATGATCAAACCAGCTCCCCCAGAAGAGACTGCATTGGCATTGCAGGCAGATGACCATGAGATCTGCCTGTCCAAGTCTTTCTTTGGAAAGTTAGGAGACCCAGGGAATGAATTAAATGGATTTTCCCTAGCTGAGGCTCTGCGAGCCGACCCAGTATTGTGAAAGTTAGCACAGGCTGCCCAGTCTGAGAAACAGTGGGAATCCCTGATTGCTACTATTTAAAGAATGAGGCACTGATGAGGAAATGGAGTTCTCCTCAGACCTGAGAGCAAAGAGTGGAAAGTGGTTCACCAGTTAGTGGTACCACAGAGTTACTGGAGAGAAATATTAAGAAGGGCCCAGAGACTACAATGGCTGTACATGCCGGTATATGAAAGACCAAAGCCCATATAAGACAGCAATTTGACTGGCCAAACCTCCACAAAGATGTGGTGGAGTACTGTAGGAGTTGTCACATGTGCCAGGTTGAGGGGAAATCCCAACCGACAGTGAAACCTGCACCCCTAAGCCCTGTTAGAAGGACCCTCCAGAAGCAGGCTGATCAACTGTAAGAGACCCCCGCTGAGAACAAAAGGGGACAGGCAGGCACAAGGGTTTCTGCTGTCCTCTTCACTCAGGTCCCAGCTGTTAAATAAATGTAATCCTTTATCTCCTGCCCACAGAAGGATATAGCTGACCCTCTCCTCTTTGCTAGTGCCTTTTAGGAAACTATTGAATGTCAATCTGCGCTTGTGTTTAAACTTTTCAAATGCCTCTATGACATCATCAGCTTCCTAATTCATTATGGGTTGTAGCTGTGAATTCCTCACTGTGTCAGCCAACATTTCGGGTTTAGTTTTCATACGATTCACACAGTTTTAAAATTTCTCTCTCTCAACCTAATTTGGGTCAATTTTCCCCAATCTAATTCAGCATTAAATTCATTTAAAATGTTTAATGTTTACTCACAGACACTTGCTGCCACCATATTATGTCTCCTGGTTGTTTTCTGGTTCCCATTAGTTAGAAATAATCACACTTCAGACTTGGAAAGGCCTTAGTCTTTGTTTATTCCATCCAACTTCCATGCTTCCTGATATAGGACTGTCCAGGCTGCTTTACTGTTGCACGTCACCTGAGTCTCCAGTGCAGTTGTAAATGTGCACCCCCACCGTCCCCCAGCCCTCCCCGAACCACTTACATATACCAATTAATTCTTAGAAAATTAGTTCCTAGCACTTTACAGATGGTATAATTATATAACACACAGCATGGTGAGATTGAGTTTCATTCCTATTGCCCAGTTGAGTTTATAACAGAGAAATATTCACCAGCTCACAAAAGAAGTGCAAGCAAGGGATAGTCATTAAGCTCATGCATTTTGGACCAAAAAGGGATGGAGTATTTTTTAAATGATGAACAACTGGTAACAATGGTGATCCAAAGAGATTTATGGGCCCCTGTACACAAATCACGAAAATGTGGTGGTCAATTTTTTTTTAAATTTTCCTATAACATTACATTACATAGCAGACAAGAAATAGCTGGAACGGACTGAGTTTGCTCTTCTTGGCAAGTTAATTCTTTAACTCCTTTTCAAACCACTGTTCATCCCCAACTGCCTTTTGTAACAAATGAAAGTGAAACCAAAAATATTCCAGATGTCAAGCCTCCTGTCACTTCTTTGTAAACATCTCCCCAAGTCAAAAATAACCCCTGCTGGGTAATTATTTGAAGACAGGTGCCTTCAAGTAACTATCTACAGTCCAGACCTCTCAGTGACCCCTGTAAAAAAATCCATGGACTCCTTTTCGGTTTTAAATCACAAATCATCAAAATCGAACAGAAAAATGGGAGCACTCATAACAGTATGGAATGGTTGCTTTGTGATGCTTTTATTTCAGAATTGTGGCCAACTAGATGTTGTGCTTGTCAGTTATGCAGGAATGGTAAGTGATCTTCTGGAGCATAGATTGTTGGATGACTGTGAGACTCAGAACATTCCTTGTGCACTGGTATCCTCAGCCATGATGGGAGCAGCCAGACCCTGCATGTTGTGGAATGGGCATCTGGGGTTTCATTCAGGGGAACCGGACTCTGATGATGCACTTATGATGTCAGCTGCCTCTTCCCTTCTTCATCTTTCTCCTACTGCACCACCTTCTCCCGCTGAGGTGGTCACTGTATCACTGGTGGCAAGGGCGATGTGATTTTCAGGTTGTGAAGGATGCAACAGACCAACACAAATCGTGATACCTGGAGGGTTCCTCTCAAGCAGTCGAGGCAGCAGAACCATTGCTTTAGCAACCCAGTGGTCTGCTCAGTGATGTTCTTTGTGACAGCACATCTCTCACTGTATGAGTGTTAGCCACATGTGATGAGGTTGTGGAGAGGAATCATCAGCTAGGTGTAGGGCAGATAGCCCTTATCACTAAGCAACCACCTTCTGGTTCAATATGATGGCTGAAAGATTGTTGTAGCAGCGGACTGGTGCTGAATAAACAATTCATAACTGTTGGGCATGTCTGCACACCAACCGAACATTGAGTGAGTGATAGCCTTTACTGTTTTGGTTCATCTCAGCATTGAAATGCAGTGCCCACAAAGCCAAGTGTGGGCAGTCAATGGCACTCTGCACCATGGAGAAGCCCACTATCCTGGCAGGTGCTGTCGAAGAAACCTTGGTGAGTTGCTGTAGTTCATCTTGTCCATGATCCACACTGTTGTCACTGTGCACTGGTGGAGGAGGGAGTGAATGTATAAGATGGTGGATGGGATGCTGATCAAGCGGGCTGCTTTATCATGGATGGTGTCAAGCTTCTTGAGTGTTGTTGGGGCTGCACTCATGCAGGCAAGTGGAGAGTATTTCATCACAGTCCTGACTTGTGCCTTGTAGATGGTAGACAGGCTGTGGGGAGTCAAGAGGTGAGTTACGCGGCACAAAATTCCCAGTCTCTGACCTGCTCTTGTAACCACAGTATTTATATAGCAAGTCCAGTTAAATTTCTGGTCAATGGTAACTCCCAGGATGCTGATGGTGTACAAGCCACTCCTGACCCCTTCTGGCACAGCCCACACCAAATGCCATGTTGTTGAGGATGTTGGCATTGGCAATATGTGCGTGCAGCAGAAGTAAGCAGAGTTGGCAGATGGCGACATCAGTCAGTGTCTAATGCTGATTTAACACCCAACTAGCCATTTTCAACTTCACCACTCTGGTTAATGCCCTATCTTAAACACACACAGCTGAACATGTGTTCAGCAGCAATAAGGACACCCCCTCACCAGTGCTGTTTAAAGCGATCATTATCCCCACTTGCAGATTAGTAGCTTATGAAGATTAGCAAAGAATCCACCCCTAAAGTTAGGAAAAAAGGGAACCAGCATCCCCTGAGATGAAAAGCCTTTGCATGACTCATCAAAGCACTGAAAGCGAGTTCAGAGTGGAACCGCCCACTACCACCACCCCTGAGCAGAACTCCAAGCTAGGGCTAATTACATCTAACCCACCCTCTGCACACCTCAACAAGAACAAAGACACCTTAGGCAGTCATGGAAGTGTGCAAACTGAAAATCTTCCCCAAAAAACACATGTTTATTGGGATGCCAAAAAGGGTTATTTAAAGCAGCACTGCTATCAAGAAAAGACAGGCTGCAACAATTGTTAGGGTTCTGAATGAATGAGAGAGATGCATGTGTGTTTTCCTGTCCTTAACTTCGCTCTAGTCCCTTTTAATGAAATGCTCTTTTTAAAAATCGCATTTCATTCTGTTGGGTGTGGAGGTGTCATGCAGACCCCCGCCTGTCAAGAATGAGGCGTATTAATTTTGTCATATGAACATCAATTTTAAACTGTTGCTGGAGTGAAGAAATGACTTGTTAAAGAGGCCACCAGACATTTGGGCTGGTAGGACATTTGCATACTAATAGACGCTGCTATGGAGACAAAGGACTATTCCCTGATCCAATTAACCCAAATGGATTTTGATCACCAGACATTGAAGGTATAAGGAAGCACATTCCAGGGCCTGTTAAGATAATACAATCCACAAATGCAGAAGTGGTTAAGCCATTTAGTCACATGACTGACCTACTGGCCAACTTGTTTTTTTTATTTGTGTCACACAGAAAGGAACAGAAGGCAGTTTGAACCAGAACCTGGAACAAGAAAGCCTCTCTCTCCTGGCTGGCTCTCTCTCACCTTCTCCCAAGCCACTAGACCCACAGAAGACATGTACACCTCAAGAGAGAAAAGACTCCGACATCGAAACAAGTTGAAGTATGAACTGGGCCCTAACGAATAACAGGACTTACAGCAACCAAAGGCTCCATATTGAACATAAAGGACAGTAAATAACTAACAGATATTGTCTCAAACTTTTCCCCTTTATTCTTTTCTACTTTTTCTGTCTCTATCTGTGTGTGTGTTTATTGCATATAAAGAACAAAGAACTGTACAGCACAGGAACAGGCCATTCGGCCCTCCAAGCCTGCGCCGATCTTGATGCCTGCCTAGACTAACACCTTCTACACTTCCGGGGCCCATATCCCTCTATTCCCTTCCTATTCATATATTTGTCAAGATATCTCTTAAACGTCGCTATCGTATCAGCTTCCATCATCTCCCCTGGCAGCAAGTTCCAGGCACTCACCACCCTCTGTGTAAAAAAACTTGCCTCGCACATCCCCTCTAAACTTTGCCCCTCGCACCTTAAACCTATGTCCCCTAGTAACTGACTCTTCCACCCTGGGAAAAAGCTTCTGACTATCCACTCTGTCCATGCCGCTCATAACTTTGTAAAACTCTATCATGTCGCCCCTCCACCTCCGTCATTCCAGTGAAAACAATCCGAGTTTTTCCAATCTCTCCTCATAGCTAATGCCCTCCAGACCAGGCAACATCCTGGTAAACCTCCTCTGTACCCTCTCCAAAGCCTCCACGTCCTTCTGGTAGTGTGGCGACCAGAATTGCACGCAATATTCTAAGTGTGGCCTAACTAAGGTTCTGTACAGCTGCAACATGACTTGCCAATTTTTATACTCTATACCCCGACCGATGAAGGCAAGCATGCTGTATGCATTCTTGACTACCTTTCAGTGGCCTGTGGACCTGTACGCCCAGATCGCTCTGCCTGTCAATACTCCTAAGGGTTCTGCCATTTACTGTATACCTCCCACCTGCATTAGACCTTCCAAAATGCATTACCTCACATTTGTCCGGATTAAACACCATCTGCTATTTCTCCGCCCAAGTCTCCAACCGATCTATATCCTGCTGTATCCTCTGACAATCCTCATCATTATCCGCAACTCCACCAACCTTTGTGTCGTCCGCAAACTTACTAATCAGACCAGCTACATTTTCCTCCAAATGCATGGTTGCATTGCTTATTCGTAGTCATTAACTGAATTAGAGTTTAAGGTTAATAAACCTCCACCTTTCATGTTTAAATCTAAGGAAACCTGTCTAATTTCTTTCCTTACAATTGGAGCAGTGAACAAGGATTCACTGAAGGGGGAGCTAAAAACATGGTGTTTCGAAAATTAAACCCTGTTACAGTTAACCCAGGCAAAGGCTGAGGAGGAACTCCTCGATTCTTCCTCACCTGGTTATAACAAATCCTAAGAGGCAGAAGAACATCAGAATAAGAAGTGTTTAACTTTAAAAAAGAAAGCAGTAGTAGATTAAAAAAGAGTCAGAAAAAAGATATGTAAAATATAGCATTTACTTTAGTCATTGGGAGGTTAATATTATGAAACTAAAGGTACCCCTGGCATTTGAATGGTTTTATAGTTGTAATTATAGAGTTTGATTTAAGATCAGAGTATATGAGCAAAACAAGTAAATAAAACTGTCTGTGCAAGAAGCATGAAATACCCTGAGCTGTCAGCTGTTTTCAGTTTCAGGTATAAAACAAATAAGACACGATAATGAATGAGAGTGACTAGAAACAATACAGGTATCTCTCTTCCACGTAACGTCACAGTGAGGTAAAGAAACCTTCCCTTTAGGAGTTTTGAATTGATTGTATATACTATCAACAAGCACATTTGATATTAAATCATTCAAAAATGTGCTGGGTAAATTATTGATGAAAGTGAATACTGAAGATAAGAATTTGGAACAGGAGTAAAAAATGTTTATCACAAATCCAGAATATACAGTTGCAGTCTAACAGAGTTGGTTGGGCTGAAAGACATTTTTGTATCATCTTCTATCTTAATAACCAATTTCAATTTGTAGTCAGATGCCTGGCCAATATTTGCAAACATTTCCTGGCTGCAAAGCAAAGATTATAAGAGTTAAAAGCCAACTGCTGCATCATGAAAAAAAGCAAAAACATTTTCTTGGATAAGTGACTTCTAGTTATTTCAACTTGAATTGCAGCAGTACACTACAAGCAGCCAAACATTTAAATATAATGGAGTAGGCTGAAAGGGAAAAATGATATGTGGTTCAACTTTAATTAAATGACTTTGGAAAATAAAACTATTGATCTGTTTACTTTTGAGCAATACTGCACAATTTTTTTATGATTGTGTCTGTAAAGGCAGATTATCCATTGAAGCCAGACGCTCTAAAAATTACTTGGCCAGGTGAAAAGTAGACCTTTCAGTAGATACCAACTGATTTATTCAGTCACATCCATTTCAGTACAATTTGAAAGCTTTAAATTCAGCATGGCAATTCTCAACAGCTCAGCCACATATTGTACCTGAAAAATGTACTATATGAGCAAGTTCAGCCTGTCGGGCGAGAACCGCCATTATAGCAATCAATTCAGTAATCAGTTTGAATCTACATTGTGCAAACACGTGGTAACAATACTTGAGCTAAGCTGATAGAAGCATAGGCATTCTCAAGGATCCTCAATGTTTCACAAACCTGGCATTAGTTGAAGTTTTGTTTAGCAGTTTGCAAAGAAAGCCTTCCTGCTGGACTGGGTATAGTCCAAAGAAAACCTGACCAAGGAATTTAATGAAGGCACAGTGACTAGTTCCAACCTCAGCAACAATAGAATGACATAGGCAGTCTGTTGATGTGTTGCAAAGCCGACAAGCACGAGCTTAACCCCTCTGCACTCTTGTCCATACTGTGCTGCCCCCATCCAAGGACTAGGTCCTGGCAATGGGGAAGGGGGAGGGGGTGGGGGTGTGAGGTTTATTACGTGGAGGCAGCTTGGATGCGGGGGCTGCCATTGCCGCTGACATTTCAAATTACTGGACAAATGTGCACAAATATGTCATCAATATAGGGCTGTATTTTCTCAGCCCTATGGCAATGGACAGGGAGGCAGAAGGGCTGGCAATATAGCGGGAGAAGGCATTGGGAGGGCAGTCCGATGTCTTGCTGTCACTGAGACTGCCCTCAATGCAGCCCAGCCTCTACCAGTCATGGATGAGCTGGACATACAGCCAACCAAATCGGAACTCAGTGATGCCATTGATTCCCTAGCCAGCGGAAAAGCCCCTGGGAAGGACAGCATTACCCCTGAAATAATCAAGAGTGCCAAGCCTGCTATACTCTCAGCACTACATGAACTGCTATGCCTGTGCTGGGACGAGGGAGCAGTACCCCAGGACATGCGCGATGCCAACATCATCACCCTCTATAAAAACAAAGGTGACCGCGGTGACTGCAACAACTACCGTGGAATCTCCCTGCTCAGCATAGTGGGGAAAGTCTTTGCTCGAGTCGCTCTGAACAGGCTCCAGAAGCTGGCCGAGCGCGTCTACCCTGAGGCACAGTGTGGCTTTCGTGCAGAGAGATCGACTATTGACATGCTGTTCTCCCTTCGTCAGATACAGGAGAAATGCCGTGAACAACAGATGCCCCTCTACATTGCTTTCATTGATCTCACCAAAGCCTTTGACCTCGTCAGCAGACGTGGTCTCTTCAGACTACTAGAAAAGATCGGATGTCCACCAAAGCTACTAAGTATCATCACCTCATTCCATGACAATATGAAAGGCACAATTCAACATGGTGGCTCCTCATCAGAGCCCTTTCCTATCCTGAGTGGTGTGAAACAGGGCTGTGTTCTCGCACCCACACTTTTTGGGATTTTCTTCTCCCTGCTGCTTTCACATGCGTTCAAATCCTCTGAAGAAGGAATTTTCCTCCACACAAGATCAGGGGGCAGGTTGTTCAACCTTGCCCGTCTAAGAGCGAAGTCCAAAGTACGGAAAGTCCTCATCAGAGAACTCCTCTTTGCTGACGATGCTGCTTTAACATCTCACACTGAAGAATGCCTGCAGAGTCTCATCGACAGGTTTGCGTCTGCCTGCAATGAATTTGGCCTAACCATCAGCCTCAAGAAAACGAACATCATGGGGCAGGATGTCAGAAATGCTCCATCCATCAATATTGGCGACCACGCTCTGGAAGTGGTTCAAGAGTTCACCTAACTAGGCTCAACTATCACCAGTAACCTGTCTCTAGATGCAGAAATCAACAAGCGCATGGGTAAGGCTTCCACTGCTATGTTCAGACTGGCCAAGAGAGTGTGGGAAAATGGCGCACTGACACGGAACACAAAAGTCCGGGTGTATCAGGCCTGTGTCCTCAGTACCTTGCTCTACGGCAGCGAGGCCTGGACAACGTATGCCAGCCAAGAGCGACGTCTCAATTCATTCCATCTTCGCTGCCTTCGGAGGATACTTGGCATCAGGTGGCAGGACTATATCTCCAACACAGAAGTCCTTGAAGCGGCCAACATCCCCAGCTTATACACACTACTGAGTCAGCGGCGCTTGAGATGGCTTGGCCATGTGAGCCGCATGGAAGATGGCAGGATCCCCAAAGACACATTGTACAGCGAGCTCGCCACTGGTATCAGACCCACCGGCCGTCCATGTCTCCGTTATAAAGACGTCTGCAAACGCGACATGAAATCGTGTGACATTGATCACAAGTCGTGGGAGTCAGTTGCCAGCATTCGCCAGAGCTGGCGGGCAGCCATAAAGACAGGGCTAAATTGTGGCGAGTCGAAGAGACTTAGTAGTTGGCAGGAAAAAAGACAGAGGCGCAAGGGGAGAGCCAACTGTGCAACAGCCCCAACAAACAAATTTCTCTGCAGCACCTGTGGAAGAGCCTGTTACTCCAGAATTGGCCTTTATAGCCACTCCAGGCGCTGCTTCACAAACCACTGACCACCTCCAGGCGCGTATCCATTGTCTCTCGAGATAAGGAGGCCCAAAAGAAAAGAATAGGGCTGTATTTTCTCAGCCCTATGGCAATGGACAGGGAGGCAGAAGGGCTGGCAATATAGCGGGAGAAGGCATTGGGAGGGCAGTCCGATGTCTTGCCGCCACCAGGGCATTTTGCTGACGCGGGAACCTCAGCAGCGCGGCCAATTGAGCCACTTAAGGGCCCAATTAGGGGCCACTTCCAACCCTCACGGGCCTTTTGCCCACATTGGGAGTGCCCGTTGCCTCCTGGGGAGATCACCATGTAAATCCTGGTGGCCTCCCAGCGGGTTTCTGGGAGGGCCCTCCGAAATGGGCGCTCCATGGTCCATGGAGACACCCCTCCCAGCGGCAATGGCAGCCCCCGCATCCAAGCTGCCTCCACGTAACAAACCTCACACCCCCACCCCCTCCCCCTTCCCCATTGCCAGGACCTGCCTACCTGGCCTTGTTTTCCCCAAAGAAACCTACTGATCTTCGCAGGCACCCTGACACTGAGGCACCCGCTCCTTTGTGATGCAGCCACAGCAGTGTTTGGACCAGGAGTTCTGTGGGGTGGGCTGACATCCTCAAGTAGATAATGGCCCCAACCGCTGCCTGTTATTTGGCTGCTGCCAGCAAAATGCTACCTCGGGTCCCGCTGCCCTCCAGAGCAGGGTTGTCTCCTGCTTTCGATCCCAAAAGTGGGACTTCAACCTCCTCTGAAAAATTCGGCCCAGTTTCCTGTAAACACCTTTTGAAGAATGTACATTACTACAATATCAGTGTGAAACCAACGTATCACTTTTCTATTTTGAAAAATAAAAATTACATTACAAGCATTTTTATACTCAAATCAGCGGTAGTTAAATAAAAGCAAAATACTGCGGATGCTGGAAATCTGAAATAAAAACAAGAAATGCTGGAAATACTCAGCAGGTCTGGCAGCATCTGTGGAAAGAGAAGCAGAGTTAACGTTTCAGGTCAGTGACCCTTCTTCAGAACTGACCCTTCTCTTTCCACATATGCTGCCAGACCTGCTGAGTATTTCCAGCATTTATTGTTTTTATTTCAGCAGTAGTTAAATGTTTGCCCGTTTCTGCTTAAAATCTGTTTATTGTAATTTTGGTTTCTTGAAATAAAATGTTCTTGGCACCTAAGTCAAGTCGTATATGTTTATGCCAGAGACCTAGGAGCTGCAGTGTTTGCAACATACTGCATCAATCATTCAAACAGCACAACAAAACAATACTGTATAGATTACCAGTGTTCAAGCTTGACATACTGAATCTTACCTCAATAGTACCATCGATATTACTACTAATTTTCTCTTGTTTCAAAATTTCAAAGCAAGACTCTATTGCACCTATTCCCTTATACACCTCATGCTAGACCCAGTGTCTCAAATTCCATACTCTCCTACTCACTGAATTTCAGCAGCCCACATTGCAGTGCAAATGATGTAGGAAATGAGGTGCAAATGTTCCATTGTGACAAGCAAAAGAAAGGTAAGAAAGAGGCAAAAAAGGGAATGTGAAAAGTAGCAAGAGAAAATAAAGCAAATAAAAGTAAAGAGACAGATGAAGATGCTGGAATCTATTATTAAAGAAGTCTTAACATTGCACTTGGAAAAGCACAGTATGATTAGAACAAGCCAGCATGGTCTTACTAAAAGGAGATCCTGTTTGACAAATTTATTAGAGTTTTTTGAGGATGTAACTAGTATGGTAGATAAAGGGGAACCAGTAGATGTAGTATACCTGGATTTCCAAAAGGCATTGGATAAGGTGTCCCATAAAACATTAATAGGCAAGATTAGGGAAGTATTCAATGAGTGGCCTGGCACTGGGAAGTTCCGAGGAACAAAGGGACCTTGGCGTGTTTGTCCATAGATCTCTGAAGGCAGAGAGCAGGTTAATAGGGTGGTGAAAAAGGCATATGGGTCACCTGCCTTTATCAATCAAGGCATAGATTACAAAAGAAGAGAGGTCATGTTGGAGTTGTATAGAACTTTGGTAAGGCCACAGCTGGAGTACTGTGTGCAATTCTGGTCACCACATTATAGGAAGGATGTGATTGCAGTGGAGGGGGTGCAGAGGCGATTCACCAGGATGTTGCCTGGAATGGAACATTTAAGCTATGGAGAGAGGTTGGATAGGCTTGGATTGTTTTTGCTGGAGCAGAGAAGACTGAGGGGTGACCTGATCGAGGTGTAGAAGATTATGAGGGGCATGGACAGGGTGGATAGGGAGCAGCTGTTCGCCTTAGTTGATGGGTCAGTTACGAGGGGACACAAGTTTAAGGTGAGGGGCAGGAGGTTTAAGGGGGATTTGAGGAAGAACTTTTTTACCCAGAGGGTGGTGACAGTCTGGAATGCACTGCCTGGGAGGGTGGTAGAGGCAGGTTGCCTGACATCCTTTAAAAAGTACCTGGATGAGCACTTGGCACGTCATAACATTCAAGGCTATGGGCCAAGTGCTGGCAAATGGGATTAGGTAGACAGGTCAGGTGTCTTTAATGCATCGGTGCAGACTCAATGGGCCGAAGGGCCTCTTCTGTACTGTATTATTCTGTGATTCTGAAGGGCTCATAGTGTTGGGGGTAATAAATTAGCATGGACAGAGGATTGATTAATTGACAGGAAGCTGAGAGTGGGCAAAAATGGGCATTTTCAAGTTGGCAGGCAGTGAATTGTGGAGTGCCACAAGGATGAGTGCTGGGGCCTCAACTATTTACACACTATGTTAATGACTTGGATGAAAACACAGAAAGTAATGAATCTAAGTTTGCTGATGATACAAAGCTCAGTAGAAAGGTAAGCTGTAGGGAGGACATAGAGAGGCTGCAAAGTGATAATAGACAGGTTAAGTGAATGGGCAACAAGATGGCAAATGAAGTATAATGTAGGGAAGTGTGCAGTTGTTCACTTTGGTTGTAAAAATAGAAAAGCAGAATTTTTTTAAAAGGTGTGAAACTGGTAAGTGTTGGTGTTCAGAGACAAATGGTGGTACTTGTATAAGGAATACACAAAGTTAACATGCAGGTGCAGCAAGCCATTCGGAAGGCAAATGGCATGTTGGCCTTTATTGAAAGGGGATTGGAATACAAGAATAAAGAAGTCTTACTAAAATTGTATAGGGCTTTGGTGACACCACACCTGGAATACTGTGCGCAGGTTTGGTCTCCACTTTTAAGAAAGGATTTACTTGCAATGGAGGCAGTGCAGCGAAGATTTACTAAATTGGTCTCTGGGATGAGGGCATTTTCCTGTGATGAAAGGTTGATTAAATTGGGTCTATATTCTCTGGACTTTAGAAGAGTGAGAGGTGATCTAATTGAGACATACAAGATTCTGAAAGGGCTTGATAGGGTAGAAGCTGAGAGATTGTTTATACTGGTCGAGGAATCTAGAACGCGGGGGCACAGTCTCAGGATATGGGATGATCATTCAGGACTGAGATGAGGAGAAATTACTACACTCAAAGGGTTGTGAATCTTTGGAATTCTCTACCCCAGAGATTTGTGGATGCTCCATCATTGAATACATTTAAGGCTGGGATAGATAGAATCAAGGGATATGGGGAGCAGACAGGAAAGTGGACTTAAAGCCTAAGATCAGCCATGATCATATTGAATGGTGGAACAGGATCAATGGGGCATATGGTCTTCTTCTGCTCCTATTTCTTGTGTTCTTATGCATGACAGTGAGAAAGGGGACAAGGTAAGTGGAGAAATAGAGTAAGATACACATACAGACACTAATGAAGGTAAAATACAGAAATGAAGGAGAACAAGACACACACAAGTGAAGGAGAGAGAATAAAGCACTATAGCCATACAAGATAGAGGCACTGGAAAAGATCAACTCGTCCATCAAGCCTACTCCACAGTCAAGATGATTAGAGCGTCATGACGAGACACTTCCAACCAAGGTGGCCACATTGTATATGCTGGAAATCTGAAATAAAAACAGAAAATGCTGGAAATACTCAGCAGGTCTGCCAGCATCCGTGGAGAGAGAAACAAGAGTTAACATTTCAGGTCTGTGATATTCCATCAGTACTGGGAAAAGTTAGAAACCTAATAGGTTTTAAGCAAGTGAAAAGGGGGAGTGTAGGAAATAGAAAAAATGAGAAGGTCTGTGATAGGGTGGAAGACGAGAAATTAAATAACAAAAGGATTGGTGGTGCAATGCCAAAGACAGTAGGAACACAACAAGTAAAGAAACAAGAGATGCAGCTAGAGAGGTGTGAATGGCAGAGGGATGAACACCTGCTGTCTGAAGGATAAAAAGGAGTAAAACAAGACAGTAAAACCAAAACCATCAAAGAAAAAGGAAACAATATGGGGGCAGAGATTACAGTCTGAAATTGTTGAAATCACCATTGAGTTTAGAAGGCTGTGAAGTACCTAATCGACAGATGAGATGCTATTTCTTGAGCTTGTGTTGAGTTTCATTCGAATACTGCAGGAGGCTGAGGACAAAGGAGTCAGTGGGACAGTAAGCTGGAGAACTGAAATGACAGGCGACCGGAAGCTCAGGATCAAGATTACAGACTGAACGGAGGTGTTCCACAAAGCGGTCACCCAAACTGCATTTGGTCTCCCCACTGTAGAGCAGAGCACATTATGAGCAGCAAATACAGTGTACTAAATTGAAAGATGTATATATAAATCACTGTTTTACCTAAAAGGAGTGTTTGGGGCCTTGGACGGTGAGGAAGGAGGACGTAAAAGGACAGGTGTTGCATCTCCTACACTTGCATGGAAAAATGCTGTGGGAAAGTGAGGGAGTATTGGGGTAATTGAGGAGTGAAACAGGTGTTGAAAAGAGAACAGAACCCTTTGGAATGCTGAAAGTGGAAGAGAAGAGAAGATGTGTTTGGTTGGGGCATCATGCTGGAGGTGGTTGAAATGGCAGAGGATGATCCATTGAAAATGGAGGCTGATGGGGTGGAAGGTGAGGATAGGGGAATCCTATCACGGATCTGGGAGGGAAAGGAAGGGGTGAAAGCAGAAGTGCGGGAAATGGATGGACACAGTTGAGGACCCTGTCAACCATGGTCGGGAGGGAATCCTTGGTTGAGGAAAAGGAAGACATTTATCAGAAGCGCTAGTATGAAAGATTGCATCATCAGAACAGCTGCAACGGAGACAGAGAAACTGGGAGAATGGAATGGAGTCCTTACAGGAGGCAGGGTGTGAGGAAATGTAGTCGAGGTAGCTGTGGGAGTCAGTGGGCTTACAGAAAATATTTGTTGATGGCCTATCCCCAAAAATTGAGACAGAGAAGTCAAAGAAGGGAAGGGAAGAGTCAGAGATAGACCATGTGAAGATAAGAGAAAGATAGAAGTTAGAAACAAAGTTGATGAAATTTTCCAGTCCAGGCGAGAGCAGGAACTGGCACTGATACAGTCATCAATATACTGAAAAAGAGGTGAGAGAGGGGGCCTGTGTAGGACTGGAAGAAAGAATCTTCCACGTATCCTATAAAAAGGCAGGCATCACTCTGACCTATTTGTGTACTCATAGCAACACCTTTTATTAGGAGGAAATGAGTGGAGTTAAAGGAGAAACTGGGAGAATGGAATGGAAGCAGGATGTGAGGAAGTGTATTCGAGGTCGCTGAGGGAGTCGGTGGGCTTTTAATGAATATTAGTGGACAGTCTATCCCCAGCGATGGAGACAGAGAAGTTAAGGAAGGGAAGGAAAGTGTCGGAGATAGGCCATGTAAAGGTGAGGGAAGGGTGGAAGTTGGAAGCAAAGTTGATAAAGTTTTCAAGTTCAGGGTGGGAGCAGGAAACAGCACTGATGCAGTCATCAATGTACCGGAAAAAGAGTTGTGGGAGAGGGCAGGAGTAGGGCTGGAATAAGGAATGTTCGACATACCCCACAAAAAGACAGGCAGAACTAGGACTCTTGTAACACCTTTTATTTGAAGGAAGTGAGTGGAGTTGAAGGAGAAGTTGTTCAATGTGAGAACAAGTTCAACCAGGCAGAGGAGGGTGGTGGTGGATGGGGACTGGTTGGACCTCTGTTTAAGGAAGAAGCGGAGAACTTCAGACCATCATGGTCGGGGATGGAGGTGTAGAGGGATTGCATGTCCATGGTGAAGAGGAAACAGTTAGGACCAGGAAATTGGAATATGTTAAAGTAATGGAGGGTATCGGAAGAATCACGGATGTAAGTGGGAAGAGACTGAACAAAGGGAGAGAAAAATAGAGTCAAGATAGGAAGGAATCTGTTCTGTGGGGCATGAACAGGCTGAAACAATAGGCCTGCCAGGGCAGTCTTGTTTATGGATTTTGGGAGGGTGGTAGAGTGAGTTGGTCGGGGCTGGGGGACTATAAAGTTGGAAGACGTGGAGGGAAGATCTCCAGAAGAGATGAGGTCAGTGATCGTCCTGGAGACAGTGGCACTTGATGTTCAGTGGTAGGGTCTTGGTCGAGGAAGGGGAGGTAGGAAGAAGTTTTGGAGAGTTGGTGTTCGGTCTCTGTAAGGTAGAGGGCGTTCGCCAGATAACAACAGAGCCACCCTTGTCAGCAGGTTTGATAACAATGGCCGGAATTTTTCCCTCGGCGGATGGGAGCTGTCCAGCAACTGAAAAGTCGGTGGCGAACCCACCTCCACCTGGCCTGGGGATCCGGACTGCATTTTGTGATCCACAAGCCTTTAATTGGTCTGAGGCGGGACTTCCACCTCATTGAGGCAGGAAGTTCCGCCTAATGGAGCTGCCGGCAGCTCTTAGTCTCATCAGCGCCACCGGGAGTGGTGACCACTGCTGGGACTGCAACCCGGCCATCAGAAAGAAAATGTCGGGGAGACCCGGAATGAAGGTAGGTATTTGGTGCCTCGCCAGGGGTGATCGGTCGGGCCCCGCTGAGGCAAGGATGGACGATTGCGGGGACGGGGGGGTGGTGGGGATGTATTGGGTGTTGAGGGTGGTTGGGGCAGTGGGGGTGGCCCTCTGTCGGGCACAGGATGCCTGATCATGAGGGCGCCCCCCCACCCACCCCCCCAGGCCATCAGAAAGGTGCCTGCTTTTGTTAGGCGTCTTCTCTTGGGCCTGAGCCGCCCGACCAGCCACGGGTAAAATCCCCATGGTAGTAGGTGGAGGCCCTTAAGAGGCTGTTAAGTGGCCACTTAAGGACCTTGATCGGCCTGGGGCGGGTGGGCCCTTTTTCGCCGCCCTGCATAAAGTGGCGGTGGAGGTGGGAGTGGGTCACCAAGGGCTCCCCGAGCATCCTGCTCCATTTTACACCCCCTTCCACCTTCCCGCTCTATGGGGGCGGGGGCGTTTAAAATTCCGGCCAATGTTACGGGTGGACCTAAGAGAACGGAGTGCAGCAAATTCAGAGGGAGACAGGTTAAAATGAGTAAGGGAAGTGAGAAATTGAGACAGATGATATCATGCCAGCAGATTTCAATCAAATGATCAAGAGAGGATCAGAGGCCAGAGGAAGGGGTCCAGGTGGAGGGAGAATAATGGAGATAGGTAAAAGAGGCCGTTGTGTGGGGGGACGACTCCTGGCCAAAGAAGTGAGTCCAGGGGCGAAGGCAACACAAGAAGAGCTCAGTGTCATGCCTGGCTCGAAATTCATTCAGATAGGATTGGGGCATAAGGGAATGAAGCTGAGGTCTTTGCTAAGGACAAATTATTCAGGGTCAGAGATTGAAAGGTTGGAGTGTATCGTTAATGCACAGCAAGGGGTGAGATTAGAAGAAGGTATGGGCTCAGAGGAAAGTGAATGGGAAGAAAGATCCAGAGGGGTGTTGGTTGTTGTTGAAGCTTATGATCCTTCACAGCTGCAAGGAACATGAGAAGTTTTTGGTTAAAACATCAGATGAGATGATGGATGAAATGAAATTGTGTGACCAGGACAGCTTTTAGATAGAGTGAGTCAGTGCTACTTAATAGGGAGGTCGAGAGTGTGTATCTGGCGGTGCATGGAGTTGAGTGTGGATCTCAGGATGCAGAGAGAATACCTGTTCAAGGAATGTCTAGAAGATTATCTGTAATTGTGGATGGATCTGAAACTGTATTCCAATGGTTCACTATTCTCTGAGAAAAGAAGAACCATCCAACATTCAGTCTATTTCTAAACTTACATAATCTAAACTCATGTCCCCTGGTCCTACCAAATCTGTTAAACTGGAATAACCTATCAATAGACATGCTATCCCACCTTAGATTATTTTATAGCCATTTATTAGGTTGCTTCTAAGTCTACACTGCTTTAAAGTAAATGAACCAAGATCCTTAAGCCTATCTCAGTAACTGAGGTTCTTTGAACTAGGAATCAACAACAACATTTTGTATTTATATTTATATACCTTTAACATAACAGAATGTCCCAAGGCACTTTACAGGAACATTATAAAACAAAATTTGACACTGAGCCACAGAAGGAGATATTAGGGCAAATGACCAAAAACTTGGTCAAAGTGGGGAGGCGGTGTCGTAGTGGTAATGCCACTGGACTAGTAATCTAGAGTCCAGGCTAATTCTCTGGGGACAGGTTCAAATCCCACCATGGCAGATGGTGAAATTTGAATTCAATTAATAAATCTGAAATTAAAAGCATGTCTCATGGTGACCATGAAACCATTGCCAATGGTTGTAAAAACCTATCTATTTCACAAATGTCCTTTAGGGAAGGAAATCTGCTGGCCTGGCCTACATGTGACTGTTGATGCTTAAATGGCCTAGCAAGCCACTCAGTTCAAGGGCAATTAGGAATGGGCATGAAATGTTGGCTTAGCCAGCGAAGCTAGCTAAGGAATTTTTAAAAAGGTAGGTTTTAAGGAGGAAAGCAAGTAGAGAGGTTTAGGGAGGAAATTCCAGAGGTTAGGGCTCAGGCAGCTGAAGGCATGGCCAGCAACAGTAGAGTGATTAAAATCAGGGATGCTGAAGAGGCCAGAATTAGAGCACAGATATCACAGAGACTTGTGAGGCTGTAAAAGATTTCAGTGTCAAGGAGGGCTGGGACCATAGAGGTATTTGCCAACAAGGATAAGGATTTTAAAATCGAGCTGTTTACCTGGGCAGCGAGCACAGGGTGATGGAAGAACAGGACTTCATACGAGTTAGGACAGGGGCAACAGAGTTTTGGATGGCATCAAATTCGCAGAGCATAGAACCTGGGAGACAGGCCAGGAGTGTGTTAGAATAGTCATGTGTAGAGGTACAATGGCATGAATGAGGGTTTCAGCAGCAGGAGAGTTGAAGCAGGGGCAGAGTCGGGCAATGTTACGGTGGTGAAAATAGACAGTTGTCATGATAACACTGATATGTCGTCGGAAGCTCATCTTGGTGTCAAATATGACCCCAGGATTGTGAACAGTCTGATTCAGCCTCAGACAATTGTCAGGTAGAGGGATGGAGTTGGTGGCTAGGGAGTGGGGCTTATGATGGTGACTGAAGACAATGGCTTTGATCTTCTCAATATTTAGTTGGAGAAAATTTCTGCTCATCCAGTCGGAAAAACAGTCTGACATTTTAGAAATTGTGGAGAGGTTGAAAAAGGTGGTGGTGAGGTAAAGCTAAGTGTCATCAATGTACATGTGAAAACTAACATTGTGTTTTCAGATTATGTTGCCGAGGGACAGCATGTAGATGAAAATAAGAGGGGGGTAAAGATAGATCCTTGGGGGACACCAGAGGTAACAGTGCAGGAGTGGAATGTGAAGCCATTGCAGGTGATTTGATGGTTACGATTACATAGGTAAGAATAGAAGCAGGTGAGAGCAGCCCAACCCAGCTGGATGACAGTGGGGAGGTATTGGAGGAGAATGGTGTGATCAACCATGTCAAAGGCAGTAGACAAGTTGAGAAGGATGAGGAGGAATAGTTTACCTTTACCACAGTTACATAGGATGAAATTTATGACTTTGAGAAGAACTCTATCAGTACAGTGGTAGGGGCGGAAACCTGACTGGAAAAATTCGAAGATGGAGTTTTGGAAAAGATGGGCATGGATTTGGGAGGCAATGGCACATTCAAGGATTTGGAGAGACAAAAGAGGTTGCAAGTGGTGCAATAGTTTGCAAGGCCAGTGGAGTCAAGGTTTTTTTTTGAGGAGAGAGGTGATGACGGCAGTTTGAAGGAAAGGGGGACAACAACTGAGGACAAAGAATAGTTAATAGTATCATCCAACATGGGAGCCAGCAAAGGAAGCTGGGTGGTCCACAGTGTAGTGGGAATAGGATCGAGAGAGCAGGAGGTGGGTCTCACAGACAAGCTGAGCTCGGAGAGGGCATGAGGGGAGATAGGAGAGAAACTAGTGAAAGATGTGAGTTCAGAGCTCAGAGAGGGGGCGCTTTAGAGGAAATTTGGCCTGGTGAGCTAGAGGGAGGGAGGGAAGTGGCAAAAGCTGCTGATCAGGATGTTCTCAATCTTAGTAACAAAGAATTACATGAGCATCTATCACTTGTTTTGAGAGATGAGGGTGGAGTGCACAGGCAAGAGGGGTTCAAGAAGGCAGTTTATCATGCAGAAAAGAAGTTGGGAGTGATCTTTATTGATCAGTTTTGGCAAATTATAACGAGACCTGATAACGCTTTATGTGGCCCAGCCAGATCTGGTGGTGAATGGTTAAACCAGTTGTCTGCCACAGCCATTCTTGCAGTTCTCCTCTGGACCTTTATAAGGACATTATATCAGCCATCATTTTGAGGGAACAACTGGGCACTGTACTCCAGATGTGGTCTAATGAACAATCTGTACAGTGACAGGTAGGTGCTTTTGTTGCAGAGATGCTATCCCTGCCCTGTTTAGTCATGCTAATCAGTCATGACCCATGTATTCCTTGCCCTGATTTATTTGGTGGCAAGTTAAGATCTTTTACTTCTTCCTTCTAAAAATGTTCATATTAACTTTCCCAATTTTCTCCAGAAATGTCCCAGTCCTGTTCGATTTTTTCTTAACAATTGGTGTCACATTGGAATCTCATGTTTTCTGCTTCTAAACCTCTCTGAGCTATTAATTAACTGCAACCCATCCTTCTCACTACTCTTCAGACACACGTTGAGACCAATTATCCTGTTCAATGTTTCATCATCCTCTGTCATAACCGGAAGGAGCCTACATATCATCACCTTTGCATTGCTATTTTGAAACATTTCTTCTTCAATTACTTTGACTGACTGTCTCTCTGATGCCATTAGTCCCCACATGCAAAACATTTACTAGCTCCTTTTCTACTCTTTTCAAAATGCAACTCACCCACTCCACATCATCACTTCATGCATGTGCTGGTACAAACAAGATCAGTTAGTCATATTCTGCTTGCCCATTCTTATATTCACCTGAATACAAATTTGTGTGTGCACTCTTGATACTCCCATATCAATGCATTCTCCGTGTAACAATGGGCTCTCCACACCCATTTCATTCTCCTTAGAAAAATTGATTATTTATTAGTACATGTAAAAAACATAATGACTGTCACTCAACGGAGCCTGAGAGTTTGGAAAAGTCACCTCCTTTGCCTAAAAAGACTGTAAAAAGCAAGAACTCATTTCTCAGACTGTCAGCATTATTTTTTCAGGACACAGTGTTGTTTCCAAGAATCAGTGATCTTTTATGTGTTATCCCCTCATCAATTACATTTAAGGTAATTTGATTCTTTTCCTGCAAATCTCTGCATCCTAAACGACTATGGGCACTTTGTGTGTTTTGTGGACTGTAATCACCAAGACTTTCAATGCCTCTCAGTGATCAGCATTTTTGCTGTTGTGGTCCCCCAAAAATGCCCATTGTTAAATTTATACTGTACAATACCTAACTGAAAAGTGGAATGATTTGTAACATACTCTTAGTTGTTTTTTGTCTGTTCACCAGTAGAGCAGGATAAACCATGCTGATCTCTGGCTGCTGAATTAATATCTTTGAATGTTTCAACTAATGTGGAACAAACTTGGTCGATCTGCTGAATCAGAATACAATATTCTTTTTTTATTATTTGATGCTGATTAAATGGGGCTACTGCCCAGATTTCCTTTATACCCATACCCTTCTGTAGGGCCTCCAACCTGTTGCTTAAACCACCCTATTCTGGTTAAACATTTGTATGTACACAAATTGACTTCCAATTACAAGTGTCCTTCAATGATTAATGGAATCAGTAATCACAACAAATTTTAACAGCTTGTAGCAGAATCTTGTATGTATTCTCTTTAAATCATTATTTTACAGAATAAACCAAAAATACCACAATCCTTTGTATTTTGAAGTTAATTGTGTTTCACACAAAATTTGATAATCTGCTAAAAAAAACAGCTGAAGGAAGTTGTACTTTATATTTGAGCATTTAGCATATGGGTTGGTTCACATTACAGTAATGATTTTTTTTTCATAGTTGCCTCCTTTCAAATTAAATTGCATTGACACATCGGCATGTGACAATACTTGTTACCAGAACTATCTTGAAGCAATGATATCATTCATTAGATACAAGAATCTGACTAAATTATTATCTATTTAATAAAAGAAAGAACTTACATTTATGTAGAGTCTTTCATGACCTCAGGATGTCTCCAAGTGCTTCTCAGCCAATGAAGTGAATTTGAAGTGCAGTTACTATTGTAATGGGGAAAATGCAGCAGCCCATTTATGCACAACCGGTCCCACAAACAGCAATGTGATGATAACCAGATATCTGTTTTTGTATCTGATGAAAGGTCAGAGACATGAAATATTAACTCTGAGCAGAATTTTATAAGCCAGCGGCCGAAATCGGTGGCCGCAAAAATAATGGCGGTCCACCCACTCGGGCCGCATTTCGCGGAGCTGCCGCGATCCCAAGCACAGCGGCTCATCTAAATAGCCGGGACAGGCTGCCCCCGATCACATGGAGTGGAGGACTGTCCGTCCCCGGCAATGGCGGCAGCTGCCTGTGCGCAGGTGCTGATGACATTTTTAAAGGGATTTTAGCTCTACTGCTAAATTTAAAAATAAAGACATTTCTTCTGCCCCTCTCCCACCCCCTAATATCAATTAAACTAATTACTTGCCCTCTCCCCCCCAAAACACATACCTTGCTCACTTGACATCACCCCCACAAAGTGTATAAACTTTAACCTAAAACCCTTCCCACCATCCCTTACACCAATGATGTCACTTTGAACCCATTCCCCACCCCCCGCACTGAGAAACTTACCTCCTTCCCCTCCCCACAAATGTTCCGCCTCGTTTCCTCGGACGTGGATCTGAAGGCACGGGAGTGCCGGCCACCGGGCTGAAGATTGGAGCAGGAACTCAGGTGGTGGCATAAGGATAATTAATGCATTCATTTTAATTTATTTGAATATGCAAATAGGGTCCTGTCGCCGAGCGACAGGGGCCGCCACAAGGCCGCGCCACCACCGGCAATATCGGGCTGGGTCGTCCCGGCGTTGGTGTGTGTGGCAGCCCTCTCCCGGAGGCATTTTCTGCCCTCCCCCCCCCCCCACCACCTGCCACAAAACCCGAAGTTGGGGGTCTGTAAAAGCCAGCCCCTCTGTTTCTCTCACCACAGATGCTGCCAGTCCTGCTGTGTATTTCCAGTGCTTTCTGTTTTGACATCTGTTTTTGTGATGCTGATTAAGGGATAAATGTTGGCCAAGACACTGGGAAAAATTCCGATGCTCTTCATTGAATAGTGCCAAGGGATATTATACATCAGAGGAACACAAAATTTAGGAGCAGAAGTAGACTATATGGCCCATCAAGCCTACTCCACCATTCGATACAATCTTGGGCTTCAATTCCACTTTCCTGCCCGCTTCCCATATCCCTTGATTCCCTGTGAGACCAAAAATCTATCTATCCCAGCCTTAAATGCATTCAATGATGGAGCATCCACAACCCTCTAGGGTAGAGAATTCCAAAGATTTACAACTCTTTGAGTGTA
Organism: Heterodontus francisci; assembly: GCF_036365525.1. Classification (NCBI taxonomy): domain Eukaryota; kingdom Metazoa; phylum Chordata; class Chondrichthyes; order Heterodontiformes; family Heterodontidae; genus Heterodontus; species Heterodontus francisci. Next base: position 71,283,890 of record NC_090385.1, read on the forward strand.
ATAATTTCTCCTCATCTCAGTCCTGAATGATCATCCCATATCCTGAGACTGTGCCCGTGTTCTAGATTCCCTGACCAGTGGAAACAATCTCAGAATCTTGTATGTCTCAATTAAATCACTTCTTATTCTTCTAGAAAATATAGGCCCAATTTACTCAGCCTTTCAGCATAGGTCAACTCTCTCATCCAGGGACCAATTTAGAAAATCTTTTTTGCACCGCCTCCAGTGCAAGTATATCCTTTCTTTAATGTGGAGACCAAAACTGCACACAGTATCTCAGGTGTGGTTGCACCAAAGCCCTGTACAATTTTAGTAAGAATTCTTTATTCCTGTACTCCAATCCCCTTGCAATAAAGGCCAACATGCCATCTGCCTTCATAATAGCCTGCTGCACTTGCATGCTAACTTAGTGCATTTCTTGTATGAGTAACGCCAAGCATCTCTGAACATCAACACTTACCAGTTACACACCTTTTAAAAAAATTCTGCTTTTCTATTTTTATGACCAAAGTGAACAACTTCACACTTCCCTACATTATACTCCATTTGCCATCTTTTTGCCTACTCACTTCTCTCCTACACCTATATCTCCTTGCAGCCTCTCTATGTCTTTCCCGCAGCTTACCTTTTCACTGAGCTTTGTATCATCAGTAAACTTAGATACATTACTCTCTGTCTCTTCATCCAAGTCATTAATATAGAATGTAAATAGCTGAGGCCCCAACACTCATCCTTGTGGCACTCCACTATTCACTGCCTGCCAACTTGAAAATGCCCCATTTATGCCCACTCTCTGCTTCCTGGTGGTTAACCAATCCTCTATCCACACTAATATATTACCCCCAACACCATGAGCCCTTATCTTGTCTACTAATCTTTAGTGTAACACCTTATCGAATGCCTTTGGAAATCCAGGTATACGACATCTACTGGTTCCCCCTTATCTACCCTACTAGTCACATACACAAAAACTCTAATAAATTTGTCAAACAGCCCCTTTAGTAAAACTATGCTGACTTGCTATAATCATACTATGCTTTTCCAAGTGCATCGTTAAGACTTCTTTATTGATAGTTTCCAGCATCTTCCCAAAGACTGATGTTAGGCTAACGGGCCTGTGGTTCTCTGTTTTCTCTCTACCTTCTTTTCTTGAAAAGTGATGTAACATTTGCCAACTTCCAATCTGATGGGACCATCCCTGAATCTAAGGAAGTCTGGAAAATCATAGCTAGCACATCCACTATCTCTGCAGCTATCTCTTTTAGAATCCTACCGTGAAAGCCATCTTGTCCCGTGGACTTGTCAGATTTTAGTCCCTCAAGTTTCTCCAATACTTTTTCTCGTTTACTTCCTATTTCTGGTATGGTATGGAACTTACGTATTCTACTGTGAAGAAAGACACAAAATCCAATGCCTCGGCCATATCCTCATTCCCCATGATGATTTCTCCTGTCTCTGCCTCGAAGGAACCAACGTCTACTTTAGCTACTCTCTTTCTTTTTATGTACTTATAAAAGCTCTTAAAATCTGTTTTAGTATTGCTGGCTAGTTTACTCCATTTTCTATTTTTTCCCTTTCTTTCAACTTCTTGGAGGACCTTTGCTCAAACGGCGGATAAGGCCTCAGTTTAACATCTCATCCAAAAGAACAACACCTTCAACAGAGCAGCACTCCCTCAGTGCTGCACTGAAGTGTTAGCTTAAATCATGTGCTCAAGTGTCTGGAGTGGGACTTATTGGTGAACCCATAATCATCTGACTTAGAAAAAAGAGTGCTGCCACTGAGCCATGGCTGACACCAATAAGGAAATATTGCAACTAATAGTACATTTAGGCAATAATAAATTGGGGATTTTAACATGCTGCCATGTTTTCTCCAGAGTTGCACATCATTGCACAGTATAGATTATTCAAAAGAATTTTTTTAACAGATTCAATCTTACGAGCAGCAGCAGAGGTTTTACTTCTTACAATAGGCATTCATATTTTGTACTGCACAGATCTGTAATTTTAGCAAATGTTGATGAAGTGATGTGAAACAAAAAATCAGGTGGGCTTCTCATTAACAGTATATCCAGAATCTATGTGATATGCTGGCTGGAAGTGTGAATGATCCATCAGTAAGCATTGAATAGGACCAGCCACACGATGAACCCCTTCTGAATTCAGGTTGGCTATTGTTTACTTGATTATTATTGTACAGGTACCTCTCATGCCTACTTCTGATTATCAATTCCTTTAATTTGCACAGATTAGAACAAAGAACAAAGAACAGTACAGCACAGGAACAGGCCATTTGGCCCTCCAAGCCTGCGCCGATCTTGATGCCTGCAAAAACTAACACCTTCTGCACTTCCGGGGCCCATATCCCTCTATTCCCTTCCTATTCATATATTTGTCAAGATGTCTCTTAAACCTCACTATCGTATCTGTTTCCACCACCTCCCCTGGCAGCAAGTTCCAGGCGCTCACCACCCTCTGTGTAAAAAACTTGCCTCGCATATCCCCTCTAAACTTTGCCCCTTGCACCTTAAACCTATGTCCCCCAGTAAATGACTCTTCCACCCTGGGAAAAATCTTCTTACTATCCACTCTGTCCATGCCGCTCATAACTTTGTAAACCTCTATCATGTCGCCCCCCGACCTCTGTCGTTCCAGTAAAAACAATCTGAGTTTTTCCAACCTCTCCTCATAGCTAATGCCCTCCAGACCAGGCAACATCCTGGTAAACCTCCTCTGTACCCTCTCCAAAGCCTCCACGTCCTTCTGGTAGTGTGGCGACCAGAATTGCACGCAATATTCTAAGTGTGGCCTAACTAAGGTTCTGTACAGCTGCAACATGACTTGCCAATTTTTATACTCTATGCCCCGACCGATGAAGGCAAGCATGCCGAATGCCTTCTTGACTACCATATCCACATGCGTTGCCACTTTCAGTGACCTGTGGACCTGTACGCCCAGATCTCTCTGCCTGTCAATACTCCTAAGGGTTCTGCCATTTACTGTATACCTCCCACCTGCATTAGACCTTCCAAAATGCATTACCTCACATTTGTCCGGATTAAACTCCATCTGCCGTTTCTTCGCCCAAGTCTCCAACCGATCTATATCCTGCTGTGTCCTCTGACAATCCTCATCATTATCCGCAACTCCACCAACCTTTGTGTCGTTCTCAAACTTATGAATCAGACCAGCTACATTTTCCTCCAAATCATTTATATATCTTACAAAGAGCAAAGGTCCCAGCACTGATCCCTGCGGAACACCACTAGTCACATCCCTCTATTCAGAAAAACACCCATCCACTGTTACCCTCTGTCTTCTGTGACTGAGCCAGTTCTGTATCCATCTTGTCAGCTCACCTCTGATCCTGTGTGACTTCACCTTTTGCACCAGTCTGCCATGCGGAACCTTGTCAAAGGCTTTACTAAAGTCCATATCGACAACATCCACCGCCCTTCCCTCATCAATCATCTTCGTCACTTCCTCAATAAACTCAATCAAATTCGTAAGACACGACCTCCCCTTCACAAAACCATGGTGTCTCTCGCTAATAAGTTCGTTTGTTTTCAAATGGGAGTAAATCCTGTCCCGAAGAATCCTCTCTAATAGTTTCCCTACCACTGACGAAAGGCTCACCGGCCTACAATTTCCTGGATTATCCTTGCCACCCTTCTTAAACAAAGGAACAACATTGGCTATTCTCCAGTCCTCTGGGACCTCACCTGTAGCCAATGAGGATGCAAAGATTTCTGTCAAGGCCCCAGCAATTTCTTCCCTTGCCTCCCTCAGTATTCTAGGGTAGATCCCATCAGGTCCTGGGGACTTATCTACCTTAATGCTTTGCAAAACACCCAACATCTCCTCCTTTTTGATAATGAGATGACTGAGACTATCTGCACTCCCTTCCCTATGCTCATCATCCACCAAGTCCTTCTCCTTGGTGAACACTGATGCAAAGTATTCATTTAGCACCTCGCCCATTTCCTCTCGCTCCACGCATAGATTCCCATCTCGGTCCTTGAGTGGGCCAACCCTTTCCCTGGTTACCCTCTTGCTCTTTATATACGTATAAAAAGCCTTGGGACTTTCCTTAATCCTGTTTGCCAATGACTTTTCATGACCCCTTTTAGCCCTACTAACCTCTTGCTTAAGTTCCTTCCTATTGTCTTTATATTCCTCAAGTGCTTCATCTGTTCCTAGCCTTCCAACTCTTACAAATGCTTCCTTTTTCTTTTTGACTAGGCTCACAATATCCCGTGTTATCCAAGCTTCCCGAAACTTGCCAAACTTGTCTTTCTTCCTCACAGGAACATGCTGGTCCTGGATTCTAATCAGCTGACGTTTGAAAGACTCCCACATGTCAGATGTTGATTTACCCTCAAACAGCCGCCCCCAATCTAAATTCTTCAGTTCCTGCCTAATATTGTTATAATTAGCCTTCCCCCAATTTAGCACCTTCACCCGAGGACTACTCTTATCCTTATCCACAAGTACCTTAAAACTTATGGAATTATGGTCACTGCTCCCGAAATGCTCCCCCACTGAAACTTCGACCACCTGGCTGGGCTCATTCCCCAATACCAGGTCCAGAATGGCCCCATCCCCAGTTGGACTATCTACATACTGTTTCAAGAAGCCCTCCTGGATGCTCCTCACAAATTCTGCCCCATCCAAGCCCCTAGCACTAAGTGAGTCCCAGTCAATATTGGGGAAGTTAAAATCACCCACCACTACAACCCTGTTACCTTTACATCTTTCCAAAATCTGTCTACATATCTGCTCCTCTACCTCCCGCTGGCTGTTGGGAGGCCTGTAGTAAACCCCCAACATCGTGACTGCACCCTTCCTATTCCTGAGCTCCACCCATATTGCCTCGCTGCATGACCCCTCTGAGGTGTCCTCCCGCAGTACAGCTGTGATATTCTCCTTAACCAGTAATGCAACTCCCCCACCCCTTTTACATCCCCCTCTATTCCGCCTGAAGCTTCTAAAGCCTGGAACATTTAGCTGCCAATCCTGCCCTTCCCTCAACCAAGTCTCTGCAATAGCAACAACATCATATTTCCAAGTACTAATCCGAGCTCTAAGTTCATCTGCCTTACCTGTTATACTTAGAAGTGAGAAAATAATGTCTGTAATTATCTGGGCGAGATTTTATTTGTGTTGCGTCATTTCCTGTTCACTCCCTGTTTGCCAGTTCCCACGCAATTACAATTAAAAATCATTAGTGGAACCCGCCAGCAGTCAGCGAAGCATCATGTCGGGTCGGGCTATAAATAATCCTTCAACACAATCAGGGAGGCTCATCAATGTGGCTGTTTGTCTTTAAGGAAAGTATTCTGTGTTTTTCCCCTTAACTAAGTATAAGCATTTACCCACCCTCACCCATCCTCACACTTCTCCAACACCATCACCAACCCCCTTTGTAATTGTTTGGTTTAGTTCATCACCAACAGCGTCATGTCTGTTAGTAGGCAGCATCTTGCCCCATGTTTCAGTGATGCCTCCCTGCAGGGGGCTCTTTCAGGCCATCAGGGAAAGGCGGAAGGTCCTCTTTCCTCCAGATGGGCATCACAAGGCCCTCCTACCTGACCAAGGCAGCTTGGGTGGTGGTGGCAGAGGAGGTGCTGAACCATGGGTTCAACCTAGATCTGAGTACAGTGTAGGAAATGGGTCAATTACCTACTCAGATCGGTGAGGAAAAGTTGATGCGGCCGAATCTTAACAAATGGTATCTCTTGGGGTCCTCAAAACCTAATGTCTGTCAGTAGGCATCAATGCCAGGTGGGTGAATGCATGATCAGCCTTGGTGCCACATAGCAATTGTGTCCAGAGTATGTGTAAATCTGGCGTCTGTTTGCACTTGGATGCAGTGTGGACTGACAGCCCAGAATGAGTGATGGGGATGCAAGGGCGGGTGGGAGGGGTTAGGCATCTCTTGATATGTCATTAACTCAGCACTTTCTGGTGCAGGACAAACAGACCCACAATCAGTGGGAGCACACCAAGACAGGGGGTGGAGTGCCAGACTTAAGAATCCTCATCTCAGCAGAGAAGGAGGCAGTCAAGATAGCAAGAGAGGAGGGAGGACCGAGCCATTGCGGACAGCGAGGCTGGATTGCTGGATCGTCTAGGCGTAAGGATGAAGAACCAAACTTACTGTGCAGCTGCCATGTGGGTACACGGGAGGACCGTGCAAAGAAGTGATGCGCTCATGCTGTGATTATGCTTAATGTAATTCTATTTGCTCTCCATTGCAGGTGCCCGCAATCGCACAAAAAGAATGACGACAAGCCAGCAAGCTATTGACTCTGCCTCTGGGGACAATAAGACTAATGCCCCAGAGGGTGCACCATCATCTGCTTCTTCAGCAGCCTCAACCAGCACAGTCACAGCCACACAGCCTGCAGTGGGGGTGTAGGGGGTTGCGCATAAAATCAGGGTCACAATCTGGTGGACATGGCACAGACATATCCCAGCAGCCGAGGGAGAATGTTACAGCTGGGTTCCCTAACAGTCGGAGGTTTACTTGGGCCCAGGCTGCTGAGCTCCACAGTGATGATGGTCCTCTGGTCGAGGTCAGAAAATACTCACTGGAAATGCAGCGAACGTTTGGTGAACATATGTCAGAGATGCTAGAGGTCACGCGCAGGCGGTGGAGGATTCCGTACAAGCCATGACGTCTGCCCTGTCCCAGGCATGTGAGTGCATGCCTTCCGCCATGGAGAAGATAGCGATCACCATGGAGGGCCAAGTCGAGCACTCGACCCATACGACTTCTGACCTGCCTTCCATTGCTGTAGCCATAGGGTAAGTGCAGCAGTGGCTAAGCTAGAGGGGGACGAGGCACCTTAATCTCCTTCCAGGTGCCCCTTCCCCTCAGGTAGACAGGCAGGTGTCATCGTGCACCCAGATGGTGGAGGAATGCATGCCAGCTGCTTCAGGGTCATCCTCTCAGGGCACCCTCAGGGTGAGCAGCATGTCCTCATTCCTCACCCACCCCCGACATTGACCCCTTTACCTCCAGTATGTGAGGCCAAGGGAGATGCCCCTGAACCAGTGCAGGAGAGCCCCAGTAAAAGCCCCATACCTCCAGAGGATGCCCACCATGGTCATCCACAGGAGGACTGGACTGTACCTCAACAACTTCTGGGAGCTGTGTGTTTTACAAAATGTATGCATCTTGACAGTTCCCTGGCAAATGAGCACAGACCTGCATGATGTTTTGACTGTGGTCGCAAACCAGTTGAATGTGCAAAGAGTGAAAGCCTATATGATTCACAAATACAGCTGGCTGATCCCAGGGAGCTTTATTGGCCATATGAGTGCAGTCAATGACCCCTTGCACTCTGGGGAAATGAGCGATGGCACTGAAGGCCTTGCTGCCTGGCTGTCCTCGTCTGCTGAGAAATAAATGAAATCATTGGCATGAAGGAAGAGGTTATTGGCACCTGTGAGTGGCAGCCTGTGGGATGCCACATATGTTGCCCATTGAGGCCTGGAAAACACCTCTGGTGAAAAAAATTGACTGCCACAGTCACATTGAGGGCAACTGGCATGAGGTTCCCATCAAAACCACGTGGTTGCAGGTCCAGCTAAATGATCCCACAAATCTCAGTGACCATTTCCCGTGACATCCTCAGACATCTCTGGCATTGCCTCTCTGACATCTGAAGGTAGTGGCATGCCCAATTTTTGAAATTGACTTTTGCCTTTAAGAAAAGTGGACAATGTGCTGCAAAATGGCCACTGATGGTCAGATGACCTGGCTTGTGTATTCAAAAATTGCCGCGCTATCTTGAAAGGACAAAAGCACACATTCCAGACTAAGAGGTGTCAAGTACACCCATCCTGAAACGATCAAGAGACATTCCTGAATTGAATGGATTTCTTCTGAGATGCAACTGTATGAAGTAGACACATTAAAACAGAATGATACTCATCCAGAAATTAATGGTTGGCCATGGATTTTACATCCTGGTCCATTGTATGGTCACACCAGGGGAGAAGACCATGTGTCAAGTACCACACGTGTTAATATGATAAATTGTGACCTTAAAAGGTAACCCACTGGAGAGAGAGAGAGAGAGACAGATCACAGAAACATAACTGAATGGCAGCCAAGCGAGAGGCTGTGGAAAGATCGAGCCTAAACAAGAAGAAGCTCTGCTGCCAATTGCACACTTCAACTTGGTGGAGCAGAGAACTGAAACTGACTGCCACCTCCAGTCTGAAATCTTAACAACCAGAAATCTATAAAAGCTCAATAAGTTCAAGACTACAAACATCCAATCCTGCATCTTTAAAAAGACACTCTCCTAATTACCATAAACCATGAACATCTACCACACCTTGAACTCTTACCCTTTACCTTCGATCTATCTTCCCTTGAGAGTGCATGTGAGATTTAATGTGTGCATGAGTGGTGTTGTGAATGTTTTGGGGAATGAATATTGTTCAATAAATAGTTTATTATCTGTTTTAAACCTACAAGAAAAGCTGCCACTGTCTGTTTATTTGGCAAGTAAAACATCTAGGGGCCAACTCATCATTTTAAACAAAACACGATTGTGGTCATTTGGGAGGTGAACAGTGGGAACCACCCACACCCCTGACCATCTGTCCATAACAGTAGTCAGCCCTTGTCCTAGAATGCATTGTTGTGCCAACGCCAGTCTTCTATGATGCTTTCCCTAGATGGCATAATTTTGAGCAGCTTCCTCCTCTTGTGCTGCCTGCTGCTGGCGTTGCGACCTCTGCCACTGAGCAGCAAGAGCTCTCCTTTATCACATCTTCTTCTCTTGCTCCCGAGGTTATAAAAGTATTGTGTGTATGAGACGCATGTCATTACAACTACATAACTGTTTGAATGAGGCAGACAGTGAAATGAGAACATGTTTGACCATGATTTTCAACCATTGAGCTCATGAGCAAAGAGGTTCTCAGCTCCTTCCATTGTCCACAGCAACAACTCCATTCACCCAACACTGGCCTCCTCCCACTTCATTCTGCACTCCTTGCATGCCCATGAATGTTTTCAAGTCTCTGCTTCCACTTCCTTTTGAGGAAGAGAGTTCCAAAGACTCATAACCATTTGTGAGGAAAACAATTTCCTCATCTTCGTCTTAAATGAGTGATCTCTTATTTTTAAATTGTGACCCCTTGTTCTAGATTCTCCCACAAGAGGAAACATCCTTTCCAAATTCACCCTGTCAAGACCCCTCAGGAAAGTCCATGTTTCAATCAAGTTGCCCCATCTAAACTCCAGCAGATACAAACGTAGCCTGTCCAACCTTTCCTCATAAGGGGCGGCACAGTGGTGCAGTGGTTAGCACCGCAGCCTCACAGCTCCAGCGACCCGGGTTCAATTCTGGGTACTGCCTGTGTGGAGTTTGCAAGTTCTCCCTGTGTCTGCGTGGGTTTCCTCCGGGTGCTCCGGTTTCCTCCGGGTGCTCCGGTTTCCTCCCACATGCCAAAGACTTGCTGGTTGATAGGTTAATTGGCCATTATAAATTGCCCCTAGTATAGGTAGGTGGTAGGGAAATATAGGGACAGGTGGGGATGTGGTGGGAATGTGGAATTGGTGTAGGATTAGTATAAATGGGTGGTTGATGGTCGGCACAGACTCGGTGGGCCGAAGGGCCTGTTTCAGTGCTGTATCTCTAAACTAAATTAAACTAAACTAAGACAATCCGCCCATTCCAGGTATTAGTTTAGTAAACATTCTCTGAACTGCTTCCAACGCATTCACATCCTTCCTTAAATAAGGAGAGACCAATACTGTACACAATACTGTACCACGCCAAATGTGGTCTCAAGAATGGACTGTTTCACTGAAACATAAACTCCTATTTTTGTATTCAATTCCTCTTACAATAAATAACATTCCATTAGCTTTCCTAATTACTTGCTGAACCTGCATACTAACTTATGCAATTCATGCACCATACACCCAGATCCCTCTGCATCTCAGAGCTCTGCAATCTCTCACCATTTAGATAATATACTTTTCTATTCTTCCTGCCAAAATGGACAATTTCACATTTTCCCACATTATACTCCATTTGCCAGATCTTATCCCACTCAATTAACCCTTCTACATTCCTTTGTAGCCTCCTTATGTCCACTTCACAAACTACTTTCTTACCTCTAAATGTGCCATCAGCAAATTTAGCAACCATACCTTCGATCCCTTCATCCAACCATTTATACAAATTGTAAAAAGTTGAAGCCTCAGCACTGATCCCTGTGGCACATGATTCATTGCATCTTGTCAACCAGAAAATGAACCATTTATGCCTACTCTCTGTTCTCTGTTAGCCAGCCAATCTTCTAACCATGCCAATATGTTACCCCCTGAACCATGAGCTTTTATTTTCCGCAATAACCTTTGATGTTACATCTTATCAAATCAAATCATTACCATGCAATTATCGATGTTTACATGCCATCTTGCTCCACATCCCCTCCCCCACCATGCCTACACCCATTGAAATGCCCACTTCTCACCCTAAATCCTCCCATAATCATCCTTAATGTTGTGGTCCAACCCCTTGTTGGGCCCTACGAGGCCTTGCAATACCCGACTATGACTCTGGACCTGCCCCCTACCTAATCACACTGTCCCTTGTGACTGTGACTGACTGTTTGCTCTGCCAGTCAGCACCCTGGGTTCAGCCCATAGGACCCCAATATTGACAGTACTGGCCCCTCCCTTAAGGTTCATTATGCACCCCATCTTCATTAACTGCTCCAACCACCACCACCACCACACCTAGAACTCTAGGCCCTTCCCTTCTCCGCACCTCCAGGCACCTGAACCCTACTCTCTGCCCTCCCTGACTTCCCTTCTCTGCACTTTCAGGCACCCGAACCCTACCCTCTGCCCTCCCTGGTTTCCCTCTTCTGCACCTCAGGCACCCAAACCCTATCCTCTCAAACATCCTACCCTCACCACCATCACAATTTGACCTTGCTGTTCCCGAGCCTGTAGCCAAACATCCATTCCACTGTTGCTCTCCTTTGTGATGAAGAGTTCAAGCAAGAAAACCACTGCCCTCCGACATAACTGCACAAAGCGAACTGGTGCACATCACCTTTAAATGAACATGAACCGAGTGCCATGAGATTCCCGTGTGTCGCTGACTGAATCTGGTAGATAGGACTTAATTTCAATTAATTATAAGTTAATGAGTATTCATGGTATGCAAATGTATTAAAAGTTGTAACCCGCCACAGGATGGCGTGATGCCCGACCTGTCACAAACATGCACTGACTTAATCTCCACATTTGAACCCGCCGTTGAGAGATCAAAATATCACCTCCTGCCTAATTAAGTCACCCTGCCCACCACAAATCCCGCTCTTGCAAGCACCATAAAATTCCCCCCTTTGTGTCTGTATTACCAACTTTTTTTTGAATTTGGGCACAACATTGCCTAGTGTGCAATTTATTGGTACTTTCCAATGTTATGTGACTCTCTGAAAATGATTGTCAGTACCTCATAAATCTTCTCCCTCGTCTGTCTCAGAAGTCTGGGGTAAATATAATCATCCCTGGTTATCTATTGTTTTCAGTCCTTTTAGTTTACCGAGGACTGCCATCTCATTTGCATCAAGGCCCTGGATCTTATTTCGGTCATCCCAGTCTGAGGATGGTACTGTTGAAACCTTTCTCTTTTTTTATTGGTAGCTTCAAATGATTGCCATCTAAAAACAGTCCAATGTGCAGTAGAATTTTACAATATTTGTTGCAACAAGTCTCGTGAACTAAAAGAAATGTCAGGGATTATGTACTGTTGCAGAACAATCTAAAAGCAGATACAAGCATCACGTTTGAGAAAAATATAGCAAAAAAAAGTAATGGATATCATGCCAGCATCTGCAGGATCCACAACTGACTGGCAAATATTTGTACAAAAGGAGACAATTTATCCAACAATTTATCATAGGCTGAGTGGCCATTTTTATATTAACATCTTTCAATCTGTGTTATGCATTGACATTATTGAAAAGATGACTTATTTTGAAAGCTCAGGAGGACTGCACTTTTACGTTTGCTTCATTAGAGTAGTGGAGTTCATCACAATTAGGTTGAAATAGTCAGTTCAAGTTGTCCCCGACTATAAATTTGTTTGAGAGAAGTTGATCTGCAGAAATATGAAAATATGCTTGTGCATAGTGATAGATGCAGAGTCTGTAACATAATAAGATTTTTATAGCTATGATTACAGACATTGCAGCAAAGGTTTTATTCTATCTACTGGAAAAATTTCCCATAATGAATCATTACGGAACATATTCATGAGGATAGATCAATGTGAAAAAATATGTTGTATTTTGCTGGACTGTAAATAGGTTATATATTGTTATTGGTTCTAAGCTAGAAGAGGAAATTCTCCAAGGTAGCCAAGCATTGTCCTTCACTTCTGTCCAATCTATCTTCTACCTGAGACATCCAATGAGGTCAGACTGCCTTTTGGGTAATAATAAACCAGATTATTTTAACAAGATCAAATGTAAATGTCCTTGCACAGCTGATAAATTACTTTACCACAAAATCAGATACCTGGAAACCCAATTCAGCTCATTTATCTTTAGACCAAAACATTGAACTCTAAGATAAAGTAAAGGTGCAAGTATACCTTTCTGATGATTGCATTTTGATTAAGAACTCTATGGCATAAATCTGATTGATTGGGGCAGACTTAATCCAATTTCAAACTGACAGCGATGAAGTCTATCCTTAGACGTTGTCACTGGCAATCAGCCAAATCGTCTCATCTTACATTTTTACCCAGAATTTTTTTTCAAATTTGTAATGATTAATTGAACACTTTGATCATTTATAAGTTTAAGACAAAAATGTTATATTCAAATTTTCTTGAACAAGCAAAAGAGAAGAAATTGGACTCTTTTCCTCTCCATGTAAGGGGGTGATAGTGTAACCATTAATTTTATTTCCTCTGCAATGCTTTTCATTTCATCTCTATAGGTCAAGGTCATATTATGCAAGGCAAGATTACAATCCCTTTTTCCAAATATTCAACTGTAATCGCTGGACCCAGAATCAAAATATATTGAGATTATTTCATTTGCCTTTATGAACATAGAGCTATATATGCACCTGAAACCAACCAATGTAATATTTTATAAGGTGGGTATCATCTTTTATATATAGGACAGACTTGCCCTCGACTAAAACCAACATTATGCTATATATTGCATAGCTATCAGCAGAGCTGGTATTAATGACCCCCTTATCAGATTGCACTGATGAAACTGTCGGCGAGAAACTGCTTTAAACTTAACAAAACACTTAGAGTGTGACTTTACTGCCCCGTCCCCTGGCTCAGGCACTATACTGGTGGAGCTCACCTAAATTTCACTCCATATGTCCTGGTTGCCATGCATCAAATATGTCAGACTTGTTTATTAATATGGCCTAGTCTCACTCAGGCAGAGGCTGTGCCCCAGCAGGGCCTTGAGCCTGAAATCAGGGATGGAAGCAGAAATATTGACCACCAATTTCAAGCTGACATCGAAAATTGCACAGAGCCAAAAGCAGTGACGGAAAGCTATGATGGATGCAGAGGTTGTGTGGGTGTCAAAAGTAATTGCAAGAAAACTGTTGAAAAGATCAACAGAATCAGTGACGTCATGGAATTAGGAACCACAGTTTTGGAGGTTTGAGAAGGTGTTGGAGAAGAAGCAGCAGGATTGTTTTTTTCCAGTAGCATGGATGAGCAGAGCTTTATATAAATACTACAGTTATAGTGTGAGTGCACCATAAGGCCCCTTTTTGATGATGCACACACTCTATCCTTCTCTTGTCCTTTCCCTTCTAATGCTCCTGTTATATTCATTTGATTTGTGAGTAACTCAGTGCCCACTACTATTTGTTTCCTTGACATTTATAAACGTCCTTATCCAGTGTCTGTGTCTTAATCTTGTAAAGTTTGTCCTGCCTTTTGGAGAGATACAAGGGAAATTGCTGTTGGCCTTTTTTGTCATATAAATGATCAACATGCCTGAACCAAATTCTCCTTGCTGCCTAAGCAACTTATTAACTAATTTATTTTCAAGAAAGAGTATTGTTACAAATTCGAGTGCATAGATACTTGTCAGTTCCTTATGTGGTCTGCACATCTTACATTTAGGGGTGAGCTCTCCCCACCCAAATATCTAACCAAATGAAAGTGTAACCTAAGGGTGTAACAAAAGTATCCCTTTGTGATCTGAACTGGATATTCACATCCTCCGCATGGGTATTCTGTGAAAATATTCAGTGAGACAAGGCCAGAAACAAATTATTGGGCTGTTTTATTTTACAATGAGTAAACAGACAGAGCAATATTTATGACTGAACTTGTTTCTTTCAATCAATGCAACTTTTCTGTGCAATAATAAAAAATAATGAACATGCTTCACAACCATACATCAGCGATCATGGGATCATAGGAAATAGGAGCAGGAGTAGGCCATTAAGCCCATTGAACTTGCTCTGCCATTCAAATGCGTCATAGCTGATCATCTATCTCTGCGCCATTTTTCCCCACTATCCCCATATCCCTTGATGTCGCTAGCATTGAGAAATCAATCGATTTCTGTCTTGAACATGCTCACTAATGGAGCTTCCACAGCCCTCTGGGGTAGAGAGTTCCACAGATTCACCTCCCTCTGAGTAAAGAAATTCCTCCTCATCTCAGTCTTAAATGGCCTGCCCCTTATTCTGAGACTATGTCCCCTTGTTCTGGACTCACCAGCCAGAGGAAACATCCTACCCTGTCATGCTCTGTTAGAATTTTGTAAGTTTCAATGAGATCACCTCTCATTCTTTAAAACTCTCGAGAATACAGGCCCAGTTTCTGCAGGGATTAGTCTGATGACCCTCTGTTGCACTCCCTCCATGGCAAGTATATCCTTCCTTAGATAAGGAGACCAAAACTGTACACAATGCTCCAGGTGCAGTCTGATCAAGGCTTTATACAATTGTAGCAATACTGCTCCAGAAACCCATCTCGTACACACTCCAGGAATTCATCCTCCACAGCATTAGTGCTAAGTAGGTTCACCCAATCTATATGTAAATTGAAGTCGCCCATCACCTTCCAAACCCACAACCTCTACCCCGAGAAGGGTGAGGGCAGCAGATGCATGGAAACACCACCAGCTGCAAGTTCCCCTCCAAGTCACACACCACCCTGACTTGGAACTACATCGCCGTTCCTTCACTGTTGCTGGGACAAAATCCTGGAACTCCCTTCCGAACACCACTGTGGGTGTACTTACCCCAAATGGACCACAGCAGTTCAAGAAGGCAACTCACCACCACCTTCTCATGGGAATTAGGAATGGGCAATAAATGCAGGCCTGGCCAGTGACGCCCACATCCCCATAAATGAATTAAAAACAAATTATTACTGTATTGCCCATGCTAAATGCAGCTCTAATTTCCTGATTTATATCCTGCCCAACATTACCACTACAGTTTGGTGGCCTATAAACAACTTCCACCAATGTTTGCTGCCCCTTGCTGTTTCTTAGCTCCACCTAAACTGATTCTACTTCTTGCTCCTTCGATCCACAATTCTCTCTCACTAATGTACTGATCTCGTCACTTATTAACAGCACTGCTCCACTTCCTTTTCCCCTCCGCCTCTCCCTCCTCAGTGATGAATATCCCTGAATACTTAGTTCCCAGTCCTGATCACCCTGTAACCACGTCTCCCTAATGGCAATTAAATCATACCCATTTACCTATATTTGTGCTTTCAAATCATCTACCTTGTGACAAATACTGCGTGCATTCAGATAGAGTGCCCTGAACTTTGTCTTAACATTATTCCTCATTCCGATCATATTTGATGTTTGCCTTCATCTCGTCTGCCTTCCAATTTTGCTTACTATTTCTCTACTTCCTGTTACCAGTTTTACTTCCCTGCAATCTGAGCTCCCTCTCAGGTTACCAACCCCCTGACAATTTAGTTTAAACCCTCCCAACAGCACTAGCAAATCTCCCTGTGAGAATGTTAGTCCCGGTCCTGCTAAGATGCAACCCATCCATCTTGTACAGGTCCCACGTACCCCAGAACAGATCCCAATGCCTCAGAAAACTGATGCCATCCCTCCTGCACCAATTCTCCAGCCATATGTTAAATTGCTTAATCCTCCTATTCCGAAACTCACTAGCACATGGCACTGGAAGTAATCCTGAGATTACTGCTTTTGAGGTCTTGCTTTTTAATATCTTTCCTAACTCCTTAAACTCTGCTTTAAGGACCTCATCACTCTTCTTACCTATGTTGTTGGTACCAATGTGGACTACGACCTCTGGCTGCTCACCCTCCCCCAGAAGAATGTCCTGCAGTCGTTCTGTGACATCCTTGACTCTAGCACTGGGGAGGCAACATGCCATCCTGGTGTCACATCTGTGGCCGCAGAAACGCCTGTCTGTTCCTCTAACTAACGGATCACCTATTACTATTGCCCTTCCCCTCTTCTTCCTCCCCTCCTGTGCAGCTTGGCTATCCATGGTGCCACGAATGTGTCTCTTGCTGCACTCCCCTGAGGAAACCTCGCCCTCACCAGTATCCAAAATGGAAAACCAGTTAGCAAGTGAGATCGCCTCAGGGGACTCTTTCACTATCTGCCTGGTTCTCTTAAACTGCCCAGCAGTCACTCATGCCCTCTCTACCTGCAAATTCTTAACCTGTGGTGTAACCACCTCCCTAAACATGCTATCCACATAGTTGCTGCCTTGCAAATGCACCACAGTGACTCCAGCGATTGCTCAAGTTCCAAAACGTGCGCTCAAGCTTCTGCAGCTGGTGACACTTCCTGCAGATGTGTTTGTCAAGGACACATGGTGCGTCCATGACTTCCCACATACCACAGGAGGCACATTCCACTCGGCTGAGCTGCCCTGCCATACCTTAGCTTTACAAACTAATTATTGTTAGTGTAATAAGTAAAATAACTTACCAATTACTTGCCAATCAGCTTCTTCCCCTCTACCAAAGTAAGAACCAAATAGTGGAGGCTGAAAAGGCAGAAAAGAGACAAAGGAGCACCCCCTTCCTCTTGTCACTGAATTCCCTCACACACCAACTCATAGCCTCACACTCTATCCAAGCAGCACTTTCCAACAAGTAATTAGTAATAAATTAAACCAAATGAAACCTTAAGAATACTAACCTTACCACTAATTTGAGGGTTAAAAGAATACTTTTTATCTGATTTTCCAGCTATTTATAAGCACTGTCTAACAGCAGTTACTCACCAACCAATGAGCTTACGGCTTTCCTGTGATGTCACTGTCACTCTTCAAACTCAGCATGTGCCGACTCCCAGCCACAGCCACTCTACCAGGTAAGTATGGGCCTCAAGCCTTGGTCCTGATGTACAGGTGCCTCTCTCCAGTTGTGATTCCTCCCTGGTCTGCTACCTCTCCGCTCTCCCAGGTAAGTCTTACTTAACTTAAAATAACTCTTAACTACATTCCTGTATTCTTCTTCTCAGCAGAGCAAAAATTTCCTCTTCCAGCTTTCTGTTTTCAAAAACCTGACTGGCCTTGTAGCTTTTGTTGGGCATGACTGCCTGGGTCTTTATCTGGTATTTTCTTAATCTCCCTCTGTTCACTACTGGAAAGGTAGGCCTTCCAAATGCCACCAGAGACTTCCTAATATGAAGGGTGTGAGGTGTTAATTAATTACCCAGCCAAGCTAACACATTACTTATTGTTTATAGCTTTTTGGAGAAAGAAATTGCCAATAGAATTGCAGCCACCTTTCAGCTAGACGCTTTATTATGCAAAACTTCAGTAAATATGCTTTGCATAAAAACCCAACATTAAATGCAACTCACTTTCCAAACCCTTTCTGCGGAAATAAGTCAAAAATAAATCCCCAAAAGTAAGAAGCACGCAAAGTGCTTGTGTAATGAGAGTTAATCCTGCCCTTTACTTGCCACAGCTCTTGAAATAGCCCTAAATTTTCTGCTGTATTTTTAGTTCTATATTTGGGTCCTGATGGACTTCATCCAAGAAGTGGCTAGTGAGATAGTTGATGCGTTAGTGTTAATTTTCCAAAATTCCCTAGATTCGGGGAAGGTTCTTTTAGATTGGAAAATAGCAAATGTATCTCCTTTATTCAAAAAGGGAGAGAGACAGAAAGCAGGAAACTACAGGCCAGTTAACTTAACCTTAGGGAAGATGGTAGAAGTTATTATTAAAGATGTTATAGCAGGGCATTTAGAAAAATTCAAGGTAATCAGGCAGAGTCAACATGGTTTTGTGAAAGGGAAATCATGTTTAACCAATTTATTGGAGTTCTTTGAGGGAGTTACATGTCCTGTGGATAAAGGGGAACCGGTGGATGTATTGTATTTAGATTTCCAGAAGGCATTTGGTCAGGTGCCAGATCAAAGGAATTGCAGAAAATAAAAGCTCATGTTGTAGGGGGTAACATATTGGCATGGATAGAAGATTGGTTAGCTAACAGAAAACAGAGAGTAGGCATAAATGGATCATTTTCTGGTTGGCAAGATATAACAAATGGTGTGCCACAAGGATCTGTGCTGGGGCCTCAACTTTTTAAAATTTATATAAATGACTTTGAAGAAGGGACAGAAGGTATGGTTGCTAAATTTGCTGTTGACACAAAGATAGGTAGGAATGTAACTTGTGAAGAGGACATAAGGAGGCTTCAAACAGATATAGATAGGTTAAGTGAGTGAGCAAAGACCTGGCAAATGGAGTATAATGTAGGAAAGTGGGAAATTGTCCACTTTGGCAGGAAGAATGAAAAAGAAGAATATTAACTAAATGGTGAGAGATTGCAGAGCTCTGAGATGCAGAGGGATCTGGGTGTCCTAATGCATGAATCACAAAAGGTTAGTATACAGGTACAGCACGTAATTAGGAAAGCTAATGGAATGTTATTGTTTATTGCGAGGGAAATTGAATACAAAAGTAGGGAGGTTATGCTTCAGCTATACAGGGCATTGGTGAGACCACATTTGGATTACTGTGTACAGTACTGGTCTCCTTATTTAAGGAAGGGTGTAAATGCATTGGAGGCTGTACAGAGATGGTTTACTGGACTAATACCTGGAATGGGTGGGCTGTCTTATGAGGAAAGATTGGATAGGCTTGGCATGTATCCATTGGAATTTAGAAGAGTAAGAGGCAACTTGATTGAAACATATAAGGTCCTGAGGGGTCTTGACAGGGTGGATGTGGAAAGGATGGTTCCCCTTGTGGGAGAATCTCGAACTAGGGGTCACTATTTAAAAATAAGGAGTCACCCACTTAAGACAGAGATGAGGAGAATTTTTTTCTCTCAGAAGGTCATGAGTCTTTGGAATTCTCTTGCTCAAAAGGCAGTGGAAGCAGAGTCTTTGAATATTTTTAAGGCAGAGGTAGATAGATTCTTGATAAGCAAGGGGGTGAAAGATTATTGGGGGTAGGTGGAAATGTGAATTAATCAGTTCAGCCATAAACTTATTGAATGGCGGAGCAGGCTTGAGGGGTCGAGTGGCCTACTCTTGCTCCTAATTCGTATGTTCGTATGTTCATAAAATTTTGGCTCTATTTTTAGTTCACTCTTCTCAATACTCCAATGTTTTCTTTTCCAGGGTTTTGCACAACGTCATAGTTATTTAGGCTTCATCCAACGACAACATCAAATCACACCTTACAGTAATGATCAGAGTCCATGAAAAAGGCGTAACATGCTATCTCTCATAGATTCAGTTCCTAATCTCCATAATACCAAATTAAATCAGAGGATATTTTTCCAAGGAAGCATGGTAATGTTACTCTGAGTCTCTTTTATGAACTTCATGAGGGGTCACAACAGCTGGAGTAAGAGTGACATTGGCTGGACAGAAAGGATATTACCTGCTCTAAACTTGATTGAGGAGCAGTGTATGGCATGCAGAAATTAAAAGTCAGAGAAAGTTTGAATGTTTTTTTAATAAGACTACATTTGTAATATTTGTGTTCTAATTCAATACAATGTCCTCAACAATTCATCATAAACATATAATTCTGTTCTACTCAATGCGTTGTTCATACAAAGCATAATTTTGTACAATGTTTAACTGCAGTATAGGTTATAGATGTCATTGCATTTATTTTCATTAATGTTGATCTGATTTGTAATTCAAGAAATTTGCATCACATAACAAGACAAGGAACCATCTGACATTCACAGATAAAAATACAGATGCGTCATCAATTATGATAACTTTTTATGTAGTTTCTATTGGGAAATGTTAAACATTATTAATCTGAATCAAGGAAATGTTGGCCTCAAGAAAGCAAGTCCCGTTGCTGGGACCGAAAGCAGATCCCGAGCCCATGTGGGCAAACAGCAGGACTGTGGAGGCGATTTTACTAGCGGCGATCAATTAAGAGTTCATCACCAGGACAGCCATCCAAGTAAAGACAGAGGCCTGCCTCTCAGAGCTGTCAGCCCAGTCAGAGGGTTGGCAGCTCTGCAGCCTTGGCAGCGCCATTGATAGAGGTGCTGCTGAGGCTGCAAGGAGGATGAGAGGGTGCCTCCATGTTGAGGTGCCCTTAAAGGACCGGTAAGAAATGTTTGAATGTGCTGGGGCTAGGTATGCAGACTCCCACAACTGGAGATGTGAACCATCCAGTGGTGGCGTTGGTGCACACTGATGACTATTGCCGCCAGTGGGCCTCGGCGTGGGCCATGAAGGCTCAGGAAAAGCAGGTCCTCCCCTTGAAAGCTGCTGGAAGGCCACCTTGATGTAGCTGGCAGTCTCCCCATGTGGCATGGGGCCGTTCTGATGTTGATAATATGTGGGCTAATTAATCACCTTAATTGGCCGCCTACTTGCTGTTGGTGGGTAGCCGTGCTGCTGCCATTCCTGCCTTTGGTAATATCCGATGGTGGCGGGAACTCATTGGGCTTCCCTCCTGACACCTTCCAATGCCATTTTACCACCCCTCCTGCCTCCTAGTCCATCTCCAAAGGGTTGGATAAGATTTAACCTGTTGAATTTTCTAGTTTATCGAGTTGGATGAGATTTGGTTGATTAATATTTCCTTCTTTAAACTCAGTTCATGGGATCAAAGAGCAATCGAAACGATTAAAAGAATGTTGGCCTTTATTTCAAGGGGGCTGGAATGCAAAAGGCAGCAAGTTATGCTTTACTTGTACAGAGCCTTGGTCAGTCCCCATCCAGTCCACTGAACTAGGTTTTAGGCTGTGCCCCTCAGAAAGGATATATTGGCTTTGGAGACGGTGCAGCACAGTTTCACTAAAATGATACTGCAGCAAAATACTGCAGATACTGGAAATCTGAAATAAAAACAAAAACTGCTGGAAGTACTCAGCAGGTCTGGCGGAATATATGGAGAGAGAAGCAGAGTTAACGTTTCAGGTCACTGACCTTTCATCAGAACTGGCAAAGGTTAGAAATGTAATAAGTTTTAAGCAAATAAATCGGGTGTGGGCAAGAGATAACAAAAGGGAAGGTGTTGAAAGGACAGAGGGTCACAGAGAATAACTGGCAAGGTCATGAGCAAAGGCAAAGGGTGTGTTAATGGTGTGCTGAAAGACAAAGCTTTAGTGCATAGTGGGTGTGAATTGACAGAAAAATGAACAGTCCTGGCCAAAAGCACAAACTTGAAAAAAAACAGTGGGCAGGCACATGGTAAAAAAATGAATGATGAAACAAACTAAAATAAAATAAAAATAAAAAGTAAACAATAAAAAAAAACTAAAAATAAAAAAGGGAGGCCCGTCATGCTCTGAAATTATTGAACTCAGTGTTCAGTCCGATAGGCTATCGTGTGCCTAATCGGTCAATGAGATGCTGTCTCTCGAGCTTGCGTTGATGTTCACTGGAACACTGCAGCAAGCCCAGGACAGATATATGGAGAGCAGGGGCGAGTGTTGAAATGGCAAGCAACCGGAAGCTCGGGGTCATGCTTTTGGACTGGGCGGACGTGCTCCGCAAAGCGGTCACCCAATCTTCATTTGGTTGCCCCATATGT
The DNA here is from genome assembly GCF_036365525.1 of Heterodontus francisci. NCBI lineage: Eukaryota > Metazoa > Chordata > Chondrichthyes > Heterodontiformes > Heterodontidae > Heterodontus > Heterodontus francisci. The sequence goes on from NC_090385.1 coordinate 71,305,919, forward strand.
AGAGGAGACCACATTGTGAGCAGCAAATACAGTATACTAAATTGAAAGAATTACAAGTAAATCACTGCTTCACCTGAAAGGAGTATTTGGAGCCTTGGATAGTGAGGAGAGAGGAGGTAAAACGGCAGGTATTACACCTCCTGCAATTGCATGGGAAGGTGCCGTGGGAAGGGGGTGAGGTGTTGGGGGTAATGGAGGAGTGGACCAGGGTGTCGCGGAGGGAACGATCCCTTCGGAATGCTGACAGGAGATGGGAGTGGAAGATGCATTTGGTATTGGCATTACGCTGGTGGAGGATGATCCTTTGGATGTGGAGGCTGGTGGGGTAGAAAGTGAGGATAAGGGGAACCCTGTTACAGTTCTGGGAGGGAGGGGAAGGGGTGAGGGCAGAGGTACGGGAAATGGGCCGGACATGGATGAGGGCTCTGTCAACCACACTGGAGGTAAATCCTCGGCTGAGGAAAAAGGAAGACATATCTGCATTCCGAAGGGATCGTTCCCTCTGCGACACCCTGGTTTACTCCTCCATTACCCCCAACACCTCGTCTTCTTCCCACAGCACCTTCCCATGTAATCACATTTACCTCCTCTCTCCTCACTATTCAAGGCCCCAAACACTCCTTTCAGGTGAAGCAGCGATTTATTTGTCTTTCTTTCAATTTAGTATACTGTATTCGCTGCTCACAATGCGGTCTCCTCTACATTGGGGAGACCAAACGAAGATTGGGTGACCACTTTGTGGAATACCTCCACTCAGTCCAAAAGCATGACCTTGAGCTTCCGGTTGCTTGCCATTTCAACCCACACCCCTGCTCTCATGCCCACATATCTGTCCTGGGCTTGCTGCAGTGTTCCAGTGAACATCAACGGAAGCTTGAGGATCAGCAACTCATTGACTGACTACAGCCTACCGAACTGAACATTGAAATTCAATAATTTCAGAGCATGATGGGCCCCCTTTTTATTTTTAGTTATATTTTTTTCTTTTTTACTTTTTGTTTTTATTTTATTTTAGTTTGTTTTATCATTCTTTTTTTTTACCATATTTGTGCTTTTAGCCAATTCACAGCCTCTCTGCACTAACGCTTTGTCTTTCAGCATTACCATTAACACACCCTTTGCCTTTGCTCCATGATCTTCTGGTCACGTATTCTCTGTGACCCTCTGTCCTATCAACACCTTCCATTTTGTTATTTCCTGCCCCACCCCCACTTTATTTGCTTAAAACCTATTACATTTCTAATCATTGCCAGTTCTGATGAAAGGTCAGTGACCTAAAACGTTAACTCAGCTTCTCTCTCTGCAGATGCTGCCAGATCTGCTGAGTATTTCCAGAATTTTTAGTTTTTATTTCACTAGAATTGTACTGGAGCTGGAGGGTTAAATTATGAGGATAGGTGGCATAAACCTGGCTTGACTTCCCCTGTCTATAGAACAGTCTGTCAAAGGGCAAAAGAAATATATTTTCAAGGAAAACATGGAACAGTAAACCCAACTGTATGCTTACCTTTGTGATGTTCTCCACAAATGGGCCAGGATTTAATGTAGAGGTGGTAGCCCTGCCCACCAGCTGGAAGGTTGGAGGGAAGCCTGCCTCTGCCGGCCCTGGAAGCTTTGATTGTATTTTCCGGTCCTCAGGCAATTAACTGTCTGTAGTTGTGGCATCCGCCCCTCGAAGGCAGGATGTCCCACCTCCAAGAGCTGCTGGCCAATCAGAGGGCTGGCAGCTCTTCAATTCCAGTAGCTCCACTAGGAGCGGTGGCCACTGCTGGGACTGCAGCAGTCCCTGGAGCAGCAGCCTTCAAGGAGGCCTGGAGTGCAGGTAAGCAGTGATCAGGGATTGCGAGGACAGAGGAGGTCCTTTCATCGGGCGCAACACTCGCTGCTGGGGGGGGCCCTCTGTGGATCAGGAGGGCTCCCCCACCTCACAAGTTCACAGGGAGGCCACCAGGCTTTACTAGGCGGCCTCCGCAGGTGGCAAGTACCCATCTACCACTGTTAAAATACCAGCAGCAGCAGGAAGAAGCCCTTAAGTGGCCATTAATTAACCAGTTATGGGTCTCAATTGACCCAAGGGCGTATGATCAAACTACACAGTGATTTTGTCACACTGCCTCTTAAGTACTGTGTTTGTTTCTGGTTGGCAAGACACAAACCAGACTTTCAAATGCACAACAGAACCATGAACCAAAATAAAAGCAAAATACTGCAGATGCTGGAAATCTGAAATAAAAGCAAGAAATGCTGGAAATACTCAACAGGTCTGGCAGCATCTGTTCTGGTGAAAGGTCACTGACCTGAAACGTTAACTCTGCTTCTCTCTCCACAGATGCTACCAGACCTGCTGAGTATTTCCAGCATTTCTTGTTTTTATTTTAGAACCATGAAGCTGATCCCTAATGTTAGACTTTTGAGTTATGAGGAATGACCAGAGAAAAACTTGGGCATTTCAGATTGGGAGGAGTTATAAAACTTAAAAAGGACATTTAAGAGTCTGGAAATAATATATTCAGAAAATTGCATGAGTAGCACTAGGGGACACAGATTCACACTAGTAAAAATTTAGAACTGAGATCATAATATGCTTCTGAACATACAGAGCAGTCAATACATGGAATGAAATCCCAAATAGAGTAGTAGGGGTGAAAACCCTGAAATTATTGAATTAACAGTTGAAACTATAGGATGTTCCTGGTTGGATGAATTAAAATGTATCAAATAGATGTCCCTGTCAATAATTGTCTTGGAATTATTTCGAATGATTGACCAAATTGTTTAGCACCAGGGTCATTGATAATAAATTGAAAATTGTTTATATTCGTTCCAAGTGATGCTCCTTCCTCCCCATTTCCAATGAGACGTAAATTTCTGGAGATGGGGAAACTACATTTGCGCCCCCAGAAAAAAATACAATTTATAAATAGCTCATTCTAGTTCATGTTAAATGTTATTTTTAAAAATAAACTCTCAGATTATAAGAAAGCTATATGACACTTGGTTTTATTCATATTCAGGAAAGCAACCCAATCATCACTTGCCTAAAAGTTACAGAGGCATTGTTCGGCCTCTGACCCTCAATCTCAATAATCCTCTAGGTCTTAACAGGGCCGCATTGCCACACACTGCTGTTCTGTTTAGGCATCTAAACCCTTCTTTCACTATGCTGTCCCACGCTCCACACTTATGAGTGCCATCAATAATATGCTGCATTCTGGAGAATACTGCCCAAATGGAAGACATGCAGTGCCCTCTCATGTGGCTGTTGACTTTTCATCAAGAAAATTAAAACCAAATTAACCCTGGTGAACAACACATCCATCATCTGCAGCATGAATTAGTGTTCTTTAATTGATTTGGCATGTTTCTCCAGTGGTGATTTTGAAAGATCTAGAGGCAAAAAGATTCAGTGCTGTCGTCACTTTCATATTCACTGCCACACTATGCTCAGTTTATATGGGCAGGCTTGAATATCCAACATAATTACTTCACTACCTTCCTGTTGAAGTACAGCCTGGAAAAACAGATCTCCTCAGACATGCCTAGGTAATTTTGCCTGGTTTGTAGATGTGACTACTTGGACAAAGGCAAGCATGGGCATTCCAACCTAGGTATAAATGTGCCTGCCTCTCATCCCTCTTAGATACTCCAAAACATTCAGAAAGTCTCAGAGGAATTTCCATATTCTGAATCTTGAAATCAGAAATTGTCGCCCTCAGAAATACAGAACTGAATATAGCAAGCCATAAGAAAAACACAAAACAAAAGCAAATCCTAAGGGAAAAGAATAGAGGAAAACAAACGCAAAGCATAAATTTAAGAAGCAAAACTGCAACAAGAAAATCTCCAACACATCTTTAAGATCTTAATCACTCAAAAGGTCCAGCCCATTAACAGGAACATTGGTTTAAAATACCATATTCTATGCAATTTATTCAGGATTTGTAGACTATTTCCCAGTGGGTTTTTTTCCCTGAAATTCTGTGGGCAGATAAGCAACCAGATCCAAATTTATGCACTGCTGTTTAGATTGTGACCCTTTGGAACTGTGTGCTGAAGATAATTGAGAAGATGCTGCTCTGAGAGTGGAAACATTTCTGGTTTCTTCCCAATGGTGCACTATAATAGGAGTGGATAAAGATTGGTGGGATATTTGATTGTGGCAGTCTGTAGACATATATTAATGAACGGGAAGATTCCACAGCTTCTTAAATATATTTCAGATATTGCTGTAACAGAATATAAAATATATGTTGTGTTTTACACAAATACTTAGGGTCCTTTCCTTGCCTATTTCAAAAGGGTGATTAGTCTTCACTTGACAACTTCTCTGCCTGGATAGTTCGATCTTTTGAACAAACAGATTGATTAGTCTTGCTCATGCATCGTCACCTGCACTGAGTGCTGAGAGGGTTGGGAAGATGACTGTACATGGGATTAGCTGCATAATGGGGAAAAAAGTTTTTTTGTCCCTGTTGGCTTCTTTTTCTTCCTTCTTCTTATTCATGTTTGAAAGGTATCAGCCCTTAATGAGCCCTGTCTCAATCATGCCAACATTATGTATTGAAACCTGTATGACTAGGTAGGAATGCTCTTTTATAATGTCAAGAAAACACAATATGCCAAATGAGAAATATTGGGCTGGATTTTAAGGAGCCTCGACGCAAGTTAAATATTTAAATAAATTAAAATAAGGGGGAAAAGGGCAAATAATTAATTTAATTGTTAATGGGAGGGTGGGAGAGGGGCAAAAGAGATGTATTTATTTATTTCAATTCTATTTCCCTTTAAATATTTCAAGTTCCCGGTAGGGACAACAGCCCTTTAAAAATGGTGTCAGCACCTGTGCACAGGCAGCTGATGCCATTGCCGGGGATGGACAGTCCACCCCCTCCCCCATGTGATCTCGGGGGGGTGGTCTCCCTGGCTATTTAAATGAGCTGCCTGCTTGGAATTGCGGCGGCTCTTTGGCGTGCGGCCCACATGGGCAGGCCACCATCATTTTCACGGCGGGCTTATAAAATTCAGCCCATTAATTCATCGGTTGAAAACTTGCATTAAACTTTTAATGGAAAAATCCTTCAGTTAACTTTTAAAAAAACTGACAACCAAGATGGCCACCGCAATTTGCATCTGAAATACAAGGAGATCGAATTGGAGAAACGAGTCTAACCAGAAGCCCAGACAGCAAAATGCTTTGGCTAACTGAGTAGATTATCCAGATCACCCTTGTGAGCAGGACATTCAGAGCCATCTTGAGGCATTCATGAATGGAGATGTCTCTCCAGGGGGTAAACACTGACAAGACCACCTGACAGAGGTTTTGGTATTTAAAACATAGGGCCTCATTAAAAACAAGGTGGATTGAGAGACCCATGTGACATCTCCCCAGGCTGTGAAAAACTAGAGTTTTTGTTACACACAAGAGGCAAACAGTAACTGAGACTGCAGCAACAGAGAAGATTATCTGCCAACCCTTTCTCTCTCAATCTCTCTTCAGAAAACATCAAGTTTGAAAACCGTCTGCGACTGTGAACTCTCCAAGCCTACAGATTGCTACAGAGTCCAGGGGAAGAGTGCCATCTACAAGATTGCCTCCAAGAAAACCCTGAGCCTAGTGGGCCAGCCATAAAGTGCACTTTGACCAGCCAAACCTCAAGAATACAACTCTAGTCAGAAGACCACCGAATCATCCAATCTCAGACAGTATATTTAACTTTTATTTATTCTGGACTTTAATCCAACCCAAAAACCTACTTCTCACTTTGTAATCTATTTGTTTGTGTGTGATCCTTATGAGAATGTGTGCGTGAATGTGTAACATTTTTTAAATTATTTTTAGATTGGGTTTAGCTTGTTCAGCATAATAAATTTGCCTCTTTCTTGTTTAAACTCAAGAAAACCTGTCTGATTGGTTCTTTCATGATCACATTAAAGGTAAAAGGTAAAACACTCACTGAGACGGTAAGGACAGCCACTGTTTAAAAGGAATAAACCCTGTTGCAGACAAATAAGAGGAAGGGCACGAAGGGCGACTCTGATTCACTACTCACCTGGCCATAACAGAAATTGGGGCTCTCGTCCACAATCCTAACCCAATGACAAATAAGAAATGGGAAGTGGGAAATGAAATTGATCCTGTTAACCATGGCGTGGAGTCAACTCCCCTTTGGCCCCTTTGTTCCCTTCGCCCACTTGATCCTGGCCATCACGTGGGACTAAATCCTCTTAATTCAGGCTCAGGCTGGGTGATTGGGATAGCGGGGTTACAGGAGAGCCACCCGCCACCTAATCCACCGGCTACGGTTAATGGCTTAGTACAAAGAGGAGGAAACTCAGTCCTTTCTTTAACTATCAACTTACTTTATTCACGTTGTTGTACAATGTAAGAATAAGGCTTATACACTTGGTTAGACAGAAGTATGCAACTCAAACTGGGTTATACAGTTTATGACAAAGCTAGCTAGAATCGATACGCACACCCACTAGGTTCCTCTGACCTTCCCTGACCTAGTCACAGAAAATAAAGGATAATACACGAAAAAGGGGAGAGCTGACTCTGGCCAGGCGTTCCGTTGTCTCTCTCTTTTACATCGTCGCTGCGTTGCTGATGCAGGGTCTTCCACTTCCGCGATGGTTGGTCTCCGGAGTTTCTCATTGGCTCTATGCCCGAGATTCTCCATACTTATTCTCTTTCTTATCTCTTCGAGTTGTGCTGTCTCTTTCCCGTTGGTTTAGGCCTATTCGCCTCGTTCGTATCTTCTCCTTATTGGCCCAGGCCCAAGGACCCCGGTATCACTCCTTGTCCAAATAAGGCTCCATTCTTGTGATATCTCCCTTGTGTTTCACATAACTTAATTAGTTCAACTTGTCTTTCACATAACTTAATTAGTTCAAACTGGTTTTCACCAGCACAGGCCAGTATCTGAACTCAGGTTACTTTAGTTCACAAGATGTTCAGCAGTTTGTAACAGACTCAGTACTTCTTACAGCCCCTGGCCAACAATCCCCAGTAAAAAAAAAAGTTTAAAACTTCAATACAGGTTTTTTTGTGGTTTTCACTGCTAGAATACTGACATGTCCACATTCGAGGCCAGTACCTTCCTAAGCCAGAGTGAAGTAACTTGAGACAGGTTAAAGGCCCTATCTACTGAAGAGCAGAGGAATGTAGCTGGGTAGTTAGGGATTACTTTACGTTCAAATGCTAAGAAATCCAAAATCCAAAGATTTTTGGCCAACCATTTTTCACTTCAACCTGAAGAGTCAGAAACAGGGTTAGAGTCAGAAACAGACAAGGAAATGTTAGCTAAAATACAATTCGAACAGAGGAGACTAGAATTAGAATTCCAGAGATAGAGCAGAGAGAGTGTCAAGAAAGAGAAAAAGAAAGGGAAGAAAGGGAAAAAGAGAGAGCTTTCCAGAAGGAGAAGGCAGAAAGAGAGCTAAGGTGGCTTGAATTGACTAGGAGGAGACCCAGTACACCCTGTGAAGGTACGGTGAGTGAGGAAGCTACCCCTAGCTCAGGACCATGTGTTGAGCTCTTAAAGTTCTCCCAGTTTATTCCAAAGTTCAATGAGGGGCATGCAGAAGCATTTTTTGCCACTTTTGAAAAGTTTGCAAAACAACTGAAATGTCCGGCAGAGAGCTGGACTCTGTTGTTACAAAGCAAGCTGACAGGAAAAGTCCGTGAGGTTTATTCACTGTTGCCAGATTAAAGTTCATCAGATTATGAGATGACTGAAAATGCTATCCTGGGGCATGAGCTAGTACCGGAAGCATACCGCCAGAAATTCCGAACACTCCGAAAGCAGCCAGAACAAACTTACCTCAGATTTGAAAGACTGAAGCAGCTTGCTTTTTTTTTATTCATTCATGGGCTGTGGGCATTGCTGGCTAGGCCAGGATTTATTGCCCATCCCTAATTGCCTTTGAGAAGGTGGTGGCGATCTGCCTTTTTGAACTGCTGCAGTACATGTGAGGCAGGTACACCCACAGTGCTGTTAGGAAGGGAGTTCCAGGATTTTGACCCAGCAACAGTGAAGGAACAGCGATATAGTTCCAAGTCAGGATGGTGTGTGACTTGGAGGGGAACTTGCAGGTGGTGGTGTTCCCATACATTTGCTGCCCTTGTCCTTCGAGTTGGTAGAGGTCGCGGGTTTGGAAGGTGCTGTCTAAAGAACCTTGGTGCGTTGCTGCAGTGCATCTTGTTGATGGTACACACTGCTGCCACTGTGCATCGGTGGTGGAGGGAGTGAATGTTTGTGAATGGGGTGCCAATCAAGCGGGCTGCTTTGTCCTGGATGGTGTCGAGCTTCTTGAGTGTTGTTGGAACTGCACCCATCCAGGCAAGTGGAGAGTATTCCATCACACTCCTGACTTGTGCCTTGTAGATGGTGGACAGGCTTTGGGGAGTCAGGAGATGTGTTACTCGCCACAGGATTCCTAGCTTCTGACCTGTTCTTGTAGCCATGGTATTTATGTGGCTATTTCAGTTCAGTTTCTGGTCAATTGTAGCCCCTAGGCTGTTGATAGTGGGGGATTCACCTATTGTAATGCCATTGAATAGAAACATAGAAAAATAGGAGCAGGAGTAGGTCATTCAGCCCTTCAAGCTTGCACCGCCATTCAATACGATCATGGATGATCATCCAAACTCAGTACCCTGTTCCCGCTTTCTCCCCATATCCCTTGATCCCTTTAGCCCTAAGAACTATATCTAACTTTTTCTTGAATTTATTTAATGATTTGGCCTCAACTGCTTTATGTGGTAAAGAATTCCACAGGTTCACCACTCTCTGGGTGGAGAAATCTCTCCTCATCTCAGTCCTAAATGGCTTAGCCCTTATCCTTAGATGCGATCCACGATCGGGAATATCCATCCTGCATCTAGTCTGTCCAGTTCTGTTAGAATTTTGTGGGTTTCTATGAGATCCTCTCTCATTCTTCTAAACAAGCCTAATCGACCCAATCTGTCAAGGGGAGATGGTTAGATTCTCTCTTTTATGGAGATGATCATTGCCTGGCACTTGTGAAGTGCGAATGTTACTTGCCACTTATCAGCCCAAGCCTGGATATTGTCCAGGTCTTGCTGCATTTTTGCACAGACTGCTTCAGTAACTGATGAGTCGCGAATGGTGCTGAACATTGTGCAATCATCAGCAAACATCCCCACTTCTGACCTTATGATTGAAGGAAGATCATTGATGAAGTAGCTGAAGATGGTTGGGCCCAGGACACTACCCTGAGGAACTCCTGTAATGATGTCCTGGAGCTGAGATGATTGACCTCCAACAACCACAACCATCTTCCTTTGCGCTAGGTATGATTCCAGCAAAGAGTTTCCCCCTGATTCCCATTGACCTCAGTTTTGCTAGGGCTCCTTGATGTCATACTCGGTCAAATGCTGCCTTGATGTCAAGGGCAGTCACTCTCACCTCACCACTTGAGTTCAGCTCTTTTGTCCATGTCTGAACCAAGGCTGTAATGAAGTCAGGAGCTGAGTGGCCCTGGCGGAACCCAAACTGAGCATCACTGAGCAGGTTATTGCTCAGCAGGTGCCACTTGCTGGCACTGTTGGTGACACCTTCCATCACTTTACTGATGATAGAGAGTAGGCTGATGGGGCGGTAATTGGCCGGGTTGGACTTGTTCTGCTTTTTGTGTACAGGACATACCTGGGCAATTTTCCACATTGCCGGATAGATGCCAGTGTTGTAGCTGTACTGGAAGGGGCGCAGCAAGTTCTGGAGCACAGGTCTTCAGCACTATTGCTGGAATATTGTCAGGGTCCATAACCTTTGCAGCATCCAGTACCTTCAGTCGTTTCCTGACATCACGCAAAGTGAATCGAAATGGCTGAAGTCTGGCATCTGTGATGCTGGGGACTTTAGGAGGAGGCCGAGATGGATCATCAACTCGGCACTTCTGGCTGATGATTGTTGCAAATGCTTCAGCCTTATCTCTTGCACTGATGTGCTGGGCTCCCCCATCATTGAAGATGGGGATAGTTGTGGAGCCATCTCCTTCAGTTAGTTGTTTAATTGTCCACCACCATTCAGGGCTAGATGTGGTTATGGGATCGCTTAGCTCTGTCTATCGCATGCTGCTTACGTAGATCGGCACGCAAGTAGTCCTGTGTTATTGCTTCACCAGGTTGATATCTTATTTTGAGGTATGCCTGGTGCTGCTCCTAGCATGCCCTCCTGCACTCTTCACTGAACCAGGGTGTGTCTCCTGGCTTGATGGTAATGGTAGAATGGGGGATTTGCTGGGCCATGAGGTTACACATTGTGGTTGAGTACAATTCTGCTGCTGTTGATGGCCCACAGCGCCTCATGGATGCCCAGTTTTGCATTGCTAGATCTGTTTGAAATCTATCCCATTTAGCACAGTGGTAGCGCCACACAACACAATGGAGGGTATACTCAATGTGAAGATGGGACGTCGTCTACACAAGGACTGTACGGTGGTCACTCCTACCAATGCTGTCATGGACAGATGCAGCTGCGGCAGGCAGATTGGTGAGGACGAGGTCAAGCATGCTTTTCCCTCTTGTTGGTTCCCTCACCACCTGGCGCTATGTCCTTTAGGACTCGACCAGCTCGGTTAGTAGAGTTGCTACTGAGCCACTCTTGATGATGGACATTGAAGTCCCCCACCCAGAGTACATTCTGTGCCCTTGCCATCCTCAGTGCTTCCTCCAACTGGTGTTCAACTTGGAGGAGTACTGACTCATCAGCTGAGTAAGGGCGGTAATCAGCAGAAGGTTACCTTGCCCATGTTTGACCTGATGCCGTGAGACTTCATGGGGTCCAGAGTTGATGTTGAAGATTCCCAGGGCAACTCCTTCCCTCCTGTATACCACTGTGCCACCACCTCTGGTGGGTCTGTCCTGCCGGTGAGACAGGACATACCCGGGGATGGTGATGGCAGTTTCTGGGACATTGTCTGTAAGGTATGATTCCGTGAGTATGACTATGTCAGTCTGTGCTTGACTATTTTGTGGGACAGCTCTCCCAACTTTGGCACAAGCCCCCAAATGTTAGTAAGGAGGACTTTGCAGGGTCGACAGGGCTGGGTTTGCCGTTGTCATTTCCGGTGCCTAGGTCGATGCCGTGTGGTCCGTCCTGTTTCATTCTTTTTTATTGACTTCGTAGCAGTTAGATACAACTGAGTGGCTTGCTCGGCCATTTCATAGGACATGTAAGAGTCAACCACATTGTTGTGGGTCTGGAGTCACATGTAGGCTAGACCAGGTAAGGACAGCAAATTTCCTTCCCTTAAAGGACATTAATGAACCAGACCAGTTGACCAATGGATAAGGGTACTTAAGATACAGCTCACATATGAAAACCTTAGACAGGTGATCCTTGTCAAGGAATTTAAAAACTCACTTTCCCTTTCTATTAAAACCCATGGAGAGGAACAAAAGTTTCAGAGCCAGATAAGCTACAATTCTGGCTGATGAATTTGCCCTTATACACTAGCATTTAGCCCAAAGGAAACCATTCCCTAATCACCCCCAGAAACCTGAAAAGAATAGAAGGTGGGAAGGTGATAGGAGCATGAACAGCCCTGGGTGAGAAAGGAAAGTTGGACACACAGGGGGCACTCGTCAGGCCAAAATAGATGGTTCTGAGAGCAGGAGCGACACCTGAAGACCTCTGTGTTTCCATTGTAACAAGGCAGGTCACCTTCGAGCTTACTGCTGGAAATTACGGGGAAAACCTGTAGGGTTAATCAGGGCACACCAGACCAGTGCAGGATAAGGGGCCTTGACGGAAAGCACAGTAGAGTAGGCTGTGGCTTTAACTGCAGCAGTAAGACCCAGTAAACCTACTGCTGTGGGTGTAGGAAAATGTAACAAAATCCGTGAAAGTGATCAGGATTTTGCATACCGAGGTAAAGTGACGCCATACCCCTCAAGTGTGGCAAGCAAGCCCGTAGAAATACTCAGGGATACAGGGGACACCCAATTGCTTCTGTTGGGAAAAGGCATGACCTTTCCCCCAGAGAGTGCAGTGAATGCCAGAGTGTTAGTGAATGGTATCGGATGGCAGTATATGTCCATATTTTTATATTAGGTGCACCTGGAGTGCAACCTTGTTTCAGGACCAGGAACAGTGAGGATTGTCCCTAGTTTACCTGTGGATAGGGTCGACCTGCTCCTGGGTAATGATATGGCGGGGGCTAAGGTGATAGCTTTCCCAGTAGTTTTAGAGAGACTGAAAGAGGTCAGGAAGACAGAATGATTGCAGGACAAGATCCCCGTCATTTTCCCTGACTGTGTGGTGACCTCGTCCATAGCCAAACAAGCTCCATCACAGGAGACTGAACTGGCATTGCAGACAGATGACCCTACTGTCTGGTTATCTGAAATCTTTTTGGGAAATTAGAGGACCCAAAGGAAGGGTTGGACACATCTTTCCTAGCTGAGGCTCAGCAAGCCGACCCAGTATTAAAGGAGTAAGCACAGACTGCCCAAACCGAAACTAGAGCTGAGGGAGTCCCAGAGTGCTACTATCTAAAGAATGAGATGTTGATGAGGAAGTGGAGACCTCCTCACAGACCTGCAGATGAAAAGTGGACAGTGATTCACCAGATGGTGGTGCCGCTGAGGTACCGTAGGGAAATATTAAGAATGGCCCACAAACTTCCAATGTCTGGACATGTCGGTGTACAAAAAACCGAAGCCCGCATAAGACAGCATTTTGAATGGCCACAACTCCACACGTGCCATGTTGTGGGGAAGCCCCAACTTGCAATAAAACCTGCATCCCTAATTCCCATACTAGCTTTTGGGGAACCCTTCAGCAGAGTGCTGGTGGGTTGTGTGGGACCCCTACCAAAAACAAAAGGGGACAGACAAACACAGGTCTGTCGAACAGTTAGGGAGGAAGGGGATGAAAAGGAGAATTTAGGGAGTTAGGTAGAAAGTTAAAAGATAGGACCTGTAGGGTTGTAATCTCTGGATTACTCCCTGTGCCACGTGCCAGTGAGGCTAGAAATAGGAAGATAGTGCAGCTAAACACGTGGCTGAACAGCTGGCGTAGAAGGGAGGGTTTCAGATATCTGGACCATTGGGATCTCTTCAGGGACAGATGGGACCTGTACAAGAAGGACAGGTTGCATCTAAATTGGAGGGGCACAAATATCCTGGCTGCGAGGTTTGCTAGCGTCACTCGGGAGTGTTTAAATTAGTGTGGCAGGGGGGTGGGAACCAGAGCAGTAGGACAGCAAGTGAAATAAATGAGGGGTGACTAGTAAATAAGGCCAGTAAGACTAAGAGGAAGAGCAGGCAGGAAGATGTTGCGGAGCACAGCGGGACTGGGGGTCTGAAGTGCATTTGTTTCAATGCGAGAAGTATAACAGGTAAGGCAGATGAACTTAGAGCTTGGATTCGTACTTGGAACTATGATGTTGTTGCTATGACAGAGACTTGGTTGAGGGAAGGACAGGATTGGCAGCTAAATGTTCCAGGATTTAGAAGCTTCAGGCGGGATAGAGGGGGATGTAAAAGGGGTGGGGGAGTTGCATTACTGGTTAAGGAGAATATCACAGCTGTACTGCGGGAGGACACCTCGGAGGGGTCATGCAGCGAGGCAATATGGGTGGAGCTCAGAAATAGGAACGGTGCAGTCACGATGTTGGGGGTTTTCTACAGGCCCCTCAACAGCCAGCGGGAGGTAGAGGAGCAGATATGTAGACAGATTTTGGAAAGATGTAAAGGTAACAGGGTTGTAGTGGTGGGTGATTTTAACTTCCCCAATATTGACTGGGACTCACTTAGTGCTAGGGGCTTAGATGGGGCAGAATTTGTGAGGAGCATCCAGGAGAGCTTCTTGAAACAATATGTAGATAGTCCAACTGGGGATGGGGCCGTACTGGACCTGGTATTGGGGAATGAGCCCGGCCAGGTGGTCGAAGTTTCAGTAGGGGAGCATTTTGGGAACAGTGACCATAATTCCATAAGTTTTAAGGTACTTGTGGATAAGGATAAGAGTAGTCCTCGGGTGAAGGTGCTAAATTGGGGGAAGGCTAATTATAACAATATTAGGCAGGAACTGAAGAATTTAGATTGGGGGCGGCTGTTTGAGGGTAAATCAACATCTGACATGTGGGAGTCTTTCAAACGTCAGTTGATTAGAATCCAGGACCAGCACGCTCCTGCGAGGAAGAAGGATAGGTTTGGCAAATTTCGGAAACCTTGGATAACGTGGGATATTGTGAGCCTAGTCAAAAAGAAAAAGGAAGCATTCGTAAAGGCTGCAAGGGTAGGAACAGACGAATCCCTTGAGGAATATAAAGACAGTAGGAAGGAACTTAAGCAAGGAGTCAGGAGGGCTAAAAGGGGTCATGAAAAGTCATTGGCAAACAGGATTAAGGAAAATCCTAAGGCTTTTTATACGTATATAAAGAGCTAGTGGGTAACTAGGGAAAGGGTTGGCCCACTCAAGGACAGAGAAGGGAATCTATGTGTGGAGCCAGAGGAAATGGGCGAGGTACTAAATGAGTACTTTGCATCAGTAGTCACCAAAGAGAAGGACTGGGTGGATGATGAGCCTAGGGAAGGGAGTGCAGATAGTCTCAGTCATCTCATTATCAAAAAGGAGGAGGTGTTGGGTGTCCTGCAAAGCATTAAAGTAGATAAGTCCCCAGGGCCTGATGGGATCTACCCCAGAATACTGAGGGAGGCAAGGGAAGAAATGGCTGGGGCCTTGACAGAAATATTTGCATCCTCATTGGCTCCAGGTGAGGTCCCAGAGGACTGGAGAATAGCCAATGTTGTTCCTTTGTTTAAGAAGGGTAGCAAGGAAAATCCAGGAAATTATAGGCTGGTGAGCCTTACGTCAGTGGTAGAGAAATTATTAGAGAGGATTCTTTGGGACAGGATTTACTCCCATTTGGAAACAAACAACCTTATTAGCGAGAGGCAGCATGGTTTTGTGAAGGGGAGGTTGTGTCTCACTAACTTGATTGAGTTTTTTGAGGAAGTGACAAAGATGATTGATGAAGGAAGGGCAGTGGATGTTATCTATATGGACTTCAGTAAAGCCTTTGACAAGGTCCCTCATGGCAGACTGGTACAAAAGGTGAAGTCACACGGGATCAGAGGTGAGCTGGCAAGATGGATACAGAACTGGCTCAGTCATAGAAGACAGAGGGTAGCAGTGGAAGGGTGCTTTTCTGAATGGAGGGATGTGACTAGTGGTGTTCCGCAGGGATCAGTGCTGGGACCTTTGCTCTTTGTAATATATATAAATGATTTGGAGGAAAATGTAGCTGGTCTGATTAGTAATTTTGCGGGCAACACAAAGGTTGGTGGAGTTGCGGATAGTGATGAGGATTGTCAGAGGATACAGCAGGATATAGATCGGTTGGAGACTTGAGCGGAGAAATGGCAGATGGAGTTTAATCCGGACAAATGTGAGGTAATGCATTTTGGAAGGTTTAATGCAGGTGGGAAGTATACAGTAAATGGCAGAACCCTTAGGAGTATTGACAGGCAGAGAGATCTGGACGTACAGATCCACAGGTCACTGAAAGTGGCAAAGCAGGTGGATAAGGTAGGCAAGAAGGCATACGGCATGCTTGCCTTCATCGGTCAGGGCATAGAGTATAAAAATTGGCAAGTCATGCTGCAGCTGTACAGAACTTTAG
The DNA here is from genome assembly GCF_036365525.1 of Heterodontus francisci. NCBI lineage: Eukaryota > Metazoa > Chordata > Chondrichthyes > Heterodontiformes > Heterodontidae > Heterodontus > Heterodontus francisci. The sequence goes on from NC_090385.1 coordinate 71,321,576, forward strand.
TTAGGCCACACTTAGAATATTGCGTGCAATTCTGGTCGCCACACTACCAAAAGGACGTGAAGGCTTTGGAGAGGGTGCAGAAGAGGTTTACCAGGATGTTGCCTGGTCTGGAGGGCATTAGCTATGAGGAGAGGTTGGATAAACTCGGATTGTTTTCACTGGAACGACGGAGGTGAAGGGTCGACATGATAGAGGTTTACAAAGTTATGAGTGGCATGGACAGAGTGGATAGTCAGAAGCTTTTTCCCAGGGTGGAAGAGTCAGTTACTAAGGGGCATAGGTTTAAGGTGCGAGGGGAAAAGTTTAGAGGGGATGTGCGAGGCAAGTTCTTTACACAGAGGGTGGTGAGTGCCTGGAACCTGCTGCCTGGGGAGGTGGTAGAATCAGCTACGATAGCGACGTTTAAGAGGCATCTTGACAAATACGTGAATAGGATGGGAATAGAGGGATATGGTCCCCGGAAGTGCAGAAGGTTTTAGTTTAGGCAGGCATCAAGATCGGCGCAGGCTTGGAGGGCCGAATAGCCTGTTCCTGTGCTGTACTGTTCTTTGTTCTTTGTTTGTGAGGACAGGTTAAAGGATGGCAGGGAGACTTCCCAATGGGAACCCTCTACTGTCCGGTTAGCCAACCCTGAAATGTTGGGAAAATTAGACCCCACACTCTGTCACGACCAGGTCAGGAGGGGGGGCCTCAGGCTTCCCTTTTGCCATTCCTCTCATTTGACAGCAACAAGGTTTATTCCTTTTTTAAAACAGTGTTTGTGCTTACTACCTCAGTGATTCTTTGACCTTGTTCCTCTAACATGATTGCAAAAGTACCAATTAGACAGGTTTTCTTGAGTTTAAACAAAAAAGAGGCAAGTTTATAACACTTAACACTCCAACCCGATTTAAAATACTCAAAATACGACATACATGCATGCACACATTCACATGAGAGTCACACACATACACAAATAGATTACAGACGGAAACAGATTCGGTGGTTGGATTAAAGTCCAGAATAAATGGAACTTAAATACAGTCTGTAAGTCCTGCAGTCCTTGTTGTAGTCTTGAAATCCTCACTGGTCCAAGTGCATTGTTTTTAGCTTGTTTTGCTCAGGGCTCCTGAAGGCAGAATTGATTGTTGATTCTCTTCCCCTGGTTGCTGGCCATAGCAGTATAAAGGCTTTGAGGGAGCCCCCCAGTCACAGCCAGTTCTTTTCTTGATGTTTTCTGGGGGGAGAGAGAGAGACAGAGAGAGGGAAACACAGTGGGAGCAGCTGACATCTTCGCCGCTGTACCCTCAGTTACTGCCTAACTGCTGTCTGTGTCACAAAACTTTAGTTTCCTCAGATGAACCGGCAGTCACATGCTCCTATCAATCCCCTTGGTGGAAACCAAGGTTTTTTTTCTGGAATCTTCTCATGAAATTCAAGGTGCAACATGCCCCAGGGTGTCCATCCACACCTGGAGGGATTGGCTCTTTCAAAGTCAATAGGTGGAAATGGATTTGACGGCTGTGTTGATAAAGCCATTCAAGATAATTCAATCACTTAGGGCAAGCCAATGTCCTGGCTGAGTTTCTGTTAGACTCTTTGTCGCCTGTCCAATCACCTGGTGTTTCAAATGTAAATTGCAGTGGCCATCTAGGCTGCTAGTTTTTTTTTAAAGTTACTTGTAGGATTTTTTCCAATAAAAGTCTAAGGTGAGTTTCCAACCGATGAAATTAATATGTTCTATTTGACATATAGGGTTTTCCTGATAACTCTCTTTCTCTAATGCAGGCCAAAGAGGAACCCTCTCAAGGCTGCTCACAGCATTTACAGAAACTTCCAGGGACAAGGAAAGTTCTCAAAAAGGCAGATCAACAGTGAGGGAGCTGCCTCACCTGGTTAAAGTGCACCAGGGGAGTATAGTGAAAGCTGGACAGACACCTGTGAGCAGGAATGTCCCAGAGGACATGGGGCAGATTAGCAAAGAGATCCTCCCCACAGTAAAGGGACAAGGGAAAGAAAAATACCCTAAAGTAAACAGCACTTGTGTGACTCAACAGAAAAATAAAAGTGAGGTCAATGTGGATCTACCCACTGAAGAATCCAATGATCAGGGCCCAAACCCTAAGCTAATCAAACCCAGCAATTTCAATTCAGAATTCAGCAAGAACAAGGGCCCAGAGGAAACCTCAGACAATTCACTGGGGCTAAAAACCAATTTATTATCCACTGCCACTACAGGGAGAAAAATTATCAAGGTACTGGAACCTGAATGGTTAAAGCCACGTGTTGCAAAAACAGCAGTTGAGGGGTTAAAGCTTGTACATGCAAGAGAACTTGTCTTAAGCTTGGCTTCACCAACAACCACATGTTTATCAGGAGGCACATCCCCAGGGTATTACAAATTAATACTCGAGAAACTTTCTCCTTCTTCTTAGGGAGTCCCTCGGGAACAATGATGACTTTCTTCCACTCCAGGGTTGTGGGTCCTAAGGTGACTGAATAGTCCAGTCTGGTACCGCACACTCTGCCACAAATGGGGCAGCTGGTTTTTGGTGAGGTGAGTGAATGGGATGTTCGCATCTCCGAACGCTTCTTCTGCTGTTTGCACTTGGTCGTAGCCTGGGCATGTTGACGTTGTCCGAACTGGCTGGCACCTTCACAGATGTTTCTTCTTCATTTTAGGTGGTCTCAGGCAAGGGATTCCCACGAATTAGTGGAAATGTCGCATTTTTTCAGGGAGGCTTTAAGGACATCCTTGTAGTGTTTCCTCTGCCCTCCTGGTAGCCTCCTGCCGTGATGGAGCTCAGAGTAGAAAGCTTGTTTTGGGAGTCTTGTGTCAGGCATGCAGACGATGTGTCCCACCCAACATAACTGACTAGCCATGACCAGTGTCTGGATACTGGGGATGTTGGTTTGAGAGAGGACACTGATATTCATTGACCTGCCATTGAATTTGTAGGATCTTTAACCCCATGTGGCAACACATAACCATCCCAGAAAAACTCAAAAAAAATTAAATCAGCACAGCTGTTGCAGACAAAGCCAGATGCAGCAATTTCTGATATGAATGAATGAATTTGAGGAGTAAGTGCTGAGAATGAATGTGTGAAATCTTTTTTTCCCACAACGAATTAAATGTTTCTACTGTCACCTTTTATTCCGCGTGGCACGATGGTGTCAAGAGAACATAATATGCCAAATGAGAAATATTCATTCATCAGTTGGAAACTTACGTTCAACTTTTAATGGAAAAAATCCTAACGTTAACTTTTTTAAAAATTTAACAACCAAGATGGCCACTGCAATTTGCATCTGAAATACCAGGAGATTGAATCGATGACACATGTCCGAACAAGAAGCCCAGCCAGGACAATGCTTTGGCTAACTGAGTAGATTATCCAGATCATCCTTGATAGCGGGACATTCAAAGCCATCTTGTGGCATTCATGAATGGAGACATTCCTCCAGGGAGTAAACACTGACAAGACCACCTGACAGAGATTTTGGTATTTAGACATAGGACCTCATTAAAAACAAGGGAGATTGAGCGACCCATGTGACATCTCCCCAGGCTGTGGAAATTCTGTTACACACAACAGGCAAGCAGTAACTAAGACTGCAGCAACAGAGAAGGCTGTGTGCCACCCTTTCTCAATCTCTCTCCAGAAAACATCAAGTTTGAAACCGTCTGCGACTGTGAACTCTCCAAGCCTACAGATTGCTACAGAGTCCAAGGGAAGAGTGCTATCTACAAGATTGCCTCCAAGAAAACCCTGAGCCTAGCGGGCCAGCCACAAAGTGCACTTTGACCAGCCAAAGCTCAAGAATTCAACTCCAGCCGGAAGACCACCGAATTATCCAACCTCAGACAGTGTATTTAACTTTTATTTATTCTGGACTTTAATCCAACCCAAAAACCTACTTTCCACTTTGTAATCTATTTGTGTGTGTGCAATCCTCGTGTGAATGCATGTGTGAATGTGTAGCGTATTTTTAAAAATTATTTTTTGATCGGGTTTAGCTTGTTGAGTATATCAAACTTACCTCTTTCTTGTTTCAACTCAAGAAAACCTGTCCGATTGGTTCTTTCAGTAAACACTGACAACACTGACCCCCTTGCGGTCAAATAAGAGGAAGGGCAAGAGGGGCGACTGTGACCCCCTCCTCACCAGGCCGTAACAATGAATATTACATTATTTTCTAAAGTCTGGTCTAATGAATAATTGCAGTTCTCCACTGTTTGAAATTCCACATTACAAAAAAAAAGTTGATGAATAAAACCATATCTGCTCTTACATGACAATTCATAGTAAATCTGAATTGTGGTACACACCAATGAATCTAGTTTTTAGTTCTTAAATAAAAACTTTTAAATTACATTGAGCGAATTCATTCTCCCAAGGCAATCATATAATCAAAGTTATGGCCAGAATTATTTTAAATGTAAGTTAAAGTCAAATATTAAAACTTAACCATTAGAACTTAAAGGTATTTGCAATGTGTTAAGAACAGGTAGTTAATTTTTGAAAACAAATTTCTTTATAATTTCAACAGCCTGTCCGTAAGCAGATTGTGATTTAAATTTTTCCCTTTAAAACAAAAACCCTGCTGGCGTATTTCTCCACTCCCTCAGTTTGTGAACCTTGACTTTTAAAGGCCAGCACTGTTTTTAAATTTTTTTACAAGTAAGGTTTATTAACACACACTCTTAAACTCGGGAGGGGGTTAACTTTGCAATGCGTGCTCTCAAACATACAAGGAAAGGTAAAGGCATCAAAAGAGCAAGGACATTTACCAAGTAGAAAATAGCTTAATTACAAACTGATGGGGGGTCCAGCTGAAACTAGAGTTCGTTTTTTTAACTAGCATAAAGTCCAAAGTTGGAATTAATCAACTGGAAATGCCGAGTGGAGTAGGAGTCAGAGGAAATCTCTTCTCTTTAACTTACTTCTTAAGTACTTTCTGAGATAAGCTGAGGCAGCTTAGTTTCTGATTTTACCCTTTCTGACAAGAGAGAAACTGGCAGACAGCAGAGACAATTTTTTACTGCTTTTCAGACTGTGGCTTTTCTTCTTCTTACAGGCCCTGGAGATAGAGAGGTGCAGGGCTTCAAGGCAACGGTTTCTTGTACGAGCTGTTCTCTTTAACTGAAACTGTTTCAAAATTAGACAGGCTAAAAAGGATGGCTTCTGGCTCATGTGACTGGACCCTTTCAAGCAGCTGTCCCACCTCCTGTTGGCCTTACTAGAGTTGGTGAAGTGATCTCCCCACTCCATTTTAAACAAATTGAACACAGAAAGGAAACAACTTTATATGCTGTGTATATAAAGAGATCAGTGTAAAAAAGGCTGTTCTCAAACTCAAAAGATTCTTCAGTAAAAGCATACCATACCCAGAACAAAAGGATCAACATGCATATGAAGAACTGAGTTTTTAAACTTATTTGTATCCTAGTTCCTATTATTTTCACTGTGTCTAATGGCAGCTGACAATAACACCCAAGTGAACAAAAATACTATACTTTACAGTTGGTTTTCATCCATTCATGACAAATGTAACACATGTATTTCCCCGTTTTTCTTTTTAGCAAATGCGATTGTTGATGGTTTTATAATTGCAATGTATTTTCAGTCAGAACTTTATAGCAATTTCCAAGCTTTGCGACAAGAAATGTATTAATTCATCCCAGCTTGAAGACAAAGCAAATATTTGACCTATCCAAATGAACTTTGCCACAGATGAGGCCAGTCAAACACAAAGGGCTGGCGGCTTCACTGCTGTGGCTGTGTTCTCAGGTGTACAGAGAGTCATTGGTTGCACAAGTGTGGCAATCAAGATGCCTTCAGACCAGCCTGGAATCTTTGTTAATCACAAGGAATTCCAGTCCCTTAATATCCAGATAGTTTGTGACCACCAGAAGGTGATCATGCATGTTTGCGATAGATACCGAGGGAGATGCTATGACTCATTCAATCTATGGCAATCGCAACTCCTGCAGGGTTTTGCTCCTCCACACAGACTCAATGGCTGGCTCCTAGGAAACAAGGGCTACCCTCTGAAGACCTGGCTGATGATTCCTGTAAGAATCATAGAAATTTACAGCTTGGGAGGGGGCCATTCAGCCCATTGTGTCTGTGCCAGCTAATAAGTAGCCATTAAGCCTAATCCCACTTTCCTATTTTTGGTCTGTAGCCTTGTAGGTTATGGCAGTTCAAGTGCATATCCAAGTACTTTTTAAATGTTATGAGGGTTGCTGCCTCTCCACCCTTTCAGGCATTGAGCTCCAGATACCCACCACCCTTTGGGTGAACAAATTTCTCTTCATCTCCCCTCTAATCCAATCATTTTAAATCTTTGTCCCCTAGTCACTGACCCCACTGCATGCAGTAGTCCAGTTATGGCCTGACTAGTGTTTTATACAGTTACAGCATAACCTCCCAGCTCTTATATTCTATGCTTCAGCTAATAAAGGCAAGTATCCCAAATGCCTTCTTGACCAATTTATCTACCTATCCAGCTACCTTCAGTGATCTGTGGACATGCACTGCAAGGTTCCTCTGTTCCTCTACACTTCTACGTAGCCTACCATCTCCATCTCCATATTTGGCCTCCTTGTCTCGAGAGAATTTAGAAACCTATGTAACAGCTATGGATAAGAAATTCTGCTAGTGTTGATGTGCGGGCGACTCTTCTGCTTCTTTGGTCTGAGTCTAACCTTGCTGCACACCAGGGAGTGGTCGGTGTCGCAGTCCTCACTGTGGAAGCTGAGTGTGATTTGAACGCTGTTTAAAGAGGCTCGCGTTGTGACGATGAGGTCCAGCTGGTGCCACCGACGTGATCTTGGGTGCCTCCATGAAACCTGGTGACAGGGTTTCGTATGAAAGAACGAGTTGGTGATACAGTGGTTATGATAGGTACACAACTCAAGCAGTCTCTGTCCATTCTCATTCATTCTTCCAATGCCATAGCGCCCAAGGCAGGAGGGCCATGAGTCATAGTCGGCCCCAACCCTGGCATTAAAGTCCCCCAGCAGGAACAGATGTTCGGTATTGGGGATGCTACTAATGATATTATGGAGTTCCTCGTAGAACTGGTCTTTAGCTTCAGGTGCGGAGCAGAGTGTTGGAGCATAGCTGCTGAGTAGGTGTACTGGACCAGAGGCGCTGAGCAGTCGGATGGACAGTATGCGTTCTGAGCCATTTGAAGGTGGCTCCAACATGCTGAGCAAAGAGTTTTTGATGGTGAAGCCCACTCCATGCTGCCTTGGTTCTTCAGGATCCCTACCCTGCCAGAAGAAGGTGTAGTCTTGCTCTCTTAGAGATCCGCTCGCAGGGAGGCGTGTCTCCTGAAGTGCTGCAATGTCCACATTGAGTCTACTGAGCTCGTTGTTAATGATGGCGGTCTTCCGAGAATCGTTGATTTGTGTAAGGTCTTCCGACAGGCCAGGACACATAGTTCTGACATTCCAGCTTTCAAAACGAAGGGCTGGTACCTTCTTTCCTTTTTTTATCGTGCTGTTTGCTACGGTGTTGCAGTCCACTTTTCAGGCAATGACCCTGAGCTCCAAGCACCCATTGAAGCAGGTGGAATGTGCCGGCACAGAACCTTACTGACTGGGGGCTGCCCGGTTTGAGGCGGGCGGTGGCTGTCCAGTGAGATGCGATGACCTCTCCCACCGACAAAGGCAATCAGTGGCGCCCACTCTCTACGCCAATTGAGCTGGACTTATAACCCGTAACTGCTGCCTTCCGTGTTGTTTTGTTCACTGTGAGGCGATTATGGAGTGGCCTCTCCACAGCGCATGCCTGGGCGGATGTATGGAGGTTGTGAGTTGCGCAAGCGTCAAAACCCCCCTCTTGGCCTTCCTGGTGGGGTCCAAAGGAGTGCAGAGCATGACGTTTGGCACCGGTATGGCTGCTGGAACTGCCAGAAATATGCCAAAGATGACACATGACCGCCTTCGGGGTTCCATTCCGGATTTTCTGTTCGGGTTTACTCCCTTAGCCATGATCTCTCCCGAGACGCTCACGAGGCAGTGGGGTAGCCTATCATTTCTTGTGTATTCGCTTGCCTTTTTAGCCTTCCCCAAATGTATTACTTCACACTTTTCCAGATTGAATACCATTTGCCACTGTTCCAGCCACCTGACTAATCCATTGATATCTTCCTGCAGTCTATTGCTTTCTTCTTCATTATCAACCACAAGGTCAATTCTTGCATCATCTGCAACCTTCTTAATCATAGCCCCTATATTCAAGTCCAAATCATTGATATATACCACAAAAAGCAAAGGATCTAGTACTGAGCCCTGAAGTACCCCACTGCAAACAGTCTTCCAGTCACAAAAACACCCATCAACCATTACCCTTTGCTTCCTGCCTCTGAGCCAATTTTTGGATCCAACTTGCCACTTTGCCTTGGGTCCCATGGGCTTTTATTTTTATGGCCAATCTGCTATGTGGGACTATATCAAAAGTCTTGCTAAAATCCTTATAGACTATATGAAATGCATTACCTCATCGACCCTCCATGTTACTGCCTCAAAAAATTCAATCGTGTTTGTTAGACACGATCTTCCCTTAACAAATCCGTGCTGACTGTTTTTGATTAATCTGTGTCTTTCGAAATGAAAATTTATCCTCTCCCTCAGAATTTTTCCACCACTGAGGTTAGGCTGACTGGCCTGTCATTACCTCGCCTATTCCTTTCTCCCTTTTTAAACAATGGTACAACGTTAGCGCTCCTCCAATCCTCTGGTACCACATCTGTAGCCAGAGAGGATTGGAAAATGATGGTCAGAGCCTCCGCTATTTCTTCTCTTCCTTCCGTTAACAATCTAGGATACATTTTGTCCTGGTCTGGAGATTTATCCACTTTCAAAGATGTTAAACCCCTTAAAAATTCCTCTCTCACTATGCCAAATTCATCTAACATTTCACACTCCTCCTCCCTGTTTGCAATGTCTAGATCATCCCTCTCTTCTGCAAAAACAGATGCGAAGTATTCATTAAGAACCATACCAACATCGACCGTCTCCACACTCAGATTTCCCATTTTTTTCCATTTGGACAGCTGCCATTTACAGATGACACCCTTCCCTCTTGGTCCCAATAACACAGAATCTATTGTGTCATGTGAAGCATTTCATTATCTCAGTCTTTCGTTATCCCTATAACCTTCTATCCAATTCCCAGCCAGCACTGTATCGAGGCCCTTAGAATAAATTGATTGACAGTACAGTAACTGCTTTAGTTAGGAGTCCATTCTCCATGTGGGTCAAAAATTTGTTTCTTAAGTACTCTCATTTAACTTCTGTTTACAGCTACAGAACACATGTTGCTCACCATTTTGAAGAACAGGATCATATCCCTCTTCAATTATATTTTCTCCAAAGAGAAAATCTCTGCACAGTGGCGCAGTGGTTAGCACCGCAGCCTCACAGCTCCAGCAACCTGGGTTCAGTCTGGGTCCCACCTGTGCGGAGTTTGCAAGTTCTCCCTGTGACCGCGTGGGTTTCCGCCAGGTGCTCCGGTTTCCTCCCACAGCCAAAGACTTGCAGGTTGATAGATAAATTGGCCATTGTAAAATGCCCCTAGTGTAGGTAGGTGGTAGGAGAATTGAGGGAAGGTGGGGTTGTGGTAGGGAATATGGGATTAATGTAGGATTAGTATAAATGGGTGGTTGTTGGTCAGCACAGACTCGGTGGGCCGAAGGGCCTGTTTCAGTGCTGTATATCTAAATAAATAAAATCACTTTAACTCTGCTAACAGTTTCTAATTGATTAAAGCAGTAAATCTTACAATTATCTTTTGCACTCTTTTCTGAATCATCTCCAAGATATCAATGTCATTTTGAAGGTAGGGTGTCAATTGTTGCACACTATATCCCAGACATGGCCTCACAAATGATTTATGCAAGTTTAGAATAACCTGTTTCAACGTTTGTCAAAAAACTGAAAAATTCTTTTCCATTTATTGTGTATAGGTTTCATATTTCCTGCTCCATTGTGCAGTACCTTTTATTTGATTAAATGTATTGAAAAATCTTTCCCTATTCAGCTTTCACAAGCTTCATCCAAGCATTCATATTTATTTTTCTCTAGTCATAAACACTAAGCCTGCTCCATGATCTCCCACAGTATTATTATTAATCAGTTTTGACATTGCTCATTAGCACTTTTAAATTATACCTCTTTGCAGGTGTGGACATGTTTGTTCCCAAGTCACTGTAGGCTATTTTGTGAACTCATTGACTGATGCATCTTGGGGTGAAACCAATTTGGCATGCTAAGTCTGCCCAGGAACAATTTGCCTTATGCAGGGCTGGAGAGCAATTTATTTATCAGAACAAGTTTGAAATCTCCAAAAAAAAAATCAACTCTGATTTCTAACAAATTTAAACAGAAATCTTGGCTGGAACTCCAATAACACAGCACCAAATATCAAACAACATACTTTTCCTTAGAATAAACATTTACTTCATGAAATGCAATTTTTTTTTTATCCGTTCGTGGGATGTGGGCATCACAGACTCGGCCAGCATTTATCGCCCACCCCTATTGATGTTGTCGGGAAACTATATAAATCGTTCTTAACCTAACACACTTAAAAAATGTTCAACCATTACAGATAAATTGATAAACCAAACAATCTTTTTCCCCAATTTTTCCTATTCATCCCTGTTTAATTAATAATGTTAAAATAATTTAATTTCAAGCAACACTTTGGTATTGGTGGGATTTATTCAGCCAAGTCCAGAAAAATTGAAAATCCTACCCGGAGGGTCTAGAACCTTAGCAGTGGACAACACAATTACTCCTCACTTACTGCCACAAACTAACCTGTCCAGACAAAGTGTATTTCAAACATATAAAGTGAATGCAAAACCTTTAGTTGGAGGCTTTAAAATGTCCACTTCACTATTTATTGATTGCAAGCAGAACAATCTACTAACCACAATAACTAACGAAAGCAAGAGCTGAACAATGACCTGGATTTTGAGGGATGGCTGGGGGGTGGTTAATGGCAAAATATCAGCATTGGCCACCATTGGGCCTCTGAAACATGCGCAGATTAATGTGGAAATCCTAAAGTTGCGGTCTGGCACTCAGGGCTCCAGCACATTCTACACATTCTTGTTCAGTTAATCTTCTCTGTATCGTTCCAATTTTAGTATATGTGCTGCCGTTAGGTGTAACTGTGTTTTTAATGGCGATGTGATGAATAAAATTTGATGAACGACAGAATTTACCATGAAAAAATAATTTCATGTTCATGGAGTACTGTTAAATGATTAATTAGCAGAGTTTTTAAGCTAAATATTTTTAATGATAATGTTTTAAAATAGTTTTTTCAGAATATTTTACCTTCTAGCTTCACTCCAAGTGCATGTCTCAATCTTCAATTTGCTTTATGTAAAAATTTTTTAAGTGATCTTATTTTTCTGCTTTTTGTTTTCTGTTTGGGGGTTTTGCGAAAATATTTTAATGGGATTTTAGTGGGCTGCTTGGACAACCTGATGATATCACTCCAGCTCCACATTGTGAATGCCCAGTAAAGAATACTGCAATCAGTTGCAGTATCACTGCACAATGAAAGAGGTGAAATTCGTGCCAGAGAGATTGCGAGATTTATCAGCGAGACTTGCTTCGTGGTCAGCGGCGAGTGCCTTTGCTTCGCCTTTGACCACAAACTCCAGGCAAATGAGGTGAAATATAAGCATAGATTCAAATCCCATTCGAAATAGAAATGGTAGAAAGGGCCTACTTCAGGACCCTATTCCTTATTGGTTATACTGTATTTAAGACCAAATAAATTTACATTATAAGTAACATGACAATGAAGCAATACTTCTTTGGCCTCCTTGTCTCGAGAGACAATGGGTAAGCGCCTGGAGGTGGTCAGTGGTTTGTGAAGCAGCACCTGGAGTAGCTATAAAGGCCAATTCTAGAGTGACAGACTCTTCCACAGGTGCTGCAGATAAAATTGGTTGTCAGGGCTGTTACACAGTTGGCTCTCTCCTTGCACTTCTGTCTTTTTTCCTGCCAACAGCTAAGTCTCTTCAACTCACCACTCTTTAGCCCCGCCTTTATGGCTGTCTGCCAGCTCTGGCGATCACTGGCAACTGACTCCCACGACTTGTGATCAATGTCACAGTCATGTCGCGTTTGCAGACGTCTTTAAAGCCAAGAAATGGACGGCCGGTGGGTCTGATACCAGTGACGAGCTCGCTGTACAATGTGTCCTTGGGGATCCTGCCATCTTCCATGCGGCTCACATGGCCAAGCCATCTCAAGCGCCGCTGGCTCAGTAGGGTGTATAAGCTGGGGATGTTGACCGCCTCAAGGACTTCTGGGTTGGAGATACGGTCCTGCCACCTGATGGCCAAGGATTCTCCGGAGGCAGCGAAGGAATGAATTGAGACGTCGTTCTTGGCTGACATACATTGTCCAGGCCTCGCTGCCGTAGAGCAAGGTACTGATGACACAGGCGAGATGCACTCGGACTTTTGTGTTCCGTGTCAGTGCGCCATTTTCCCAAACTCTCTTGGCCAGTCTGGACATAGCAGCGGACGCCTTTCCCATGCGCTTGTTGATTTCTGCATCGAGAGACAGGTTACTGGTGATAGTTGAGCCTAGGTAGGTGAACTCTTGAACCACTTACAGAGCGTGGTCGCCGATATTGATGGATGGAGCATTTCTGACATTCTGTCCCATGATGTTCATTTTCTTGAGGCCGATGGTTAGTCCAAATTCGTTACAGGCAGCCGCAATCCTGTCGATGAGTCTCTGCGGACACTCTTCTGTGTGGGATGTTACGGCAGCATCGTCAGCAAAGAGGAGTTCCCTGATGAAGACCTTCCGTACTTTAATAAAAGCAAAATACTGCGGATGCTGGAAATCTGAAATAAAAACAAGAAATGCTGGAACCACTCAGCAGGTCTGGCAACATCTGTGAAAAGAGAAGCAGAGTTAACGTTTCGGGTCAGTGACCCTTCTTCGGAACTGACAAATATTAGAAAAGTCACAGGTTATAAGCAAGTGAGGTGGGGGTGGGGCAAGAGATAACAAAGGAGGTCTAGATTGGACCAGGCCACATAGCTGACCAAAAGCTCACGGAGCAAAGGCAAACAATATGTTAATGGTGTGTTGAAAGACAAAGCATTAGTACAGATTAGGTGTTAATACACTGAATATTGAACAGCAGCAAGTGCAAACCTTAAAAAAAGTGGGTAAGCAAACTGAACAAACTAAGATGAAATGAAATAAATGCAAAAAAAAAATTGTAAAAAATGTAAAAAAGAATGTAAAAAAAAAACTAAAAATGAAAGTAAAATGGGGGGCTGTCATGCTCTGAAATGATTGAACTCAATGTTCAGTCCGGCAGGCTGTAGCGTGCCTAATCGGTAGATGCGATGCTGTTCCTCGAGCTTGTGTTGATGTTCACTGGAACACTGCAGCAATCCCAGGACAGAGATGTGAGCATGAGAGCAGGGGGGAGTGTTGAAATGGCAAGCAACCGGAAGCTCAGGCTCCTGCTTGTGGCCTGAGCGGAGATGTGCATGTACTTTGGTGTTCGCTCTTAGACGGGCAAGGTTGAACAACCTGCCATCTGTTCTTGTGTGGAGGAAAATTCCTTCTTCTGAAGACTTGAACGCATATGAGAGCAGCAGGGAGAAGTAGAGCCCAAATAGTGTAGGTGCGAGTACACAGCCCTGTTTCACGCTACTCAGGATAGGAAAGGGGTCTGATGAGGCACCACTATTCTGAATTGTGCCTTTCATATTGTCATGGAATAATGTGATGACACTTAGTAGCTTTGGTGGACATCCGATCTTTTCCGAAGAGTTCCGAAGAAGGGTCACTGACCCGAAACGTTAACTCTGCTTCTCTTTCCACAGATGCTGCCAGACCTGCTGAGTGATTCCAGCATTTCTTGTTTTTGTTTCAGATTTCCAGCATCCGCAGTATTTTGCTTTTATCCGATCTTTTCTAGTAGTTTGAAGAGACCACGTCTGCTGATGAGGTCAAAGGCTTTGGTGAAATCAATGAAAGCAATGTAGAGGGACATCTGTTATTCGCGGCATTTCTCCTGTAGCTGGCGAAGGGAGAACAGCATGTCAATGGTGGATCTCTCTGCTCGAAAGCCACACTGTGCCTTAGGGTAGACATGCTCAGCCAGCTTCTGCAGCCTGTTTAAAATGACTCGAGCGAAGACTTTCCCCACTCTGCTGAGCAGGGAGATTCCACGGTAGTTGCTGCAGTCACCACAGTCACCCTTGTTCTTATAGAGGGTGATGATATTGGCATCGCGCTTGTCCTGTGGTACTGCTCCCACATCCCAGCACAGGCAAAGCAGTTCATGGAGTGCTGAGAGTAGAGCAAGCTTGGGACTCTTGATTATTTCAGGGGTAATGCCGTCCTTCCCAGGGGCTTTTCCACTGGCTAGAGAATCAAAGGCATCACTGAGTTCCTATTTTGTTGGCTGTTCGTCCAGCTCATCCATGACTGGCAGAGACTGGGCTGCATTGAGGGCGGTCTCAGTGACAACATTTTCCCTGGAGTACAGTTCTAGGTAGTGCTCCACCCAGCAGTCCATTTGCTTTCGTTGGTCAGTGATCGCGTCCCCTGATTTAGACTTGAGGGGGGCGATCTTCCGGATGGTTGGTCCAAAAGCTCGCTTAATGCCATCATACATACCTCTGATGTTTCCGATGTCGGAGGCCAGTTGAATATGACTGCACAGGTGTTGCCAGTAGTTATTTGCGCAGTGCCTGGCTGTTCTTTGTGCAACACTTCTGGCTGCTTTAAGTGCTACGGATGTTAACTCGCTGGGAGCTTTCTTGTAGCTCAACGGTGCAATGCGTTTAGTGGCTATGACAGGTTCCAGCTCTTCAAAGTGAGTTTGAAACCAGTCTGCATTCTGCTTCTCACGTTTGTCATAGGTGGTCATTGCTGAGTCATAGATGGCGTCTCTGATGTGGGCCCACTTGATCTCTGCATCCCCTGTAGGAGTGTTTTGTAGGGCTTTTTCAAGTGAATTTAGAAACTTATATAACAGCTATGGATAAGAAATTCTGTTGGTGTTGATGCGCGGGCGGCCCTTCTGGTTGGAGTGATGCAGCTTCTTTGGTTTGAGAGTAACCTTGCTGCACCAACCAGGGAGTGGTCGGTGTTGCAGTCCGCACTGTGGAAGCTGCGTGTGATTTGAATGCTGTTTAAAGCGGCTCGTCTTGTGACGATGAGGTCCAGCTGGTGCCAACGACATGATCTTAGGTGCCTCCATGAAACCTGGTGACAGGGTTTCGTATGAAAGAATGAGTTGGTGATGCAGAGGTTGTGATAGGTACACAACTCCAGCAGTCTCTGACCATTCTCATCCATCCTTCCAATGCCATAGTGCCCAAGGCAGGAGGGCCATGAGTCATGGTCGGCCCCAACCGTGGTGTTAAAGTCCCCCAGCAGGAACAAATGTTTGATATTGGGAATGCTACTAATGATATTATGGAGTTCCTCATAGAACTGGTCTTTAGCTTCAGGTGGGGAGCAGAGTGTTGGATCATAGATGCTGAATAGGTGTACTGGACCAGAGGCAGTGAGCAGTCGGATGGACAGTATGCATTCCGAGCCATTTGAGGGTGGTTCTATCATGCTGAGCAAAGATTTTCTGATTGCGAAGTCCAGTCCATGCTGTCTTGGTTCTTCAGGATCCCTACCCTGCCAGTCGAAGGTGCAGTCTTGCTCTCTTAGAGATCCGCTCGCAGGGAGGCGTGTCTCCTGAAGTGCTGCAATGTCCACATTAAGTCTACTGAGCTTGTTGTCAATGATGGCAGTCTTCCGAGAATCGTTGATTTGTGTAAAGTCTTCCGACAAGCCAGGACACATAGTTCTGACGTTCCAGCTTGCAAAACGAAGGGCTGGTACCTTCTTTCCTTTTTTTCTCATGCTATTTGGTGCAGTGTTACAGTCCACTTGTCTGGCTAAGACCCTGAGCTCCAAGCACCCATTGAAGCAGGTGGACTGTGGTGTGACAGAACCTTACTGACCGGGGGCTGCCCGGTTTAAGGCGGACGAATGCTGTCCAGTGAGATGCGATGACCTCTCCCACCGACAAAGGCAACCCGTGGTGCCCAATCACTACGCCAACTGAGCTGGACTTATAACCCGTAACTGTTGCCATCCGTGTTGTTTCGTTCGCTGTGAGGCGACTATGGAGTGACCTCTCCATGGCGCATGCCTGGGCGGATGTTTGGAGGTTGTGAGTTGGCCAAGCGTCAATACCCCCCTCTCTGCCTTCCTGGTAAAGTCCAAATAGGTGCAGAACACGATGTTTGGCACTGGTATGGCTGCAGGAACTGCCGGAAACATGCCAAAGGTGACACATGACCGCCTTCGGGGTTCCATTCCGGATTTTCTGTTAGGGTTTACTCCCTTAGCCTTGGCCTCTCCCGCGACGCACACAAGGCAGTGGGGTTGTTAGCTCCTATCCATGAGTAGGGGCCCTAACAAGTAAGCTGTGTGAGTTCATGGAGGGAGAGGGAAGGGGGGATAGGGTGCGGGGGGAAGGGGGTGTGGTGGATGCTGGGGGGAGGAGGTGGGGGGAAGGGGGTGTGGTGGATGCTGGGGGGAGGATGTGGGGGGAAGGGAGTGCTAGGGAGGAGGGGGTGCGAGGGGGAGGGGCGCGGGGGGAGGCGGTGGGTGGAAGAGGGTGCGAGGGGGAGCTGGGAAGGGGGGTGCAGGGGAGGGGGTGTAGGGGAACGGGGTGCGACAGGAAGATGATGCAAGGGGAAGATGGTGCGAGGGTGAGGGGGTGCAGGGGAAGGGAGTGCAAGGGGTGGAGGGCAGGGGGTGGGGGAAGGGGGTGCGAGGGGGGAGCTGGGAAGGGGGTGCGGGGGTGAGGGGGTGGGGGGAAAGGGTGTGGGGGTGAGCTGGGAAGGGAGCGCTGGGGGGAAGGTTGTGTAGGGGGGAAGGGGGGAATGGGGGAGGCGTCCGGCGGTGGTCGCGACCCTGGCGAGCAGGCCAGCCCACAGCCTGCACGGCCTCCTTGATATCAGCGTCCTCCAGGCTGACACTGCGCTCGTGGTCTCCATCCAGCTCACGGTGAAGCTTCTTTCCCGGCTCCCAGCAGTGACGACGGAAGGACGACTGAGGCCAGATTGAGGCCCAGAGCCTCGACAACTGCCTCATGGGCACTCAGGACGCCAGCGCCTTTTACAATTTAACATTTACAAATAGAATGGGTAACAAAACATTGGGAACCATAACTGATCAATCTGTCATTCCATGATAAGAATTAATAATTTTGTACGTTTCACTGTGGAGGAGAACTAGAGCTTTTGCAACGTTGCACTGATATTCCCAGTGCAATTTCCCCAAACTCTGTGAAATCAGTGCAACAGATTGCGGAAATGCAAGCCGAAGTTATGTCTGACACAAATCAAGTTTCCTCGATCATTTGCGCTGCTTTAAAAAATCATTGCGCTGGACCACGGCCCCGCAAAACGAATCAATCACCATGGCAAGTTCCGATATTTGTGCCCATTCATGGGCCTTGAGGAGGTTCTTAAAATTAAGTTTTTGATAGGTGCCAGGATACGGGTAGGCATGTTTTCAAAATTTTTAAATATTTAAAAAGTATAATTTACTAAGAATGAAACTCTTAAGTGTTTCTGTATAATTTCTAGTCACTGTCAGTTATTTAAAATCAGTTCCTTGCAGGTGGTGTCTGATTGACACTCTTACTAAAAAGGCTTATTTTTGTGATAAACACATTTTCAGCTGCATTCATCAAACTGCAGCAGGTTACTGCTCTTGTATATATCAAATAATATATTTTAATATAAGACAAAAATATGTTCTTAAATGCTGGTTGCACTGGTTCATGGACGATTTTATGTTTGTGATTATGCAAATGAGTTTGAGCAGAAACTTGAGCCATAACTTCATTTCGGAATACTAGTGCAATTTTGAGCACATCTTGCACCTGGATTGCCAATTGCACCCGAAGCAGAACCTCTATCCACTTTTCATTTTAAATGAATAGCAAGTCAGGCATCCATATGTCAATTGGTAACAAACTCCACATGGTAAAAGCTGACGTCGTAACAGGATTTTTTCACATAAAGGTTGAAACAGACATCTTTTGCTGTGTAAACATGCACACATGGCAATAGCAATTAGTAACAACACCCACATATTTTTACAGTTTGGGCTATCAGGGCCTTTAGGAATTTTGAAACTTGTTTAATGGCATCAATACTGCATTTGAAAAGCAAACAAAACTGAACATTTATAGAAAAAAGACTTGCATTTATATAGCGCCTTTCAATGCCACTGGACATCCTGAAGTGCTTTACAGTTAATAAAATGCTTTGTGAAGTGTGGTCATTTGTTGTATTATAGAAAATGTGGCAGCCAAGCAGCACACAACAAGCTCCCACAAACAGCAATGTGATATTGATCAGATAATCTCCTTTTGTGATCTTGATTAAAGGATAAATATTTACCAGGACACTGGGGAGAACTCTCCTCTTCTTCTTCAAAATAGTGCCATGGGATCTTTTATCTTTACGTGAAAGGGCAGATGGGACCTTTGTTTAACATTTCATCCAGAAGACAGCACCTCCAACAGTGTAGCACTCCCTCTTTAGTACTGCACTGGAGTAACAGCCTTGACTTTTGTTTTTAAGTTCTGGAGCGGGTCTTAAACCCACCATTGCCTGACTTAAAGGTGAGAGTGGTATCAACTGAGCCACCAACTACAGCCATCTATAGGTCTTCCAAGAACCTGATGCATCACAACTGAGACAACCACATGTGTATAAGAACAAAAAATTGTGATACTCTCAAATAACTAAGAGAGAGAGATTTGGAATAGGAGACAGGCTTCTGAAGTGGATTCAAAACGGATTAATGGGCTATTATGGGAACTGCATCATCATGGCAAGGGGTGCCACAGGGATCAGGACTGGGGTCATTGCTGTTTATAGTATATAGACATAGTTTCAAGCCTGAGATAGAAACAAAGCTGTCCAATTTTTCAGAAGACATCAGATAGGTGAGGTGCTTGAGGTGGAAGGAAAAGGAATTTAAGCACAATCTAGATAATTTACAAAGGCCAGCTGACAAATGGCAAATATCAGTTAATGTAGATAAAGACAATGTAATAAGAAAGGAAAATACATGCTTTGAGCTACAAGTACAGCGCAGAAGAGGGATCTGGGGATATTAGTTAGCTGACTGAAACTAAAAGTGCAGTGTGGAAAGCTAACTGGATCTTGGGAAATATCGCCAGCGAGATTGAGTACAAATCTCAGGAGGCAATGTATAAACCATATCTTTGTATAATTCGATACTGCAGCAAGAAAATCCAGGAATTGAGGACAGTGCAGAGAAGGGCAACACGATACTTAACTTAAGGCATATGAGTTATGGGAAGATCGAGAAAAGCCTGTGACTGTCTACCCTGTCAGGGAAAGCTTCTGAAGACATTTCCATGGCAGTCACTTGTGGGATTTGTACCTTAAATGATTTGAAATGTTATATACTTGCCGCTGAAGGTTCTGCTTGCATGTTTCCTGCTGCTCAAAAGTTCTGGTCCTATGTACTCCTGAAAATAAATTTCCTTTAAAGAGCTGCTGCATAAATTGATCATATTTAATAATGTTCTTCAAGCTTTCTGCTTCACAAAGCCATAAAAACAGATGAGGGAGGCCATTCTCCCTACCTAGCTCATCCTTCCATAGAAACATAACATTTCCCCCCTATCATGGAGCATAACTGCCAATTGAATGATTTCCGGGTTTTGGCCTCAATTTCCTTACTTGGAAGTCATTACCGTTTCTTGCTGAATGAACAAGTATTTTCTGGTGTCATTCATGTCTTTTACCAATGTGTACCTAAGTCCTTTTGTCCTCAGGTCACAGTTTACTTAAAAGTTGTGCTCAGGAATAACATTTTCTATTCTACTTAGTACCGATCCTCTCTTATTTGTCTACTTTCAGAAGAGTCCTAGGCCGAGATTTTGTCTTCTGGCTCGGAGGTGTGGGGGCTGCCAGCTGGGCCACAGCTATTTGGGTATGGATAGTGTCAAGTCGGTGTGCTGCGATGGTGCAGTGTGTGGCCTAGAAGGGGGACTGGGTAGTGTCTGTTCGCTGCAGTCCGATTTGCCTTATTTCGGGCTTGATCTTGACTCGCTGTGGACGGTGCTGTGGAGGGTTGGTTAGTCTCGGGTGGGCCTCTTCCGCACCCTCTCGGTGGCCTTGATGTCCTTTCTGGGGAAGGGTGCCCACGGCTGGGCTGAGTGTTCCGGGTGCGGCGGGCCAATGGACTTGCGCAGGTGTGGCGTTGCCCCTTTGCCCGGGGTCGGATCTCTTCGGGGTGTATGGGGGAGAGCTGATTGCAGATGGCTGGTTTTGGATGGGTGTTCTCTCTAATTTAATTTGGTGTATTTACCATGTCCGGTTCCGGGGACCTGCGTGGCCGGGTGTCCAGGGTTGAGGGCTCAACATTGGGGATTTGCTGGGGGGCGGCGGCGGGTCGGGGGCTGGGTGTTCTGTTGTGGGTGGTGCGCCTCCTGGCTCCTCGGGGCCTTTCCGCCGGTTGACACCCCATACACTGGCTTGGACGTTCGCTCCCTCCACTGCCTGTCCTCTGTTGCTAAAGTTTGAATTTATTTATTTATGCTTATAGACATACATGGAAACAAGAACGGAGACTGGGGGGGCAAACAAAATGGAAAGGCATGCCACTTAAGGGCCTCTTCCTGCCACCACTCCAATTCTGTGGAATACGGAGGGGCCTGCCGCTGCATGGAATGCCGCCATCTCTCCTGGCGGGGCCAGTGGTGGTTCCCCTAGCAATCATTTACGGCACAGAAGGATGCCATTTGGCCCATCGAGTCCGTGCTGGCTCTCCTTGTCGCAATGCTGTCAGCCCCATTCTCCGCTTGAACACCATACCCCTGTCATTTCCTTTTCCTTTTGAAATCATTGACTGTCGCCGCTTCCACAACCCTTATGGGCAGTGAGCTCCAGGTCATTAACACTTGCTGTGTAAAATAAAAAGTTCTTCCTCATATTCCCCTTGCACTCCTTGCCCAAAACCTTCAATCTGCGTCCCCTAGTCCTTGTACCATCAGCTAATGGGAACAGTTTTTCCTTGTTTAACTTGTCTAAGCTGTCAAAATTTTGTACACCTCTATCAAATCTCCCCTCAATCTCCTTTGCTCCAGGGAGAGCAACCCCCGTTTTTTCCACCTAACCTTGTAACTAAAATCCCCCATCCCTGGAACCATTCTGGTAAGTCTCCTCTGCACCGTCTCAAGGACCCTCACATCCCTCCTAAAGTGTGGTGACCAGAACTGGACTCACTACTCCAGTTGGGGCCTAACCAGAGCTTTATAAAGGTTCAGCATAACTTCCCTGCTTTTGTACTCTCTGACTCTATTTATGAAGCCCAAGTGCTAACCACTCTCTCAATATGTCCTGCCACCCTCAAAGATCAATGCACATGCATAGGGATGGGCAATAAATGCTGGCCTGGCCTGTGACGCCCACATACCATGAAAGAATATTAAAAAAAACTTTGGAGGTGGGCTGGGAGATGGAAGGGGCAGGAAAATGGCATGGAATAGTGTCCGGAGGGCTCCCCAATGCAGGCCCGCCACTGAGCCATATTCCCAACACCAGGAACGGCAACAGGTAGTCCACCCACCGACCTGAGGCGGGCAGACAATTTAACAATTAAAAGGCCAATTGACAGCCATTTTCCTGGGCCGCCAGCATGTTACTGGTTGCCCCCCATCCATGTGGGGAGGTCACCAGCTGAATGGAGGCAGCCTCCCAGTGGCTTCCTGGGGTGGGAGGGCCATTGTATCCATGGCCTAAGGAGGGTCCCCCATTTGCAAAGCCTGTCCCCGAGACCCTGACACCACCACTGGAGGAGTTTCCCCTCTGATTGCCAGGGTATGCCTGCCTGGCCTCGGCACAGGAGCTAATTTTTTATCCCCCCTGTGAGGAAGCCTTAGAATGGAGGCATCCTCTGGTCCTGCTTGCAGCCTCAGCAGCGACCACCAGTCCTGGTGGTGCTGTTGAGGCTGCAGAGCTGCCAGCCCTCTGATTGTGCCGGAAGCGTGGCAAGACAGCCCGCTGTCCTTAATTGGATGGCGGGCCTGGTTGCGCCCTCTTAATTGGTCACCGCTGGGAAGTTTCAGCTGCTCGCCAGTACAGGCATGGGTCCCACATGTGGTCCTGACATCTGGACTAGCCTTGTGCCAGGAAAATCCCAGCTCAAGTTTTATTAATATTTCCATTAGAAATTCTGAACTAGTGATCAGCCTTTATCTGCATTTGTTCCAGGGTCTGGATGTTTCCCTGTGCCTCGGTGATCAGAACCAGAGATATAGTGCCCTAAAAGAAGCTTGAAGAGAACATTATACGGCTTAAGCAAGACGGTCTCCCATTTATAATCTACTGATCTAGCAACATAATTCAGCATTCCGACTGCTTTGTTAATTGCTGCTCTGTAATGTCTGGACATGATCAGTGTTTGAAATATAGTTGCATGAGGGAATGGGAAATCATTCTCCTACCAATTAATATGCTTCTCAAGTGCTAACTAATCTGACTAAAAGTAAAAAGTAGTATGAAACACAATTAGAGCCAAAAGAATCTTGTTTACTTACCCTCTACTTACAGACTCAATACTATTTCCTACCTCAAACCAGCGATACTATTGATTCCTGCTGTGTCCGTGACCAGTTTTGAGATTTTGTAGGAAATCTGAACGTGGAGCAGCACATGAGTTTAGGTATGGTTAGGCAATTAAAATGAATGAAATTGTGTTCAGGTCTGGAATCGGCTCTTTTGGGTTTAACTCAGGCAGATTGCAGGAGAGGTGGGTTAGCAATTTAAATATGTCAAACGCTCCATTGTAGTGATATTTCAACTCACATTTGAATTTAACAACGCATCCATGAGTTTCATAGCTTCCTGAAAAGGGCATTGAAACCAAGGTAAGAACACAATGGCAATTCATGGAGCTCATTAAAAATGAGGAAAATATTGCAATAAATGTAATGTGTTCTTTATGTTGTCTTGGACAACGTAAATGAGATGCGTGAAGTCCAGTTCGTTGAAGATCTTTAACAGGTTTATTAACAGCTAAACTATTATGTACAGTACAGAGCAAACTATCTAAAAAATCTTCTTCTGGGTTTTCCAATTGCAGAATGACCCTGGCTTGTAGTCAAATGACTACATCCTGGTACTTAGCTCATTAACATACTGAAATCTTAATGGGATATCACTCTTCAAGTGATCATACAACAATACATACTCAGGGCTCACTGCTTTCTTACTTACTTCTTTCTTATTTACCTCTGAGAAATGGTTTGCTCACAGCACTTAAGATGAAAGGTTATTTTCCACACTTTGGACATTTTGAGACTCAGATCAGGATTGGATAGCGCCATGGCTGCCTTAGGTTGAACCTCAGACAAGAAGCAGGATGATTTTTTTTTATTCGTTTGGGGGTTGTGGGTGTCACTGGCTAGGTCAGCATTTATTGCCCATCCCTAATTGCCATTGAGAAGGTGGTGGAGAGCTGCCTTCTTGAACTGCTGGAGTCCATGTGTGGTAGGTACACCCACAGTGCTGTTAGGAAGGGAGTTCCAGGATATGACCCAGCAACAGTGAAAGAACGGCGATATAGTTCTAAGTCAGGATGGTGTGTGGCTTGGAGGGGAATTTTCAGGTGGCGGTGTTCCCATGCATCTGCTGCCCTTGACCTTCTAGGTGATAGAGGTCGCAGGTTTGGAAGGTGCTGTCTAAGGAGCCTTGGTGCATGCTGCAGTGAATCTTGTAGATGGTACACACTGCTGCCACTGTGTGTCGGTGGTGGAGGGAGTCAATGTTTGTGCATGGGGTGCCAATCAAGTGGGCTGCTTTGTCCCGGATGGAGTTGAGCTTCGTGAGCATAGTTGGAGCTGCACCCATCCAGGCAAGTGGAGAATATTCCATCACACTCCTGACTTGTGCCTTGTAGATGGTGGGCAGGCTTTGGGGAGTCAGGAGGTGAGTTACTCACCACAGGTTTCCTAGCCTCTGACCTGTTCTTGTAGCCATGGTATTTATATGGCTACTCCAGTTCAGTTTCTGGTCAATGGTAACCCCCAGTATGTTGATAATGTTTTATTTTTTTATTCATTGATGGGATGTGGGCGTCGCTGGCTAGGCCAGCATTTATTACCCATCCCTAAAATGCCCTTGAGAAGGTGGTGGTGAGCTGCCTTCTTGAACCACTGCAGTCCATGTGGGGTAGGTATACCCACAGTGCTGTTAGGAAGGGAGTTCCAGGATTTTGACCCAGCGACAGTGAAGGAACGGCGATATAGTTCCAAGTCAGGATGGTGTGTGACTTGGAGGGGAACTTGCAGGTGGTGGTGTTCCCATGTATTTGCTACCCTGGTCCTTCTAGTTGGTAGAGGTCGCGGGTTTGGAAGGTGCTGTCTAAGGCGCCTTGGTGCATTGCTGCAGTGCATCTTATATATGGTACACACTGCTGCCACTGTGCGTCGGTGGTGGAGAGAGTGAATGTTCGTAGATGGGGCGCCAATCAAGCGGGCTGCTTTGTCCGGGATAGTGTCGAGCTTCTTGAGTGTTGTTGGAGCTGCACCCATCCAGGCAAGTGGAGAGCATTTCATCACACTCCTGACTTGTGCCTTGTAGATGGTGGACAGGCTTTGGGGAGTCAGGAGGTGAGTTATTCGCCTCAGGATTCCTAGCCTCTGACCTGCTCTTGTAGCCACAGTAGTTATATGGCTACTCCAGTTCAGGTTCTGGTCAATGGTAGCCCCGAGGATGTTGATAGTGGGGGATTCAGCAAAGGTAATGCCATTGAATGTCAAGGGGAGATGGTTAGATTCTCTCTTGTTGGAGATGGTCATTGCCTGGCACTTGTGTGGGGCGAATGTTACTTGCCACTTTTCAGCCTAGGCCTGGAATTTTTCCAAGTCTTGCTGCATTTCTACACGGACTGCTTCAGTATCTGAGGAGACACAAATGGTGCTGAACATTGTGTAATCATCTGCGAACATCCCCACTTCTGACCTTATGATGGAAGGAAGGTCATTGATGAAGCAGCTGAAGATGGTTGGGCCTAGGACACTACCCTGAGGAACTCCTGCAAGTGATGTCCTGGAGCTGAGATGATTGATCCCCAACAGCCACAACAGTCTTCCTTTGAGCTAGGTATGACTCCAAACATTGGAGGGTTTTCCCCCTGATTTCCATTGACTCAAGTTTTGCTCGGGCTCCTTGATGCCATACTCAGTCAATGCTGCCTTGTTGTCAAGGGAAGTCACTCTCACCTCCCCTCTTGAGCTCAGCTCTTTTGCCAATGTTTGAACCAAGGCTGTAATAAGGTCAGGAGCTCAGTGGTCCTGGCAGAACCCAAACTGAGTGTCACTGAGTAGGTTATTGCCAAGGAAGTGCCACTTGATAGCACTGTCGACGACACCTTCATCACTTTACTGATGATTGAGAGTAGACAGATGGGGTAGTAAATGGTCGTGTTGGACTTGTGTACAGGACATACCCGGGCAATTTTCCACATTGCCAGGTAGATGCCAGTGTTGTAGCTGCAACAGCTCGGTTAGGGGCGCGGCAAGTTCTGGAACACAGGTCTTCAGTACTACTGCCGGAATGTTGTCAGGGCCCACAGCCTTTGCAGTATCCAGTGCCTTCAGTCATTTCTTGATATCACGCGGAGTGAATCGAATTGGCTGAAGACTGGCATCTGTGATGCTGGGGACTTCAGGAGGAGGCCGAGATGGATCATCCAGTCGGCACTTCTGGCTGAAGATTGTTGCAAATGCTTCAGTCTTGTCTCTTGTACTGATGGACATTCGTGAACCAGATGCATATTTACAACAATCGACAATGGCCATCATTAGACTAGCTTTTAATTCGAGATTTTTATTAATTGAATTCAAATTCCAACTTCTGCCATGGTGGGATTTGAGCCCACATCCCCAGAGTAATACCCTGGATCTCTGGGTTATTAGTCCAGTGACAATACCACTATGCCACTGTATCCCCCAGCATTAGCATAAGCCTGCTGTGGATGGTTAGCACAGAGGGTAGCATCGGAAAGGGGTGAAGTAAAGGGGCTTTGCTAATCGGAGGAGCTAACGGTGTCACAGGTTGCACAAGCTGAGGCTCAGTGTCCTTGACCTCTTGGAAAAGTGTTTCCAGAGGCTGACGTTATTTCATCAGGTGGTGGTTGATGTTTGCAGCCTCCTAGAAGACGACCTGCTCCCTGATGGGCCTTGTGGACACACAGTACCAGTGAATGTAAAAGTGACCATTAACCTTAACTTTTCTGCCTCAGATCTTTCGAGGATTCTGCCAGAGACATATCCAGGAACTCCCAGTTGGCTGCACACAAATGCAAAAGGAAGGTGCTTGATAGGATGCTTGCCAGGGCTGACAATTAAGTCAACATCGGCTGTGATGACACCAGTAAGAATAAACGGAGGCTCAGGTTTGTATCTCTAGTTGGCTTCCCACAGGTGCAGGTTGTCATTGATTACAAATATGTGGCAATCCACGCACCCAAGATCAACCAGGAATGTTGTCAACAGCAAGAGGTTCCATTCTATCAATGTGCAGCATGTGTGCAACCACAAGAAGGAGCTCATGCAGGCATGCACCAGATTCCCGGGGAGCTGCCATGATACTTTCATCCTATGGTCAACCTCCCTGAGCTCTTTGGACCTGCAAGCAGTCCTAAGGGGCAGCTGTAAGGTGACAAAGATACCTTCTTCAAACTTGCTAATAATACACATATTAAATCCAACCAACAACGCCCAAGAGTGTAACAACAAAAACAATCAAGATTGGCCAACACGGGAAAGTGGTGCAAAGTAACAAATTTGATATTAGCGAACAGAAATCTAATAACATAACCTTTTCTCAAACACTCACTTGCATATCCCTATGCAGCTTTACTCTTCCTTTTCCTCTGTACCTACGTGGTGAAACCCCTGTGTCTTCAACAGGAGTAAAGGCAGCCTACTCAGATCCCTGCTCTGGCAGTTGAGATGCTCTTGGCTGATCTCCTCTACATTTTGGATCCTATGAGAGCCTGCCAAAGGCTGCTCATCTGCACTTATGCAAGGGCAGACTGGGAGACGAGGCCACATGTGGGCACTGACTGACAGCAGGGTGGGGGAGGGGTGGTGGAGACTGGGGGGAGGTGTCAATTATGAAAAGTGTGAGCACTTTGATTGGGGTCTCAACTTCCATGTCCCCTTTCGTCATCATCCTTCTCATATTTCACTGCTACCACTGTGCTGGAGAATTGCTTGGTGCAATTAAGTGATGCATTATAAAGTCAAGCCTAAGTTGTCTGTCAACCTATTTATATCACCAGATATGTTGTCATCCAGAGTCTGCATGGCTGTGGTCAAAGTGTGCTCATTTGATTGCTGTGATTAATGTTCCACAGAGTTACCACTCTATCCATAAAAGAAGACAACCTTGCAATGCCCTGCAATATCAACCAATGCACGTTTCAGGTGAACGCCATGATTTTCTGTGCAAATGTGGACAGTGTGTGTGGAAGACCTGTTAGTATATCACATATTTTCCACTGCACCTCAATGATTTTCTTTTTTATCGACAGCCCCTGGGTAAAACCATCTGTGTCCAACTGAGCAGAGCTTGAAAAGGGCTGTGCCCTCTCACGCAAACTCTTTATAGTGGTCCCTGCCACAACTGTCTGCTCTTGCTCACTTATGAACTATCTGTCTAACTGCATCTACTGGAGTGTGAGTATAGGAGCTGGTGCATGGTATGAATGAGTTCTGTGATGGTGCACCCGCAGAAGGAAGGAGCTCCTCTGAGGATTAGTGTTCCATGAATTCCACCAAATGCTGCTGTACAAGTGAAAGCCCTGGTGCAGAGCAAATTTACAAAATAGTACTGTCAAGGTAAGAATGTTGCAATTTAGCATTATGAAGATAATCATATTTCACTCGCTGATGAAATCACGTTAACATGGCTGAGTGCCATATGACGTGGGTCGCTGATAGTGAATTGTGTCACCAGTTAGCTGGGAGGTCCCCATATCCACAACTTCAATGGCCTAAGGATGCCGAAACGGCACAGATTCCCAATATTTCCTCCTCTTCAAATATTGCCTGTGAGATTTGTGTAGGACTGACTCCATTTGTCTCCCTTACCCTTGTGTTTTGCATTCTGTTCTGCAATGGGGAAAGAAGAGACCTTTGGGTGACTGCAAGTGCATTTATTCACCCAGTGGCTGCTGAGTATTTGGTAAGGGTGACAATGAGGGAGAGACATGAAATTGCATGAGGATGAGGTTGAGTGGCAGTGATGGATGGATAAATGGGGGTGTGAGGAAGTGCATAAAAAGAGAAAGATGGGCATGCTTGTGAGGTAAGTCAATTTGAGGATTGATGTGCTGGAGTAGACATGACATAGCAAAGTGGGAAGTGAGGGGAGTCGGGTGAAGCACATAACAGGCTGTAGGTGAATTTTCAAATGTGCTCAACTTCCTGAACTGATTATGTCATGAAAGCACATCCTGCACTGAAGCCAGGACTGTGGCAAAATGCCCCAGCTGCTAATCTCTTGGGCCATATCCAACCATCCCTTCATTGTCATAGCAGCAGGTTTCTTCCTCTTGTTGTTGGGAAGAGCATTGCTCTCTGATTCTTCAGTGGCCCCCATAGTACAACAAGGGAGGCGTCAACCTTTGAGCATCCTGAGTCCATATTCTATAATAGCTGATTCAATACCAAACCTCCCAACTCCTCCAAATTTCATCTTTGATTGGCTCTTTAAATACTGGATTTGAGGTTTCATCATGCGGGTCCACGCCATGCCTGCTGCCACTGATTGGATGCCAAACCCAGAATTAAAATGATAATGAGGTGCTTGCATTAAAATGCCACAGACAGACATGCTGAAAGGATTTCTAGGTTTCCCACGGGTTATCAGATTCCAAGCCCTAACTGCCCCCTACAAGACTCGAAGTTAATACTGGGGTTTTTACCTTCCGTGAGCAATCGACAAATCATACCAATAGCTGTTCATTTATTGACTTACTATTTACATCACCTTGTCAGAGGCCCTGGAAACTGCATGTAGCTATTTGCTATGGGTCCCAGATGCATCAGGCTGCTGCTCCTCTACCCTTTCAGGGCACACTTCTAACATCCTGCGAACCTGAGGAGGTTGAAGACCTGGCAGTGAATTCAGGCATCTCGCCTACCTCCCACTCATCACCCAGCCATTTCTCCACAGAGTTCATAGAGATGGTGATGGCATGCAGGTCTGCGTGCATCTCCAGCATCCACCGGGCAGTATGCTGGATATTGCTCTCCATAAAGGTGACCAATCGCTCAATGGAGGAAGCCATGTGCACACACACCAGAGATATGGCAGTACTCATGGCCTGGATGGACTCCTCCATCATCTGTGCCAGGAAGCATGACCTTAGAGATGACTCCAGAGGTATGTTATCAGCCTGAGGTTCAGCATCGCCCTGGTCCCCCACAGTCCTCCAAGTGTCAGTGGCCTTGGCTGTCACAGGCTCTATCAGCTGCTCATGCAAGTCTGTGGTGTGCTCACCAGGTTGTGACCCCAAATCTACACATAAGCAGATACCCACCAATGTGAGAGTATCTGCGCTGGTGGATGGTATGGGGGCGAGATATAATAATGCAGCCTCTGAAGTCCACTCCTCCTCAGATATGGACGGCTGTCCCCTGTTTACAGCAGCTGCCTACTCTTGTCTTTGACCTGCATGAGAGAAGATCCTTAAAAGGCATTCAGACTGCTCCAACTGTGGAGCTCCATGTGACCACTGGCGAACACATGAGCACTATGCCTCGTGTTTGCCAGATGCTCTTATGTGCCCATCCATTCAGCCACTTAATCTTGAGAGGCTCCACTCCTCTCTCATTATCTGTTATTGACTGAGCTGCATGCTGCACTGCCTCCTCCTCCATCGGTGTCAGGATGGCCAGATAGAGTCATAGAGTTATACAGCACAGAAACAGGCCCTTCGGCCCACCGTGTTCATTCCGGCCTTCAAGACTATCTACTTTAATCCCATTTTTGGGCACTTGGCCCAGAGCCTTGTATGCAATGGCATTTCACGTGCTCATGTAAATACCTCTTAAACGTTGTGAGGGTTCCAGCCTCTACCACCCCTTCCTACCATCCATTGTATAGTCCCTTGACTTGTTAGTCCGCCCAAAATGCATCACCTCACACTTCTCAGGATTAAATTCCATTTGCAACAGCTCTGCCCATCTATATCATCCTGTAATCTAAGACTTTCCTCCTTACTGTTTATGACACCACCAATTTTCATGTCATCTGCGAACTTACTGATCATACCTCCTATATTCAGGTCTAAATCATTAATGTACACTACAAACAGCAAGGGTCTCAATACCGATCCCTGCAGTACACCACTGGTCACAGGCTTCCAATTGCAAAAACAACCTTCGACCATCACCCTCTGCCTCCTGCCACTAAGCCAATTTTGGATCCAATTTGCCAAATTGCCTTGGAACCCATGGGCTCTTACCTTTTTGACCAATCTCCCATGTGGAACATTATCAAAAACCTTACTGAAGTCCATGTAGACTACATCAACTGCTTTACCCTCAGATACACACCTAGTCACCTCCTCGAAAAATTCAATCAAATTGGGTTATACACGATCTCCCCCTGACAAGGCCGCGCTGACTATCCTTGATTAATCCCTGCCTCTCCAAGTGGAGATTAATCCTGTCCCTCAGACTTTTTTCCAATAGTTTCCCTACCACTGATGTTAGACTCACCGGCCTGCAATTACCTGGTTTATCCCTACTACCCTTCTTGAATAATGGTACCACATTCACTGTCCTCCAGTCCTCTGGCACTTCTCCTGTGTCCAGAGAGGATTTGACAATTTCTGTCAGAGCCCCTGCAATCGCCTCCCTTGCCTCACATAGCAGCCTGGGATACATCTCATCTGGGCCTGGGGATTTTTCCACTTTTAAGCCTGCTAATAACGCCTCCCTTTCAATGCTAATTTGTTCAAGTATATCACAATCCCCCTCCCTGATCTCTACACCTACATCATCCTTCTCCAAAGTGAACACAGGTGAAAAGTAATCATTTAAAACCTCACCTACGTCCTCCAGCTCCACACATTGATTGCCACTTTGGTCTTTAATGGGCCCTACTCTTTCCCTGGTTATCCTCTTGCCCTTAATATACTTATAAAACACCTTGGGAGGTTCCTTTATGTTGCCCGCCAGTGTTTTTTCATGCCCCCTCTTCGCTCTCCTAATTACTTTTTTAAGTACCCCCCTACACTTTCTATACTCCTCGAGGGCCTCTGCTGTTTTCAGCCCTCTGAATCTGCCATAAGCCTCCTTTTTTTTCCTTATCCAATCCTCTATATCCCTTGGCATCCAGGATTCCATGGACTTGTTGGTCCTACCCTTCATCTTTACGAGAACATGTTGGCCCTGAACTCTCACTATTTCTTTTTTGAATGACTCCCACTGGTCTGATGTAGACTTTCCTGCTCCCAGTCCACTTTGGCCAGATCCTGTTTTATCATATTGAAATCGGCCTTCCCCAATTCAGTACCTTTATTTCTGGCCCATCTTTATCCTTTCCACAACTACCTTAAATCTTACAGAGTTATGGTCACTATCCCCGAAATGCTCCCCCACTGATACTTCCATCAGCTTCATTTCCTAAGATTAGGTCCAGTACCGCCCCTTCTCTTGTAGGACTTTCTTCATGCTGGCTCAAAAAGCTCTCCTGGATGCACTTTAAGAATTCCGCATCCTTTAAGTCTTTTGCACTAAGACTATCCCAGTTAATATTGGGGAAGTTGAAATCCCCTACTATTATTACCCTATTATTTTTACACCTGTCTGAGATTTGCCTACATATCTGCTCCTCTATCTCTCACTGACTGTTTGGAGGTCTGTAGTATACTCCCAGCAAAGTGATTGCCCCCTTTTTGTTTTTAAGTTCTACCCCTATGTCTTCATTTGAGGAACCTTCTAAAATATCATCCCTCCTTACTGCAGTAATTGACTCCTTAATCAATAGTGCAATGCCATCTCCTCTTTTACACTCTCCTCTGTCACACCTGAAGATTCTATACCCTGGAATATTGAGCTGCCAGTCCTGCCCCTCCCTCAACCATGTCTCTGTGATAGCAATAACATCATATTCCCATGTGTTAATCAACACCCTCAATTCATCAGCCTTACTTGTAAGACTCCTTGCGTTAAAATAGATGCAATCCAGCCTTGCACTATTCGCTTGTGCCTTAACAGGTCTATATTTGCTCTGAATTCCAGACTGACTTAATTTCTCTTCTATATTTGGCTATGCATCACCCCTTCTGTACCTCCACTCTGTATCCCATCCCCCTGCCAACTTAATTTAACCCCCCACCCCCCCCCCCAACAGCACTAGCAAATCTCCCTGCAAGAATGTTTGTATGTATCCAACTTGTACAGGTCCCACCTTCGCCAGAAACAGATCCAGGAAACTAAAGCTCTCCCTCTTGCACCATCTCCTCAGCCACATATTCATCTGCTCTATCCTCCTATTCCTACACTCACTTGTAGGTGGCACCGAGAGTAATCCAGAGATTACAACCTTTGAGGTCCTGCTTTTTAATTTGCTACCTAGCTCCCTAAATTCTTGTTGCAGGACCTCATCCCTCTTTCTACCTATGTCATTGGTACCAATGTGAACCACGACCTCTGACTGTTCACCCTCCCCCTTCAGAATGTCCTGCAGACGCTCCGTGACATCCTTGACCCGAGCAGCAGGGGGCAACATACCATCCTGGAGTCATGTTTGCAGCCACAGAAATGTCTATGTGTACCCCTGACAATAGCTTTCCCACTCTTCTTCCTCCCTTCCTGTGCAGTTGAGCCATCCATGGTGCCACAGACTTGGCTCTTGCTGCATTCATTCCCCGAGAAGTTATTTCCCCCTACAGTTTCCAAAGCAGAAAATCTGTTAGAGAGGGAGATGGACCCAGGGGACTCCTGCACTACCTGCCTAGTTCTTTTACTCTGCCTGGCAGTCACCCATTCCCTTTCTGTCTGAGCAGTCTTTACCTGCGGTGTGACCACCTCCCTGTACGTGCTCTCCATGATGATCTTAGCCTTGCGGATGCTCCACAATGTCTCCAGCCAATGCTCCAGATCCGAAACGCGGATTTCGAGTAGCTGCAGTTGGAGACTCTTCCTGCCCACATGTTCGCCCTGGACACTGGAAGTGTCTCTGACTTCCCACATTGCACAGCAGGAGCACTCCACATTGCCGAGCTGCCCTGCCATGACTTATCCTTAATTTTCTGCCTTAAATTACTCAAAAATTATAGATTATTTACACTATGGACCATGAATCCCAAAAAAACCCACTACTTACTATATATAAAAAAACTGTATACCTTCCCTTTCTATTTACTTTAGTTACTAACCCAACTATTTACAGATACTCCCTAACAGCAGTTACTCACCTTGCAGTCACTGTTCGAATTTCCTTTTTCCAAGCTCAAACTCAGTCAGCGCGCGCCAACTCCTGAAGAGGTCCAACTGCTCTCTGCCCCAAAGGTAAGTGAAGACCCTGAACCTCGTGCTGAATTTATCCGCTCCTGGTTCTAGACGTTCCCACACAGGTCTGACTGCTCTCCGCTCCTGAAGGTAAGGGATGCTGCTGCCCGTCTTGGCTCTTTGTTTGGCGTTGTGGGTGGTCGTCTCCTGTAAGCACAAAAATTATCATTGTTAGTCGCCTGCCAAAGACATGTATAATGCCTATGCTGGTGGCAGCCTGACTGCCCATTCTGGTGCCACAAGAATGTCTCCTGCATGCGGCCATTCATTAGCATCAGTGCAGGAGTCATTTCTGACTGACTGGGGCCCTTCACAGAGAGGCTGACATGCCATTAATATGCAATGTTGCTGCCTGGCCATTGCCAGTGACTAGGTGGGCATGCCCTTTCTACCAATCTCACATTCACACCTAGTCACTTGTAAGGTTGTAGGGTAAGCAACGTGTGGTGCAATCACCTTGGCCGAATGCATGAGGTCATTAGCATGCCGACGCTACTGCAGCCAGGTTTGAGGGACAACCCAACAGCTATTGACCTCTTCTGCGATCTCCATCCAGGCTTGCTTCATCTGGCGGGCTGGTCTCCTCCTCATTTCACTGGGGAAAGAGAACCTCCCCCCTTGCCTGAGCAGCCTGGAGGATAACCTGCACTGTGGGGCCACTCTGGTTCTTCCTTCGATTCCTTTTTCAGGGCTTCACTGTGCTGCCTTTGTGGGTAGATGGAATTGTCAGACTGCTGGCAGCCGTTTAAATATGGTGCCAGCACTTCCAGCGGCATGACCTCACGATGCCCACACCACCTGAGTGTACAGCTGCTCTGCCTCCCGGAGGTTAACTGGCCAGCTCCCATTGAATCGCGTTCTCCAGCACATCCCCCGGCCCGAGTGGCACTAGCTCTCACTTACAGTCCCAACGGCTGGATCTCGGGGCTTTTGGCAAAATCCAGCTCACCATCTTTAATGACAGCTCAGTTTTACATGGGAAATCTGATTTGCAATTCATTAAGTGGCAGCTTGACTTGATAGCAGCACCCTCATCTCAGAGTCTGAAAGTAGTGGGTTTAAGCTCTACTCTAGGATTTGGGCAAATAATCTAAACTGACATTTCAGTGCAGTACTGTGACTGTGCAGCATTGTTGGAGGTATTATCTTTCAAATGAATTGTTCAAACCAAAGCCCTTTTTGACTGCCCAGATGGGTGTAAAAGATTCCATAATACTATACAAAGAATAGAAAGTTATCCTGGCTAATACTTATCGCTCAACAGACAACGAAAGATTAACTGGTCATTTACCCCCTTTGCTATTCATTTATATCATTTGCTGTTGCCTCACAAACAAACACAGCAGCTAATTTGCATTCAGGAAGGACCTTGCTGCATGCAAATTAGTTGCTGTGCCTGCTTGCATGACACACACCATAAGTAATTAATTGGTTGTGAAAGGTTTTGGGATATTCTGAGGATATGAAAGGTGTGATCTAAATGAATATCTTTTTCACAGCAGGTGTACGGTTAAGGTTGTCAAAAGTATTTTTCAGGTAAACCAAGCTGCTTGAAACGGCATTTTATTTTGATAAATAGCTGAATGATATTTCACAATTTGTTATTCGATATGGCAATACCATTTTGGAGAATAACTATTCTACATATGCTTATCTAATTTAAACATAATTTCTAATATTTATGCAATGAAAAAATACAAATGCTCTATATGTCTGATTTGGGAATATTTAAGCCAATGGACAGTCACCACATTAAATTTTGGAGTGCTTGTAGTCATCCACTTACTTGTACAAACTATAGATATATTATTATACCTCATCATTTCATAGGTTTTATATTTGTAGGTGGTTAATACTGCAGATGATTGAAATTATTCTAAATTTATTTACACGAGGCTAAATTCAGTGAGCTGCACTCTTGATCTACCCTATCAATCCCTTTAATAATTGTGATGAACATTATCAGGTCATCCCTCCATCTTCTCTTTTCTGGAGAAAAGAGCCCCAGCTGGTTCAATCTTTCCTGATAGGTGTAATCTCGCAGTTCTGGTATCATTCTAGTTTTCTTTTGTACCTTCTTCAGTGCCTCAATGTCTGTTTTATAAAATGAAGATCAGAACTGTTCACAGTAATCCAAGCATGGTTTAACCAATGTTCAACACAACTTTAACATAAGTTCTCTGATTTTTAATCCATCTCTCTAGAAATGAACTCCAGTGCTCTGATTGTTATAGTCTTATTAAACTGCATCACTACTTTTAGTCATCTGGGTATCAGTACTGCCAGATGCCTCTTTTCCTCTATCCCTATTTGGGCACATATTTTCCAATGCATATGTGCCCTCCATATTCTTCCTACCAAAATGTATCACCTCACATCTATATTGAAGTTCATTTGCCAATTACACACCCATTCTGAAGTTTATCAATGCCTTCCTGTACTTTATCACATCCTGCATTAATTACATCCCCCTAATTTGATGTCATCCACAAATTTTGAAATTGTACTTCTGACTTTTGAGTATAAATCTTTTATGTAAATGGTGAACAATAGTGGTCGAAGCATCAATCCTTGTAGGACACCACATCCCACCATTTGCCAACCTGAGTAAGTACCTTTAACCCCTACTCTCTGTTTTCTGCTTGGTAGAGAGCTTGCTATCCATTCTGCAACTTGTCCTTTAACTTCACATGTTCAGACCTTAGTCATATGTGGTACCTAATAAAAGCCATTTTGGAAATCTATATATATGTATGTGTTTATATAAATTAAGTCTACTGCATTATCCTTACCTATCCTTTCTGTTACTTCTTCAAAGAATTCAATAAGGTTGGTCAACCATGACCTTTCTTTTTGGAATCCATGCTGATTACTCTTCATTGTATTTTCAGTTTCTAAATGTTTTTCTTTGAGTAAGGTGTCATGAATGTGTTTCTATTTTTAATATTTTTGAGGACTTGTGTGTAAAAGACTGTGGACAATATTTGAGGAAATGCTGGACTTGTTTTTTTTTAAGGGTCACTGGAAGGGCACTTGGGACTTTGTTTAAAAACACTTACTGGAAGTCACATGTCTTAAGCTAAGTAAACAGCAGGAACCTTGCTGACTATCAGAGATGTTTACAGAGAAGTGACATATCTAGATTTATAGTGGTCAAGAGTTGGATTTGTTTTTGGATATTGTTTGGAGTTCAGTTGGGGTGCAAGCTTGCTAAGAGAGATAGGCTACCAGCTCATCTTGTTCCACGTCTTTGAAAAACCCTGAGAATTCAGTGTGAGAACTGGAGAAACTGATGCAGCTTTTCACCTGAGAAGCTTTTGCAAAACTTTCTCTCGACATCTCCTGAATGAACTGATTCCGAAAAGATCCCAGTGACCACCACATGTGTCTAGTGACATTAACATGGACGCCAGACCAATGAACTATCTGGAACAATCCATATCTTATCCTTTTTCTTCAAGAATTAACAAGTGTTTGGCCAAAGTACTTTTTTTTTGTCAAGTTGATCTCTGCAGAGAAAGCTTCTTTATTTTTTTCTTTAACCGATGTGTGTGTGCATGTGTTGGGCTATTTAGAAGGGAACATATTTATACTTTCATATTCAACCTGTGCATTAATATGCTTTGCATCTTTACTAAATGAGTCTTGTTTTATAATAAGTTGATAATGTTGTTGTTTATTAAAGAAACCTGGTTGGCAGATTTTTATTCTGAAACTAAAATAGATAAAGTATATAATTGGCCACATTGGTAAACATATGTTGTGACCCGTGGAGAAGTGGAACTGGAGAAAGACAGTGCACTTCTTCATCCTCAGTTGCAACAAAGGTCAATTATCTTTTCCACCACCATATAAAGCTAATTAGTTTATAGTTTCCGGGACGTGTGCTAGCACCCTTTCTGTACATGGAAATCATATTAGCTGTCCATCAGTCCTCTGACACTTCCCATTTCTAGTTAATCTTTATTTTTGTCATAGAGTCATTGCAGAGCCACAGAGTCATTACAGCACAGAGGAGGCCATTCAGCCTATTGAGCCCATTTGCAATCGTGCCTCTGTTACCTCTTCCCTAACTTCTTTTACTATGTATGAATATAATCTAGCTGGACCAGGGGTTTTACCTTCTCTAAGTTTGGTTAGTTTATCAATTCTTTTTTTGATCTTTTTCTCTAATGTCATTTCCACCATGTTGGCCTCTTTGGTAACTCCAGAGGCAAAGTAATTATTTAATATTTCTGCATTTCACCATCTTTACCACTGTGTTCATCATGTATATCCCTCAGTGGCCTTATCCCTATCCTGATTTTTCTTTTGCTATTCATGTGCCAGCCAGACACTCCTCGAAAGCATTTTTTTTTTGTCTGTGGACATCTTTCATTATAAAAGTCACTGAACTTTCATGAAGTTGTGAGTGTTCTGTTTATTTCAATGCTTGATACATTCCCGATTGCCATGTGGTCGCGCACCCATGTGCTTTTGGGGTAATATTGATTATGAACCAGAATATATTTCCAGCAGCCCATGACAGAAAAAATTAAATGACCTCGCTTATCAGAAGCTTATATATGTATATATATGGACAGGTGGGAAATGATAGGTATGGTTCTCCTATTTCACCTCTCAACTGACTGAAGACAGCGTTTTTATTATAATTGTGTTTTAGCCTTGAGCATTTTAATAGTCAATAAACAGACAAATGACAGGTCATAGGTTTAAAGAAAGATAAATGTTTATTAAACAATACCTGAAAATATTCTCAAATTCACCCACTCACACACACAAGAAAAGATAGAGATTAAAAGATAGCATGCATTTAGATCTGGTGGTTTTAAAAAGAGTTCATTGTGAAATCTTGTTCGTTTCCCCTCGGGAGTAAAATTAAAAAATGGCATAGGCCTCTTTCTCCTTTTCCCTGGTTCACTGATGTCAAACTTTGGAAAGTTTCAGGTGAGCAGATGCTTTGCTGTAGAATTCTTTGGTCAAATCTCAGCCACAGTTCAATGGCGAAAATCCTGTTGCAATTTCTAAGGTGGGGAGTTTCAAAGGTCACCTTTTATCTCTGCCTCTAGGTAGTTTAAAGATGGTATTCCAACAGTGTCCTTCTTCTTGCTGGGATGGTTCTCTATCTTCCTTCTGGCTTCTGGCTTTCCGGCTTTTTCACAGAAAATGTCTCTTATTAAAACCCCTTATCAGAGAATTAGTTTCAATCAGGTGCCCAAAGTTTCTCTCCCATTGTGTTTTCATAAATGGTATTTGATAGTGTGGCCATTGTTAGACAATGGGTTTGGATGTTTCCCATCTCTATGTCTTGATACAGAGGTGTTTTTTTTTCACTTCCTTTATCCTGAGTTTGAGTCTGGAGTCTCCATGTCTGAAAAGTCATTGTTAGCCCAACCTTGTTGAAGAGGGATAGCCATCAACATTGAATGGGCAATTTACATTTCTAATGCTTTCTTCAACACTTGATCAGACATGATGATTGGTTCAGAGTTCCAGCAGTTACCATGTGTATTTGCAGTACAGGAAAGGTCACCTGACCTCTTACTCCATCTTATTTTGCAGCAAAAGGTGTCTGTTTTGAATTCAATTCATCAGTTCATTTTATAGTTCAAAATCTCTCCTTGATCTATCATATTCCTAATCTATAAAGTAGAAGTTGCAGAAAGTGTCAACTCAAAAGACTTATAACTATAAGGGCACAACAATGCCTTGAACTCTTTGACTTGGACTATATTTGAGCTGCACAGAGAGCATTTGTAAAAAAAAGACATTTTCCAGTGGTTTTTAATCTGTCATGCCTGATGGAAATATATTCTG
Source organism: Heterodontus francisci (assembly GCF_036365525.1). Taxonomy (NCBI): domain Eukaryota; kingdom Metazoa; phylum Chordata; class Chondrichthyes; order Heterodontiformes; family Heterodontidae; genus Heterodontus; species Heterodontus francisci. The sequence goes on from NC_090385.1 coordinate 71,361,052, forward strand.
GTTCTTAATAGCTTATAGATTGTGACGTTGTACTCTGAATCCAGCTATGGTTCTGTCAACTAAGAGGCTGGATATGCTTTGTGGACCAGTTTGGAGGTTACAAAAAGGCTTCTTTTTTAACTCGTGGGCTGTTCATGCCTGTGCTGTCAGTGTGCTAATTCTAAATCATTCTGTAATGGCTGGTTTAATAAAAGCAATCTAAAGCTTGCAAAGTGCTCTGAAACTTCATTCTGTTCATTGATTTTCATTATAATTGGGGAGGATATTGAATACAAATGGCAGCACAGATGATTTCTATATGTTCCAAGATACATGTTGTTTATCTACCTAGCTACGTTTCTTTAAATCACAGTGATACATAACTGGGTCATTTCTTCACCCACAATTCTGATTTAGTTATACTCTTATTAAATAAACATTAATTCTTGAAAAATTTTATCCACTGGATTTCATGTTGTTTTGAGCTGTGCTATCCAATTTCCTTCAAAATGGTGGATATTTCTGTACACACTGGAGATCAACAGATAAAGATGGCTAATACTTACAAACAAATAGCAATCTGAATCATAATAAATAGCAAATACGAACCATAAAACATACATACAATATAAATACAACAAAATTTAGTTTGCTGCTAGTACACTGAACATCAAATGAAAGTCATCTACATTTTTACTGCACTCACAGGGACAGATATGTTTACTCCTGGTGCATTCTTGAAACTTACAACTAACTAACAACTGTGCAAACAATCACTACATGGTTAACACAATGCTAGTGAACTACCTATTAACCCACTCAACACTATAACTGTCAGCACATCTACCATGAAGCACTTAAATTTCAGTTCACAGATAGGGAGCAAGGTGATCCCAAATTGTGGACTAAGGTGTGGCAAATTGCCTCTATGGATAGAAAGGGCAGCCCACCACCAAGCTGTAGATCCAATATGATGGCAGGCAATTGCAGAAGTAAATGCAGTTATTCATAATTGGTCACATGGCAGAAGGTGTCTTCTTCAAAGGAGATTGTCAAGGTAATTAATGAGGAACTAGGTCTTACATTATTTTAAAGGGTACAGAACAAACTATTTTGGAGAGTCATTTGCAATCTCTTAAGATCACCACCTTTCTTAACATTCTTTTCCAAAGGCCTTTGATAAGGCATCACATGGTAGGTTTGTGACAAAGGTTAGGGCACTTGGGACAAATAGCTGAATGGATCTCAAATTGGCGAAAAAATAGAAAAAAGAGAGTCGGGGTAAAGGATAATTATTCAGATTGGAGGAAGGCAGAAGTGATGTTCCACAAGGATCAGTGCTGGGACTGCTGTTATTCATAGTATACATTAATGATTTAGACTTAGGAAACAGTAACTCAACATCATAATTTGTAGATGATACCAAACTGGGATTATAGCTAACACTGTGGAAGAATGCAACATAATACAAGAAGACATTAGAAAACTTGCAGTCTGGACAGTTAAGTGATGAATGAACTTTAACATAGATAAATGTGAGGTGATGCACTTTGGTAGGAGTAATAGGAACATCACCTACACCTTAGAAAATAAGAAACTGCATGGGGTAGAAGAGCAAAGGGATCAAGGGATAAATCATTAAAAGCAGCATCACAGGTCAGTAAACTACTTCAAAATGCTAACAAAGCACTGGAATTTATTTATGGGGTATAGATTTCTAAAGTAGTGAAGTTATGTTAAACTTTACAGGACCCTGGTCAGCCCACATTTAGAGTACTGTGCATAGTTCTGGTCTCCATACTATAAAAAGGACATAGAAACACTGGTGAAAATGCAAAAATAAATAAAGGATGGTACAAATCTGAGTGATTATAGCTATCAGAGAAGATTTAACAGGTTGGGGCATTTTTCATTCGAAAAGATGAGGCTTAGAGGAGATCTGATAGAGGCCTTGAAAGTCATGAACGGGTTGGATAGGATAGATATGAGAAGAATGTTTGCACTTGTGAGAGAATCCAAAACAAGGGGACATCAGTACAAGATATTTACTAATTAATCAATAGGGAAATAAGGAGAAATTTCTTTATTCAGAGAATGGTTAGAATGTAGAAGTTGTTACCACAGGAAGTAGTTGAGGCAAATAGCTGAGATACTTTCAAAAGGAAACTAGATGAGTACATGAGAGGAAAGGGAACAGAAAGATATGCTGAAAGGCTGAGATGAGGTAGATGGAATGGGAGGAAACCTGTAATAAGTATAAACATCAGCATAGACTAGTTGGTCTGAATGTTCTGTTTCTGTGCTGTATATTCTATGTAAATCTAAGTAATTTCGCCTTGCAGTATCAAATTCCTTGCATTTAACCTTGTTAGGTTACAAAATTGATGCTTCAGTCAACAAACCTATCTAATCGAACATCTAAGGTATACATATGCCTTCCACTTTTCGATGCTGGTTATGTTCAGCATTAGCGCCCTCAACAATATTCTGCTTTTCTTTCATACCTTCTGTAAATGATAGCTGTTCACTCTTGAACTTTCCTTAATGTTGTTCATGTTTAATTGCATTATGTAGATCAAATTCCAGTGTATTTTTCCCTATTCATGCTGTTGTTTTTATATATAGTATGTTTGTGAATCATGTTCAAATGAAATGACAAAGAAAAGTTCTGCTTCTATAATTGAAATCCATTAACATTGTTGTTCATGCAACATGATTGTGTACAGTGATATGGAGATCATGGGCTGGATTTTAATGTGCAGACAAACTGGCAGTGGAGGGGGGGTTAGCAGAGGGGGGTGCCTGATAAATTGTGAGCAATCCGGATATGTGTGAAACGCATCTGTCAGTGGCTTTTTAAAATACCCACTTAGTAAACATATAGGACTGGATTTGGGGTTTTGGATCGGGACCCCGAAGACGGGGTCAAATGGGAGCGATGACCCAGCACTTTGTGGGGAACAGTCACCCGGCAATAATTTCCCCCTAACTGGACAATTAGCGGCCAGAGGGCAGGCTCGTTGTCCAACTATGGATGGTGGGTGTGCTCTCAAAGCTGGCGGGCCAATAGGAGGCCCTCCATCTTGAGGCACCCTCTCTGCAACTTTTAGAAGTTTTAAATTTAAAAATGGCCACAGCAGCTGGGCCACCATTGAGGAAGGTAGGCAGGAAGGGCCTCAAAGGTCCTGCCAGATCTACCGTCCCCCTGATCTGCCACCGGGACGCCGCCTGCAGGCAGCTGGTCTAGTTCCCGATGCCCAAGGCGCCCTGCAGGCTAACTGGAAAATTTCAGTTGGCCTCTGTTAATTGGCCTTACTGAGACATTTACTTACCCGAATTGGCTGCCTGCCGCGTGTGGACGGGTAGCCCTTCCACCCCCAATCCTCCCTCTGGGAAAATGGCACAGAGGCAGGATAGTGCCAGCAAACTACGGGGGTGAAAGTTCAGCCCATAATCACATGATTTCCCAACCAATTAGCATCAATGAGCATGATGACAACCTGCATGATGTGATCTAAACTCCAGTATTTAAAGGGAGACTCCAAACATGCAAGATGAAGCAGTTGGAGGTGGGAAGGAGAGAGAAAGAAGTGATAGCATGGAAGCTAGAAGGTCAAAGGCTGTGGGCTCTGCACATTGTTCCTTCTGCAGATCCAAAACTCGCTGCTGTGCAATGCTATACAGGGCACAGCATACCACAACCATTCTGGAGATCCTGGCTGTTGTGTACTGAAGGGCTCCTCCAGAGCTTTTTTTTTAAAGAGATACAGCACTGAAACAGGCCCTTCTGCCCACCAAGTCTGTGCCGACCAACAACCACCCATTTATACTAACCCTACAGTAATCCCATATTCCCTACCACCTACCTACACTAGGCAATTTACAACAGCCAATTTACCTATCACCTGCAAGTCTTTGGCGGTGGGAGGAAACCAGAGCACCCGGCGAAAACCCATGCGGTCACAGGGAGAGCTTGCAAACTCTGCACAGGCAGTACCCAGAATCGAACCCGGGTCCCTAGAGCTGTGAGGCTGCGGTGCTAGCCAGTGTGCCGCCTAGAAAGGAAATGAAGCCTTTTGAGCACTTTGTCGCTGAGCACGCAGAAGAAATTGGGAGAAGAGGAGCTGGCACCACTGTTGAATGCCAAGAATTGGCTGAGCAGAGCTAAGAAAGGAGCAGAGAACGCAGGCATCGATCGCGCTACCTCTCACATGAAAATCGAGCGCTCTACCACTTGAGCTAATTCCCCAGCGTCAAATAGAATTACTACGCCTAATGAGCTAGTGCAGAGTGCCTTGATGAGCCTGTTGGAGGATGCCAAGAAGGGCTATAGAAAGATACAAAGAGAAGCTATAGAATTATCTCATAGTGAGTCAAGCCTTGGACAGCAGCAAGAGAGCAGGAAGGTTGAGAAGTACTGAAAGATTGGGGTAGGAAATTGATTGCAGCTGAACTTGGAACAAGACCCTCTCTCTTTCACTAATCTCCAGATCCACTGAAGTCACTTAAACCTCAAGCAGGGAAACGTCTCCTCCTTCAAAACAAGTTTTAAAACGTGCACAGGGCCCCAACGAAACAGAAAGACTTACGGCAACCAAAGACTCTACATCGAACTTAAAGGACTGTAAATAATTCCCAGATATTGCCTCAAACTTTCCCCCTTTATTCTTTCTACTTTTTTGTCTCTATCTGCATGTCTGTTTATCTCATTTGCATGCCAGCGTGGTCCCGTCGCATATTCGTAGTCATTACCGAATTAGAGTTTAAGATTAATAGATTTAAACAAGAAAGGTGGAAGCTTAAGAAAACCTGTCTGATTGATTTCTTTGCCTTACAATTGGAAAGCAGTGAACAAGACTCACTGAGAGGGAGGTAAAAACAGTGTTTTTAAAATTAAACCCTGTTACGGTTAAACCAGACAAAGGCTGAGAGGGAACCCCAGACCACTTTCGCACCTGGTCATAACAATCCTCATCACGCCCACAGTCTTGCATTCTGATTTGAACATCCTCCAGCAACCCAAAATATCAGCCTTACTTATTAATGGAAGTTATTTTTCCTCAGAACCCCTACTCCACTGCCTTCCCTGCCCAAACCACATTAGTGGCATAGCTATAATCTCCCAATAGCTCCTCTATCCTTCATTGTCCTCCATTGGTTCCATTGGAATCAAAAATGACTACTGTCTGTAGTCAAACAGCTTCATGTAGACAAAAGTGAAGCCATCCTTTCCTACATACTACTTCCATTATCTTATCAAATGCCATCTCAGGCTAAGAATCTCAACACATTTCAACCCTCTACCTCAAATCTCAACCCTCCAGTTCCGATGAAGGGTCACTGACCCGAAACGTTAACTCTGCTTCTCTTTTCACAGATGCTGCCAGACCTGCTGAGTGGTTCCAGCATTTCTTGTTTTTATTTTAGATTTCCAGCATCCGCAGTATTTTGCTTTTAATCTCAACACATTGTTTGTTTCCATGTTGCATTCCCTTTCACAAACCCAGTACATTACCAATATAACCTGTCTCAGCTTTTACCTCTCGCCCATTACTGCAAAGATTTAACTCCAAGCCTTTGATCACCTCGGGAGGATCAATTCCTCTCAATATCTCCTCGCCAGTATCCCACCACCCAGCCTTTACAACTGCAACTTATTCTGTCACAACTTGTTCCTTTACCCACTCCCATCAGCCCGACCCTCACGAGTTTCCCCATGTTCTAGAAAACAATTTCAAGATCTTGTCTTTAATTACAAACGTGTCCACACTTCACCCACCCTTCAGCCCGCTGGCTCCACGAACGCCGCTCATACTCAGTTACCAGAGCCCTCACCAGCCAGGAGAGGAGCAGGTCCGCACTGAGGCCTACTCCACTCCACCCAGGCTGACTTTATTAACATGTTCATTTTGTTGACAGGATGACACTGCCACTCCCCGTACTTACCAGTCATAAAGTACTCGACCGCCTGCTGCAGCGAGTCCAGGTCGCCATTAACCACCCTGAGCCAGACCTTCCCCCTCCCATTCGCTCCGCCGGCCCGCTCCGTCTCAGCTGTCAGGTATCTGAAGCGTATCTTCAGCATGCTGATGGTTTGTTCATTGGTCTAGGGGTGATTCATGCTTCGTGTATTAGTAATTGAAGTGGAAGAGGTCCTGGGTTCAAATCCCAGATGAGCGCTGCTTGGTGCCTTTCTTATTCTGTGTTACTGATTAATTAAAGCAAAACAAGAGATGGAGCTGATGTCGACAAGGAGCCTTTAAGGAACAGTAGCATAGTGGTAATGTTACTGGACTATTACTCTAAAGGCCTTGGTTAGTACTCTGGAGATGTGAGTCCAAATCCCACCACAGCAGCCTGGGGAATTTAAAATTAATTAACAAATCTGATATAAAAAGCTAGTTTCAGATGATAATCATGAAAAAAACTACTGTTTGTAACCCCACTATTTAAGAAAGGAGGGAGAAAGAAAACAGAGAACAACAGACAGTTTGACGTCAGTAGTAGGGAAATTGTTAGAATCTATTATAAAGGATATGATAACTAGCACTTCGAAAATAATGATATGATTGAGTCGAGGCAACATGGATTTATGAAAGGGAAATCCTGTTTGACAAAACTGTTGGAAATTTTTGAGAATGTTACTTGCAGCATAGTTTATGGAGAACCAGTGGATGTGCTGTGTTTGGATTTTCAGAAGGCTTTTGATAAGGTCCCACACATGAGGTTAGTAAACAAAATTAGAACACATGGGTTTGGATTGAGAATTGTTTAACAGACAGAAAGCAGGGAGTAGGAATAAACGAGTCATTCCCAGGCTGTTACTAGTGGGGTACTGCAAGGATCAGTGCTGGGACCACAGCTGCTCACAATCTATATCAATTATTTGGATGTGGCGACTCATTGTAATATTTCCAAATTTGTTGATGACACAAAACTAGGTGTGAGGAGGATGCAAGGAAACTTCTTGCAGACTTGGACAGTCTAAGTGCAAGAACATGGAAGATGAAATAGCCAACTGTGTAACAGCCCCGACAACCAATTTTATCTGCAACACCTGTGGAAGAGCCTGTCGCTCCAGGCGCTGCTTCACAAACCACTGACCACCTCCAGGCGCTTACCCATTGTCTCTCGAGACAAGGAGGCCAAAAAAGATGTGTGAAGTGATCCACTTTGGTAGAAAAAACAGAAAGACAGAGTATTTCTTAAATGGTGAGAGGTTGGGAAGTGTTGATGTCCAAAGGGACTTTGGTGTCCTTGTTCATGAGTCACTAAAAGCTAGCATGCAGGTGAAGCAAGCAATTAGAAAGGCACATTGTATGTTGAGCTTCATTGCAAGCCTTGGTGAGACCGCACCTGGAGAATTGTGTACAGTTTTGGTCTCCTCATCTAAGGAAGGATATACTTGCCATAAATGGTGTGCAATGAGGTTCACTAGACTAATCCCTGGAATGGCGGGATTGTCTTTTGAGGAGAGATTGAGGAAACTGAGCCTGTATTCTGTCGAGTTTCAAAGAATGAGAGGTGATCTCACTGAACCATACAAAATTTTTACAGAGCATGACAGGGTGAATGTAGATAAGATATTTCCCATGGCTGGTGAGTCTCGAACCAGAGCACACAGACCCAGAATAAGAATTAGGCCATTTAAGACTGAGATGAGGAGGAATTTTTTCACTCAGAGGGTGGTGAATCTTTGGAATTCTCTACCCCAGAGGGCTGTGGAAGCTCAATCATTGAGCATATTCTGGACAAAAATTGATGGATATCTGGATACTAATGACACCAAGGGATATGGGGACAGCGCGGGAAAGTGGGGTTGAGGTGGATGATCAGCCATGATCTAATTGAATGGTAGAGCAGGCTTGACAGGCTGAATGGCCTACCCCTGCTCCGATGTTACTATAATAATACATTTAGCGGACATTTAGCATGCATTGTATTGCTCCTGAGCCTCATTCCTCGGGTTCTGAGAGGTGGCCTCAGCCATGTTTTAAGTGGGTATCCCTTGTCTTTGTGCAGCCAGCCAGTCTGCTTCCATGTAAAGAAGTCAGGCAGGGTGGACTGCCACTAGATGAAAGCATCATGGCATCTACCCAACAGGCTTGTGTGCACCTGTGGAAGCATCTTCTGGTTGCACACTAGCTGCACATTGGTGGAGTGGAAGCCTTTGCGCTTGACAAACAGTCCTGGGTAATCTACGGGTGGCTTAATTGCCTCATGCATGCAATTGATGATGTCCACTATCGGGGGGAAAACTAGCGAGAGCCACAAATCTGAGCACCAGCTCATTCTGACTGGTATCATCACAGGCGGGGTTGCTAGAATTGGCGGCCCTGGCAAAGAATCCACCAGACACCTGTTTTATGCATTTGATGCCGACTGGGAGATCTTGCAAATGACACTCGTAGAGCTCTGGAAGAATCCAGAGGCAAAAAGGCTGGGGATGATGGTGGCGACTTTGACAGCCACCAGTAAAACGTGGCCACACGGTCCATTTGTCAACAGGTTTTATTCCAGATAACTGCAAATCTCTGCTACCACCTGATACAGCACCCTAAGCCTCCTGAGCCACTGCTGTTCTGACATGTTGAGGAAGCTTATCATCTGCTGTAGACCCTGTTTTTGTGGGTAATGCCTCCAGTCAGCTACACCTCTCTGTTGGTCCCCTCTGTCCTGTGGAGCTGCAGGTCTGTGAGCAGTAGGTGTTTACTACTGCTGGTCCTGCTATTGTCAACTTGACCCTCATCTGAGATCAAAGAGAACACAACATAAGCAGCGCACATAAATCAGTGCTCCAAAGTGCAGATGAGACCACAAAACCCTGAATGTGTAGATGACACCTCCAAAGTGTGTAAAGTAACCTCTCACCACAAGTGCTGTGAACAAACCTTTTCACACAAGAAGGTAAGCAAGCAGCTGTGAGTACTAAGTATTATTGACCTACTTCCCAGTTATGGCCTCAGCCCCCTCAATTGCCACTGTCTTCTCGCCTTGATTTCATTTGCGAGGTCAGGAAGCCCAGGAGACCCAAGGAACCAAAGTTAAACTGCAAAATACAGATCAACATTGCTCTAATTAAGTGATTAACACATTGAAATTGACAACCCGCCTCTCCTGAGGCATTTGTGTATGGGCTGCCTAATGTCCTGGAGTGAGATGCGAAAGTCGACAGGTGGGAGCTGGCTTTCCGATGCATTTGTATTTTTCCAGTGTTTATCCCACCCACGTTAAACTTCCCCAAACCATGTGTTTGCAACACCCGGAGTTCTTGGCAGGTTCTCAAGAGATATTTTTGAATTGAATTAGTTCTTCTGAAACAAGAAGGTGTGAAGTAGCCAAATCCTGGGCCATTCTTGGTCAGCACAGGAAAGCAGATCTGCATCTCCCAACAGAGGCAAGATGTGAGAGATTTTTGACTTTAAAAAAGTAGCTCCCTGGAGTGAGAGATAGGGAGAACTAGAACAAACATCACGAAAGCCTGTCCAGCTGAGAGCTGGGAGAAATCCAACAAAAGCCAATGAAGGAGCCCTGCTGTGAATTCTGCACTTCAACTTGTGCAGTAGAGAACTGAAAGTTCCCCGTCTCCAGACTGAAGTCTCAGCTACCAGAGAAATCTACAAAACCCAGGCCTTCAACTTTAAAAGAGAAAGTGATCGCTGAGAAGATTCAACAGGTTTCCTGTGAACCCTGAAAACCTACCTCACTTCAAACTGCTTATCCTTTTTCCTCTCTATCCATTTCTTCGTTTGTGTGTGTGTGTGTGTGTGAGTGTGAATGTGTGTGTGGGTGCAGTTGCAACCATTTCGGGAATGAATATTGCTCAATAAGTAGTTAATCTTCTGTTTTAAACCTACAAGAAAACCTGTCGCTGTCTGATTATTTGACAAATAAAACACAAAGGGGGTTAAAATGCTAGTAACAAAAACACTTGCTGTAGTCAGTTTGGAGTTAAACAGTGGGAACCACCCACACCCCTTACCACTTGGCCTTAACAGGACCTTGAGCCAATGAAGCCGTGGAAAAGGGTGGACATTTACATGCAAAAGACAATTTAGAGGGTAGAGAAACTTCATCAGCCATTGCTACTACAAGATGGGCAATACGGAGGACAGATGTGCTGACATAACGCTGTATCCCTAGACTGGCAGACACAGAGGTGCAGAGCAGGATTTTATGCTGCCTTTGGATATGGGAACGGAGGTGCATGTCAAACAAAGTGGCAAGGGGTGCCGTGCCCGATGTTGTCCGGGCCCTCTGCCATTTTGTCCGGGGTGGGGAAGGCTGAGGATGACCTTTGGCCTAATGGCAACTTAAGGGTCTCTTCCCACCTCCACTCCAATTTTGTGGAAGACACCATGTGGAGACACTGTCAGGCAAGAGCTAGTGGCCTCCTAGCAGCCTCGGGGAGGGGGGGGGTCCCACCTTTGGGGGCAATCTATCACCCCCAGAGGGCCACCCCAGCGACGATAGATGACTTCCAGGAAGACCAACCCTACCCTCACCAACTCGACCCCCAATCCTGTCACCGGGGCCTGCCTGCCTGGCAACCCTAATCCCACTTACCTGTCCTGGGGTCTCCTCCTTCTTCAGTACTGCAGGCCTCCTGCAGTATCAACAGTGGCCGCTGCTCCCAGTGGCACTGCCAGTACTGAAGAGTTGCTGGCCCTCCGACTGACTGGCAGCTCCGGAGGTGGGAGCTCGTCCCTTAAAGGGGCGATGTTCCCGACGGCATGCAGTTAATTGGCTGCCTGGAATATTCCATATGGAATTTAATGCTAATCTAAATAAAAGCTTATGCCAATTGTAAAAGAGATACATTGGCCATTTTGTTAAATATATGGTAATAGCACAAAGAGGACAGAAATATAAATCATCTCATCAACATGCTTTACTTGAAAAGAATATGATTGGGACCCCACCATGGCAACTGTTTAACACAATTTCCTTTCTGTACTTAGTTCCAGTTCTCTTTCAACAGCTAAGTGATCACCAAGTATTGTGTAAATCAATCCGAGAGTTAATTAAAGCAGAAATTAATATGCATGACATTACAGATTGACTTAAATAATTATTGACTACAGCAACAAAGGATGATTAATTTTAGTTGTGTTATTAATTGCATGTGAATAAAGAATCTTCTTAAGTTGGAATTTCCAAACAAATGAACAAAAACTTTATTCAAATTCAGCTTTTATTTAGATATTTATAGTGTTTTCCATGAAAACTAACTTACAATGGGAATCAAATACAGTCGAATAAGGTCTGTTACTGCTTAAGCTGGCTCCAAATATTGTTTGATAAGCATTCTGTGCACCATCAGGAAAGAGACTAGAGTGGGCCCAAGGTGGCATTGCACCACTTACCATCCTCTTCCCACATCCATCATGGCTGCTGTCCTTTCAGACCCATCTGGTGGACGTGGGCAGCCAGAGTGTCCATGCTTCAGGCAACAGTCTATTTGTAAGATACAAATCAGGATTTTACATCAGAAAGAAGCCCAAAGCCATTTTGAGGTACCATTGGTCAGAGCATGCACCATGCTGCTAAGCATCAAGCAACCTAAACAATGGTCCATTAAGGAAGTATTGCAGGCCATTCCCAAAACAGGTTAAGTCTTCATTTCTTTTAAACATTCTGGCCCACCTAACCTCTCCTACACCCCTCCCCCTCCCAATCACCTCCACTTCTTAATACTCAGCTTTGTGGGGATTGTACTGAATTGTGTGCTCCTCCAGCACTTGTATGCACTCCAGCAACAAGGATAGTAGGTGGGCAGCAGATGATGCAATCGTAAAAATGGCCTCTGCAATCTGTTATTTAGTCTTAAAAGACTGACATTTTTCACTCATTATTTATCCATTTGCTACCTGCCGATCAAAAATAGAAAGATGATCAAAGGTATCCAGCGGGGAAGGTGTAAGCTCACTGACTTCATTGGCACTGATTTACAGCTTGCATTAAAGCCAGTTACATTAAAATTTACAGATTTCCCACATTGGGACTAATTGGCTGCCATTAATTTTAGCTCACTTTTCTAAAATTGCTCCAACAAAATCAGTAAAATGAAAATCAGACAGACTCTACAGCATGTGGCTAACTGCTTCAAAAGGCTCCTGCCAAGGCAGTCAAGTTGCAAATTAGTCCCATGTATGGTTTGTCCTAATATGCAATCATGTATCTTTAAGCAGGAATGTCCCTTTAATTTTGTGCTGCAACTATTTAAGGACTGCGGTGCCAAGATTTTTCATAACCCTTTACCCCTTCTCCAAATTAGGTCAATTCTCTATGAACTGAGAGCTCTGAATTTTTATTTAAATGAGCTGACTTTGCAATATTCAGTGGGGACATCCTCTTTATTGAAAATGTGCATTCCCCAGCCCATGGTGGTCTAAGGCTTTCCCACATGTTAGCTCACCCTAACAGAACAAAATACACTGGAGGCAAGTGAATTGCAGAGGAGAATTAGCCAACCATTGTTTAATCCTGGTCAGTGCAGGGTTAGCCATTCGACAAGCACAGCATTATTACTGCATTCTGATTGTCTCTGCAGTTATAACCTGACCTTACAGAAAACACACTGTGTCAGTTTTTCACCAACCTGCCAATGTGCTAAAAACAAACAGGAATAGATATTAACTTTCAATTAATGCACACTGGGTATGCTAAGAGGAAATGAACTTGTGCTGAAATGAGACAGCTGTAGAAAATTAAGCAGTAACCTTTATTTACCCAATCTCGGATGAGTGTACTCATTTAAATGATAGGTTCGCCAATAAATATGAAAAATACTTTATTTTAATGTCTTTAAAATTTAATTCCTATCCAATGGAAAGATAATTGAAATTATTCAAATTTATCTTTCAAATGCCAGAAATAAGCGTAGGTCATTTGACCTATGTAAATGAAGCCTACTTATCGCAATTTTAGAAAATTTCAACTAAACGTGAACTATAATGGAGACCACATTTCAGTGAGTGCATGGTGTTAAATAAAACTGAAAAGACACTTCTTTGGCTCAAAAGCAAAATCTAGAAATGACCTCTTTTACCGATTAGGCACACTATAGCCTGCCGGACTGAACATTGAGTTCAATAATTTCAGATCATGACAGGCCCCCTGTTTTATTTTTAGTTATTTTTTTCTTTTTCCTTTTTTTCATATAATTTTTTTGTGTTTATTTTATTTTATTTCATCTTACTTTGTTCAGTTTGCTTAGCCACTGTTTTTTTTTCATGTTTGTACTTGCGGCTGTTCAATGTTCAGTTCATTAACACCTTATCTGTACTAATGCTTTATCTTTCAACACACAACACACACAGTGGCGTAGTGGTTAGCACCGCAGCCTCACAGCTCCAGCGACCCGGGTTCAATTCTGGGTATTGCCTGTGTGGAGTTTGCAAGTTCTCCCTGTGTCTGCGTGGGTTTTCTCCGGGTGCTCTGGTTTCCTGCCAAAAGACTTGCAGGTTGGTAGGTAAATTGGCCATTATAAATTGCCCCTAGTATAGGTAGGTGGTACGAAAATATAGGGACAGGTGGGGATGTGGTAGGAATATGGGATTAGTGTAGAATTAGTATAAATGGGTGGTTGATGGTCGGCACAGACTCGGTGGGCCGAAGGGCCTGTTTCAGTGCTGTATCTCTAAAATATTGTTTGCCTTTGCTCCATGACCTTCTGGTCAGCTATTCTGTGACTTGTCCTATCTACACCTTCTCCTTTGTTATCTCTTTCCCCACCCCCGCTTTACTTGCTTATAACCTTTTACATTTCTAGTATTTGCCAGTTTTGAAGAAGGGTCACTGACCTGAATCGTTAACTCTGCTTCTCTCTTCACAGATGCTGCCAGACCTGCTGAGTATTTCCAGCACTTCTTGTTTTTATATCTAGAAATTACTGTTAGTGATAGGAACAGGCAAACATGTGACATGATCGTGTAATTTTATTCTGCTATTGGAACACGGTCATTGACTCCTTTATGTGAAATAGGGTTGATACGTTCATTAAAATAATGTGCAGAGAAATGTCATACAAACACGCTAGGGGTTCGGCAACTCAGGTTGTTAATACCGAATTCTGAGAGTATATGTGAAACAAGTGTAGTCAAAATGATTCCAAAGTTTTAAATGTATAGCATCAGACTACAAAAATCATTAGATGACATTTAGATGAATCCATATTAAGGGAACAGCTCACTGATGGCTGAAGACAGGGATGTGTCCACTGCTGCTCACCCCACAATCAAAACAAAAACTAAAATCTGATTGCCAACCTGTGTCATTTTAGTACAACAGCCAATCTGACTCTTCAGCTTCCAACATGTTAATTATGTTGCTTTTTTTAAATTAAAATATTATTCATAAATATTAAAATTTGGCAACTTTCAGTCTCCACTTTCAGAACTTGAGCAGCAGCTGCAGTCACTGCGGTGCATCCGCGAGGCTGAGAATTTCATGGATAGCACATTTAATTTCTGGATGTGGTCATCCTGCAGCTTAAGACAGTGCAGGCAGAGAGGGAATGGGTGACCACCAGGCAGTCAAGGAGGACAAGGCAGAAGTGCCCTGAGTGCATCTCGCTGTCCAACTGGTATTCAGTTCGGAATGCTGGTGGGAGTGATGATTCCTCTGGAGAGTGCAGCCAAAGCCATGTCCACGGCACCACGGCAGGCTCAGCTGTAAAGTGGCAGCAGGAAGATTGAGAAAACAATAGTTATAGAGGACTGTATAATTAGGGGAACAGCCAGGCATTTCTGCGGCCGCAAATGTGAATCCAGGATGGTAGGTTGCCTCCCTGGTGCCAGCATCAAGGAGGTCATTGAGTGACTGCAAAGAACTCTGCAGGGGAGGGTAAACAGCCAGTGGTTGTGGTCCATATCAGTACCAATTGTTAATTGTATATTAGTTCTGTTTAATGGGATGCAGGTGGTGAGTAATAACTGGGGTTTCACTTCAGCACATGTAAAGAGACATTTATTGAAACTTGTTTGGTTGAGTTAGAAGGTGTTTGAAGGCTTGCAATGTTTAACTCTGTAAATAAATGTAAGACTGAGTAAAGACTAGCTACAATACTATCCTTCACCAACTGACTTTCTTGAAAATAACATCAAGGACATGGGTAGAAAGAGGGATGAGATCCTGAAGTCAGATTTTAGGGAGCTAGGAAGGAAACTAACAAGCAGTACCTCAAAGGTAGCAATCTCAGCTTACTACTTACGTGCTAGTGAGTACAGAAATAGGAAGATAGAACAGATGAATGCATGGCTGGAGAGATGGCGCAGAAGGGAGGGCGATAGATTCTAGCAACATTAGGACTGGCTCGGGGGGAGGTGGGACTTGTACAGGCCACATGGTTTTGCACTTCAACAGGGCCGGGACCAAAGTCTTTGCGGGCTGTTTTCTAATACTACTGAGGAGGGTTTAAACTAAAATCAGAAAATGCTGGAAATATTCAGCTGGTCTGGCAGCAACAGTGGCGAGAGAATTAGAGTTAACATTTCAGTTCACTGACCTTTCATCAGAACTGGGAAAAGTTAGAAATGTAATAGGCTTAGAGCAAGTGAAAGGGAGGAGGGTGGGAAGAAGAACAAAAGATAAGGAAGACCTGAAACATTAACTCTATTTTTCTCTCCACAGATGCTGCCAGACCTGCTGAGTACATACAGCAATTTCTGTTTTTGTTTCAGATTTTGTCATCTGAAGCATTTTGCTTCGTATTAGATTTAAATTACCTTGGAACCATGGGTGTAACTTAAGAAATGAAGAAATGGGTGCAACATGAGAAAGGAAGAACACGGTGCACTAAGGACTGGGAGAGACAGCTGGCAGCACAGTAAAAAATAGTAAGGTGTTAGGTGGGGTCAGAGTAAGAGGGAATGCAATAATGTCCAAATTAGGTTACAGTGACATCAAACATGAATGTGACTGTTCGGAGCAGGGGGTTTTTAAATTTTATTTATTCATTCATGGGATGTGGGCGTCGCTGGCTAAGCCAGCATTTATTGCCCATCCCTAATTGCCCTTGAGAAGGTGGTGGTGAGCTGCCTTCTTGAACCACTCCAGTCTGTGGGGTGTAGGTACACCAACTGTGCTGTTGGGAAGGGAGTTCCAGGATTTTGACCCAGTGACAGGGAAGGAACAGCGATATAGATCCAAGTCAGGATGGTGTGTGGCTAGGAGGGGAATTTGCAGGTGGTGGTGTTCCCATGCATTTGCTGCCCTTGTCCCTCTAGGTGTTAGAGGTCACAGGTTTGGAAGGTGCTGTCTAAGGAGCCTTGGTGCATTGCTGCAATGCATCTTGTAGATGGTACACATTGCTGCCACTGTGCGCGGTGCTGGAAGAAGTGAACATTTGTGGATGCAGTGCCAATCAAGCGGGCTGCTTTGTCCTGAATGGTGTCAAGTTTCTTGAGTGTTGTTGAATCTGCACCCATCCAGGCAAGTGGAGAGTATTCCATCACACTCCTGACTTGTTTTCTGTAGATCATGGACAGGCTTTGGAGAGATAGAGGTGAATTACTCGCTGCAAGATTCCTAGCCTCTGACCTGCTCTTGTAGCCACAGTAGTTATATGGCTATTCTGGTCAATGGTAACCCCTAGGATGTTGATAGTGGGGGATTCAGCAATCGTAATGCCATTGAATATCAAAGGGAGATGGTTACATTTTCTCTTGTTGGAGACGGTCATTGTCTGGCACTTGTGTGGCGCGAATGTTACTTGCCACTTATCAGCCCAAGCCTGGATATTGTCCAGGTCTTGCTGCATTTCTACATAGACATCTTCAGTATTTGAGGAGTTGCGAATGGTGCTGGACATTGTGCAATCATCAGCGAACATCCCCAGTTCTGACATTATGATGGAAGGAAGCTCATTGATGAAGCAGCTGAAAATGGTTGGGCCTGGGACACTACCCTGAGGAACTCCTGCAGTGATGCCCTGGAGCTGAGATGATTGACCTCCAACAACCACAACCATCTTCCATTGAGCTAGGTATGACTCCAACCAGCAGAGAGTTTTCCCCCTGATTCCCATTGACTCCAGTTTTGCTAGGGCTACTTGATGCCATAGTCAGTCAAATTCTGCCTTGATGTCAAGGGCAGTCACTCTCACCTCACCTCTTCAGTTCATCTCTTTTGTCCATGATTGAACCAAGGCTGTAATGAGGTTGGGAGCTGAGTGGTCCTGATGGAATCCAAACTGAGCGTCACTGAGCAGGTTACTGCTGAGCAAGTGCCACTTGATGTCACTGTTGATGACACCTTCCATCACTTTACTGATAGAGGCGGTAATTGGCCGGGTTGGACTTGTCCTGTTTTTGTGTACAGGACATACATGGGAAATTTTCCACATTGCCCGGTAGATGCCAGTGTTGTAGCTGTACTGCAATAGCTTGGCTAGGGGTGCAGGAAGTTCTAGAGCACAGGTCTTCAGTACTATTTCCGGAATGTTGTCAGGGCCCATAACCTTTCCAGTATCCAGTGCCTTCAGTCATTCCTTGATAGTGGAGTGAATCAAATTGGCTGAAGACTGGCATCTGTGATGCTGAGGACTTCAGGAGGAGGCTGAGATGGATCATCAACTTGGCACTTCTGGCTGAAGATTCTTGCAAATGCTTCAGCCTTATCATTTGCGCTGATATGCTGGGCTCCCCTATCATTGAGGATGGGGACAGTTGTGGAGCCACCTCCTCCAGTTAGTTGTTTAATTGTCCACCACCATTCACGACTGGATGTGGCAGGACTGCAGAGCTTAGATCTGGTACGTTGATTGTGGGATTGCTTGGCTCTGACTATTGAATGCTGCTTACACTGTTTGGCATGCAAGTAGTTCTGAGTTGTATCTTCACCAGGCAAACACCTCATTTTGAGGTGTGCCTGATGCGGTTCCTGGCATGCCCTCCTGCACGCTTCATTGAACCAGGGTTGATACCCCGGCTTTATGGTTATGGTAATGGTAGAGTGAGGTATATGCCAGGCCATAAGGTAATAGATTGTGGTTGAGCACAATTCTGCTTCTGCAGATGGCCCACAGCACCTCATGAATGCCCAGTTTTGCATTGCTAGATCTGTTCGAAATCTATCCCATTTAGCACGGTGATAGCGCCACGCAACACAATGGAGGGTATCCTCAATGTGAAGACAGGACTTCGTCTCCACAAGGAGGTCACTCCTACCAGTACTGTCATGGACAGATGCATCTGCGGCAGGCAGGTCGATGAGGACGAGGTCCAGTATGTTTTTACCTCTTGTTGGTTCCCTCACCATCTGCTGCAGACCAAGTCTAGCAGCTATGTCCTTTAGGACTCAGCCAGCTCGGTCAATAGTGTTGCTATCGAGCCACTCGTGGTGATGGACATTGAAGTTTCTCACCCAGAGTACATTCTGTGCCCTTGCCACCCTCAGTTCTTCCTCCAAGTGGTGATCAACATGGAGGAGTACTGATTCATCAGCTGAGGGAGGGCGGTAGGTGGTAACAAGCAGGAGGTTTCCTTGCCCATGTTTGACTTGATGCCATGAGACTTTACGGGGGCCGAGGACTCCCAGGGCAACTCCCTCCCGACTGTATACCATTGTACCGCCACCTCTGCTGGGTCTGTCCTACCGGTGGGACAGGACATATCCAGGGATGGTGATGGTGGTGTCTGGGACATTGTCTGTAAGGTATGATTCAGTGAGTATAACTATGTCAGGCTGTTGTTTGACTAGTCCATGGGACAGGTCTCCCAACTCCCCCAGATGTTAGTAAGGAGGACTTTGCAAATAAGCTTGGTGACTGCAGGCACAGATAGGGACAGGGAACTATGATGCTGTGGTGATAATGGAGACCTGAATCAAAAATGGCAGGGCTGAATACTAAGTATTCCTGGATACAAAGTATTCAGCAAAGATAGGGAAGGAAGTAAAGAAAGGAGGAGGGGTGGCAGTATTTATTAAGGAGAACATTACTGTGCTGGAGAGAAAGGATGTCCTAGAGGGGTTAATGACAGAAGCTATTTGGTTAGAGCTAATAAACAATAGGGGAACCATTACACTACTGGGTGTATTCTGTCGGCCTCCAACTAGGGAAAGATATAGAGGAACGAATTTGCAAGGAAATTGCAGAGAAAGAAAGAAAGACAGACTGAGGGCTTTTCATGACCACCAGATGTCTAAAGTGCCAAAGGAATACGAATGAAGAGCTGCAAAAGCGGAGTTATAATGGGGGACCATAATTATCCTAATATAGGCTGAGATGGGCAAAGAGCAAGGATAGTTTCTGAAGGGTGTTCAGGAGAATTTTGTAAATCAGTATGTTTCTGGTCCAATGAAGAAGGAGACATTGCCGGATCTGGTTCTGGGGAATAATGTGGGTCAAGTAGATTAAGTAAGGAAATAATTAGGGGATGGTGTTCATAGTATAAGATTTAGGTTAGCTCTGGCAAAGGAAAAGGAGCAATCCAGGGTAAAAATATTTAATTGGGGAGGGCCAATTTCAGTGCTGTGTGAACAGAATAAAAGATTGGCAGGCAAAAGTGTAACAGAACAATGGGCTGCATTTTAAGAGTAGATTGTTCAGGTACAGTCGAGGTACATTCCCCTCAGGGAAGAAAGTAGGACAAACAAAGCCAGTGCTCCCTGGGCAGCGAAAGAGATAAATAGTAAGATGATGCAGAAAAAGGGTGCCTCTGACAGATAAATAAAAGCAATATACAGCAGATTCTGGAAATCTGAAATAAAAACAGAAAGTGCTGGAAATACTCAGCAGGTCTGGCAGCATCTGTGGAGAGAGAAGCAGAGTTAACGTTTCAGTTTTGTGACCTTTCATCAGAACTGGCAAAGGTTAGAAATGTGATATGTTTTAAGCAAGTAAAGCGAGGCTGGGGGAAAAGAGAACAAAATGGAAGATGTGTGATATGACAGAGGGCCGGAGAGATTAACTGACAAGGAGGTCATGGGGAAAAGGCAAAGAGAGTGCGCTGATGGTGTGATGAAAGACAAAGCATTAGTGCAGAGGGCGTGTTAATGACAGAATAATGAGCAGACTCAGCCAAAAGTACAGACATGAAAAAAAACTGTAAGCAGACACGGTTAAAAAAAATGGAACAAAGTAAAATAAAATAAAAATAAAACAGGGGGCCCGTCATGCTCTCAAATTATTGAACTCAATGTTCAGTCTGGTAGGCTGTATGATGCCGAATCGGAAAATGAAGTGTTGGTCCTCATGCTTGTGCTGTTGTTCACTCGAACACTGCAGCAGGCCCAGGACAGAGATGTGGGCATGAGAGCAGTGGGGTGTATTGAAATGACAAGCGACTGGAAGCTCGGGGTCATGTTTTCGGACTGAACAGAGGTGTTGCGCAAAGCGATCACCCAATCTGCGTTTGGTCTCCCCAGTGTAGAAGAGACCACATTGTGAGCAGCAAATCCAGTATACTAAATTGAAAGAAGTACAAGTAAATCACTGCTTCACCTGAAAGGAGTGATTGGGGCCTTGGAAAGAGAGAAGAGATAAAAGGGCAGGTATTACATCGCCTGCGATTGCATGAGAAAGTGCCGTGGGAAGGGGACGTGGTGTTGGGGTAATGAGGAATGGACCAGGGTGTTGTGGAGGGAATGATCCCTTCAGAATGCTGACAGCAGAGGGGAGGGGAAGATGCATTTGGTAGTGGCATCACGCTGGAGGTGGCAAAAATGGCAGAGGATGATCCTTTGGATGTGTAGGCTGGTGGAGTGGAAAGTGAGGACAAGAGGAACCCTGACACGGTTCTGGAAGTGAGGGGAAGTGGTGAGGGCAGAAGTGTGGGAAATGGGTCAGACACGTTTGAGGGCCTTGTCAACCACGGTGGCGGGGGGGTGGGGGGTGGAGGGGGGTGATTTCCTATGTTGAGGAAAAAGGAAGACATATCAGAAGCACTGTTGTGGAAGGTTGCATCATCAGAGCAGATGCGTTGGAGACGGAGAAATTGGGAGAATGGAAATGGAGTCCTTACAGGAAGCAGGTTATGAGAAAATGTATTTGAGGTAGCTCTGGGAGGCGGTGAGCTTATTCTGAAAATAAGTGGACAGTCTATCCCCAGAGATGGAGGCAGAGAAGTCAAGGGAGGGAAGTGTCAGTGATGGACCATATAAAGGTGAGAGAAGGTTTGAAATTGGAAGCAAAGTTGATAAAGTTTTTCAGTTCGGAGTGGGAGCAAGAAACAGCACTGATACAGTTATCGATGTACCAGAAAAAGAGTTGGGGAAGGTGCCCTGAGTAGGACTGGAACAAGGAATGTTTGACATATCCCACAAAAAGACAGGCTTAACTAGGACCCATGCGGGTAACCCATAGCAATACCTTTTATTTGAAGGAGGTGAATGGAGTTGAAGGAGAAGTTGTTCAACGTGAGAACAAGTTCAGCCAGGCGGAGAAGGGTGGTGGTGGTGGATGGGGACTGGTTGGGCCTCTGTTCAAGGATGAAGTGGAGAGCCCTCAAACCGTCCTGGTGGGAAATGGAGATGTAGAGAGATTGGACATCCATTGTGAAGAGGAGGCGGTTGGGACCAGGAAACAGGAAATTGTCAAAATGACGTAGGGCGTCAGAAGAGTCACAGATGTAAGTGGGAAGGGAGTGGACCGGGGAGAAAACAAAGACTCAAGATAGGAAGAAAATAGTTCCGTGAGGCAGGTATAGGCTGAAACAATGTGTCTCCCAGGACAGGCCTGTTTCTGAATTCTAGGAAGGAGGTAGAAGCGGGGTTGTCTGGGGTTGCGGGACTATGAGGTTGGAAGCTGTAGAGGGAAGATCTCTGGAGCAGATGAGGCCAGTGAGACTCCTGTGGACAGTAGCTTGATGTTCGATGGTGGGGTCATGGTCCAGAGGGAAGTTGGAAGAAGTGTCTGAGAGTTGGCGCTGAGCCTCTGCAAGATAGAGGTTGGTACGGCAGACAACAGCAGCACCACCCTTGTCAGCAGGTTAGACCTGAGAGAATGGAATGCATCAAGTTCGGAGGCGGCCAATGTCTCACTGACAGTTCTCAATGAAAAGAACAAGAGCGGATAAGAGGCCAGAGGGAGGGATCCAGGTGGAGGGAGAATGCTGGAGGCGGGTGAATAGGTCTGTCGGTTAGGGGGAGGACTCCTGGTCAAAGAAGTGAGCCTGGAGGCAGGGGTGACAGAAGAAGAGCTCAACATCATGCTGAGTGCCAAGTTCATTGAAGTGGGGGTGTAAGGGGATAAAACTGAGTCCTTTGCTGAGTACAGAACGTTCAGCATCAGAGAGGGAAAGGTCAGAGGGTACCGTGAATATACGGCAAGGGGTCAGATCAGAAGGGATGGGGCCAGAGGGAAGCTTTGAGATAAGGTGAGTCGGTGCTTCTGGAGACTGAGGTCGAGTGTGTACATGTGGCGGTGCATGGCACTGAATGCGGATCTCAGGTTGCGGTGAGAATCGAGTCCAAGGAACATTGTATTTCTCAGAGATACCTGTAATGCTGAGTGGATTCAAACATGAAGGATGGAATTTCAGTTGGAATCCACGTGGAATCAGTCAGAGCCGGAGACGGTCGCTGAGGGAGGAGTTGTGGCTGTGAAAATGAGTTTTGGTAGACACCTTACCAAACACCAGGAGGCAAATAGAAAGCAGTGAACGTGAACAAGGTAAAAGAGACAAACGGAAATCCCATTGGAGAGAAGAACTGTTCCACTCCGTAGTTTCATTTCATCCTTCATCTTCCTTCATCTTATCCGGCGCATTAACAAAAAACTTTTTTCTTCCTTTCAGGTTTTAAGGAACGCAAGCTCCAGCAGCTGATGGGGACTAATGCCCCTCCAGATCCTTCTTCCCCTTCACTTCCCCCTAAATTTCACGCTCAGCGTGACGTTGAACTCTTCTTCTGTCACCTCCGCCTCCAGGCTCACTTCTTTGACCAGGAGTCCTCCCCCTGACAGCAGACCTATTCACCTGCCTTCAGTATTTTCCCTCCACCTGGACCCCTCCCTTTGGCCTCTTATCCACTCTTGATCTTTTAATTGAGAACTGTCGGCGAGACATCGGCCGTCTCCGAACTTGATGCATTCTGTTCTCTCAGGTCCAACCTGCAGACAAGGGTGGTGCTGCTGTTGTCTGGCGTACCAACCCCTACCTTGCAGAGGCTCAGCGCCAACTCTCAGACACTTCTTCCTACCTCCCCCTGGACCATGACCCCATCACCGAACATCAAGCTACTGTCCAAAGGAGTGTAACTGACCTCATCTTCTTCAGAGATCTTCCCTCTACAGCTTCCAACCTCATAGTCCCGAAACCCCAGACAGCCCGTGTCTACCTCCTTCCTAAAATCCACAAACAGGCCTGTCCTGGGAGACCCATCATTTCAGCCTATACCTGCCCCACTGAACTTATTTCTTCCGATCTTAACGCTTTCTTTTCTCCCCGGCCCAGTCTCTTTCCACCTACATCCATGACTCTGTTGACACCCTACATCATTTTGACAATTTCCAGTTTCCTGGCCCTAATCGCCTCCTCTTCACTATGGACGTCCAATCTCTCTACATATCCATCCCCCAACAGGGCGGTCTGAGTGCTCACCACTTCTTCCTTGAACAGAGGCTCAACCAATCACCATCCACCACTAACCTCCTCTGCCTGGCTGAACTTGTTCTCACATTGAACAACTTCCCCTTCAACTCCACTCACTTCCTTCAAATAAAATGTGTTGCTAAGATTACCAGCATGAGTCCTAGTTATGCATGTCTTTTTGTGAGGTATGTTGAACATTCTTTGTTCCAGTCCGACTCCAGCCTTCTCCTCCAACTCTTTTTCTGGTACACTGCTGACTGTATCGGTGTCGTTTCCTGTTCCTGACCCGAACTTAAAAACGTTATCAACTTTGCTTCCAATTTCCACCTTCACATGGTCCATCTCCGACACTTCCCTTCCCTTCCTTGACATCTCTGTCTACATCTCTGGGGATAGACTGTCCACTTATATTCATTATATTCATTACAGTGGCGCAGTGGTTAGCACCGCAGCCTCACAACTCCAGGGACCTGGGTTCGATTCTGGGTACTGCCTGTGTGGAGTTTGCAAGTTCTCCCTGTGACCGCGTGGGTTTTCGCCGGGTGCACTGGTTTCCTCCCACAGCCAAAAACTTGCAGGTGATAGGTAAATTGGCTTTGTAAATTGCCCCTAGTGTAGGTAGGTGGTAGGGAATATGGGATTACTGTCGGGTTAGTATAAATGGATGGTTGTTGGTTGGCACAGACTCGGTGGGCCGAAGGGCCTGTTTCAGTGCTGTATCTATAAAATAAAAAATAAATAAAAATAAGCCCACGCCTCCCACAGCTACCTCAAATACACTTCCTGACATTCTGCTTCCTGTAAAAACTCCATTCCATTCTCCCAATTTCTCCGTCTCCAACGCATCTGCTCTGATGATGCAACCTTACACGACAACGCTTCTGATATGTCTTCCTTTTTCCTCAGCCGAGGATTCCCCCCACTGTGCTTGACAGGGCCCTCAACCGTGTCTGACCCATGTCCCACACTTCTGCCCTCACCTCTTCCTCTCCCTCCCAGAACTGTGAAAGGGTTCCTCTTGTCCTCACTTTCCACCCCACCAGCCTACACATCCAGAGGATCATCCTCTGCCAGTTTCGCCACCTCCAGCGTGAGGCCACCACCAAACACATCTTCCCCTCCTCTTTCCCATCAGCATTCCAAAAGCATCATTCCCTCCACGACACCCTGGTCCTCTCTTCCACTATCTCCGACACCTCGCCCCTTCCCACCTTCCCATGTAATCGCAAGAGGTGTAATACCTGCCCTTTTAACTCCTCTTTCCTCACTATCCAAGGCCCCAAACACTCTTTTCAGGTGAAACAGCGATTTACTTGTACTTCTTTCAATTTAGTATACTGTATTCGCTGCTCACAATGCGGTCTCCTGGGGAGACCAAATGCAGATCTGGTGACAGCTTTAACGAACCTTCGCTCAGTCTGTAAACATGATTCCGAGCTTCTGGTCACTTGCTGTTTAAACCACACCCCTGCTCTCATGCCCACATCTCTTTCCTGGGCCTGCTGCAGTGTTCCAGTGAACATCAACGCAAGCTCAAGGAACAGCATCTCATTTTCTGATTCGGCACGCTACAGCCTACTAGATTGAACATTGAGTTCAATCATTTCAGGGCTACACTGGCCCTTTTTTATTTTTATTTTATTTTATTCTGTTTTTTTTAACCATGTGCCTGCCTACTGCTTTTCTCATGTTTGTGCTTTTGGCTAGGGCTGCTCATTATTCTGTCATTATCACTCCCTATGCACTGATACTTTGTCTTTCATCACACCATCAGCACCCTCTCTTTGCCTTTGCCCACATGACCCTTGGTCAATTAATCTCTCCAGCCCTCTGTCTTATCACACATCTTCCCTGTTGTTCTCTTTTCCTCCATCCCTGCTTTACTTGCTTAAAACCTATTACATTTCTAACCTTTGCCAGTTCTGATGAAAGGTCACTGACCTGAAATATTAACTCTGCTTCTTTCTCCAAAGATGCTGACAGACCTGTTGAGTATTTCCAGCACTTTCTGTTTTCATGCCTCTGACAAATGTCAGGTTAATAATACAAGTGAGAACCATGCTGAATATCGAAAGTTCAGAGGGGAAGTGAAAAAAGAAATAAGAGAAACAAAAAGAGAGTATGAGAAGAAACTGGCAGCCAACAGAATAAGGAATCCAAAAGTCTTCTGTAGGCATATAAATAGTAAAAGTATGGTCAAAGGTGGTGTGGGGCTGATTAGGGACCAAAAAGGGGATTTACACATGGAGGCAGAGGGCTTGGCAGTCTTAAATGACTTCTTTGAATCTGTCTTTACCAAGGAAGGAGATGCTGCCAAAGTCATAGTGAAACAGGAGGTAGTTGAGACACTGGATGGGATAAAAATTAATAAAGAGAAGGTATTAGATGGGCTGGCTGTACTTAAAGTTGATAAGTCAGTAGGACCAGATGAGATGCATCCATAGACTCTGAGGGATGTAAGGGTGGAAACTGCAGAAATACTGGCAATAATCTTGCAATCCTCCTTAGATACAGGATGGTGTCAGAGGACTGGAGAATTGCAAATGTTACACCCTGGATATGAATTTGGCTGAGTGACAGGAAACAGAATAGTGGTGAATGGTAGCTATTTTGGACTGGAGGAAGATACACAGTGCTAGGACCACTGTTTTTCCTGATGTATACCAATGACCTAGAATTGGGTGTGCAGGGCACAATTTCAAAATATCCACATGACACAAAATTTGGAAGTATTGTAAACTGTGAGGAGGATAGTGATAGGCTTCAGGAGGACATAGTCTGGTGGAATGGGTAGACACATGGCAGATAAAATTTAATTCAGAGAAGTGTGAAGTGATACATTTTGGTAGGAAGAATGAAGAGAGGCAATGTAAAATAAAGGAAATGAAACAAAAACGAGTTCAGGAGCAGAAAGCCCTGGGGTATTTGTGCGCAAATGATTGAAGGTAGCAGGCAGTTTAAGAAAGTGATTAATGAGGTATACAGGATCCTGGGCTTTACAAATAGAGGCATAGAGTACAAAAGCAAGGAAGTTATGGTGAATGTTTATAAAACTCTGCTTCGGCCTCAATTGGAGTATTGTGTCTAATTCTGGAAGCCTTAATGAAGAGAGACTGAGAGGAGATTTGACAGAGGTGTTCAGTATCATGAGGGGTCTGGACAGAGCAGACAGTGAGAAACTGTCCCATTGGCAGAATCATCAAGAACCAGAGGACACCGATTTAAGGTGAATGGCAAAAGAATCAAAGGCAACATGAGGAAAAACCTTTGTACGCAGTGAGTGATTAGGATCCGGAATGCACTGCCTGAGAGTGTGGTGGAGGCAGGTTCAATCATGGTTTTCAATAAGGAATTGCATAGTTATCTGAAGAAAAGGAATTTGCAGGGCTACGGTGAAAGGGCGGAGGAGTGGGACTAGCTGAGTTGTTCTTGCAGAGAGCCAGCACGGACAGGAAGGGCCAAATGGACTCCTTCTGTGCTGTAACCTTTCGATGTTCCTATAAAAATATTATATAAATTATATGTAATAAAGACTTTAAATCTGATGCACCCTGTTTTCTCTCTGCAATGCTTGAAATCAATACCATCAGTTGTCAGTTCTCCTCTTTGAAAGCTTCTTTAGTTCATAGGCAGTTGGAAGTCAATTCCAGTAGAATTTCAATTCTCTGCCATCATAAAGGTTACCCCATGGTGAATAATGCAAGCTGATAGATAATTGAGAGCGTCTACAATTTGGTCACATGTACAGTACAGGTAGGCACAGGAAACAACAAAAGCAGCATTAGTATGTTCCATTCATCAAAAAAGGGATGCTTTATAAATAACACAATTACTGAATTGTACAATGTGATGACATCTCAAGCAAGGCCTTGACCTATGAAATTCTTGGTGGGTGATCAGGGAGACAGATAATTGGATTATGACTAATGAAAGTTTTCATGTATTAAAAATCCTTCTTTCATGTCTCCACAGATAATTCTTTCACAAGAATGTGCTCTTAGGTAACATCAGAAGAGGCCGGCTTCATTTTGTAAAAGGATGATGATGGTAACAGCCTAATCCTGAACAGATCTCTGGTTTATGATAAAACCTATTTGGTTTAAACTGGGTGGAAAAATTTAAAAAATATACCATTTCAGCCAAATATTATGAACATATGAAAACAAAGCAAAGGAAAGGACCAGCTGATCCACTGTGCTTGTCCTATATAGTCATGCAGTAACTTTAGCACACAGTGACCAACTGCTCTCATCCTCTCCATCCAATTTCAAGGCACAGTGGTGATGATTGTTCCTGGATAACTTAGGCATAAAAAGAGCCACTGAGGAAGCCAAAATGGAGTCTTAAACCGGAACACTGGTTTCACATGTGTTTAGCGCTCGGCACCATCTTGGTAAAGTAGTTGCAGCCATTCAGAGGATCATTAGGTGGCTGATTGTTGCTTAAATTGTCTGCTAGTGCTCATTAAGGAGACAGCATGAAATTTTGGTGACTAGTGTGTGACCTAACGCCTTCTTGTAACAGAGGCCAGCTGGTTGGGAGTAAACAATTATTGCCGAAGATTTCAAGTACTAGTTAAAGATATATCACATGTTACTGTTCACCTGCCACTGGAGATTTGAAGAGGAATTTTGAAACACATGTAACACAGGGTGGCACAGTGGCGCAGTGGTTAGCACCGCAGCCTCACAGCTCCAGGGACCCGGGTTCGATTCTGGGTACTGCCTGTGCGGAGTTTGCAAGTTCTCCCTGTGTCTGCGTGGGTTTTCGCCGGGTGCTCCGGTTTCCTCCCACAGCCAAAGACTTGCAGGTGGTAGGTAAATTGCCCCTAGTGTAGGTAGGTGATAGGGAATATGGGATTACTGTAGGGTTAGTATAAATGGGAGGCTGTTGGTCGGCACAGACTCGGTGGGCCGAAGGGCCTGTTTCAGTGCTGTATCTCTAAATAAAATAAAAAACATCAGGATACTTTCTGGGACACTTTGTCAAGAACTTACCAACATTTATTCTTTTCTGAGTATTGCACCAAAAAAGAGTAAGTGCTGTGCTACTCTACCTAATTGGACATTTTACAGGAATCACCAGGGGAAAGGGAGTGCCTGATCACTAGAATCTTGCTCGGCAACCCCCTTGATTTACAGGAGGAATGCAAGAAGGATATTTGTTATGTTTCATACCCCAAGCATGAATAAGCTAGAATCACAATTTCTGCGTGTGTGTAGGCTTTATTCAAAGTAGCCCGGATCTGTCTTCGTTTCCCTTTTGGAACCATGCCCCTTCAAGGTTGACATTTTTTTTATTCATTCATGGGATGTGGGTGTCACTGGCTATGCCAGCATTTATTGCCCATCCCTAATTGCCCTTGAGAATGTGGTGGTGAGCTGCCTTCTTGAACTGCTGCAGTCCATGTTGGGTAGGCACACTCACAGTGCTTTTAGGAAGGGAGTTACAGGATTTTGACCCAGCAACAGTGAAGGAATGGCAATATAGTTCCAAGACAGGATGGTGTGTGACTTGGACGGGAACTTGCAGGTGGTGATGTTCCCATGCATCTGCTGCCCTTGTCCTTTGAGGTGGAAGAGGTTGCGGGTTTGGATGGTGCTGTCTAAGGAGCCTTTGTGCATTGCTGCAGTGCATCTTGTAGATGGTACACACTGCTGCCACTGTGCATCCGTAGTGGAGGGAGTGAATGTTTGTAGATGGGGTGCCAATCAAGTGGGCTGCTTTGTCCTAGATGGTGTCGAGCTTCTTGAGTGTTGTTGGAGCTGCACCCATCCAGGCAAGTGTAGAGTATTCCATCACACTCCTGACTTGTGCTTTGTATATGGTGGACAGGCTTTGGGGAGTCAGGAGGTGAGTTACTCGCCTCAGGATTCCTAGCCTCTGACCTGCTCTTGTGGCCAAGGTATTTATATGGCTACTCCAGTTCAGTCTCTGGTCAATGGTAGCCTGTAGGATGTTGATAATGGGGGATTCAGCAATGGTAATATCATTGAATGTCAAGGGAAACTCGAGTTTTTCAAGGGCTTCTTGATGCCATACTCGGTCAAATGCTGCCTTGATGTCAAGGACAGTTACTCTCACCTCACCTCTTGAGTTCAGCTCTTTTGTCCATGTTTGAACCAAGGCTGTGATGAGATCAGGAGCTGTGTGGCCCTGGCGGAACCCAAACTGAGCATCACTGAGCAGGTTGTTGCTAAGCAAGTGCTGCTTGATGACACTGTTGATGCCACCTTCCGTCACTTTACTGATGGTTGAGAGTAGACTGATGGGGTGGTAATTGGCCGTGCTGGACTTGTCCTGCTTTTTGTGTGCAGGACATACCTGGGCAATTTTCCATATTTCTGGGTAGATGCCAGTGTTGTAGCTATACTGGAACAGCTTGACTAGGGGTGCATCTAGTTCTGGAGCACAGGTCTTCCGTACTATTGCCGGAATATTGTCAGGACCCATAGCCTTTACTGTATCCAGTGCCTTCAGTCATTTCTTGATATCACGCGGAGTGAATCAAATTGGCTGATGTCTGGCATCTGTAATTCTGGGGACTTCAGGAGGGGGCTGAGATGAATCATCAACTCGTCACTTGTGGCTGAAGATTGTTGCAAATGCTTCAGCCTTATCTTTCGCACTGATGCTAGACTCCCCCATCATTGAGGATGGGGATATTTGTGGAGCCACCTCCTCCAGTTAGTTGTTTAATTGTCCACTACCATTCACGACTGGATGTGGCAGGACTGCAGAGCTTAGAACTGATCCATTGGTTATGGGATCGCTTAGATCTGTCTATTGCATGCTGCTTATGCAGTTTGGCATGCAAGTAGTCCTGGGTTGTAGCTTCACCAGGTTGACACCTCATTTTGAGGTATGCCTGGTGCTGCTCCTGGCATGCCCTCCCGTACTCTTCATTGAACCAGGTTATGGTCTCTTGGCATGATGGTAATGGTACAATGGGGGATATGCCAGGCCACGATGTTACAGATTGTGGTTGAATACAATTCTGCTGCTGCTGATCGCCCACAGCGCCTCATGGATGCCAGTTTTGCATTGCTAGATCTGTTTGAAATCTATCCCATTTAGCACGGGTGATAGTGCCACATAACACGAATGACGTTATCCTCAATGTGAAGGCAGGACTTCTTCTCCACAACTGTGCGGTGGTCACTCCTACCAATACAGTCATGGACAGAAGCATCTGCGGCAGGCAGATTGGTGAGGACAAGGTCCAGTATGTTTTTCCCTCGTGTTGTTTCCCCCACTACCTGCCGCAGACCCAGTCTAGTAGCTATGTCCTTTATTACTCGGCCAGCTCGATCAGTAGTGGTGCTACTGAGCTACTCTTGGTGATGGACATTGAAGTCCGCCACCCAGAGTACATTTTGTGCCCTTGCTGCCCTCTGTGCTTCCTCCAAGTGGTGTTCAACATGGAGGAGTACTGACTCATCAGCCGAGGGGGGGCGGTAAGTGATAATCAGTAGGGGGTTACCTTGCCCATGTTTGACCTGATGCCATGAGACTTCATGGGGTCCGGAGTTGATGTTGAGGTCTCCCAGGGCAACTCCCTCCCTACTGTAGACCACTGTCCCGCCACCTCTGCTGGGTCTGTCCTGCCGGTGGGACAGGACATACCCAAGGATAGTGATTGCAGTGTCTGGGACATTGTCTGTAAGGTATGATTCCGTGTGTATGACTATGTCAGGCTGTTGCTTGACTAGTCTGTGGGACAGCTCTCCCAACTTTGGCACAAGCCCCCAGATGTTAGTAAGGAGGACTTTGCAGGGTCGACAGGGCTAGGTTTGCCGTTGTCTTTGCTGGTGCCTAGGTCGATGCCAGGTGGTCCGTCCAGTTTCATTCCTTTTTATTGACTTCGTAGCAGTTAGGTACAACTGAGTAGCTTGCTAAGCCATAACTGACGGCAGTCTTACAAACACAGCACAGAGCAATAAATCACTGAGCAATCAAACACAACAGACACCAGTGGCTGCAGGAGAAAGGAGAAGGCATGGTGAACTCTCTCCGCCTGGTGGGTACAGGACATTCCTCCTCTTCTGGACCTCTCCCACCAAGACATCCAGTGCCACGTCTGAGAACTTCTGCGCTGTCTCACTTGGTCCCAGAACCATCCTGAAACGTGCTACTGTATGCCAGCCAACCCACTCCACACCTTCAGTGGAAGTCAGTGAGTGAGGCCCACATATACTGTGCCATGACAATTGCATTTTTATCAACATTTGAGTGATAAACATGTAGGTGTCTATTTTATGACCTCCAGGCAAGTTCAAATTCTGGTAATCAGCAAACAGAACCAAAATTGTGCTCTGAAGCCAGACTTTCAAGCAAGCATATCATTTAGTACCTATTTCATACTTTCACCAAAGTAACTCCCAAAACCTTCAGTCAATTTAGGAAAAAAAACTCTAGCAAATCTCTCTCTGACCTGTGAAAGCAATCAACTGGTTACAGAAGACTATTCGAACGTATCTTCCATAAGCATTGGCAGTCAAAGCCAGTAACTCATCCAGCTCTTTTATCAATGCTCACAATGAATCACAATTCACTTCATGAACTGGCAATTTGTTTCTTAATTTACATTGCTCTGTGAAAAGAAGTGTCTCCTGACATATAACCCAGTTCTATGCTTACATAACTTTTATTCATGTCACCAGTCCTTCCTAAACTATCTAAGTCAAATATTCACATGGATCAAACATAATCTTTGCATTATTTTGGACCTCAATCAAATCTCTGCAAAGAATTTCTCAAGTAAAAAGTCCCATTTCCCTAAGTCTTTCATTGTAACTATGAAGCTTTAAATTAATTATCAATTAGTTACTCTTTTTAGTTACATTTTTCAGGGCTTCTATGGCACCCACTAAGTGAAGGACAGAAATGGACATAGAGGAAGGGTGGACGGTGGTGATGGTGTGTAGACATTTTAACTTCCAAAAACTGGCTGGATTTGAGTCAAGTGATATATAAAAATGTAAAAAACAAATCTGAAACACATCCCCAACCCGCCCACTTCTAGTTTTAATAGAGGTAGGACGGGGATGGGGACAGGGGTGGGGACAGGGGTGGGGAGGTTGTGGCGGCAGACAAACAATGTGCTCACGGGAGGTGGATTGGTCATTTAAATATTATAATGAGGCTGCATGCCTCAGAATTAACAACCATTGTAATTTTAACCCTAGCTAGCTGGGTTTTCCAAACTTTGGGAAACTTGTCAGTTAAAAGGAGGCGAGGGCTGCTCATTCCAGGAAGTAAGTGCCTTTTGACTTACTAGCTGGATCCAGTTTACCTGCTTCATCCACCCTCACAATTGGACACCCCCTCACTAACTCTTCTGAACACCTCCACGACTCTTTTGATCTCCCCGCTGAGGTCCTTCTTATCCCCGCTGAGGCCCTTCTGATATCACCCACACCCCTTCCCACCCCCACCACCGACTCTTCCGATCTCTCCCTAGGTCACTGACTTCCTCCATCACTGATCCTTACGATCGTCCCCCCACAAGGCCTCTGATCTCCTCCACCACCTATCCTTCTGAAGTCCCCCACAGTCCCTAAGACCCCTGATCTCTCCCACTCTGAGGCCTCCGACCTTTCCAATCCCTCCACCAGGTCTCTGTGTGCTCCCTCCCTCCTCTTGGTCCCCAGCTGCAGGCTGGTGCCAAATGCCTACTTGCCAGAAAGCCAGTCAGCCTCTCAATCTGGCTGGCTATGGTAGAGAAACAGAGACAAAAAATGTTCTTCTGGGCCTTCTGACCTCAAAACACCCCTGTCCCTCCCCAGCAAACTCTTCCTCCCTCAACCCCACTCCCAGTCCCCTCCCCATCTCCAAGCTAATTCTCTAAGCTAATATCCAGCCCAATATTTCAAATGAGGCCTAAACAAAGGCCTTATATGAAGTCAGTGTGGTATTTTTTGTTTTGCATTTAGTCATTTTGGCAATACATCCTACCACTCCATTTGCTTTGATAATAGCTTTGCAGTAGTGTTCATGGTCTTACACAGATTCATGTCTTATAACAACTAGGGCCGGGATTTTATGAGTGCCGCGGCATTCCCGATGGCAGGACCAGAAGTTGGCTTACGTTTAGTTTAGAGATACAGCACTGAAACAGGCCCTTCGGCCCACCGAGTCTGTGCCAACCATCAACCACCCATTTATACTAATCCTACACTAATCCCATATTCCTACCACATCCCCACCTGTCCCTATATTTCCCTACCACCTACCTATACTAGGGGCAATTTATAATGGCCAATTTACCTACCAACCTGAAAGTCTTTTGGCTTGGGGGAGGAAACCGGAGCACCCGGAGAAAACCCACGCAGACACAGGGAGAACTTGCAAACTCCACACAGGCAGTACCCAGAATTGAACCCGGGTCGCTGGAGCTGTGAGGCTGCGGTGCTAACCACTGTGCCGCCCAACTTCTGCTTCCACCATTTTTCTTGTTCTCCATGCACTTTTATGTGTAAATTAACTGTGCAGCAATGAGCATGGGAGACATGTGGGATTATGCTGCGGGGACGGCCTTTCATTGGTGGAACCCACTGTCACTGGGCCAAGCAGCATGATCACCACGGCTATAAAGCATTCTGTGCTGGCAGCCTCAAGGATCAGCAGCCTTCGGCAATATAAGTCTCTGCGTAGGAACCTGAATTAAAGCTTGTACATAGTTCAAAATGCTTTTGCCTCCCTGAATTATTGCAATCCAGCACCAATTTCACATAATTTATTTTTCTCTGCAGCAACAGCACAGACAATGTCAGCCAGCAGGCCCTGTCCCACCCCACGGTTCAGTGATGCCTCCCTGCAGGTTCTCCACCAGACCATCAGGGAAAGATGGGAGGTCCTCTCCCCTGCAGATGGAGTCAGAAGACCCTACTGCCTGACCAAGATAGCCTGCATGGAGGTAGTAGAGGAGGTCTCAAACTGTGGGTGAATCACAGAACCTGGATGCAGTGTCGCAAGCGCATCAATGACTTGTTCAGATCAGTGAGGGTAAGTAGTCTTGACGAAGTTGCTCCATTGTTTTTCTCCCTGTCTCCGTCTCTTTAAGACAGAGGGCAGAGAAGGCGTGCAGTGGAATGCTTGAGCAGTCTTGGAGCCATACACTTACTGATTGTACGCAAAGTGACAATTGGCATTGTTGATGTGCTTGGATGTGTCATCCGAAAGCCATTCCTGAATGAGTGATGTCGATGTATGTTTACAATGGTTGTGATTCATTTTTTGAAATGTCATTCAATCTGCACTGTCTCTTATGCAGAACAAATGCACCCACAACCAGCGCAAGCGTGCCAAGACAGGTGGATGTGTCCCGGACATCAGAGTCCTGACACCAGTTGAAGAGGAGGCTGCAGAAATTGCAAGAGAGAAGGGAGGCAGGGCAATAGCAGATGGTGAGGCAGGATCCTCAAGGTATAAGGATGGAGTGTTATCTTCAGTCTTGCAGCCATATGTGCACACCAAAGGAAAGTGTACGAACTCATGTTCAGCTGATGCTTAATTCGCCTCTGTTTGTGCCTCCACTGCAGTTGTCCACACTCGAGTCTCTGAACGCCACGTGGCCCAAGACTCCTCCTCTGGGGAGGAAGATGAAACCCATGCCCCAGATGGTGCACCGTCACCTGCCTCTTCTTCCACCTCCACCAGCGCAGATACAGCCTCACAATCCACGGTTGGCAGCGGGGGTGGCGGGGGGGGGCGGTTAAGATTAGAATCTGGGTCACAATCTGGTGTGCACGACAGATAAGTCTCAGCAGCCGAGAGAGCATGTGATAGCCAGTTCCCCTGACAATCGGAAGACTGCTGGGAACCAGGCCCCTGCTCAGCCTCACGCACATGAGGATCCTCTGTTGGTTGCTCTGAGAAGTCTGCTGGATGTGCAACAAAGCGATGTGGAAAATAAGTCGGAGATGACTGAGGTCATGTGTGGCTTCGCGCGTGCCATGGAGAGTCCATGGAAGCCATGATGTCTGTCATGTCCCAGACATATGACCATATGGCTTCCTCAGTCTAGAGTCTGGCGAGTTCTGGCCTGTCTGGTTAAGCATTCGAGTCATATGCGATCTGACCTACACTCCATCGCTGTTGCCGTGGGCTCTATGCAGCAGGGTCTAAGCAAAAGGGGGATGCGGAACCTGGCTCTCTCTCTCATGGAGACAGGCAGGTGCCATCATGCACCCAGATGGAGGAGGAGCGAGTGCCAGCTGCCCCTTGGCCTTCCTCTCAGGACACCCTGAGGGTAAATGGCATCTCGTCTTTCCCCCTGACATTGACCCTCTTAACCCAGTAGGCGAGTATACGGGGGATATTCAATCACCATTGTTGCAGATCCCCAGTAGGATGGAGCCATCAAGACCCCGTTCCTCCAGAAGACACCCACCACGGTCATCCACAGCAACAGGGCAGCGCACTGAGCAGACCGCCTCCACCTCAGCTGGTAATGTCGGGGTAGCACCTAGACGTAGTGGGAGAAAACAAAAAAAGAAACAGTTTTGATCAAGAAACTGGCACGGGTGATATCAAAATTGTGCAACTCTTCCAGAAATGTAAATACATCTTTATTTTCCATCTCCCCTTGACATTCAATGGCATTACAATTACTGAATCCCTCACTATCAACATCCTGGGTGTTACCATTGACTAGAAACTGAACTGGAGTAGCCATATAAGTATTGTGACTACAAGAGCAGGTCAGAGACTAGGAATCCTGCTGCGAGTACTCAACTTCTGACTCCCCAAAGCCTGTCCACCATCGACAAGGCACAAGTCAGGAGTGTGATGGAATACTGTCCACTTGCCTGGATAGGTGCAGCTCCAACAACATGCAAGAAGGTTGGTGCCATCCAGGATAAAGCAGCCCACTTGATCGGCACCCCATTCACAAACATTCACGCCCTTCACCACCGACACACAGTGGCAGCAGTGTGTACCATCTACAAGATGCATTGCAGCAACACACCAAGGCTCCTTCGACAGCATCTTCCAAACCAGCAACCTCTAACACCTAGAAGGACAAGGGCAGCAGTTGCAGGGGAACACCACAACCTGCATGTTCCACTCCAAGCCACACACCATCCTGACTTGGAACCGTATCGCCATTCCTTCATGTCGCTGGGTCAAAATCCTGGAACTCCCTTCCTAACAGCACTGTGGGTCTACTTACACCCCATGGACTGCAGCGGTTCAAGAAGGCAGCTCACCACCACTTTGTCAGAGGCAATTAGAGATGGGCAATAAATGCTGGCCTTGTCAGTGGCGCCCACATCTCACAAACAAATTTTTAAAAAATTATTTTAAAATTCAAAGCACTCTCATAAATCATTTGCTTGGTTTCAGATGAAAAGGAAAATGTTAATTGGAGGCCTATGGCAAGATTGCAGTGATGCTTGCAAAGCATCTCAGAAAATGTCCCGTTTCCATTTATCACTGCTATTTGAGCCTTCAGTCTTTAATGGTGGCTCTTTGTCGTTTGATGATGGTTTACCTTCTTCACTACCGACATGCCTTACATTTGTGGTTCTGCAGTCACACCCTTGCTTTGCTTGCATTGGTGTGTTTTCAGTTCCACCATAATCCATAGAAGATTTCATCTGCTGGCCACTTCAAAGTGCAGCAAAGCTTCTTTCAGATTATAGCAATGAATAGCATCTCAGGCGTATGTGAACATATGTGGAGAATTTTTATTTTTCTCGTACCAACGTTCCTTGATGAAGTAGCTTATTGTTGGCTGAAACGTGCAAAATGAGGTTCGCCCTGATGTCCCTTGCATCTCTCTCCATGGCTCTGATATCTATAATAGCATCATTGGCATTGTTGTCCTTCTCCTCACCTTCTTCATAGCCATCCTCATCTGAGGAGGACTGGGGCTCCTCCTGTTCCTCTGCCTGGAGAATGTTGCCGTGTCTAATTTCAAGCTTGTGCAAGGTACAGAAGACAACAATTATTCATGACATCCTCTGTGGTATGCACTGAAGAGCCCCTCCAGACCAGCCAAGTCAGCAGAAGTGCATGTCTTCAATGATGGCTCTGGTGAATGGCTGAGCAGCATTGTACCTCTCTTCAGCAATGCTTTTGGGATGACGGACTGGTGTCATCAACCATGTACAAATGGGGTAACCCTAGTCACCCAGGATCCAGCCGTCTGCTTCGGCTGGTTCCTCAAAAACTTTAGCAGCTGTGAGTTAATGTATGAGTCATGACAGCTCCCTGGGAAATGTGTGCAAATATGCATTATTCTTCTCCTCTGGTTGCAAACCAGTTGTACATTTAAAGAGTGGAACCCTTTGCAATTCACAAATACAGCAGGCTGGTCCCAGGGAGCTCTAACAGCCACATGAGTACAACCAATCACCCCTTACGTGGCAGGGAACCCAGCAATGGCACCAAGGCCGCAGACCTTGCTGTCTGACTGTCCTTGTCTACAGAGCATACAAACATACGAATTAGGATCAGAAGTAGGCCACTTGGCCCCTCGAGCCTGCTCGACCATTCAATAAGATCATGGCTGATCTGATTGTAACCTCAAACTCACATTCCCGCCTACCCCCAATAACCTTCCACTGCCTTGCTTACCAAGAATCTTTCTACCTCTGCCTTAAAAATATGTAAAGACTCTGCTTCCACCACCTTTTGAGGAAGAGAGTGCCAAAGACCCTCTGAGAGAAAAAATTTCTCCTCATCTTTGTCTTAAATAGGCGACCCCTTATTTTTAAATAGTGACCCCTAGTTCTAGATTCTCTCACAAGGGGAAACATCCTTTCCACATCCACCCTGTCAAGACCCTTCAGGTTATTATATGTTTCAATCAAGTTGCCTCTTACTCTTCAAGACTGCAGTGGATACAAGCCGAGCCTGTTCAACCTTTTCTCATAAGATAACCTGCAAATTCAGTTATTAGTCCAGTAATCCTTTTCTGAACTGTTTCCAATTCATTTACATCCTTCCTTAAATAAGGAGACCAATACTGTACATAATATTCCAGATGAGGTCTCACCAATGCCCTTCATAACTGAAGCATAATCTCCCTACTTATGTATTCAATTCCCCTCGCAATAAACGATAACATTCTATTACCTTTCCTAATTACTTGCTGAACCTGCACACTAACCTTTTGCAATTCGTACACTAGGACACCGAGATCCCTCTGCATCTCAGAGCTCTGCAATCTCTCACCATTTAGATAATATGCTTCTTTTTTTATTCTTCCTGTCAAAAGGGACAATTTCACATTTTCCCACATTATACTCCATTTGCCAGATCTTTGCCCACTCACTTAAACTATCTATATCCCTTTGCAGCTTCCTTATGTCCTCTTCACAACTTACTTTCTCACCTATCTTTGTGTCATCAGCAAATTTAGCAACCATACCTTCGGTCCCTTCATCCAAGTCATTTATATAAATTGTAAAAAGTTGATGCCCCAGCACTGATTCCTGTGGCACACCACTCGTAACATCTTGCCAACCATAATATGACCCATTTATGCCTACTCTCTGTTTCCTATTAGCTAGCCAATATTCCACCCGTGCCACTATGTGACCCCCGCCCCCCCCACCATACCATCAGCTTTTTATTTTCCACAATAATGTTTGATGTAACACCTTATCAAATGCCTTATGCAAATCTAAGTACAGTACATTCACCAATTATCCACAGGACTTCTTCAAAGAACTCCAATAAATTGGTTAAACATGATTTCCCTTTCCCAAAACCATGTTGACTCTGCTGATTACCTTGAATTTTTCTAAGTGCCCTGCTATAATGTCTTTAAGAATAGTTTCTAACATTTTTCCTAGGACAGATATTAAGCTAACTAGTCTGTAGTTTCCTCCTTTCTGTCTCCCTCCCTCTTTGAAGAAAGGAGTCACATTTGCTATTTTCCAATCTAATGGAACCTTCCCTGAATCTAGGGAATTTTGGAAAATTAAAACTAACGCATCAACTATCTCACTATCCACTTCTTTTAAGACCCTAGGATGAAATCCAAATGGACCCGGGGACTTGTCAGCCCGCAGCTCCAACAATTTGTTCAGTACCAGTTCCCTGCTGATTGTAATTTTCTTGAGTTCCTCCCTCCCTTCCATTTCCTGATTTGCAGCTATTCCTGGGATGTTACCTGTATCCTCTATAGTGAAGACTGATGCAAAATACCCGTTCTATTCTTCTGCCATCTCCTTATTTTCCCTTATTAATCCCCCAGACTCACTTTCTATAGGCCCAACACTCACTTTGTTAACTCTTTTCTTTTTAAAATATCTATAGAAACTCTTACAATCTGTTTTTAAATTTCTGGCTAGCTTTCTCTCGTACTCTAATTTTTCCCTCCTTATCAATCTTTTCATCACTCTTTGCTGTTTTTTTTAAATATTCAGGCCAGTCTTCTGACCTGCGATCCATCTTTGCACAATTATATGCTTTTTCTTTAAGCTTGATACTATCTTTAACTTTTTCCGTTAACCACGGATAGTGGGTCCTCCCCTTGGAATTTTCCTTTCTCGTTGGAATGTATCTATTCTGTGTATTCTGAAATACCCCCTTAAATGTCTGCCACTGCATCTCTACTGACCTATCCCTTAACCTAATCAGCTTTCATGCCCTCATAATTGCCCTTATTTAAATTTAAAATACTAGTCTTGGACCCATTCTTCTCTCCCTCAAACTGAATGTAAAATTCAATCATGTTATGATCACTGCTACCTAGGGGCACCTTCACAATGAGGTCATCAATTAATCCTATCTCGATGCACAATACCAGGTCTCTTGTTGGCTCCAGAATGTGATGTTCTAAAAAACTATTCTGAAAACATTCTATGAACTTCTCATCGAGGCTACCTTTGCCCATCTGATTTTTCCAGTCTATATGTAAATTAAAATCCCCCCAGGATTATTACCGTACCTTTCTGACATGTTCCCATTATTTCTTCCTTTATACTCTGTCCTACCATGTGGTTACTGTTAGGGGCCTGTATCCCACTCCTACGAGTGACTTCTTGCCTTTATCATTTCTCATCTCTACCCAAACCGCTAATATATCCTGGTTTCCTGAACTAATCCCTCTCTAATTTGCTAATACCATCACTAATTAACAGAGCCACCCCTCCACCTTTTCCTAGCTTCCTGTCCTTCCTAAATGTCATGTACCCTTCAATATTCAGGTTCCAATCTTTGTCATCCTGCAGCCTTGTCTTTGTAATGGCTGTCAGATCATACTTACTTATTTCTATTTGCCCGATCAGTTCATTTGTTTTGTTTCGAATGCTATGTGCATTCAGATCCAGAGTCTCTAGTTTTGTCCTTTTATTATTTTTGTAATGCCTCGCCTTGCTTGCAGATTTGCTCTTAGATATGTGTTCTCTGTCCCTGTCAAGGTCTGTTTATCATTTCCCATTTTAATACCTTTCTCTCTTGCCTTGTCTCTACTCTTTGACTTACCAAATCTTCCCAAATTTGATCCCTTGCCCCACTATTCAGTTTAAAACCCTCTCTACTTCCTAGTTATGCGGCTCACTAGAAAACCAGCCCCAGCAAAGTTCAGGTGTAGACCATCCCAATGGTACAGCCCCTACTTTCTCCAGTACAGGTGCCAATGCCCCATGAACCGGAACCCACTTCTACCACACCAGTCTTTGAGCCATGCATTCATTTCTCTAATCTTATTTGCCCTATGCCAATTTGCACATGGTTCAGGTAATAATCCAGAGATTATTACCTTTGAGGTTCTGCTTCTTAATTTGGTGCCTAGCTCCTCATACTGACTTTGCAGAACCTCCTTCCTTGTCCTGCCTATGTCTTAGGTACCTACATGGACCAAGATGACTGGATCCTCCCCCTTACCCTTTAAGTTCCTCTCCTGCCCTGAGCAGATGTCCCAAACCCTCACACCAAGCAAGCAACACAGCCTTCTGAACAGTTAAGTGGATGAAATCATTGGCATGTCAAAAAAGGGCAGTAGTCACCTCTTTAATGCATCTTTGGGTTGCAGACTGCAAGATGCCACATATGTCGCCTATGGATCCTTGGAAGGACCTGCCAGCAAAAAAATTGAGTGCAGCAGTCAACTTATAGGCAACTGGCATGGGATTCCCACTAAAGCTGAGTGGCTGCAGGTCATGCCTCAGAATCCTACAATTTCCGGGACCATTTCACATAACATCCTTAGCCATCTCTGGCAGTGCCTCCCTGACATTTGAAGTTAATTTGTCCTTGTCCTGAGGATGCGATGATGTGCCAGTGCCCGTCTTTGATAAGGCCATTCCTGGATGTTATCATTTGAAGCACCCTCACCTTCTTGTTTTGCCTGTTTCTGGCATTCAGTCATCATGCATTGAAGGAAAAGAGCCCTCTTTAATCACTCCCTCTGTTCTTCTCCCATGGTACTAGACAGATTGGGTGTATGAGGCCCATGTCGTTGAAGTTTTTCTGAACAATAAATAAGCAGACTGCTGCAATTCAGCCATCTGTTGCCAGTCACCTGAAACATCGAGGCAATGATCCATTCCATTTTATCTGCCTTAGAATTGCAGCCAGGTGAAAGACACACCCACTACTGTTTGTCTCGTCCCACTCTCCTTGCAATCCTTGAGTGGCCACGTGGTTTACATTATCATCGGAGAAAATGGTGTGTGTAGAATTTAGGGCAAGTCTCCCCACCTTCCAACCTCCTCCTGCAACCTTGCAGCTTGAACTCATTACCTTTGACTCACCCAATGTTACCATTACCCTTCCCTCCGTTACCATTGACCCCCGCCTCCCCTATTACTGTGCACAGTGTCATAATCAATTTATTTGTGCCATTCCTCCACCTGCTCCTATTCCCATTACCATCAACATGCTGACTCTGACCCTTGGTCCTCCTCAAATCCACCTTAAATATGTTGTCGAATACCCAACCCTAAATCTTGACCTTCCCCCTTACAGAATCCATTTGCCCCCACTGACTGTGACTGTTCCCTCTGCCAGCCAGTACCCTGAATTCACCCAAGAGGTCCCCAAAGTTGACAGCACTCATCCCTCCCTTTAGGCCCTTTATGACCGGCTGCTGACTGTAAAACTCAGATCATCCCACCACCCCCTGAAACTGCCCACATCCAGCTTCACCAGCAATAACAACCATTAAATAACCTGGACGCTCTGCTCCTCCCTCCCCTGCTTCTCCATACACCAGATCGCCCCACCCTGTCCTCCCCATGTACCCTCGCCTGCTCCTCCATGTCGACCCCTCCATGCCTTCGCCGCCATCCCCTGAGAAGAAACACCTTTGCTGGTGCCAAACCTGGAGGCAAACATCCATTCCAATGCTGGCGTTCGTTTTGCCGATGAGACACAACTCCAGAAAGCCGACTGTTGCACGCTACATTGAAGCAAACATGAACTGGGTGGCACAGGAATCGCACTCTCCATTCACTTAATCTGGCAGGTAGGAATTAATTGTCGCTAAGTGTAGGGTAGTGAGTATTCATGACATGTAAATGAATGCAAAGCTTCAATCCGCCTCCGAGTAGGGGGGGAACCTGCAATGTCGCAAACACGCCGTCGACATAATTTCTCCAAAATATCCCGCTGTCGGGAATCCGATAAAACACCTTTCGCCTAATTAAATCACCATGCACACCACCCAATCCACTCTTTCAGAGCCCATACAATTCCACTCTAGATCTTTCTCACGCTCAGCATCCTCGAACATGGAACACTGCACGATATACACCTGATTGGTGTTGCCACACCCATGTCCACAACACTGCATTTATCCATATTAAATGACACCTGCCAGACATGAGCCCACTCTTTCAGTGCATCTAGGTCTGTCTGTAATTAGTGATGGACTTGGTCTATTTAAATTTTAGTGGTTCTGACATGCCATGTGGCAACTGAAACTGGCAGAGGAGATTATTACCAAAAAAGATAGGGAATGAAGAAAATGAACAACAGAAGCTCACACCAACCTCACCCTCCCTTCTGGACATGTTTTAGCTAATTTGGGGGAGTTTGTGCCTTGGTAAAGAACTCATGCAATTTGTGACTGTATAATATGAGACACATCAGAGACAGCAATCATTAAGTATGAATAGTAGCAATTAAATAACTATTTTGTATTTATGTGTCCTCTGTGACCAATACAATAAAATGCTTTATAAAGCCTGTGAATTAATATTCAACTAATGTGATGAATGACTATGCTATTCAAAGAAGTAATAAGCATTTGCAATTAAAGTGTACAGTATAAGTCAGCTAATGGTGCAAATTGCTTAAGTATGAGTTTATTCTGCCACATAGAGCTAGGACATGGATTTTCAACCATGATTCTCCATATAAAATGAGAAATTGTCAAATGCCCATTAAAGGTCATCCGTGCACTGTACTACTTCTAACATAGCACTGGGCTATATTTTGAATGTTGCTGATGTTTTTCCCTCCATTATTCTGCCAAACAAATTATTTCAAACATCTATCACCCTTACAATGAAGAAGCTCTTCCTGATACAGTGCACTGTCGATTTCAACCAAGTGTTCTAGGGAGCTGCCAAGCAAAGTGACAGAAAAAAGCAGTTTAAAAAAAAGAGAATGGTGGAAAGAGATGCAGTGGTTTTTGTCGAGGTTCATCCCAGGTAGCTCTGTAACACAGGAGTCTGTACTCCACAGGCTGTTTCCAGGGACGCACACCGAGATAAGCATCAACTGCTGCTGGAGGACCATCAATTCGGTGAAAGACGCTTTTTGGTCTGCCCAAAACTTGCTGGTCTTCCAGAGCAAAGAGTTGTCCACGACCGAGTGTTGCAGACTGGCACATTCCAAGTTCCAGGACGACGTGCTGAGGGATTCACTAAAGCTTGGGGCAGCCACCTCAAAGGCTCAATGGAGAAAGACCACTGTGTAAGGTCCTCCCACCATAGTGAACCGAGGGGCTGGACCCATGGAAAACCCTTTGGGCTGTATACACCAAATATGGGCTTGCTTAACATAGGCATTGTATGTAAAATGGAATGGAAGGGTTGTGAGGCAACTCACTCCTGTACTGAAGAAAACTGACTTCCTTTTCACTTTCTGGAATGTCAACTTGGTGCTGTTTTGAACTATTTTGTAATTATTTTTTTTACAGATTTTATGAATAAAGTATATTTTTGGGGAAAAAAGTTTAAAAAAAGAGAAGGGAGCAGAAAAGAAGGCAACAAAAGAAAA
The DNA here is from genome assembly GCF_036365525.1 of Heterodontus francisci. Taxonomy (NCBI): domain Eukaryota; kingdom Metazoa; phylum Chordata; class Chondrichthyes; order Heterodontiformes; family Heterodontidae; genus Heterodontus; species Heterodontus francisci. The sequence continues at coordinate 71,405,754 of NC_090385.1, forward strand.
AAACCCACAAATATACTAAAAAAGAACAAAGGCTGGAAGATCAAGAAGAAGAAAACTAATCAAAGCTGCATTCAATAGATTGGCTTTACAAAGGAAAATGGGCTGAAGACCCCATTTAGCCAGTTAGTGGAATTTCTTAATGTTATTTTCTTTCTCAATGATGTAGACATCTCCCCATTTCCCTCATATAGTGTTATGCTATTTCTACCTATCTCACATAGTAGAACCTTCACAACAAGGTATCTTTACATTGGGCTGGTGTTGCCTTGGTTACAGTATGTTTGAACCCCAACTCCATGAGTCCTAATCTTGTGTATTAACCTCTTGTGCACCTTATCGAATGCCTTTTGGAAATGCAGACATACTACATCTACTGGTTCCCCTTTATCTACCCTACTAGTTACATCCTCAAAAAACTTTAATAAATTTGTCAAACAGCATTTCCCTTTTGTAAAACCGTGCTGGCTTTGTCTGATCATACTATGATTTTCTAAGTGCATTGTTAAGACTTCCTTAATAATCGATTCAAGCATTTTCCCGAAGACTATCTCTACAGCTACCTCTTTTAGAACCCAAGGATGTAGGCGATCAGGTCCTGGGGATTTGTCGGATTTTCATTCCTCAAGTTTCTCTAATACTTTTTCTCTGCTGATATTAATTACCTTTCATTAGCCCCTTTGCTACTCTCTATTTCTGGTATGTAATTTGTGGCTTCTACTGTGAAGACAGGCACAAAATATTTGTTCAATGTCTCTGCTATTTCCTCATTCCCATGATAATTTCTCCTGCCTCTGCCTCTAAGGGACCAATGATTACCTTAGTACTCTCCTTTTAATATACTTGTAAAAGCTCTTACAATCTGTTTTTATATTCCTGGCTAGTTTATTCTCATTCTATTTTTTCCCCTTATCATCAACTTTTTGTTGGCACTTTGTTGGTTTCTGAAACACTCCCAAATGTCAGGCTTACTACTATTTTTTGCCACATTATAATCCTCTTCTTTTAATCTAATACTATCCTTAACTTCCTTAGTAAGGCACAGATGGACCTTTTTTTTTACAGAGTTTTTGTTTTTTTAATGCTATCTATTTTTGTTGAATATTTTGAATTGTTTCTGAAATGTTTCCCACTTTATAAACTAATTTGGCAAGGGGATGGGATACAGAGTGGAGGTACAGTAAGGGGTGTAGCACAGTCAAATAGAGAAGGGAAACAGTCAGTCTGGAAGGCAGAGCAAATATAGACCTGTTAAGGCACAAGCAAACAATGCAAGGTTGGATTGCATCAATTTTAATGCAAGAAGTCTTAATAGTAAGGCAGATGAATTGAGGGCATTGATTAACACATGAGAATATGATATTATTGCTATCACAGAGACATGGTTGAGGGAAGGGCAGGACTGGCAGCTCAATATTCCGGGGTATAGGATCTTCAGGCGTGATAGGTGTAAAAGAGGAGGTGGCATTGCACTGTTGATCAAGGAATCAATTATTGCAGTAAGGAGGGATGATATCTTAGAAGGTTCCTCAAATGAGGTCATATGGGTAGAACTTAAAAACAAAAAGGGGGAAATCAGTTGGCTGGGAGTGTACTACAGGCCTCCAAACACTCAGGGAGAGATAGAGGAACAGATATGTAGGCAAATTTCAGAGAGGTGTAAAAATAATAGGGTAATGAATGTAGGGGATTTCAACTTCCCTCAACTGGGAAGACTTCGTGCAAAAGGTTTAAAGGGAGCGGAATTCTTAAAGTGCATCCAGGAGAGCTTTTTCAGCCAGTACGTAGAAAGTCCTACAAGAAAAGGGGCGGTACTGGACCTAATCTTAGGGAATGAAGCCAGACAAGTGGTAGAAGTGTCAGTGGGGGAGCATTTCGGGGATAGTGACCATAACTCTGTAAGGTAGTTGTGGAAAGGACAAAGATGGACAAGAAATAAAGGTACTGAATTGGGGGGAGGCCGATTTCAAAATGATAAAAACAGGATCTGGCCAAAGTGAACTGGGAGAAGCTACTTGTAGGAAAGTCTACATCAGACCAGTGGGGGTCATTCAAAAAGGAAATAGTGAGAGTTCAGGGATAACATGTTCCCGTAAAGGTGAAGGGTAGGTGAAGGGTAACATCCCTGGATGTTAAGGGATTTAGAGGATTGGATAAGGAAAAAAAGGAGGCTTGTGGCAGATTCAAAGGGATGAAAACAGCGGAGGCCCTAGAGGAGTATAGAAAGTGTGGGGTGGTGGGGGAGGGGGCGGTACTTTTAAAAGCAATTAGGAAAGCGAAGAGGGGACATGAAAAAACACTGGCGGGCAAGATAAAGGAAAATCCCAAGGCATTTTATAAGTATATTAAGGGCAAGAGGATAACCAGGGAAAGAGTAGAGGCCATTAGGGACCAAAGTGGCAATCTGTGTGTGGAGCCAGAGGACATATGTGAGGTTTTAAATGATTACTTTTCATCTGTGTTCACTATGGAGAAGGATGATGTAGGTGTAGAAATCAGGGAGGAGGACTGTGATATACTTGAACAAATTAGCATTGAAAGGGAGGAAGTATTAGCTCTTTTAGTGGGCTTAAAAGTGGATAAACCCCCAGGTCCAGATGGGATGTATCCCAGGCTGTTATGTGAGGCAAGGGAGGAGATAGCAAGGGCTCTGACACAAATTTTCAAATCCTCTCTGACCATAGGAGAAGTACCAGAGGACTGGAGGTCAGTGAACGTGGTACCATTATTCATGAAGGGTAGCAGGAATAAACCAGGTTAATTACAGGCCAGTGAGTCTAATATCAATGGTCGGGAAACTATTGGAAAAAGTTCTGAGGGACAGGATTCATCTCTACTTGGAGAGGCAACGATTAATCAAAGATAGTCAGCATGGCTTTGTCAGGGGGAGATTGTGTCCAACAAACTTGATTGAATTTTTCAAGGCGGTGACGAGATGTATAGATGAGGGTAAGGCAGTTGATGTAGTCTACATGGACTTCAGTAAGGCTTTTGATAAGGTCCTGCATGGGAGATTGGTGAAGAAGGTAAGAGCCCATGGGATCCAGGGCAATTTGGCAAATTGGATCCAAAATTGGCTTCGTGGCAGGAGGTAGAGGATGATGGTCGAGGGTTGTTTTTGCGAGTGGAAGCCTGTGACCAGTGGTGTACCGCAGGGATCGGTGCTGGAACCCTTGCTGTTTGTAGTGCACATTAATGATTTATACATGAATATAGGAGGTATGATCAGGAAGTTCGCAGATGACATGAAAATTGGTGGTGTTGTAAATAGTGAGGAGGAAAGTCTTAAATTAAAGGACGTTTAAGATGGGCTGGTAAGATGGGCGGAGCAGTTGCAAATGGAATTTAATCCTGATAAGTGTGAGATGATGCATTTTGGGAGGACGAACAAGGCAAGGGAATACAATGGATGGTAGGACCTTAGGAAGTACAGAGGGTCAGAGGGATCTTGTTGTACATGTCCACAGATCACTGAAGGCAGCAGCACAGGTAGATAAGGTGGTTAGGAAGGCATATGGGATACTTGCCTTTATTAGCTGAGGCATAGCATATAAGAACAGGGAGGTTATGGTGGAGCTGTATAAAATGCTAGTTAGGCCACAGCTGGAGTACCGTGTACAGTTCTGGGCACCACACTACAGGAAGGATGTGATTGCACTGGAGAGGGTGCAAAGCAGATTCACCGGGATGCTGCCTGGGCTGGAGCATTTCAGCTATGAAGAGAGACTGGATAGGCTAGGGTTGTTTTCCTTCGAGCAGAGAAGGCTGAGGGGGGACCTGATTGAGGTTTACAAAATTATGAGGGGCATTGATAGGATAGATAGGAAGAAACTTTTTCCCTTAGCAGAGGGATCAATAACCAGGGAGCATAGATTTAAGGTAAGGAGCAGGAGGTTTAGAGGGGATTTGAGGAAAACATTTTTCACCCAGAGGATGGTTGGAATCTGGAACACACTATCTGAAGGGGTTGTAGAGGCAGGAACCCTCACAACATTTAAGAAGTGTTTAGATGAGCACTTGAAACGCCATAGCATACAGGTCTACAGGCCAAGTGCTGGAAAATGGGATTAGAATAGGTAGGTACTTGATGGCCAGCACAGACACGATGGGCCGAAGGGCCTGTTTCTGTGTTGTATAACTCTATGACTCTATGTCCTCCTGAAGTCTGCTGCTGTGCTCCTTACTGCTTGTTACATTTGATGATGTTCCAGATGAAAGGTTGTTACACAAGTTTAAGGAAGCAAGTATCCGAGATCAAACCAGAAGATGGTTAAGAAAATATGAATAGTTCAAAGGGCATAGTTAGAGGCATTGATGTCAGTTGGGGGCGATGTACTAAATGGATCACCACAGGGATTGGCACTCTGGGCTCTACCTTTACTAATATATGTAAATTTGATTCAGAAACAATGAAAACTCACAGTTGGTGCTAAATTAGGAGCAGAAACCAAGTCTGATGGAGCTACTGAGGAACTACAAAAAGATCCTGGACAAAATTTGCAAGTGAGCAGAATATATGGCAGACGAAATTCAAGCCATGCGGGCAATGTAGCAAAGAACCATGAGACAACTTAGACCAGGAAAAACTGTTCGCATTAACTAATGGTACAAGGACTCCGGGCTACAGATTGAATGTTTTGGGCATGAGATGCAGGGTGGATATGAGGACGCACTTTTTATACAGCAGGTGGTAATGATCTGGAACTCACTGCCCACAAGGATGGTGGAAGCGGAGACAATCAATGACTTCAAGAGGTAATTGAATGGCCACCTGAAAGGAATAAACTTGCAGGGCTGCGGGGATCGAACGGGGGGAGTGAGACTGACTGGATAGCTTCATGGAGTGCTGGCATGGACTCGATGGGCCGAATGGTCTCCTTCTGTGCCGCAAATGACTCATTGAGACTGATCTCTCATGTAAAAAAGCTGAATTATGCGGAAAGATTTGGAAACCCCAGTCTCTTCAGCATTGAAAGGAAGCAGAGAGGGGAACTCATGGAAGTATATAGGATACTAAGTGGAATAAAAAAAGGCTTCATTTGAAGAACTAGTAATCCAGAGGCCCAGGCTATTGCCCTGGCCACATGGGTTCAAATCCCACCAAAGCAGCTGGTGGAATTTAAATTCAATTAATTAATAAAAATCTGGAATTGAAATCTAGTCTCAGTAATGGTGCCATGAAAGTATCATTGATTATCGTAAAAACCCATCCAGTTCACTAATGTCCTTTAGGGAAGGAAATCTGCCATCCTTACCTGGTCAGGCCAACATGTGACTCCAGACCCACAGTAATGTAGTTGACTTTTAACTGCCTTCTGAAATGGCCTAGCAAGCCATTCAGTTGTCAAGGGCAATTAGGGATGGGCAGCAAATGCTGGCCTTTCCATCAACGCCCACATCCCATGAAAGAATAGGAAAAAGTAAATTATGATTGAAGGACGTGCATGTGAAAGTACAAACTGGTGAAAAGCAAGCTCAGGAGTCATGTCTGAAATTACTTTACACAGTATGATTATTACTTGGAATGATTGTCAAATTGCTCATACAGGCAAAAACTCTTATATAATGTGATGGACAGTTGGATGCTGTAATAAATAAAGGGTGGGCAAAAGGAGACATTATGTCCTAAAAATTTTATTAGGCCCATTTTCAGGCACAGGGGATGCGAGGCATGAGCAGCCTGTGCCTGGTACCATTGAAACAGGCAGCACATAAAATCCATGCCACTCCTCATTTGAATGACTGTCATCTTCAGCCAAGTAGGTCATGTGATACTGTCTAGCTGAACACTTCAGTAGCATGCACTGAAAGCATATTTTGCAGCCAGCCTACTCATCTTAAAGGCAGCCTGTCCCTCTTAAGGGGGAACTGCACTCATTAAAAAGAAGCTGCTGCTGACTGCGTGTACTGACATTGGCTTCAAGTAGAAGCTGCACATATGAAGCACCAGGGAAGTGTGAGGACACTTAGGTTTACAGATGCATCACTGGAGACCACAGTGATGGAGGTCGACAGGAGGAGAGAGGCCAAGTTCCTGCAGAGGTCCAGGAACACTCAAGGATCACTCTCTGATGGGAATTGGAGGAAGTGGCCAGGGAGGTCAATGCCCAGAGTCTGGACCCAAGGATCTGGCAGCAGTGTCGAAAAAAGTTCAATGACCTCACTTAGGTGGTCAAAGCTAGTAAATACAACTTCATATGATATTTCCTACCCACCACACCATCAACGTCTCACACTGCTAAATGCATCAGCCCCCAGCAGTCCCTAGCACTCAAGACTCAGGCCTCAGATATAGATGTTCCACTTCACCCTTACACACCTTACAATGATAGCAGCCTAACAACCACCTCCCGCTGCTTCCACAAACCTCCAGCTATTCAGCTGTGGCAGGCACATCACTCAAACACAATCACTAACATTTTTCCCTCTCACTTACAGGACAAGGTGGCCCATAACCACTGGAAGCAGAGAGAAATGGTGGGGAATAAGGATGTCTACACCTCCTGAGCCTTATAGAGGAGGTTCTCCCCATCATAGGTCTGGCTGCAACAGAGCCTGTGGCATCCAGCATTGCTGAGAACATTGATAATGAAGGTATGTTCCTGCCTTATGCCCCATCTCAACTACCACTTCACACTCATCCTGCTATGGCATGATATTCAAGCTACAGTGACACAGTGGTTAGCACCGCAGCCTCACAGCTCCAGTGACCCGGGTTCAATTCTGGGTACTGCCTGTGTGGAGTTTGCAAGTTCTCCCTGTGTCTGCGTGGGTTTCCTCCGGGTGCTCCGGTTTCCTCCCACGTGCCAAAGACTTGCAGGTTGATAGGTAAATTGGCCATTATAAATTGCCCCTAGTATAGGTAGGTGGTAGGGAAATATAGGGACAGGTGGGGATGTGGTAGGAATATGGAATTAGTGTAGGATTAGTATAAATGAGTGGTTGATGGTCGGCACAGACTCAGTGGGCCAAAGGGCCTGTTTCAGTGCTGTATCTCAAACTAAAACTAAAAAACTACAGATGGTGTGACCATGGACCTCTTGCTTTTCACCCCATTCCCTTCATCCCAACCTTCCACTTCTAATTTTCTGCTTTCAGACACCCAGCCACAGCAGCCTCAGGAGGAAGGGTGACAGCAACACGGCAGCACTAATGAAGAAGCACCATCACTTGATCTGACATGCACAGCCCAGCTCAGACATTATATCTTACAGCATAGTAAACAATCAGAATCTGCATGTGGTGAGTCACCGGCTAAGAATGGGCTACAGCCAGCCCTGGGAAAAGATAACTTTTGTACCAGCTCACCTAAAAGCTAGATTGCAGATGAGTTCTGCTGTGGAGTGCTCAGATGAGGGCTTCAATGGGGAGGCAGGCAGGAGAATGCTGATGAATATGCACATCGAGATGCTTGGTGCTTTGGCATGCCTGGAGTATCATGTGGAAAAGAGTGATGCTATTCACTTTGATAATAAGAGCAGAAAAGCAGAATATTTTTTAAAAGGTGTGAAACTTCTAAATGTTGATTACAGAGAACTCAAGGTTAGCAAGCAGGTACACCAATCAATTAGGAAGGCAAATGGCATGTTGGTCTTTACTGGAAGGGGTTTGGAATGCAAGAATAAGGAAGTCTTGCTTTAATTGTATGGGGCTTTGGTAAGACCACATATGGAGTACTGTGCACAGTTTTGGTCTCCATATTTAAGGAAGGATATACTTGCATTTCAGGCAGTACAGCGAAGGTTCACTAGATTGGTTCCTTGGATGAGAGGGTTGTCCTTTGCTGAGAGGATAAATAAACGGGGCTTATACTCTCTGGAGTTTAGAAGAATGAGAGGTGACCTCATTGATACATACAAGATTTTGAAGGGTAGACACTAAGAGGTTGTTTCCCCTGGCTGGGGAATCTAGAACGTGGGGGCACAGTTTCAGGATGATGGGTCAATCATTTAGGACTGAGATAAGGAGAAACTTCTTACTCAAAGGGTTGTGAATCTTTGAAATTCTTTACCCCAGAGGGTAGTGGATGTTCCATCGTTTGGTACATTTAAGGTTGAAACAGACAGATTTTTGATCTGTCAGGAAATCAAGGGAAATGGGAGCGGGCGGAAAAGTAGTTGAGATTGATGATCAACCCTGATTGTATTGAATGGCAAAGCAAGCTCGAGGGGCTATATGGTCTACTCCTCCTCCTATTTCTTATGTTCTTATGCCAGACTGCCTTTTCTCACTGTCAAAGAGCATGGAGGAGTCCCACTCCAATGTAGCAAATGGCATCGTGCAGAAATTGCAGCCCATCCTTTCCACTGTGGAAGTGGTGGCCAACTGCAGGAGAACACTTATAGACCTACACATGATGTAACATGTGGCAGCCAATGTCTCAGCTTCCATTGCAGCACAAGCAGAAGCCACCCAAAGTCTCACTGCTGCAGTGGAAGCTCAGACTGAGGTCATGAGATCCATGCTTGCTGCCATGAAGTCTCAGGCTGCAGCTGTTATGGCTGCAGATCTCAGTGCTCAAAGGGGCATACAGGCTCTTGCAGCAGTACTGCAATCTGCCTACCAGCAGATAAGTAGGATCGCTGAGGCACTGCCCCAGGGGAGTGCCAGTAGCTCCATGGAGCATGACCCTGCTGTCCTCTCTCAGCATTCGTGCTCCCACCACTGCTACTCTGCCAGTGTCCTTGCTGTTGCATCTTAGCCAGCCAGCCCAGATTGCTGTCATCCATGCTGAGATGGTACAGTTCAAAGCTGGGCCCTCAAGTCCCACAGCTGCTCAAAGTTATCCTGCAAGGCCTTCTGCAGCCTCACCCAGTGAAAGTCAGCAGCCGTCCACCAGCTATGCTGCAGCCACTGGGGTAGCACTGCATAGGAACACTAGGACAGGCAAAGGCACCTACAAGACAGGCACTAAGGAAAAGTACAATGGTGAATAGTTTCTTTTTGCTTGTATAATTGGATGTGTTGTTTGATAAAGATGTGGTGGCAAAGTTTATCTTGGTGGCTTTTTTTTTCAGGATTTTGCCCAAGAAGATGCTGTGATGGGACACTGCAGATGAATAGGGACTTGGGATTATAGTGCAGCAATGGTGGTGAAGGGATGCCATCCTCAGGGAATCGGAGACTGAGTAGGTGCTCATGGCAGCCTGTGTAGAGTGGAGTCCCAGTTACCTCCTCCACTCAGAGCTTTCTTTGCACGCAGCCTCTGCTCCATCTCCATGTCACGCTGCAGACACAGAAGCACTTCAACTGCAGCTCCCATATCTGTTGCAGGCTTTTTGTGGACAGGTTATCACATCCTCTGCCCTCCCTGTGAAAATGCAGAAACATTCCCTGCCAAATCTAGCAACTCACTGCAACACCTCCAAAAAGCTCAACAGTACTTCCACAAACTTTACAATAGCAGAAGTAAGTCAAAAGCACCTCACCTGCAAGTTGGATGGCTGGTCTTTTAAATAATGCTAGTGTGGGGACCCCCTTGTACCTAAATTTATGTTCAGCTGTGAGTGGCTAGCACATGTGTTCAGTGGACCTGCGTCATCCAAGTTTCAGAAACGTTCATCAAAAAAGCTGGAAAGGCTGTTTAGCATCACGATCTGGCCTTCAGGACACTTCTGGTGCACCCTTCCCAGCATAGGGTGCCATGCAGGCTGCGTTGATAGCAACTAGAAGCTGCTATCCTGAGGGCTTTTGGCTTCTGTAGCACCAGCCACAGCTGAATTTCTAGCCTTATAGGTGTTTATAAAAGGATAAACTGAATAAAAAGTCTTCTATCACCTATGCATATCTTTATGATACTTGAGTCTCCAGTCAGTTCAGTATAATAGCATGAGATCAGTAAGCTTACAGTCTGTAGATACTGTGTGTATGTATCAATACAAATATATGGAAGGATCATGCATTTACAATGCTTTCATCATTTTGGCAGTTGCTGGGTGTATAGAGCTAGCTAATTGGCTCTTAACCAGATTAAAGAGTAGGGAGATTTATTCTAGTATAAAATGCACAGGAGGCACTGCAGAAGAGACAAGTTCTACTTATTACTGTGTTTGTATGCTTTATATAAATCAACTTGTGTCATCTTACATAAAATGTAGCTTCTCTCAATATATAATGCATTAGACTTAATCTGTAAAGTTAATGCTTTTTCAATGTGAAATGTATTAACTGTTTGACTTGCAAGAACTACTATGTATTTGAGAAAACAGGCAAATAATCAGTGGACAAGCATTCATCAGTTCAACATCAAAATAAAGATTAGCTTCTTAAGTGGGCTGATTTGCAATGTGTAAACAGATTTCATGCTTCTGATAGTATAGACTAAAAAGAATCACAAAAGTATCATATGCATTCATAGAAAATAATGACTTCTCTGTCCCTTTTCATCCACATAAGACCAGTGAAGGCATGAGATAATAATATCACCCAATAGCTATCCTTGGGCCTGTGCCTTAAAATGGGTTTCCTATTACTAATAAGGAATGTTTTGTTATCTACATATGCCTTCACAGTTTTATTGGTTCAGAAACCTTCACGGCTACGCCCCATTTAACTAGTTTTAGTTTTATGTTTTAGAGATACAGCACTGAAACAGGCCTTTCGGCCCACCGAGTCTGTGCCGACCATCAACCACCCATTTATACTAATCCCATATTCCTACCACATCCCCACCTGTCCCTACATATTTCCCTACCACCTACCTATACTAGGGGCAATTTTATAATGGCCAATTAACCTATCAACCTGCAAGTCTTTGGCATGTGGGAGGAAACCGGAGCACCCGGAGGAAACCCACGCAGACACAGGGAGAACTTGCAAACTCCGCACAGGCAGTACCCAGAATCGAACCCGGGTCCCTGGAGCTGTGAGGCTGCGGTGCTAACCACTGCGCCACTGTGCCACCCTATTGACTTCATGCAATTTATGCATGTCATTAATTTAAATATTGAAATCCAGGTGCCATCACCCAGTGGCTGGGGGGCCACCAGAGAGTCTCGCCACTGCCGGGACGATCAAGCCGGACCCTCCTGGCATCAGCCTCCGTGGCAGACCACTGCCGACCCCATCTTTTGTGACCCCTCCCCCACCCCACCCACAGAGCCCGATGTCAAGGGCTTGGTAAAATCCAGCACAGGGTGACTGATGTTGTAATAGTCCTATGCTACCACCTTAATGGCATGTCCTGACTCATCTGTGTATGTATGTGTGTGCGTGTGTGCGTGTGTGCGTGTGTGCGTGCGCGTCAAAACTGTCTTTATTTTTAAAAAGTCCAACATGAGTGCCAGCGATGATGTCTTCGTTCAAAATTCGTCGCCATTCGTCCCGATGTCCTCCGCACTCCATGTTCCTACCACCCTTTGCGAAATTCTGCACAGGAAATCACCAAGTCCCAGTTTACATCTGTAACAAGCATATTTTGCAATTTGACAGAGCAGTTAGAACATAAACTGAAATCCAGGAAAAATTGCAACAAGATGAATAAAAAATTGCATAAAAATATGTTCCCCTTACACCACCCACCCAAAAGCCCTCTCTTTGAAAATTACAGCATGCTCTGGGGGCATCAGGTTCGAAAGACACCTCCCAGGAACGCAATCTTCAATTCGCACTTGCACCTGTTTTCACCCCCAAAGAGCTTTGAAAATCCAATCCATGAAGTCTAGAAACCAACTATCAATATATATTAAAAGCAAAATACTGCGGATGCTGGAAATCTGAAATAAAAACAAGAAATGCTGGAACCACTCAGCAGGTCTGGCAGCATCTGTGGAAAGAGAAGCAGAGTTAACGTTTCGGGTCAGTGACCCTTCATCGGAACTTACAAATATTAGAAAAGTCACAGGTTATAAGCAAGTGAGGTGGGGGTGGGGCAAGAGATAACAAAGGAGGTCTAGATTGGACCAGGCCACATAGCTGACCAAAACGTCATGGAGCAAAGGCAAACAATATGTTAATGATGTGTTGAAAGACAAAGCATCAGTACAGATTAGGTGTAAATACACTGATTATTGAACAGCAGCAAGTGCAAACCTGAAAAAAAAGTGGGTAAGCAAACTGAACAAACTAAGATGAAATGAAATAAATGCAAAAAAAAGGATTGTAAAAATGTAAAAAAAATGTAAAAAAAAGGAAGAAAAAATAACTAAAAATGAAAGTAAAATGGGGGGCTGTCATGCTCTGAAATGATTGAACTCAATGTTCAGTCCGGCAGGCTGTAGTGTGCCTAATCGGTAAATGAGATGCTGTTCCTCGAGCTTGCGTTGATGTTCACTGGAACACTGCAGCAATCCCAGGACAGAGATGTGAGCATGAGAGCAGGGGGGAGTGTTGAAATGGCAAGCAACCGGAAGCTCAGGGTCCTGCTTGCGGACTGAGCGGAGATGTTCCGCAAAGCGGTCACCCAGTCGGTGCTTGGTCTCCCCAATGTAGAGGAGACCACACTGTGAGCAGCGAATACAGTATACTACATTGAAAGAAGTACAAGTAAATCGCTGCTTCACCTGAAAGGAGTGTTTGGGGCCTGGGATAGTGAGGAGAGAGGAGGTAAATGGGCAGGTATTACACCTCCTGCGATTGCAGGGGAAGGTGCCCTGGGATGGGGACGAGCTAGTGGGGGTAATGGAGGAGTGGACCAGGGTGTCACGGAGGGAATGATCCCTTCGGAATGCTGACAGGGGAAGGGAGGGAAAGATGCGACTGGTAGTGGCATCACGCTGGAGGTGGCGGAAATGGCGGAGGATGATCCTTTGGATATGGAGGCTGGTGGGGTGAAAAGTGAGGACAAGGGGGAACCCTGTCACGGTTCTGGGAGGGAGGGGAAGGGGTGAGGGTAGAGATGCGGGGAATGGGTCAGACACGGTTGAGGGCCCTGTCAACCACAGTGGGGGGAAATCCTCGGTTGAGGAAAAAGGAGGTCATATCAGAAGCACCATCATGGAAGGTAGCATCATCAGAGCAGATGCTTCGGAGACGGAGAAACTGGGAGAATGGAATGGAGTCCTTACAGGAGGTAGGGTGTGAAGAAGTGTAGTCGAGGTAGCTGTGGGAGTCGGTGGGCTTATAATGGATATTAGTAGACAACCTATTCCCAGAGATGGAGACAGAGAAGTTGAGGAAGGGAAGGGAAGTGTCAGAGATGGACCATGTGAAGGTGAGAGAAGGGTGGAAATTGGAAGCAAAGTTGATAAAGTTTTCCAGTTCGGGGTGGGAGCAGGAAACGGCACTGATACAGTCATCAATGTACACGAAAAAGAGTTGGGGGAGTGGGCCTCAGTAGGACTGGAACAAAGAATGTTCGACATATCCCACAAAAAGACAGGCATAACTAGGACCCATGCGGGTACCCATAGCGACACCTTTTACTTGAATATATATCAATATATATTGTTCTATGCTGAAAAAAAGGAACTTATCATTTATAAAGCAAATCTCTTGTTTAAGAGATTCCCTCTTGATTTATGAGATGGTGGGATTGGCAGCTCTGTCAAGGCGGGAAATGGCATAAATTTGCATTTATCAGAGGCTGCCCATCAAGAACAAGTAAGTGCACAGGATCATCTGCCAGGCTGTACTGAGGGGGTCCTCATGATCAGAGGCAGGAGGCACGATCATGGCAGGGGAGGTCTAAGATTTCATTCGGGCCTCAGAGGAGGTTTCTGGCTCCACAGGAAATTTACCTTTTCATCTGGCCCTGATCTGATTCCTCGCTTGGTAGGCTGGCAGGAAAGTCACTTGATGTTTTCCGCTCGGGCCTACCAGTACATATTGCAGTTGGGTGCAGATAACATAAGGGGGACTCAACATGCACGTGCAAAAAGGGAGCCTGCCCACTTTAAGTGGGTGCCCTTACCACCTGTGGTGAAAATTCCCACAGGTCAGATCCCAATGGCTCCAGAATGGATAACTGATCTGGATATTTTGGATATGTACTCAAAATCAGTCAGTTAACTGTCCACAGATCCATCTAGCCAGTGACAGAGATATTTTCAATAGAATGAAAAACAGGCCAGGTTTTATAAGAGGCAAGCACTCTGCTCTGCCAATTTACTGCCTAAACATTGGATTATGAAACTTTGATTAGCAATATGTTTTAAGGTGTTGTGTTCAGCCTTAGCGTGAAGGCAGTTTCTGAGCGTTTACTGTAAGAGCTGCTCATATAGATGTCAAACATGTAGTTACTAGCAATTTAGTCCAACCTGTAATTTTAACTAGGTTAGGCTGTGTGCTTGCTGACTGAATGTCCAACTGTTAAAGTAAGCATTTGAAACATATTTCCATCATAGTATGGCCGAGAGAGGCAGAACACAGGTTCTGATTAAAGTTGGATTTGTCTCCAAATCTTTCTTCTTTTGGGGTTTCTTTCCTTGATTCTCTTTTGTATCACTCCGCAGTTTCTCCATCTCTCTTCACTCAGTACAACAACAACTTGCATTTAATGAGCACCTTTAATATACCAAAACATCATAAGGCACTTTACGGAAGTGTCATCAAAAACAATTTGACACCAAGCCACAAAAGTGGTAAAAAGGCAGATGAGCAAAAGCTTCTTCAGAGAGGTAGGTTTTAAGGAACATCTTAAAGAAAGAAAGAGAGGTGTAGAGGCTGAGCGGATCAGAGATGAAATTCCAGAGCTTAAGGCCTCAGCAGCTGAAAGCAGAGCGACCAATGGTGCAGCAATTAAAATTGCGGATGCTCAAGAGGCCAGAATTGGAGGAGCGCAGATATCTCAGAGGATTGCAGGGCTGGAGGGGTTTAGGAGCTAGGGAGGAGTGTGGTATGGCAGGGGCTTTGAAAATCAGGATGAGAATTTTAAATTGAGGAGTGTTTAACTTCAGCGAAGGTAGGTCAGTGAGCACAAGGGTGATAGGTCGACAAGACTTGGTGCAAGGTAGGATTTGGACAGCATACTTATGCATAAGCTTAATTTTAAAGAGGATGGAAGCTGGCAGGCTGGCCAGGAGTATGTTGGAATAGTCGAGAGGTTACAAAAGATTTCAGTAACAGATGAGCTGAGGTCGCGGTGGAGTCTGTATGAATGTCTTTCTTTTTCGCCATTGTTTCTGGTGTGCTATTCCTCTTGCACATTTTTTCTTTGTATGTTTCTCCCTCCCCATTAGACAAACACTCAGGTACACACATATAGGGCTGGATTTTGTGTGGCCCCAAGAGGCAGGATCGGAGGTAGGGGGGGGAGGGGGGGTGGCACGGAGTATCGTGACGGGTAGCAGGGTGCGGCAGGGTGGAGGGCCCTTCGCCAAGCAATCTTCCTGGGGCGGGAAGGGCAGACCCCACCCAGAGGCCAATTGAGACCCGTAAGTGGCCTATTAATGGCCTCTTCCTGCTGCCACTGGGGTCTTACCAGCGGTGGGGTGGCCTCCACCATGCGGGGAAGTCACCTTGTAACATGAGACGCCCTCCCTGCAGGCTTGGGGATGGGTCCCTCATGTGTGGGAAATTTGTGGCCCATGGAGGGCCCCCACCAGGAACCCATTCACCCCCCCAGGACCCTCCTCCCCCTGGACTGCAAAACTACCCTCCATCCCCCCTCACTGGGGTCCTCTGGACTGGCCCTGGCAACCCCGCCTCACCTACCTCTTTTCCAGGGTTCCAGCACTGGGTCCAGCACTGGGTCCGAGGCCTCTGCAGTACCAGCAGTGGCCACCACTCCTGATGGCGCTGCCAAGACTGATGAGCTGCCAACCCTCTGATTGGCCAGCATCTCATGGAAGCAGGCTCCCAGTCTTTAAAGGGATTTTTAAAAAATAGAGGATCGCTCCAGGGGGTGGGGGGATGCAAAAAGGCAGAGGAGGGGTTCCCCCGCCTTTTCTGCCCAGTGCTGAGAGCCCCGCCTCCAGCACAAAAAAAACAGCTGGTCAGGCTGGATTCTCCCTCCAGGAGCAGGTAAAAAGAGTCGGGATGGGTTCCTGGTCTTGAACCCACCCCCTGGGGAAAACAGTCGATTTTTGGGACTTTCACATTGGCATGGAGACAGGTTCCCTATTCAATTAAGAACAGCAGATGGGCTCTTGAAACTGGAGGGCCAATCAGAGGCCTTCCAGCTTGAGAGGTGCAGCAGGCTGCAGAGGGTAAGTAGCTGAGAGGGCGCTTCAACATGGAGGCACCCTCTCACCAACTTTTTTAAAACTTTAAATAAAAAACAGATTCAACAGCCAAACCACCACAGTTGCGGGGGTGGGGTGTTATGGGGAATTCCCTGGCCTGCTGCTGGGTGCCTGCCTCCAGGAAGTTAAACTGCTCCCCGCCATTTCAGTCTCCTTTAAGTGTGGTTAACAAGGCCTAACACAATGAGCCTAATTGACTGCCCGCTTCATAGGGCCGGGTAGCCTTTCTGGCTGCAAACCAACTTCGGCAAAAATGGCCAGCTCCAGGAATGGAGTTGGGAAACCAGCATGCCGGCCGGCACCAGTATGTTCAGGCAGCGTTTGCCTCTGTTCCCAATATACGTGGGGCCTGAATTCAGCACATTACCTCTGTTTCACATTGGGTAACAAGCCTAAATTCCTCAGGTCTCAACTGGGTGGCACTGTGGAGAACAATGTCACTTACTTTAGAGACAAAGCCTGAGAAGACTGGATTAGAGGTCAGTATCATGAATAGATGAGTTTAAATGTGATAGAAAGGCATGACAGAAATAGTGTGATGAAAAAAGCATTTTGGGCATGGAAAGTGTTACAGAAAGTGCATTCTGACTTTTAATGCATTTTATAGATAAAATAAATCTCATAGAGAAAGGTGTAATCCATCTGTGCTGCAGAAAGTGGACCTTGTGTATGTGAAGTAATAATAAGGCATTCTTTAATCCTTCAGTATTGAATGCAAAATTCACTTCAAAATATACATTTTCAAAATTGTTGTAGTGTCTATTATTTGGCTATTTCAAAGATACATTGCATTTACTGCAACTCGCCAAGCCTCCTTTGAAACCCATGACCTCTACCACCTAGAAGGACAAGGGCAGCACATGCATGGGAACACCACCATCTACAAGTTCCCCTCCATGCTACACGCCATCCTGACATGAAACTGTCTCACCGTTCCTTCACGGTTGCTGGGTCAAAAACCTGGAACTCCCTCCTGTGGGCGTACCTACACCAGATGGACTGCAGTGGTTCAAGAAGGGGGCTCACCACCACCTTCTGAAGAGCAATTAGGGATGGGCAACAAATGCTGGTCTTGCCAGTGATGCTCAAATCCCATGAAGGAATAAAAAAATTCAATGTGCTATAAGTAGAGGAAAACAATCATACATAATAAACATAATAAAAGAGACCACAAGTATAGATGATCATCTGTTCCAAAATATTGTTGGTACCAATTGAATGAATAGACTGTTATCCACACAGCTGGTCTGTTCATTTCCAAGAGATTCTGTGTAAAATCTGCTCTTTAGGAAATGCTTCCCATATCTTCTCTGTTGCCTTCCTCATCCCAGCCTCAGCATCAATCCCTGTTGGGAATGGGGATGCGACTGTAGTCTGGGAGCAAAGATTTTAAGTGACTGCATAGGTTGGACGTATTCTGGCCTCACTGGCTGACAAGAATTGCCCTTCTATAGATGAGTCTAATTCTATCTATTTACCCTTTCCTCCATGCCACAAGACAAGATGTGAAATACAAGTGCAATATTCAATGTAATTGGTTGAAAACTGAAACCTATATAAGTTAAATATATTTTATAAATGGCAAGATATTGCCTGTTATTTCACATGTAAATTACCTTCATTTTTTGGTTTATGTGCAGTAGTTTATAACATGTTTAGTGAAGTTTGGTTGAATAATAAACTTTGTCTCATAAATGTGCAGTTGAAAGCAGGATGAAAATCTGCACAGGTTGCTGTAAATATGACATAACCTTCAGTAAAGGTGGTTACAAGATTGAACTGAGTGCCTGTGGGTATCAAAAGTAGTCAATCCTGTTATTTCAGACATTAACTTCATATCCAGTAACTCACCAGGGATTTCATTAAAAATGTCATCAGTAAGTCAGAACTCAGCAAAGATGTTCTTACTTATGTATGATAGAACATGACTAATACATTTTAATTTTTAATGATGAACATGTTTCTCGGGAGGGGAGTAGATAAAATATTCAAGTAATTTTGTATGTGGATATTATAGTGAGTCAGTAATTTTGTTAAGTGGCTCTTTTTATGAATAATTAGGTGCTTTTGTATAACATTGTGCATTTTGAGCATTAAATTACTAATGTATATTAGTGTGTTTGTTGGTAAAAGTACAAGTAATCCAGAGGAACTGACGAGAAATTACTTGACTGAAGAGCAGAAAAGGTTGCTCTTGATGTTTTCTATTTTTGTATTAGACCATATCGTTTTTCCTGGACTATCCATCAAGTCTTATGTTAATTGGATAGTTACAATAGGACAGATTGATATGTGTGTGCTAAACATGCAATTGGTTTAAATTTACAAGATTTTTATAGGCCTAATATCCTGTGATTAGTAATTGGAACTTTAAATCAAAAACATCAGCCTTGATATTTACAGGAAGGCAGAAAGGGTTCCAGCAATGGTGGGGACGGAGGGTTGGGGGGTAGTTCTGTGGGGCCAATGACAGGGTGAGGTTTTGGTTTCTGCTGAATTTACTGGCAGGACCTGATTATTGTTTTTTGTCTCCACTTTCCGGTCGCAGTCAGCAAATTAAGAGGCTGGCTGGCTGTCAGACGGGTAGGGCCTCAACACCATGCGGAGCGGAGAGGAGGGAGAGAGGGAGAAAAAAGACATGGCAGGGGTGGGGCTGGGGGGGAGGAGGTTGGAAAGCCTGGAGTGGGTGTGAGGGTGTTGGGATTGGGCGGAGATAGGGAAGGCTGAGTCGATGCGGCATGGTGGCTCGGGGATGAGTTAGGGGGTTATGTCCAATCACATGGGAGTGGAGGGAATGGCCGAATGCGAGGGTGGGTGTAGGGAAGCAGGTTAACTTGTTGGACTATGGGAAGCACTCTTGCGTCTCCTGGCCCCAAATAGTGCTGGAAAGGCTTTTATCTGCTGGGTCTATCAGTCCTCGCCTCCCTTCAGCTGCTGTGCTTCTCAGGACCTGGGTAACCTGACCATCATGTGCAAAATTTAAAATGGGGGTAAAATGTGAGACATGCAGCCTCATTAAGATATTTAAAGGAGTGACCTGCCTCCTGGAAGTGGCTTAATTGCCATCTTCCATTAAAACTGGAAGTTTGCTGGTTTGAAGTAGGTTAGGTTCACGTTGAGATTTTTAATATTTTAATATCTGGCCCGGCACAAACCCACCATATTTGGGAGGTAAACTTCCCTCCATCCTGTTGACTACAATTGAACTTCAACAATGTTACAAATGCATCAGCAGAATACATATCTATCAAAGGATTACAGTATCAGACATATGTTCACCTTTTGAAGCACTGTTTGTTATTCTCAAATGCTCAAAATGCACAGCACACAGGGATGATGAGAGACTGACTGCCTTTCTACTGTCTGCCTAAAGCGAAAGATCTATAACAAAACAGTGAACTTGGCTGTTTCTTTTCCACATTTGTCAGCAGTATACCATTCTGTCCCAAAGAAGGCAGACACTAGTGTCACTGGGCATGCATGTCAAGACCTATTGTACCACATGAAGTTATAGCAGTGTGAACATTTTTGCCATGTATCTGTATTATGCTCAAGGGAATCTGTTCAACATGTAGCCTATTTGACAGTGTATCTGACTTGGGTAACAAGTCAGAAATATACTCCCATATTGAATAAAATAAGAATGCTTGAGGCACACAGGTTCCCTAAGGGGTAATGGCATCAACCTCCAAATCCTGTCCACAGAAAAGAAATGAAAAGCAAAAGAGGACTGAATTTTATTTGTGGCCTGCACTTCAAGCTTGGCTGGATGAATCTACAATTTATATCCACTTGGGCTTTAGCGAAAAAGGTAAATAGAGTATTCATTAGGGTAGGGATCATATTTTGCCAGGCTATGAGATAGTTGAGGGCCTTATTGTCACATTATTGTTGAAGGAATTTACTACAGTAAATGCCATTCTATCAACCTGAACCATTCTGAATCAATCCATGCAAGATTTATTACCAGGAACTGTCAACACCACCAAGATCTCCCAAAGAAAACACTGTATTTTTTCTGCCAAGTGTGTGGTGATAAACTGTCCAGCTGTGAACAGAACAACAAGCTAATGACTACTCTTTCCTTCTGGTGGAGATCTGCAGAACATGGCAGATTTGATGTGACATGTCAAGTGAGTTTCAGACATTACCATTTCTGTAGCCATTCATATGGAGAGGATTTGCATGGCTGTCCAATTCTGTTAACTAGAACAAGGCAATTATATTCAAAGAAGCAGGGATTTGCCTCAGTTTCCACTGTTTCAGCATGATAGCTTTTTTGTCAATGTTATTTTTCTTAGTTTTAATAACTGAGTACCAGCTTGACTGCAAAAATATGTGGATAATGAGGAAAAATTGGATGTGTGTGCAGAGTACTAACTGAACATTCTTCTGGTAAAGTCAGAAAATCTGTGACTGAAAGGCTGCATGATCATTAATCAGATCTGTAGTCATTAGCTTTTTTCCATGCCGTTGGCTGGAGTAAAGTTATGTGTGGTCAGATCCTGTTGCATTTATGACATTTGTTTTCTGAACCTGAAATCATTTTGAATGTGTTGATAAATAGTACTTACAAAATGGTTTTGTCATGTTTCATAATTGAAAAAAAATCAAATTTAATCAAAATATTTTCTTCCATTCCAACTAATGTCTTAACAGCAGGTAATAGTTTACCAAAAATATGTGCATGTGTTTAAATTCAGCTATTAACCTCTCACAAAACTGTTAGTTCAGATATCAGAAAGATATAAAACCCAGGCAGTGGGTAGCAGTATGGCATTTATTTCACTTATGTCTGTTTAGCTTTACCATATATGCTTTGACTGAATACCAGATTCCTACATTAAAAAAAATGTTTAAAATCTAGTATCAAAGTCTGGTGCTCATTAGGACATGCAAGATGTACTACTGACAGAATCATTCCATTGTGCATTGTAGTAAAGAAAGCCTGCAGCCAAGTTTTGTGTACTGAGGGCAGCAACTGAAAGTAATAAGGTCCCTTGCTCTTTGACATAAGTGCCCAGCTAATAATTCCAGAAGAAACAATGATGTAAATTCTATATGCTGTTATACTGGCCTTGTCTGATTAAAGAGCTTCAGAATAAAGTGAAAGCATAAGCCAGCTTTTTATTATTATTCATTCACGGGCTGTAGGCGTCACTGGCAAGGCCAGCATTTATTGCCCATTCCTAATTGCCCTTGAGAAGTTTGTGGTGAGTCACCTTCTTGAAATGGTTTTGTCATGATTCATTATTGAAAAAAAAATCAAATTTAATCTTTTTTTTACATTAAAACTAAAGGTTTGATAGCAGGGAGTAGTTTATGAAAAATATGTGCATGTATTTAAATTCAGCCATTAACATCTCTCAGAATTATTCGTTCAGATAGCAGAAAGATATAAAAGCAGACAGTCTGTGTGGTGAAGGTACTTCTACAGTTCTGTTAGGACCTGAGTTCCAGGATTTTGGCCCAGTGATGATGAAGGAAAGGTGAGATATTTCCAAGTCAGGATCGTATGTGATTTGAAGGGTAATTGATGCAATACAACAGTACTCTCCTCCTGTCTACAGACTAAGTTCCATACTAATGCACTGGGTTTTGCATAGTATTCCCAAATATTTCTCACTATATGTGGATATGGAAAAGAGTAGTCCTCGGATGAAGGTGCTAAATTGGGGGAAGGATAATTATAACAATATTAGGCAGGAACTGAAGAATTTAGATTGGGGACGGCTGTTTGAGGGTAAATCAACATCTGACATGTGGGAGTCTTTCAAACGTCAGTTGATTAGAATCCAAGACCGGCATGTTCCTGTGAGGAAGAAGGATAAGTTTGGCAAGTTTCGGGAACCTTGGATAACGAGGGATATTGTGAGCCTAGTCAAAAAGAAAAAGGAAGCATTCTTAAGGGCTAGAAGGTTGGGAACAAAAAAAGCCCTTGAGGAATATAAAGAAAGTAGGAAGGAACTTAAGCAAGGAGTCAGGAGGGCTAAAAGGGGTCAAGAAAAGTCATTGGCAAACAGGATTAAGGAGAATCCCAAGGCTTTTTATACGTATATAAAGAGCAAGAGGGTAACCAGGGCAGCTGTGGTGGGGAAGAGACGGTTGCCCACCTCCTTCTGGAATGTGTCTTTGCAAAGCAGGTGTGGAAAGAGATGCAGTGGTTTTTGTCGAGGTTCATCCCAAGCAGCTCTGTAACTCAGGCGTCTGTGCTCTACGGGATGTTCCCAGGGATGCACACCGAGATAAATATCAACTGCTGCTGGAGGACTATCAATTCGGTGAAAGACGCCCTTTGGTCTGCCCAAAACTTGCTGGTCTTCCAGCGCAAAGAGTTGCCCACGACCAAATGTTGCAAACTGGCACATTCCAAGGTCCAGGACTACGTGCTGAGGGACGCACTAAAGCTTGGGGGAGCCGTAGCAAAGGCTCAATGGGGAAAGACCACTGTGTAAGGTCCCCCCACCAAGCTGAATGGAGGGGCTGGATCCATGGAAAACCCCTCGAACTGTATCGGGGAAATTTTCGCTTGCTGTAAAATGTAAAAATGTATATGGCATGACAAACGAAATGGAAGGGTTGTAAAGCAACTCATGATTGTACTGAAGGAAACGGATCGCCTTTGCACTGTTTGTATTTTTTGACTTGGTGCTGTTTGAAACTGTTTGGTAATGTATTTTTTACAGATATTTATGAATAAAGTATATTTTGGAAATAAAACAAAAACAGGGAAAAGGTTGGCCCACTCAAGGACAGAGGAGGGAATCTATGTGTGGAGCCAGAGGAAATGGGCGAGGTACTAAATGAGTACTTTGCATCAGTATTCATCAAAGAGAAGGACTTGGTGGATGATGAGTCTAAGGAAGGGAGTGTAGATAGTCTGGGTCATGTCGTTATCAAAAAGGAGGAAGTGTTGGGCGTCTTGCAAAGCATTAAGGTAGATAAGTCCCCAGGGCCTGATGGGATCTACCCCAGAATACTGAGGGAGGCAAGGGAAGAAATTGCTGGGGCCTTGACAGAAATCTTTGCATCCTCATTGGCTACAGGTGAGGTCCCAGAGGACTGGAGAATAGCTAATGTTGTTCCTTTGTTTAAGAAGGGTAGCAAGGATAATCCAGGAAATTATAGGCCGGTGAGCCTTACGTCAGTGGTAGGGAAATTATTAGAGAGGATTCTTCGGGACAGGATTTATTCCCATTTGGAAACAAATGAACTTATTAGCGAAAGGCAGCATGGTTTTGTGAAGGGGAGGTCGTGTCTCACTAATTTGATTGAGTTTTTTGAGGAAGTGACGAAGATGATTGATGAAGGGCGTTGGATGTTGTCTATATGGACTTCAGTAAAGCCTTTGACAAGGTCCCTCATGGCAGACTGGTAAATAAGGTGAAGTCACATGGGATCAGGGGTGAGCTGGCAAGATGGATGCAGAACTGGCTCGGTCATGGAAGACAGAGGGTAGCAGTGGAAGGGTGCTTTTCAAAATGGAGGGCTGTGACTAGTGGTGTTCCGCAGGGATCAGTGCTGGGACCTTTGCTGTTTGTATTATATATAAATGATTTGGAGGAAAATGTAGCTGGTCTGATTAGTAAGTTTGCGGACGACGCAAAGGTTGGTGGAGTTGCGGATAGTGATGAGGATTGCCAGAGGATACAGCAGGATATAGATCGGTTGGAGACCTGGGCGGAGAAATGGCAGATGGAGTTTAATCCGGACAAATGTGAGGTAATGCATTTTGGAAGATCTAATACAGGTGGGAAGTATACAGTAAATGGCAGAACCCTTAGGAGTATTGACAGGCAGAGAGATCTGGACATACAGGTCCACAGGTGGCAACGTAGGTGGATAAGGTACTCAAGAAGGCATACGGCATGCTTGCCTTCATCAGTCGGGGCATAGAGTATAAAAATTGGCAAGTCATACTGCAGCTGTACAGAACTTTAGTTAGGCCACACTTAGAATATTGCGTGCAATTCTGGTCACCAGAAGGATGTGGAGGCTTTGGAGAGGGTACAGAAGAGGTTTACCAGGATATTGCCTGGTCTGGAGGGCATTAGCTAGGAGGAGAGGTTGGATAAACTCGAATTGTTTTCACTGGAACGACGGAGGTGGAGGGGCGACATGATAGAGGTTTACAAAGTTATGAGTGGCATGGACAGAGTGAATAGCCAGAAGCTTTTTCCCAGGGTGGAAGAGTCAGTTACTCGGCGACATAGGTTTAAGGTGCGAGGGGCAAAGTTTAGAGGGGATGTGCAAGGCAAGTTCTTTACACAGAGGGTGGTGAGTGCCTGGAACTTGCTGCCGGGGGAGGTGATGGAAGCAGGTACGATAGCGACGTTTAAGAGGCATCTTGACAAATACATGAATAGGATGGGAATAGAGGGATACAGTCCCCGGAAGTGCAGAAGGTTTTAGTTTAGACAGGCATCAAGATCGGCGCAGGCTTGGAGGGCCGAATGGCCTGTTCTTTGTTCGTTCTATATGCTATCCTCTGATGTGTGTTGTGTTCTATTTTATTATAAATCAATACAACAACAACTTGTATTTATATTGCACCTTTAACATAATAAAATATCCCAAGGTACTTCACAGGCGCATAATAAAACAAAGTATGGCATTGAGGCACCAAAAAAGATATTAAGCCAGATGACCAAAAGCTTGGTCAAAGAGGTAGGTTTTAAGGAATGTCTTAAAGGAGGAAAGTGAGGTGGAGAGGTAGAGAAGTATAGGGAGGGTACTCCAGAGTGTGGGGCCTCGGCAACTGACGGTGCGGCCACCAATGATGGTGTGATTAAAATCAGGGATGCTCAAGAGGCCAGAATTAGAAGAGCGCAGAGATCTAGGATGGTTGTGGGGCTGGAGGAGATTACAGAGATAGGGAGGGGCGAGGCCATGGTGGGATTTGAAAAGGAGGATGAGAATTTTAAAATCGAGATATTGCTTGACTGGGAGCCAGTGGAGGTCAGAAAGCACAGGGGTGGTAGAGGAAAGGGACTTGATGCAAGATGCAACACGGACAGCAGAGTTTTGTACAACCTCAAGTTTACAGAGTGTAGAATGTGGGAGATCAGCCGGGGTGTATTGGAATAATCAAGTCAAGAAGTAGCAAAGGCATGAATGAGGGTTTCAGTAGCAGATTACTGGAGACGGGGTGAAGTTGGCGACATTACGGAGGTGGAAATAGGCGGTTTTAGTGATGGCAAATGTGACACCAAGATTGCGAACAGACTGGCTTAATCTCAGACTGTTGCCAGGGAGAGGGATGGAGTCAATAGCTGTAGAACGGAGTTTGGTGCAGGGTCTGGAAACAATGACTTCAAGTCTTCCCAATATTTAATTGGGGGAAATAAGAGTGGCGCAGTGGTTAGCACTGCAGCCTCACAGCTCCAGCAACCCAGGTATGGTTCCGGGTACTGCCTGTGTGAAGTTTGCAAGTTCTCCCTGTGACTGCGTGGGTTTTCTCCGGGTGCACAGGTTTCCTCTCACATGCCAAAGACTTGTGGGTTGATAGTTAAATTGGCCATTGTAAATTGCCCCTAGTGTAGGTAGGTGGTATGAGAATTGAGGGAAGGTGGGGATGTGTGAGGTAAATGGGATTAAAGTAGGATTAGTATAAATGGGTGGTTGATGGTCAGCACGGACACGTTGGGCCGAAAGGTCTGTTTCTGTGCTGTATCTCTCTATGACTAAATTTCTGCTCATTTGTCCAGTATGTTGGATTAGCAGTCTGATAATTTAGCACCCGTGAAGGAGTCGAGAAGTGGTGGTGAGATAGAGCTGAGCATCATCAGCATAAATGTGAAAACTAACACTATGCATTCTGAAACTCTGTAAATTAAGCATTTTGGAGCATAAAGTCATGACTTTTTTGCACAACTGTTAACTAAAATTTGTAATGGAGTAAATAGTGATGTAAAGTATAAATGGTACTAGTTTCTTTCTGGCTGACAACCACTGGTGATAGAGATATGCTAGAATATGGAACAGGTACCCTTCATGATTGGCAAATATAAGATTAATTGGAGAGAGAAGCAGAGTTCTGCTCTGAAGCAGATGCTGCCAGACCTGCTGAGTATTTCCAGCATTTCTTGTTGTTATTTCAGATTTCCAGTATCTGCAATATTATGCTTTTATTATATTAATTGATATTGATCTGGCACCTAGGTCTGGATATTCATTTGGAGGTGGGGAGGGAATGTGGGCTGTTTTGAGGTTGGGAAACCTGGAAAATTGAGTTTCCCAATTGTTTTCTGTAGGTTTCTCACCTACAGCCAGTCTGATTGATAGGTGGGCTGCCTGACAGGTGGGAAATCCTGCAGCTGTGCTGAAAGTAGGTAGTTCAAGTTGAGGGAGGTACGAGAGATTATGGGGGAGGAGGGGTGATGGCCAGGGGGATGGTCCAATCATAGTAGGGCAGCAGATGGTGGTCGGGGGAGTGACGCAACAGACAGATTGGAGGGGTATGGTTTACTGAGTAGCTTGCTGGTCCTGGGGGAAAGCACTCCTGCTCCTCCTGGGTCACAAACTGTGCTGTAAAGTCACTTATCATATGGATTCAGCCCTCTCACCTCCTTTCATCTGCCATGTTTTCCAAGGCCTGGGTAACCTGGCTGACTGTGGTTAAAAATAGAATTACTGTTAAAATGAAGCCAAACAACTTTATTAAAATATTTAAATGCCTAAATCATCTCCTGCGGGAGGAAGGATTGGTTGCCCACAGCAGTTCCCACCTCTTTTAAGACTGGAAGTGGGCGGGATTGATGTGGGTTGGGTCAACATTTCAGGTTTATGGCTTTTTAACCTGCCATAACTCCCCTTACTGTTTCCTGGGATTAAATTTGTAACTAAGTGCTTTATGGGACTGTGAAATAAGTTAAACGAAGCTTTGGGGTATCAGAATCATGTCAATCATTCCCCATTAGCAGCAGAAAAGGTGACTGCTGTACTCACCTTTGTACAGGCAGAGCAACCACAAGCATTTGTGTTGTCCAAAGGCATTTCTTAAGTCACCTGCTTTTCTCAGAGTCAGGCCTGCTGAAATCAAGTTTCCAACTTGCCTGCAGCATCAAAGATGTAAAGGGCATTCTTTGCCACTGTTGACTTTGCAGTGTCTTAGGTTCAGTTGAGTAGATCACAGACTCACCAAATCATGCACGCTTTGGGAGGAAGTTAGAGAGATTGTGCTTTATAATTTAGGGCACAGATTTTAATCATATAGCCTATATTCATGTTTCCCATATAACCTTTGCTTTACCAAGTTTGGTCAGGGAAGCAAATACAACTGAATTATATACAAAATGTTTTATTACAATAGAAAGAAAACAAGTTGCTCACTGACTGTGGAGCAGTGTGCTGTAAATTGTTCATCGTAACCATGCTTAGACAGCTCTCAAACATTTTATTTGTCTGTTACAGTCCAGAAATTTGTTGAGCTTCAATATGCCCCATAATAATAAAATCAGGTGTGTTTGCACATAAGTAACATAGCACAATTGTCACTCGCTTTCTCAATCTTAGGTCAAGAAGAGGACAGTAACTTTCATTTCAGTATGCGAAGACACCATTCATAGAATTATAGAAACTTACAGTGCAGAAGGAGGTCATCTGATCCATTGTACCTGTGCTAGCTCTTTAAAGAGCAGCTGTGCTTAGTTCCATACCCTACTTTTTGTCCATAACATTATATGTTCCTCATTCTCAGGCACCTGTCCAACTCTCTTTTAATATCAGTTATGGAATCAGCTTGCATCATCTTTTCAGGTGGAGTGTTCCAGATTCTGACAAGTCTCTGTATGAAAAAAAATCTGCTCCTCTCTCGTCTACATCTTTTGCCAGTGACTTTAAATCTATAACGTTTGGTTATTGACCCACTTACCAGAGGGAATAGTTTTTTTCGATCTATTCTATCAAAACCTCTTATCACATTGTAAACCTCTATTAGGTTACCACCTTACCGCCTCTGTTCCAAGGAGGACAGTCCCAACTTTTCCAATCTCTCCTCATGACTGAAGTCTCACCATCCATGGTAATATAATCGTAAACCCTCTCTTCACTTTTTCTAAGGCCTTTACATTTTTCCTCAGGTGCGGTGGCCAGAATTGTCTACATTACTTCAGCTGAGGCCTAACCAGTGATTTATAAAGTTCCAGCATGATCTATTTTCCTTTAAATTCTATGCCTCTAATTATAAAGCCAAGTAACCCATATGCTTTTTCACTTACCTCATCAACTTGCCCTACTACATTGAAGGATTTGTATAAAAGGGGGGGGGGGGGAATTTTATGCTTTCCTGGAAGCTCCATTCCCCAAAGAGGGGGAAGCGGGCAGCAAAGGCCACACCTGCGGCCCACTCTGAAGGGTCTAACAGCTTTGCTCCTCATTATTTTTATTTTAGATCCATGCGTCTGAGGGAACCTTCATGTTGCAGCACCCGCATGATCCTGACTTGCCGAGCCGCACCCACCTCTCTCAATGGGGTTGCCAAGGCTTCAGAGCTGCTGGCCCTCTGATTGGGTTAGCAGCATCGAGCGCCACCCGCTGTCCGATTAAGGACGGCGAGCATGGAGTCGGCTGATTAGGAAGCTGTCCCTGGAAGATTGCTGAGCCAGACTCACTGCCAGCATGAGTAGGCTCAGGAGCCCCGTTTGGTCCCAATGTTGGGGTTCCAAAGTCGGTGGTAAAATTCAGCCCATTAATCCTGTTTCGCTCTCCACAGATGCCACCAGACCTGGTGAATATTTCCAGCATTTTATACTGGCAATAAATGGTTGGCCTTGCCAGCCACGCCCACATCCCATGAATGAATAAATTTCCTTTAAAAAAAATACTACAGCCAAGCAGTATGAGATTCTCAGGAGGAGACTACTTCACAGTAGTTTCATTGGCCCCGGATCCAGTATACATGGAGAAAAGCTGCATTCTAAAAAGACTCAGGTGGTTCACTGGATCTCATGGATATTTTCAAACTTTCAATCTTTTGAAAATTAAGAATGACAAGACAATCCTTGCTGGCCCTCCCTCAACATCAAAAATGAGTGACCTGAACCCTAGGAGTACCACCAAACTATCAAGCCTCAAATGTTTGTGGTTCCCAATGTTCACTTAACTATACCAACCTCAATGTGCCAATGTATTCTCCAATAAAAACAGAAAAACTATAGAGTGATTTCACAAAATCTATGAATGAATTGTTCTTCCTAAATTAAAAAAAGTAGTGAGCAAGGTCGAGGTCTGCTGAAGGATCCACACACATATATGTACAGGTCTTTTTTGGGTTCCTTGATGCAAACTTAGAGATAGTGAAACTCTCATCTGCTGTTTGCATGTTCCGCTCTGTAGATATTAGTCGGAAGGTAGACTCTGGATTCTTACTGTGTGAATTGGCTCTCATGATCGACAACTTGCTGTTTCTAGAAATTCCCAAAGCTAGTGTTCCTCTAAGAAGCAAGAGTTTATGTCTTTGAGACTCCCCTTACAAGCATTTATTGTTTACATATCAACACTTCACAAAGAGCTCCATGAAATCATTAGACAAATAATAGCAGAATCAATGTATATAGATCATGTCAGGCAAACCCCCCACCTATCAAGACTGAGGCACGCATGATTTCGCCACATTAACATTAAAACTTAAAATTGCAAGCCCCTGTCTGGAAGGACATTTGCATAGTATTAGATGTTGTTGAAACAAAGGAACCAGTCCCTGCCTTGGGAAAAGGCCTGACCTTTCCCCCAGAAAGTGCAGTGAACACAAAATGATGGTGAATGGTATTGGAGGGTAGTGTATGCCTGTACCTGTACATCGGGTGCACCTGGAGTGTGACCTAGTTTCAGGACTGGTGACTGTAGGGATTGTCCCTAGTTTGCCTGTGGAATGGGTTGACCTGCTCCCAGGTAATGATCTGGCAGGGGTGAGGGTGAGGGTGAAGGTGAAGGTGGTAGCCACCCCCCCTTCCCCCACCGCCCCCCCCCCCACCACCAGTAGTGAAAGAAAGACTACAGGAGGTCAGAGAGACAGGGCAATGGCAAAAGATGGTCCCCTGCAGTTTCCCTGAATGTGTAGTGGATCAGGCCATGATCAAACCAGCTCACCAGTGGAGACTGAATTGGCAATGCAGGCAGACAACCATGAAGTTTATCTGTCTAAGACGTTCTTTGGAAAGATAGGAGACCCAGGGAATGAATGAAATGGATCTTCCCTAGCTGAGGCTCAGTGAGCCGACCCAGTATTGCGAGAGTTAGCACAGACTGCCCAGTCTGAAAGTGAAGCAGAGGAAGTCCCTGATTGTTACTATTTAAAGAATGAGGTACTGATGAGTAAATGGAGTTCTCCTCACAGACCTGAGAGCAAGGAGTGGACAGTAGTTCACCAGTTAGTGGTGCCGCAGAAGTACCAGAGAGAAATGGTAAGAAGGGCCCACGAGACTACAGTAGCTGTACATGCCGGTATACGAAAGACCAAAGCCACATAAGACAGCAGTTTGACTGGCCAAAACTCCACAAAGATGTGGTGGAGTACTGCAGGAGTTGTCACATGTGATAGGTCGAGTGTCAACTCCAACCTATAGTGAAACCTGCACCCCCAAGTCCTGTACCGGTGTTAGGAGGACCCTCCAGCAGAGGGTTGGTGAACTATAAGGGACGCCCGCAAAGAACAAAAGGGGACAGGCAGGCACACAGCTGGCAAAAGTTTAGAAAGAGGAGAAAAGTGACCAAAAGGGCAGGTTCAAGGAAGTCCAGGAAAAATCCTGGATGAAAACACCTACTGCCTGATCAACCAACCTCAAAAAATGTGAAAAGCTAGATACCCACATCCTCCAAGGTAAATGCAGACTCTAGAAGCACCCCATCAGAGTTGCTAACAGCATTTACAGGAGCCTGCAAAGACAAAGAGAGAACTCTAGGGGACAGAGAAACTGTGAGGATGGTGCCTCACATAGTCAAACTGTCACAGGAGAATGCAGTTAAGTCTGCACAAATACCTGCAGGTAGGAGTGTCTCCAGAGAGCAAAGGAGAGAGTAACAAAGACTCCTCCCCCACAGTCAGAGGAAAAGAGAACCACCCATCGCTTGAAGTCAAAAGTCTTTGCATAACTCAGAGGTGTCAGGATAGACCCGCCCACTACTACTCTCCTGAGAAAAAAAGGGGAACTTAAAACAGCCCTGGATCCCAGAGAAGATCATTTTTAATAGGTTTTAAGACTGGTGAATGAATGGAAATGAATGAGAGAAATGCATGGTTTTACTTTCTGTATCTTATATTTCTCTCAAACTCTGTAATGAAATGCGATGCTTTTCTTCAAATCGCGTTTCCTTCCCCTGGGTGTGGAGGCAAACTCCCCACCTGCCAAGACTGAGGCACACATGATTTCGCCACATGAACATTAAAACTTAAAATTGCAAACCCCTGGCTGGCAGGTCATTTGCATAGTACCAGACGGTGTTAAAACAAAGGAAACAATCCCCACCCCAATACACAGAAGAGACCTGGTCAAACCAGTCAGTCATGTGACCACCTACTAGCCAACTAGGGGAGTTTTAAACTGGAAAAACTGAACTTGAACTGAGAATGCCATGTGCTCCTGGAACTGAAGCAAGAATTACCTCCTCTCCTGTCTGTCCTCATCTCGCTCTCACCAGCTTCGGAAACCACTGAAGGCACATAAACGCAAAGGAAAAAAAGTCTCCTATGTTGACAAGGTTTAAGGAGAATACTGGGCCCCAACGAAACACAAGACCATATCTTCAATCAAGGACTACAATGAGCTCGAAGCACAGTAACAAGATATTGCCTCAAACTGTTCCACTTTATCTTTTCTTCTTTTTTCTGTCGCTACCTGCGTATGTATATCATGTGTGCATGCTAGCATGGGCACGTCGTATATAATTTGACTGTTCTTCTTCAAACCAAAGAAAGCCTGTTTGTGTTCATTTCTTTGCCTTATAATTGGAAAGCTGTGAACAAGAATTCACAAGAACAAGGGCGGCACAGTGGCACAGTGGTTAGCACCGCAGCCTCACAGCTCCAGGGACCCGGGTTCGATTCTGGGTACTGCCTGTGTGGAGTTTGCAATTTCTCCCTGTGTCTGCGTGGGTTTCCTCCGGGTGCTCCGGTTTCCTCCCACATGCCAAAGACTTGCAGGTTGATAGGTTAATTGGCCATTATAAATTGCCCCTAGTATAGGTAGGTGGTAGGGAAATATAGGGACAGGTGGGGATGTGGTAGGAATATGGGATTAGTGTAAGATTAGTATAAATGGGTGGTTGATGGTCGGCACAGACTCGGTGGGCCGAAGGGCCTGTTTCAGTGCTGTATCTCTAAACTAAACTAAACATAAAGGGGGAGTTCAAAACACAGTGTGCTTAAAATTAAACCCTGTTACAATAAGACCAGGTGAAGATAGTAACAGACCCCTAGACACCTTGCCTGATCGTAACAATCCTGATGATATTACAATATTTTGATTTCCCAGCTAGACATTATTTCTGTAACAGGAATGATTCTGCAATATTATTAAAATATATTAACTTTTGTCCTTGATTTTATCCGGTAGATTCAACATATGGTAGTTGTTTGATATTAAGGGCTGGATTTTACCTTAGGCAGACGGGACTTCACCACTGACTTTTACGTCGGTGGCGAACCTGCTTCCGCCTAGCACGGGGATCCGACCCGCATTTTATGGGTCCCCGAGCTTTAATTGTCCCGAGGCGGGACTTCCACCCGCTTGAGGACCCACCTCAGTGAGCTACTGGCCAATCAGCGGGTCAGCAGCTCTTAGTCCCAGGAGCGCCACCGGGAACAGTGGCCACTGCTGGGACGGCAGCCCAGCCGACATCATGGAGCCAGAAGTGCAGGTAAGTTGGGCTTGCCTCGCCGGAGGTGGGGTGGGGTGGGGTGATCGGTGGTGGTGGCAAGGCAAGGGTAGTTGTTTGGGGGGAAGGGGATATCTTGGGTCCCGGCAGCTATCGCTGGGTGGCCTTTCACGTCCCCAGCACGCCCGCTTGCCATGGGTAAAATACCCGTGGAGGCGGGCGAAGACCCTTGAGTGGGCATCAAGTGGCCACTTATGGGCTGTGATTGGCCTCAGTCAGACGGGCCATTTTACCCCCCCACCCCACCACCATAAAGTTGGCCGGAGGCGGGAGCGGGAAGGCCTCCCGGAGCCTCCCGCCCAATTTTACGCCGCCCCCACGCCACCATCCGACCGCTGGGGCAGCGTAAAATTCAACCCTAAGACTCTCATGTGCAAAACAAAGTGGAAATAATCAGAAATTAAAATGATACAGAACTAGTAACCTTGTGAAGTCCATTAGCATCTCAGCATCAAAATTTTAAAAAAAACTCAAAATTACAGACATGTTGCCCAGAGAGTGTGCAGATCAATGAAATAAGGAGCATTCTGTACATTCCTTAGGCTCTGCCAGGCAATGGTTAGCTGAAGAAATGTACTGAACATTGTCTCTGCTTCTCTTGAAAGAAAGCCAATGTCTATGTGTTCAAAGCTTCATAAGAAGCTACATAAAGCATTCCATTCTCAGGGGCATGCATTGTTGATTCCATATCAAATATAGTATCCTGTCCTGCATTTTCAGCAGTAGTTCAAGGTGGTAGAAAATTGAGTTTGACTTCATACTGTGTTTCTTCATTTGTAAGCCAGTGAAGTACTAGCATATATTGTATGAATCCTCAGAAGTGCAGGTTCTGTGAAGCATATAAGATGACGAGTGATTTTGCAGGGCGGTAAGCAAGCTAGGATACATTCAACACTATAATAGCTGATGGAGTTAATATAATCCAATTATTATGGAGGCAGTTTATGACAGATATAATCTTGAAATTGTTTTGTTGTAATGTCGAAGAATAGCACAATTGGACTTTTATGAAATGTGATTGCTGAAAATGTAAGCGATACTATCCAACCCACCATGATTATTATGTAGATATGGCTGAGGTGACACATGTTGCTGATATCCTGGATGAACAGTTAATAGATGATGGATATAATCAAAAGAATCAGACAAAATATCGTTTGCATAATGAGCAGCTGTAATTTTAAATTTATCACAGAAGTTTTTTCAGTGAAACATTGTAAGTTAGCAAATTTTTCCTTTTTTTATTTCTATTCATCAAAAATAAGAGGATGTATCTTAACGAACAGTCTCAATATTTTGTACTCAAGAGTAGTCAAGCAGTTAGACAGCAAATTTTATATTGCTACAAACAGGTTCAAGTGCAGTCCAATACAAATTATGTGGTATAAGGGCAGGTAAATCAAACAGGGCTTGAGCTTCCCATCATTTCACTCTACCTCCACCTGGTTCATTCTACCTCCACCTGGTTTATTTTTATCTTTACCTGTTTCATTGTACTTCCACCTAGTTCACTGTATTTGCACCTGATTCAAAGGGAAAGTTCTCAAATTTTAAAACTGATGTTCCCCAGTGGCTAGGCCTCCTCATGTTTTTTAATTAAAAAACAAATGACAGGCCAGGCCACTCTTAGCTAATATTAGACTCGCCACTTGTATTTTTCTGCTCTTGAATGATTTATGCAGCACTGTATTAGTTTGTCTATCTATCTCCAATAGCAAATTTACATTAGGCAAAAAGGTATTTAGTAGCCCCATGAGCATCTCAAGACTGCAATAAAATGAAGATATGAAAAATCTCCTCAGATATGATATCTACACATAGCTTAGTCTGTCCTTGGAATAGAAATGTGATTTACTTTCCGTAACGAATTTGTTCATTTGATAACGGATCAGTCATCGTGTCTAAAAGTCATGTCTGCTGTTGCAAGTTGTGCAGTATCTTGTGCTTATTTAAAAGCAGGGCTAATGCGCTGTCACGGTAACGCTGTCTGCTTTGTTTCATTCCATACACTTATATTCAAATAGCACATAAAACACTGCTCATTAGCTTTCAACTGTCAGTGAAATTTCTAATGATACAAGAGAGCTGAAAGGATCGAGATTAAAAAACAGTACAGTAGGTTAACTACACTGCCTTTAAATTTCAAGGTTTGAAAATAACCTCTATACAGCAAATGCAATACTACTTTTCCCCCAAAAAGGCCAAACTGCCGAATATGAGGATGGTGTATGGGAACCAAAGGTTATCGGGGGTAGATGGGAGTATGGAATTCGAGACACAAACAGATCAGCCATGATCTTAGTGAATGGTGGAGCAGGCTAGAGGTGCCAAATGGCCTACTTCTGCTCCTAATTTATATGTTTGTATGTAAGCAATTGTACCACACTGAAGACAAATGTGCAGTGTAAATGTAGCAGTTGATGATTAGCAAGGTTTACCATTCTATCTCCAACGGCAAATTTACATTAGGCAAAAGGGTATTTAATAGCCCCATAAGCATCTCAGGACCATTTATTACATTTTACTATTCTCTGAACCACCTTTCCTCTTCAGACAGGCCTATAATCTCTTTCAAGAAACAAAAGATGAGACTGAACCGGAATTCTGAGCCCCAAAGTACTCATGGCCAGTTTGTGTGAATCCACCAGAATCTGAAATTGGCTGAGTTGAAACATGCCACAATCTCCCTGTGTATGTGTGCATTCTCATTTGTGTAGCCCATTACTGTTTGGTTGCCATCTGTGGATGAATGCTCCAGGACAAAAGCTCTGACTTTTAGTCTGGATGGGTGGGTATCGAGGCAAGTCGGAAAGTGATCTACTGCTCCCAAATTGAAGCCCGGGCTATTTAACTCTCGGGCCTCATTTAAATCCTGCTGGACCTGTCACCGAGAACAGGGGGAAAGTTGTTGGGAAGCGGTGGAGAATTGTGCCCCCCAGCAACAGTTAAGTAATGGCTGCTAGGCTGTCCCATGGATGTCCCAGCGATTGGAGTGGGGGGGGGGAGGAGATTTAAGCTTTCCTTGTGGGGCCTGGAAGGGCAGTCTGGCTCCTCTGGGCTCCACAAGGAAAATGCTTTTGAAAACTTACTTTCTGAGCCTCTTCTGGCCTTATGCTCTTCATCACTGGGTCAACCTGCTGGGAAATTCACTCCCTCTTCTGCCTAGTAAAAATTGCAGTCATGTCCCATGACATTGTCAGGATCTCTCATGCATATGTTAATAAAGACTTCACTGGTTTTGTACAGGTGGGCTTGCCACCTGCCCATGAGAGCACATGAAAATGGGAACCTGCCAGCTCCCAGCAGTTTCAGGGTGGGTAAGAAACTTGTATGATTTGAATCGCCCATTGTAATATTCTGGTAACTATTGACTTTGTGCAGAATATATATATGTGTCTCAGGATTAAAGTAACAGGAGTTTATTTACACACATCTTGCATCTAAGACTTGCACTACAACTCTTCCACGAGATTCTGTACAGATTACATTACATCACTTCCTGGGATGATGCTCACAGTCTATTTATATATCCTGCCCTGTAACAACCCTATATTACAAGAACACAAGAAATAGGAGCAGAAGTAGACCATATGGCTCATGGCGCCTGCTCCGCAATTCAATACGATCATAGCTGATCTTGGGCTTCAGTTCCACTTTCCTGCCTGCTCCTGCCCACATCTCTTGATTCCCTGTGAGACCAAAACTCTTATTATCCTGCACCCACATGCTCAATTTCCATTGGGCAGATAGGGTTAAAATCACATCCTTATGAACGTCATTCTGTAACTCCATGGTCACATCACTGACTTAGCCTACAAAGAGAAATGTAAAGAAATACCCTAAAATGTATTTTCTTAGAGTACTGTCTGAAAAGGAAGCTACCTCATCAAATGTTATTTTGTGGAGAATGTTACTGCAGCTTTTCAAACACAGGAGCATTTACTTGAATAGGAAAGAAGTTTTCACCTCATACTACCTGAGTGTTACAAAAAGCTTCCTCTCATTTTCTGTATTCTGGTTACATTGATTTCGGTGCACATTGGGAGTTTCAATTCATTTACAGGATCAAGAAAATGTAACACATGAGCCTGGGGGACCTGTCTTTTACTGAGCTGTGCTTTCTGTAATTGAATGAGTTAAAATGTTGAAAGGCTGCTATCTAATTTGACCCAACTTTTCCTCTTTCAGGGACTAACCAATTGAATGTAAATTGGTATTTATAACCTGAAAACACACAAACCAGTATGTGGAACATCATGGGTAGAGTTTTGTTGTTTCCCAAATAGAAGTTTAATATTTGCCACCAACAAAAGCTTGGACTTTTGCACTTTCATTATGCCTTTTACCGCAACCCACGGCATCGAGGGTGCGGTAAAATTCAGCCCTTAAATATATGTTGTGAACTGTGGAGAAGTGGAACAAGAAAGGTCAGTACACTCCTCCCACCTCGGCCATAACAATGGTGGGAGATTCAGTATTGTTAATGCTGTTGAATGTCAAGGGAAGATGGTTGGTTTCTCTCTTGATGGAGATAAGCATTTTCTGGCACTCATGTGGCGTGTGTTTTACTTGTGTTATGACAGTGCTTCTATTTTTTGCTAAATTTTTGAGGACTTATATTTAAATTGTGGAAATTGATTCATTTTTGGGAGGCTGAAGATTTCAAAGTTACTGGACTCTTTTTTAAAGTTCATCGAGGGGACACTTGGCATGCTGTGCTGCTGGATATCGTGTGATTTAAGATAAATAAACAGAAACCTGGGACTAAGGCGAGATGTTTATAGAGAAGTAACAAGACTTATGAGGGATAGAGGGTTTTTGACCTCTTTGGAGTTTTGCTTTTGGAGAGATTGTTTTTAGCTTCACTTTGGACAGAGTTGGGTGTGTGGACAGTGTTAAAAAAAGTTAGAGAAAACATGCCAAGGGAGCAAACCCCAACTCAGCTTGTTCCATCTCTTTGAAAAGCCTGCCAGCTTTTTGATCTCTTTAAGATGCCCTGAGAAGCAAGTGTAAGAAACAGACTGAAACTGTTGCTGCATTTCTCCTGAAAGGCCTGCCAAACTGATTCTCAACGTTGCCTGGAAAGAATTGTTCTAGGAAGATCCCAGTGACAGCTCTCTACATGTAACTGGGATGCCAGACAAAAAAGGGACAACTGATATCTTTCCATATCTTCTCTTTTTTTTCAAGAATTGGCAAGTATTTAGTCAAAGTATACTTTTTTTGTAACAAACCTCTGCAGAGAGAGAATTTCTGTATTTTTTTCAGAGTGAGTGTGAGTGTGTGAGGGGCTAATTTAAAAAGGGAACTACATATTTCATTTTTTGTATTAATGCTTTGCTTCGCTTCTAGATAAGTCTTGTTTTGCTAATAAATGGATAATTTTGTTGTTTATTAAAGAAACCTGGTTGGTGTATTTTATTCTGGGATGAAGAGTAGAGTATATGATTGACCGCATCGGTATCTGGTATATATTGTGACCTGTGGAGAAGTGGAACTAGAAACAACAGTGCACTCCTCCAACTTCAGTCGTAACACTTGCCAATTGTCACTTCAAGCCTGAATGTTGCCCAGGTCTTGCTGAATGTGAACATGGACTGCTTCAGTATCTAAGGAGTCGCGAATGGTACTCAACATTGTGCAATCATCGGTGAACATGCCCATTTCTGACCATATGATGGAGGGAAGGTAATTGATGAAGCAGCTGAAAATGGTTGGTCCTAAGACACTACCCTGAGGAATTTCTGCAGCAATGTCCTGGGGCTTAAATGTTTGGCCTCCAACAATCACAACCATCTTCCTTTGTGCTAGGTATGATTCCAATCAGTGGAACATTTTCCCCTTGATTCCCATTGACTTCAATTTTGCTAGGGCTCCTTGATACCACACTCGGTCAAATGCTGCCTTGATGTCAAGGGCAGTCACTCTCACCTCACCTCTGGAATTCAGCTCTTTGGTCCATGTTTGGACCAAGGCTGTAATGACGTCAGGAGCC
The DNA here is from genome assembly GCF_036365525.1 of Heterodontus francisci. Classification (NCBI taxonomy): domain Eukaryota; kingdom Metazoa; phylum Chordata; class Chondrichthyes; order Heterodontiformes; family Heterodontidae; genus Heterodontus; species Heterodontus francisci. The sequence goes on from NC_090385.1 coordinate 71,444,739, forward strand.
GAGTGACTCTGGCAGAGCCCAAACTGAGCAGGTTATTGATGTGTAAGTGCTGCTTGATAGCATTGTTGACGAAACCTTATATCGCTTTATTGATGATTGAGAGTAGACTGATGGGGCAGTCATTGACTGGATTGGACTTGTCCCACTTTTTGTGAACAGGACATACCTGGGCAATTTTCCACATTGCCGGGTAGATGCCGGTGCTGTAGCTGTACTGGAACAGCTTGGCTAGGGGCATGGCTAGTTCAGGAGCACAATTCTTCAATATTAGAGCAGGGATGTTGTCAGGGTCCATAGCCTCTGCAGTATCCAGTGCCTTCAGTCATTTCTTGATATCTCATGGAGTGAATTGAATTGGCTGAAAACCAGCATTTGTGATACTGGGGTCCTCAGAGGAGGCCGAGATGGATAATCCACTCTGCACTTCTGGCTGAAGATGGTTGCAAATGCTTGAGCTTTGTCTATTGCACTGATATGCTGGGCTCTCCCATCATTGAGAATGGGGATATTTGTGGAGCCTCCTCCTCCAGTTAGTTGTTTAATTGTCCACCACCATTCATGACTGGATGTGGCAGGACTGCTGAGGGTCGCTTAGCTCTGTCTATCGCGTGCTGCTTCTATTGTTTTTGTAGCCCTGTCTTGTAGCTTCACCGGGTTGGTACTTCACTTTTAGGTATGTCTGGTGCTGCCCCTGGTATGCTTTCCTGCACTCCTTGTTGGACCAGGGTTGATCCCCTAACTTGATGGCAATGGTAGATTGAGGGATATGCCAGGCCAGGAGGTTACATCCCAACACTTCACAGGAATGTCATCAAACAAAATTTGACACTGAGTCACAATGGAGCTATTAGGGAGATGACCAATAGCTTGGCCAAATTGGTCGGTTTAACAGGCATTAAAAAGGAGAGCGCACTAAACAGGTGGTTTAGGGAAGGAATTTCAGATCTTAGTGCCGAGACAGCTGAAGGCATGGCAGCCAATGAAGCTGCGATTAATGGTGCAAATAACTGTATTTATGACTCTACATATTGTTAACATTGTGCTTCCATAATTCTCCTAAATTTAATGCAGTCAGACAACAACAACTTGTAATTATATGGCACCTTTAAAATAGGAAAGTGTTCCCAGGCACTTCATAAGATGTTATCAAACAAATCTGACACCAAGCCACAAAGGGAAATATTAGGACAGATGACCAAAAATTTGGTCAAAGAGGTAGGTGTTCAGGAGTGTCTTAAATGAGGAAGAGAGGTTTAGGGAGGGAATTCAAGAGCTTAAAGCCTTGACAGCTAAAGGCAAGACCACCAATGGTGCAGCAATTAAAGTCAGGGATGCTCAAGAAAACAGAATTGGAGGAATGTAGCTATCTCAGAGGATTGTCGGGCTGGAGGAGGTTACAGCGATAGAGAGGGGTGAGGCCATGGAGGGATTTGAAAATAAGGATGAGAATTTTAAAATTGAGGTGTTGTTAAACCGGGAGCCAATGTAGGTCAGTGAGCACAGGGGTGATTGGTGAACAGTGCTTGGTGCTGGTTAAGACATGAGCTGCAGAGTCAGACCTTCCTACAGGCTAGTGACTCTTTCATGACAGTGAAGTCAGTTGTCTTGCAACTTCAGCCCAGATCTTCGAACTGAGCTGCAGCTTGCCCTTAATTTGGTGGGGTCCAACTTGCATCCACTTGACTTCACGCTAACACTGACTGAATTTCTGGGATCAACCTAATTATTATTCTATAGGTATCTCATGGGGATTTCAAGGACTGCAGCAGGTTAAAGGGCCTGACACATAGGAACAGGATTAGGTATCCAGGCCCTCAAGCCTGTTCCACTTTCAATTAGATCATGGCTGATCTGTATCTTATATCCATTTATTCTCCTTTGCTCTGTAAAACTATCAATTTCATTTTTGACATTTTCAATTTGCCGAAACTCAACAGCTTTTTTGGGAAAATAGTTCCAGATTTCCACTACCTATTTTGTGAAGAACTGCTTCCTGACATCACCTGTGAACATCCAAGCTCTAATTTTAAGGTTATGCCCCCTTGTTCTAGACTTCCCCACCAGAGGAAATAGATTCTCTCTATTTACCCAACTAACACCTTTAATAATCAATTAGGTTGCTCTTTAATCTTCTATATTTAAAAGAATACAAGTCTAGTCGATGCAACTTGTCCTCTTATTATTACACCACAAAACATTTCCAAATTACTTAACTGGCTGTAAAGCACTTTGGGACATTCTGAGGTCTTGAAAGGCGCTAGATAAATACACATCTTTCTTTCACATAATTTAATCCCAATTTAACACATTTAACCTGTCCTGGGATTGCTGCAGTGTTCCAGTGAACATCAACGCAAGCTCGAGGAACAGCATCTCATCTACCGATTAGCCTGCCGGACTGAACATTGAGTTCAATAATTTCAGAGCATGACAGCCCCCCACTTTACTTTCATTTTTAGTCATTTTTAGTTATTTTTTCTTCCTTTTTTTTGCATTCCTTTTTACATTTTTTACAATCTTTTTTTGCATTTATTTCATTTCATCTTAGTTTGTTCAGTTTGCTTACCCACTGTTTTTTTCAGGTTGTTCTTCTTCAGGTTTGCACTTGCTGATGTTCAATATTCAGTATATTCACACCTAATCTGTACTAATGCTTTGTCTTTCAACACACCATTAACATATTGTTTGCCTTTGCTCCGTGACCTTTTGGTCAGCTATGTGGCCTGGTCCAATCTGCACCTTCTCCTTTGTTATCTCTTGCCCAACCCCCACCTCACTTGTTTATAATCTGTGACTTTTCTAATATTTGTCAGTTCCGAAGAAGGGTCACTGACCCGAAACGTTAACTCTGCTTCTCTTTCCACAGATGGTGCCAGACCTGCTGAGTGAATCCAGCATTTCTTGTTTTTGTTTCACTCTGACCTTTTGTCCTTGGCCTGCTACAATGTTCCAATGGAGTTTCGTGCAAGCTCGAGGAACAGCAACTCATCTTTCGACTGGGCACTTTACCATCTTCTGGACTCAACACTGAGTTCAATAATTTTATATCATAAACTCGGCCCTCATTTTGTTCTTTTATCAGCTTTTTTTTGCTGTTTGTTTATTCTACTACCCTACCACCACCCGCTCACTCCAATCCCTACGTTTCTTTCTTAATCCCTTTACTTCATGTTTGGATGGCTGCTATCCTGCAATTTACACCTCATCTGGACACATCTTTTGTTTCTTTACTGGTCCCATTATCACTCCCTTTGGCTTTGTTTCATAAAACCTTTTGTCATTTGATCTTCCTTGCCCTTCACCCTATCATGTACCTTCCGTTTTGTTCTTCTGGCCCCTCCCCCTTTCACTTGCTCAAAACCTAATACATTATGATTCTATGGCTTCTAACTTTTGACATTCTGATGAAAGGTCGCAGATGTGAAAGGTTCAGTTTTTTGCTCCACAGATGCTGCCTGACCTGCTAAGTAGTTCCAGCATTTTATGTTTTTGTTTCAGATTTCCAGAATTCTCAGTATTTTGCTTTTGTATCAGTGGTCTAACCAGTTCACTGTACAACTATAACATAATTAACACCCCTTTGTATTCCAGCCTGTTTGAGATAAAGCACAATGTTACATCTGCTATGAGTTCTTTATGGTATCTAATGCAGCATAAATGATATGCGTGGAGTCCAGTTGGTTGAAGATCTCAAATAGGTTTATTTACAGCTAGACTATTGTATACAGTACAGAGCTAGCTATTTACTAAACCTAAAAGGTGGGAGGGTGAGTTGTGAGGAGGATGTAGAGAGGCTTCAGGGTGATTTGGACAAGTTGAGTGAGTGGGCTAATGCATGGCAGATGCAGTATAATGTGGATAAATGTGAGGTTATCCACTTTGGTAGCAAAAACAGGAAGGCAGATTATTATCTGAACGGCTATAAACTGAGAGAGGGGAATATGCAGCAAGATCTGGGTGTTGTCGTACACCAGTCGCTGAAGGTAAGCATGCAGATGCAACAGGCGGTAAAAAAGGCAAATGGTATGTTGGCCTTCATAGCGAGAGGATTTGAGTACAGGAGCAGGGATGTCTTGTTGCAATTACACAGGGCCTTGGTGAAGCCACACCTGGAATATTGTGTGCAGTTTTGGTCTCATCTGAGGAAGGACGATCTTGCTGTCGATGGAGTGCAGCAAAGGTTTACCAGACTGATTCCTGGGATGGTGGGACTGACGTATGAGGAGAGATTGAGTCGGTTAGGATTACATTCACTGGAGTTCAGAAGAGTGAGGGGGAATCTCATAGAAACCTACAAAATTCTAACAGGACTTGACAGGGTAGATGCAGGAATGATGTTCCCGATGGTGGGGGAGTCCAGAACCAGGGGTCATAGTCTAAGGATACAGGGTAAACCTTTCAGGACTGAGATGAGGAGAAATCTCTTCACCCAGAGAGTGGTGAACCTGTGGAATTCGCTAACACAAAAAGCAGTTGAGGCCAAAACATTGTATGCTTTCAAGAAAGAGTTAGGTATATCTTTTAGGTCTAAAGGGATCAAAGGGTATGGGGCGAAAGCGGGAACAGGTTACTGAGTTGGATGATCTGCCATGATCATAATGAATGGCGGAGCAGGCTTGAAGGGCCGAATGGCCTACTCCTGCTCCTATTTTCTCTGTTTCTATGTACTCTGGGTTTTGCAGTTGCAGAGTGACTCTGGCTCTGACTCACATGACTGCATCCTGGTACTTGGCTCATTAGCATACTATGATCTTAAAGGGCCATCACTCTTAAAGGTAATCCTTCAACAGCATCAGCCTTTTCTTCTTTTATAACTGCCCACTAGTTTTTAGTAATTTCTGCACTTAGACCCCAAAATATGCTCTACCAAAGTTCCTAGCTTCCTGCTATTTAGAAATACTCTGGTGTATCTTTCCTCGGTCAAAATGCATAGCCTCACACTTCCCCACCTTGAACTCCACCTCCCACTGTTTTGCCCACTCAATTAATCGATCAATCTCCCAGCAGTGAGACCAGTGAAGCTGCACCTTTCTCTTTAGCTGCTCTTCAAATCCTGTCAAGGATAGAAGAAATAGCCAGTTCCACCATAGAACTCTACGTCTTATTCTAGCAGTCTGAGTATGAGGAAGAATAACCAACTGGCCTAATGGCCTTTGGTGCAGAGTGCTATTTGAAGAGAAATAGGAATTAAGAGAGCTGTTCCCACACAGGAGGAAGACATTGAGGCCCTGCTTATGACTGCAGTCTGATTGGTGATACCTCCTTCCTTCTGATGTGTGGGTTCAGGCTGTTGGGAATATTGCACGTCAAGCCACAGTCATCTTCTGTTGTCTGAATCTGCAGGTTTTGCAGTTTTGATCATACTTTTGCCATATTTTAATCCATTCTAATGGCATAATTCTTTGAAGTGACTTAGAGCTGTAGTGTTACTGAAGCCCTATCTTTTTCCTTTTCAGCATTTTAATGAATTGTGAATTACATGGTAATCGGATGCTTTAAATCAATTCTAGCAATAAGACACTGAGTATCGGACTGTATAGTAATCACGGCTGGTCGATGAATCCAGGGCCTTAACCAGTACCTTCCACAGCTTTAGTTCCCTTTCTTGCGGTAGCTCTCCATCAGTGTAGAAGAAATACTTCAAAAAGTTGGTGAACTTTATTGAATTTTTGCTTAAAATACCAAATGAAATCAACATTTAACTGTAATTTTCAGCTATATTTTAAAAAAATCTAATCCATAGTGAAAAATCTTGCAAAATCATTCAGGGTCGGGAACCAGACATGGGGGCTCATTCTGGGTCCTGACCCCACATGGCATGTTGGAGGCATACCCATCACTATTTTGAAATGGGGAGCCAATTAAAGGCCAATCATCCAATCAGAGATGGTGGGTGGGCTCCTGATGCCGGAGGGCGAATGGGCAGCTGTCCAGCCCTCTCAGATCGGCGACCCGCCAGTTGAGGTGGGACCTGCTGATCTGAAGATGGCGCAAGAGGGGAAGAAGGCCAGGTAAGCTGTTTTGATTTGTGGAAGGGCCACAACTCCTTGGATATGATCCTCGCATGAACAATCGCAGCCCCCAGCAATTCCCACCCTGAGCTCACTACACTGGTCAGGACGAGGGCCAAGCCGATGTTGTCTGCCCACGTTACCGACTGAAAATCCCAGTCGGTGTGGCAACAGGGCCTTAATAGGCCCCTTAATTAAATTAATTTTCAGATAATTGGCTACCTGCTGCTTGCTGGTTGGCAGCTGCTGCGACCCCGACCCGGCCTCTTTGAAAATGGCTCAGGGTTGGGATCGAGGCGAGGAACCAGCATGAAGGCTGACGAAGAAAAAATTGCAGACCCGCCTACCTCTGATCTCTTCAAAGAAACACAAACATTCAAAGGTCAATAAAACTTGTTAACAGTCAGAAATACATGAGTTAGAATTGATATAAAAGGGAATTAATGTGTGAAAGGTAGCTTGTAAGACATGGGCAAGACTGACACCTGTAGTTAAGTTTGCGGAACGTGGTGTCTTGGAATATTAACATGCATCTGTGGAAAGTTCCATTTCACAATCCAGTTGTCTGGCTATGAATTTAACATGACATTTTACACAGCTGGACAGATAATGTGTCTGCATTTCGTTTCAGCTCAGCCAGCTGCTTTTATTTTATTAAATTAAGCTGGATGGCATCTAAGATTTTGTGAAGCATTTCAATGTTGGGCGATTATATGGATGCATTTTGCAAATTAATACGACTTGCTTATTACAATGGCAAAATTTGTTTCTCAGCAATTATTAGTGTTTTCTCCTGAATTTGTCAAATGTCGAGAAATGTCAGTGGAATTACATTAACACTGATTTGCATTCAACCGTATTCCTTTGATCCTTTAAAAACAATTAAGCTATAATAATTCAGTTGCTAATTATTTATGAATAGTGCACAGTACAGTCAACCGTCTGTAGCAGACTTACACTTAATGCTTAAATTCATGACTAACGGGCATTTTACACTTGTTAATACAATAATATTCTTTCTCTGCCTCTGATTTGTCATACTACTTGCCTGACATTAAGTATTGGTTGAGCAGAAATTGCCTCCAATTAAATATTGGCAAGACCAAAGCCACTAGACCATAATTTGCTGTAAGAGTGAATCTACTGGCCGTTAAGTTAGACTTGCCCTTGCCTGTTTAATGTGACCAATATTTTGTGCCACAATTTGCTGGAAGTGAACAGGGCATCTGAAGAGTATCCGAAGTTGACCAGGAAAATTTCTGAACACATCTAAACAGTGAAGACACCCACCTATTCAGTCAGGAGTTTTACAGAGAGGTGACCTTAATAACTAATAATTGCAAAGAAACTTAACATTTTTTTATTAAAAGGAAGTGCATGAACAGTTTTTAAAAGCAATGCAAGTAATGAACTTTTTTTAAAAGCCCATCGGTGATCAGCTGTGCCACATGAAGGTGGACCTCATTGAGCAGAATGTGGGTAATCTTTCGCAGGTTCTTTCACATGAGGTTGAGATGTATGCAACAAGTATGGCTGTACTACAACTGCTGCCCATGATACGGTTGCCTGCACTCCCACCATTGCCTGGGGCCATCTCCACCAACCCCAAGCCGGGGCTGTCTCCAACACAGACACAGTACAGGCTCAAGAGCCTGCAACTCGGCCTCCACAGGTGCTACTTCACCCTGTGTCCTCTTGGAGTAGCAGCACACCAGCTTGCAACTCCCTGATGATGACCAATGGACCAGACACAGATGTCATGCCCTTGGCACAAGAGGGTTTCATTCATAAGGAGGGGCAAGTACAGGAGGGAATAGGGTTCCCCCTCTCATGCAGACTCCATCTCCTATGGTTCAGAATTAGTCACAGATGACTCTCAGGTGTGAGGGTGTAAGTTAGTTAATGTTTTACATGCTGGTTCCTGTTCAATTTTTTTGTACTGTAATTGTTGTTGCTGTCCTTAAAACATGTCATCAGAAGTCTGTTTGAAAAATTTTATTATTAACCATATTAACGCTACATCCCTGAGAGAAGTAGAAATATGATTCATTACCTCAATTAATTTATTTAAAATTTTGGAAGAACCAGCTTAATGTTTCTTTGAAGTTTTCAACGAATGATGTCAATTGTTATTTACACTGCTGATGCAATAAAAGTTCACTGTTTGACTTTCAATCTTTCCTGTCCTTGTGTGCTTTCCTGGAGAGGAGGAGGCATTTTGCCACTTTCATCAATGTGCCAATGCATGAACCACCAGCTGCTCTCTAGCCACCCTGCCCATTGCAGCCATGGATTCCTCGTAGCTGCCACGACACTTGACACCAGCAACATCTGGGTTGGGGTCCTCCATGTCAGCCATTTCCACCTCTGTCTAGTCTGCTGGGTGAAGAGTCAGTCCTTCCTTCAGAGCAACATAGTCTGCTGCACATTGCACAATCATAATCCTCGCCAGTGTGACAGGCGAATACTGAAAGGTATCTAGCGAACTTTCCAGCCACCAGAAATGTGATTTGCAACTCTTGGCATGTGCACTCATGTACATGGCATTACTTTTCCTGTGCTGTGCTATTGGTTCTTTGGTAGGGTGTTATCAGCCACAGCTTTAATGGGTGCACCTCATCATGCAAGATGCATCCCGCTCCTTATCACACTGCAGTGAAGGAATATTGCAAGTTTGAGCACTGAAGGACGAAGGCATCACAAGCACTTCCTTGGTGATCTACATTGACATCCATGATCCACAGCTGGGCATTGCAAAGGATCATCACATTCAACTAATGGTACCCTTTCCTGTTGATAAATGTGACAGGTGCATCATTGGGTTTGTTAGAGCCGGTGGTAAGGAGTATGGGTGGTTCCCACTGTTCACTTCCCAACTGACTGTAGCAAGTGTTTTTATTACAAGGGTTTAACCCCTTTGTGTTTTGTTTGTCAAATAAACAAACAGTGACAGGCTTTCTTGTAGGTTTAAAACAGAAGATTAACTATTTATTAAGCAATATTCATTCGCAAAATGGTCGCATCCACACCCACACATGCATTCACTCGCGCACACACACACACACACACACAGACAAGAATAGATAGATAGAGAGGAAAAGGGTAAGTGGTTCGAAGTGAGGTCTGTGTGAACCTGTTGATTCTTCTCAGAGGTTAATTTCTCTTTTAACATTGCAGGCCTGGGTTGTTTGTAGATTTTCCTGGTAGTTGAGACTTCATTCTGGAGGCAGTGATCACTTTCATTTCTCTGCTGCAACAAGTTGAAGTGTAGAATTCACAGCAGGGCTCCTTCTTTGGCTTTTGCTGGATCTCTCACGGCTCTTGGCTGGACAGGCTTTTGTGATGTTGGTCTGATTCCTCCCTATCTCTCCAGACAGCTACTTTTTAAGGTCCAAGATCTCTCACATGTTGCCTCTGTTGGGAGATGCAGAGCCCCCTCCCTGTGGCGACCAACAATGGACCTGAATATTTACCAATTATTTTATTGAAATAATTTAATTACTTCAATATTTTAAAAATATTTTTTAAAAATGTAAAAACATGCAAAAGCACTTACCTTGTCCTGACGGCTATCCCACACCAATATTCCGGCCAGTGGCCAGAACTCGCATGCCGTCAGATCTCTGTTCAGAGAGACGTGACACTGGTGGGGAGGGGGAGGAGTGAATTTTTCAGGGCAGGAGGGAGGGGGGAGCTGCAAAAAGCAACATGGTTGCGGGGATGGTGGAGCTCTAACTTTCTGTGGCAAATTTAGTTAGCACCTAGCATGCAAGTTCAGCAGCTGCATGCTGTTCGATGAATTTCAACAGGGAGCCAGACAGCACAATGCCATTTTTGTGAAGCTAATGGCAGAATGGCACATTTACTACCAGCTCCATAACATCGCCAGTCTCTGCCCTGTCTCAGCTTATCTGCTGCTGAAACCCTCATCCATCCCTTTGTTACAGCTAGTCTCACTTACAGCAACAATAACTTGTATTTATGTTGCACCTTTAACATAACAAAATGTCTCAAGGCGCATCACCGATGTTATCGAGCAAAATTTGACACTGAGTCACATAAGGAAATATTAGGATAAATGACCGAAGCATGGTCAAAGAGGTAGGTTTTTATAATGTATTTGTATAATATGCTAATAATATGATGACATAATAACACAGTGTTGTCATGAGATAAATAAACACATACTTGAACTGGCCGTGCTTGGTATCCATCTTGTCTGTTAATACTAGCCAAATGTATCACAGAAAATAGTGACGAGGATGGGGTCAAAGTCCGTTAATATAGGTAGTAAACAGCAGCATGAACTGCAGTGAACAAGTTCAGCCAGCATCTGATGACCTACCTGCTTGGGTGGCGGAGATTTTGGATTGTTTCTGCAAAGCTTGACCTCAAGCTGTTTCCTCAGTTGACTGGAATGCTGCAGGATTGTCGTGTGCATCGGTTTCAACGTGCTTATTTAGATGGGACAATATTTTCAATCACCGACTGGTTTTAGGTATTACTGTTACGGACAATCGCAGTTAAGCGTTTACTGAGTTACTGTGAATTTGCGAACAGAACAATCTGTCTGCGTCTATAGGATACATCGGAAAGCTAGGAACATATGAGAGGACCTGAGAACCATTCAGTTCATATATTGAAAGAATGGACATGTTTTTCAGAGTTAATTATATTTTTGAACTCAATGGTGATAGTGAACCAACAGACTGTAGTGTGCGTAATCAGAAAATGAGATGCTGTTCCTCGAGCTTGCATTGATGTTCAGTGGAACACTGCAGCAATCCCAGGACAGAGGTGTGAGCATGAGAGCAGGGTGGAGTGTTGAAATGGCAAGCAACCGGAAGCTCGGGGTCCTGCTTGCGGACTGAGCGGAGGTGTTCCGCAAAGCGGTCACCCAGTCTGCGATTGGTCTCCCCAATGTAGAGGAAACCACATTGTGAGCAGCGAATACAGTATACTAAATTGAAAGAAGTACAAGTAAATCGCTGCTTCACCTGAAAGGAATGTTTGGGGCCTTGGATAGTGAGGAGAGAGGAGGTAAATGGGCAGGTATTACACCTCCTGCGATTGCAGGGGAAGGTGCCATGGGAAGGGGACGAGGTGGTGGAGGTAATGGAGGAGTGGACCAGGGTGTCACAGAGGGAACGATCCCTTCAGAATGCTGCATTGAGTGAACATCAACGCAAGCTCGAGGTACAGCATCTCATTTACCGATTAGGCACACTACAGCCTGCTGGACTAAACACTGAGTTCAATAATTTCAGAGCATGACGGGCTCCATTTTACTTTTATTTTCAGTTATATTTTTTCTTTTTCCTTTCTTTAATATATTTTTTTGTGTTTATTTTATTTCATCTTAGTTTGTTCAGTTTGCTTACCCACTGTTTTTTTCATGTTTGTACTTGCTGCTGTTCAATCTTCAGTCCGTTAACACCTTACCAGTATTAATGCTTTGTCTTTCAACACACCATTAACATATTGTTTGCCATTGCTCCACGACCTTCTGGTCAGCTATTATGTGACCTTGTCCTATTTACACCTTCTCCTTTGTTATCTCTTGCCCCACCCCCGTTTTACTTGCTTATAACCTTGCTAGTTCTGAAGAAGGGTCACTGACCTGAAACGTTAACTCTGCTTCTCTCTCCACAGATGCTGCCAGACCTGCTGAGTATTTCCATAATTTCTTGTTTTTATTTAAGGCAAAAGATATGCCCTTCAAAACAAACATCACCAAGTTGGAGGAATATTTCAACCCTAAGCCACTAGAGATAGCCTTAAGCTACTAACTTGGAACCAAAAATCAGAAAAATAGCAAAATAGTTGGTGACCAACTTGTAGCATTGAAGAATTTATTACTCCATTGCAACTTTGCCATATTCTTAGACCGTGCATTACAAGACAGATTTGTGTGTGGAATGGTGGATGAAAAAATCCAACTGAAGTTACGAAACACACAAAATCTTACATTTGAGCTAGCGTGTAAGATTGCTCTTTTGATAGATATGGCATCAAGGAATGCTCGGGAATTTCATCCTACGCCAGTGACTAGTACAGCTTCTGTTCACGGTCAGAAGGCTTGTGCCAAGACTAAAGCGGAGAGACCTAGTCAGAAGAGTACTGGTGATAGCGGTTTAGTGTCTTATCGCCGTAAGGCCAAACACACAGCACAAACATGTCAATACAGAAATGCCACATGCTTTAATTGTCAAAAGAAAGGTCACATTGCAACTGTTTGCCAAGCAAAGGGAAAGGGAACTCATTCCAGTGGTAATGGGAAATAGCAACATTACAAGGATCGAGTTCATGATCTTGAAATGAATCCAGAGTGTCTTAGTGAAAAGGACCTAAAGCCTTAGAGCATTTATGCCACTAGCAATCACTCAAATGACAGAGACTTTTGTACAAAGGTGTACAAAGGTGCATCAACATGTGAATCGATACAACTCCAGATTTTTTCATTATGAATAGAGACAGATATGAGAGCAAATTCAGTGACATATCTCTAACTGAAAGCACAGTTCAGTTGGAAACCTGCTCTGGTGAGGTGTTAGAAATGTGTGGACAAATAGAGTTCAATGTCCAATATAAGGGCAAGTCCCTCAAGTTACCATTGTTGCAGCAAAATATGTCAACAAACCAACATTAATGGGCTCCATGAACTGAAGTTAGAGTGGAAGAATGTTTTCCAAGTAGAGACGACCAAGAAGCTTGATCGGCTATTGAATAGTTACAGGAACATTTTCAATGATAGTTATGAAAGTATAATTGGTGTGGAAGTGCATATCTGAATTAGACCTGATGCAAAACTAGTATACTGCAAGGCTAGGCTGGTTCCCTATGCTCTCAAAACCCAGACTGAAGAGGAACTAAAGAACCTATGTTGTGGTATTATAAGTGTTGTGCTTTTACTTTAAGGGGCATTTCCCAAATGGCTGTCTATCACCAGACAGGATGTAATGTACAGACCCATGTGATCTCTAAGCACTTGCTGAAAACAGCCACAGGAATAAGACATGTAAAACTATCTTCCCTGGATTGCCACATTTAATTAGTATCTTCAATAAAAGAATCCATCTTTTAGATTTTCCGAACTTGCCCATTTGATTGGAGTGTTTGCGTCAAGAAAGAGGAAACAGCACCTCGAGCAGAATGATGTACCAGTGAAAACTGATCAGTGATTGGACAACCCTAATTCAGTAGTGCCCACATCAGACAAAATCATAAGAATATGTGAGAACTACAAAGTCACAATCAACAAGCCAGTAGATGATAAGCAATATCCATTATTGACCTCTCAAGATTTATATGTGGTGTTAGCAGGATCCAAGCTATTCACAAAGTTGGATTTTTTCCATGCTTATGCACAGCTCAATGTTGATCGAGTCAGCAACATCTCACAATAAACACACACACGGGGTTATACTTCTACACAAACCGCACTTTGGTGTGAAGTCTTCTCCAAAAATTTCCAAGCTGAAATGGATAAGATTTTGGAAGGAGTACTGCATTTTACTTGTGTAATCAGGATGATGTGTTTATCGCGACCACAACAGAGGAAGAAAATCTTTATGTATTGAATGAAGCATTAAAAGGGCTCAAGGATCACAATGTGAAGTTGAAAAGAAGCAAGTGTGCTTTTGTACAACCTGAGTTAGTGTACCTTGCCTTGAAAATCAATGAAAAAGAAATACAGCCAGTGAAAGAGAAGATAGAGGATATAGTTAATGCCCCAAAGCCAAAAGATGTGTCTGAGCTTAGATCTTTTCCAGGCATTGTTCAGTACTACTCTCGGTTTCTGCCTGAGCTTTCAATGGTGTTAGCTCCACTGTATGAGTTATTGAAGAAAGATGTGAAATGGGAATTGTCCAAAGTACAACAAGATGCTATGATGCATGTATGAAAAGCTTGACCAGTGATCCATTACTCGTTCATTACAAATTGTGATCTGAGGCTTCAAACTCGGGAGTTGGAGCAGTGACCAGTCATGTCATGGATGATGGTCAAGAGAAGCCCATAGCATTTGAGTCACATACCCTGACCAAGAGTGAATGCAACTACATGCGGATAGAAAAGAAATCACTTAGAATCATCGTTGGAATAAAAAAGTTGCACCAGATTTTGTTGGGTGGAAACTTTACACTAGTTACAGATTATAAACTCCTAGTATCTAATCTGGGACCAAAGTCTGCAATTCCAACAATGGCAGCATAAAGGATGCAGCAGTCGGATGTACTTCTCTCACAGTATGATTACAACATTGAATATCACCGTTTGAAGGAGAATGCTATTGCTGACGCACTGTTGCGTTCGCCACATGAAGACTGAGAAGTAGGCTGTGAAGGTGCAAACTTCATAACAGGAGTAGCAGATGATGACTTTCCAATCACTGCAACTGAAATTGCAGCTGAAACTCAAAGACTCAGTGTTAAAAAAAAGTCCATGAACAGATATTGAATGGATGGTCAGAATTTAATAAGTGTACGTAAGAGGAACTAAAACTGTTCCACAATTGTCATTATGAGTTGTCATCTGAACAGGGCTACATTAACTGGGGTCACAGAGTGATAATATCTAGTTTTTGTAGATATAGGATTCTGGCAGAACTCCACACTGAACACAAAGGAATAGTCAGCATGAAATCCATAACTAGAAGTTTTGTTTGTTTGCCAGGTCTAGACAGTGACCTAGAATCATTGGCTAGTAAATGTACTATCTCCCAAAACTGTAGAAATAAGACACCAAAACTCCTTTGCAATTGTGTTCATGGTTCCCCCAACCACTTCAAAAAGCCAATGTGGATCACATGATCCCAGCAAGGGATGAACCAAAACATGAATACGATCCAAGAATAAAAACAAAATACTGCAGATGCTGGAAATCTGAAATGAAAACAGAAAGTGCTGGAAATACTCGGTAGGTCTGGCAACGTCTGTGGAGAGAGAAACAGACTTAATGTTTCAGGTTGATGACCTTTCATCAGAACCATTTTTATGCATATTATAAATACAATCCACTTGGTCATGAGCTGATGTCAGAGTTTGAACCAGTTCAGACTTCAGCGTCTGAAGTACCAATTTTTGAGAAAGAAAGATCTTCGCTAAGTTCTGAACCTAAACCAGAAGTCCAAAAGCTGACTCCGCACCAAAACCTATAAGAGTAGAAAGACTTCATAAACCACTTGTTAAACTTGATTTGTCAATATAGTTCTTTACAGAGAAAAATACTTTTCTTAAAGAGGAAGCAGAGTAATATATTTGGACAATATGTTAATGATGTGATGATGTGATGATGTAAATAAACACTTCCTTGAACTGGCCATGCTTGGTGTCCGCCTTTTCTGTTAGTGCAATTCAAATATATCACAGTTTTAAAGATCGTCCAAAAGGAGGAAAGAGAGGTAGAGAGGCGGAGAGGTTTAAGGAGGAAATTGCAGAGCTTAGGGCTTTGGCAGATGATGGCAAAGCCACCAAAAGGAGGAGTGATTAAAATTGGGGATGCTCAAGAGACCAGAATTAGAAGAGCACAAATATCTTGGAGGTTTGTGGGGCTGGAGGAAGTTACAGAGATAGGGAGGGGTAAAGTCATGGAGGGATTTGAAATCAAGGATGAGAGTTTTAAAATATGAGTCATTGCTTAACTGGGAGGCAGTGTAGGTTAGTGAACACAGGGGTGGTGGATGAACAGGACTTGATGCGTTAAAGCAGCAGAGTCTGGATAGCCTCAAGTATAGGAAGGGTAACTAAGTGTGCATTGGAATAACCAAGTCTAGAGATAACAAAGGTATGCATGAGGGCTTCAGCAGCAGATGAACTCAGGCAGGCAGGGCCGGAGTCAGTTTAGGATACAGAAATGGAATTAGGTGGCATTAGTGATCATGCGGATATGTGGTCGGAAGCTTATCTCGGGATCAAATGTGATACCAAAGTTGTGAACAGTCTGGTTCAGCCTCAGACAATTGCCCGGCAGAGGGATGCAGACAATGGCTTCAGTCTTCCCAATATTTAATTGGATTTCTATTCCAATGCTCTCCTGCCCTGCTTCCGATCTTGCACCTTCTGTAAAGTTGAGTATATCCAAAGCTCTGCTGCTCTTATCCTAACTCACACCGAGTCCCGTGCACCCGTTACCCCTGCTCTCACTGACCTAAATTGGCTCCCAGTCCTGCAATGCTTCGCTTTTAAGATAGTGTTTGATAATATTCCTGTTAATTGTCTTGGGACATTTTATAAAGTCAAAGGTGCTATATAAATGCAAGTTGTTCTTTTTGTAATACTATTATATATTATACTAAAAGAAAAGCAAAATGCTGCAGATGCTGAAAATCTGAAATCAAACAGAAACTGCTCAGAACACTCAGCAGGCCAGGCAACAGCCATGGAGAGATTGATTTCAGTTGAATGATTTTTCATCAGCAATTCTGCTTCTCTCTCCAAAGATGCTGCCTGACCTCCTGACTGTTCCTAATATTACACCGTTTGGTCAGGTCTGAAAGATAAAAATAATGTCTAAAAATGCAAAGTAGGATGAACCTTAGTGATACTTGAAGGGGGTATTTTTGTGCCCACCCAGGTAGTCACCGGGACTGGTTTCAATTGCCTAAAGCAGTTAAAGAGGAACTTTCTGTACCTTTTCCCTCCTCTATTGTCCTAGGTTTTTATCTGATTTTTGTTGTCTTCTTATTCTTTCATGGGATGTGGGCATTGCTGGTAAGGCCAGCATTTGTTGCCCATCCCCAATTGTCCTTGAACTGTATGGCTTGCTAGGCCATTTCAGAGGGCAGCAGAGTCGACCACATTGCTGTGGGTCTGGAGTCACGTGTAAGCCAGACTATGTAAGGACAGCAGATTTCCTTCCCTAAAGGACATGAGCGAACCATATATATTTTTACAACAATCGATGATAGTTTTCATGGCACCATTTCAGAGACTAGTTTTTAATTCCAGATTTTTTAAATTAATCAGTTGAATTTAAATTTTACCAACTGCTATGGTGGGATTTGATCCCATGTCCCCAGGGCATTAGCCTGGATCTCTGGATTACTATTCCAGTGACATTACCACTACACCACCTTCTTTCAAAGGCAATCACCTGACTCCAGGTGGGGTGGGCAGTGTCTGTATTGTGATGTACTTGAACATTACAATACAGACACTGTCCACACCACCCAGAGCCGTATCAAGCACAGCACAGCCCAAATACAAAGAAAAGATCTGTCCCGAATATGGGCTATTTCATGTTGGGTCAGTGTTAAGACATTTTATATAAATATGCTCATGCGTCACTAAATGCCTTCATTTGCTACCATCTTTAATGCAACAAACCCAATAACAAGTTTGCCTAAGCTATTCAAATCTATTACACAAAAAGAGGCATTATGCATCAAATTGTATTCAAACGAATTCCGTCCAACAGATTACCATCCAGGCATTGAAAAAGAAAATCTACCCCAGTCTCCCTTTGTCTCTCTGATCACCCTTTCTAAATGGCTTTGCATTTTCCTAAAATCATCTCAGACTTCCTCTTTCCTCCTGCCTGCATTTTTCCTCTATTACTTTAATCCATTAAGGTTCTTGTTTGTTTCTTCTGAGCTTGTTGATTTTAGTTATGTATTACCAAATGACCATACAAATTAGGAGCACAAGTAGGCCATTCGGCCCCTCTAGCCTTCTCTGTCATTCAATAAGATCATGGCTGATCTGTTTCTGTCTCGAATTGCACACTCCCATCTACCCCTGATAATCTTTGATTCCCTTGACTAACAAGAATTTATGTACCTCCACCTTAAAAATACTCAGTGACCCGCCTCCACCAACTTCTGAGGTACAGAATTCCAAAGTTGCACAACCCTCTGAGAGAAAAGAAATTCTGCTCATCTCTGTCCTAGAAGGGCAACCCCTAATTTTAAAACAGTGCCCCCTAGTTCTGGACTCACCCACAGAGGAAATATCCTCTTCACATCCACCTTGTCAAGATCGTTCAGGATCTTATATACTTCAATCAAGTCTCCCCTCACTCTTCGAAACTCCAGTGAAAAAAAGCCCAGGCTGTCCAACCTTTCCGCATAAGACAACCCACTCATTTCAGGTATCAATCTAGTAAACCTCCTCTGAACCGCCTCTAACGCATTTACATCCTTCCTTAAATAAGGAGACCAAAACTGCACACTGTATTCGAGATGTGGTCTCACCAACAAAGCCCTGCATAACTGAAGCATAACACCCTTACCTTTATTTTCAATTCCTCTCATAATAAAGGATAGCACTCCATTAGCCTTCTTTAGTACTTGCTGTACCTGAATAATAACCTTTTGTGACTCATGCACTAGAACACCTAGATCCCTCTGCACCTCGGAATTCTGCAGTCGTTCTCCTTTTAAGTAATACTCAGCTCTTTTATTCTTCGTGCGAAAGTGAACAACTTCACATTTTCCCACATTATACTCCAACTGCCAAATTTTCGTCCACTCATTCAATCTATCTATATCAGTCTGCAACCTCCTTATGTCCTCTTCACAACATACTTTCCTACCTATCTTTGTGTCATCTGCAAATATAGCTACCATGCCATTGCTTCCCTCATCTAAGTCATTGATATAAATTGTAAAATTTGAGGCCCTAGCACAGACCTCTGTGGGACTCCACTCATTACATCCTGCCAATCAGAAAAGAACCCATTTATGCATACTCTCTGTTTTCTGTCAGCCAGCTAATCTTCTATCCACGCTAAAATGTTACCCCCTACACCATGAGCTCCTAATTTGCGCAATAACCTTTTATGTGGCACCTTGTCAAATGCCTTCTGGAAATCCAAGTACAGTATGTCAACGGGCTCCCCTTTATCCACAGCGCATGTTACTCCTTCAAAGAACTACATTACTTCTGCATTCTCACTGTTACACCTCTAAAGGTATTCCACTTTCCTCCACAGATGTGTTGCCAGACAATTTCTCCCAATCTATTTGCTTTAGTTGTTCTCTCATTACAATGAATTTAGCACTTTTAACATTATATTCTGAGTTCTTGATTTTATATATTTCAGATTCCTAGATCATGTTAAACTTGACCGTTCTGTGCTCACTGCCCACCAGAGTTGATATAGCTTGCATTTCCTCCACATTATCTGGGCCATTTATTAATGTCAGGACACGATGAGCTCTGCCTTGTTGGTTCCTTGGTGCACTAGGCCGTGAAGCAGGCATGCTTTACATTTTCTAAAATTTACATTTGCTAAAACATTTGGGTTTTCCCAGTTTATATTTTGTTGATTGAAGTCTTCTACGTAACGAAATTTCCTGTACTCACATTCCCTTTTCATCCTTCCTACACCTTTCTCCTGTCAACCTGCAGGTTTGTAGCATTCACCTACAGTTAGTTTTCTTTTTTTGCATAAGAGGTGTCTACCTGAAGAAGTTCATTCTGTAGCTTTCTCTCTTCGACAGGATTGACTTGGTTTACTTCTGAAGTATTCTTGTCTAAACAAGACTGCACCAACTTTTTTTTTGTCCAGTCTGTCTTTTTTAAACATGCTATACCCTGGAATGGCATACCCATTTCTATTTGTTGTTTTTAGCCCTGTTTCTAATAGTCCCACTGCATCAGAGTTTTCTATAGCCAAATAGCCTCCAGTACTGGCATCTTATTTCTAATGCTTCCAGCATTCATTTATATACATATCATAGAACACCCCCTCCCACCTCAACTAGCTCCCCCACCCTCCGACCCGCCAATGTCTGCCTATTTTTCCAATCCACAAATTCCTCTCTAGGTACGTGTCCATACCCACCTGCTGACTACCTTCACCCTATAATCGGTCTTGTCTGTGATATGGTTTCCTCCTCCCTTCTCATCTATCTACTTTACAGGACACACACAGGGCCCACCAATTATATTGTAGCAATTGCTAAATGGATGTAATATTATACACTAACGCTGGTAGGATCACAAAAGGGAGATGAAGGAGGAATACAAAGGTTCCAACCATTTGTATTTCAGTCAATTCCCGAAATACAAATATGATTTCATTATTTGAAGCAAAATAGGCATTGTTAAATAAAAAAAAGTAGAGGCATCTAATATACTATAACATATACAACATTATCCAAGAAAAGTCAGCTGAGCTTCTAATATTACACTAAGCCCACAGTGCTACAAGAAGTAGACTGATGAATTCAAAAGAATAGCAACAAATAAATAAATAAGCAGGGGTCCAATCAAAACACAGACCCCTGGAGCTGGGGAAAATAGCAGATATGGCTTGAGTGCGTGGTCTCAGAACACTGCAATCCACTTTGCTGTGTGTCAAATAGAGTCTTTCATCAATATAATCTCCTTGAAGTATCTGCTACTAACACTTACCTCAGCAGCTCACTGATAGTAGTTTACAAAATTAAACTCTAATGACATAACCAGATCAAACTTCAAAGATCTAGCTTGTTCTCGATTAACAAAAGGAGTCTTTAGAAACTGAATGTTTGCCAGAGACTAGATTTGTGCAGGCCAGCTTCAAAATGAATAAGGGGATATGGGACACAAAGAATAAAAGGGAAGCTTTATTTAAACATAATGGCTTGGATTTTTGTTTTATTAGAGATACAGCACTGAAACAGGCCCTTCGGCCCACGGAGTCTGTGCCGACCAACAACCACCCATTTATACTAACCTTACAGTAATCCCATATTCCCTACCACCTACCTACACGAGGGGCAATTTACAATGGCCAATTTACCTATCAACCTGCAAGTCTTTGGCTGTGGGAGGAAAACCCACGCGGTCACAGGGAGAACTTGCAAACTTCGCACAGGCAGTACCCAGAATCGAACCTGGGTCCCTGGAGCTGTGAGGCTGTGGTGCTAACCACTGCGCCGCCCATTTTATGGAACCACAGAATAATTACAACACAGAGGGAGGCCATTTGTATCCATGCAGGCTTTCTGCAAGAACAATCACCTCGTCCCACTCCCCTACCTTTTCCTCATAGCCCTGCAAATCATTTCTGTTCAGATAATTATTCAATTCGCTTTTGAAAGCCATGATTGAATCTGCCTCCATCACACTCTCAGGCAGTGCATTCCAGATCCTAAACACTCGATGCGCAAAGAAAGTTTTTCCTCATGTCGCCATTGGTTCTTTTGCCAATCACCTTAACTCAGTGTCCTCTGGTTCTGGATCCTTCCACTAACAGGAGCAGTTTCTCCCTATCTACTCTGTCCAGACCCATCATGATTTTGAACAACTCTATAAAATTTCCTCTTAATCTTCTCTTCTCCAAGGAGAACAGCCCCAGCTTCTCCAACCTATCCACATAACTGAAGTTCTTCATCCCTGGAACCATTCTCATGAATCTTTTCTGCATTCTCTCTAATGCCCTCACATCCTGCCTGAAGTCTGGTGCCCAAGACTGGACACAATAATCCAATTCAAGCCAAACTAGTGTTAATACAGGTTTATCATAACCTTTTTTTGTCTTCTATGCTCATATTTATAAAGCCCTGGAGCCCATATGCTTTATTAACTGCTTTCTCAACCTTCAAAGATTTTTGCACATATACCCCCAGGTCCCTCTGCTCCTGCACCCCTGTAGAATTGTATCCTTTAATTTATATTGCCTCTCCTCATTCTTCCTATCAAAATGAATCACTGCACACTTCTCTGCATTAAATTTCATCAGCCACTTATTTACTCATTCCACTAGCCTATGTCCTCTTGAAGATTTTCGCTCTCCTCTTCACAGTTCACAATATTTCCAAGTTTCGCGTCAACTGCAAATTTTGGAATTGTGCCCTATACACCCAAGTCCAGGTCATTAATATATGTCAAGAAAAGCAGGGATCCGAACACCGACCCCTGGGAATTCCCATTATATACTTTCCTCCATTCCAAAAAAATAAGAGTTCAACACGACTGTTTCCGGTCACTTAGCCAAATTCATATCCATGCTAAAATAAAATTAAAATACTGCAGATGCTGGAAATCTGAAATAAAAACAGAAAAGTGCTGGAAATATTCAGCAGGTCTGGCAGCATCTGTGGAGAGAGAAGCAGAGTTAATGTTTCAGGTCAGTGACCTTTCATCAGAAATGGCAAAGGTTAGAAATGTAATAGGTTTTAAGCAAATAAAGTAGGGGTGGGGGGAAGAGAACAAAAGGCAAGGTGTGTGATAGGACCGAGGGCCAGAGAGATTAACTGACAAGGAGGTCATGGGGCAAAGGCAAAGAGAGTACGCTGATGGTGTGGTAAAAGACAAAGCATTAGTGCAGAGGGAGTGTTAATGACAGAATAATGAGCAGCCCTAGCGAAAAGCACAAACATGAAAAAAACAGTCGGCAGGCACATGGTAAAAAAAAAGATGAAACAAAATGAAATAAAAAAAGGCCAGTGATGCTCTGAAATTATTGAACTCAATGTTCAGCCCGGTAGGCTGTAGCGTGCCTAATCGGAAAATGAGGTGCTGTTCCTCATGCTTGTGTTGATCTTCACTGGAACACTACAGCAAACCCAGGATAGAGATGTGGGCATGAGAGCAGGGGGGGTGTGTTGAAATGGCAAGCGACTGGAAGCTGGGGTCATGTTTTCGAACTAAGCGGAGGTGTTCCGCAAAGTGGTCATCCAATCTGTGTCTGGTCTCCCTAGTGTAGAGGAAACCACATCGTGAGCAGCAAATACAGTATACTACATTGAAAGAAGTACAAGTAAATCGCTGCTTCAGCTGAAAGGAGTGTTTGGGGCCTTGGATGGTGAGGAGAGAAGAGGTAAAAGGGCAAGTATTATACCTCCTGCGATTACATGGGACGATGCCTTGGGAAGTGGGACGAGGTGTCAGGGGTATTAGAGGAGTGTGACGGAGGGAATGATCCCTTCGGAATGCTGACAGGGGAGGGAAAGATGCGTTTGGTGGTGGCATCATGTGGAGGTGGTGGAAATGACAGAGGATGATCCTTTGGATGTGGAAGCTGGTGGGGTGGAAAGTGAGGACAAGGGGAACCCTGTCGCGGTTCTGGGAGGGAGGGAAAGGGGTGAGAGTAGAAGTGCGGGAAATAGGCTGGACACAGTTGAGAGCCCTGTCAACCACAGTGGGGGGGATCCTCGGTTGAGGAAAAGGGAAAATATATCAGAAGCACTGTGCTGGAAAAGTTGCATCATCAGAGCAGATGTGTCGGAGATGGAGAAATTGGGAGAATGGAATGGACTTCTTCCAGGAAGCAGGTTATGAGGAAATGTATTCAAGGTAGCTGTGGGAGTCGGTGGGCTTATAACGAATATTAGTGGACAGTCTATCCCCAGAGATGGAGACAGAGAAATTGGGGAAGGGAAGGAAAGTGTCAGAGATAGACCATATAAAGGTGAGAGAAGGATGGAAATTGGAAGCAAAGTTGATAAAGTTTTCAAGTTTGGGGCAGGAGCAGGAAGCAGCACCGATACAGTCATCCAGGAAAAAGAGTTGGGGGAGGGTGCCTGAGTAGGACTGGAACAAGGAATGTTCAACATATCTCACAAAAAGACAGGCATAACATAGCAACACCTTTTAGTTGAAGGAAGTGAGTGGAGTTGAAGGAGAGTTGTTCAATGTAAGAACAAGTTCAGCCAGGCGGAAGAGAGTGGTGGTGGATGGTGACTGGCTGGGCCTCTGTTCAAGGAAGAAGCATAGAGCCCTCAGACTGTCCTGGTGGGGGATGGAGGTGCAGAGAGGTTGAATGTCCATAGTGAAGAGGAGGCAGTTAGGCCAGGAAACTGGAAATTGTCAAAATGACGTAGGGCACCAGAAGAGTCATGGATGTAGGTGGGAAGAGACTGGACCAAGGCAGAAAAGATAGAGTCAAAATAGGCAAAAATAAGTTCAGTGGGGCAGGAACAGGCTGAAATGATGGGCTTCCCAGGACAGTCCTGTTTGTGCATTTTAGGAAGGAGGTTGCGGGACTATAAGATTGGAAGCTGTAAAGGGAAGTTTTCCGGAGGAGATGAGGTCAGTGATAGCCCTGCAGACAGTAGCCTGATGTTCGGTGGTGGGGTCATGGTCCAGGGGATGTAGGAAGAAGTGTCCGAGAGTTGGCATTTGGCCCCTGCAAGATAGAGGTTGGTAGGCCAGACAACAACAGCATCACCTGTGCTGCCTGTGTGGAGTTTGCAAGTTCTCCCTGTGTCTGCGTGGGTTTCCTCCGGGTGCTCCAGTTTCCTCCCACATGCCAAAGACTTGCAGGTTGACAGGTAAATTGGCCATTATAAATTGCCCCTAGTATAGGTAGGTGGTAGGGAAATATAGGTACAGGTGGGGATGTGGTAGGAATATGGGATTAGTGTAGGATTAGTATAAATGGGTGGTTGATGGTCGGCACAGACTCGGTGGGCCGAAGGGCCTGTTTCAGTGCTGTATCTCTAAACTAAACTAAACCTTTGTCAGCAGGTTTGATCACAATGTTGGGTTTAGATCTGAGAGAAAGGAATGCAGCAAGTTCAGAGGGACAAAAACAAGAAATGCTGGATTCACTCAGCAGGTCTGGCAGCATCTGTGGAAAGAGAAGCAGAGTTAACGTTTCGGGTCAGTGACCCTTCTTCGGAACTCCGAAGTTCCAGAGTTCCGAAGAAGGGTCACTGACCCGAAACGTTAACTCTGCTTCTCTTTCCACAGATGCTGCCAGACCTGCTGAGTGAATCCAGCATTTCTTGTTTTTGTTTCAGATTTCCAGCATCCGCAGTATTTTGCTTTTAAGTTCAGAGGGAGACAGGTTAGAGTGAGAGAGGGGAGTGGAGAAATTGAGACGGCCAATATTTCACCAGCAGTTCTCAAAGAAAAGATCAAAAGAGGGTAAAAGGCCAGAGGGAGGGGTCCAGGTGGAGGCAGAATGCTGGAAGCGGGTGAATGGTCTGCTAGTCAGGGGGAGGACTCTTGGTCAAAGAAATAAGCCTGGAGGTGAAGGTGATGGAGAAAAGCTCAACGTCATGCTGAGCCCGAAGTTCATTGAGGTGGGGGCATAGGGGATAAAACTGAGTCCTTTGTTGAGTACAGATCATTCAGCATCAGAGAGGGAAAGGTCAGAGGATATAGTGAATACATGGCAAGGGGGCAGATCAGAAAGGATGGGGTCAGAGGGAAGTGCAGAGGAAGAAGGATCTCAATGGGCATTAGCCCCCATCAGCTGCTGGAGCCTGCGTTCCTTAACACCTGAAAGGAAGAAAAAAGGTTTTTTGTTAACACGTCGGATAAGACGAAGGATGAAATGAAACCGTGGAGTGGAACATCATGCTGTCATTAACGCTGCCTTTGCACTAATGCTTTGGCTTTCACCACACCATAAGCACACTCTCTTTGCCTTTGCCTCATGACCTCCTTGTCAGTTAGTTTCTCCAGCCCTCTGTCCTATCACACACCTTCCCCTTTGTTCTCTTTTCCCCCACCCCTGCTTTATTTGCTTAAAACCTATTACATTTCTAACCTTTGCCAGTTCTGATGGGGTGGGGTGGGGGTAGTTGTTAGTGAGGGTGAAGGTGTTCTGCCTGGAGGGGTGGCCATAACTGCTGGGGGGGGATTGCCCCCAAAGATACAAAACCCTCATGATTCCAGTAGAATGCCCCCCCCACCCCACCGCCGCAGTAGTGGGCCCTTCCGTCTTCAACAGAATTGAGGTGGAGACAGGAAGAGGCTCTTAAGTTGCCATTTAAGGGTCTCAATCGACCTGGGGTGGGAAGGCTGTCCTTCCCCACCCTGGACTAAATTTGAAGGCATCAGGAAGATGACAGGCACTCCACCCCCTTCCCACCTTCCCATGCAATTTTATGGACCCCCACCTCTGTTCCCATCCCAAGTTGCCCCATAGATTTCACCCCTGTGTACCTCAGTAAGGATTCTTCAATCTGATTTGTTGAAGAACCACGCTGCTTCCTGTCCTGTTCACACAGGTCCTAGATCTTCTCGAAAATGTCACACTGAAATAGTTTTCTAAGTACTATAAGTTGCCGAGCAAAAGACCACACAAAGACTGTGGACAGCTGTAAGTGTAAGGATCGGTAAGTGCCAGTGTCTGCAAAATCTAGGCCATAAAATAAATTGAAAAATAAAAATTTAATTTAGAATGCAGGAAAGAAATAATGACAGGAGCTTCACGGCCTCCCAATGAGCGGATTGATGGTGAGCAGTCGAAAAATTGAGTGAGAGGCGAGGTGGGAGGGCAGTTCCTGACATCCTCTCGCCCCGGCTGCAATTTTATGCGGGGCGGTGGTGGCGAGAAGTGACCCACCCACCCCAGGCCAATCAAAGCTCTTAAGTGGCCAATTAACTGCCACTTAAGGATCTCCTCCCACTGCCACGGGTATTTTACCCCCAGCGGCCGGATGGCAAAGGCCCCAAGAACACCACCTGGTAAAACCAGGTGGCCTCCTTGCAGACTAGGGAGGGGCCCTCCTAATCAGCCACGCTGTGCCCCACGGAGGGTCACCCCCGAAGCCCCAACTGCCCCCAACGCATAATACTCCCCAAAGCCCAAACTGACCCCCATTGCCTGGCCGGGGCCCGGCCGATTATCCCCAGCCAGGTCCTAAAACCTACCTGAATTCCGGGCCATCCTTCCTCTTGCCTCTGATGGCTGGGTGTAGTCCCAGCAGTGGTCACCGCTCCCGGTGGCCACTGCTATCACTAAGAGCTGCTGACAGGCCAGCAGCATCATTAGGTGGGTCTCCTGCCTCAAGGAGGTGGAAGTCTCGCCCAAGACCAATTAAGAGCCTGGGGTGCAAAAAATCCCAGCCTGGCTCTCAAGGCCCGGTGGAGGCGGGCTCGCCCCGATTCTTCGGCTGGTGAGTGGGGCCTCCCACCCTACGTAAAATTCTGGCCGATGTAAAATACAATGAAACTAGAGGATTTAAAAGAAATTAGGGAAACATGAAGGATGATGGTTCCAGAAATAAGGCTTCTACTTTGACCTTATGATTTGCCTATATTACATCAACAGCTCTCTTGTCATCCAAGTCGCTTTATTATCACAATATCCTCGGTGTTACAGTGTCAGTTGAAATTGAGGAAAAATTGAGCAGTACAGGCATCACAGAGTTCCTTGTGGCTGCCAGGGGTCTGAGCGTTAAAAAAAAAATTTCAATCATAATGGCTTTTTTCCGCTGTTGCAAATTGAAGGCTGGATGAAGTGTTATTTACAATATCAGAAAAATGATTTTTAGAAAGCTCAACGTAACTAAAATTAATTGGATTTTGCTCCTAATAATTAATTCTATCTATGGATTTATTTCATCATTGTAAAGATATCCACCATGCTAAACCAATGTGAAAATTTTCAAAAAGCTTTAATGCTGTCCAAAGTCAATTTATTCTTTGTAGAATCTTGTACTGCACAACTTGTATGCAACTTTTACCTGCATAACAACAGTGACTGGAGAATTATAAAATGATGCAGCACAGGAGGTGGCAATTCGGCGAATTATGTCCATGCTGACTCTTTGAAACAACTATCCAATTAGTCCTAATCCCCTGCTTTTTCCCCATAGCCCTGTAAATTTTCCTTTTCTATTATTTATCCAATTCCCTTTTGAAAGCTATAATTAAATTCGCTTTAACCACATTTTCAGGCAATGCATTCCAGATCGTGACAACTCACTGTGCCATTTTTCTCTCATGTCAACTCTGCTTCTTTTTGCTAATTACCTTCAATTTGTATCATCTGGTAACCTACCCTTCCGTCACTGGGAACTTATTGACTCAGTCAAAACACTTCAGGTTTTTGAACTCCTCTATCAAATCTCCCCTTAACTTTTTCTGTTCTAAGGAGAACAACCCCAATTTCTCTAGTCTCTCCACGTAGCTAAGGTCTTTCATCCCTGGTACCATTCTGGAAAGCCTCTTCTTTACCCTCTCCAAGGCCTTGACATTCTTCCTAAGGTGCAGTGCCTAGAATTGGCCACCTTATTCCATCTAGGTCCAAACAAGTATTTCCTAAATTTTAGCACAATTTTCTTTCTTTTGTATTCTTTTTGTACTTACTAAGAAAGCTCATTTTTTGCAGTAAATCCATTTTTAGCTGTATTAATAAAACTGCACCAGGCTACCACTATGGACATACAAACATATGAATTAGGAGCAGGAGTAGGCCACACGGCCCCTCGAGCCTGCTCCGACATTCAATAAGATCATAGTAGATCTGATTGTAACCTCAACTCCACATTCCCGCCTACCCCCAATAACCTTTCACCCCTTGCTTTTCAAGAATCTATCTACCTCTGCCTTAAAAATATATAAAGACTCTGCTTCCACTGCCTTTTGAGGAAGAGAGTTCCAAAGACTCACGACCCTCTGAGAGAAAAAAAATTCTCCTCATCCCTGTCTTAAATGGGTGACCCCTTATTTTTAAACAGTGACACCTAGTTTGAGATTCTCCCACAAGGGGAAACATCCTTTCCACATCCACCCTGTCAAGACCCTTCAAGATCTTATATGTTTCGATCAAGTTGCCCTTTACTCTCCTAAACTCCAGCGAATACAAGCCAACCTTTCCTCATAAGACAACTCACCCATTCCAGGTATTAGTCTAGTAAACCTTCTCTGAACTGCTTCCAACGCATTTACATTCTTCCTTAAATAAGGAGACCGATATTGTACGCAGTACTCCAGATGTGGACTCACCAATGCCCTGTATAGCTGAAGCAAAACCTCCCTACTTTTGTATTCATTTCCTCTCGCAATAAACAATAACATTCTATTACCTTTCCTAATTACTTCTGAACCTGCATACTAACCTTTTGCAATTCATACACTAGGACACACAGATCCCTCTGAATCTCAGAGGTCTGCAATCTCTCACTATTTAGATAATATGCTTCTTTTTCAGTCCTCCTACCAAAATGGACAATTTCACATTTTCCTACATTATATGCCATCTTCCAGATCTTTGTCCACTGACCTAACCTATCTATATCACTTTGTAGCTTCCTTATGTCCTCTTCACAACTTAGTTTCCTACCAATCTTTAATACAAGGGGAAAACTTTAAAACAAGTTCTAAAACACTGCACAATTGCACTGGTTTATGGAAGATTTTAGGTTTTTGATTATGCAAATAGGTTTGAGCAGAAACTTGAACCATAACTTCACTTTGGTAAAATTAATTTTGAGTGCAATTTACTCCCAGATTGCCAATTGTGCCAAAGCAAATACTCTATGTTAATGTATTAACATGGTCCTGATCCTTGAACCAACACACAATGCCAATTCATAGGACTTCCAATGGAGCTGTTCATTTTCACTTGCATTAACCCATGTGGATAATGTAACAAATTGGTATAAGGAAGATGAAATGATTGGTTGAAAAGGGATGGGAAACACTAATAAACATAGGAATATCCCAGGCTGGTAAAAGAAAGAAATAACTGGCATTTATATAGTACCTTTTAAGGACTTCAGGATGCCCCAAAGTACTTTACTGCCAATGAAGTACTTTTTAAGTATAGTCACTGTTGTAGCATAGGAAACATTCTGGTATGACAAAAAAGTGCTCCAATGTGCCAGTATCAAAACAATCCTTTCCACTAAGCTAAACTGGTTATTGTTCAGGAGCTGTTTACACAGCCTTCTGCACACAATCCTTTGGCTACTGCAGTTATCAGCTATTTTTTTCTTTTTGCTGCAAAGGAGAATTTCCTTGGGAAAACCAGGCTCTCTGACTTAATGTGGCCAAATGAACGTCTCACTGCTTTGAGCACGCTTTCTGGGGAAGGAAGTCTCTTGTGATTTCAGAATGCTTCAGCAGTTGAATTTTGTGATCAAGTAGGAAAAGTATTAAACTATCAGCTTTAGATTTATTGATACGAGCTGATGCCTGTGCACTCCCAAATAATTTAATATAATGACCCTAATGTAAGGACCTATTTATAATTTAAAATTCAAACTCACATTCAATGCGATGACTTATGAAGAAATACACTTGCATTTATACAGCATGACATTAGAATGTTTTGCAGTGCTTCATATAATGAATTACATTTCAAGTGCGGTGACTGGGGTTGCATAGGAAAACACGGCAGAGGTTTGCACTCGCAGCGATCCACAAACAACAAAGGAATGAATAACAAATTAAACCGTAACCTGATATTGTTTGAAGGGGAAAAAGAAAACAAGAAGTTCCCTGTTCCTCTTCAAATGAAGTGGTGAGGTCTTTAATGTCCATTAGCTCCATCTTTCCAAGTAGATAGACCTTCAATATAACCTGTTACCCAAGGGACAACACCTCTCATCCACATCAGCCCTGACTATAAGGGCTGGAGCTATGTAGCGACCCTTTGCCTCCACAAGTATTGTAAAAACATTACCCAGTATAAAATGTGAGAGGTATAATTTTTTAACATGAAAATATAAGTGGCTTTTTCCAACACTGATTTGTTGTGCAAACAGTCTGTCAATTGCACAAGTGAATCAGTCCCCTACAACTTGAAACCTCCATAGAGTTAGCATAACTCAAGGCTAACAATTATATATTTAGTAGAAATACTGCAATTTTGCAGTAAAATAATTTACATAGGACTCCCACTACTTTTGTTAGTCTGAAAAGTAGAAAATATCAAACACACGCTACACCCTGTTTGTACAGATAAAATTACTGATTCAATTGCTATATAATTAGTTGATTTACATATTATGCAAGTACTATGCAGCAGAATAATTGTGCAATAGATCTAGAAGCAATCCATATGGCAATTTCTCATGGAAACAGCTTGATATCACAAGTAGAATGCATCTCTTATGATTAGAATCTTTCGTATTTTACATTCTTCCCGTATTGAGTTTAGCATGAAGGCTTTTACAAGTTAAAGGCAAACAGTCCAGCAAATATGGCTTTTAAGTTTACTCAGAATTTCTTGGAATGCAACAGTTTTTTAAGAGGAAAAGTATAAACCTTTGTGGGGGGTGGTTCAGGTAGAGGGATTATACATGAGCTCCATAAGCTTATGGAAGTCCATGTAGCTGAGTACATATCAACCACTATGCCACTACCCTTTGAACTCTGAAAGGCTGTTGCATATTGTACCTTTAATTCCTTTGAAAACTGTCCTCAGCAGCCAACTTTGACGAGTATAAAGATCACATATAATTGACAAGGTAGTTAATGGGTTGATACATGGTTGCATTGATCCTTAGGAGTGGTAATGGAAAATGAAATGCACAGTTCTCTGAAATCTATCACTTGGCCATTTTCATGTATCAGACATTATCAATGCAAAACAATAAAAAAAGACACAGTGATATCTGACATAAAACCATGAACAAACATCACACAAAAATTGTCCAGACACACATATTTTTAAATATGACAGAATATAGATATTCACATTGCTAACAATTCATTCCGCTCATAGGAAGTTAACTGTGTTAAGTCAGAAAAAAGTGTTTGAATTCCCTTTGACATTTAAAAAAATGTTGAACACTATTGGTGATTAAACACATTAAGAAATAAACCAACAAAAATTTCCCAATGTATGACCTTGTCTAATCTTCTTATCAAAAAGCAATGGATCACGTTATTTTTTAAATAAGAGAATAAAAATGACTTATCAGAACTTGATCATGGTGGCCTTTTTCCCTACTAGGCTGGTGAATTTTACTTTGTGAGTAATGCTATTGTACCATCATCTCATTCTTAGAGGACAACTATCACTCATTTTCATGGCACGTGCTGAATGTTTATACTTATCTGTTTGTCTGACTCCTGTGTACTTGAAAATTGTTCTTACTGCAAATAAACAGGGATTCAAATCAACCAACTAAAATAGTACCCATGACAAGGTCAAGAGCAACTAAGAGTTTTTGCTGCTTTGAAAATCATCACATTTTTCATATACTTTAGCTCATACAAAAATCTGCAAATCCATATCCTAACTCACATCATTCCCAATCACCTATCACACCTGTGCTTTCTGAACTGCATTCTCCACTAAAGCCTCAATTTCAAAATTCTCATCCTCATGTTCAAAGCGCTCCATGGCTTTTCCCCTTCCTATTTCTGTAACCTCCTCTATCTCTACAAGTCTCAAGAGAAATCTGCATTCCTCCAACTCTGACCTCTAGTGCATCCCCTCTTTCTTCACATCACCATTGACAGTCATGCCTTCAGCCATCCAGGCCTATGCTCCAGAATTTCCTCCCTAAACCCATTTCTCTCCTTTGACCCACTCCTTAAAACCTACCTCTTTGATCACCTGTCCTAATGTGTTCTCCTTTGGCTCAGTGTCAGTTTTTGACTGATTACACTCCTGTGAAGACCTTGAGATACTATAATACAATAAAGGTACAATATAAATGCATATTGTTGTTATGGCAACAGTCCACATTTTAACCAATAAGTTTGCTTCACTTTTACTTCTCTAAAATGTAAAATATATTATTTTTGTTTATGCAATCATGCTAGGTAAACTAGATAAAATATTAGGACAAATAGAGGAACAGTCAAGCTCATAACTTTACCTTGTCAGACATCCAGTGTTGGATGAGCAGATATTTCCTCCAATTTAATATTGGGAAGACTGAAGCCATTGTCTTTGTTCCCAACCACAACTTCCATTACCAGTTTCAACTTTGGTGTCCTTTTTGACCCAAAGCTGAGCTTCCAAGCCCATAACCTCTTCATCATCAAGAGCACCTAAATACACCTCAGTAACATCACCTGTCCTCAGCCCTACCTCAGCTCATCTGCTTCTATAACCCTCATCCATGCCTTTGTTACCTCTAGACTTGAGTATGCCACTGGTGTCCTAAGCAGCCACACACCTTGCACCCTGCATAAACGTAGGCTCATCCAAAATTCTGCTTTCCATAGCCTAACTTGCACCACGTCCCACTTCTCCAGTGCTCGCCAACACTTTTTTTTTTAATTCTTTCACGGGATGTGAGCATCGTTGGCTAGGCCAGCATTTATTGCCCATCCCTAATTGCCATTGAGAAGGTGGTGATGAGCTGCCTTCTTGAACCGCTGCAGTCCACATGCATTCGGTACACCCACAGGGAATTCCAGGATTTTGACTCAGCAACAGTGAAGAAACAGCAATGTAGTTCCAATTCAGGATGGTGTGTGGCTTGGAGGGGAATTTTCATGTGGTGGTGTTCCCATGTGTCTGCTGCCTTTGTCCTTCTAGGTAATAGAGTTCGCAGGTTTAGAAGGTGCTGTCGAAGGAGTCTTGGTGAATCGCTGCAGTGCATCTTGTAGATAGTACACACTGAGGCCACTGTGTGTTGGTAGTGGAGGGAGTGAGTGCTTAGGGTGGTGGATGAGGATGCCAGTCAAGCGGGCTGCTTTGTCCTGGATGGTGTCGAGCTTCTTGAGTTGGAGCTGCACCCATCCAGGCAAATGGAGAGTATTCCATCACACTCCTGACTGGTACCTTGTAGATGGTGGCCAAGCATTGGGGAGACAGGAGGTGAGTTACTCGCTTCAGAATTCCGAGCCTCTGACCTGCTCTTGTAACCACAGTACTTATATGGCTGGTCCAGTTCAGTTTCTGGTCAATGGTAACCCCCAGGATGTTGATAGTGGGGGATTCAGTTATCTAATGTCATTAAATGTCAAGGGGAGATGGTTGGACTCTCTCGTTGGAGATGGTCACTGCCTGGCACAAATATAACTTGCCACTTATCAAGCCAAGCCTGAATGTTATCCAGGTCTTGCTGCATAAGAACACAAACTGCTTCAGTATCTGAGGAGTCGTGAATGGTGAAGTTTGTGCAATCATCAGTGAACATCCCCACTTCTGGAAGGAAGGTGATTGATGAAGTAGCTGAAGATGTTTGGGCTTCAGACACTAGGATATTGCTGCCAGTCCAGCAATGCCTTG
Source organism: Heterodontus francisci (assembly GCF_036365525.1). Lineage (NCBI taxonomy): Eukaryota > Metazoa > Chordata > Chondrichthyes > Heterodontiformes > Heterodontidae > Heterodontus > Heterodontus francisci. The sequence continues at coordinate 71,478,560 of NC_090385.1, forward strand.
ATTTTAAAATTCTCATCCTATTTTACAAAACTCGTCATGGTTTTGTCCCTCCCTATCTCTGTAACCTCTTTCAGTCCTACAGTGCTCCCAGTTTTCTGTGCTGCTTCAATTCTTGCCTCTTGCCACCCCACTATTTTCATTACTCTACCAGAGGCGGCTGTGCCTTCAGCTGCCTCGGCCCGAAGCTCTGAAATTCGCTCCCGAAACCTTTCCACCTCTCTACTTCTCTGTCCTCCTTTAAGACACTCCTTAAAGCCTACCTCTGCGGGCAAGGTTTTAGTCACGATCTGAATATCTCTTCAAGCAGATTGTCTCAAATTCTATTTGATAAAACTCCTGTGAAGTACTTTTGGACATTTTGCTACATTAAATATGCTATATAAAAGCCAGTTGTTGTTGCTGTTGTGCACATTACCAGGTCCCATTAACCTATCGGGTAAAGATTAGATATAGCAGAACTCCGATATTTATCCTCAATTGGGTGAGTATACCTACAGTTAGTATTTGACTCATAGAGAAATAAGCTATAGATTATTTGTGACAGCCATTACAATCTGCACATTAGGAATTTGTTTGTTCAAGGCAAACACATTGAAATACTGCAGTTTCCTCTGAGAGGTACCATGACACTTACAGTTTGTGAAGTTTGCCAAACAGTACAGAGCTGTGATTAGATTTATGGTTCTAAAACCATCCACAGAATCCTGTTTCATTGACACTAAGGTGTCAAAGAAGTGACACTGGTTGGGGAGAGCAGCAATATTTGATTCAGTCACGCATCCTCTCCCAAACCACACACCAGAAAATGAGCCTGGGAAGAAATCACCATCCAAAGAACCTGAAAGCAGGTTAGAGAATATTTCCATGATGTTCAAATGACTCAATGAAGCAGAAACTGGCCTTCAATTACCAAACCACATTTGGGGACTACAAAGTATACTCAGTTGATAGAAAGACTATTCATTCAAAGCGAACAATAAATTCATTTAATACACTATCTTTGCTTTCTATAGTACAAGTGCATCAGACTAGGTGTAGAGCAAGGCCAAGTTCATTCCTGGGATGCAAGTGTCGCTGGCTAGACCAGCATTTGTTGCCCATCTCTAACTGCCCTTCAGGTGGTGGTGAACCGACATCTTGAAAAACTGCAGTCCGTGTGGTGTAGGTACACCCACAGTGCTGTTAGGGAGGGAGTTCCAGGATCTTGATCCAGCAACTGTGAAGGAATGGCAATATAGTTCCAAGTCAGGATGGTATGTGGCTTGGAGGTGAATTTGCAGGTGGTTGTGTTTCCCTGTATCTGCTGCTCTTGTCCTTCTAGATGGTAGAGGTCACGGGTTTGGAAGCTTCTGTCGAAGGAGTCTGGGCGAGTTGCTGCAGTGCATCTTATAAATGGTACACACTACTGCCACTGTGCGCTGGTGGTAAAGGGAGTGAATGTTGAAGGTGGTGGATGGGATGCCTATCAAGCAAGCTGTTTTGTCCTGGATGCTGTTGAGCTTCTTGAGTGTTGTTAGAGCAGCACCCATCCAGGCAAGTGGATAGTATTCCATCACACTCTTGACTTGTGCCTGGTAGATGGTGGACAGGCTTTGGGGAGTCAGGAGGTAAGTAACTCACTGCAGAACTTCCAGCCACTGACCTGTTCTTGGAGCCACAGTATTTATCTCGCTGGTCCAGTTAAGTTTCTGGTCAATGGTAACCCCCCAGGATGTTGATAGTGGGGGATTCAGTGATGGTTATGCTGTTGAATGTCAAAGGGAGATGGTTAGATTCTCTCTTGTTGGAGATGGTCATTGCATGGCACTTGTGTGGCACAAATGTTATTTGCCACTTATCAGCCCAAGCCTAGATATTGTGCAGGTCTTGCTACATTTCTACACAGACTGCTTCAGTATCTGAGGAGTTGCGAATGGTGCTGAACATTGTGCAATTATCAGTGAACATCCCCACTTCTGACCTTATGATTGAAAGAAGATCACTAATGAAGCAGCTGAAGATGGTTGGGCCTAGGACACTACCGTGGGGAATTCCTGTAGTGATGTCCTGGAGCTCAGATGATTGACCTCCAACAACCACAACCATCTTCCTTTGTGCTAGGTATGACTCCAACCAGCGGAGAGTTTTCCCCCTGACTCCAGTTTTGCTAGGGCTCCTTTATGCCATACTCGGTCAAATGCTGCTTTGATGGCAAGGGCAGTCACTCTCACCTCACCTCTTGAGTTCAGCTCTTTTGTCCATGTTTGAACCAAAGCTACAATGAGGTCAGGAGCTAAATAGTGCTAAATAAATTATAATAATATGAAACAAAATGATACAATTTAAATCTCATCATGCCTGTGCCATTACTAATTCCTTTAGTTAGTAAAAGGTGCTTAAATCTTTAGGTTTAGTACAAAGATACTGTTAACCATATTGTAGCAGCTGTGTTAATAAAGAGATGTTAGTTTTTGCTGCCAGACTGCTTCAATGACTTGTTAAGAGGATATTAATTCACTCAGTAATCTACTATGTCCTCTGAAGTGTGGTTGGTTTGTACATTGTCAATATATGTTGAAGAAGTCAATATAACATGGTTCAAACAAACACATTTTTGGTATCCATGAGCCCTAGTTGCTCACAGTATATCTTCAGCTAGTTTTGTTGATTACAGCAGTGACTACACTTCAAAAGCACTTCATTGGCTGTGAAGTGTTTGAGCCATCTGGTGGTCATGAAAAGCGCTATATTAATGTAAGTCTTTCTATTTATTTGTTGAAGGGTTAAGGTGAAATAGTTGAAGATAATTCTGGTGCCCTTTGATTAATATTTATTACAGGATTTACAGCTTTACTAAACACAGCATTCTTAAAAAGGTAATCTTTATGGATAAATATCAAAAAGGACCTGAAATATGCTCTCTATATTCATTTTTCCTTATGTTCGTCAAAGGGATGGACGTTAATATTGGAGTATTGGATACTTTTCCAACTTTGACACCCAGCGTAACAAAAGCAGCAACATAATTATCAGGCATCGGCAAATTCAAAATTATTCAATCATGATAATGTGGAGGAGGGCTTACAAATAACGCAACCAAAATAATACTGCATCCACCATGTGCATGAACTAGTTATAATCGATGGTGAATCAAAACAATGGTTTGCTATCACAAGTGAGTAAAATCCTCTCCTTCACTCCTTGAACCAGCATTATAACTTTTCTCTTCAGCTAGATAGATTAGGAATCAAAATGAAATATTGAAAAAATCCAACATATTTAGCAAAAAAATATTGAAGGTAGTTAAAAATTTAATTGCAATGATCACGAAGACACTAAAGGAAAATAACACAATGGCCATTTATAGGACTCCGTTTAGAATCTCCCCTCAGCATTAAGACTAATGAGACTATTTAGGCATCAGAGTTAAAGATTGATTTGGCTTTTATCATTTGACATATCATGAGGTAAGCCTGTGTTCAATGATGATATATATTCTTACAAATTTTGTTCATGAATGAGCAAGTACTGTCTGCCCCTATCTGCTGCAGTTGTAAAATACATTTTTGTCATACCAATTCTATAAAGAAATTGGTTTGAGATGAACATACAGAAGGTTCACTTATATGTAACAGTAATTGAAACTAAGCATTACATTTTTAAATAGCACTTGAAACAACTGTAAATTAACATCTCAATCATTACATTTATTTCTCAGAGATAGATTATTTGTGGTATTCTACCTAGAGGGATGCACATCGTACTCCTGAGTCTCATGTCATGCAATATAAATGTCTTTCTCATGACAACCTTCCCCTGACATTTCAGTAAGCTATATTTAAAACGACAGTGCTTGATTGACTTGGCATTTCCACGCATCTCTATTTTCTTTGATTTATTGCAACAATTTGATTGGCTGTTGTTAATAATAATAGCATATACTAAAGAACATAGAGAAAGGTCAAGGATGAGAGAAGGCCATTGAAGCTCATCCTTCCAATACCCTGGCTGTCCCTTCATGTCATCCAGCTGCTTTTTGAACATTTTGAATGTTTTGTCCTTATCTGGTAAATTATTACAAACTATTTAACACTGTTTTTTTCAAAATTTAACAAGGTATCTCAAAGAGAAAATGAATGGATTATTTATACTCCCACCCAAATGGTTCCTTTGCGCTGCCCACTTATGATGGTATAAAGCCAGTATTGTTTCAGATCAATGATTGTCAGCAATTTAAACTGCTGGGAAATTCTTAAAGACAAACTTTACTGGTGTTTATTCTAAGCATACCATCATATAAATTATGAGGATATACCTATAGGTGCATATGATTTTTTTAACAACTTTCATTTAAATAGCACCTTTAACAGAGAAAAATGTTCCAAGGTGCTTCAAAGGCAAAAATAGAGCTCATATATACAATATCACAATGTAGCCACAGCACTTTAAAGTGAGCACTAAGATACATACCTACAGGGAATATTAATATTCACAATCAATGCACGAGATAATACTGATGTTTTTTATTCTCTTCCTTATATATTTTATGCTCGCCTTTCATTATCTTTGGAAAATAATTCTTTGCTGGAGCTCCACTGCTTGGAGGAACAATGCATTATAGCAATGCAAATTAGCAGAGACTGAAGAGACTTTGGTTCTTCATCTTTGGAAAGAGGCAACTGAAATAGGTCCATAGAGTTATACAAGTTAACACACAATAGAAAAAAGGTAAATCCAGAGGACTATTTCAAGGTAAACTAGTACAGTAGGACTAAGGAATACAGCTACAAGCTGGTGAAATGTGATTCAGGATTGATATTGGGAGGTTCTTGTTCACAGCAAGTGTGGGAAACATTTTGGAACATATTTGGGACTACTTACTGGTCATTGTTAAACAATGAAGTCCAGGTGTCATTCATCCTTATCTCACCTTGATAAAGTAGGGCTTTTCACCCATTCTTTGGATTTTGTGTTTGGAGTCAAAAAGTCTGCAACATCATTGTTAACCCAATCAGTTGGAGAGAAGCAGTCATTTCCACAGAAAGGTTGTTTATATTTTAAAGACTTCTTCAAGACTTGTCCAGACATGACAATTAGCTCAGGGTTCTTGTAGATCTATGTGCATTGGCAGGAAAGGAACGGTCGCCTGACCTCTGACTCCATTTTGTTCACAAGAAAAATGTTGTTTCTGGTTTATTTCATAAGTTCATTTTATAGTTCACAAGTTCGGATTGCGTGTTCATGACACTATGAAAACAGGAATCAACAAAGCTGGGGACGGGTGAAATCTTCAACTTTATATCTAGTGACCAAATCAAGCAAACTGTGCTCCAGTGTGAAGGTTTCCTTTGTACACTTGATCTAGTAAAACCGTAACCCCATTGTTTATAAACACATTTAGGGTTTCACCACATCTTGTATACATAGAAAATCTTCTCCCTGAATATACAACACGGGCAGACATAATACACAGCTTTTCAGATGACTCAATAGTGCACTTCCCTTCCCTTTCATCTCAGAGGATGTGGCTTCTCCATTGGTATGCCAGTTTCATTTCTCACACACTATTCTTCTGGGTTCTTGAAAGTCAGATTACAGAATTAATGCCAAATAATGTTGAAATTGAAGGAAGTTTTGTGCTCTTGACTCTGCCCACTGGAGGCTGCACTTATAGCAGCTGTTAGAAAGCAATTTTTAAACATTTGCCAGGAAAGGTGAAATTGGTTTTCTTTGTGCAACATCTAACTACTCAGAAATGAGTCATTTGATGTAATAGCTGAAATTTTCACACGCCTGCCTCTCAGCTTAATTTATATACTATAGAAACCCATCTTCCTTGAGCCTTTTGCGCACTTCCACTGCTTGTCTTGCTAACCTTTTGTATCACATTACGCATTTAATAAGTACAGTTGTATCCATTTTTGAAAAAACAATCGACAAATAAGTGGCTAAGATCCCAAAGCAATCAATTTAAATCATCAGTACATGTTGTTTTCTTCTGTTCTTTTAATGGCAAGCACATACTTTTGTTCTTGCAGCATTCCACTCATTACCAGTAAAACAGTTCAGAAATACTGAACAATCAAATTAGCAACTGAAAAAGGCATACAGAAAATGCATTATTAATGATTTCAGTCTATTTTGTGCTTCATCCTTGGCACATAATTGTTCTTATTTTCTTATATTTTAGGCATTAAACAACTTGTGTTACAGCTATCTGTACGTAATCTATACTTATGGTATATGCCCTCAATAGAAGAGGTTTCACTTATCCTTTAACCTTAATTGATTTTTCAGGCAGCCTAAGTGAATGATTACATTATAATGCAGTTAGAATGCCAAACGTCTTGCCAGCATTATACACAATTGCATCTATATGATGCAAGTCTATGATCTAAATCCCAGGGATTTTACGCTAGGCAGATGGGAGCTGGCCACTGACTGAAAAGTCAGTGGCGAACCCGCTTACGCCTTGCCTGGGGATCCGACCCATATTTTGCGGGTCGCCGGGCTTCAATTGTTCCGAAGCAGACTTTCACCCACTTGAAGTAGGAAGTCCCGCCTAATGGAGCTGCCGGCCAATCAACTGGCTGGCAGCTCCTAAACCCAGGAGCACCACCAGAACCGGTGGCCACCCCTGGGACTACAGCCCGGCTTGAAGTCTAGATGCCGTGGAGCCTGGACGGCAGGTAAGTTTTGGTTGCCTCACTGGGGGTAATCGGTCAGCCCCTGGCGAGGCAAAGGTGGTCGGTAGGGGGGTCGTGGAGTGTGTTAAGTGTTGGGGGTAGTGGCGGCGGCCCTCCATCGGGCACAGGGTGCATGATCGTGAGGGCACCCCTGGGGACGTTCAAGAGCCGCATGGTTTTGTCAGAAGGCTTCTTTCGAGTCCAGGACGCCCGCTTGCCCGCATGGAGGCGGGCTAAGGTATTAAGTGGCCGTTAAGTGGCCACTTAAGGGCCTTGATTGGCCCGGGGCGGGCAGGTCGTTTTTCGCCACCACCGCCCTGCGTAAAGTGGCAGCGGTGGCGGGAGGGGGTCGGGAAAGTCTCCCGGAGACTCCTGCTCCATTTTACACCATTCCCTCGCCACCATCCCGCTCGTCAGGGTGACGTAAAATTCAGCCCGAGGATGCAGTGCGTCCCCACTGTTAAGAATTTCTTTCTGCTCAGGTGAATTGCCAGTGATGCAATAGGAGTGTTTGCTGTATTAAAATTCATAGATCATGCCCATGTTTTCTCAAACTTTATTTTGAAGGAGCATCATAGAATCTTACAGCATGGGAAGCCATTTGGTCCATCGTGCCTGTGCCAGCTCTTTGAAAGAGCTGTCCAATTGGTCGTGCGCCTGTGCTTTTACCCCATAGCCCTGCAAACATAGTGATTGCAGCAACAGTAGCAGCAATATAATGTGAGGCTGAGACATGATCACATGGTACTTTAGATTACAGTTTTATCCTATTCCAATGATGTGCTAAGCCAGGGTTTTATGATAAAAACAACATATAGAAATAATGTGCTTCAGATAATATGGGGCGAATTGTAGAACCAAAGAACAGATTCACACAATCATTTTTCAAATATTCATTTTGTTCGTATTAGATTTTTCACTTGAGGAGTGAAGCTTGGACAGTTTAAGCAGTTGTAAGAATTCTTGTTATTTTACTGAATTCTGGACAGACAGATAGCAGAATACATTTCAGCAATTCTCCTCAGGCAGTTACTTTGCTCCAAACCATCAGCTAAAAACAGAACTGGACTTGAATAGATAGAATCAGTATTCCTGGGAACAGCTGTTTTGTTCTGGGTAGACTGCATATCAGTAGATATAATGCTGACATGGTCTTAATACCAAAAGAGGAAAAAATGTATTACAATACTGCCTAAATTTTTGACAATGTTATACTAAGATCATGTGAGATCAAATCCTTCCTGAGTTAATAGAAAAAAAATCCATGTGCAAAACATTTCCCTTTCACTATAATATAAATCTCAAGCCAGGATTATTTCAATGAAATTCTGCATCATAGTTCATTCCAACTTCATTTTGTATCAAATTCCTTATCTTCTTTTCAGTACCACAGTACGTAAATGATTAATGTGTTCCCTCAAAGCTGTATAACTAATTTTTTGCCTCCAATTCAAATTGTTTTTCCTGTTTTTACCTTCACTCGACAACATTTAGAATTTTCTAATGAAGTGAACAGGCTCCCAATGAAAACCAATGCTTCACAGATAACTCAATAATTGACAACAAGGAGGTGCATTCATTAAATTGTTTTTCAACTTCACCAGTTTGCTGCTCAGCATTATTCTCCAGCGGTCTGGCTAAGATTTGGAACCCATTGCCTGGTGAACTTCAGAGCCTTATCTGTAAACAGAAAATAATCAAAATTGCTTCATAATTATTAAACTCATTCATTATCAACAACTATCTTTATTCTCCTTTACCTGTAAAACTGCTCTATTGAGATTAAATCCAACTAATACCAAAAACTTTGCGCACTTTTTAAAAAAACTTTATTTCAAAGATAAGAAAAATCTAAGAGGAATCTCTTAAAATATGTTCCTTTTAAGATCGACACTCGCACTAGTTAATCAGAACTAACAATATGGATTTTTCACTGTGTTCATAATGAAATATTCTATTTTTGCAACTTGTTTTATTTCATTCCCCTTTGAGTTACCTTTAGAAGATTTTAACTAACCAGGAAGGATTTACTGGGACTTCCATTTACAAGGAATGATCATGTTGTTAAATCTTGTAACCCGCAAGCTCAAAGATTTATCATTTTATGGAGGTCTAAGCTCCTCTTTGAACTACGGCCAGCCTTCTAACAAGGCTGAAGAAGCTGCTTGCTCTAATGAAGTGAGTTCACACTTCATGCAACTACATATCATAATACATTCAGTAAAATGCACATATGGCTTGCTGGAAGGTTCATTCCTCCCAAAATGCTATAATCCCTTTCCTAGTGCTTTTGAAAGATAGTACCTGTTGTCCAAAGAACTTCTGGTCATCCTGCAATAGCCCCCTCTCGGCAGTACTGCCAAGTTTCTACTGTACAGTGAGATCACAAATTGTTGCCAGAGCAGCAACATACTTTAGCTAATTAAATACTTGAAAAACAATCTTCAAACTAAGTGCACTCGTGTTCAATGGCCTCAGATTGCCTTGTCTGTCTTCAGTTTCCTGCTGCAGTTTTACATTCATGCAATGGCATGAAACTCAAAATTTCTGAAAGGATTTCTTGAAATATCAGGGTTTTATAAGTGAGGGCATAAAGGAGAAGAATAATGTTAAGTTTATACAAGACAGCCACCGTAAAAGTGTTGTGTGCATTTTTGGACATCCCATAATAGAAAATGCATCAAGAGTATCGAGAGTGTAAAATATAGATTCACCAGGAGAATTCCAGGAATGAGAGACAAAAGTTAGACCAAACAGTTGCAATACTGAGACTATCCCCCCTTGAGCAGAGAAGGCTCAGAGGACTTTTGTAGTAGGTTTTGTTAGGAAGGTTTTTGAAATGATGAATAGGGAAAGTAATTTCCTCTGGTTAGGAAGGCATTGATCAATTTTAAAACGATCATGAAGAAACTAAGCAGAGAGGTTAGGAGAAACTTCTTTTCACAAAAGATTCTTGAGGCAATGATTGAGGTAGACTTTAAGAGAAAAATACTTTAAGTGAAGAAAGATACATGAATATAGGAGAGATCAGGGTAATGAGCATACATATGAAATGCTCAAGTAAAGAATTAGCACAGACTGGTGCAGTGGTTAGCACCACAGCCTCACAGCTCACAGCTCCAGCGACCCAGGTCCGGTTCTGGGTACTGCCTGTGCGGAGTTTGCAAGTTCTCCCTGTGACCGCATGGGTTTCCTCCCACATGCCAAAGACTTGTGGGTTGATAGGTAAATTGACTATTGTAAAAATTGCCCCTAGTGTAGGTAGGTGGTAGGAGAATTGTGAGGATGTGAGAGGGATTAATGTAGGATTAGTATAAATGGGTGGTTGATGGTCGGTGTGGGCCAAAGAGCCTGTTTCGGTGCTGTATCTCTCTATGACACAGACATCATAGGCTGAATGACCTCCAACTGGGTATTCAATGTTTATGCTTCTAAGTAAGTTTTAATACAATTTTGTCACCAATTTGAGGAGAAATTCAGTATATCAGTTGGCAAATTTAAGAGGAAAACAGCTCCAACAACATTCAAGTAGCTCGACACCATCCAGGACAAAGCAGCCCACTTGATTGGCACCCCATCTACAAACATTCACTCCCTCCACCACCGACGCACAGTGGCAGCAGTGTCTACCATCTACAAGATGCACTGCAGCAATGCACCAAGGCTCCTTAGACAGCACCTTCCAAACCCGCGACCTCTACCAACTAGAAGGACAAGGGCAGCAAATACATGGGAACATCACCACCTGCAAGTTCCCCTCCAAGTCACACACCATCCTGACTTGGAACTATATCGCCATTCCTTCACTGTCACTGGGTCAAAATCCTGCAACTCCTTTCCTAACAGCACTGTGGGTATACCTACCCCAAATGGACTGCAGCGGTTCAAGAAGGCAGCTCACCACCACCTTCTCAAGGGCAATCATGAATGGGCAATAAATGCTGGCCTGGCCAGTGACGCCCACATCCCATGAATGAATTAAAAATATATATTTTTTTTTTAAATAGATCAGTTGCAAATAAAAGTAGAGAACAGAAGATTAACCCTATTTTATGGCACAGGTTAATTACTTTATTTTGGAAAGAGTTTTACCTCCATCCTCTGAACAACAATTTCTTAGGGCTTCCAATGTTTCATCCAAATGCAATTCCAACAACAATAGCTTGTATTTATATAGTGCCTTCAGCCTAGTAAAATGTCCTAATATGCGTCATAGGAGCGTTATCAAACAAAATTTGACACCAAGCCACATGAGGAGATATTAGGGAAGACGACCAGTAGCTTGGTCAAAGAGGTTGGTTTTAATGAGCATCTTAAGGAAGAAAGAAAGGAAAAGAGGTTCAGTAAGAGAATTCCAGAGTTTAGAGTGTTGGCAACGGAAGCTACGGCTACCAATGAGAGCAATTAAAATCAGGGATGCTCAAGAGGCCAGAACTGGAGGAGTGCAGACAACTAGGAGGAATTGTAGGGCTAGAGGAGATTGCAGAGATAGAGACGAGTGAGGCATTTGAGGGATTTGAAAACAGGATGAGGATTTTAAAACTGAGGTGTTACTTAACTGGAAGCCAATGTAGGAGAGCGAGCACAGGCGTGATGGGTGAATGGAACTTGGTCCAAGTTAGGACACAGGCAGCAGAGTTTTAGATGAGCTTAAGTTTAGAAATAGTAGAACATGGGAGACCAGCCAGGAGTACAATAGAATAGTCAAGTCTAGAGGTAACAAAGGCACGGATGAGGGTTTCAGCAGCAGATGTGAGGAGGCAGTGACGGTGTTGTAGTATAAGGCTCTGAAAAAGTTAATGTTGAGAAAGTGTAAAGAATACATCCTACCATGATGATGTAAGAGATCACATGTGAGAGAGACTTGAGGAGAGATGCAGCGTGGCTTCAGGAGAGTCACACAGACTGGTGTGAAGCCTTACATAGTTATAATATAATAAAGGTAAATATTCCAATTACTCCAGACCAAGAAATCTCTCTAAGCTAGACTAGCTAAGGTGGCAGCGTACCAAACAAACATACAATACGGTGATCAGCGGTGAGGTTGTGAACAACAGTGCTTGTTAGCATGTAACACCGAGAAGAAGAATTTGATGCAAGGTTTTGAAGAGGGCTGACCTAAAAAAAGCTCCAAAACTGCAGAACTCAAGAAGCGGCTGTGGAAAAGCTCCAGAGCTCCAGTCACTGAGTTAGGGAATTGGCTGGTAGAAATCCCGACCAGCGATTGCAGGCTTTGAGTCCGAAAGCCAAGCAACAGCTGAGGCTCTGGTGAGCAACACTGCAAGAGGGCAAAAAATTTGTCCCTAACAGCATTAGACAGGCAGCACCAGGAAGGTCCTTAGCGAGGGGTGATCTGAGGTTGGCAACCATTACATGTGGCGACCAGAGCGAGTGAAAAAACAACAAGGCTGCAAATACTCAATTCACTAAAAGGGAGTTAATGGAGTACGGCAGTAACGCTATAAAATTGCATTTAATACAAGGAGGAAATCAATCCCAAGTCTAGCAGCGAGATTTCAAAGGGAGAAACCGTGGCCCTAGCAGGAGTCAGCGCGGGCCTGAAAAGTGCAGGAAACTTCTGATAATGGAGGGAAAAAACTCAAAAGTGAAAGTAAAACAAATTGAAGCTATGGATCTTAAATTCACAATACCAAAGAGGTTTGGAGCTGAATTTTACTAGCCATCCGGCATTGGGGATTGTGGCGGGGGGTGGGGGGGGGGGCCTGAAAAATTCTTCCGGGAGACGCCCACCACGACCCTTGACGCCGAAAAGGCCCACTGCATTTTACCAGTAGTGGCAAGGCCTTGGTGCGGCACCCACCCCTCTCCCCGCCACTTGATGGCGGGGCCTTCATTTAAATATGTTACTGAACGTTAATACAAGCAAATAAACATAACTGGTCCCAACGGCCGTCCCACATCGATATTCCGCTGGCTGGAACTCCCGGAGAACTGGTGAGGAAGGGGAAGCAGTGAAATTCTCAGGGTAGGGGGAGGGGTGTGTTGAAAAATGATTCAATTGGCTGAGGGGATAGCGAGAAGGGGTTGAAGGACCAAGAGTGCAAAGTTAGGGGCTGATAAGTCGGGACCGGCAAAAATAGTTTCTTGGGAGTGAGAGGGAAATAAATATATTGTTTCATCATTGTGGGGGTGGAAGAGGGGCTTTGATATGTAATTAAATGATTTTAATTTTTAAAAAAGGTGATGGTGCTTCAAAAATGCAATTAATCTGTCAGAGCTTTAAACCCTTCAAAAATGGCACCTGCACGGTAGCGCTGGACGTCGTTGCCGGGGACGGAATGACTCCCGCCTCTATGCCATTGGGGGCGGCCGCTCCGCCCCCTCCACTTAAATGAGCCCCGGTGCGAAATATCGCAGGGGCTCAGCGACGGCAGATCTGCATGAGCGGAACTTCCAAAATGACAGAGAGCCCCCGCGATTTGCGGCGTGCCCATAAAATTCAGCCCATGGAACGAATAAATCAAACCCAAAATTACTCTGGCAAAAAAGATTTCTGAGATACAGAATTGCTTCCATATTAGACAGCCAGATTGAGGTAGAGCTCGTTAACACTTTGCTGTATTCTATTGGGGCAATAACAGACAATGTTACTGCAAACAAGACATTAATGAAACATCAGATAAATCTGAAGTTTTAAAAGCTTTTGATAGTTAATTCAACCTGTGGAGCAATAAGATTTTAGAAAGGTTAAGATTCAACAGAAGGATCGAGTATCCAGTGAAACAGTCAATGCTTTTATCAATGGCCTTTACAGTCGAGCTGAAGGATGTGAATATGGAGACCTAAAAGCAGAATTTATAAGAGACCGCATTGTCGTAGGTATTTCTGATGAATCCCTATCAGATTTATTGCAGTATAAAGAAGATCTTACCCTGGACAAGCAAAGATCCAGAAGAACAACAGAGCAGTCCTGACAGGTGAAGAAAGACCCTGGTTCAGGAAACCTGCAGCAACCGTACAGTTCCTTAACCGCAGGGCTGTAAAAGAAACACCAGAAAAGAAGGTACACTGTTGGGGGGGGGGTGCAAGCAAGACACCTTGAAACCCTGCTGCGATGCGGTGCCAAACATACCCACAGGTGCGAACAGTATCCTGCAAACAAAGCAGAATAACCCCACTGTAAGAAAATAGGGCATTTTAGGAAAATGTGCCAAAGTAAAATCTCTACTCCAATAGTTTGAAATGAAAAACATTCAAGCATAGAATGGTTAACGACGTTTAACAACCTCCATCAGGACAGCAATCAAAGCACTTCCTTGGTGAGATCAATGATCCTAATCAGACATTGTGGTCTGCAGATATATATGTCAACAGACACATCACTAATTTTAAAGTGGGCACCAGAGAAAATGTAACTGCCTTATCAGACAAAGAGCAGTGGTCATCAACATATTATATGCAACCAACAGAAACTCAGTTACATGGCCCAGGAGGGGTTGAACTCGAAGTAAAGGCAAAGCTACAGACAACACTCCAGTACAAGGGAAAACAGATATTAGAAACACTGTATGTTCTAAGAAATCAGGAATTCTCTCTCTTAAGTAGAAGATCTTGTATTGACGCGGAGGGAACGATCCCTTCGGAATGCTGACAGGAGAGGGGAGAGGAAGATGCGTTTGATAGTGACATCACACTGGACGTGTCGTAAATGGAAATCCCTCCACCTGGACCCCTCCCTCTGGCCTCTTACCTGCTCTTTTCATTGAAAACTGTTGGCGAGACATCAGCCGTCTCAATTTCTCTGCCCCCCTCACTCACACTAACCTGTCTCCCTATGAGCTTGCTGCACTCCTTTCTCACAGGTCTAACCCCGGAATTGTTATCAAACCTGCAGACAAGGGTGGTGCTGTTGTTGTCTGCTGCACTACTTTGCAGAGGCTCAACGCAAACTCTCAGACACTTCTTCCTACTTCTCCCTGGACCATAAACCCACCACCGAACATCAAGCTGCTGTCCACAGGACTGTCACTGACCTCATCTCCTCAGGAGATCTTCTTTCTACAGCTTCCAACCTCATAGTCCCGCAATCCCGGACAGCCCGCTTCTACCTATCAGCATTGCAAAGGGATTGTTCCCTCCATGACACCCTGGTCCACTCCTCCATTAGCCCCACCACCCCGTCCCCTTCCCACGGCACCTTCCCATGCAATCACAGGAGGTGTAACACCTGCCCTTTTACCTCCTTTCTCCTCACTATCCAAGGCCCCAAACATTCCTTTCAGGTGAAGCAGCGATTTGCTTGTACTTCTTTCAATTTAGTAAACTGTATTCGCTGCTCACAATGTGGTCTTCTCTATACTGGGGAGACCAAATGCAGACTGGGTGACCGCTTTGCAGAACACCTACGCTCAGTCCGAAAGCATGACTCCAAGCTTCCTGTTGCTTGCCATTTTAACACCCCCCCACCACCACCCCCACCCCTGCCCCCACCCCGCTCTCATACCTACATCTCTGTCCTGGGATTGCTGCAGTGTTCCAGTGAACATAATGCAAGCTCAAGGAACAGCATCTCATTTACCGATTAGGCACACCAAAGCCTGCCAGACTGAACATTGAGTTCAATCATTTCAGAGCATGACGGGCCCCACTTTTTATTTTTAGTTATTTTTTTCTTTTTTATTATTTATTATTTTTTATTTGTTTATTTTATTTCAGTATGTTTCATCATTCATTTTTTACCATGTGCCTACCCATTGTTGTTTTCATGTTTGTGCTATGGGCCAGGGCTGTTCATTTTTTTGTCCATTAACACCCTCCCTGCACTAACATTTTGTCTTTCAACACGCCATTAACATACCATTGGCCTTTGCTCCATGAACTTCTGATCAGTTATTCTCTGTGGCCCTCTGTCCTATCAACACCTTGCCTTTTGTTATCTCATGCCCCACCCCCGCTTTATTTGCTTAAAACCTATTACATTTTTAGCATTTGCTAGTTCTGATGAAAGGTCACTGACCTGAAATGTTAACTCTGCTTCTCTCTCCACAGATGCTGCCAGACCTGCTGAGTATTTCCAGCATTTCTTGTTTTTATTTCAGATTTCCAGCACCTGCAGTATTTTGCTTTTATTAACAAGAATCCAGGAGTCACTTCCAAGAGGAATTCCTGAAATTGTTTACTGTTCCAGGGAGACTGAAGACCAAATATAGTATTACTTTGCGAAACGATGCTAAACCAGTATGTCTTTTCATGCCTAGGAAGATTCCACACTCAATAACGAAGCAAGTCCAACATCAATTAGAAGACATGACCAGGATGACAGTCATTTCTCCTGTTACTGAACCTATCGAGTGGTGTTCGGGAATGGTTCCAAGTTCCTAAACCTAATGGTGATCTTCGCATTTGTGTAGACTTAATTCAGTTTAATGAGGCTATGGCATGAAAAGTCCATCCGATATCCTCAGTGGACGAAATCTTGACAAAGTTATCCAAAAGTACCATCTTCATGAAGCTTGACGTGAATAGTGACTTTTGGCAAGTTCCATTGGATAAGAAGTCAAGGTTATTGACAACCTTCATTACTCCATTTGGAAGATTTTGTTTTAACCGTCTACCATTCAGTATCATGTCAGCACCAGAAATATTCCAAAGAACTATGTTGAATATTCTTCAGGCTCTTGAAGGTGTACTATGCCATATGGACGACATCTTCGTTCACAGTGAGTCCATTGAAGAACATGACCTGAGGGTTAAGACAGTTTTGAATCGTCTGCAGGACGAAGACTTAACACTGAATGAGAAGTGTGAGTTTTCAAAAACATTTATTCGTTTTTTAGGACACATTGCCAGCAGCAGCGTCATAATGGCAGACCCACAAAAGATGAGAGCCATTAGTGAATTCCCACTTCCTATTTCTGTCCAAGAAATTCGTCATAGTTAGTTGGTTAGAAATACAGCACTGAAACAGGCCCTTCGGCCCACCGAGTCTGTGTCGACCATCAACCACCCATTTTACACTAATTCCATATTCCTACCACATCCCCGCCTGTCCCTATATTTCCCTACCACCTACCTATACTAGGGGCAATTTACAATTTACCTATCAACCTGCAAGTCCTTTGGCATGTGGGAGGAAACCAGAGCACCCAGAGGAAACCCACGCAGACACAGGGAGAACTTGCAAACTCCACACAGGCAGTACCCAGAATTGAACCCGGGTCGCTGGAGCTGTGAGGCTGCGGTGCTAACCACTGCACCACTGTGCCGCCCAGATGCAAGAGGAAGAATGCATTTATATCTGCCAATATTCCAAGCAAGGCTGGCTGCAACAGAGTCCAAGTGGTAAGAGGATGAAAATCTTCTTTGAATACAGAAGACTCTTTACTATCATGGATGAATTGCTGGCATATGATGTCAGACTGGTGATTCCAAAGTCACTCTGGGCAGATATCTTGGAGAAATTATACCAGGGTCATATGGGCATAACTAAATGTAGAGCATGGGCTCAGTGTGGTGGGCAAGAATATCGAAAGTTATAGAAGAAATGATTTCAAATTGCCACTTATTTTGCCCCAAATCCCAACCAGACAGTGGAAATGCCTGGCGATGCATCTATTCATATTTAATGGAAAATCCTATCTGATTACTTATTTGATTACTTACCTATTTATTACTTTTCAAGATGGTTAAATGTTTGTACACAATGACAACTGAGACAGTCATTCGAATGTTACAAGAAATCTTTGCAACACATGGCATACCTTTTAATATCGTGTCCGAAAATGGACCACAATTTGCAAATAACTACTTCACGCACTTTATGGAAAACTGTGGATTTGTACATCTAACAAGTTCCCCTAGATAGCCACAATCTAATGGAGAAGTAGAGTGAGGGGTCAGAACTATTAAAGCATTGTTAAAGAAAAATGAAGATTTTCAAACAGCACTTTGAACTACTCCATTGCTATGCAGGGCAGCACCATCAGAACTGTTAATGGGAAGGAGGCTTAGAACACAACTTCCAATCCTAACCAGAAAGTTACTTCCAGGGCTACAAGTCCATGATTATCAGAGAGTTAAAGACAGAGATAAGTCTAGAGAAGACAACAAGACTATAATTATAATAGGAAATACTGTACCAGGAACCTACCGAAGTTGTTAGAAAGACAAAAGGTATGGATACAAGACCAGGAGAGAAGGAGTAATTGACCAGAGAGATGAGAATTAACAAAGATCTTATTTCGTACAAACTTCAGAAGGTCCTATAAGAAGAAAAAGGATGAATTGTATTTCTATTCATCAAAGACATAAATGAGTCATACATTTGGACGAATCAGATGTTGAACCTGAAATTCAGAAAGCACCGGATACTGCGAACGTCAATGAAGGCCGTCCAAGTCAAGAAACAAGAGGTCAGAGAAAGACTATTGATCTTCCGAGTCTGACAACAACACGATTAGGGAGAGTTGTGAAGCCTCCTGACAGATTGAAGCTGTGAGGGCAGAGACTTGGGGGGAGTTGGGGTAATATGTAAAAATAAATATAAATGAATGTACGTAAATATATATATTTGGATAAAGGCTTGGGGGAGATGTAGTATAAGGGTCTGAAAAGGTTAATGTTGAGAAAGTATAAAGAACGCCTCCTACCATGATGACGTAAGAGATCACATAGAGTCATAGAGTTATACAGCACAGAAACAGGCCCTTTGGCCCAGCGCATCAACACCGACCATCAAGCACCCATCCAATTTAATCGCATTTTCCCGCACTTGGCCCGTAGCCTTGTATGCTATGGCATTTCAAGTGCTCATCTAAATACTTCTTAAATATTGTGAGGGTTCCTGCTTCTACCGTACCTTCAGGCAGTGTGTTCCAGCTTCGAACCACCCTCTGGGTGAAAACATTTTTCCTCAACTACCCTCTAAACCTCCTGCCCCTTACCTTAAATCTATGCCCCCTAGTTATTGACCCCTCCGCTAAGGGAAAATGTTTCTTCCTATCTATCCTATCAATGCCTCTCATAATTTTGTATACCTCAATCAGGTCCCCCGTCAGCCTTCTCCGCTCTAAGGAAAACAACCCCAGCCTATCCAGTCTCTCTTCATAGCTGAAAGGCTCCAGCCCAGGCAACATCCTGGTGAATCTCCTCTGCACCCTTTCCAGTGCAATCACATCCTTCCTCTAGTGTGGTGACCAGAACTGTACACGGTACTCCAGCTGTGGCCTAACCAGCATTTTATACAGCTCTAACATAACCTCACTGCTCTTATATTCTATGCCTCGGCTAATAAACGCAAGTATCCCGTATGCCTTCCTAACCGCCTTATCTACCTGTGCTGCTGCCTTCAGTGATCTATGGACAAGCACCCCAAGGTCACTCTGACCTTCTGTACTCCCTCGGGTCCTACCATCCATTGTATATTCCCTTGCCTTGTTAGTCCTCCCAAAGTGCATCATCTCACACTTCTTAGGATTAAATTCCATCTGCCACTGCTCCACTCATCTTACCAGCCCAACTAAATTGTCCTGTAATCAAAGGCTTTCCTCCTCACTACTTACGACACCACCAATTTTCGTGTTGTATGCGAACTTACTGATCATACCTCCTATAGTCACATCTAAATCATTAATGTACACTACAAACAGTAAGGGTCCCAGTACCAATCCCTGCGGTACCCCACTGGTCACAGGCCTCCATTCGCAAAAACAACCCTCAACCATCACCCTCTGCCTCCTGCCACAAAGCCAATTTTGGATCCAATTTGCCAAATTGCCCTGGATCCCATGGGCCCTTACCTTCTTAACCAATCTCCCATGCGGGACCTTACCAAAAGCCTTACTGAACTGCTTTCAATTTAGTAAACTGTATTCGCTGCTCACAATCTTGTCTCCTCTACACTGGGGAAATCAAATGCAGATTGGGTG
Source organism: Heterodontus francisci (assembly GCF_036365525.1). NCBI lineage: Eukaryota > Metazoa > Chordata > Chondrichthyes > Heterodontiformes > Heterodontidae > Heterodontus > Heterodontus francisci. The sequence goes on from NC_090385.1 coordinate 71,498,112, forward strand.
GTCGCTGTGTGGAACAGCTCAGTCCACAAGCCGTGCTCAAAACTTTCCCGTCGTCTGTCATTTTAATTCTCCGCTCCAGTCCAACTCTGACTTTTCTGTACTCACCTTCCTACACTGTTCCAATGAAGCTCAATGCAAGCTCTGGGAACAGAACCTAATCTTTTGACTTCTCCATCTGCACCTCCTCCAGGTACATCTTTTGTTTTTTTACTTGTACCTCTTAATTTGGCCGGCTGCAACCGGCCAACAAAGGAATAAAATGTTGGTCAGATCCTGCATTAAATTCGGGAAAGTGTGAGGGAAACCTGTTGTTAAAAGTTTTCTGACTTCAATCCAGTCATGTCCCCCCACCTACCTCCGAGTAAAATTCCAGTCCTTTATCACTCTGGTTAAAAAAAAATGTCAAAAATATTTCAATTAAATCTTTGCAACAGCACTTTCTTCCTGTGTTCAAGTGCTTTACTTTTTGTCTTCTTTGATAATAGCAGATTTAAAATGCTCATTTGAAGCACAGTAGGACATGATTGATTTTTGTCTATCTTTCTTGTGCGTAAAGAATTGACTGGGAGAAGAGCTGGAAGATTGGTAACCCGTGATCCTGGTTGGGAAATGCGCACAAAGTTGTGCATTTCTCCATTGATCTTTTCTGTACTCGTTGCAAGTTACGAGGGAGATAGGGGAAAGATTGATTGTTGGAATTGATTTGCTGTAGTCTGAGAGATAGGTAGAGTAAAATTTGAAGGACAGGTTACTTCTGTCATCTCTAATTGCCAAAAACAGAAATTGTTCTTCTCCACTGGAATTGTCCAACTGCTTTTGTCCTGCTTGGCTTCATGCCTGCCTGGTTTTCACCTCTGTGAAATGATGTCTTATACCTTGTTCAAATCAGGTGTCGTACACATTAATTCAACCTATTTCACTTTCCCTACAATTGTGAACTTGCTTATTAAAAGGTGATTTTGCCAGAGGCAAACAATTATGGATGAACCAATGAATTTTTATAGAACAATCAGATCAAACTTAGAAAATACACATATTGAAATGGAAATACAGAGACAGTTTACCACATGAATGATACTTTTTATTTTGTGATTATACCCTTCTTCTGCTCCAGTGTTGTTATCAAAAATTGAAAAGACATATTGGGCACAAGAAGTGAATAAATTATAAGATCTCCTGACATAAAGGGAAGAAAGAATTTGCATTTATATAGCAGCTTTCATGAGCTCAAGCCATCCAAATTTGTGCACAACAAGCTCCCACAAACAACAATGAAATAAATGGCCAGCTCATCTGTTTTAGCTATTGGTTGAGGGATAAATGCTGACATAGTGCCATGAGATCCTTTAAATCGACCTGCGAGGGCAGACAAGATCTTTGTTTAACATCTCATCTGAAAGATTGCACCACTAACAGTGCAGGGTTCCCTCAGTACTGCCCTGAAATGCCAGCTAAAATTTTGTGCTCAGAGTTGTGGATTGAGACTTGAATCTGATACTTTCTGACTCAATAAGTGCATTTGTGCAATGATCTCAACCACATAAACCCAGCTTTTCACAACAGATTTAGCTTTCAACATATTAAATTCTGCTGCGTGTCGATGTTGTAGTTATAGCATAGTAAGGATGTTGCAGAGAAAGTCTCAGATTCTGGATAAGGTCAACTAATAACTTTTATTATTCACCCAACACTATTTACACTCTCCTCATGCCTCCTTAGCGAGCATCTTTTGCACTGCTACTCACTTCTTCCAAAGCCCAGTATCAAATGGATGCTACATCATCACCCTTACAGTGGGAGGGGTTGCTCACCCTGCCTCTGATATTAACCCTTACATGTCCTTATACTACATCTCCCCCCAAGTCTTTATCCAACATTTTCTTAAACATATTCTTGATTTTATCAACTACCCTTTCTCCCCTCAAATCTCTGACTTCACAGACTTTGTCTCTTAGGAGCTTTCATGACTCTCCCCAATCTTGTTGTAGTCGGACTGGAATGATCAGTAGTCTTCCTTGTAAGTCTGGAATGCTGACTTCGGTTGCTCTTTACAAAAGATTATAGTATTCTGTTTGCTTTGGTTTTGTTCATCTTCATCTGGGTCTTCCAAATGAATGATGGACTGCTACATCTGGGGAATAGGGATAATGTTTCTCCTATTCCTATATATGTTCCCTTCAGTTGTATGTACCACATACAATCTCTGGTAGTTTTCATTTCTGTGGATAACAGTATCTTCCCTTTCTAGGTCACATATCCCTACTCTTTGGCCATTATTCAGCTTCGGCAACTCTCTGACATGAAATGTTTTGTTGTATTTTCAAGTTTGCTACCTTCTATAAGAGTTTTTCCAGTATCTTACTCTCCCATTGTCCTGGACATTCAATCCCAGAAGCAATTCTTTAGGCAACACAAGAAGTTGTGCTCTTATCTTCCTGCCCATCAGTAACTCTGCAGGTGATAGCCCACACAACAACGGTGCAGATTGATAAATTAAAAGTGAAGATCTTCATTCTTTTTTAATAAGGACTTGATGGTTCTTACACCTCTTTCCATTCCACTTTACCAGTTGACTGTGGATCACATGGTGAGCTTGAGATGTTGAAAAGCCATTGTTGTCGCAAACTGAGTGAAATATTCATTTGCAAACTATGGTCCGTTGTCTGACAGTATCACATCAGTGATACCACGTGTCACAAAGATGTCTTATAACTGCTTCAGTTGTCGTTGAAGGCAACCTTCACACTTTTATCCACCTTGAGAAATAATCACTGATGATTATGTAGGTCTTCCCTTTGAACGTGAATAAGTCCATACCTAGCCGTTGCCAAGGTCTGGTTGGAAATGGAGTAGCTAATAGAGATTCACGCTGATTTGGTCTTTGTATTGCACAGATCTGACAGCTCTAGATCAGATGCTCGATGTCTTTTGATATTCCCAGCCACCACACTGATGATTGTGCCCTTGCTCTACACTTCATTATTCCCATATAGCCTTGACGCAGATGTTCCAAGATATCTGATCTCAGTGAACTGAGAATGACTAGTCTGTCATTGTAAACTAGAAAATCGTCAATAATCGTGAAGTATTTTCTTCATTCATGGAAAGTTTTCATTGTTTTCCCACTAAGACATTCCTGTGGCCATCCTTGTGTGCAATACTGTCTTATGCAAATATATTCTTCATCGCTTTTTGGGTTTGGTGAATTTCTGTTTGCTTGCTGGCCAATTTTCTGTGACTATGACTCTTTCCCTTGCACAAAATTCATATCTCATTGTGTTGGATGGTCTACCGTCACTCTGGATAGCGCATCAGCAGATGTTTGCATCTTAACCTGGATGTACATGGTCTCATACTCATTTCTCATCAATTTTAAATGAAACCTTTGGATTCTTGGAAGCATTTTTGCAATCTCCTTTTCATCCAACAAAGATAGCAAAGGTTTATGTCTCGCTGATGACTCACAATCCAACGAAGTAGTTAGAAAATTTTTCACGTGCCCATATGGCAGCAAATGCTTCTTTTTCAATCACCTTGTCTCCATCTCAGACAAAGCTCCAGATACGTAGTACACTGGCCTACAAGAACCATCCAGTTGCTCCTGGCAAAGGACTGCCCCTAACCCAATGGGGGAGGCATGTGCCGCTATCGTTGTTGGTAGTGTAGGGTTATAGTGTGCCAATATGTCCGGCGATATGAGCATCTCTTTAATCTTCCAGAATGCTTGTTCTTGATGTGAACTCCAGTACCACACTTCTTTTTTTGAGAAGTTGTCTTAGTGGTTCTGTTATCTGTGCCAAATGAGGTAGAAATTTGGCTAACTGATTCACCATTCCCAGGAATCTTTGGAGCTGCTGAACGCAAGTAGGAGTAGGAAATTCTGCAATGGCCCATGTCTTCTGTGGCTCTGCCATTATACCTTTACTGCTTACCACGTGTCCCAAGAAACAAATTGAGGTCTTGGAAAATTCGCTCTTCTTGTTCAGAGTTAGCTCTGTTTCTTGAAGTCGTTGTAGAACTGCTCGAACTCTGTGGTCATATTCCCCTACTGACTACTCATGTATCAGGATGTTATCCATGTGACAAATAACTCCTTTGAGCCCTTCTAAGGTGTTAGATGTAGACCTTTGGAAGATCTCTGGGGCGGATGTTATACCAAACGGTAACTGATTGAAACAAAACCTCTCAAAAGGTGTTATAAATGTGGTTAGTAATCTTGAGGGCTCATCTAAGGGTATCTGTCAAAACCCACTATTGGCATCCAGTTTGGTAAACATGGTGCTGTGAGACAATTTTGCTAAACTGTCATCGACTGTGGACATTGGGTGAATCTCATGCACTACTGCTTTGTTAAGCTGCGTTAAATCCACAGAAATATGTATAGTTCCGTTTTGTTTTGGGACAGGAACCATAGCTGAACAACACTCCGTTGGTTGTATAACCAGAGAAATGACCCCCATTCTTGTCATCTCTTCCAACTGGTCTTGAACTTGGTTCATCAAAAGGTGAGGTATCTTTCTGGGTGTAAAGATACATATTGGCCTGATATTTTCTTTAAGTGTGATTCTATACTCTGTCCTGAGTCTTCCGAGGCCTGTGAAAAAGTTTTGGATAGTCGACTTGAAAGCGAGTGTTTACCTGCGGCTGTTTGACTTCCTCAATCATCTTGATCAGATGCAGGTCTGAGCAAACTTTTTTTGCTTAGGAGGGGAAATTCTTGGTTTTGCAAGATGTATAAGGTTTCAGTAAATTCCGTAAATTCAAGCAACTTGGAGAACTGTGTGTCCACCAGTTGTATGCAATGTCTCATCAACCCTGGCTCTTGGTCTGACAGAACTGTGACACGAGGACCTGTGTCCAATTTGAAAGTCATTAGGTGTCCTTTTGTGCAGATTTCTCCTAGGACCTCTCCTGGTTCCTTTTCTTCTGGAAGTTGGTGCGCTTCATTTACCGCTCTTTGTGTGAAGGTCTTTTGTTTTGCAAATTTGAGCGAAGAGGTCTTGTTCTGGCACTTTCTTCCACAATGCCCGGTCTTTTTACAGTTGAAACATTCCACTTTACTAGCTGGACACTGCTCCCATCTGTGGATATTCCTGGTTCCACAGCGCTGGCACAGTTTCCCAGTGTCATGCACCTTCTGCCCTGTGTGTGTCTTCTTCCCAATAGATTGCCTCTCCATCTTTGTACAGTTCTTGAAGCCAGTCATTGGATTTCTTCTAATATAAGGCTTCTCTTCAGCCCGCAGAATGGCTCTATTTTGTTTACAGACGTCAACCTCTCATACGATCTGAAATGCCTTCTCGAGTGTAAGGTCATCTTTCGATTGTAAGAGATCTGACAAAGATTCATCAACTATCCTGCCAACTATTCGGTTCCTTATCAGTTCCACCTTTAATTCTCCATAGTCACATCCCTCAGCCAATCTGTACAGATCATTTATATAAGAATCTATGGATCCATCTATCTTCTGGACTTGCTTGTCAAATCTTGCTCTTTCCAGAATTTTGTTGCTGCATAGATTGAAATATTTGTCAAAAGCTTGAAGAAGCTTGAAGTACATCCTCAAATTTATCCTAAGCCTCATTTATCCCTTGCCTCACAATCACATCGTCCGTAATAAGAGGGTATTTACTTGTTCTGTTTCTGATTTAGAATGCAGTTTGGTAGCAATCCTAAATCATAGGAATCTTTTACTCCATAAGATCCAATTTTGTACCTAAGTTCCCTTATCGTGGAAGCTTTCAGGCATTCCCAATTTCAGATCCATTTTTCTTCCCTAGGCTTTGATTTTCCTTTCTTTTTATTTTTAGGGTATTCCACCACTCTGTAAATGGTTTAGGCTTTTCTGGAATTGTTCGCCATCTTTCTTGGGATTTCTCGTGCTTTCTGACGGGTGCTGCACTTTCTCTCCATGGTCTGGTTGGGTAATGGCTGCCGACTGTGCCCGACTCCCAAATCGCCTTATCGATCGATCAACATCTCTCCCTGCTTTTTACCCGACCCAGAGCGCCGTTAGCCAAGAATGGCCCCTTTGAAATTATCTCACCTGATCCTGGACTTGCTGGACCTGGGAGTTTTGTTGCAGAGCACTACGCTTCTGTGGTGCAGTCTAAAAGCCTGCACCTGCTGTCTGCCTCTTTTTCAGGTGAAGAGCAGCTCTGGAGCTCGTTGCAATACTCGCTTCTTCCAAAGCCCAGTACCAAGTGACAGTTACATCATCACCCTGTTTCCGGCATTAGCCCCTACGTGTCTTATACTACAAACTCAAATTTGTCATCATCAATAACTACGATAAGTGCAAACATATCCAACTTATGACTCAATAGAAGTTGGGTATGTTCTTATTGTAAGCACAGCTGTTTGATGCTTGGAAATTCAATATAATTTATTCAGTGTTTATATCATATATTTTATAGATTTTCTCTTCCTGCATGAAAGGGTATACAGTATACTCATGGGAGTTGTCAAAAAAGTGCGCGGTTGCCCAATTGAACAGACAGCAGGAGAGGTAGTACTAGCCTAACTGTTATCTATTAAATCCTCCTTACATTTTTATTAATAATTCAAACACTATAACTGCTAACACACGTTAACTCTGCTTCTCTTTCCACAGATGCTGCCAGACCTGCTGAGTGATTCCAGCATTTCTTGTTTTTGTTTCAGATTTCCAGCATCCGCAGTATTTTGCTTTTACTATAACTGCTAATATTGGAGCATGTATGGTCACTGAAATGAGAGTTAATTAAATGTCATTATTTAGATCAAATGTTTATCTATAGATTAATAAGAAAATTGGCTTCTGATCAATCAAAAACAGTAATTCTTATCTTGGTAAAGTTCCGAAGGTATATTCATTATGACAACTTGAAGATATATCAATCAAGTGAGTTAAATATAATTCAATGTACATAAAGGAATTAAACTAATTGCGTCATAGACTTTCCACATATCACAGGGTACCTAGAGGGTGCATACATAATGCTAAAGGAGACGCACATGCTAATGGAACCGAATCTATATTTGTAGATCAGGTTTATTACAAAATAGAATTTTCATCTGCAACTCAAATACCCTAAATTTCTTACACAGGCAAAATGCCCTGATATTCCCTTGCTTAAAATGCAATATTCATTGTAAAAATACATGTTTACCAAACTAAAAGGCTTTCTTATTAATGGGCACATTTTGAAGAAATATTTTTTGCTTAGCATGCTCCCTCTTTTATGAAGGAAAATTGAAGTTTTACCTGAAATTATCTTTGCATTTCTTGGGTCAATTTTATTGATCATGTGGAGAGCCCAGCATAGGCAATCAGGAACCATAAAAGGTAGTAAAGTTTGGTTCTAGCTCACCGAGTAGGCTGTGGATGCTAGGATAATTGGAACATTCAAGACTGAGATAGATTGATTTCTGTTAGATAACTGTATCAAGGAATACGGCGGCACAGTGGCGCAGTGGTTATCACCGCAGCCTCACAGCTCCAGCGACCCGGGTTCAATTCTGGGTACTGCCTGTGTGGAGTTTGCAAGTTCTCCCTGTGACCGCGTGGGTTTTCACCGGGTGCTCCGGTTTCCTCCCACAGCCAAAGACTTGCTGGTTGATAGGTAAATTGGCCATTGTAAATTTCACCTAGTATAGGTAGGTGGTAGGGGAATTGAGGGAAGGTGGGGATGTGGTGGGAATATGGGTTTAATGTAGGATTAGTATAAATGGGTGGTTGATGGTCAGCACAGACTCGGTGGGCCGAAGGGCCTGTTTCAGTGCTGTATCAATAAATAAAATAAAATAAAAAAAGTTGTTTGTGTTGTGGCACTACGGAGACTTAAAGCGATTCTTGGGGTCAGATAGCACCTTGGATCACTAATTGTGTGGCATGCACTGTGTTCCTCATTGATAACTTGAACAGAGCTACACAGGTAGCTGCCCGCGATGCTGTCTGCCCCCAGGGAATTGGCATAGTCTGTGCAGTGCTGCTTTAAGTGCTATGCAATTTTCTTCTCTATACAGCAGAAAAAAGGAGTTGTCATATGTAATGTATCCTATGTTATGAGCATGCCCCGTGTGTGATGATATCATTAAACGTGATCTGGCCATCTTGGTATCTGCCTGTTCCTTACCAGTTCCTCCCAATATATAATAGATTTTAGTGACAAAATGGGATCAAAGTGCAAAAGTGTTTGAAGCAAATGGCAGTAGAAACTATGACGAAAAACATAAGCTCAATCCCAGGACCTACCTGCGAGGATGGTGAAGATTTTTGACTAGATTGCATGGAGCTTCATTGTTTCTGAAAAAGTGTGGCTGCTCTTAGTTGATTCTACAGAGTCCTAATGTACATCTGATTCAACTCCTGACTACGCTAGCTTTGGTGAGTTTGTTCTGATTAGGCTGACTTAGCTTCTGTATCACTCTTACAGACAGCCACAGTAAAGTGTTTACTGGATCACTGTTACATTTAAAACTGGGACAAAATGGCTGCACACACAGGATACATCGGAAGGCTCAGAATGTATGGCAGAGTTTGATAACTATTCAGTTCATACATGGAAAGAATGGACATGTTCTTCAGAACTAATAATATATTAGAATTCAAAGATAAAGTGAAGAAGCCCACACTCAGAATAAGACAATTCTTGAGTGCAAGAATATAATGAGTTCTTTATATTGTCTTATGCAACATAAATGAGATGCGTGGACTCCAGTTGGAAGAAGATCTCAAACAGGTTTATTACAGCTAAACTATTGTATAGTACAGAGCTAACTATTTACAGAACTTGCCTCAAGGTGTCACAGTTGCAGGGTGACTCTGGCTCCGAGTCAATGATTGCATCCTGGTACTTAGCTCATTAACATGCTAAGATCTAAAAGGGACATCACTTTGAAAGGCAACAACAAGGAAAGCAATTTTGCCAACAGAGATTGGCCCAGAAATGTATGGCACGCATATAAACCCCTTGCTCCCAACAAGGAAAATGTTGTGCCATTCAAAATAATTATTATCAGGTTGGAGGAACATTTAAATGCTAAGCCACCAGAAATAGCAGAAAGCTAGAAATTTGGAACCAGAAACCAGAAAAGTAGTGAAACAGTTGGTGAGTACATTGTGACACTGAATAATTTATTTTTACATTGCAACTTTGGTATATTCTTAGACTGTGCAATACGATACAGATTTGTGTGTGGATTCGTGGATGAAAGAATCCAGTCGAAGTTACTAAACACACAAAATCTTACTTTTGAGCTAGCGTGTAAGATTGCTTCTACCATGGAGATGGCATCAAAGAATGCTTGGAATTTCATCCTATCCAAATGACTTTTACAGCTTCTGTCCACTGTCTTCTGCAAGTCTAAAGCAGGGAAACCAGATCAGAAGAGTGCTGTTGATAAAATTTTAGCGTCTTGTTATCGCTGTAAGGGCAATCTTATTCCCACAGATATGTCAGTACAGAAATGACAAATGCTTTAGTTGCCAAAAGATAGGCCATATTTGCAAATGCTTGCCGAGTGCAGGATGAAACAGGAAAGAGAACCCTTTCCAGTAGTAATGGAAAACAGTGACGTCACAAGGATGGAGATTACAATCTTCAAATGAATCCGGTGTGCCTAAGCAAAGAGGAGCTAGGGTTATACGTCATTAATACCACCAGCAATTACTTAAATGACAGAAATTTTTTACAAAGGGGTCAGTAATCAACAGTACATCAACATGCACATTGATACAGCTGCAGATTGCTTAATTATGTGTAGAGACACGTATGAGAGCAAATTCAGTGACGTTCCTCTAACTGAGAGCACAGTTCAGTGGAAAACCTACTCTGGTGAGGTGATAGAAATGTGTGGACAAACGGAGTGTAATGTCAAATATAAGGGCAAGTCCCTCAAATTACCCATTGTTTTACCGACTTATGTCAACGTATCAGCATTACTGGCCAAAGGCTAGCTTCGTAAGCTAAAGTTAGACTTGAAGAATGTTTTCCAAGTTGTGTTGACCAAGAAACTTGATCAGCTATTGAATAGTTACAGGGACATTTTTGAGGATCGTTATGAAGGTAAAATTGGTGTGAAAGCGCACATCCAAATTAACCCTGATATAAAACCAGTAAATTGCAAGGTTGGGCTGGTTCCTTATGTTCTCAAAGCCCAGGCTGAAGAGGAACTAAAGAAGTTGGAGAGAAAAAGTGTATTATTTAAAACTGCTTGCAGTAATTGGGCAACCCCAATTGCCGATGTGCTCAAGTCAGATAAAACCCTAGACAATGTGTGGACTACAAAGTCACAATCAACCAGGCAGTGGATGATGAACAGTATCCATTACTGACCTCTCAAGATTTGTATGTGGAGTTTGCAGGATCCAGCTATTCACAAAGTTGGATTTGTCCCATGCTGATGCACAGCTCAGTGTGGATTGAGACATTCAGCAACATCTCATGATAAATAAGCACATGGGCCAGGATTTTGTGAGGTGACCTGAGGCGGGGTTGGAGGCAGGCGGGGCACGAAGTATCACGACAGGTGGTGGCAGGGGGGAGGGCCTGTTGCCTCCCCATCACCCAGCGATCTTCCCGCGGGTTGGATAGGCCGGCGACACCATCCTGCCCAGAGGGCAATTGAGGCCCTTAAGTGGCCTATGAACGGGATCTTACCAGTTGCAGGGTGGCCTCCACCGTGCGGGAACGATGCCTTGTAAAACAAGGCGCCCTCCCTACAAGCTTGGTGGGGTCCCTCCTTTGTGGGCAATTTGTGGCCCAAAGAGGACTACTACCAGGAACAACTTTATCCCTGGGACCCCCTCCCCCTGGACTGCACGACCATTACTCCCACACCCTCTCACTGGGGCCTTCCGGACTGGCCCCGGCGACCCCGCCTCAACTACCTCTGTTCCGGGGTTCCAGCGCTGGTCCTGGGTCCGAGGCCTTTGCAGTACTGCCAGTGGCTACTGCTCCCAGTAGCTCTTGCAAGCGGGATCCCTGTCCCTTTAAAGACTTAAACTTTGGTTCTTTGATTCAAAAAGACCAGAGGATTGCTTCAGGAGTGGCAGGGGTGGGGGGCACAAAAAGGCCTTTTCGGCCAGGTGCCGGGGGCCTCACCTCCAGCACAAAATCCAGCCCACATAAAGCTGGCCTTTGCTATGAAGTCTTCTCCAAAAATCTTCCAAGCTACAATGGATAAGATTTTGCAAGGAGTGCTGCATTGCTTGTGTAATCAGGATGAAGTGCTGATTGCAAATGCACTCGAGGAAGAGAAACTTCAAGTGCTGGAAGAAGTGTTAAAATGGCTCAAAGATCACAATGCGAAGTTGAAAGGGAGCGAGTGTGTTTATGTATAATCTAAGGTATTGTACCTTGGTTTGAAAATCAATGACAAAGGATATACTCAGTGAAAGAGAAGATAGAGGCAACTGTAAATGCCCCAAAGCCAAAAGATCTTTTCTAGGCACGGTTCAACACTACTCGCGATTTCTGCCTGAGTTTGCATTGGTATTAGCTCCACTACATGAGTTTTTGAAAAAAGATGTGAAATGGGAAGGTCTAAAGCACAACAAGGTGCTGATGATGCATGTAAGAGAAGCTTAACCAGGATGCACTACTCATTCATTACAACACAAACCGTGACCTGAAGCTAGTATGTGATGCTTCAAACTATGGAGTTGGAGCAGTGATTTGTCATGTCATAGATGACGGTCAAGAGAAGCCCATAGCATTTGCATCATGTACTGTTATGACCAGGTGAAAAAGAGGTCTAGGGTTCCCTTTCTGCCTTCACCTGGCCGTACTGTAACAGGGCTTAATTTTAAACATACCATTTTGTTTAGCTCCCCCTTGTGAATCCTTGTTCACTAACTTCCAATTATAAGGCAAAGAAACTAGCCAAACAGGTTTTCTTAGGTTTAAAGAAAAGAGATTGAACTTTATTAAACTTAAACTCTAAGTCGGATAGCACCTATGGATACGCAACATGCTCACACTAGCATGTATATGCAATACACACACGCAGATAGAGACAGGAAGGAGCAGAAAAAATAAAGTGGAAAAGTTTGAGGCAATATCTGAAGATGGTTTTGGTTACTGTTCTTCGAGCTCACTGTAGAGTCCTTGATTGTAGGTAGGTCTTGCTTTTCATTGGGCCCCAGTATTCTTCTTAAACCTTGTTTGATGTAGGAGACTTTTCTCTCTTGCAGTTCATGTGTCCTCAGTGTGTCCGGAAACTTGTGAGAAAGAGGTAGGAGCAGACAGGAGAGGTCTTCTCACTCTGGGAGCAAACAGTCTTTCTTGGGTTCAAAAACTCTGTGGCAAGTTCAAAAAACCCTGGACCAGCCAGTTAGTCATGTGACCAGCTGGTTTAACCAGTCCTGGCTTTTGTGGATTGTATCATCTTAGCAGTGGAATCAAAAGGTTTCACCAGTTTTTGTTGGATAGAAATGTATGCTTGTTACAGATCATAAACACATCGTAGCTATTCTGAATCCAAAGTCTGTAATACTGACAATGGCAGTGTCAAGGATGCATCGATGCGCTGTACTTCTCTGACAGTACGACTACAACATTGAATATTGTAGTTCGAAGGAGAGTGCTATCACTGATGTACTGTCATATTTGCCGCATGAAGATTCAAAAGTAGGCTGTGAAGGTGTAATCTTCATAACAGAAGTTGTGGATGAGGACTTTCCAATCACTGCAACTGAAATTGCAGTTGAAACTCAAAGACCCAGGGTGGAATTTTATGCTGTTCCCTGAGGCAGATTTGGAGGCAGGGAGAGCATAATATTGGTTAGGATTGTGGCGGAGAGGACCCCGCCACCATCCTGCCTCTGCCGAAATTTAGTTCGGGGCAGGTAGGTCTGTGAACGGCCTTTCTGCCCCGCCGCCAATTGAAGCCCTTAACTGGGTAATTAACCCCCAATTAAGGGCCTCTTTTCCCGCCACAGCCGTAATTACCCATGCAGCGGGTGGCCCTGTTGCCGCATGGGAAGCACAGCATGAAAAACCAGCCCTAGGTTGGGGGGAGGGTGACCCTCGTTCAAAGGCACTACTGAGACCCGGCATCAGGAAGGGGGGAGCCCGCTGAGGGCCACCTCCCTGCCCTTGCTGCCGCCTACCCTCCCATCCCGCGAGACACTCCCGCCATGACCTACCTTAAGCCTGGTTCCAGCACTGCGCATCAGTGTCCAGAAGCAATGTAACAAGTTTTGGTGTGAACAGGGATGCATTACGTGGGGTCATGGAGTGGTGGTACCTGATTCTTTAAGGGACAAGATTCTGGCAGAACTTCATACTGTACACATTGTTATAGTTAACATGAAATTTGTAGCCATAGGTTTTATGAATTGGCCTGGTCTAGATGGTGATCTCAAATCATTGGTTAGCAAATGTACAATTTGTCAAAACTGCAGGCATAAGCCACCAAAGACTCCTTTACAATGCCATGGTCAAGGGTGACTCACCCATTTCAAAGTATTCATTTAGATCATATGATTCCAGTGAGGGTTGATCCAAATCTTCAGCATGACCTACTTGATAGCAAGCTTTTTCCAGAGTGTGAGCCAGTTCAGATTTCAGTGTCTGAAGGATCAGTTTCAGAAAAAGAAACAAGATCTTCAGTAAGTCCTTAACTGAAAGCAGACAATGCCAAACCTGACTCTACACCAAAACCTGTGAGATCAGGAAGACTTTGTAAACCAGTTGTTAGGCTTTATTTATAGATGTTGTTTATAGAAAAAGTTAGTTTTTATTTTGCCAAGTGTGCATATTCTCAAGATTTGTTTGCTTTTGAAGTTGTATAGTTAGCGTAGCAGAAAATAGTTTATTAAAAAAATTAAAAGGGGAAGCAGTGTAATGTATTCCTATGTTATGAGCATGCCCAGTGCATGATGATGTCATTCAACCCGTGATCTGGCTATCTTGGTATCTGCCTTTTCTTTATAAGTTCCTCCAGATATATAACAACATACAGCTCAGTGATTCCAAATGAATGATGAAATAGATTTGAGGGGTTGAATCGACTACTTCTGTTCTTAAGTTCCTATGCAAAAGTGTCAGCTGTGGCTTAGTGAGTAGCACTCTCACCCCTGAATCAGAAGCCTGTGAGTTTAGGTCCCACTCCAGGAGATCTGTGCACGCAAATGCTCTAGTGCAGCACGGAGGAAGTGTTGTACTGTCTGAGGTTAAACTAAGGGTGCATCGACTCCCTCAGGTGGCCCTAAATGATCACAGGGCACTATTTCAAAGCATTATCCCTGGTGGCCTGGACAATACTTACCTTCAATCAACATCACTAAAACAAATTGTCTATTCATTATGAAAGTGCTGTTTGTAGGACCTTGCTGTGTGCAAGTTGACTTGTGTTTCCTACATCACAACAGTTCAAAAGTACTTAATGGCTGTAAACTGCTTTGGGGCCTGAGGTCATGAAAGGTCTTAATTAAATGTAAGTGTTTTTTTTTTATTTCCCCCTCCTGAATTGATCACTCTGATTATGTAAATGATGGAGAATGTGCTGAAGTAACTTCATTGCAACCAGTGAATACAGGGATGAAGGGGGAGATAGTAAAAATTCAAACTGCCCATTTCAGAGCCAACTGGCACTAGAAAACCACACTACGTGATTTTGCACCTTTCATTGTCGTTTTCTGGAACTGAGCAGCTCTGGATTGACTCTGAGGATGTCTTGAAGTAACACAGTTTGATAGGAAGCCACTCCAGAAAGCATGTCAAAGAAATTTCAATTAAAAAAATGGTCTTCCATAAAAGAAAGGGATAATTTAAACAAAAATACTCAGAACAGAATTTATTTTCCTTTCAAGTACTCTGCTTTTTTCTGATTCTTTAAACAATTATTTAGTTTTTAGTTACTGCCTTTTTTTTCAGTTTCTCCCCTCCTCAGTCGAAGGATGGGTTATAGTTCCAGAGGTGCTGGCAACCCACTGTTTGCTAATGTGTCTATTTTAACATGTGTACATCTGGATCACTGCCTCCAGAGAATCCTTGTCATCAGGTGGCAGGACCGTATCTCCAACACAGAAGTCTTCGAGGTGGCCAACATCCCCGGCATATACACCCTAATAAGCCAGCGGCACCTGAGATGGCTTGGCCATGTGAGCCGCATGGAAGATGGCAGGATCCTCAAGGACACATTGTACAGCGAGCTCGTCACTGGTACCAGACCCACCGGCCGTCCATGGCTCCGCTTTAAAGATGTCTGCAAACCCGACATGAAGTCCTGTGACAATGATCACAAGTCGTGGGAGTCAGTTGCCAGCGATCGCCAGAGCTGGCGGACAACCATAAAGGCGGGGCTAAAGCGTGGCGAGTCGAAGAGACTTAGCAGTTGGCAGGAAAAAAGACAGAAGCGCAAGGAGAGAGCCAACTGTGTAACAGGCCCCGACAACCAATTTTATCTGCAGCACCTGTGGAAGAGTCTGTCACTCTAGAATTGGCCTTTCTAGCCACTCCAGGCGCTGCTGCACAAACCACTGACCATTTCCAGGCATTTACCCATTGTCTCTCGAGACAAGGAGGCCAAAGAAGAAGAAGAAGACATCTGGATAGTGAGTGTTGGTTGGCTCGTTCTTCCTTGGGCCCATAACAACTCAGCTTGATCCTATCCATGCTTATTCTCCTCACACATACATTTTCCAACATGGGCCACTGGATAATTATTGAGAGAACCATTGCTTAATTTATCCCTCCATATTAAGTCTATTTAAAAATTCCCATTCATGAGGATACAACTCCTTTGTTGTCGAGATTATGTTATCGAGAGGAAAATGTATTAAACTTGAGTTTGAAAGGCCCAACCCTCCCAATTGCTCACAGTGCATTAAAGACAAATTTATAAAGCTTTTCACTGGTATATGACTAACCTGTATCTTATGGTACATGCATATTTTAATAAAGAATATTTTAGAAGGTTTTCACTATAAACACTGTTATGGAATGTACTGTTGTTAGTTGTTATTCTGCTCCAACTATTCAGATCATTATACTTATGTGTGAAGATATTGCTTCAATGTTCAACAATTAAATAAATCCTTGAGCTAGTATATATTTAAAAGAGAAATTAGCTCTTTAACAGGTTGTACTCTACTTAAAGTATATTTAAATTATAATAGTTTGTAAAAGACAGCAAACAATTTATAATTCAAGTTCTAAAACCTGAAGAAATTAATTCTAATTAAAACTAAAGATGATCAAATTTTGACTTTCCCATTACTTCGGTCTTACTGGATGTATTTACTTCTACACTGCATAAAACGTACAACGTTAAACAGTTGCACAGGATATTTTAACGATGATATGTTCTGGGCCTGGAATCCAAAGAAAATGTGGAGCGTCAGCTTGAAGCCTGCAACATGCCTGAAATAATTTGGGTTGTCACCAGAAAGGGAACTGGAATTCTGTGCAGAAGCTGTGGGCAAAGTTAGTTTGGAATGGGAACTGAAGGGAAGACTACAACTAAATATAAACAAGGAAGCGCCTGGATCCCTGTTGGTGCCAACTCTGCTCAACGCCTTGTGCTCTTCATTTAATATTGGACAATCCTCCCAGTGCTGATTGGGCAGCCAACTGTGATGGTTGTTGGCAACTAAAATGCTGACTCTGATACTTCGGCTATGTTATGAGACTTTTAAATATTTCCACAGCCCATCTGACTGAATCCCACCCGTTTTGGGGAGGTTAAAATATCTCTGAGTAAAGCTTTCAATGAAGTCATTAAAAGATATTAAAGTGCATACATTTAATCATATGATTTTTTATGGAACAATTTTCAATTAATTTCAACCTTTATTTTGAACATTAGTAATTTCAGTTCACGGGGGAAAAATGAAGGATGAAATAAAAATATCAGAAAGCATTTTAATTGATCTGTGGGAACCCATGCTAGGAATTCACTAAAGGGTTGTCCTGACCAACTGCCGTAACATCGGTGGAAGAATGGCATTAACTCCACTTACATCGGGCATACACAGCCGGTACTGATCTCCTGCAGAAGTTATAGTGGTCGATCGGGAGATTCGAAACTCCTGATGGTGGTCCCCACATTGTTCAATTCATCTCAGCAGCTACTGTGTGTCACACAATGTGACACCATTAGCATTTATTAGGCCGATTATAGAGCGGCCTGAGCAGCAGTTACTGCGAGTTCTTGTGCTGTATGCAATTATATACCTTATTTAATTGATAACTGATCTCCAAATAGCCATAACATATTGTTTTAAGTCTTCTAGCAGCTTATGTGACAAAAATAACCAGAAAATTGGGGACGCTTTAGGAAGAAACTTAAATACACAAACTGTGGGGTTGACTTTCTGCTCAGCTCTTGGGCAATTTGCTCAAAATCGGAGTAAACCGCACCAATGATCGTGGACTTTTAAGCATAAATTATGCTCACCACAATTCAAGTTCCACATTCTTTTGCACAAGCTTAAAAACCATTGTGCAAGAAGCCGCCCCTAGCACAACAAAAGTGGTCGCGCCCCAAGGGTGAATTAATCATCATTGGGAGTTTATGCTAACTGCTCTTATTTACAGGCTCCAAAAATTAGACTTTTTTTTCATGCAAGGACACTAACAGATACGTTTTAAAAGCTTTTGAATGTAATTTTTGTTTTTGTTTACCAAGAAATTGACTACTGTACCCCAACATAGCTAGGAAACGTTTCTGCATACTTTTTAGAAATTGTTTGCAGTTATTTAAAATTAGGTTACTCACAAATGGTGGATGGATACCATGATTAGAAATGATTTTTTGTGATAAAACCATTTTCGGCATTATTAATCAAACTGCACCAAGTTACCACTCTTCAATGTATCGAGAAATATTTTTAAAGCATTTTTTTTAAATGACATTTATACATGTACATTGTGTTCAGCAATATGCAAATGAGTTTGAGCAGAGACCCGAAAAATAAGAACACTTCGCAAAGCCGGCACAACCCTGAGCGTAATTTGCATCCAAAGTGAAAACTGCAGTATTATCTTTTAATGTGACTTTCTCTTAAAGAAGCAAAGGAGGAATGGGAGATTTTAGTAATTTAAATTTGAAGTACTCTTCTCTGTCTAGTGAATGTGAAAAAAAATGCTTGTACCTTGCAAGAACTATTGATAGTTGCAATGTCTTTTCCTGTCCATACAGACCTGCCATTTTGAATATCTGCACACAACAGGGAATCGCTCAGGTGTGTCACCAGCTGGTACGAGTCATCTGGTTCAGATGCTCACCCAGAATCAGCAAGAAGATTGATTTGTAGAATTTCCAACACAATTTCATGGGATGCTTCCTGAGCTGATATTACTTTAGCATCTTCCTACTGAGAGGGAGATCTGAAGTGATCCAAATAGAACATCAAAGTTGCAAATTCTGCACCTTAGGACTTCATTTTTGGCCCTTGCTTGGGGTGGAGGTGGGAAGCTAAAAATAACCCGGCTGGTCAGTGTGCCGGTTCCCCAGCTCTATCCTGCCTCTGGAGCAGCAGAGCTACCCATCCGCACACGGTGGAAAACTGATCAGGCAAATTAATAGCCACTTGAAGTTAATTAAAGGAGGCCAACTGAAATTTCCCAGGGGGGTCAGCACTCCAGCCAGGCCTAGAGACCTTCCCTGCCTACCTGGGTGCAAGAGCAGCTACAGGCTGCCCTGTAGATGGACTCCTCCTCACAGCGGTGGCCTGGCTGCAAAAGCATTTTTTAATTTAAGATTTAAAACTGCTGGAGAGAGGGCACCTCCATCTTGAAGCGTCCTCTCTCTTACTTACCTTCCATTGCATCCTGCTACTCCTTTCAAGCTTTTGATTGGTCCTCCAGCTTTGAGAGCTCACCTGTCATCCTGAATTGGATGGCAAACTTGTCTCCACGCTCCATGAAAATCACAATGAGTGCCGGGGTCAGGTTCGGCACCCGGAAATAGTCCCAACCTATGTTTCCCGTCTCCAGAGGGAAAATCCTGCCCAAGTATGTCACATCACTAAAATGAAATGTGTTTTTGATGTTTTAAAATGTAATGTCCATGTGGCGAAATAAATTTGCATCATTCTTGGCAGGTGTGGGCCTGCATGACATTGGCTAGGCCAATATTTATTGCCCATCCCTAATTGCCCTTGAGAAGGTGGTGGAGAGCTGCCTTCTTGAACCGCTGCAGTTCTAAGAAAAGAAGGCCTATTACAAAGGTTTGCCAAGCCCCTGGTTGGAAAGACATTTTTTTTTTGCATACTAGCAGACAGTATTGGAACAAATGAACCAGTCCCTGCTCCAAATAAACAGAAGAAACCTGGTCAAACCAGTCAGTCACGTGACCACTTGCTGGCCAACTAGGGGAGTTTTAATTTAGAGAAACAATGCTTGAAGACAGAAAGCTGTTTGCTCCTGGGCTGAGAAGACCTCCCTTCTGCCTGCTGTCATCTCTTTCTCACAGAACTGAAAACCCATTGAAGACACTTGAACCCCAAGAGAGAAAAGTCTCCTACAGTGAACCAGGTTTAAGAAGCATACTGGGCTCCAATGAAAAACAAGACTACCTGTAGCAAGTCATGTTACAGTTGTATATGACTTTGGTTCGGCCACATTTGGAATACTGCGTGCAGTTCTGGTCGCCACATTACCAAAAGGATGTAGATGCTTTGGAGAGGGTGCAAAGGAGGTTCACCAGGATGTTGCCTGGTATGGAGGGCGCTAGCTATGAAGAGAGGTTGAGTAGATTAGGATTATTTTCATTAGAAAGACGGAGGTTGAGGGGGGACCTGATTGAGGTGTACAAAATCATGAGAGGTATAGACAGGGTGGATAGCAAGAAGCTTTTTCCCAGAGTGGGGGATTCAATTACTAGGGGTCACGAGTTCAAAGTGAGACGGGAAAAGTTTAGGGGGGATATGCGTGGAAAGTTCTTTACGCAGAGGGTGGTGGGTGCCTGGAACGCGTTGCCAGCGGAGGTGGTAGACGCGGGCACGATAGCGTCTTTTAAGATGTATCTAGATAGATACATGAATGGGCAGGAAGCAAAGAGATACAGACCCTTAGAAAAAAGGCGACAGGTTAAGATAGAGGATCTGGATCGGCGCAGGCTTGGAGGACCGAAGGGCCTGTTCCTGTGCTGTTATTTTCTTTGTTCTTTGTTCTACAATCAAGGACTCTACAGCGAGTTCGAAGCACAGGAACAAACCCCCTTCAGAGATTGCCTCAAACCTTTTCACTTTATTTTTCTTCTGCTCTTTTCTGTCCCTATTTGTAGTGTGCATCGCATGTGCATGCTAGCGTGGGTGTATCGTGTAGCCGTAGGCATCAACTGAATTAGAGTTTAAGTTTAATAACATTTCACTTTTCTTCTTTAAACTTACAAAAGCTTGTTTGTATTCATTTATTTACCCTATAATTGGAAAGCTGTGAACAGGAATTCACCAAGGGAAAGCTCAAAATACAGTGTGTCTAAAATTAAATCCCATTACAGTAAGACCAGGTGAATGCTGAAAGGGGCCCCTAGACACCTTTCTCACCTGGACGTACCACCAGCAATGCCCACATCCCATGAACGAATAAAAAAAATTGTGTGGGAGCCAGCCAATTAAGGATCAAGAGTCGCGGGGACTTTACACTCAGAGGACAGAGGTGGCAGCAGAGGAGGCGAATGCAGCATCAGGTGATGCTGCGGAAGCTCCAGGCGCCATACTCAAATGGCTGATAGCCCCTGCCTGACTGCTCAGAGCCTTAACTTAGCCCTTTCATTCAGGAGTTGTATGTATCAGCTTGGAAGTCTGCAGGCAGAATAGCAGAAGGAAGACCCCGGGTGGCCCCATGGTTCAACATTGTCTTCCTCCAGACTCTGCTTCAGGCTGAAAAAGAAAGGCGGGAGGTCCTCTTTCCCAGGATGGGTGGAGGAGACCAGCCCATCTGATGAAGCACGCCTGGGTGGAGATAGCAGAGGAGGTCAGCAGCCATGGGGTCACCTCAAGGATCTGGATCCAGTGCTGGAAAAGGCTCAATGACCTCATCAGATCTGTCAAAGTGCGTGTTTCATTCCATTCCATTCCAACCCTTTGTGCCTAGCTTATGTCAGAGCGAGAGAATGTATTTGTTGGAGAGGGAGGGACAATCCAGGCATGGCAATGTGTTTTTGGAGTCACCAATGGGGTTTGAGATATGTTAGCACCCCTGTTAGAGGTGTCAATTCATTCCCCTGCATAGACCCTTGAGAGTGGCCACATGCAGGAGGCATATGTGAGCCCCCATCATGGCTCGATGGTCATTGATCATCAGAGGTCTGGGGCTTTAACCTGCTGGCAGTCTAACCACATGCATGTGAAGCCCGCCCTCCATGTTGGCTACCGATGGGACTATCTAGCAGGGACGTCACAATGTCAAACTTCCTGTAGGACATCTTGCATCCCAATTTTATGCCCCAACTACCTCTGTTGCCATCTCAAATGGCCCCATAAAATCCAGCCCAATGGGTCAAATGGCCTTCTCTGCGTTGTATGATTACATGATAATGAATGTTTGAAGATGGTATCAATTTGAGTGAATTTATTGATGGATTTTGGCTCAAAATCAATGAAGTGACTAACTATGAATATATGTTGGGAGAAAATAAAGAAAACAGTAGCTTGCAAAATAAATAAAATATGACTGCTGATAGATCTATATCCAGTGATGATATCTCTTTCTTTTGCTATTAATTTTGAAGGTGCCTATATATTCTCCCTCGCTCATCAGGCCTGTACTCTATTTGCATTGATTGAGTGCAAGTAAAGTCTCTCTGTGGAATAAATCTGAAATTATTTAAAATAGTTTAACATTTGATTGCATTTTACTTAATAGATTATCAAGAAAGACAAATTAAGGCGTTTGCCCAAGAGAGAGGATCAATTTATATTTGCAAGCAAAATGAACAAAATGAACAAAAGGGGGATGAAGCATAAATCCACTGTAACAGTTAATGAATCTAACCCCTGAAATGCTTATTGCAAGAACTATGCAATTCTCAACCAACCTCCGACTACTTAAGCTGTTCGTTTGATGGCGTATAAGAACAAAACGTTTTTCCGATGGTATTTAAATAATTTTTGCCAGTGACCATTTTGCAGCATTGTGGAAATGCTCTGTTGAAGATTTGGACACTTCCAGTAATGCTGTTTGCTTTATTTCAGCAAAGTTACATATCGATCAGATTGCCTCTGACAATTAGAGGCAATAAAATAGAATCTGGTGAATTCCACGCTGTCACTGAAAAAGCTATAACAAACAATATGAGTGTCAGTATCTCTTTAATGCAATCTATATTACCCAAATTATAGTACCTGTAATCATGTTATGCAAACATTACTCATTATTAATTTTGTTCTGCGTTAAACTATTTACTCAACTCCATGCACATTTTCCTGCAAATAACCTACTAATATTCCTATCAACTTGTCCAAAGGTGATTTATCAGGGCTGTCAGAAGTCATCTGGATAGGCAGTCTCTCTGATTACCACAATTCCCAATCCCAAACCCATCACACAACATAATCTTTGAAACTGGCTGCAACTGACATTCTTGGGTCAGGTTGTGTAGCACCGCTTTATGAGTGTCAAGCTGAGGATCAAAAGGATCAGGTTGGAATCCCTGTAGGGCTCAGCCAGCTTTCAGTCTTCCAAGATGTAAAACAATTCCGTCTGAATTTCATACCATAGAATTCGGGGAGGGGGGCAGGAAAGGATGAAGTAACTGGAGGTGAGTAGTGCTTGTCACACTGTTGCAATATCTTCTTACATTTGGCTGTGAAAATGAGAAATTCAGTAGGCAATTCAAGCCATGAGAATGGCTTCTACAGGTATTCTCTCTTGGACATCTTTAAGATTTGCGCTTAGATTTTAATGTTTCATATTTAGAATCATTTCCTATTCATCAAAATATATTATTTTCCCAATTACTTTTTTCACTTGTGCTTGGATAACAACAGGTGCATACAGAAATCAACAGAGACAAAAGCCAGAAATTCCCTTCGAACTTCTCCTGCTCTGCTGCTGTAACTTCTCCAGAATTGTAACATTGCATTACTGCAGATAAGCTAGCTTTCCCCCACGCCTCTGCCGACGTGAGGCACTGGAACAAGGGCATTCCTGGCCACAGAGGCCAGTTTTCCAGGGGGCCATGTTATAAAAAAAAACACAAATCATGGGCAGTGTACAAAAGTAGCACTATACCTGACACGAGTATTGTGCATCCAGATTTTGTCTCAGGCCTTACTTTTATCTCCTGGGCATTTTGTAGGTGGCTGCCTCCACAGACAGCTCACACAGCAGGTGAATGGAATTTCAGTGGCCATCTGGTAGGTTCCAGGATTGGGGAAGAGAACTGGTGGGGGAGCTGATGACAGTCCAGCAGTGGCTGGCAGTAGGGCCATGGAGCTGAGAGGGTTATTTATGTTCCTCTCAAGAAAATGTTACCCTTAAATGAAATTACCTTTCATTGGCTGTAGCGGCTGCTAAAGAATCCTTGCGTAAGGGGCCTAATGCCTGTTTTAGATGAGCACCAGGACAAAATGGTCCAACCCAATTTTTGGTGGTGTGGGGCATTAGTTCCCACAACTGGGCCCATTGTTAAATAAGGTTCAATGTCTGCCTCAATGCTCAAAACAGATCAAACTGTTTTCCATCACTCCTTGGAACATCTATGATAATCGTATAGTTTGCAGATGATTTTTGATTTGTACCTTCTGGTGATTTGACAATGCAGCCTTTTCTTATTGAGTCTTCTCAGAAATACTCCTCCCCGGCCTTTCAGTTTCAGTCATCCCCATCTACCAGAGGAATTTTACTTTTTGGGTAATGTTTCTGAAATCAAGAAACTGGGCCCATGGTATTGTTTAGCAGCTGTAAGGAAGCAGGCTAATGGTAGAATTATATTTTTGAATTGTTGGCTCAGATTTCCCTCTCAGCGACAAAGGAAGAGCTTTCACCATTCATCATTCATACAGATGGCCACAGACCTTGCGTGGGCTTGTCAGAGGAGACTTCCAGTCATCCAGCATCTGTTTCAATGTGGTGCCCTCTGCAGGGGATCTCTGGCACCCCTCAACAGGGCAAGCAATGTTGAGACTTTTCAAATAATCAGGTTGAAGAATTTTCACTGAGCTGCACAGGTCACAAAATTCGGTTGTGCAGCGAACTTATTTTCAATGCAATGGATGCCATTTTGTTCCAAAATGGAATTTGTGGTGCGCACACCATGCTTCTGGTGTGAGTTGTGTTGGAGGCCATCTTGGATAGGGTCTTGGATAGGTGTTAGCGCAGGTGCAGTGAGTATGCAGGGTATGCTGATTAGAACATCAGTCAGCGTGTAACATTGATTTGATGTCAGCACTGCCATGTTGAAGCTCAACACTCCAGCTAACGCCATCGCTGAAGCTCGCATAACTGAACGTACATTCAGCAGCAGGAAGGACCCGCCTACCAGTACTACTTAAAAGGATCTTCAACTAGTTTCAAGTTAGGTGCTGATTGATTTCTACTGGTTGTTGCTGAATTTGGAGAAGTGTTTGTACTGTTATTTAAAGTTGCTGAAGTTTACAGGGAGTGGTTTGGCAGCTGCTGAAAAACTTGGTCTTGATTTTAAGGCTTCTGTTCTGATCACATGCTCCTAGACATTGGTGCAATAGGTTCAATCCTCATTGGCCTGCAGCATGACAGGGGGAATGAGCAGAGACAACCCAGAAGAGAACAAGTTGCTCAAAGAAGGAGGAGGAGGGGGAAGAATGGCTCTCAGCAGGAGGCCATATCCACCCAGCGTGTTCAGGGAGCAATTTTCCTGCCTCGATCTAAGTGAGGAGCAGTGTTTAAGATGTCTCCCCTTTACTAAAGAGGTGCTCACTTAAATTTGCCACCCACTGCAGTCAGAGCTGTCACCTAAGAGCAGGGCAAGGACAGCGTTACCAGTGACTGTGAAGGTGACTGTGGCCATGAACTTTTATGCGTCTGCCTCCATCCAGGCTGGAGCAGGTGATGTTTGCAACATCTCCCAGTTCATCATTCACTGCTGTCTAAGGGTCTGAGGCTGAGGCTCTGTATTCCAAGAGAGCAAAATACAGTTCACTCTCTCTTGCCAGAGAGAAGCAAGCAGAGCGAGTGTGTGGCTTTGCATGGATTGCTAGCTTCCCTATGGCACAGGGTGCCACACGCGTCGCTTTGTGGCTGCCACATGCCAATTCTGAGATATACCACAACAGAAACAGATTCTACTACCTCAATGTCCAGCTGGTATTCAAGCATAATCATGCAGCTCAATGTCAAATATCCTGGTCGCAGACATGATGCCTTCAGTCTCTGGCAGTCTGCTGTGCTAGCTGTATTTGAGCCACCACGACAAAGGAGAGGGTGGCTGCTGGGTAACAAAGGTTATTCGCTGACCACATGGCTCATGTCTCTAGTGCACAAGAAGAGAAAGAGAAGGGAGGGAGGAGTCAATCAACACATTCCCTTTCTGCCAAGCTATCCATGGTAGACTCATCCAATTGCAGTATCAGTGAGCACAACCCAATTGCCCATTTACCAACAATCCCACCAACCTTCTCTCTGTTACTGACAATCACAGCGTCCTCTTGACTACAATGCTGAAATAAAGGCCATCCCAAAACAAAAATTCCAAGTCAATTTTATAAATCAAGTCGTCCAAAATTCCATACAGAAGTCAAC
The DNA here is from genome assembly GCF_036365525.1 of Heterodontus francisci. NCBI lineage: Eukaryota > Metazoa > Chordata > Chondrichthyes > Heterodontiformes > Heterodontidae > Heterodontus > Heterodontus francisci. Next base: position 71,523,770 of record NC_090385.1, read on the forward strand.
TAATCACCCTTGTACATTCCGCAAGTGCCTGTCTTCTGTGTGCCTTTACCTGTCCTCATGCTCCTACACTGTGCTACCCCAGGGGCTGCAGCTTTGCTGATGGAAGGCTGCTGACTTTCAGTGGGGGAGACTGCAGATGGCCTTGCAGCATGACCTTGAGCAGCTCTGGCCCTACAAGGTCCAGCTTCAGACTGCACTGTCTCGACATGGGCGGCAGCAATCTGGGCTGGCTTGTTGACAGGCAACAGCAAGGGGAACACGCGGAGTCGCAGTAGTGAGAAGACAGAGGCTGTCACCCTGAGAGAGGACAGCAGGTTTGTGCTCCATGGAGCCACTGCCACTCCTGTTTCAGCAATCCTAGCAATGTGTTGGAGGACAGATTGCTGGACCACTGTGAGACTCTGCAAGCCCCTTTAAACACTGGTATCTGCATCTAGATGGCAGCAAGTTAAGCTTCCACTGAAATACCCATACATTGAGTGGCCTCTGCTTGTGCTGTAATGGAAGCAGAGACATTGGCCAACTGATGCTGCATGATGATTGAGACCACACATTTTCTCATGGATCATACCATCACTTCCATGCTGGAAAGGATGGACTCCAAGCTCGGCACACATCCCTATGCCAAGTTGATACCGGATTGCTCCATGCTCCTTGACATTTGCCACAGGCTGTCTGGCAGACCTGTCAATGCACGAAGCATCTCAGTATGCATACCCATCAGCCTTCTTCTGTATGCCACCTCTCAACGCCCTCTGCAGCAGAAATCAGTGTGACCTTGCTCTCCTGGGAGCTGGCACCTGTGCTAACCTTGTCCCATGCCCTGGCTGCAGGTCACTCATGCCCAGTGTGTCAGCACAAGCAGATCCCACCTCTAAACTTCCCTCGAAAGTACTTGCTGTGTCAGTATCTGAGCTGATGGCTGCATGCGTGAGAGCAAATGATGAGGCTCCTTCTTTATCAGCATCTGCTTGCTCTTCCAGCTCTTTCTCTTCCACCACTGCCTGGCCAGGTTGCAGGCTTTTGGGTATCTGATGGAAGAAAGGCACAGATAGAGTTGTCGGCCTGAATTTTCGGGCCCCGCCTAGGCTGGTATGGGAGGCCGACAGGGCCCTAAAATACCACCACTGGTCAGTTTCCTGATGCCATTTGCAGCGCCGGCTATGTTCACCAGGGCAGGGGAAGGGCAGGATCGCGAACCTGCTATATCCCCCATTAAGGCCAATTAAAGTGTTTGCAGAGCTCATTAAGAGATCATTAATTGGGGTGTTGAGAGTTTCATGGGGATGTACACGCTGTCTGGGGCCGACCAGGTGAAAGGAGACGGGTACAGAGTGGGAAGCCATTCATGGCCATCCCAGAGAATTATTCCGGAGCCATAAAAGTTTCAACAGTGCAGAGGGGGACTCAGACATTGGAAAACAGCTGCCCTTTAGCGCTGCACAGGTGTCAGGTAGTGTGGGCAGTCAGCTCTCAGGCAGTGTTGGGAGTCGTCACCCGCCTGGCAAAATGGGAGTAGAATAGCTGGGGGCAAGGCTGCCAAGGCAACCAGCTGACTACAAGGAAGGCAGCAGTTGGCAATAAGGGCATGACTCTTGGATTTTGGGCCCAGTGATGAAGAAGAGGCAACATCCTCTGCAGGAAGGATGGTGCCCCAGGCATCAGCGGGGTAGAAAAGAGGAACAGGGGGCTGGAAGGACAGGGAGGCCATACCCTACACATAGATCGCCTGGCGAAGAAGGAGCTGCCTGGAAATGACTCAGACCCAGTGCCGCAGGTAACTGCTACTCACTAGGCAGTTGGTCAAAGACCTCTGTGTCCTTGTTGCCAAAGACCTCGCACCTCATGGCACTGGTCATCATGCCCTGCCAGTAGATGTCAAAATCACTGTGGCATTGCACTCCTTTGCTTCTGGCTCCTTCCAAGGATCAGCTGTGAAAAATGGTGATATCTCGCAAACAGCAGCACACCACTGCGCCTCACAGGCCACTGATGCCCGATATACAAGAGCTGGACAATACAATCGTTTCACCACAGATGAGGCTTCACAGGTGCAGAAGGCACTGAGTTTCACTGCTATCACCGGATTCTTTCAGGTGCAGGGCATTCAAACATACGAATTAGGAGCAGCCTGCTTCACCATTCAACAAGATCATGGCTGATCTGATTGTAACTTCAACTCCACATTCCCACCTACCCCCAATAACCTTTCACCCCTTGCTTATCAAGAATCTATCTACCTCTGCCTTAAAAATATTCAAAGGCACTGCTTCCACCAACCTTTGAGGAAGAGACTTCCAAAGACTCACAACCCTCTGAGAGAAAATATTTCTCCTCATCTCTGTCTTAAATGGGCAACCCTTTATTTTTAAACAGTGACCCCTAATTTTAGATTCTCTAACAAGAGGAAACATCGTTTCCACATCCACTCTATCAAGACCCCTCAGGATCATATATGTTTCAATCAAGTCACCTCTTCCTCTTCTAATCTCCAGCAGATACAAGCCCAGCCTGACAATATTTCCTCTTAAGATAATCCACCCATTCCAGGTATTAGTCAAGTAAACCTTCTCTGAACTGCTTCCAATGTATTTACATCCTTCCTTAAATAAGAAGACCAATACTGTACAAAGTACTCCCGATGTGGTCTCACCAATGCCCTGTATAACTGTAGCATAACCTCCCTACTTTAGTATTCAATTCCCCTCATAATAAACGATAACATTCTATGAATCCTTCCTAATTACGTGCTGTACCTGCATACTAACCTCTTGTGATTCATGCACTAGAACACCCAGATCCCTCTGCATCTCAGAGCTCTGCAATCTCTCAACATTTTTCTGCTTCTTTTTTATTCTTCCTGCCAAAATGAACAGTTTCACATTTTTCCACATTATACTCCATGCACCCAAATGACCATCCAGGCACCCAGTGACTGGGTAGTGAGATTCATCAACAGGAAGGGCTTCCATTTCCACAATGTTCAGCTGCTCTGTGATTACAATGAGTTTCCTGCATGTGTGCTCTCCCTTTCCAACAGCTTCCCTGACTCCTTAATCATCCACCAATCCAGGCTGCCACAGATCTTCACTACAACCCCCAAATTCCGTGGATGGATTCTAGAGGACAAGAGATATCCCTTGAAGAGATGGCTACTCACAACTCTTCGGGAGCCCCAGAAAGAGGCACAGAGGCAATACAAGCAATGCTACCTGCTCGGTAGAACCACCATTGAGCAGGCCATCAGGTTTCTGAAGATGCGATCGGTCGATGGCGCCCTCCAATACCCTCCTGCAAGGGTTTCAGTTATTGTGCTGCTCTGCTGCGCCATCTCTTCCTCCTGCACTTAAATGAGGGCCGATCACAGAAGCTGATCAGGCCTTTCCCCAATGTCATTGAGGCAGGCAGAGTGGATGCCCATTTGCCACCTGCTTGATATATGCCAAAAATGAAAACCTACACCAAAGCATCAAGAACACTTTTCATAATGAAGCAATTGTGTCACCATTTATAATAATGAAAGATAAAGAGGAATATGGTCTATAAAGCAGCAATTTCCACACAAACTATAATTGGGAAACAGTTCCTGCAGGGTAAAGTTCCACTTGGAAAAGTGTAGACATTTTGAGTACAAATCAAAATAAATCAGTCCATTACACTTGGATTCATTTGATTTAGCATTTCTGAGGGTCAGGTTTTATTTTGCAATTTATCAAGCAATACTAAATTAATTACAGACAAGCAAGAATCAAAATCATTGACTAAATGCTAACTGAAGAAGAAAAGATGTTCATTCAGTTTCAATTACCTAATGCTGCCTAACTTGCCTTCAGTACAAAAGCAAAATACGGAGAATGCTGGAAATCTGAAATGAAAACAGAAAATGCTGGAAATATTCAGCAGGTCAGGCAGCATCTGTGGAGAGAGAAACAGAGTTAACATTTCAGGCTGATGACCTCTATTCTGTTGAAAGGTCATCGACCTGGAACGTTAACTGTGTTTTTCTCTCTCCATCGTTGCTGCCTGACCTGCGGAGTATTACCAAAATTTTGGCTGAAGAACAAGTCTCTGGATTTCATCATATCATCTCACAATATACTGTATTTCCTATTACCCAAATATAAGGGAAAATTACTAACAGGTGTTTTTTTTTGAACATTCATTCAAGGGATGTGGGTGCTGCTGGCAGGACATTGTTGCCAATCCCTAATTGCCCTTAAACAAAGTGGCTTGCTAGACCATTTCAGAGGACAGTTAAGAGTCAACCACATTGCGGTGGGTCTTTTTTAATTCATTTGTGAGATGAAGGTGTCGTTGGCTAGGCCAGCATTTATTGTTCATCCATAATTGCCCTTCAGAAGGTAGTGGAGAGCTGCCTTCTTGAACTGCCGCAGTCCTTGGGTGTAGGTACACCCACAGTGCTGTTAGGAAGGGAGTTCCAGGATTTTGACCCAGCGATAGTGAAGGAAAGATGATATAGTTCCAAGTCAGGATGGTGGGTGGCTTGGAGGGGAACTTGCAGTTGGTGGTGTTCCCATGCATCTGCTGCCCTTGTCCTTCTAGGTGGTAGAGGACGTGGGTTTGGGAGGTGCTGTCGAAGGAGCCTTGGTGAGTTGCTGCAGTGCATCTTGTAGGTGGTACACACTGCTGCCACTGTGCATTGGTTGTGGAGGGAGTGAATGTTGAAGGTTGTGGTTGGTTTGCCAATCAAGCGCGCTGCTTTGTCCTGGATGGTGTTGTGCCTCTTCAGTATTGTTGGAGCTGCTTTCATCCAGGCAAGTGGAGAGTATTCCATCACACTCTTGACTTGTGGTTGGACATGTGGACAGGCACTGTGGAGACAGGAGGTGAGTTACTCAGTGCAGAATTCCCAGCCTCTGACCTACTGTTATAGCCACAGCATTTATGTGGCTGCTCTAGTTAAGTTTCTGATCAATGGTGACCCCAGAATGTTGATAGTGGGGGATTCAGCAATGCCAGTGAATATCAAGTGGAGGTGGTTAGATTCTCTCTTGTTTGAGATAGGTCAAGAAAACCCCATATGCCAAATGAGAAATATTAATTTCATTAGTTGGAAACTTACATTAGATTTTTCTTATTAACATTTAAAAAAACTAGCATCCAAGATGGCCACTGCAATTTACGTCTGAAATACTAGGAGATTGAACTGGAGACAAAGTCTATCAAGATGCCCAGCCACAACAATGCTTTGGCTAACTGAGTAGATTATCCAGATCATCCTCGTTAGCGGGCCATTCAAATTCATCTTGAGGTTTTCATAAGTGGAGATGTCCCTCCAGGGGATATACACTGACAACACCACCTGAGAGAGCGTTTTGATTTTGGACTTTGGACCTCATTAAAAACAATGAGGATTGAGAGAACCATGTGACTGTCTGTCCATCTGTTAAAAATCTGGGAGTTATTATACTCACAGAAGACAAGCAGTAACTGAGTGTGCAGCAGCAGAGAAGGCTGTGTGCTTCCCTTTAATAAAAGCAAAATACTGCGGATGCTGGAAATCTTAAACAAAAACAAGAAATGCTGGAATCACTCAGCAGGTCTGGCAGCATCTGTGGACAGAGAAGCAGAGTTAACGTTTCGGGTCAGTGACCCTTCTTCGGGTCACTGACCCGAAACGTTAACTCTGCTTCTCTTTCCACAGATGCTGCCAGACCTGCTGAGTGATTCCAGCATTTCTTGTTTTTGTGTGCTTCCCTTTCTCGCTTTCTCTCTCCAGAAAACACCAAGTTTGAAAACTGTGTGTGACTGCAGACCCAGACAGAGACCAGAGGAGGAGCGCCAACTACAATTCTGCCTTCAAGATAACCCTGAGCAAAGCAGGCCAACCAGAAAGTGACCAGCGAGGACTTCAAGAAAAAAACAGGGAACTACAGACCAGTGAGCCTTACATCAGTAGTGGGGAAAATGCTAGAGTCTATTATAAAGGATGTGATAGCAGAACACTTGGAAAGCATAAATGGGACTCGGCAAAGTCAGCATGGGTTTACAAAAGGGAAATCATGCTTAACAAATCTACTAGAGTTTTTTGAGGATGTAGCTAGTAGAATAGATGAGGGAGAACCAGTGGATGTAGTGTATTTGGATTTTCAGAAAGCTTTTGATAAGGTCCCACATAAGAGGTTAGTGTGAACAATTAAAGCACATTGGATTGGGGGTAATATACTAGCATGGAATGAGAATTGGTTGACAGACAGGAAACAGAGAGTAGGAATAAACGGGTCTTTTTCCGGGTGGCAGGCGGTGACTTGTGGGGTACCGCAGGGATCAGTGCTTGTGCCCCAACTATTCACAATATATATTAATGACTTGGGTGTGTAATTCTCATGTGAATGTGTGCGTGAATACATAGCATAATTTTTTATTATTTTTAAATCGGGGTTAGCATGTCAAGTATAATAAACTTACCTCTTTCTTGATTAAACTCAAGAAAACCTGTCCAATTGGCTCTTTCACAGTCACAGTAAAGGAAAAAGGTAAAACACTCACAGAGGTGGTAAGCGCAACCACTGTTTAAGAAGGAATAACCCTGTTACAGTCAAATAAGAGAAAGGGAAAGAGGGGCGACTGTGACCCGCTCCTTACTTGGCCGTAACAATGGTCATTGCCTGGCATTTGTGTGGCACAAATTTTACTTGCCACTTATCAGCCCAACACTGGATGTTGTCCAGGTCTTGCTGCATATAGACAAGGGCTGCTTCAGTATTTGAGGAGTTGCGAATGGTGCTGAACATTGTGCAATCATCAGCAAACATCCCCACTTCTGACCTTATGATGGAGGAGAGGACATTAATGAAGCAGCTGAAGATGGTTGGGCCTAGGACACTGCCCTGAGATACTCCTGTAGTCATAGGTCGGCCAGACCAGATAAGGACAACAGAGGACATTAGTGAACTGGATGGGTTTTACAATAATCAATGATAGTTTTCATGACATCATTAGTGAAACTAGCTTTCAGTTCCAGATTTTTATTACTTAATTGTATTTAAATTCCACTAGCTGTCCTGGTAGAATTTGAACCCGTGTCCTCAGAGCATTAACCTGAGCCTCTGGATCACTAGTCCAGTGACATTACCACCATGTCACCATTACCCCTGGTGTCATATAAGTGAAATTATAAAAATGATTAAGAAACATTGAAACAGGTGAAACAAATGAAAATGGTGGATACCAGGAGATAGAGTTAGAATTGACAGATGCTGCCAGACCTGCTGAGTGATTCCAGCATTTCTTGTTTTTGTTTCAGATTTCCAGCATCCGCAGTATTTTGCTTTTATTTTAGAATTGACTGTGTTGGCCATGGTTCACCTCTGAATCACAAGGTTCCTGGTTCAAATAGAACTTGAACAAAAATCAAGACTGACACTCAAGGCTGAGGGAGTGCTGCACTGTTGGAGGTATGGCTAGGATTTTGTGAGGCCCCTTGAGGCAGGGTCAGAGGCGGGTGGGGGGGGGGGGCACAGAGTATTGCAACGGGTGCCAGGGGGGGCAGTGGGGCAGAGGGTCCATTGCCTCCCCTTCACCCAGAGATCTTCTCAGGGGCGGTATAGGCCGACGATGGCCTTTCCACTCAGAGGCCAATTTAGGCTCTTAACTGGCCTATTAATGGCCAATTAAGGGCCTCTTTCCACCGTTGCTAGGATCGTACCAGCAGCAGGAAGTCTCCCTGCGGGCTTGGGGGGGAGGGGGTCTCTCCTTTGTGGGCAATTTGTGGTCCACTGAGCACACCCACCAGGAACAACTTTATCTCCCGGGACACCCCCCTCCTGGACTGCACAACCACCCTCTCACCCACCCCCCCAGACCCCCCTGCCAGGAACTTCCAGACTGGCCCTGGCGACCCCGCCTCACCTACCTGTGTTCCGGCATTCCAGTGCTGGGCCTGGGTCCAAGGCCTCTGCAGTACTAGCAGTGGCCACTGCTCCCAGTGGAATGCTGATACTACTGAGCTGCCGGCCCTCTGATTGGCTCCCGTTGCTTTGAAGTCTTTAAAGTGACAGAATCCTGCCTCTTGAAACTTTGATTCGGAAAGACCTGAGAATTGCTCCGGGGGCGAGGGGACACAAAAAGGCAGAGGCGTGGTCCCCCCACCTTTTCGGCCCAGTGCCTCAGTCCACCGACTTCCGGCTGAGACATTAAACCAGGACCCGTCTGCCCTCTCCAGAGGACATAAAAGATCCCATGCCACTACTTCAAAGGCAAGCACAGATGTTCTCTCTGGTGTTCAGGCCAATGTTTATCCCTCAATCAACATCACAAAAAAAAATAGATTATCTGGTCATTATCACATTGCTATTGTGGTACCTTACTATGCGCAAATTGGCTGCCGTGTTACGGTCATTACAACAGTGATTACACATCTAAAGTATTTCATTAGCTGTAAATTGCTTTGAGACATCCAGTGGTCATACAAATGCAAGTCTGTAATTTTTTATTTTATAGAATAAGCCAGAGCCATTCAGCTAATTGTGTATTCATATGAAGGCAAAGTGTAAGAGGTTTGGAAGTGTGATGTGAAATGTAGCGCGATGTGAATAGCAGAGATACTTTAACCTGGATGTATTGTGACACACTATGAATAAGAAATGGTTTGGAGATTTTAAGCTGTAAGATAAATTAATTATAATTTTGGTGTTAATGTATTTGACAGTATCTGCTCTACTTTCACATACTTAGTGCCAGCACATGTTTCTTTCACAAAGGATAATGTTTCAGTCATAAAGTTCTTGAAGAAAGAACTGGAGGATATGTTTAGTGATCCCTTGCACCCAGCAGGGAAACTTGCACATGAAATGAGCACACATTGAAGATAGGGCCTCAGCTTTGTAGTCCGAACTCTCTGACCTGCTTGCTCTTTTAACCTGATTCCTAAACTGTCAGCATTGCATCACTGGATTTACCCTCAAGTTGTTACTTTCAGGCTGTAGTTTGATAGTTATAGTTTCAGATCTATTTATATTGCTTAGCTTCGAATCCAACACAGACAGCTGAAAATGAGCTCTGCATATAGATGGTTATCTAGTTGCACAAAGCTCTGAATTCTGGGTGGTAAGCTGTACATGCAATGAGAGCACAGATAAGAGCTTTTACACCCTCAGAAGATTTAAGTCTAGTTTATATAATATCCAGGACGTCCAATGATCCCTACTGTACATTCTTCAAACTTAACTTGACACTGAACTGAATTATCTTCCATGCAGTGTCAAGTCCAAGTGGAATAAGCAGATCTCCATGAGTGAGTCTCACTTTGCTTCACTCCAGCTCAGGTCAGGACCTGTCCCCAGAGTTATACATCAACTTTGTGTTGCTGCAAATGGAAACCACTTTACAGAATTGCAAAAGTGGCAGTCTGCTACATCCAAAGCTGTCCAGATTAGATTGACGATTACAGAATTTTTAGCTTAAAGCCACAGCAACTACAAGCAGGAACTCTTTGTTAATTTGCTGGGCAGAATAATAAAGAATGAATACATTAGACTTATTTGTTGTCTGTAGCAGAAATTTTCTTGCATTAAGTTGCATGCTTAGAATGATGTTACTTGCATGGGGTAATGTTGCATCATCTGAACAATTACACTCGTAAAATAATACATCACATCAACCAAATATAATTTATTCAGTTGACTAAAAATTGAGGCAGCCTAATACTAATTAGGTTTCAATTTAGATCATTCAACTTTCACAAATTTCTGTCTCACTGGCCCTTAAACTCACTGTGACCCAACAGGGATTCTTTTGTTTCATAAGATGAAGGGTCCCAGTTTAAAATGAATAGATTTCACTTTGAAATCGTGCCTCTTGTCTGCAGTCTCTATAACAATACCAAGAGATGAATATACCATCATGGGCTGATCTGAGAACAATTGTTATTCACAGACAAAATAAAACATTCTCTCTCAGCATGTAACTGTCTTTCTGCCTCCATACTATCTCTATTATTTTCTGCATTCCTATCTTTGTGTCCTTGTGTTTCTATTCCACTCATTTCGCCATCTCTTGGTTTACCTCTCATAATTCTCCCATTGTGGTTGTATCTCTATTCTCTAACTCTTATTCTGCCCTACATGTCTTTCACTCTCTCATTGCCTTGTCTTTTCTGTATAGCCCCTAGTCTCAATGTAAAACTCTCATATATTTTCCTTTGTCAATTGAAGTCATATGAAAAACCTAGGAGTATGTAGTGAGTGACAGGTGGGCACTAAGATCAGGTGAGGAGAGACTGCCTGGGTGTATACATGTTGGTGGGGGGGGAGGGGCGTGGATCTGGGGTGGGTTGGTGGGGAGGTCGGTGGTGGATAGCAGCCCTGAAATTTCACGAAGCAATTTACATCCCTAAGTTGGGATGCGTGCCTGCCCATTCTCTCTGGCACTAAACCCATTGTAAATATTACAGTCACTCAAAGCACCATGACACCAAGCTGCCCAGGTACAAGCTCCAGAGAATCACAGGATTAGGATTTTTAAAAAAGCATGTTTAGCCACCCAGAAAGCATGAGGGGCAATTTTAACCTAATCCGCGGAGTTTGCGTTCAACACTGGTTTTGCACCCTATCCAATTTTACTCTCCATTGGAGGTCCACCCGAGCGAGTTAAGTTAAAATTAGCCCCATGGTGTCAGGAAAGAGTAGGCTGGCTTATGGTCATTTTTCAGTTCCTAGTATTAAAAGACAACGAGCACTTAAATCTTGCTTTATTATTCATGGAAATTATAATCAGATAGTAAAGGTCCATTTGTTTCATACTGAGTTATTCAAATAAATGATTAAGACTTGAATGTTTATGTAGGACCAGAGAAATTTGATGCAATGTGATGTGAGGTAAGGTGATTATTTTGGATGAATGACGTTCGGGTTGAAGGAATGCCAGTTATTTGAAAAGACATTATGGCAGTTGTGACAAAAACAGACTGTGTTAAGCAGGTGATAAATTGTGTTCTGATGTCCCTCAGTTATCACCGAAGAGTTCTCTGAGTGATGATCATTCTAGTGCTCTCTTCTGTGTTTTTTTGCCACCAAAGCAGCAAGGATCACCTCTGCAGGAATATCCATTTTTTGGATGCCTGAATTGGGCAGGAAAATGTAAACTATAGCTATGCAGGACACCCAATCTAGAGTATATTACAGAGCCCCTCCTATCTAGGTACTGAAAGTGTCCTATTAAGACTCCAATGGTCCTCTTAATGACTACATTAATAGAAGTAAATTCTTCATTGTAATGCTCCTCAGCTGCTTTCTTGCAACTCTTGGTTATATCATAATAAGAATTATGGGGGCAAGGGGTATGGTTTGCCACCCACAAGCCATACATTTACATGAGTATCTTCCTTGAAGAGTTCAGAGAGTGTAGAACTCTGAAAGATTCATACATTAAGGTAACTTCCAGGAAATGTCTTCTCATACACACTGGGCTGAATTTTACAAGTGTGCCACATTTCACGGCAGCGCACTCCAAAAACGGCGTGCACCCGCGCGGATGCACCGCCTCTGAGCTCATTTAAATAGAGGGGATGGAGTGGCCGCTCCCGATGAGGTAAGGGGGCGGCCACCGTGCCCCAGCAACGGCGTCCAACGCCACCGCACAGGCGCTGATGCCATTTTTAAAGGGCTGTATGCCCTTCAGTAGCCTTTTAAAATTGAAAGGTCCCGATCTCTGGGATGTAACAATACAATGTCATGTCAAATAGAAATCACTTCTCCCACCTCCATAATGGGTAAATTAAACATTAATCAGACTCTTGCTCTATAATAAGCCTATAATAGTATTCCAAACTTTCCCCCCAAAACTTTGTTCCCTTTGACCCTCAACCCCTTCCCACCATCCCATTAGCCAGTAAAGATTGCTTACCCCGCTCCTCCGCCCCTCCCGCCCCGAAAATTCGATTGCTCCCCCCTCCCCACCAGGTTCTTGCCCAGAACTCCATGCGGAGTTTCGAACACGCGCAGAGCATGAACAGCAGCAGTATTATCGGTGTGGGACGGCTGCCGCCTCAAGGTAAGTTTATTTGCATGTCATTTGGTATAGTTTGCAAATGTATATGAAGGCCCTGCCGCCTGGTGGCGGGGGGCGGGGGGCGCACCGAGGTCTCCCCGCTGCCGGTAATATGCGGCGGGCCCTTCTCGATGTCACAGGTCGAGGCGGGCTTCTCCCTGCAGGATTTTACCGGCCCCCACGCTGCACCTTGTAGTGTCGAAGGGCAGGTAAAATTCAGCCCACTATCTGGGAATTCAATAAGTGGTAGTCTTTCCAGATATGAAATTGAGAAGGTTAGTAGTAGGCGCTCACAATGCTACATGGATGCCATCTATTGTATGCTTCACTTTGGGGAAGTCAGGAATGCCACAAAACTATATGGCCCTATCACAATGCCGCCTTGCTGATGTACCAGGCTGTTTGAATTCCCCAACTCAGTGGAAAGACACCTGATGAATGCATGCCCAATAGCACCAAGGCACAGCTGTCTGAACAGATGACCTCAAACACAGGTCTTCATGGATCAGGGTGTGCAGCTCTCCTATTGATCCTTTAGTGAAGTGCATTGTTTTAACACAAAGCTCCTGTCTAATGTTTACTACACGGTCTGCATAACATGGGAATGTAATCCTCAAATGCTGCCTCACTCTTCTTTCCTCCATCTTCTGCTGCTGGTACTCCTCAATTAGAATGACAAACAAGGAAGTCAGTGGATGTCAATAGCCCAGTTGACAATGTAATCTTGATTTCAGAAAGTCTTTGATAAGGTTACACATGGGGCTGAAGATGGATCCTAGGTGGCAAAACATTGCAGAGACCGAAAATTGATATCAAAACATGACAAAGGCTTGGAGTGGACTGTCAATTAGCCAAAGAAACCTAGTGAAAACCATAAGTACATTGAGAGGCCTGAAACAAAATAGAATTGAATCCAGGAACTAGAATGTAATGTGTATATGCATATGCAACAACGAGATGGCAGAGGGACATGATGCTGTGGCCTGAACAAGTGCAGAAAAACACAGCAGTGAAAAGCAGAGAACTAGCAAGCAAAGGAAACTGCCAGAGACAAGTCCTCAACTACAAGCGAAGTAAAATATCCCAGCTCTGGGAATGTGCAAAAGGGAAAATAAGTCTCCTGAATGACAGGCAGGACAAAGTAGGACTATAAGCGTAATTTAAGCATTTTCTTTTGTAAAATGTTCTTTCCAGTGTATATGTATATATACGGGGCTCAGTGATAAAACAAGATGGACACAAGAAAGAAGCTTGTCAAATGTCTTGAGCAATTTGATTAGGGAGTTTATTAATGCATGCTAGCTGTGTATTATTACCTTATTGGTCGATACTTGCTGCTCATTGGGGCACTTTGGCTCTTGTTAGCTTTCTTACCCGTGATGTAATTTTGAGCTGATCAGTTAATGCTACTTGATTGTAATTAGTTTTCTCAATTTAAATAATATTTGAGTCAATAGGTATTTTTAGCCCACAAACAAAAACAGGGGGTGATTGATACTTCCCCACACCCTACTAGTTGCAGGAATTATAATTAAATTGGTTCCATAGAGAAACAACTTCATCATCTCCATATATTTACCATGCTATATTTTCACTTGTATATGTGTGATAGACAGGAATAGCCTGGCCATGATCTGTAAACATTGTAAACACATTCTCCTCTGCCAGCAGCTGTCACAACTGATCGGATCTGGGTTTGATTGCCCTGATTAAATGTAGTCTGATCTGACTACTGTTCACACCATAGTTTTGTCTTTAATTAAAATATACAACAGATGGAACACCACATGTCTGAGGCATTTGCGTTGTAGACAATGGAGTGTTGCTGCAATCCCAGTCAGATTTACTAGTCTATTGCAAATTAAATTATACTGCTGGAGATTTTCAATTTACCAGTGAAGGAGAGGTGTTGCAACATTTGAAGTAAGTTCATTCACAACATTTTCAGACAGTGCGTTTTAAGTAAAAGAGCCGTCAATCTGTATCAAATCTGAATTCATAACCAAACCTACAGCTTAAAACTTGCCTTTGTTCAACAGATTTCTTTCTGATTCTTACCAATCCAAACGAGCATGCAAACATTAATATATTGGAAAGGTTATTATAAATATAGATCTTAGATTCAGATTTAGCTTTACTTGAAATAAGATTTTAACTATAGTTGTGGAAGTACTGACCTGATCTCTTAAAAGTTCACTCGCAGCTTTTAAAGCATTCTATAATAAGGTCCATCAATCAACTTCCCTTCATTTTCACTGTACAATATTTTGTTTGAATGCAGAAATGACAGATGTTTGGGGTTCATTACTAGAACTATGTGCCTAGTGATTGCTGTCAGCGATGCTACCTTACGAAGACTTAACAAATTCTTTTGTTCATTTTCATAATGAGAGATGTTAAGTCATTTAAAGGATGTGGGACAAAATGGCCAAAAGAAGAATTTGCTATGAACGTATTAATTGGTTGGAAGATAAAATTATTCAGTGTTAATAGAGCTATTGTCCTTCGCAATGCTTTTCTTCTATTCTGTCCTGTGCTGATATGAATGTAGATTAACTGGTTATTGGGTTAATTTGAAAAATTCTATGAGGGCAGATTTCTATCTGTTGTACATTAAAATGATAGACATATTGCTCTAGCAAATCACACACTTTAAAACATAAGATCAGCAGCAACATGATAGCCACCTTTCAATAACTTCACACTCACTATGACAATCACAGTTTAGTACCTTAACTAACAGGAATTGAGCCTCCTGAGCCTAGTCACATACAATTTATCCAGTAACTCAGATACACTGATGAGAAATGTGTGCTTTTCGTTCAGAAAGAAAAATGTTTTATATTACAGATATAGAAAGCAGTAGTCTCCAGGAGAGTACCAATTTTCAGCAACTTCATCCTCCTTCCCAATTCATACACCAGGAGGTGAATCTGGAAGAACAAATCTAGCAAATGCCAACTCCACCACTCAACAGCCTAACATTTGATGTGAAAGGTCATTGACCTGAAATGTTAGCTCTGTTTCTATCTCGGCAGATGCTGCCTGATCTGCTGACTGTTTTCCAGCATTTTCTGTTTTTATGTCAGATTTTCTGCATCCACATTTTTTTGCTTGAGTTTTATTGTTGCATTCATTACCAGTTCTCTTCCATAAATGCCCAACTTGAAGCAGTTTTGTTCTTCACTGACAGGATTTCCATTTTTGATGAAGGGTCATCAACCAGAAATGTTAATTGTTTCTCTTTCTACAGATGCTGCCTGACTTGTTGAGAGTTTTCCAGCATTTTCTGCTTTATTTTACCAAATTAAAAACCAACAGTACATAATCGCGACCACTGGAGGGGAAACAGGAACATAAAGTGAATACAGTGGAGTGTTTGAACCTTATGAGTCTGTAGGGAAAGGGATTTAATCAGGACTAAGGTCAATGCAGATATAATCACAAACAAATCCAATGTCTTCCTTGGGTGTTAGGTTATCTACCACATCTTACCTGCCATTAATAATGATCATGAAACTGCTAGATTATTGTAAAAATCCATTTGGTTCATTAATCTCCCTCAGGGGATGAAATCTGCCATCCTTAACCGGTTTGGGCTACATGTGACTCCAGACCCACAGCAATGTGGTTTACTCTTAACTGCCCTCTGAAATGGCCGAGCAGGCCGCTCAGTCGTATCAAACCACTATCAATAAGTTGGATAAGAATAAAACTGGATGAACCACCTATATCAATTTAGGCATCAAAAACAACAAAGGCACACCCTGCGCAGTCAACCCTGCAAAGTCCTTCTCACTAACATCTGGGGACGTGCCAAAATTGGGAGAGCTGTCCCATAGACTAATCAAGCAACAGCCTGGCATAGTCATATTCACGGAATCATACGTTACAGCCAATATCCCAGACTCCTCCATCACCTTCCCTGGTATCTCCTGTCCCACTTGCAGGACAGACCCACCAGAGGTGGTGGCACAGTGGTGTGCAGTCAGGAGGGAATGGCCCTGGGAGTCCTTAACAATGGCTCTGGACCCCATAAAGTCTCATGACATCAAGCCAAATGTAGCCAAGGAAATCTCCTGCTGATTACCACCTACTGCCCTCGCTCAGCTGATGAATCAGTGCTCCTCCATGTTGAACACCACGTTGAGGAAGAACTGAGAGTAGCAAGGGCACAGAATGTACTCTGGGTGGGGGACTTCAGTGTTCATCACCGAAAGTAGCTCAGTAGCATCACTACTGACCGAGCTGGATGAGTTTGGAAGGACCTATCTGCCAGAAATAGGCCTGCGGCAGATGGTGAAATACATGACCTCGTTCTCACCAATCTACCTGTCACAGATGCATCCATCCATGACAGTATTGGCAGGAGTGACCATCACACAGTCTTTGTGGAGACAAAGTCCTGTCTTCACACAGAGGATACCCTCTATTGCGTTGTGCTGTACTACCACCATATGAAATGGGATAGGTCCAGAACAGATCTAGCAGCTCAAAACTGGGCATCATGGGGCACTCTGAGCCATCAGCAGCAGCAGAATTGTATTCAACCATTATCTGTAACCTCATGACCTGGCATATCCCTCATCCTACCATTGCCATCAAGTCAGGGGACCAACCCTAGTTCGATGAGGAGTGTAGAAGAGCATGCCAGGAGCAACACCAGGCATCCTAAAAATGAGGTGCAAACCTTGTGAAGCTACAACACAGGGCAAGCATGTTAAACAGCGGAAGCAGCATGCTATAGACAGAGCTAAGCAATCCCATAACCAACGCATCAGATCAAAGCTCTGCACTCCTGCCACATCCAGTCGTGAATGGAGGTGGACAATTAAACAGCCAACTGGAGGACGAGGCTCCACAAACATTTCCATCCACAACAATGGGGAGCCCAGCACGTCAGTGCAAAAGACAATGCTGAAGCATTTACAACCATCTTCTGCCAGAAGTGCCAAGTGAATGGTCCATCTTGGCCTTCTCCTGAGGTCCCCACCATCGCAGTTCTTCATACAATTCAATTTACTCCACGCATATCAAGAAACAACTGAAGGTACTGGGCGAAGCTAAGGCTATGCACCCTGACAACATTCTAGCTGTAGTACTGAAGACTTGTGCTCCAGCCATGCTCTTAGCCTAGCTGTTCCAATACAGCAACAACAAAGGCATCTACCCGACAATGTAGAAAATTACCCATGTCCTGACCACAAAAAGTAGGACAAATTCAATCCAGCCAAATACTGCACCATCAATCTACTCACAATCATCAGCAAAGTGATCAAAAGTGTTGTCGACAGTGCTATCAAGTGGCACTTACACAATAACAACCTGCTCACTGATGCTCAGTTTGGATTTGACCAGGGCCACTCGGCACAAGACCTTATTACAGCCTTGGTCAAAAAATGGACAAAAGATCTGAATTCCAGAGGTGAGATGAGAGTGATTGCCCTTGACATCAAGGCAGCATTTGACTGAGTGTGGCATCAAGGAGCCCCAGCAAAATGTAGTCAATTGGAATCGGGGTAATCTCTCCACTAGTTGGAGTCATTCCTGGCACATAGGAAGATGAATGTGGTTTTTTTGAGGACACTCATGTCAGTCCCAGGACATCACTGCAGGAGTTCCTTAGGGCAGTGTCCTGGGCCCAACCATCTTCAGCTACTTTATCAATGATCTTCCCCCCCCATCATAAATCATAAGTGAGAATGTTCACTGATGATTGCACAGTGTTAAGTACCATTCACAACTCCTCAGATGCTGAAGCAGTCTGTGTCCACATGTGGCAAGACCTGGACAACATTGAGGCCTGGGCTGATAAGTGGCAAGATACAATCACACCACACAAGTGCCAGGCAATTACCATCTCCAACGAGAGAAAATCTAACCATTAACCATCTCCCCTTGACATTCAATGGCATTACCATCACTGAATCCCCCACCATCAACATCCTAGGGGCTACCATTGAGCAGAAACTTGACTGGTCATATAAATACAGTGGCTTCATGAGCACTTCAGAAACTGGGAATTCTGCAGCAAGTAACTCACCTCCTGACTCTCCAAAGACTGTTCACCATCTACAAGGCACAAATCAGGAGTGTGATGGAAAAATCTCCACTTGTCTGGATGAGTGCAGTTCCAAAAACACTCAAGAAGCTCAATACCATCCTGGACAAAGCAGCACACTCGATCCGCACCCCATCCACCACCGTAGGTATTCACTCTCTCCACTAATGGCATACTGTGACAGCAATGTGGACCATCTAATAGATACACTGCAGCAACTCACCAAGGCTCCTTCGACAGCACCTTCCAAACCTCCATACTCTACCACCTAGAAGGAAAAGGACAGCAGACTCATAGGAACACCACAACCTGCAAGTTCCTCTCCAAGTCACACACCATCCTGACTTGGAACTACATCACTGTTCCTTCACTGTCATTGGGTTAAAATCCTGGAACTCCCTCCCTAACAGCACTGTTGGTATACTTACACCATGGACTTCAATGGTTCAAGAAGGAGGTTCACCAGCACCTGCTCAAGGGCAATTAGGGATGGGAAATAAATGTTATGCTCACATACCAAGAGCAGTTTAAAAATGAGGGATAGCCTACACCAATAATCAGAAATCAAGATGTTGTATGCTTTCCATACAACTCTTGACAGTTATACAGCAATATTCTATGCATAACTACCTTCTTTGTTGCTACAGAAGAACCTAGACCACCAAGACAGCAGAGCACTACAGCTCCGTAAAGCATGTCAGATGCTAATGTACCATGCATCACAGCAAATGCTACTGTACAATATACCACAACAAATGTTATTGTGCCATGCACCACAGCAAATTATAATGCACCATAAACCACAACAAATATTACTGTGCAACATGTCCCAGCCAGGACTACTTTTCCATAAAGTGTGCCAGATGCCACTGTACCATACACCACACCAAATGTCACTGTACCATACAGCACACCAAATACATCAGCACTACTTCATTTCATTGCTTCTATTCAGCTGTAGGCTGAAAGGCAGCTGTTGCTTCAAGTTTTATAGTATTTTTGTTAACCTTGCTCTAAAAGGAGGATGCACCACAACCTGCAAGTTCCCCTCCAAACCACACACTATCCTGACTTGGAACAATATCGCCGTTCCTTCACTGTCGCTGGGTCAAAATCCTGGAGCTCCCTTCCGAACAGCACTGTGGGTGTACCTACCCCACATAGACTCCAGTGGTTCTAGAAGGCAGCTCATCACCACCTTCTCAAGGGCAATTAGGGATGGGCAATAAATGCTGGACTTGCCAGCGATGCCCACATTCGATGAATGAATAAATAAAATGCAGCATTTGCTATTTGCTATTTCCTTCTGCTATTAAAACAAAACCTAAGTGAACAATATGGGGATGAATTTTTGCCAAGGAGGTATGAAACAGGAGCTGGGTTTGTTTTAGGGTCAGAAAACTGCCTCTGGTGGGAAACTAATAACAGTTAAGATTTTGGCGTGGGGAAGCCCTTAACTGGTATGGAGATGGGTTACCAGTCCACTGAGGGTGGGGGGTGGGGGGGAGGCGGGAAAGGAGGCGGACAAACTGAACTGTGGGACTTGTTTAGACTCCCACAGCAGCTATCATTGAGGTTGCTGATTATCCTGAGAGAGAGATCTGAGGTTTGTGCCAAAGTCTTCCGCTGCACAAGAGTGAAGTGAGATGTCATAGGGGAGCTGAAGGCCTAGCACCTGGGGCAGGGCAGGGCCCCGCTTCATTGATGCTGACCTGGATCTAATGCTTGAGGCTGTGAGAGAGAGGAGGAACATCCTCTTCCAGGAGGGTGGCAGGAGGAGGCCACCTCATTGTGCAGTAAGGGCACCTCTCTGTTCTGCGTGATCTCCCTCCACCTCCTCTTCCCACTCTTCTCTTACCTCCTGTTACTTCTCTTCCCCCGATGAGCTGTAACCTTCCAGAGCCTCATTGTCCTCAAGGTCCACTCCGCTTTGGAGGGTCATGTTATGGAGAGAGTAGCAGACCACCACAATGAACGAGACTCTTGCAGACAGGTATTGGAGGGCACCACCCAACCGGTCATTCATCAGAATTGCACCTTCAGAAGCCAGATGGCCTGCTCGATGGTGGTCCTAGGGAGCAGGTGACCTTGGTTTTATCACCTCCATACCTCTGTCTGGGGCTCCCATAGAGGGGTGAGTAGCCATCTGTTTGAGGGATATCTCTTGTCTCCTAAAATCCATCCATTCACTTTGGGGGTTGGAGTGAAGATCTGAGGCAGCCTAGATTGGCAGAGGATGAATGAGTCATGGCGGTTGCCAGGAAAGTGAGCATGCACTTGGAGGAAGCTCCTGTTGTGGCCGCAGACCAGTTGGATGGTGAAGGAGTTGAAGCCCTTCCTGTTGATGGATCCTTTGGTTGGTCACTGGGTGCCTTGATGGTCACATATGTGCAATCGATAATGCTCTGCACCTGCTGATGATTGCACAATGTTCAGCACCATTCACGACTCCTCAAATACTGAAGCAGTCTATGTAGAAATGCAGCAAGACTAGGACAATATCCTGGCTTGGGCTGATAAGTGGCAAGTAACATTTGCGTCACACAAGTCCCAGGCAATGACCATCTCCAACAAGAGAGAATCTAACCATCTCCCCTTGACATTCAATGGCATTACCGTCGCTGAAGCCCCCACTATCAACATCCTAGGGGCTACCATTGACAAGAAACTGAACTGGAGTAGCCATATAAATACCGTGGCTACAAGAGTAGGTCAGAGGCTAGGAATCCTGCGACGAGTAACGCACCTCCTGACTCCCCAAAGCCTGTCCACCATCTCCAAGGCACAAGTCAGGAGTGTGATGGAATACTCTCCACTTGCCTGGATGGGTGCAGCTCCAGCAACACTCAAGAAGCTTGTCAACATCCAGAACAAAGCAGCCCGCTTGATTGGCACCCCATCCACAAACATTCACTCCCTCCACCACCGACGCACAGTGGCAGCAGTGTGTACCATCTACAAGATGTACTGCAGCAACGCACCAAGGCTCCTTAGACAGCACCTTCCAAACCCGTGACCTCTACCACCTTGAAGGACAAGAGCAGCAGATGCATGGGAACATCACCACCTGCAAGTTCCCGACCAAGTCACACACCATCCTGACTTGGAACTATATCGCCATTCCTTCACTGTCACTGGGTCAAAATCCTGGAATCCCTTCCTAACAGCACTGTGGGGGTACCTACCTCACATGGATTGCAGCAGTTCAAGAAGGCAGCTCACCACCACCTTTTCAAGGGCAATTAGGGATGGGCAATAAATGCTGGCATAGCCGGTGATGCCCACATCCCATGAATGAATTTTAAAAAAACCTGGGAGAATCCAGCGATGGAGGCAAAACCCAATGCCCAGTGTCTCTGCGATTCCATGCCTGTCATTAAATGAATGTGCTGTCCAGCTCTGACAAAGTGGACATCAGTGACCAGTGCAATGCAGTGGTGTGCAGACATTTTTGAGATGTTGCTAAGGCCTGCAGATGATCCTTGGAAGGAGCCAGAAGCAAAGAAGTTCAAGACCACAGTGACTTTGACGACCACTGGCACGGCATGGCAATCAATGCTGTGAGATGCATGGCAATCAATCGGTGACGAGGGCACAGATGTCTGTGACCATCTGCCTGGAGAGTCAAAGTCTCCTGCAACACTGGGTTTTGGTCATCTCCAGGTAGATCCATCTTTGACGGTATATCCTCTGTTGAGTGTTTGGCTTTCATTGCCTTCTTGCCATCTTTCCTCACCTGTGCTCTCCGAATTTCTAGGTTTCTGTCCTTCCTACAGAGGGTGGTGCCCCTCATCGTCATTGGGTCCAAAATCTGATATATGTGCCTTCCTTTTAGGCAGGTGGCTACCCAATTATGTTTGGCAACCTTGCCTCCTGCTTTTCTGCCCCTGAGATGCCAGGTGGGGTGACAATCCGGTTCAATGCCTGAGTGCTAAATGCTAATTGTCCCTGTCACCTGTGCTGTACCAAATTCTGTGTTCCCCTTTGTCCCACTGACCCTCTTAAGGGGTGGGTGTGGTGCCCGAGGCAGCCTTGACTGACTCCCTACTCTGTACCTGCCCCCCTTCAGCTGATCAAAAACTGACAGCTTCTGAAACCCATGTGCATGTTGAAATATTCTGCCCTTCCCCTCCAACAAGCTCTTTTTGAGCTTTTTAACTGTTTTAATTTGCCTCACTTGGAAGGAGAGTGGGCTTCCTGTTGCACCCTGGCTATCATGGCGGGTGCCGGGAATGGCGTTCTGTAACTGGCACACCAGCCAGTGCTGGTATTTTCAGGGTCCCCCTGCCTGTTCCTGACTTGGCGGGGACCCCGAAAATTCAGCCCATGTAAAATTTCTGGAGCAGGTATTTTTGAAATAGAGTATACTTAACTAGAAGGAGGGTAAGTTAAACAATATGGCATTACATCCACTATTCTTGTTAGATTTATATCATGGTTCAAACAGCTAATGACACCATTTCCACAAGGAGATTAGTGTATAAAATAAACTTACTTATTCTACCAGCAGCAATATTTTGTGTCATTGCACCTAGCAATTTAGATCTTATTAGCTTATGTTTTATAAGGACCATATTTTCCTCTTTTTGTTTTACAAACATGTTTTTCATGACCTTTTTTCATAGATTTTAATATCATACAATCAAAAATTACAGATGCACATAAATTTTGTACAGGTACACGAATGTAACTTCATTTTGTTAGTGAGAATGCCAGAAAACTGGCCAATCACCTGTTTTAATAAACAATGGACATTTGATTGGTAACATATATGTACATTTTGTGAATCCAGCTTTGGAGAGCACTACAGTTGAAATTAGCTCAGCAACAAAATTGCAACTTCTATTTCATTGACGAATCATGGAGATCCTTGTCATCTGTATGAGAGAGGAACATGAGAATCTTTTTGAGAAGACAGGGCATCCCATAAGCAGGTTCCAAAAGAAGCTGGCTGGCAATATGTAATTCATCATATAACTTAGGGTTAACTGCTGTGAGAAGATGCAGGGAGGTCCAGAGAAAGTTCCATCACTTAAAAAGAGTACCAAGATTAGGTAAGAATATCACTGTGCAGTGATGGAACAGGATGGATTACACAGATGATGTTAAGTAGTAATGGTTAAACCTATATGCAAAACCACTGTACTGATATTATCACATCTGCTCTCTTCACAGACCAGGAAGAATCAAGTGTTGTCCTGGCCTTAGCTGAATAGAAATAGTCAGCAAGGCATCAGTTATCAGCATACACTTCAAGCAAGCACTGGATAGTGACAGCTAACAACAAATATACTATGATGGGGATGAGGGAGTGCAAGATGAGATACACAGTACAGACGATGCAGAACTCACAGAGGTTAAAGTTTAATAAGGACAAGTGTGTGCAAGGAAGAGGTCCAGAATGCTGAGCACTCCTCGTGTTATCTCATGATGGAGACCTTTGTGGGCTTGCTTTTAAAGAAAGGATGTTACAACACATAGAATGGGTTGGACAATCACTTGGTCTTCAAACACATGTCCGTGCAAAGTCATGTGGCTAGATTGGATGCAAGCTGTTGTATATGTATATATTGTTGTACTATCTGTAAAGTGTTAGGAACTAATTAGCTAGGAACTAGTTGTTTTGTGTAAGTGTTCCAGTGGGGGGCCTCATTCATGGCTGCACTGGGGGAGCCATGTCATATGTAACACAAGAACCAGTTCAACCAGGTTCTACAGCACAAGCATGGTGTTGAAATATACAAGACTGACTCAAGCCTTTTCCAAAATTAAAGTATGATTCTTTCCAACGTCTGGTAACCAGAAACAACATAACGATGAAACACAAGCGGTTATCTATACTGTAGTTGCTATTGTGCAGAACAGATCCAGAAAGCTGCCACTGCTGTGATGGATGCTGGGGACTATGAAGCAGTCCAGAATGTCTTCAACCTGCTTAGAAGATAATTACAGAAAAGCATGATGCAGAATTTCAAAAGCTATGGAATGAAGCTTCAGCTAAGAAGAAACAGTTTGGCAATCTGTTTTCCATTTCTGTTCACACTGACATCTGATACAAATTTATTATGCAAATTAGTACATCACAGTCCAACTTTTACCCCTATGACTTCTAAGAAATAAAGAAAAAAAACTATCTTTTATATAGCACCATTCACCACCTCAGGACATCTCAAAGTGCTTTGCGCACTATCACATTGAAATTTCCTCTATTTGAATGTTTGGGTATTTCACTTGCAAAAAATGGGCTCTTCAAGTTCTGCACTCTTCATTTGGGTAGTAATGTCATATTCAGCATGTGGTCTAGCTTGATGCTGCTTTTTTTGACTGGAGTGAAATTAAAAGTTCAGCAGAATTGCATGGCCTTATAGTTAGGTATGATGAGCAATTATATCACATTACATGATTTGATAAAGTCCACAACTTAGCACATCTACACCTTTGTACAATATATTTTGAATGAAAGCAATCATGATTTTAGTGGCCGACAGGTACTTACATTGCTGAAAGTGCAGATTTTTTGCATAAAGAACATATACCATTATCACATGTACTTCATATTTAACTAACTAGATGGTGTTTGACCACAGAGGTTATGACGAGCAATGGAACTGTATATGAGAGCTGTCTTGAGTCAGTAGGATAATTTCCTCTAACCCTCCCATAGCAACCATCATGTTTCAAATTATGATCTACACTTAGATTTGGGACTGATTTTTCTGAACGAGGTCGGATGATTTCCAGGTCCTGACCCCACACCTCAGCTGAGTTGCAAACACGACGCGATCTTCAAATGTAAATGGCCTAATTGGGTAGAAGGAGAGGTTGGTGCTCAATTAGCACAAGCAGCAAAGGCAACCATGATGGGGCTTGCTGCTGCCTTGCCAACAAGAGCAGCTGGTCCATGGAGGGCTTGCGGAATTAAAAGGTGAGGCATCGCTTCCAAAATAAAAAAAGTTGTCCTGCGCTGGGCCTGTCGCACGATTGCCATGGGCCCCAAACATTTCATCTCCCACCAAAAATGTTTGCCGCCTGCCTGCTGTCAGCCCGACAGCCATGCACTATAGTGCACTAGACTGCACAAGACTAGCTGCAAACTTCATTGAAAATTGCTATGTTGCTCCCCACCCGGCCCCTTAACAAGTTCCTCCAAGAACTTAAAGAGCCGTTAATTGGAGGCGAGGGAGGCTTCCCTGTTCCCTCCTCCATTCCCTCACATTGGAGATTGCCGACTGTCCTGGAGGCATCGGTTTCCTGAGATGATCCCCGAGACTGTGGTTTTGGAATCAAGTCCACAACTTGTCCCAACCCCCCGCCTCTTTGAAAATCCGGCCTTTGATATCTTCACCTTGGTTCATAAATCAACTTTCAGTTTGCATTTTCACTTTTATTATTTACATAATCAGCACTTTACAAATGATAGGAAATCAGCTTTAGGTGATTTTAACACAGTTTGAACGGATTTTACACATTACATCACCAGCATTCACACTATAATCTTTTGGTATGGTATACATCAAGAAGAACATATGGGCCAGTATGACATTTCCAAAGCCAATAATTACTTAAATTAGATCTTTTGCTATTTGATATCTATTTTCAACATGAATTTGAAGCTCCCAGTGATAATTTTTCTCTGAATATAGTTTGAATAACAAATAAATAACAATATGCAAGTAAGCTTTTTTTTAAAAATTAGGATACTATGGGCAAACAGAATAAGGCAAGGAGCAGAAATGCAGGTTAAGCAATAATTAGAATAAATACTAACCTTTGCGTCTTAAACTTTGCTACAAATAGTTTTTTTTTGTTAGTCCGAACAGATCCCACAAAGATAATTCTTCATGTATGTACTCTACTTCTCGAAGCTCAATTCTGATAAATCATTTATTATTTTTCTATCTTGATTACAGATTTTTTTTGTATTCTATCTTTGGTTTAGTATTAGAAGCATTCTGAAACCTAAATAAAATAAAATAAACCTACACTTTTATAAACACTGACATCCATTCACTTTATCTTATGCTTATTAAAACAATTGTTTTTCTCTAAATATATCTCAGCATGGCTGCACAATTGTCTTCATAAAGGTAATTTTCAGTGGAATAACAAATTTCTTTGTTCATGGCATTTTAAAATAGGAGACTATATCACTGATTCATAATGTCAGATAATCCAATTACAAATTTGTATTGTACAAATCCTTCTTCAAAGACAAGAAACTCAGCACAAAAAATACATTATAGGATTGCAGTATCACACCTCGCATCACCATTAATTCATCTGGCAAAAAAGAAATAAGGGCCAGAAGGGCATGTGTGATAATTTAGTAGATTAAATTAGCACACATTTAATTCATTCAGTTTATTTCATTACCATACGTTACTTATCATAGTTAGGTCTACTGTTAACTAATTTGGATTACAGTGTATTGCAGCACAGTGCCAATGTAAGAATCATAATACGACATGACAGAGTTCATTTGAAGCTGATTTGGCTTTACATAATAAATTGATTTCTACTGCAGTTGCTTTAAAGTAGGATTACATATAAGATTTGCTCCACATCTGCAATTTTTCTGATGTCTTGTTAACAAGGTACATGTTTTGCAAATTGCAAAAGAAAAATGTTTCAACCAATATTACTTTCCTTGTTAGAAATGTCGCAGGGTTCATTCATAAGAATAGATGGTGAGTGGGCGGGTAGGGCACAAATTTCATTTTGTTCACTTCACATTTTACAATTGACAATTGGGGGAGAGGAGTACAAAGAACAAAGAACAGTACAGCACAGGAACAGGCCATTCGGCCCTCCAAGCCTGCGCCGATCTTGATGCCTGCCTAAACTAAAACCTTCTGCACTTCCAGGGACCGTATCCCTCTATTCCCATCCTATTCATGTATTTGTCAAGATGCCTCTTAAACGTCACTATCATACCTGCTTCCACCACCTCCCCCGGCAGCAAGTTCCAGGCACTCACCACCCTCTGTGTAAAGAACTTGCCTCGCACATCCCCTCTAAACTTTGCCCCTCTCACCTTAAACCTATGTCCCCTAGTAACTGAATCTTCCACCCTGGGAAAAAGCTTCTGACTATCCACTCTGTCCATGCTGCTCATAGCTTTGTAAACCTCTATCATGTTGCCCCTCCACCTCCGTCGTTCCAGTGAAAACAATCCGAGTTTATCCAACCTCTCCTCATAGCTAATGCCCTCCAGACCAGGCAACATCCTGGTAAACCTCTTCTGCACCCTCTCCAGAGCCTCCACGTCCTTCTGGTGGTGTGGCAACCAGAATTGCACGCAATATTCTAAGTGTGGCCTAACTAAGGTTCTGTACAGCTGCAGCGTGACTTGCCAATTTTTATACTCTATGCCCTGACTAATGAAGGCAAGCATGCCATATGCCTTCTTGACTACCTTATCCACCTGCGTTACCACTTTCAGTGACCTGTGGACCTGTACGCCCAGATCTCTCTGCCTGTCAATACTCCTAAAGGTTCTGCCATTTACTGTATACTTCCCACCTGCATTAGACCTTCCAAAATGCACTACCTCACATTTGTCCGGATTAAACTCCATCTGCCATTTCTCCGCCCAAGTCTCCAACTGATCTATATCCTGCTGTATCCTTTGACAATCCTCATCACTATCCGCAACTCCACCAACCTTTGTGTCGTCTGCAAACTTACTAATCATACCTGTTACATTTTCCTCCAAATCATTTATATATACTACAAAGAGCAAAGGTCCCAGCACTGATCTCTGCGGAACACCACTAGTCACAGCCCTCCATTCAGAAAAGCACCCTTCCACTGCTACCCTCTGTCTTCTATGACCGAGCCAGTTCTGTATCCATCTTGCCAGCTCACCTCTGATCCCATGTGACTTCACCTTTTGTACCAGTCTGCCATGACGGACCTTGTCAAAGGCTTTACTGAAGTCCATATAGATAACATCCACTGCCCTTCCTTCATCAATCATCTTCGTCACTTCCTCAAAAAACTCAATCAAATTAGTGAGACATGACCTCCCCTTCACAAAACCATGCTGCCTCTCGCTAATAAGAGTGTTTGTTTCCAAATGGGAGTAAATCCTGTCCCGAAGAATTCTCTCTAATAATTTCCCTACCACTGATGTAAGGCCTATAATTTCGTGGATTATCCTTGCTACCCTTCTTAAACAAAGGAACAACATTGGCTATTCTCCAGTCCTCTGGGACCTCACCTGTAGCCAATGAGGATGCAAAGATTTCTGTCAAGGCCTCAGCAATTTCTTCCCTTGTCTCCCTCAGAATTCTAGGGTAGTTCCCATCAGGCCCTGGGGACTTATCTATCTTAATGCTTTGCAAGACACCCAACACCTCCTCCTTTTCGATAATGAGATAACTGAGACGATCTGCACTCCCTTCCCTAGGCTCATCATCCACCAAGTCCTTCTCTTTGGTGAATACTGATGCAAAGTACTCATTTAGTACCTCACCCATTTCCTCTGGCTCCACACATAGATTCCCTTCTCTGTCCTTGAGTGGGCCAACCTTTTCCCTAGTTACCCTCTTGCTCTTTAGGAGTAATCTTGAGGACCTTCATCAGAAATACCAAGGATACATTGGGCCTTTGATACATTCACCTGGGATAATAGAGCTCGCACAAAAATGTATCTTATGAGAGTTGGAAAATAGTTACTATAATGAAAAAGACATGAGTGCCCTTGCGGGATCAGTAGGCTCCATATGCCCACAGAATCTGCACTAGAATTCAAAGTTTGTGGTTCACCCAAAGTTCTGTTCTGCAGTTTTGCTCCATTGAAAAGGAGTAAACTTATTGATCCCAATTATAGTGGAAATCAGAAAATGCCAAAGATTCCAAAATGCCAACATTCAAACTCAGCCGACACAAACACTGATATAATTAGGATCATGTATCAGAGTCCAACAAGTAAAAGTGGTGGACAGGAGTCAGCAGGAGTCAGAGGGAAAACAGTGCCAGAGACCAACGGGTAAAAGCAACTGACCTGAAGGAATTTCATGGGTGGCACAGTGGCGCAGTGGTTAGTACCGCAGCCTCACAGCTCCAGCGACCTGGGTTCAATTCTGGGTACTGCCTGTGTGGAGTTTGCAAGTTCTCCCTGTGTCTGCGTGGGTTTCCTCCGGGTGCTCTGGCTTCCTCCCACATGCCAAAGACTTGCAGGTTGATAGGTAAATTGGCCACTATAAATTGCCCCTAGTATAGGTAGGTGGTAGGGAAATATAGGGACAGGTGAGGATGTGGTAGGAATATGGAATTAGTGTAGGATTAGTATAGATGGGTGGTTGATGGTCGGCACAGACTCGGTGGGCCGAAGGGCCTGTTTCAGTGCTGTATCTCTAAATAAAAAAATAAAAATTTTGTCCCAGCATCCGGAGTGAGTGTGTGCATCAGGGAACGAGGTAAAAAAAAACTTAAGGTGACATCAGCACAAGGGAAGCTTGTTATGTAAGTCTTTAATAAGTCTTTAGTTTATTTCTTTTAAATTTAGTTAGTTTAATAGATAGAGGCATAGCATAGCACCTCAATCCCATGGAGTGTACATCCTGCTCCATGTGGGAACTCCAGAATGCTCCTCATGTCCTGGACAACCACATGTATAGGAAGGGTCATCAGTTGGAGGAGCTTGAGCTCCGGGTTTCGGAGCTTGAGCAGCAGCTGGTGTCACTGTAGTGCATCTGCATAGCTGAGAGCTACACGGATAGCACATTTTTGGATGTGGTCACCCCACAACCTATGGGTGTGCAGGCAGAGAGGGAATCTGTGATTACCAAGCAGTCAAAGAGAACCAGGCAGGTAGTGCAGGGGTCCACTGAGTGCATCACACTAACCAACCTGTATTCAGTCCCAAATACTGGTGAGGATGATCTTTCATATGTGGAGTGTAGACAGAGTCAAGTCCACAACACCACAGATGGCTCAGCTGCACAGGGAGTTAGGAGCAAGTTTGGGAAACCAATAGTGATAGGGGATAATCTATTAGGGGAACAGCTGGGCATGTCTGTGGGCGTAGATGTGAATTCAGGATTGTATGTACTCCCCCTGGTGCTAGGGTCAATTATATCACTGAGTGGCTGCAGAGCACTCCGAATGGGGAGATTGAAAACCTAGAGGTCACGGTCCATATTGGTACCAACGACATAAGTAGAAAAAGGGATGAGGTACTGGAGACAGATTTTAGTGAGCTAGGAAGGAGAATAGCAAGCAGGACCTCAAAAGTAGTAATCTCCGGTTTACTCCCACTGCCATGAGCTAGTGAGTATATGGAGAGATGGTGCAGGAGGGAGGGCTTTAGATTCCTGGGACATTGGGACTAGTTCTGGGGGGCTGGAGCCTATACAGGCAGACGGGTTGTACCTCAAAAGAGCTGGATGGTTTGCTAGTGCTGTTGGGATGGGTTTAAACTAACTTGGCAGGGGTGTGGGAACCAGGATGTATGATTAGAAAGGAGAAACAAGGACAAGGATTAGGAGAGACAGATAGCACCAGGGTAATAAAGAGTAAGGTATAAGGTAGGATCAAAGTAAGAAGGAATGCAACAAGGTCTAAATTAGGTTTACAGTGCATGCACATAAATGCACAAAGCATCGTAAATAAGGTTGGTGAACTGCAGGCACAGCCAACCACATGGGAATATAATGTTATGGCAGTACCAGAGACTAGACTCAAAAAAGAGCAAGACTAGATACTAAATATTCCTGGATACAAGGTGTTCAGGAATGATAGGGAGGGAAGGAAAGAAAGGATGAGGGGTGGCAATATTGAATCAGGAAAATATTACAGTGCTGGAGAAAAAGGGTGTCCTATGAGGGCTCAAGAACAGAATCTATTTGGTTAGAGTTAAGAAACAAGAGGTACCATTACACTACTGGGTGTATTCTATAGGTCACCAACTAGTGGGAAAGATATAGAGGAGCAAATTTGCAGGGAAAGTACAGACAGGTGCAAAAACTATAGAGTAGTAATAATGGGGCCTTTAATTATCCCAACATATCAATACATTAAGGGTAAGAGGATAACTAAGGAGAGAGTAGAACCCATAAAAGACCAAAAAGGTAACCTATGTGTAGGAGCAGAAGATATTGGCATGGTTCTTAATGAATACTTTGCGTCTGTCATCACAAAAGAGGGGGACGATGAAGATATTGTAGTTAAGGAGGAAGAGTGTGAAGTATTGGATGTGATAAACATAGGGAGAGAGGAAGTATTAATGGGATCAGCATCCTTGAAATTTGATAAATCACCAGGGCCAGGTGAACTGTATCCTAGGCTGTTAAAAGAAGCAAGAGAGGAAATAGCAGAGGGTCTGACCATTATTTTCCAGTCGTCACTGGATACAGGGGTGGTGCCGGAAGATTGTAGAATTGCTAACGTTCTACCTCTGTTTAAAAAGGGAGCGAAGGATAGACCAAATAATAACAGGCCAGCCTAACCTCAGCAGTGGGCAAATTATTGGAATCTATTCTGAGAGACAGGATAAACTGTCACTTAGAAAGGCACAGATTAATCAAGGATAGTCAGCATAGATTTGTTAAGGGACGATCTTGTTTGACCAACTTAATCAAATTTTTTGAAGAAGTAATAAGGAAGATAAATGAGGGTAGGCCAGTTGATGTGGTCTAGATGGATTTTAGCAAGGCTTTTGACAATGTCCCACATGACAGACTTGTTAAAAAAATTAAAGTCCCATGGGATCCAGGGAAATGCAGCAAGGTGGATACAAAATTGGCTCAGTGGCAGGAATCAAAGGGTAATTGTTTTAGCGACTGGAGGGCTGTTTCCAGTGGTGTTCCACAGGGTTCAGTATGGGGACCCTTGCTTTTTTGGTGTAAACGATTTGGACGTAAATGTAGGGGGCATGATCAAGAAGTTTGCGGATGACACAAAGATTGGTCATGTGGTAGCTAGTGAGGAGGATAGCTGTAGGCTGCAGGAAGATATTAATGGTCTGGTCAGATGGGCAGAAAAGTGGCAAATGGAATTCGACTTGGAGAATTGTGAGGTGATGCATTTGGGGAGGTCAAACAAGGCAAAGGAATACACGATTAATGGGAAAATACTGGGAAGTGTAGAGGAAGTAAGGGACCTTGGAGTGAATGTCCACAGATCGCTGAAGGTGGCAGGACAGGTCGATAAGGTGGTGAAGACGGCATATGGAGTCCTTTTCTTTATTAGCTGAGGTATAGAATACAAGAGCAGGGAGGTTATACTGGAACTGTATAACTCATTGGTTAGGCCACAACTTGAGTACTGTGTGCAGTTCTGGTCACCTCATTACAGAAAGGACGTAATTGCACTAGAGAGGGTGCGCAGATGATTTACAAGGATGTTGCCAGGACTGGAAAAATGCAGCTATGAGGAAAGATTGGACATGCTGGGGTTGTTCCCCTTGGAACAGAGAAGGCTGAGGGGAGATCTGATTGAAATGTACAAAATTTTGAGAGGCCTGGATAGCATGGTGGTGAAGGGTCTATTCATCTTAGCAGAGAGGTCAGTGACGAGGAGGCATAGATTTAAAGTGATTGGTAGAAAAACTAGAGGGGAGATGAGGAAAAACTTTTTCATCCGGAAGGTGGTGATTGTCTGGAACTCACTGCGTGAAAGGATGGTTGAGGCAGAGACCCTCAACTCATTCAAAAGGAGTCTGGATATGCAACTCGTGCCATAATCTGCAGGGCTACGGACCAAATGCTGGAAGGTGGGATTAGAATAGGTGGATCGTTTTTTGGACAGTTCAGACACGATGGGCCAAGTGGCCTCTTTTAGTGCCTTAAACTTTCTATGATTCTATAAACTGGACTAGTAATAGTCTAAATGGCAGAGAGATGGAAGAGCTTTTTGCAGTGTGTTCAGGGAGGAAGGAGGCATTGTTGGATCTAGTTCTAGGGAATGAAGTGGGTCAAATGGATCAAATGTCAGTAGGGGAAAATTTAGGGAAAATAGATCATAATATCATAAGGTTTAGTATCGGCCGTCCATGTCTCCGCTTTAAAGACATCTTCAAACGCGACATGAAATCCTGTGACATTGATCACAAGTCGTGGGAGCCAGTTGCCAGCGTTCGCCAGAGTTGGCGGGCAGCCATAACTGCGGGGCTAAAGTGTGGCGAGTCGAAGAGACTTAGTAGTTGGCAGGAAAAAATACAGAGGCGCAAGGGGAGAGCAAACTGTGTAACAGCCCCGACAAACAAATTTTTCTGCAGCACCTGTGGAAGAGCCTGTCACTCTAGAATTGGCCTTTATAGCCACTCCAGGCGCTGCTCCACACACCACTGACCACCTCCAGGCGCTTACCCATTGTCTCTCGAGATAAGGAGGCCAAAGAGAAGAGAGGTTAGTTGTGGAAAAAAACAAGGAGCAATCTAGAGTAAAAATACTTAGTTGGAGGAGGCCCAATTTCAGGTGGGTGAGAATGCTCCAGGTAAATTGGAATCAAAAATTGGCAGGGAGAACAGTAGCAGAACAATGGCCTGTCTTTAAAGAGGAGACAGTTCAGGTATATTTGAGGTACATTTCCATGAGGGGGAAAGTAGGACAACCAAGTAAGAGCTCCCTTTTTGATGAAAGAGATGGAGCGTAAGATGAAGCAGAAGAAGGGTACATATGGCAAAGGTTAGGTTGATAACGCATCAAGGCTCCGTAGACAGCACCTTCCAAACCCGCGACCTCCACCACCTAGAAGGACAGCAAATGCATGGGAACACCACCACCTGCAAATTCCCCTCCAAGTCACACACAATCCTGACTTGGAATATTTCGACGTTCCTTCACTGTCGCTGGGTCAAAATCCTGGAACTCCCTTCCTAACAGCACTGTGGGTGTACCTACCTCACGTGGACTGCATCTTGATACTAAATGAGCACTTTCAGTCTTTGCCAAGGAAGAAGATGCTGCCAAAGTCGTAGTGAAAGAGGAGGTAGTTGAGACACTGGATGGGCTAAAAATTAATAAAGACGAGGATATGGAAAAGCTGGCTGCAATTAAAGTGGATAAGTCACCAGGACCATATGGGATACATCCGAGGATTCAGGAAATAGGAGAGGAAATTGCAGAGACACTAGGCTTTATCATCTGATTCTCCTTAGATACAGGGGTGGTGCCAGAGAACTAGATATTGCAAATGTTACACACTTGTTCAAAAAAGGATGTAAGGATAAACCCAGCAACTACTTGTCAGTCAGTTTAATCAAAGTAGTGGGAAAGCTTTTAGAAATGATAAACCAGAACAAAATTAACAGTCACTTGAACAAGTGTAGATTAATTAGGGAAAGCCAGCATGGACTTTTTAAAACCAAATTGTGTTTAACTAACTTGATTGAGCTTTTTGATGAGGTAACAGAGAGGGTTGATGTGGGTAATGCAGTTGATGTCATGTACATGGGCTTCCAAAATGCTTTTGGTAAAGTGCCACATCATAGGCATGCCAGAAAAGTTGAAGCCATGGAATAAAAGAAACAGTAGCAGTATGGATACAAGTTGGCTGAGTGACAGGAAAGAGAGTAGTGGTGAATCGTTGTTTATCAGACTGCAGAAGCTATACAGTGGGGATCAACACTAGGACCATTGCTGTTCTTGACATATATTAATGAACTAGACAGGACACAATTTCAAAATTTGCAGATGATACAAAACTTGTAAGTGTTGTGAACTGTGCAGAAAATAGTGATCGACTTCAAGAGGACATAAGACAAGGTGGTGGAATGGGTGGACACATGGCAGATGAAATTTAATGCAGAGAAGAGTTAAGTGATATATTGCGGTAGAACGAGCGAGGAGAGGCAATATATTCTAAACAGTACAATTCTAAAGGGGGTGCAGGAACAAAGAGATCTGAGAGCATATGTGCACAAATCATTGAAGATAGTAGGGCAGGTTGAGATAGCGGTTAATAAGGAATATGGGATCCTACGCTTTACGAATAGAGGCATAGAGTGCACAAGCAAAGAAGTTATGATGAATCTATAAAACAATGGTTTTGCCTCAACTGGAGTATGTGTCCAATTCAGGGCACTGCACTTTAGGAAGGATGTGAAAGCTTTAGAGAAGGTGCAGAAAAGATTTACAAAAATGGTTCCAGGAATGAGGGACTTCAGTTAAGTGGATAGATTGGAGATGCTGGGGTTGTTCTCCATAGATAAGAGAAGATTGCAAGCAGATTTGATAGACGTATTCAAAATCATGAGGGGTCTCACAGAGTAGATAGGGAGAACTGTTCGCATTGGTGGAAGTGTCAAGAACGAGAGGACACTGGCTTAAGGTGATTGGAAAAAGAACAAACGGCGGCATGAGGAAAAAACTTTTTATGGAGCAATTGGTTATGATCTGGAATACACGGCCTGAGAGAGTGGTGGAGGCAAAGGTGGCTTCCAAAATGGGAATTGGGTAAACACCTCAAGAGAAAAAAATTGCAGGGCTACGGCAATAGGCAGAGAAATGGGGTTAGCTGAGTTGTTCTTGCAGGGAGCCAGCATGGACATAACTGTGCAGTAAATTCTATTATTCTAAATGTAGATATCTTGCCTAGTTTTAGAAGCCAAACTATTTGCAGATCAAATCACTGAAAAAGAATTAATTTACAGTTGATTTCAAAATAAATTGAGTAGTTAAAATAACACCCAACTCCAAATGTAGCGTTTTGATTCCTGAATTTGTAGGTTTGATCACTGACCAGTACCTTTCAAACATCACTCAGCTCTAACGTGTGGTTAAGAATTTTTCAATTCCTTGCTGTTTGCCGCCATATTTGGAGAAGTTACCTTTCTGTTTTAACACTGTCCAAAAATAATTGAGTTCCCCTTGGAGGAGGGGCATTTGGGCAATTATTAGATCAACAATAGAGCAAGTGTATAGAAAAGAGCAACTGATTTCCTGTTCTTACTACAAAGTACATCAACATGGGTCAAATTTAATACGATCAATAAAACCCAGAATAGCGCAGTTGCTGGAAATCTGAAGTAACAACAAAAAATGTTGGAAAGATTCTGCAGGTCATGCAGCATCTGTGGAGAGAGTAATGTAGGGGTAACATTTCAGGCCTGATGCGAGCTGCATCATTAATTCTGCCTCTCTGCCCACATATGCTACCTGACCGGCTCAGTGTTTTCTGCACTTTCTGTATTTATTTCATATAACAACTGTCTGCATTTTGAATCCTTGTACACAAGATTCTTTAACTTCTCTGCTTTCTCAACTTTCTGAAGGAATAGTTTTCCTTCATGATTGTTTTTGCATGTTAGAATGGATCTGAATGACCATGTATACTGCAGAAGTGTCCTATTTCCATTGTTACACAACAGAGCACCCAAACATCATTTACTGTTGGTCAAATTTGCAGCATGCAGCACTTCAAGTGAGCAGCACTATTTCTTCCCAAATGCAATTTCATTTGGCTTAATGGTTGTGCTGCAGTGAAATGAGTTACTTCACCCTTATCATCAGGTTGCACGAGGAAGTGCTTTCACAGTAAAAATAACAACCAAGGTCACCATAATAGACCCAGTGGCCGTTCTGTTCAACTGAATCTGTGGATAGCAGCTTGAATCAGATTTCATTCAAATAACTGATTATCAGGTGTCAGCTGTGGCTCAGTTGGTAGCACTCTCATTGCTGTATCAAAAGATTGTTGGTTCAAGTATTGCTCCAGGGACTTGAGCACAAAATCTGGGCTGACATGTCAGGGGAGTGCTGCACTGTTGGATGTGCCAGCTTTCAGATGAGACATTAAACTGTGATCCTATCTGCTCTCTCAGGTGGTTATAAAATATCCCATGGTGCTATTCTGAAGAAGCAGAGGAGAGTTCTCCCTGGCCAATATTTCACACTCAATAGTACACTAAACTCTCACAAATACAGATTGTCTGGTCATTATTCCATTGTTCTTTGTGGAAGCTTGGTGTTGTGCAATTTGGCTGCTTGTCTTTCCTATATTACAATGGTGATCATACTTCATTGGCTGTAAAGTGCTTTGTGATATCCTGAGGTTGTGGAGGATACTACATAAATGCAAATCTTTCTCTTTCTTGAATGTCAATTATACTCTTCCCAATCCTGGTAAAGGAAAACTACCAGCAAAGATCACAGTGCCAGTATATTCAACAAAGGCAGTATGAATAACCTCTGTAGAAGCCTTACTGACATCAGCAGCAGCACTACAGAACAATATTTTGGCAGATTTTACTTTTTTCTACAGGCTTGTCACTAATTTTTTTTTCTCCTCATTTTTACTAACTTTTCCTCAGCTGTGAAAAACAGAACACTTTAAAGTTACATATTGGGATGCATGGTGAAATGATCCAAAACAACAGATGTGACCTTTCTGGCTTTAAAACTCGACAAGAAATGTTAGAGGCTGTGTCCTGAGGGGGTGTAGTGATGGAAGTGGTAGGAGTAGTAATGAAATCAGCAACGGGGTTGGGGCATGTGCAGGGGGTGGGGATCTCTCACTGGAATTTCTTCTAGATGTGAATGTTTTTTTGAAATAGGCATGATTTGGACAGGACCTTGTCTTCAATATCTTTCACTGATCTGTTACTTCAGTGGTAGGAATACATCACTGCCAGTACCTCTTCATTTCACTTGGTCCTTTTATAATTACATAACAGATTTTAATAAACTGGCAAAGTAATATAACTTAATCGGCAGGACAATTATCAGAGAAGTAATACATTATATTGTCAATGGTGATAATTAGACATTGCACTCTGATTTGAAGGCTTAAAATTCAAGTGCGCTGAATCAAACGTTTGAACTTAACTCAGCTGATTCTGTGAGAGGGCAGAGTCTCCATTGGCAAGAAGTAGAAATATATGCTGTCACTAAATCCCTCGGGAAAAGAGAAATATACGCATTGAACTATCATGTAAAATGGTTTGAACTGCAAAAGCACTGTTGTGAAAAAATCTTTTTCCTTCCTGTGTAGCTGTTGATAGTCTGCAAAGGAGGAAGATATTTAGTGTAAAGAACAAAATGGCATTCCACATATATTAATGTCTATTTTTTCTTTTTGCCTTAAAGGGGAAGTCGTATTCTACCAGAATAAATATCAATCAGATATGTTAAGGCCAGGTTGGATCCCTGCTTTGGATTTACTTCTGATTACTGCCTGTTGCCTTATTTTCTAGGGCATCTCTTCTGTGATAAATTCAGTAATAATTTATGGAAATAACAGAATGCAGTCAGGCTGCAATTATATTGTTCATGTCCCACAAATAATGCAATAGTTCTTTCAGGCTAACATTTTTTTCTGTTTTGAAAATAATAAAATGAAATATGTACTCACAACAAAATGGCAAAATCGGCCTCTCTCATTACAATAAAACAATTGTAACATTTTAAGTTGAAATATGAATCAACCTGCATCCCAATCAATTATAAAGCAGACATTTTGCTATAGTAAAGACATTTGTTTTAAATTAATTCTGCTTGATAAGTCAAAAGGCCTTTCCTGTTCAAGAATAACAACTTACATTCTTATAACACCTTTAATGGTGTAAATGTTATGTATTATTTTCTTTTTATATCTTAATCGAGTCAAATACAATGTTTTTTAACCTTATACAATACAGAATATTCCAGATGAGTCTCTTTTCTTTTCATAAGAAAAAAGCACGTGCAAAAGTCAGGGTCAGTTAGCAGCAAACAAGATACCAACAATTAATGACCTGTCCTTGAGTACAATGCCAGCCAGTAAAGAATTATACAAAAAGCACATGGACTAAATGACGAGAGTGTGATTTTCAGAAATTGGACGCTCTGTAACAATCTGCTACAGCAGCGTGACTTCAATTCAGACAACCTCTCTGCTTTGTTTAGAGCCTCTTAGTCAATCAAAGAAAATAATATTTCCTTGTTCATCTTTGGCTTACAAATGCAATGGTACTTTACTCATTTTTGGGATGGTCATTTAATTCCTCTTTTAATTTAAGCTGATTAGAATTGAGACAGTTTAAAAAAAAAATCCAGTTGGATCATGTCTGATGTGCGAAACTGATGTCTGGGATGTTTCACTATTGCTGTAGTTTAGTCCCAAGGGTGCCAGTGAACATTAGGAAGATTCAACCAGAGGTGCACTGTTTGCAACCAATTTTCCTTGATCAGCTCATTAGTAGAGCTTCAGCTGCACATTAGGATGGGTGTAGGGAGTACCACACTAGTGGTAGCAAAGGAAAAGCATGTGAAAGTGAAATTTAAAGGGATTGAGACAATCAAAGGGAGTATCACAACAGGAGGACAAAATGCTGGAGAGTGGAGTACCATTATAGACTGGCAAAATTTCTGCAAGGCTTTGAAGGAATTCAATCAATTACAAGTCTTTACCAAGGCTGAAGACAATATTTAACATAGAAACCAGAAAATATATGGCACAGAAGGAGGCCATATGGCTGTTCATGACTGTATCAGCCTAACCTCATTTTCCAGCTCTTGGTCCATAGCCCTGCAGGTTATGGCACTCCAAGTGCATTTCCAAGCATTTTTTTAAATGCGATGAGACTTTCTGTCTCTATCATCCTTTCAGGCAGTGAGCTCCAGAACCCCATGATCTTCTGAATGAAAAATTTCTCCTAGACTCCCCTCCAATCCTTCTGCCAATCACAATTTGATCCATTCACATAAACTAATTGCCAAGTCATGTATGTAGCTTGGGTCACATACATCTTCTAGGAACATGGGAGATAGGAACAGGAGTAGGCCATTCAGCTCCTCGCACCTGTTCTGACATTCAGTTAGACCATGGATGATCTGTACCTCAACCCCATTTACCTTCTTTTGACCCATATCCCTTGATACCCTGACTGAGCAAAAATCTATTGCTCTCAATTGAAAATTTCAATTGACCCAGCATCTCGACCCTTTTGGAGGTAACAGTTCCAAATTTTTACTACTTTTTGTGTCAAGAAGAATTTCATTGATTTCTCTTCTACCTGATACAAAAGCGAAATACCATGGATGCTGGAAATCTGAAAATAAAACCGAAAATGCTGGAAATACTCAACGGGTCAGGCAGCATCTGTGGAGAGAAAAACAGAGTTAATGTTTCAGGTCAATGACATCCCAGTCTCTGCTCATATGACCAGCAATTGTCAGCTCGTACACTGTTATGAAAGTGACTTGTGTTCAAAAATATTTTTTTTTTATAAAGGGATTTTTAGTAAGCTAAATAAATGTTTAATCAAGGGGACGGTGAGGGCTGATTCGCAACAGTATTACTGTTTGTCACCTGGTTCAGGCTAAGCTTAAGGCAGAAACCATGGCAACAGGAGCAAAAAAATTGACAACTCTCCTTTGATTGGACAAGTCTAGTGGAAGGCACAGAACATCTGGGTGGAAAACTGCAAGCTCTTTGGCTGTCAGTCTGAGTGTGCGTGTGTCAAGTCTGGAAGGAGAAAAGTCAAGAGCTGCTAAAGTGCCAAAGAAGGACAGAGAAAGAAAGAATTCCAAAGAAGAACAGAAGATTATAACCCATCTCCTTTTCTCGCAATTCCATAAAAGACTCGATGAATTTCAGTGTGTCATTTTGTCTTATTCCTGCATTTCAAGAAGGCCTGCTAAATTGTTTTTCAATGCCACCTGTAAAAGAACTGTTTTTAAAAGTCCTGTCTACGTGCTCAGAAGGTTGGACTGAATATCAGTTTGGAACAACATATCTCATCTGCTGTTTCCTTCAAAAACCGAGCAAGTAGTTAACACAAATGCTTTTTCTCTGTCACAGAGCTCTGATATAAAAATCTCTTTTTACTTTTTCTGGTTAACGATTTAGGTATAAAAATATATATGTGTGTGAGTGCGAGTGTGAAGGGACTAAGGTTAAAAAAGGACTTTAAAAATTGGTTAAGGCAGAATAGAGGACTTTTTCAAAATTAATGTTGGATATTTAAAAATTTGATCTATGTGCTATTGTTTTAGCTCGTTACTAGTTAATACTTGTTTTATAGTAAACTGGTAATTTTGTTGTTCATTAAAGAAACCTGGTTTAGTGTGTTTTATTCTGAGGAGATAAATAGTGTATCCGATTGATTGTTTCAACAAGTGGAAAACTGTAAAGAACATGTTATGACCTGTGGAGAAGTAGGACTGAATTAATAGTGCACTCCTCCCGCCTTGGTCACAACAATACTAATAAGTAGATGCAGTCGCAGAGCCAGCTGCTAAGCTCACCTCCATTCCTGAGGGCAGACACCAACCAACATGCAATAGTTATCAACTATACTTCCTCCTCCTATTAAGAGAATACTTAA
This sequence comes from Heterodontus francisci, assembly GCF_036365525.1. Lineage (NCBI taxonomy): Eukaryota > Metazoa > Chordata > Chondrichthyes > Heterodontiformes > Heterodontidae > Heterodontus > Heterodontus francisci. The sequence goes on from NC_090385.1 coordinate 71,565,094, forward strand.
AATTCTTATGATTAAGAGGTAGAAGGAATATATTGTCCACATTCACTAAGGAGAAGCATTGGACAAAGCATATCTGCACCACACACCATTACAGTGTATAGGGCTCTGGTTAACTGTCATTGTAATGTGTCATCAGATTTCATTTAAGTGAGCAAAGTAAGGTACTTGTGGAGAACTGCAGTAGCATTCATAGGTCTTGATGCATACATGAGGTCAGTTGAGGTAAAGCTTTAAGTGACCAAGGTATTGAGTAAATATGCAGGAGGACTATTCTGCTTTGGAAGCTTCAAACAGCTAACTAACTGTAACATTTATCACAGTCTTCCATGTAAGTTTTGCTGATTGAGCCAACTTCACTTTTTCCGACTAGGGCCATTTTCTGCCTCTGTGCGCTGTTTCAGCTTGCTTCATGGCTTCACTCCTTCAAAATGTAAAGTGTGTAAGACACAATAACAATTTTGAACACCAAAGCCTGGATGTACTGCAGCACTCTCCTTCATCAATCCAAATGTCTGAGACTTTGTTTCATAATGCCAATGGACCGCTACTCCCAAGACACTGGTAGCAATGTGTTTTATGCCATCAGTCTTTCGGTCAAATCCTCAGATGCCTCATTAAGGTAAATAGCCATGGTTGTAACCTTGGCTCACCAGCAGCCATCTTGGGTTGTCATGGATTTGTAGAAGATGAATGATTGATGGTAACTGTCAGGCCAGAATGTATTCTTATACATGAGTATGGACAAACAGGTTGGAGGCAACCAGAAAGGGGTGTGATCGGGTTGGGAATGGGAATGGTCGGATTGGGATGTAATGGTGGCCTGAAAGAATGTCATCCTGGTGACCATGAGCAGCATGGTGGCAGGCATTGGTCTACCTTCTTTGGGATCTTTTGGATGAATTTTTGAGCACCCCTCCTCCTTGCAGCTCTACATTTTAAAATCTTGTTCATTGAGGTCTAATGTCGGCCTTTTTTTTCTGAGTACAGCTAGCGCTTGCACCGGGTGCCTCAGGGCAAACCAGTCATGCAGTGGGGGCCTCAAACAGGTATTAATCCCTTTCTTTAAACATGCAAATGGTCTGATGCCTCTTTCAGGCACGGTCACAACATGCTGACTTGCTTTTCGTTGCGCAAAAAGGCGAGTGGTGCACTTCCGGCTCGTAATGACTGTACACTTTCTGCCCACCATGTTGGAGGGTTAGGAGGCTGTTTAACAACTGTAAAATGAGCCCCATTGCAGAAGAATATCTAGGGCATGTTATTTTCATATGGCTGTGTCCAGACATGCTCATTTCCAACTCTCTGGCCTTGTATACGCAGACAGTGAATCAAGTGAATGTCTTCAGTGGGCATCTAAGATAAAAATGCAGCTGTCTAGCATGCATCTTTGTTTAAGGCTGCAAATAATCAGTGTATAGCCCAAAGGGCTTCCTAATAGGAGCACACAATGAAACATCCTTGGGAAACAGGCAGACGTAGCAGATAGCATGCAGCACTAAGACACTGACTGTCAGTTCCTTTGTGACAAAAATGCAAAGCAGCTGAACAGCAATGCAGAAAAATAGATGGAAAAAATATGCAATAGATAGTAGCAACAAGTTCAAATAAAACTTCCAACTTGACACAAATGGCTTTCCTTACAGCGATTGTTTAATAGGGGTGTTGAGCATCTGGAATGCTGCTTAGATTCTCGAGCTGCATTATATAAGCTTGTTCTTATTTAAATATTTTAAAAACCCTTAAGGAGATTAGCACATAGCAAAGTTGACTTAGACTTTCGAGTGACGAACTACCAGGGTGCACACACTGACCATCTTAAACTTAAAATAGAAACATGGGGCCTAGGACCCCAATTCACATATTGAAATAGACAGACACTTTTGGCAATTGGCAGTAGGCTCCTTTCAAAATGGTGCTAGGTGCATCATCGGGGTCAATGGGACAGTAAGGCTACCAACCCCAGTTTAAGGCCATCAGTGCCCCATTAATTCCAGACACAACAGGTTAAAATTGACCCCAGCATGTACATAGGCTTTCAGCTTTTGGAGCACAATATGACAACAGATGCTCTGTGCACTGAGTAGGCCTCAGTTCCCACAATGTGAGCTCAAATGACAAGGATAGCATTGCCTTCGGCATTGAAGATTGCATTGTTAGTCCCAGTGTTCTGATTATATAATTGAAATTTCAAATTCCACCTCTTCTCCCATGTTGAAGTCCAATATTTATTTAAAATGGGGCAGAAATTCCTCCAAAAATACATCCTGCAGATTTACATGTCTTATTGACATATATGATATGAATCTCCATCAAAGTTTCAAAGCAACAGAAGATAAAATGAAGATAAAAGTTGTCTGTTTAGTATTATGAAGTGATAGCCCTGATTTACCTTAGACAAGGGGAGTAAGGAGGCTTACTAATGGATCCTGAAATGCCAATGTGTTTTGTTGAATGATAATTTTGTTTAATCCACTGACTGGAGATCTGAATTTATATATTTTTTAAAAGACATTTTAAAAAGACAAGCTGCCAGCAAAGTCATCCTTAAGACCAGCTTCAGATGATCACTTAGTTTGTCACACTGTATCCTACATTGCAAAGGACTGTGAAGAGAGAGAATTACTCGTCTGCTAATTTCCCAGCAAGAACCAAGACCCAGAAAGTATAAAGGAACTACCTGTTCTCTCAGAGAAATACTGCTATCTGCTATGTTTTAATGACTGAGTGACTGTCATGTGACAAGCCACTCTCCATCTGTGGTATTAAGCTGGTGTTTTCTCTGCAGCAGAGGAGAAGCAACTGGACCCTGACATGAGCAGACCCTAAGTGGGGAACCCTCTCTCTCTCTCTCTCTCTCCATTCCAGCTTGAAAGCTTTCAAATCCTGCTTGTTGACTGACCACCTTTGCATACTCTGGCTACAATCAGAAACCCCATTGGAGGAAATCATCTGCATCACTATCTTCAAGAGACTCACCAAACCAGTCATCTACCTCTTTAAACTAAAAGCCTCAGGACCACTGAATTCAGCTGGAAGCCAGCCAAATCACCAAGCTTCATAGCCTGTATACCTTATTTTATGGACTCTAACTCAACCAATCTACCTTTCCCCACTCTGTAACCTATTTGTGTGTGTGTCAACCTCTAGTGTGTGAGTGAGAGTGAAAGTTGGCGCATTGCTTATTATTTTATTAGTTCGGTTTAGGTACAATAAAGTTAACCTCTTTCTTTGTTCACTCAAGAAAACCTGCCTGATTGGTTCTTGTTATGATCATAGCAAGTAAGTAATCAAACACCTACTGAATTGGCCAGTACATCCACTTTATGAAAGAATTAAACCTGTTGTGGTCTAACAAGGAGAGAGAGAAGAGGGAAGCCCTTCGACCCCTCCTCCCTTGACTGTAACAACCCACTGACAGAAGTGGGCAATGGGTGAAGTCAGCAAGTGTAGTTGTTATTTGCTTTGCTCTTCTGGGGATTGACTCCCTTTATCAACATCAAGATGCAGGAGCAACTTAAATAAAACCTGAGATCAATTCCAGTTTCTTATGCATCCCTAAGTTCCTTCGCCCCCACCATTTGTGCCCATGCCTTCAGCTGTCAAGGCCCTAAGCTCTTAAATTCCTTCTCTAAACCCCTCTGCCTCGCTATTTCTTTCTCCTCTTTTAAGGTGCGCCTTAAAACCTAAATCTTTGACGAAGCTTTTGTCACCTGTCCTAATGTGTACTTATGTGGCATGGTGCCAAATTTTTGCTGATAATGTACTTTGAAGCTCCTTGGGACATCTTACTGTGTTAAAGGTACTACTTAAATGCAAGTTGTTACACTAAGCAAACCTACAAGGAGGCTCATTAGGGAGCAATTTGAAGCTGAGATAATTGAGGGCACCATTTCAAACTGTTAAGAAAACCTGACATTCCAAAGAAGGATTTTTTAATTCATCAATTGGAAACCTGCATTAAACATTTTTCTGAAACAAAAAGAGCTGGAATTCTATGGTTAACATTTTTTTTTAAAAGCTGGCAGCCAAGATGGCCACTGTAATTTGCATTTGAACACCTTGCACATTCTAAGGCCTCAAAGAGGAGACACATGTCTGATGAGCCTGTACCAAATCAATGGCTTTCTCTATTGAGTGATCCACAGGAGATTGCTTTCATTAGCAGGATATTCAAAGCCATTGTGGCACATTAACCTTGAAAGGGCCAACCCTTCCAGATGTAAACGTTAACATCCTGAAGCCTGAGGGACTGAAATTCCTAAACTTGAATCTCATTATAAGGTTCCAGACAATACACTGAGGCAGTTTTGTTAATGGCTGTCCATCTCTGTGAAAGCTGGGAGTTTCCCTTGGACAAAACAGTCAAGCCAGTGACTCATTCTGGGCAGAAACCAGAAGGGCTGTCTCCCTCTCTCTCCCTCTCTCCCCAGAAGGCCTGGTGGGGGCATGCAAAGCCTAGCTGCTGGTTGCTGGATCCAAGACAAAGACAACAGGGAAAGAAAGCCACCAACAATTCTGCCGACAGTAAAAGTCTGAACCAGGTGAGCCAGCCACAAACTGCACATTTACCAGACAAAGACTTCAGGAACACAACTTCAGCAGGAAGACAACAGAATCATGCAACCCCACAGACTGTGTATTAATTTTTATTTGTCTGGGCTCTAATCCAGCCATAAATCTACCCCTTATCACTCTGTAATCTATTTGTGTGGGTATGATTCTTGTGTGAGTGTGTGTGTGAATGTGTAGCATAATTTCATTTTTTTTTGATTGAGTTCAGATTAAATATAAAAACTCATCCCCTTCATGTTTAATCTCAAGCAAACCTGTCTGATTGGTTCTTTTATGATCACAACAAAGATAATAGGTAAAACACTCACTGACGTGGTAAACACATTGTTATGCCAATGTGTTTTGTTGAATGATAATTTTCTTTAATCCACTGACTGAAGATCTGAATTTATATTTTTAAAAGACATTTTTAAAAGACAAGCTGCCAGCAAAATCTTCCTATCAGCTTAAGACGATCATCTAGTTTTCTTCACTGTATCCTGCACTGCAATGTTTGTGAGGAGAAAGACAAAATGTCTGCTAATATCCCAGCAAGAACTAAGACCCAGAAAGTTTAAAGGAACTACCTGTTCTCTCAGCAAGCAGAGGAATACTGTGAATTGCTATGTTTGAATGACTGAGTGACTGTCATGTGACAAGCCCCTCCCCATCTGTAGTTTTGAGCTGGTGTTTTTGTCTGCAGCAGAGCAGAAGCAACGTGACCCTGACATGATCCGACCCTAAGTTAGGGTCTCTGTCTCTCTCTCTTTCTCTCCATTCCAACTTGAAAGCTTTCAAATCTTGCTTGTTGACTGATTACCTTTGCATACTCTGGCTACAATCAGAAACTCTGTTGGAGGAAATCATCCACAGCGCTATCTCCAAGAAACTCATCAAACCAGTCATCTACCTCTTCAAACTAAAAACCTCAGGACCACTGAATTCAGCCAGAAACTAGCCGAATTACCAATCTCCATAGATGGTATATAAAAACAAGAAATGCTGGAACCACTCAGCAGGTCTGGCAGCATCTGTGGAAAGAGAAGCAGAGTTAACGTTTCGGGTCAGTGACCCTTCTTCGGAACTGACAAATATTAGAAATGTCACAGGTTATAAACAAGTGAGGTGGGGGTGGGGCAAGAGATAACAAAGGAGAAGGTGTAGATTGGACAAGGCCACATAGCTGACCAAAAGGTCATGGAGCAAAGGCAAACAATATGTTAATGGTGTGTTGAAAGACAAAGCATTAGTACAGATAAAGTGTTAATGGACTGAATATTGAACAGCAGCCAGTGCAAACATCTCATCTACCGATTAGGCACACTACAGCCTGCCGGACTGAACATTGAGTTCAATAATTTCAGAACATGACAGCCCCCCATTTTATTTTCATTTTTAGTTATTTTTTCTTTTTTGCTTTTTTACATTTTTTACAATCTTTTTTTTGCATTTATTTTATTTCATCTTAGTTTGTTCAGTTTGCTTACCCACTGTTTTTTTTTCATGTTTGCACTTGCTGCTGTACAATATTCAGTCCGTTAACACCTTGTCTGTATTAATGCTTTGCCTTTCAACACACCATTAACATATTGTTTGCCTTTGCTCCATGACGCTTTGGTCAGCTATGTGGCCTTGTTCAATGTACACCTTCTCCTTTGTTATCTCTTGCCCCACCCCCATCTCACTTGCTTATAACCTGTGACATTTCTAATATTTGTCAGTTCCGAAGAAGGGTCACTGACCCAAAACGTTAACTCTGCTTCTCTTTCCACAGATGCTGCCAGACCTGCTGAGTGGTTCCAACATTTCTTGTTTTTATTTCAGATTTCCAGCATCCGCAGTATTTTGCTTTTATCCATCGATGGTATACCTTTCTTCTATAGACTCCAACTCAACCAATCCACCTTTCCCCACTCTGTAAGCTATTTGTATGTGTGTAATCCTCTAGTGTGCATGTTATAGTGAAAGTTGGCACATTGTTTATTATTTTATTAGTTTGGTTTAGGTACGATAAAGCTGACCTGTTTCTTTAACTCAAGAAAACCTGTTTCATTGGTTCTGTTTATGATCACAGCAAGTAAGTAATCAAACACCTACTGGATTGCTCAGTACATTCACTTGAATAAAGAATTAAACCTGTTGTGAACAAACAAGGAGAGGGAAAAGAGGGTAGCCCTTCACTTGACTGTAACAACATCCACTGTTCAAAAAGGAATAAACCCTGTTGCGTCAAATAAGAGGAAGGACAAAAGGAGAGCCTTGTGACCCCTCCTCACCTGATTGTAACAAAACTCTTTTTACTTAAGATGTGAAGCAGAATGCAGAGTTTTCATGAACCAATATTTGAAGCTTTCTGTCATTAAAGAACAGAGGGCTTTTTGTAGGCGCATCTGCAATTGGATGCTGTTGTTTACCTGTTTTATGTGTCAGATCTCTATCTGTGTGAGCATATGCAAATCAAAAATTAAGGTAGGAGATGCATGTCATAGCTGGTCAAAATTCTATTCCTGTTTGTCATCACTTAAGCTATATGATGTGAGGGTCTTTCTTTCTGCTTTGAGAGGATATAGAAAAGCAGATCGCCTGTATATAGTGATGTAATGTAATGTCGGTTGATGTATTACTATTATGGTTTATTGTTTGTATTAGAGATAGACAAATTGGTAGAATAAATATATCTATATGTAAAGTATTAAAGCATAATCACCAAAGTATAGCCTGATAAAATTAGACCTGCAAGTACATCACTGAATGTACATTGGACATGCCCAGAATTAAAGGGGAAATTTTCTGCATCTGTGCTCCAGGCATAACCAATAACTGGGAAATGTAGCACCTCCACCCACCCATTGCCCTTCCATCTCCCATTCCCCTGACCCTCTCCCCCCACCCCCACTCTCGCCTGTGCTTTTCTGTCCATTAAAATGAATAGATGGAAAATCACTGGCTTGAGTGAGCAATTTTCTAACAGGCACACCAGGGTTCTGCCAGGGCTGCTGAAGTTGAAATTGTCCCTATAAACATCAAACAATACAATCTTGCCAAATCCTCGAAATTTACATGAAGTACTTGCTTCTCCTGATTTTGTTGTACATAGTTGCATCCACCATTTCATTTTAATTTGGAAATAAAATAATAAAGGGGCTATCACGAAGGTGGGCCTTAGAACCGAAGCCTCCTCTGTAATTAAGAAGACTGTGATCAATCCCCAATGATGTAGACCTATGGCACATCTTCAAAATATGTTAAGCGTCCATCCACTGTAGTCACTTTGGGACATTAGGGGATTATATAACCCAATGTTTCAGATTAGCGTCAGGCCTTCATGGAGGAGAGACAGAGGTCTGTGGAAAGTTTGTTTTTGTCTTTGTGAATCTAAAAATAAAAGTACGCATGAATGCTGAACTGCCTTTAATTGACCAGCTTGATTTGGTGGCGAGGACATGAGAGGGGTGACAAAAGTGATGGCCAACATAGCACAAGGGGCAGATGATCACATGCGATGTAAATAGCATTTACTTCATTTTTCCAGGTCTCTTCCTCTGAAACTATAGTGGAGGTTACAATGGTGATACAACAGTTTTAATTGATAAAACATCACAGCCCTCATAGCAATGACAGGTTGAAACAACAGCCTGTTGCCAAGTAGCAGAGGCTTCTTTCAGCTGCTACTTTGTTTTGGTCATACTATACAAAATAAAATACAAAAAGGAAGAACTTTCATCCATATAGCACCTCTCACAACCTCAAGATCCCTCAATGAGTCTCACAGCCAAAGAGGTGCTTTTGAAGTGTAGTCACTGCTGTACTGCAGGGTAAATAATTGTGTATTATATTTTTTATTGATGATCACTCTATTCAAGTTGATTGCTTTTAGTTTAGTTTAGTTTAGTTTAGAGATACAGCACTGAAACAGGCCCTTCGGCCCACCGAGTCTGTGCCGACCATCAACCACCCATTTATACTAATCCTATACTAATTCCATATTCCTACCACTTCCTCACCGTTCCCTATATTTCCCTACCACCGACCTATACTCGCGGCAATTTATAATGACCAATTAACCTATCAACCAGCAAGTCTTTGGCATGTGGGAGGAAACCGGAGCACCCGGAGAAAACCCACGCAGACACAGGGAGAACTTGCAAACTCCACACAGGCAGTACCCAGAATTGAATCCGGGTTGCTGGAGCTGTGAGGCTGCGGTGCTAACCACTGCGCCACTGTGCAGTACTCTGTTGTTACAACTTGTAATAGGTCTCCATTTGCTCCATTAATAAATCATTTAAGGATTACCGTAATTTCAAGAAAGTTCTTTTTCTACTGATCTTCCCAAATAAACTTAAACACATTTGGAGGTCCCAGAGATACGATAAAAATTGCAAACCTCAGTTAGAAGTTCAAACTTTGGCTTTGCTGAGAGTACATATTGTGCCAGACTTGGCCTAGCTACATGGGGGACAAAAGTAAAAGCATTTATTATGCATCTGACAGGTTGTGCTTTGAAGATATCTATGCACAAGCCTGCCAGCTAGACCATCTCACTCCTCCTCCTTCCTGATTAAGGAGGATAGCATTAATGTAAGTGTTGACTTATGAACAGTGGGGAAGAAAATTTTGGGAGCAGGTGTGGGAGTAGGATCTTCAATGTTGACTTAATGAGGTAAGCAATACCTTTTGTACATTTATCATTAGCTATTTTACTCTGGACAGTAACCGATGGATATCTTTTCCACCAACATTAGTCGCGATGCTATCTAACATTGAAGGAAAGGCACTGCTTTCTTTTCTTCATCCACAATTAAGTGATTGTACTACTTGGCCTCCAGTGTTGTCTTTTACTGGGAGCAGAAAATATCTGTGGAGACAGTGTTGTCTTATACATTATGCAGTAGATCTTTCTGGCAGCACAATGCCATTGCTTATTTGCGCATGGTTTTCCTCTGAAACGTTTTGCATATAAATGTGTCATTATGTGTGCATCTTTTCATCTTGTGGCTTGCTTTGATTTACACACAGAAAGCTTTTATTAAAGAATATGTACCATGCGAAACCTCATTTAGCTCTCGCACTGGTTAATCCCGTGCTACCTTGTGCTGCCTTGCACTGCCACCTAGCAGATGCACTGCTGCTTTGACAGTTATATTCAAATGTTTTTTGATAACATGCTCAAGGCATATATATTTATAATTAAGACAACTTAGTTAATTTAGATGTAAGAAGGGTATACATTTTGATAGGATTTTTAGACATCATTATTTAGTCATTCAAAATTGATTCCAATATTACTTATTGAGGAACATGGAAAAAACTAATTATACTTCCCAGCAGATGCCCGTTACTTTGTGCTGTTTAGTCTGCAGGAGAGAGCTGAAACTTTGCATGAAGGACCACTTTATTCATTCTTCTTCCAACATGTTGGTGATGTGTTTGGCAGTAACAGTAATATGGACATAATACTGTCAGATGTAGATTGGATGTGTTAACACAGTCAGAGCAAGCTCTGTTGTGCCATGAATAAGGAATGTGAATACTTCAAAGAAACACAGCTGTTCAGAGGTTCCATCACAAATTATATAAATATGGTGGAGAGAAAATAATAAATGTTCCAGAATGATTAAGGCTGAACTGGGAGACTGAGGGACAATCAACGCAACAGGACACATCAACAGATAAACACATACTCATAATAGCTGAAAATTGCAACTGTACTAAGTTAAATAAACAAGGATAATTTTCTAAAATAAAAGCAATATACTGCAGATGCTGGAAATCTGAAACAAAAAACAAAAAGTGTTGGAAATACTCAGCAGGTCTGGCAGCATCTGTGGAGAGAGAAGCAAAGCTAACGTTTCAGGTCTGTGACCTTTCATCAGAACTGTTCTGTTTTTCTGTTCATCTGTAATTTTAACATGGACATACAGCACATGAGAAGTACAATTGTATTTTAAATGTATCATTCAGGCAGTGCTGATGCTGATTTCATCGGAAATAATGTCAGTTTCTGATGGTCAGATTGTTTTGATTGATCAATTTAAGGGGCACATCTATTGGTGGGTTTATTTGGTGGGTGGTGCCTGGTGCACAAGCAGGCATGTGCGACATGTGGAAGACTGGAGCATGTGACGCACTTGTGGCTGCTAATGGTTGGTTGTGGTGGCAGCAGCGACAATAGGGTCAGGGTGGGGGGGGGGTGCTTGTGGGGTTAGTATTGGTGGAGAACAAAAACACCAGATAGTTTAGGAACTCCCAAAAACAGTTACCCTAGCTGGAAAGATTGTTTCTGTGAAAGATGGGATGGTACTAATGAGAGGGATAGGGATGGCAATAGTGAGATGGGAATGGCATAAGAGAGATGGCATGGGAAGGATGGAATGACATGGATGGGGATGGCTTGGGAGGGGTGGCATGGGAGGGGTGGAGGAGATGTTGGAATTGGTTAAATGTGACAAAATGGCGGGGACCATAATTTGATGCAAAATATCATTTAAAAGCTATTCTTTGTGCTAAAAATTAAGATTCAGTATATTTGAATGAAAACATTTTAGCAAGGCTGTCAGGTAAATTAAAAGAATACATCAGCATTGAGTCTATAGACGAAGAAGATGGTAACAATCTCTAGCCTCCATTGAACTTACACAGTCAAATTCCAAGGGGCATGCCACCGCACAAACTTAGACTTAAGGAAGGACCAGTTATAATGTTGCTAGAAACTTGAATCCTAAACAAGGAATTTGTCATGGAACAAGATTGCTAGTTGGGAAGCTGTTTTCTTCGATGATAGATGCTGAAATTAGAACAGGCAGATTTCAAGGAAATAAATGGCAGGATTTTATATTGCTGATGGGCTGGAAGGTGGAGGGGTGGGTTGGTCGGGGGGGGGGGTGGGGTGCATGGGGGATGACATCGCCTCAGCGTCTAATGGACTCCTGGCCAAATTCAACGGCAGGCAGTTAATTGCCTGCCTGCCGTTGGGGACGCTATCCCTTTAAGGGACAAAATCCCACCTCCAAGAGCTGCTGCCCAATCGGAGGGCCAGCAGCTCAGCTGTACCAGCAGCGCCATTAGGAGTGGTGGCCACTACTGGTACTGCAGGAGGCCCAGAGCAGCACGGATGGAGGAGACTCTGGGACAAAGAAAAGTGGGGTCGGGGTCGCCGGGCCAATCAGACAAGCCCCGATGAGAGGGTGGGGAATGGTTGGTGAGGGCAGGGGGGTCTTGCCGCGGGGACAGCCTTTGCCCTGGGATGGCCCTCTGTGGGCCATGGAATGCCTCTAGAGGAGGGACATTCCCCCCACTGAGCTTGCTCAGAGGCTCTCAGATTTCACCTGGCAGTGTCTCCATGTGGCCAACACTGGCTAAGTGCCAGCAGAAGCGGGGCACAGCCCTTAAGTAGCCCTTAATAGGCCACATAAGTGGCTTAATTGACTCCCAGCGGACTTCCCATCTGCCACGGTGCCCGCCACGGGCAAAATGACATAGGAAAGGACAACATGGTGCACACCACCTGATGCCACCCTACACCATTTTATATGCCCCCCCGCCTCCCACCCTGTCTCCAAGGGCATGATAAAATCCAGCCCCAAGTGTTTATTCCTCAAAGAATATTGAGCCAATCAGATGTAAATCTGCTTGTTCAATTCAGGAGAAAACATATTCTATGACCATAAACACAAAGCCAGACTCTTGAATTTGTATTTATATTTACGCTCCTATGTCTGTTTTTGCACACGGACAGCTTTATGTAGCTTCTTTCAGAGTGAGAAGTTTTGATTCTGTTGAAGCCTTTGGTGAAAGAATAACTAGAAATCCTGTATTTAAAGAAGTACTGTTGCAATAAAAATTCTAATTTGACCACAAATGTTTTGCGGGTCTCTGCTAGTTTTAAAATATTAGTTTAGAACAGCAGTGACGTCTTCTCACCATTGGGTCAAAATCAGCAGTTAAACTAAATGTTGGGTGGCAGCTTCAATTAATTTGAGTCATGTTTCATTTTCCAAATAAGTATGTGGTGGACACACATGAAAATAATCAGTCACACTCAGAACTGGGTCTGCCAATTGGTTCACTGGTTTTCTTTAATCCAGCTGTTCATACAATATAAATATTGTGACTTCCCATTCTTCCAGTGGTTATATCAGAGATACTGGGCTGAATTTTATAAGCCTGCCGCCAAAATTGGCGGCGGGCGAAAAAATGGCAGCCCAACGCCAAAGAGCCACCGCGATTCCAAGCGCAGCCGCTCATTTAAATAGCCAGGTCGGGTCGTCCACCCCGATCATGTGGAGGGGCAGGCTGTCTGTCCCCAGCAATGGTGTCAGCTGCCTGTGCACAGGAGCTGACACCATTTTTAAAGGGCTGTCAGCCCTACCAGGAAATTTAAATATTTAAAGGGCATTTGAATTTAAATAAATAAAATCATCTCTTTTGCCCCTCTTTCACCGCTCACAATAGCAATTAAAGTAATTATTTGCCCTTCCCCCCAAAAACACTTAGCTTTACCATCTGACCTTCCCCCTAAACTGCACAAACTTTCAACTTCAACCCTTCTCACCATCCCCTACACCCATGATGCTAATTGGACCCTGTTCCCCCACTTACTGCACTGATAAACTTGCCTCCACCCCCCACAAGTACTCTTCCTCGTTTCCCTGGACGGGGATCTGAAGGCGCGGGAGTGCTGGCCGCCGGGATGAAGATTGCAGAGGGACATCAGGAGGAGACATGAGATTCATTAATGCAATTATTTCAATTTATTTAAATATTTAAATTGTGATCCCATCGGCAAGCAGAGGGGGGCACTGCCATGAGGCCTCGCCACTGCCAACAATATCAGGCCGCACCCTGCCGGCGTTGAGGTCTGTGCCGTGCATCATCCAGGGCCATCTTCAGGCATCCCCAACCACCAAGGATCCCAACGTCAAGGGCTCCTTAAAATCCATTCTACTGTATGTGGTACTTACAAAACACTGAACTAAGCTGCATCACACTGTTAAATTATAGTGTTTAATAACTTTCTGAATTGCATGTAATCATATGATAGCTTATATGCACGAAACACATCAGACCACTTCAGTAAGATGTCACAATCTGCTATGATGGAATCTGCTCCACTTATATATGAACATATGAACATACGAATTAGGAGCAGGAGTAGGCCACTAGGCCTTTCGAGCCTGCTCCACCAGTCAATAAGTTCATGGCTGAACTGATTACTCCACATTTCCATCTACCCCTGATAACCTTCCACCCCCTTGCTTATCAAGAATCTATCTACCTCTGCCTTAAAAATATTTAAAGACTCTGCTTCCATCGCCTTTTGAGGAAGAGAATTCCAAAGACTCATGACCCTCTGAGAGAAAAAATTTCTCCTCATCTCTGTCTTAAATGGGCAACCCCTTATTTTTAAACATTGACCCTGAGTTTGAGATTCTCCCACAAGTGGAAACATCCTTTCCACATCCACCCTGTTGAGACCCCTAATCAAGTCGCCTCTTACTCTTCTAAATTACAGTGGATACATGTCTAACCAGTCCAATCTTTCCTCATAAGACAGCCCACCCATTCCAGGTGTTAGTCTAGTAAACCTTCTCTGTACTACCTCCAATGCATTTACATCTTTCCTTAAATGAGACCAGTACTCCAGATGTGATCTCACCAATGCCCTGTATAGCTGAAGCATAACCTTCCTACTTTTGTATTCAATTCCCCTCGAGATAAATGATAACATTTTATTAGCTTTCCTAATTACATGCTGTACCTGCATACTAACCTTTTACGATTCATGCACTAAGAGATCCAAATCCCTCTACATCTCAGAGCTCTGCAATCTCTCACCATTCAGATAATATGTTTCTTTTTTATTCTTACTGTCAAAGTGGACAAGTTCGCACTTTCCCATATTATACTTCATTTGCCAGATCTTTGCCCACTCACTTAACCTATCTATATCCTTTTGTAGCCTCCTTACGTCCTCTTCATAAGTTACTTTCCTACCTATCTTTGCGTCATCAGCAAATTTAGCAACCATACCTTCGGTCCCTTCTTCTAAGTCATTTATATAAATTGTAAAAGTTGAGGCCCCAGCACAGATCCCTGTGGCACAGCACTCGTTATATCTTGCCAACCAGAAAATGACCCATTTGTGCCAACTCTCTGTTTCCTGTTGGCTAACCAATCTTCTATCCATGCCAATATGTTACCCCTACACCATGAGCTTTTATTTTCTGCAATAACTTTTGATGTGGCACCTTAACAAATGCCTTCTGGAAATCTAAGTACACTACATCCACCAGTTCCCCTTTATCCACAGCACATGTAACTCCCTCAAAGAACTCCAATAAATTGGTTAAACATGATTTCCCTTTCACATAACTATGTTGACTCTGTCTGATTACCTTGAATTTTTCTAAATGCCCTGCTATAACATCTTTAATCATAGCTTTATCACATTCAATAATATCACATTCAATCTTTGTCAGCTGTTGTTACCTCAACAGCCAAACCATACACCAACATTAACTTAATTTGGTTTGTGCATTTGTGGCCACTTGTACACTGTATCAAATAGAAACACATGGGGCAGTGCCTCAACAGTGTGACATTCACTTAGGGCCTGATACTACTCAGTCTTGGGGATTGTGATTCATCGTGTCTGGTGAACACTTGAATGGGGCACAACTATCTTCCTGTTAACATCGATCTTTGTCATAGAAAAGGTGAATATTGTTGTAGAATTCCTTTAAGTTTGATTGCTGAGCTGTGAATTTTTAAATTGATGAAAATTGCATTTTTCAGCTCTAATCTATGACACAACAGTGTCTACAAATAGTTAGCTGACTTCATGGGCAGTTATAAGCGTGGCATCTGGAAATGCATTGAGAAAGATCTGTGCTTCAAGCAGAACAATATTCCCTGGCATATCAAATATTTTCTCAACTGTACAAATAGCATTACTTGTTAATGTTAGCAGCCAAACTTTCATACCTTTGCTGTTCCTGGGATTGTAGATTCCAGGAAATGTTTATATCTCAGTTCTGATTTCGATACAACACAGCAGTTGGTATGACAGTTGTGATGTATTTCACATCGAGTCACATCACCAGGACTGAGCCCGCCCAGATGGATGCCAGTATCATGGGCGGGTTATTACCGGCGGCAGTCGGGACTGCTGTCCAATTGAAGACGGCAGCCTGCCCCTCCAAACCACTGGCTCAATCAGAGGGCTACCAGCTCAGCAGCCTTGGTATTGCCACTGATAGAGGTGGCTGCTGCTGAGACTACAGGAAGAAGAGGGTCCCTCCATGCTGAGGCGCCCTTGCAGGCCAAGTAAGGATTTTTTATTCAATGTGCCAGGGCCAGGCTGCCAGGCGCTGGTGATCAGAGGGGTGAACCTGCAGCAGCAGTGTTGAAGCTGCAGAGGTGGCCATTGCCATGGAGCAGCCATAAAGGAAGGCCACCCCTAGGAACCCATTGGGAGGCCCCCATGGTTTCCCTGGTGGTCCCCCCAAGTGGCGGGGGCCCATCCCATCATGGGAAGTGGCTGTTAATTGGTTAATTAATTGATTTAATTGGCTGCCCACCTCTGGTCGGCAGGCAACTGGGCCGCTGCTGTTCTTGCCATTGAGAATATCCCGTGGTGGCAGGAAGATATTGAACTCCCCTCCTAATGCCTTTCATTGCTATTTTATGAGGCCTCCTGCCTCACAGCCCATTTCCAGAGGGCTGGTAAAATCCACTCCAATGAGTTACTATGGGGTACTCAACATCAGCCCGTCTTCCCTGCCCTGATTTAAAAGATTTCTGATCTGTTTTGTCCTGTTCTCTGAAGGTGCTGGCTGATGTTGGTGCAGTTTCACAGATGTGGGCTGCTGAGCCATATCTTGCCCAAATGGTTAGTCTTCATGCTTGATTTTGGACAAATTTTCAGCTTAGTACTGGCCTGGTGAGACTGCAATTGTGCATACCCTCAAGATTTTCTGATCATTTTTACCAGTGGGTGAGGCTCCCCAGTGGCAGTGCAAAAAATAGGAAAAATTATCCCTTGTATCGTGAGTGCTCAGCAGCTATTCGATCACTGGGGTGGGTTTGGGAGCTGACAGCTGAGTTTCACCATTCACATATGCACAGTTTCCAACTGGGGCCATTGTATAGTGTTCAAGAGCAAGAACAATAATTGATCTCCAGTACAGATCCCTGAGGAACACCACTTGTCACAGCCCACCAGTCAGAGGTGTTGCCTTTAGTTCTACTCTCTGTCTCCTACCACCCAATCAATTATCAACCCATGTCACAAAGTTACCTCCAATTCTGTGCACATTCAATGTTGATAACAAACACTTAAGTAGAACCTTATCAAATGTCTTTGGGATGTCCATACAAATAACACTGTCATGAAAATGTGCTATGCTGAATGATGATTTTGAATTTATCGGTTGGAAACTTAAATTAAAAAAAGGAAAGCTGGAATCTGAAATTCAACTTTAAAAAAGATAGCAGCTAAGATGGCCACTGCAATTTGCATTGAAATACCTCACATTCCAAGGGATTGAGGGGGAGATGCATGTCTGAACAAGCCCTCATCCAGAACAATGGCTAGAGCAATTGGATAAAATATCTGATATAACCCTCGTTAGCAAGGCATTTAAAGACATCTTGAACATTAACCCTAGTGGAGACGAACTTCCAGGGGCTAAACGTTGAAACAATGAGATGTGAGAGAGATTGAAATTCTTAGACTTGGATCTCATTAAAGTGAAAAAGAAAACACTGAGAGAATCATGTAACAGACTCCCAATCTGTGTGAAAACTTGGAGTTTTTTTTGAACACCTCAGACAAGCTTTGAGAGCTAATCAGCGCAGGACCCCAGTGGGGCTCTCTCTCTAGGTAATACTGTACATTTTGAACCCAGTCTGCGAACTGTAAAACATCAAAGTCTATCATTGCTGCAGACAGACACTCCGGAGAGAAAACCATCCACATCACTGTCTCCAAGAAAACCCTGAACCATCTGGCCACGTCTGTCAGCCAGGAAGTCAGGGCCACAGATTCAGCCAGAATACAACTGAATTACCAGACTCCACAGACTTTTAAAAATTCTTTCATGGGATGTGGGTTTCGCTGGCTGGGCCAGCATTTATTGCCCATCCCTAATTGCCCTTAAGAAGGTGGTGGTGAGCTACCTTCTTGAACCGCTGCAGTCCATGTGAGGTAGGTCCACCCATAGTGCCTTTAGGAAGGGAGTTCTGGGATTTTGACCCAGTGACAGTGAAGGAACGGTGATATAGTTTCAATCAGGATGGTGTGTGACTTGGAGGGGAACTTGCAGGTGATGGTGTTCCCATGTATTTGCTACCCTTGTCCTTCTAGTTGGTAGAGGTCGCAGGTTTGGAAGGTGCTGTCTAAGGAGCCTTGGTGCGTTGCTGCAGTGCATCTTGTAGATGGTACACACTGCTGCCACTGTGCGTCGGAGTGAGTGAGTGCTGTGCAGGGAGTGAATGTTTGTAGTGGGGTGCCAATCAAGTGGACTGCTTTATCCTGGATGGTGTCGAGCTTCTTGAGTGTTGTTGGAGCTGCACCCATCCAGGCAAGTAGAGAGCATTCCATCACACCCTGACTTGTGCCTTGTAGATGGTGGACAGGCTTTGGGGAGTCAGGAGGTGAGTTACTCACTGCAGAATTCCAAGCCTCTGACCTGTCCTTGTAGTCACAGTATTTATGTGGCTTGTCCAGTTCAGCTTCTGGTCAATGGTAACCCCCAGGATGCTGATAGTGGAGGATTCAGCGATCGTAATGACATTGAATGTCAAGAGGAGTTGGTTAGATTCTCTCTTGTTGGAGATGGTCATTGCCTGGCACTTGTGTGGTACGAATGGTACTTGCCACTTCTCAGCCCAAGCCTGGATATTGTCCAGGTCTTGCTGCATTTCTACATGGACTGCTTCAGTATCTGTGGAGTCGTGAATGGTGCTGAACATTGTGCAATCATCAGCGAACATCGCCAACTCTGACCTTATGATTTGAAGGAAGGATATTGATGAAGCAACTGAAGTTGTTTGGGCAGAGGACACTACCCTGAGGAATTCCTGCAGTGATGTCCTGGAACTCAGATTATTGACCTCCAACAACCACAACTATCTTCCTTTGCACTAGGTATGACTCCAACCAACAGAGAGCTTTCCCCCTGATTCCCATTGACTTCAGATTTGCTCGGGCTCCTTGATGCCATACTCAGTCAAATACTGCCTTGATGTCAAGGGCAGTCACTCTCACCTCACCTCTTGAGTTCAACTCTTTTGTTCATGTTTGAACCAAGGCTGTAATGAGGTCAGGAGCTGAATAGCCATGGCGGAACCCAAACTGAGCGTCACTGAGCATGTTATTGCTAAGCAAGTTCTGCTTGATAGCACTGTCGATGACACCTTCCATCACTTTACTGATGATTGAGAGTAGGCTGATGGGGTGGTCATTGGCCGGGTTGGACTTGTCCTGCTTTTTGTGTACATGACACACCTGGGCAATCTTCCACATTGCCGTGTAGATATCAGTGTTGTAGCTGCACTGAAACAGCTTGGCTAGGGGCATGGCAAGTTCTGGAGCACAGGTCTTCAGTACTATTGCCGGAATATTGTCAGGGCCCATACCCTTTGCAGTATCCAGTGCCTTCAGTTGTTTCTTGATATCACGCGGAGTAAATTGAATTGGCTGAAGCCTGGCATCTGTAATGCTGGGGACCTCAGGAGGAGGCCAAGATGGATCATCAACTTGGCATTTCATGTTGACGATTGTTGCCTTATCTTTCACAATGATGTGCTGAGCTCCCCCATCATTGAGGATGGGGCTATTTGTGGAGCCACCTCCTCTAGTTAGTTATTTAATTGTCCACCACCATTCATGGTTGGATGTGGCAGGACTGCAGAGCTTAGATCTGATGCATTGGTTATGGGATCATTTAGCTCTGTCTATCGCATGCTGCTTATGCAATTTGGCACGCAAATCATCCTGTGTTGTAGCTTCATCAGGTTGACAGCTCAATTTGAGGTATGCCTGGTGCTGCTCCTGGCATGCCCTCCTGCACTCTTCATTGAACCAGGGTTGGTCTTTTGGCTTGATGGTAATGGTAGAGTGGGGGATATGCCGGGCCATGAGGTTACAGATTGTGGTTGAGTACAATTCTGCTGCTGCTGATGGCCCACAGCGCTCATGGATGCCCAGTTTTGCATTGCTATATCTGTTCGCAATCTATCCCATTTAGCATGGTGGTTGTGCCACACAACATGATGGAGTGCATCCTCAATATGAAGGCAGGACTTTGTCTCCACAAGAACTGTGCGGTGGTCACTCCTACCAATACTGTCATGGACAGATGCATCGCAGCAGGCAGATTGGTGAGGATGAGGTTAAGTATGTTTTCCCCTCTTGTCGGTTCCCTCAGCACCTGCCGCATACCCAGTCTAGCAGCTATGTCCTTTAGGACCCGGCCAGCTCGATCAGTAGTGGTGCTACTGAGCCACTCTTGGTGGTGGAATTTGAAGTCCCCCACCTAGGGTACATTCTGCGTTTTGCCACTCTCAGTGCTTCCTCCAAGTGGTGATCAACATGGAGGAGTACTGATTCATCAGCTGAGGGAGGGTAATCAGGTGGTAATCAGCAAGAGGTTTCCTTGCCCATATTTGACCTAATGCCATGAGACTTCATGGGGTTCCAATTCGCTGTTGAGGATTCCCATGGCAACTCTCTCCCGACTGTAAACCACTGTGCCGCAACCTCTGCTTGGTCTGTCCTGTTGGTGGGACAGGACATACCTAGGGTTGGTGATGGCAGTCTCTGGGACAGCTCTCCCAACTTTGGCACAAGGCCCCAGATATTAGTCAGGATGACTTTGCAGGGTCGACAGGGCTGGCTTTGCCATTGTCCTTTTAGGTTCCTAAGTCGATGCCAGGTGGTCCGTCCGGTTTCATTCTGTTTTACTGATTTCGTAGTGGTTAGATACAACTGACTGGCTTGCTGGACCATTTTTTAGAGTCAACCACATTGCTGTGGGTCTGGAGTCACGTGTAGGCCAGACCAGGTAAGGATTTCCTTCCCTAAAAGGACATTAGTGAACCAGATGGGTTTTTACAACAATCGACAATGGTTTCATGGCAATCATTCGAATTAAATTCCA
The DNA here is from genome assembly GCF_036365525.1 of Heterodontus francisci. Taxonomy (NCBI): domain Eukaryota; kingdom Metazoa; phylum Chordata; class Chondrichthyes; order Heterodontiformes; family Heterodontidae; genus Heterodontus; species Heterodontus francisci. The sequence goes on from NC_090385.1 coordinate 71,585,811, forward strand.
CTTTCTGCTGTGCTGGGATTCGAACCCATGTTCCCAGAGAAATACCCTGGGTCTTTGCATTACTGGTACAGTGACAATGCCACTATGCCACCGCTTCCCCTTACTATGAATTTGTTCTGGACTCTAATCCAACCAATCTATTCTTCATCACTCTGTAACGTGTGTGTGTGTGTGTGTGTGTTTCTCGTATGTCTGTGTGTGTGAAAGTTGAAGTGTAGTTTATTATTTTTAGTTATATTGGGTTTTGATTTTTTAAGTACAATAAATTAACCTCTTTCTTGTTTACACTCAAGAAAACCTGTCCAATTGGTTCTTTTATGATCATAGCACATAAAGGGTTAAACACTCACTGAATTGGTCAGCACATCCACTGTTTAAAAGGAATAAACCCTGTTGCAGTCAAACAAGGAGAGAGACACGAGGGGAGCCTTTCAACCCCTCCTTACCTGATTGTAACAGAAATTTGAGGGCTCGTGTCTGGTTTCAAAACCCAAAGACAAATGAAAACTTGGAAGTGGGAAATCAAACTGATCCCTAGTAAAAAAGTTTAAAACTTAATACAGATTTTCTTGCGGTTTTCTGTGCTAGAGTACAAAGATGCCCACATTTGAGGCCAATATCTTCCAAGACCAGAGTGAAGTAACGTGGGACATGTTAAAAGCCCTATTTTTTGAAGAGTTGAGGAATGTAGCTGGGCATTAAGTGATTACTATCTGTCCAAAAGCTAGGAAACCCAAATTCCTAAAACATGTGGTCAACCATTTTGCATTGGAAACTGAGGACTCAGAATCAGTTTTAGAGGCGGAAACAGACAGGGTAACATTAGCTCAGATACAGCTAGAACAGAGGAGACTGGAATTAGAATTCTAAAAAAAAGAAAGAACTTTCCACAGAAAGAAAGAGGAGAGAGAACTTGAGGAAAGGGAGCTTTCCAAAGGGAGGTAAAGCAGCTCGAATTAACCAGAGGAAGTCTCAATGCACCCAGTGAAGGCATTGTTAGTGAAGGAACGACCCCTAGCTCAGGACCGCATGCTGAGTTCTTAGGGTTCTCCCAGTTGATCCCAAAGTTCATGAGGGGGATGTGGAAGCATTTTTTGTCTCTTTTGAAAAGCTTACAAAACAGCTGAAATGGCCAGCAGAGAGCCTGACCCTATTATTGCAAAGCAAACTAACAGGGAATGCCTGTTTATTCACTGTTGCCTGATGAGAGTTCATCAGACGACGAGATGACTTAAAATGTTACCCTGAGTACATAGGAGCTGTTACCGGAGGCGAGCGCCAAAAATTCCGAACCCTCCAAAAGCAACCTGAACTAACGGACCTCGAGTTTGAAAGAATTAGCAACTCGCCTTTGACCAATGGATACGGGCTCTTAAGATACAGCCCACATATGAAAACCTCAAATAGGTGATCCTTCTCAAGGAGTTCAAAAGCTTATCTCCCCTTTCCATTAATACCCATGTAGAGGAACAAAAGGTTCCAAGAGCCAGGCAGGCAGCAACCCTGGCTGATGAATTTACACTTGTCCACAAGCCCTTATCCCAAGGGAAACCTTTCCCTAGTCACCTCCAAAAACCCGAAAAGGATAAAAAGTGGGAGGGTGATAGGAGCCTGAACAGCCATGGGCGAGAAGGGAAAGCTAGACACACACGGGCCCTCCTCAGGCCAGAAAGGATGGTGCTGAGAGCAGGAGTGATGCCCAGGAGCCTGTGTGCTTCCATTGTAACAAGGTAGGTCACCTTCAAGGTGACTGCTGGAAGTTACGGGGAAAACCTGTAGGATTAATCAGGGCACACCAGACTAGTGCAGGAAAAGGGGCCTTGATGGAAAGCACAGCAGATCAGGCCGTGTCTTTAACAGCGGCAATAAGACCCAGTAAACATACTGCTGTGAGCATGGGAAAACTTAACAAAATCCCTGAGAGTTACCAGGATTTTGTGTCCCAAGGAAAAGTGACCCCATACCCCTCGAGTGAGGCAAGCAAGCCCATAGTCATACTTAGGGATACAGGGGCCACCCAATCCCTTCTGCTAGGAAAAGGCATGACCTTTCCTCCAGAGAGTGCATTGAATGCTAGAGTGCTAGTAAACAGTATTGGAAGAAAGTATGCCCATACCTTTATATCGGATGCACCTTGGTGTGTGACCTTGTTTCAGGGATCGATAACCATGGGGATTGTCCCTAGTTTACCTGTGGATGGAGTCGACTTGCTGCTGGGTAATGTTCTGGCAGGGGCAAAGGTGTTAGGTTCCTCAGTGGTTTTAGAGAGGTCAGGGAGATAGAGCAGTTGCAGGAGAAGATCCCTTGCATTTTTCCTGACTGTGTGGTGACCCGGTCCATGGCCAAACAAGCTCCATCAGAGGGGTCTGAACTGGCACTGCAGACAGATGACCCTACTGTCTGGTTATCTGAAATCTTCTTTGCGAAGTTAGAAGAACCAAAAGATATATTAAACAGGTCTTCCTTGGTCGAGGCTCAGCAAGTCTACCCAGTGTTAAAAAAGTTAGCACAGACTGATCAAACTGAAACTGAAGCAGAGGGAGTTCCTGAGTGCTAGTATTTAAAGAATGAGGTGCTGATGAGAAAGTGGAGACCACCTCACAGACCTGCTGATGAAAAGTGGACAGTGGTTCACCAGATAGTGGTGCTGCCGAGGTACCATAAGGAAATACTAAGAATAGCCCACAAACTTCCAATGGCTGGACATGTCAGTGTACAAAATCCCAAGCCCGCATAAGACAGCATTTTGACTGGCCACAACTTCACAAGGATGTGGTGGAGTTCTGTAAAACTTGCTACATCTGCCATGTTGTGGTGAAGCCCCAAACTACAATAAAACCTGCACCCTTAATTTCTATGCTGGCTTTTGGAGAACCCTTCAGCAGATGCTGGTGGATTGTGTGGAAGCCCTGCCAAAAACTAAAAAGGGGCTACCAGTATCTTCTCACCATTATGGATGTGGCTACCTGATTCCCAGAAGCCATTCCCCTAAGAACTATCTCTGCAAAGGCACTGGTGAGGGGCTAACCCAATTCTTCACCTGATATGGGCTGCCTGCCAAGATCCAGTAAGATTAATGCACAAATTTCATGTTTGGTATCTTTCAAAAAGTCATGGGTAATCTGGGCATAACCCATCTAAAGTCCTTAGTGGCCATGCCAGCCTGCTGTTCACCCTGAGGTCTGGGATGGCATTGGTGAACGGTCTCCAATGCCTGGGCACTGGCCAACTCTGGAGTGATCCATTCCACCTCTTTGTCCTCCTCTTCTTCCTCTTCCCAGTCCTCCTCCGAGATGGAGTGACATTCCAGGTCCTCCTCTACCTCCAGCTCCAGCCCTCTTTGTACTGTCATGTTATGCAGGGTGCAGCAGATGACCACAATATTAGACACTCTGGCTGGCTTGTATTGGAGGGCACCGCCCAACCGGTCAAGTCAATGGAAGCGCATCTTCAAGATGCCAATGGTCTTTTCAATGCCAGTCTTGTTGTTGCGCATCTCTCCATCCATGTCTGGGTAGCAGATGGGCGTCAGGAGACAACTCTTTCAGGAACAACCCTTATCTTCTGAGCCAAACTGAAGTCAATGGGAATCAAGACGAAAACGCTCCACTGGTTGGAGTCATTCTTAGCACAAAGGAAGCTGTTTGTGGTTGTTGGAGGCCGATTGTCTCAGCCCCAGGACAGTGCCATTGGAGTTCCTCAGGGTAGTGTCCTAGGCCCAACCATCTTCAGCTGCTTCATCAATGACTTTCTCTCCATCATAAGGTCAGAGGTGGGTATGTTTGCCAGCTGGCCTAATCAGTCCTGGCCCTTGTGGATTGTCTTCTCCTAACTGACCTGGGAATGTCTCTTCTACACACAATACCTGGTGATCAAAGATCCATTGTGGGTTAAATTGGAGCAGGGAATAGCCCCTTTGTTCTTTCAAGTGCCATCTGTTAATATGCAAAAATGTCTTTCCAGCCAGTCTGGCAGCCCTTGTAATCGACCTTCTCTGTTTCCCAGCAACAATTTGAAATTTAATGTCCATGTGGCAAAATTAATATGCCTCATTCTTGGCAGGTGTGGGCCTGCATGACACTTCCAATATTAAAGTCATTTTTATACATATCTATTATATATATAATATATATCAGAAAACAATGATCCTAGCACTGATGGACACCGCTGTCTGCCATCCTCCAGTCTGAAAAACACTGTTTTCTGTCTTTAAGCCAACTTTTTTTTTAAGCTAGGCTGACACTAACCTTCTTATTCCATGAGCCTCAAGTTTGTTAACCAGTCTTTTATGTGGTACTTTCTCAAACGCTTTCTTCAAATCCATATGGACAACATCCATTGCTTTTCCTTCATCAACCTTCTCTGCTACTTCATCAACAAAATCAATTAGACTCGTCAAGCATGATTGCCTTTTGCAAATCTATTCTGACTCTCGTGAATTAACTCAAACCTCTCCAAGTGCTTGTTGATTTTTCCCCCCAATTATTGTTCTGAAAACCTTACCCAACGACAGGTGTTCAACTGACCAGCCAGTCATTACTAGGAATGTCCTTACACCCTTTCTTGAATAAGGGTATCACATTTGCCACTCTCCTATCTTCTGTCACCTCCTCCTTATCTTGGGAAGATTGGAAGATTATGGAAAGTCCTTCCACTATCTCCACTCCCACTTCTTTTAGCAACCTGGGATGCAAGCCATCCGGACCAGGAGACTTAACCACTCTAAGCTTAAACGGCCTTTCCAGTACATTCTGCCTATTTTCACCCCATCTATTATCTCTACCATCTCTGCTGCTACCACTATGTTGTCAGCATCCTCTTCCTTAGTAAGCACCGAAACAAACGACCCATTAAGCATTCCAGCCTTTCCCTGTGCCTCTAAGCATATATCACCTTCTTTGTCCCAAATAGTCCCCACCCCATCTCTTGTTACCATCTTACTATATACATGCCAGTGTTACAGTCAGTTGAAGAGTGGTACTAGCTCCCATCTCTTTCTGCCTCTTGGTTGACCGCAGCAGGTGTTTTTTAAAGAATTTGCTTTCTAATTTAGTGAGTGTCTAACTGTTTAAGGGCTGTGAATGTAAAAGACACATGCAGCCAGGTTTTCTTGTAAGGCTCAGTGGTTAGCACTGCAGCCTCACAACTCCAGCGACCCGGGTTCAATTCTGGGTACTGCTTGTGTGGAGTTTGCAAGTTCTCCCTGTGTCTGTGTGTGTTTCCTCTGGGTGCTCCAGTTTCCTTCCACATGCCAAAAGACTTGCAGGTTGATAGGTAAATTGGCCATTATAAATTGCCCCCAGTATAGGTAGGTGATAGGGACAGGTGGGGATGTGGTAGGAATATGGAATTAGTGTAGGATTAGTATAAATGGGTGGTTGATAGTCGGCACAGACTCGGTGGGCCAAAGGGCCTGTTTCAGTGCTGTATATCTAAAATATAATAAAAGGAAATAGTATTTATTGTTTTTAATACCTGATAAATAAACATAATAAAAATGCTCCAATTCACACTCACACGTGCACCCAAGAGATTCACACACACACACAAGTAGGTTACAAGAGGGAGGATAGGTTACAGTGTTTAAGAGTGTCCAAATGAAAGTCCATCATATGCAGATCCTGTAGAATACACAAGAAAGGTTGATGTAGGTTGATGCGTTAGATGGTTTCAGGCCATATTTGGTAATTTTCCCTGGATTCTGCACAGAGATGATTTAAAGTCTTGACTGACGATCTCTGTCATTTCCTTTGAAATGAGCAGCTGTTTGGTTTATGTTGGAGATGTTGCCTGTGGTGTTTGGCTGGGTATATACAGGCAGGCAACATGCTTGCAGACGGCTGCAGAGAGAAAGGGACCACGAGTTTTCTTCTCACGGTTATCCACTCATGGCCTGTCTGCAATTCTAACCCACTGGAGAAGCAGTCTCTTTCTAACAAAGGGCTTGCTTGCTACCACATGATGTCTATTCCCAACTGAGCCGGTTACCAAATACGGTCACAACAAGCTGCAAAATCCTCATTCTAGTCCATTCTCTAAAGTGATGAGTTTAACTGCACCCACCTGAAGAAACAGATTATGTCTAAATATCTGTGAGTAGTTCAGGTAATGGGCCATTCACACTCGCTTATGCGGATTTTTCTGCAGTTCACTTCCAGATAGCCCGCTCCTTTCTGATAGCTTTGTAATTTGCAAGGGGAAGTCGTGTAAATGTTCGTCCATTTTATGAACTACTGTTTGTCACTCTTTTTAAAACTTATCCTATGGTTTCAATCCACTCAATAAATAAAGTCATTTTTCATGAAACGTGGTTTTATAATCCCAGTAAAAAATATTTGGGTTGCCTTTTATGTTAACTGCCTTCTCTCCTCATATTCTCTCCACCAGATTTTCCTCTTCACTTACCCTCTCAAACTATTGTATGCGGCCTGGTTCTCACTTGAAGAATTCACCTGACATGCATCATATTCTCTATCTCCCTCGTCATTCAAGCAGCCCTGGCCTTGGTTCCCTTTCCTTTCACCCTTGTTGGAATGTACCTAGCTTGTGCCTGAAACATTTCCTCCTTAAGGATCACCCTTTTTTTCATGTCAATCTTAGATTCCATTTTACCCTGGCTCAATCCCCTCCAATCCCATTGAAGTTAACCCTCTTCCAATTTAGAAGTTCTACTTCAGATTGTTCCTTGCTCTTCTCCATTACTAATGTAAACCTTATGTTACAATGATCACTCTTACCCAATGTTACCCCACAGACACTTAGTCCACTTGGCCCATCTTATCCCCAGCACCAGATTCAGCAATGCCTCTTTCCTAGTTAGATCGAGAACCTACTGGTCAAGGAAGTTGTCTAGAACATATTTTCAAAATTCATTCCCCTTCTTTCCTTTTACTGCAACACTACTCCAATTGATATTGGAGTAAATCAAGCCCCCCACTGTCACCACTCTATAGTTCTTCCACATCTCTGTCATTTCCCTGCAGATTTTCTCCTCTGTCTCTCACTATTTGGAGGCCTCTAGAACACCCACAGTCGCATGATCATCCATTTTTGCTTATCAACTGTAACCAAATGAATTATGTCTTTGCCCCTTTGAGGACATCCTCCCTTTCCAACACTACAATGTCTTCATTAATCCGTACTGCCACTGCACCTTCCTTTGTTTTCTTCCCTACCTTATTTGAACACTTTGTATCCTTGAATATTAAGCATCCAGTCCTCATCATTTTCAAGCCATGTTTCCATTATTGCCACTACATCATATTCCCACATGGCTATTTGTGCTTGTAGATCACCAACCTCATTCAGCACACTTTGTGCTTTTATATATATTGTCACACACACCAGAGTGTGATGATTCAACAATCATGGAATAATTCTGAAGAGTTATGAAAAACTGACTTTGTCTTTAAAAAATTAACCTTTATTTTTAACAGTGAACAATGGTGCAAAATGGCCACCAAATAAAAGGGGATTGGCCTTTTGTGTATTCAAACAGTCTGTCAAAGACAAAGGACAAATCATCAAAGCCAAAATATGTGAATGGAACCAATCTTACACCTGTCCTAAAACATTCCAGAATTGAATGTCTTCTGAAACAAAGGAAGTATGAAGTAGCCACATTGTGGGCTAATGTGCAATCACCATGGGGAATAGAGGAGAATGTCTCCTACCAGGAGGTGAGAGGTGACACAGTTTTACCTTTAAAAGAAGATAGCCAGAGAAAGAGAGAAAGAACTTGAGTTCCAGCCAAGCCAGAAAGCACAGTGCCCTGCTGAAAAAAAAAATCCAACATCTACAGTATACAGCAGTGAGAGTTAGAAGTAACCCGCCACCTTCAACAGAAACGTCAATCAAGAGAGAAATCTACAATCATCTCAGGTCTACATCCATCTAGAACTTCATTCTCAAGAGATTTCAACAGGTTTATCATGACATTTTCCCCCACTATAAACTCCCTTGCTCCTTCTCTTCTAGATTTGTGTGTGTGTGTGTGTGTGTGTGTGCGCGCGCGCACGCTAGCTAATGTGTGAGTGGATGCGGCTGTGACAATTTCAGGATAAGATGCATTGATCACTAAACAATTGACTTTCTGTTTTTAAAACCTACTAGAAAACCTGTTGCTGTCTCTTTATTTGAAAAATAAAACACTAAGGGCTGAATTTTATGAGCGCAGCACGCTCCAATCTCGGCGGTCTTTCTGCATGGATGCACCATCGCTGACCCCCCACAATATTTTGCGCAATGGCTCATTTAAATGGACGGGGTGGAACGACCGCCCCCGATGACGTATAGGGGGCGGTTGCTCCGTCCCCAGCAATGGCATCTGGCGCCACTGCGCAGACTCTGGCACCATTTTTAAAGGGCTTCAATCCCTGCAGTCTCATTTAAATTTTTAAAGGTCCCATTTCAAAGACAACTGCTGAATACTTTTAATTTTACTATGATTCCCCTCCGCACCCCCCCACTGAGTCTTCATTTAATAATTTGACAGATCCCCCAAAAAATACCTTTTGATACTCTGAACTTTCCCACTCTGACTTCCGCACCTTTGACCCTCAACCCTTCCCATCATCCCCACAACCAATAACAATAGTTCTCCCTGCTCCCCTCCCCCCGCCCTGAGAATTTTACTCCTCTCACCTCCCTACCAGTGTCGTGCCGCGATTCCCCAAACGGGGATCTGAAGGCATAGGACTTCCAATCACCGGCCGGAATATCGCCATGCAACGGCCACTTGGTCCAGGTAAGTTATTTAACTTTTATTTGCATTCATTATAATATGCAAATGAAGGTTCCGCCGCCATGCAGCGGGGGCGGGAGCCACACCGAGGCCTCGCCGCCGCCGGTAAAATGCGGCGGAGCCTTCCCAGCATTGGGGGTCATGGCGGGCCTCTCCAGGAAGAACTTCCAAGGCCCCCCCGCCATATATTACAAACCATCCCAGAACCTATAGATCAGACCTATTTTGAGCTCCAGACAATTAGGCTAGAACAAATTTGAGAACAGCGAAGATGGATTGTATTTCCAACTTCCTTCTCTTCTTAGAAGCAGGGTGCATTTGCGATTGAAATGATTCCAAGATGACACACCTCATGATGGAATATTGGAACACAACAAACTCTGCTATCATCTCAAGACCTGAACTGTACTCCAGTTAACGATTGGTAAGGCTAATTTGCTTATTAATGGGACTTGTTATTGGTTGGAAATATTCTCCCTTAGCTCCACATAACTGTGCACAACCAAACCCCGAAGGTTAACATAGCCCCAGCTAGTCGATCATCGGGTACCTTCCAAGTGGCCTCCCTGGACATTACTGGGCTCAGATCCAAAATCTGAGCTCAGTAATTTCAAGGTCAAGGATTTTATTTGCTTTGAGGCAAGTGAGTTAGGAAGAATTGTAAACTCTTTGTCATTAAATATAGAATTTACATTTAATACAACAATACTAATAGATTGAAGGCTGCAACATAACCAAAGGCTTTAGAAGAGTTGCATAAAGTAATTGAGATTCATTCCCACAGTTTAAGAGATCTACTTGAGCCCACAGATTGTATAGTTGTATGGTACTCTGAAATATCTATTATTCAGTGTATTGTATATCAGACAGATAAAGAATTCAAATCTATGTCTCAGGCTGGACATAAAAATAAATTCATTATTATTTAATCTGAACTATATGGAAAGTTACTCTACGCTAAGCTGTTGATTACTATGTAAATGTTTACAAAGGCCTGGACAACGTATGCCAGCCAAGAGCGACGTCTCAATTCATTCCATCTTCGCTGCCTTCGGAGAATACTTGGCATCAGGTGGCAGGACTATATCTCCAACACAGAAGTCCTTGAAGCGGCCAACATCCCCAGCTTATACACACTACTGAGTCAGCGGCGCTTGAGATGGCTTGGCCATGTGAGCCGCATGGAAGATGGCAGGATCCCCAAAGACACATTGTACAGCGAGCTCGCCACTGGTATCAGACCCACCGGCCGTCCATGTCTCCGTTATAAAGACGTCTGCAAACGCGACATGAAATCCTGTGACATTGATCACAAGTCGTGGGAGTCAGTTGCCAGCATTCGCCAGAGCTGGCGGGCAGCCATAAAGACAGGGCTAAATTGTGGCGAGTCGAAGAGACTTAGTAGTTGGCAGGAAAAAAGACAGAGGCGCAAGGGGAGAGCCAACTGTGCAACAGCCCCAACAAACAAATTTCTCTGCAGCACCTGTGGAAGAGCCTGTCACTCCAGAATTGGCCTTTATAGCCACTCCAGGCGCTGCTTCACAAACCACTGACCACCTCCAGGCGCGTATCCATTGTCTCTCGAGATAAGGAGGCCCAAAAGAAAATGTTTAATCCTTTGCTCCGACAACAATCTTGTACTTCATCAACCAATCTGCCACAAAACTAAGAGCTTTCCACAATGAGCTTAAGTCATCGAAAGCCCATTTGCAGATGGGGTTCATATGATAAATGAATAAAAAGTATTTCAATAGATCTTACAGCTTCTGCTAAATACATTAACGATCATCTAATTTGAGGTTGAAATGCATAAACAATCCAGAATCTTCCACAACTGCAATCACTGCTGAATTTGTGGTTAATTATTTTCATCCTGAGTGTGTAAACATGCAGATGTTTTGCTCAGAGAGTTGGTTACCACATTTCAAAACCATCTGTGGGCCCTGTGGTAAGCTGCACAAAACCTGTGCCTGACACGATAAATGGCTAAGCTTGGTGTGATGTAAACATTAGCTTTAAAAATCAAATGTATCCATCTCGTACTGGAGCAGATCTGTGCATTCCCATGTGGGAGAAAATATTACAAAAACCAATCTAATTTTTGCTTTTCTTGGACTGCAGTTCAAAATCAATAATATGAAAACTATCAAACATGCCTTTTAAATTGTCTGAGCCTTGAGACAGATACTCTACTAATGATCTGAATGGAGCACAGTATAGTAATTATTTAAATCTTATTTAAATAAATAATCAATAAAGTCAGTAGAAATTGTAATCTCATTTCATTAAAGATACATTCATGATAAGTACGAGACAATGGTGTGTAGGCTTTTTTTTAGAATCTGGAAAATGCAGCTTAGACAGATGTTAGCTTTAATCTCTGCAGATTTGCAAGCAGAACTTTAATAAGCTCCAAAGCTTTCACATTGATATTATTGAATATAAGTGTAGCTGAATGCAGTTAAACCCCTGTTCAAATGAACAACAGTATCATAATTCTCAGTCTCCTTTAAGGACTCCCAGTTCACATGAAAAACGTTACTAGAATTCTCATTCCCCTTTCCCTTTTTATTGTTTTTATTATGGTTTGAACTTGGTTGCTTCCCAAGGAAAAATAGTTTTGTCAGACATTTGTCATGCTAACTGTTCCTTTAAGCCACACGGTCAGTGGTGGTGATGAGGAAACAGCTGTTGTGCATAATGTAACAGCAATACCAGTGAATCATCTCTGGACCTGGTTTTACTGAAGGGACTCATTACTACAACTGACCATCTGTGAGCATGGCTAATAATTATGCAAAATAACAACTTAACATCTTACTTACATATGAGAGATTTGGAAGAGTACTACAGAAAGTCGAATGCATATTTCAGAAAGGTCAGGTTTCACAGTAAAACATGAAAATGTATCCCATAGCCTTGCAATGACATGCAACATTGTGAATTGAATAGAACCACACATACTTTTTATTTGGGGAAGTAATTTTGCGCACTTCAAAGTGAAGAATGTTCGGGCTGAGGACTAGAAAATTATACAACGCTAGATCCAGTGTCAACATTAAACACTCCTAGCTTTACTAAAGAATAAGTCAGATGCATGGGTAAAATTCTTTCTGCACTGCTAAACAATATAGGTTATAGGTTCACCTCAACCTCAGAATGACTGTGGTACAGCAATAGCATTTCTATCTTCCTCCTGCTTCCTGATGGAGGTTTACATCATCTATCTTTCAGATGAGACATTAAACCGAGGCCCTGTCTGCCCTCTCAAGTGGGTGTAAAAGATCCCTTGATACTATTTTGAAGAGAGCAGGGGACTTCTCCCCTGTGTCCTGGCCAATATTTATCCCTCAATCAACATCACAAAAACAGATTATCTGGTCGTTACCACATTGCTGTTTGTGGAAGCTTGCTGTGTGCAAATTGGCTGTCACATTTCCTATATTACAACAGTTACTACACTTCTAAAGCACTTCATTGGCTGTAAAGTGCTTTGAATTGTCTGGTGGTTGTGAAAAGCACTATATAAATGCATCATTCTTCTTTAAATTTCCAACTGATCTTCCTTCTACAAAAGCTGATTGGCACGCCTTGCAATTCTAGCAGGGGTTTTTTTTTTGCCATTGATTGAGCTTTCCAGTTGTTATGGCTCACCTTTTAACCTGGAACATTTCCATTTCCTGCAATAATTCTCCAGCCACAAAATTCAGCACTGTAATGTGATGGTACTTCTGGTATTGCTGACTGAGATGAAAAATTGTGTGGGGTACACTTCTGGCAACTTCCTGGGTGGCCACGCTGATCAGCATGTTTGGAAGGGCAATAGTGTGGGTGTGCCGTGCGTATGATGGAAGCATGTGGAATGGTCAGATCGTGACGCCAATCAGCATCTATGATGCTGATTTCATGCCTGACCTGACATTTTGGACTTCACAGGACCTATTAGCGGTCTTTCTTGTACACTCTCAGCCGAACATGCGTTTAGCTACATGAGAGACCAACCTTAGCAATGCTATTTAAAGGATTCCATTCAACTTGCAATTCAGTTATTTATTGCTATCTGCTGACTCTTGCAAAGTTTGTGGAAGTACTGTTAGAAGACTTCTGAAAAGTTGGGAAGGTCTGCGGAGCATGGTGCCGGGCACTGGAAAGACAATGGCTGTTACTGAAAGGTCTCTGAGTACACCACTTGTTCACATTCATGGAGGATATAGTTTCAGCCCCCTTTAGGCTGCAGCACCAGAAGGAGATGGAGCAGAGGCAGCAAATTAACAAGCTGCTCAAAAAGAGAGGAGAAGATGAGGGCTTTCAGCAGGAGGCCTTACCCAAATAGGGTCTTCAGGCAACACTTCTTCTACCTGCATCTAAGCCAGGAGCAGTGTGTTTGGCAGCTTCGCTTCACCAAGATGTGATTGGAGAACTCTGACACCTCTTACAACCAGACCTGCAGCCTCAGAGCAGGACTGAGTTGCCAGAGCCTGTCAAGGTGACAATGGCTCTGAATATTTTCAGCAGCGGATCCTTCCAGGCTGGAACAGATGACATAGCAAACATCTTGCAGTTGCTGTCCATGGCTGCATCCAGGAGATCACTGAGGCTCTGCATGCCAGGAAAGGGAACTTCATTGTTTTTACTATAAACAAAGAGAAGCAGAAGGAGCAACTACATGGCTTTGCCAGGATAGCTGGTTCCCCATGGTGCAAGGTAATATTGACTGCACATACGTGGAGATGTACCAATACCACAAAGGGTACCACTGTGCAGTTGGTGTGAGACCATATCCTGCACTAGCAGCAGTCAGGAGGCATTCATCCTGAGCCAGTCCACTGTGCCAGCAATCTTTCAGTCACCATGGAAAACCCAAGGGTGGCTGCTTGGTGATAAGGGCCATCTGCCCTACGCCTGGCTGATGATTCCCCTCCACAACCTCATTACTCATACAAGAACACTGTGCTGTCACGAGGAATATCATCAACAGACAATCAGGGTGCTGAAGCAGGACCCCCTGTCCAGACTGCTCAGGATAAGACCTCCAGTACTCATCACAGATGGTGTCCTGATTTGTGGTGGTCTGCTGCATCCTCCACAATTTGGTCTTCATGAGGGTGCAGCCCTTCCCACATGCGTTCCGCGACACCACATTAGGAGGAGGAGGATTATAGGAGGAGGAATATCCACATTCCGAACTGGATGTCCGTCAGAGCATTATCGGACCTCAGTTCCCCTGAATGAAACCATAGATCCGATGCTTACTGCTTCACACTTCCCCACCTTATGGTCCCTTTGCTATGGACCATCACAGCCACAATCCTGAAATAAAAGACACAACAAAACAACCATTCCATACCAACTTTATCCAATACTCCATACAATAGTCAACTATTCACTCTTGTGCATTCCCTTGGTGCCTGTCATCCATGTGTCTTTGCCTGTCTAGCACTCCCATTCAGTGCTTGCAGTTGTTGCATCATGGATGGTGGAAGGTTGTTGACTTTCAATGGGGGAGTTTGCAGATGGCCTTGCAGGACACCCTCGAGCAGCCCTGGGCCTTGAAAGCCCGGCTTTGGACTGTATGACTTCGGCATCGATGGCAGTAGTCAGCGCTGTCTATCTGTCAGGCAGCAGCAGGGCACTGGCAGAGTGGCAGTGTTGGGAGCACAAATGCTGTCATTCTGTGAGAGGATAGCAGGTTTGTGCTCCATGGCACCAGTGCCACTACCAGGGTGGCAGCCCAGCAATCCTAGTAATCTGCAGGAGTACAGATTGCTGTACTATTGTGGGACCCTGCAAGCTCTTTTGAGCACTGGTATCCACAGTGATGATGGCAGCAGTCTGATCCTGCATGATGGCAAGCTGAGATTTCATGACCTCAGTACAAGCTGCTACTGCAACACTCAGGCATTGGGTGGCTTCTGCCTGTGCTCGGCTATCGAACACTGTGTCACAGTTGGGTTGGTAAGTGTTCTTATGAAGTTGGTCACCACTTTCACAGTCGAAAGGATGGACTCCATGTTCTTAGCAAAGCCCTGTGCCAAGTTGGAACCAGAATTCTCCATGCTCCTTGACAGTGACGACAGGCTGTCTGGCAGGCCTTGCAATACACCAAGCATTTCTGTGTGCGTGTCCGCCTGCCTATTTCAGTACACCACCCGATTAAAGTCCTCACCAGAGTCTTCTGCAGCAGAACTCGTGTGTGACCTCTCACCCTGGCCACAGTGTCAGTGACAACTCCTCTAATTATCCCCAGTACCACCTCCTCCATGGAGGCCTGCACCCCCCCACCCCCCCCCCCCCACCAGTTTGCTGCTACTGCCTTCCATCATGGGTCACCAAAGAGAGGGAAGCGTGTCTGTGAGTGCATCAGTGAATGTGTTGCAATGAAGTGCCTGCCACAGTTGAATAGATGGCATTGTGTGCAAGCTGTGAGGTGTAAGCATGAAGCTTTCAATGTATGAGGATGAGGTGAGGCTATGAATTTGAGGTATGAGTCATGATTGATAGAGATTATTGGTAGGCAAGAGAAATGGGTGTGGTGAATGGAGCAGTTTGTGAGGCTTATGGTGCATTTGGAAGGATTTGACATGTAAGGGTGCATTCACTGACCTAGACCACTCATGTGAGGTCATTAAACTACTTGCGGCACTGCAACCAGATTCTCGGCGCCAGACTGATGGTATTGACCAGCAAGGCCATCTGCTCCCTCTGCCTTCTGAGCACTTGTCTGGAGGGCCTCCTGGCCCCCTGAGGGAAGAGAACCTTTCTCCTCTAGTCCATCTGTTGCACCAATGACCACAGGGTGACATCCAACCATCTGGGGGCACACTCTCTTCCGTGTTGCACCATTTCAGGTCCTTCCTGAAGTTCTTCAAATGTTGCCTGAGCTGTTTTAGCCACTGCTCCAGCCAGCATGCACCTTGCCTTTAAAAGGTGCAGTCTGGTTTTAAGTTGTGCAGGTTAGTTTTAACTCGCATGAACTTGCATCCCCTGCTGAGGTGTGCAACCACAGCCATTCAGCAGTGCATTCAGTACGAGGGTGCGCACCACAATCATGGAAATGAACAGACAAATCGAAGTTTGTATGCTGCCTGCATCACTTTGACCCAGTGTGAATTAATAGCGCTCGTGATCCCCATGCCCGATTTTGGGGTTATCTCATTTAGTCCCTTCCAAATTGATCTCTGATAATGGGCAGTTAATTCACTATTGCCCATTTTGTGCCGACGTGGAATTTGAATTTCACTTCCGAGATGGCTATAACCTATACCGGGTATGTCTAAAATAATTTTCCTACAGCACCCAAAGAGGTTTTAGAGGTAGAACAATGGTGTCCTAAGCCACAGCACCATCTAGTTTCTGTAACTATGTGGACTTTCCTCCTAAACCTTTTCACCTTGCTACCTCCCCTTCCGCCTTATAACCTATCCTTTTTGACTGTGCCTCGAGCCAGCTCTCCTAAAACCTTTACTGCTTGGTCTATCCTTCGCCCATGCAAGGTACCTTGGAATATTTTACCATATTAAATACATTATAAAATGTAACTTGCTCTTGTTGTGTGTAAGTTGTATAATCTGAATAACCTAGAAACTAATACCGGTTACATCAGAGGATGAATGGTTAACATGTTCGTACAATATTGCTATGTCTGTTTTTTTAATGGAAGCATTAATCAGATTTAAATAGGTTAAAGCTTCAGTAAGAATGTTGGACAGAGGAATATCATCCACTAATATCTTCAACAGTAATTTGTAATGTAATATATCTTCTTTAATGGTATATTTATAGTGAGAGTTGGGATAATAATGCAGCTTTGTGACACGCCTAATGCAGCTCATTTACCCAATTCATACAGTTTCCTTCAAAGTGTGTCAGCTGCACCATTTTTTCATCAATGACCCAGATTTTGCTGCAGCAGGGCATCTAATGGTATCTACAGGTAGTTAAACTTGCCCTTGCATGCTTAAGTGGTATAATTTATGCATGGCAAATTGCTGAAAACGCAAGCTAATAGCATCACAGTGAGGGAAACTGGGCCTCTAGGACCTGAGTGAACAGGACAAGCAACTCTGTATCTCCTTAATCAATCAGATTGAAGGATTATGAAGTAGTGCTGGGACTGAGAAGGAAGTGTAAATTAGAGTGGGTGAATTCAACATCAAATCATGTACCGGAAGAGAAATAGAGGGGGAAAGAAAGATTGGATTAAAAGAGTGAAAAAGAGACAGAAAGAAAAAGTAAAAGAAAGTAATATTTTTCATTTTTAGAACTCCAACAACAATCAAGACCTGGAAGGATTGAGACTTAACACTTGTAATCGTTAATTTTCAGTGCCAGAGAATTTGTTTGGCAGCAATTAATACTGATTACACTGTTAAAAGGGGACTCGGACATAAAACGGCTTAAGGATAAAAAGGATGAGGTAAAGCAGACAATGAAATGCAATTTTTGGGAGCTAATGATGGAGCGGTGTAACTTGGACAGCAACTTTTGCACATTGGTATTTAACCATACATTTGGACCCCGTCATAAATCAGGGTGAATGCCATTAACCTCGTCATTACTTTAACTCAATGTATCATTCATGTTGGCAAATTATAAATGATGATGAACACTTTGTCACAATATTAAGATTGTATTTGGCTTTGAATCCATGCAGTTTCTACTGGAGGATGCCAAAATCAAAAGAGACTTGGGATCCTTCTAGTGAATCAACTTCAAATCAGCACCAATTCAGCCCATGTAGTTTGAGTAATTTATATTGTCAATTGGAAGTCAGATTTTGGTTGATTTCAGGTGCAATCGGAGTCCCCAAATGCCAGTATTTGCATTCAACCATTTTACAGTCTGCTGCAATGCATGTTCAAACTTCACATCCCTATGCGGATAAAGTACTCATTTGCAGTCACTGATTAATGCCAGATGCTTTCTGTGTACTACTAATTGCAGACTAGACAAATGAGAATAAATCACTACTCCCTCCAAAACTTACTTTTTCAGCATTGTCTACTGTGAGATGCCTCAGCATCCTTGCCAAAAACAATCAGATTCTATTGATAGGCACTGAAAAGGGCTTGATCGGTACTGAATCACACTTTCTAAGAACTGTCTGTGTGGTCACTACAATGAGGGCCTGTCAGGATGAAAGCTCAGTTTCATTACATCACTGCCAAGGACAATAGAATATTGTAGACTCAAGTGATGTCGCTGGAAAAACATTATGTGTTTTGCCATGATAAGTAATGACTGGAAAAAAACTTGTCAGTGCATCCATGCAGTATCCAGAAATTTGTGCGCAGATTTTCCTGGTAGAATGCAAAACATCAAAACATATTTGTCAATGTCATTGTCATATCCTTTATTTAAATAATGTCACTGCACAGTTAATATTCCTGTTGTCATCTTGTCTCCACTCCACAATATGAAGTGTTTAATTTTCTTTAAAGTAGTGCATCTAATTTATCATTATTACTCTGCAGTCCGGATCACGTTTAGTACAATTCTTTAGCAATAATCAGGGAAGAGGGAAATCAGTGGTTAGTTTTGGCATCAATCACTGTGAATGTCATTGCCATTTTTAACACACCAATTGATATTATATAGATTCTAGTTTTAGGAACAAGATTGTGTTGACATGCTGCTTTACTTTGTATTCAATATTCATTATTGCTGAGACCTAAAGGGACTCAGATCCTGGCTGTTGATGTTCACATATGTCTGTTACAACGCCTGTAATGATTTAAAATAACTTATCCTTAACTATTTCAGAGCATGACAGCCCCCCACTTTACTTTCATTTTTAGTCATTTTTAGTTATTTTTTCTTCCTTTTTTTTGCATTCCTTTTTACATTTTTTACAATCTTTTTTTGCATTTATTTCATTTCATCTTAGTTTGTTCAGTTTGCTTACCCACTGTTTTTTTCAGGTTGTTTTTCTTCAGGTTTGCACTTGCTGATGTTCAATATTCAGTATATTCACACCTAATCTGTACTGATGCTTTGTCTTTCAACACACCATTAACATATTGTTTGCCTTTGCTCCGTGACCTTTTGGTCAGCTATGTGGCCTGGTCCAATCTGCACCTTCTCCTTTGTTATCTCTTGCCCAACCCCCACCTCACTTGTTTATAATCTGTGACTTTTCTAATATTTGTCAGTTCCGAAGAAGGGTCACTGACCCGAAACGTTAACTCTGCTTCTCTTTCCACAGATGCTGCCAGACCTGCTGAGTGAATCCAGCATTTCTTGTTTTTGTTATCCTTAACTATCTTCTTCTTAACTTAAGAAAAACTTCAATGTTAGTGCCTAGTTGAGCACTTATTTCGGCTTTTTTTCTCTTTCTTCTCCCTCCTGTCTTGAAAGCAGTAACATACTGGGATATGATTGCACATCAACCAGAATCCTTTTACTACCTTGCTCAAGTGAGCAAGAGCTCCAATTAACACAAGGACATTCCGGACCCTATGCTTGTAGCTTCATGCCTGTCTGCTCCTGATTCTGCTGTCTTCTACACTCTGGCCTCTGAATGCATAATATATTAAAATGGTCCTGTGCCTGCACAAACATACAATGCCAATCCATAGGACTTCCCATGGAGCTGTTCTGTTTCATTGCATTAACCCGTATCAACAATTAAACAACTTGGTATAAGGAAGACAAAATAATTCGTTCCAAAAAGATGGAAAATACTAATAAACACTGGATTATCCCCAATTAATAAAAAGCGAAAGATCTTGCATTTACATAATGCCTTTCATGATCTCAAGCACTTTGAAGTCTAGTCACTGTCACAACATAGGAATCATGGCAGCCAATTTATGCACAGCAAGATCCCACAAACAGCAATAGATTAATGATCAGACAATTTGTTTCTTTTAAATGATATTGGTTGAGGGATAAATATTGGCCAGGACACTGAGGAGAACTCCTCTGCTCTTCTTCAAAATAGTGCCATGGAATCTTTTCCATCGACCTGAGAGGGCAGATGGGCCTTTGGTTTAATGCCTTATCTGAAAGGCAGCACCTCTGATAGTGCAACACTTGCTTTTAAAACTATTTTTAACATTACTTGGAGAGGAGAATACTTTTCATTCAAAGTACCTGCCTCTGCATTATCCTTATCCTTTAGTAAAGGTTGTAGAGAATATTTTAAGGGCATTAAAAATTCCTGGATCAAGTTCATTGTCAGTGTATAATATTTAAAAAAAGTCAAAATCAAATCGCAATAACACTGAGATAACCTTCTGGGACATCAGTGCATAAATGCTTAGGACGCTTTTTCTTAAATTCCTTGCCCCAGGATTTTAGCAGAGGTACTAACCTGTTTTAATAAATGGTTAATACCTGGAATAAGATAGTGAAGAGGGGAATTTCAGTTAAGTGCATTAAACTTTTGTACATCAAGATCCACGGTGTATCTTCAAGCATCAAGTGAATCAAATTGGACATTGGATTAAGCTCTATCTTGTTGTGACTCAGCTTACATGCTTTTTGATGTATAATCGGTCACACATCTTTTTGCACAATACACTATATTCTGCAATTGTTCCGTCTGCTTTCACACATTTGTGCACTGAGCAGAAATCATCTATTTATGCAGCAAGTTTAGCTTCAGTTCGATGTGGCTACTGTTGTAATATTATAGTTGCAGCATAAATCTGGAATAACACCCTGATCTGTATAGAGAGGCAATGTGTGACCTCTGAAGCAGGCAGTCTGCCGCCACATGTGGTATCATTCCAGTTCCATGTAGTGACTGCCAATTTCTATGACTTCAATTACAATTCTTACTTTGTTAATCCAGAACAGAGCACAAGGTGTCAGGAAGGAGAACATAACAGCAGAGGACTGATCAGATAGCCACAAAACTATAAATGTTACTGCTGCATTTGTGTTCTGTGAACCTATGCAACACTCTGAAAAACGACACTGGGGTTCAAATTGGGCTCTGCAGCACCCATACCCATTCTTTAGGTGTTATGCAGCAATCTAACGCTTGAAAATGAGATCTAAGATGCGTGTGCAATTCCAACAGGAAGTGCGCAGGAAGCTATCTCGGTAAAGGGCTTTATGAGCACGCTCCTAGCGACTGCTAGTAGCATAGAGAACAAGCAGATCATATTGATTTGCTGTCAATGCTGCCATTTTCAAACTCAGCACTCCAGCCAATGCCTTGTCTTAATCTCACGCTGCACCAATGAAAGGGATCATGAACTACTTACGGGTTATTTGCTGGATTATTTCTTTCTGGTGCATTTGTAAATGTTTTTAGAGTTTTTCGATACTTGGTTAAAGTTTGATTACTCCTGGCATTGACCTTCACTGCTATTTACACCCACTGACTCCTAAGCATGTGTCTGGTGAGCCTCCTGCTACCTCTACACCATGTAGATACAGGACATCACTCCTTCCTTTTACCTCTTCCACCGAGACTTCCAATGTATTGTCTGAAAATATTAATACATGTTCTTTTGCATGTTTAGCCATTCTGCAAAGTATCACAGCCCAGACTGCCTTTCAAAAAAATTTCCACTATTTCTCACAGCCACAATGCACTTCTCCCTTGACAGTTACAGGCTGCCTTTAAGTAGCGTGAGCCAGTCACGATATTGAGCCCCGTGCTGATGTGTGCAGCCAATGAACAGCGTGGGTAGCACTTGTTGCATGCGGAAATAATTTAAAACACCAAACAGCAACAAATTGGCATGCTACCTGCAATGCAATAATAGCACATGTTAATTGTGCACCACGATTCACCGCACCTATTTTTGGAAGTTAACCAATTTAGTCCCCAATGTCTTTCTGTGGAACCACTCCCAATATTGCAGTCTAGAGTTCCCAGCATCATTCCAGAGACACTTGGCAGCACTACCAAGGGATCATTTTGCATTTACCAGTAGTAGCCCACACCTACAAATTATCATTATCATTGGTTGACCATTGTTCCTGCTCCTGTGTCAGTCCTCCATATCTCTTTATTCATCATGCAATATATTATTCTCCGATGGGAATTTTTATATCCCATACAATATTGTACTTAATTCTCGGTTGGTCTCTATTTAATTCAATGTTTCAGTTCCTATAATATTTCTGAAACTAGTTCCACTTTTACTCTGAAGGAATGGTCTGTAAAATTTTGCCTTTCAGAATGATACATCACAGAAGGAGGCCACTTGACCCATCATACCTGTGAAAGAGCTAGCCAATTAGTCCCATTCCCCTTTCCCTTTCCCAATAGTGCTGTAAACATTTCTCCTTCATTATTTATACAATCCCCTTTTGAAAATTATTGGCCGGAACTTATTGCTTGCCGGACAGGAGCTGTCCACAGACCGAAAAGTCGGTGGGATCACGCCTCCGCTTGGCCTGGGGATCCAGATAGGATTTTACGATTCCCAGGCCCTCAATTGGTCTTAGGAGGGACTTTCACCTCATTGAGGCAGGAAGTCCCGCCTAATGGAGCTGTCGGCCAATCAGCGGATGAAGAGGAAGGACGGCCCTGGAAAAAAGGTGAGATTTTGGGGCCACGCCGGGGGTGATCAGTTGGGCCCCGGCGAGGCAAGGGGAGTCAATTGGGAGAGTGGGTGGGGGGGTATGTTGGGCATTGGGGGTGGTTGGGGTATCAGAGGCAACACTGATTGGGCACAGGGTGCCCAATTAGGGGAGCCCCCACATGCTATCAGAAGGCAGCCTACTTCTATCAGAGGGCTTTTCTCAGGCCTGAGCTACCCGCCTGCCAATGATAAAATCCCCGTTACAGTGGACAGAGGCCCTTAAGTGGCCATTAATTGGCCACTTAAGGGCCTTGATTGTCCTGGGGCGGGAAGGTCATTCCTCACCGCCGCCGCCCTGCATGAAATGGTGGCAAAGGCGGGAGCGGATTGGGAAGGGCCTCCCGAGCCTCCCACTCCATTTTACACCCCACACCCCCGTCACCAGCCCGCTCTTTGTGGGGGGCCGTAAAATTCCAGTCATTGTTTCTGCTTCCACCAACCTTTCAGGCAGTGCATTCCAGATCATAACAACTCACGGTGTAAAAAGAAACTCCTTATCTCGCCTCTGCTTCATTTCCTAATTACCCTAAATCTGTGTCCTCTGGTTACCAACCATTCAGCCTCTTGAAACAGCTTCTCCTTATTTACTAAATCAAAACACTTTATAATTTTGAACATTTACCTTAAATCTACACACAACCTTCTTTGTTCTAAGGAGCACAAACCCAGTCTTTCCACATAACTGTGGTTCTGCATCCCTGGTACCTTTCTAGTAAATCTCTTCTGCACCCTCTCCAAAGCCTTGACATCCTTCCTAAAATGTTCATCTCCTCTAGCTGGGGCCTAACCAGTGATTCATAATGTTCAGCATATTTTCCTTGTTTTTGTACTCTATTCCTCTATTAATAAAGCCAAGGATCTCGTATGCTTTTAGAATAGCCGTCTCAGCTTATCCTTCCACCTTCAACAATTTGTGTACATACACCCCCAGGTCTCTTTGTTCCTGAAAACCCTTTAAAATTGTATCCTTTAGTTTGTATTGCATCTCCTCATTTTCCCAACCAAAATATATCACTTCACACTTTCCTGTGTTAAATTTCATCTGCTTTGTGTCTGCCTATGTCACCAGTCTATATCTGTGTTCTTCTGAAGTCGGTTACAATCTTCTTCATTGTTTACTACATTTCTGAGTTTCATTTCATCTGTAGGCTTTGAAATTATGCCTCATAGATCTGCAACTGGTTTAGTCATTCACTTTCATATCTGGCTGGACCATATAAAGCACTGTCAGGTCCTGCTTGCCTCTCTAAAATCTGCTCACTATTCCTGGATCATGCTGAAATGCAAAAATAACTTCAGGTTTCTTTTCCTTACTGCATACCATATTCTTAAATCCATCTCCCCTGTCTCCTTCACCCTCACCTCCAACTATAAGTGTGAGGAGGTCATGGACTTCTCTGCCACTAAGGTTTAGACCATCCTTTCAGCTGTCTCTTCTGCTTCCCTCCCTTCCCCTAGCCCACCAAGTCAAACTTCCCCAAAGGTTTCCCTAGGCCCTAGTCCTGAACTTTTATCTTTCTCTAGGTTCTCTTCTATCTCCCCTCATGTCCTCTCTGATCTCATTCATAGTCCATGAGACACACTTCTTGCTTCCTCAATCCTATTCCCACTAAATGTTGGACCATTCAACTTGCTTGTCCTGGACCTCATGTTAGCTGATATTGTTAACAGATTCTGCTCCTCCGAAACCCTTCAAATTTGCCTTCATCACTCACCGCCTCAAAAAAATAAACCATTGATCCTACTGTCCTTGCCAACTACGACCTCATTTCCAACATCCCTTTTCGCCTGCAAGTCCTTGAATGTGTTGTTGCCTCCCAAATCCAAGCCCATCTTTGCCACAACTCCCTATTTGAACCATTCCAATACGATTTCTGCCCTTGCCACAGCAATGAAATGGCACTTACTAAAGTAGCAAGTGAAATCCTATGTGACTGTGATCATGATAAACTATCCATCCTCTTCCTTCTCACCTTGTTTGCAGCCTTTGACACAGTTGATCATCCCATCCTCCTCCAACACTTCTCCTCCATAGTCCAAATGGGTAGGACTCCCTCATCTGGATCCTTTCTTATCGATCCAGTCATAGCCATAGAATCACCTGCAACAGCTTCTCTTGCTGCTCGTGCACCGATCTAAAATTGCCACTTCCCTTATTGATTCCTTGACATCCAGATCTAGAAAACAAAATTGAATGCATTCTATGAACTTGTCCTCTATACTATTCTTGCACATTTTGTTTACTAAGTCTATATGAAGATTAAATTCCTCATGATTACTGTATTTACCCTTGTTACATGCATCTTTAATTTCCTGATTCATATTCTGCCTGACAATATAACTACTGTGAGGGGGCCTATAAACTACTTCTACCATCGTTTTCTGCCGCTTGTTTCTTAGCTTTCTCCAAACTAATTCTACATCTTGATTTCCTGAGCTAATATCCTTACCCTCCACTGTCTTTATCCCATCCTTTATTATCAGGGTTACCCCTCCTCCTTTTCCATTTTGTCTATCCCTTCTAAAAGTCAAGTATACTGGACAATCTAATTCCCAACCTTGGTGGCTCTGCAACCATGACTCCATAGTGGCCATTCGATCAACCCCATTAATTTCTCTCTGTGTTACTAATTCATCTAATTCATTGTGACTGCTTCACACATTCAAATATAATGCCTTTAGTTTTACTTTATTTCTGGTTTTCTCTGATGTCAGCCTAGTACCTAATGCCCCATCAGCTTTGTTAAGCATTCTGTCCTTCCTGACCCACTCTGCTTATTTTTACTCTTCTACAGCCTTGACATTTCTCTTATTACTTTAAAATCTACCCTTTCCTGAATCCTCCCATCCACCATTGCCTGTCTTCGACCCTGCCTCAGCTCATTTGCTGCTGGAACCCTCATCCATGTGTTGCTTGGCTTTGAACTCAGCTATGCAATACTATGGCTGCCCACCTTGCACCCTCCCTGAACTTAGGCTCATCCAAAACCCTGCTGCCCGTGTCCTAACTTGCACTACATTCTGTCCACGCATCATCCCTGTGCTTATTGACCTACATTGGCTCCCACTTGAGCAACATCTTGATTTTAAAATTCTCATCCTTGTTTTTAAATCCCTCCACGGGCTCTCCCCTTCCTATCTCTGTAACCTCCTCCAGTCCTACAACTCTCCGAGATCTCTGCGCTCTTCCATTCTGGCCTCCTGTGCATCCTGATTTTAGTTGTTCCACTTTGGTAGTCATGTTTTCAGCCACCTAGGCAATAAGCTCTGGAATTCCCTCCACATTGCTAGCTCTCTCTCCTCCTTTTAAGACGCTCTTTAAAGCCTCTGACCAAGCTTTTGCTCATCTGTCCTAATATCTCTTTATGTTTCTTGTTGTCAAATTTTTATTTATTTATTTAGAGATACAGCTCTGAAACAGGCCCTTCGGCCCACAGAGTCTGTGCTGACCAAGAACCACCCATTTATATTAACCCTAGAATAATCCCATATTCCCTAGACTACCTACACTAGGGGCAATTTACAATGTACTTATCACCTGCAAGTCTTTGGCAGTGGGAGGAAACCGGAGCACCCGGCGAAAACCCACGCAGTCACAGGGAGAACTTGCAAATTCTGCACAGGCAGTACCCAGAATCGAACCCGGGTCCCTGGAGCTGTGAGGCTGCGGTGTTCACCACTGCATCACTGTGCCGCCCTAATGTTTGCTAATGCTCTGCGATTTATTATCACATTAAAGGTGCTATACAATGCAAGTTGTTGTTGTATACCCTGTTCCAAGACATTAATATAGCTATCAAATCGAGCAATGATCCTACCACTGACACCCAGGAGACACAGTAAATTTCCACCCAGTTTGAAAAACACAATTATTTACCACTACTCTGCTTTCTGCCCCGTAGCCAATTTTGTATCGATAAACCTCATTCCTCCACCTGATGAATATACCATTTCAGTTTTATTTGGTGTTCTAAAGGATGAATTCTACCTCTTATTTTACAACATTTAATATTCTTATTTCATCTAGTGCAGCAGTGTTGTTGTTCTGCTGTAGTTTTTGATTGTTACACTTTGCCTCTGTACAATGTTTTTTTCTCGGTTCTCTTTACTGTTCTGATCAACCTTTCGATACACTTCTGTTTGTTCCTATATTTATTTCAGTCCTCTTCTCTTTTCTCCCTAGTAGGATTTGTAAGGACTATTTCCCTCTTTATTTCATTATTAATTTGTTTTTTTTTTGAATCCATGTAGCTATGCTTGTTTAGTCTGAGACTAGTGTGCTGCAGGCTGTTAGAATATTTTAACATTGTTAGAACTCTAAAAAGTAGTCAAGAATCCCAGCTCGCTTTGCACCAGCAGTGGAAAGGGAGAAACTGACTTGAATCTGTGCGTGTGAACAAAAGACAGCTTGGCTACTCAAAGACAAAGAATAGATAAGAGGGTTGGTTGCTAAGAGACCCACATATCTAAAAAAGACTTGGAAGCATGATGCAAGGTCAGTGGTAAGTTGGTATTCTGATAATAGAAGCTCACACATTCCTGAGAGGAATTGTTTTTCCAGCCTAGATAAGAGATGATTTTTGGCACTACTTGGCAATACATGGCATGATCCATCCATTGTCAGCTAATGCAGAGGTGGCACAATGGCACAGTTAATGATCAGAAGATAAAAATAGAGATATGTACATTCAGCCCAAGACAGCCAAATAATGTAAGAATAGAGCACTCCCCTTTTAAGGTTAGAATTCTTGGAATGCTCAGAAATCCACAGCCAAGGAGGCAGCCTACAAGTCAGGTCTGATCAATTCTGGGTCTTCGAACCAGATTGTATTACTTGCTCGTCATTTAACGAAATATGAAGACAGTTGTATTATAACACTTTTGAATGAATAAGTATCAAAACATGTTGTGAAATAAACCACTAGGAGCTGAATCATGTGGAAGTTACTGTTGAAGGACTCACAGCCCTTTGATGTAACAGTAAACACAGTAGAAAACCATTTTCACAAGCTTTAAGAGATATTTCAGTTATCTTATGAAATGTTGGTGAACATCCACCCCAAATCCACTTGTTTTAATTCTGATCTCATTTGTTTATTTTTTTTTCAAATTTAGTTTTTTTTTAAGTTGTAAGCTGGCTTCTGATCTATGAATTCCATATCATGTTAAACTTGACCATTCTATGTCACTGTCTAAAGGTATGTTATAACTTCCATTTCCTGCATACTGTCTGGATCATTTGTGAATACTAGGTCATGATGTCCTCTGCCTCTTAGGGCTTCCCTCGCACACTGATTCATAACATATTCATTATATTTACTAACTCATTGCCAATGCAGACTTGGTTGAATTTCCCCATAAAAATAACACTCCTGTTCTCATATACCGTTCCTATCTCTGTGTAGAGCACTGTCTACTTGTTGCATTAAATTAGAGGTCTGCACTAAACTAATGGTCTGAACCATACCTTTAGTATTAGATTGGATTTTTCTTAGGAGAACCAAAATGGTTCCTTATGCAGCTTAACTCCTCCTTCCCACAGGATCAACTTTTATTACCCTCCCATTGTCCTTATCATACTTGGCTCCATGTTTTCTCGTCCGTCTGTGATTTTTGAATATGCTGTGCCCTTGACTGTTAAATTCATTTTAATTCTTTGGTGTTAACCATGCCTCTGATATTCCCATCATCTTGTGGTCCCCTACTATCACAACAGCTTTCTGTTCAGGCACGTTTCTTCCAATGCTTCTAGCATTCCTGTATAAGGATGTCAGCGTGGTCAAGTTTTGTCCCCTTCGGTGTTGGCCTTGACTCAGTGATACCATTCTCATCTCTGATGGTTGAAGCCCCACCCAAGAGACTGCAGTACATAATCCAGGCTGACTATTTTGTGTAGTACTGAGTGTGTGCTGCATTGTTGAAGGTGCTGTCTTTTGATTGAGACATTAAATGAGGCCCTGTCTGTTCCGTCAGGTGTTCATGAAAGCTCCCCTGCATTATTTGAAGAAAAGGAGGGAGTCCTCCCATTTCATGGACAATATTTATCCTTCACATTCTCACTACAACTGGTTTATCTGGTCATTTATCTTACTGTTGTTTGGGGGAATCATGTTGTGTGCAAGCTGATTGCCACATTTTCCTACATAACACAGTGACCGCACTTCAAAAGTATTTTGTTAGCTGTGAAGTACTTTGGAACATCCTAAAGTCATGAAAGATTCTATAAAAATGCAAGCTATTTCTTTCTAAAACTATTTTGTGATGTAACTATACAGTTTTGCCAACCTGTAATTGGTACCTACTGTTGAAGCAGAGTTCACTAACTCTTTTAAGAAGAAATTAGTTAGTTGCTTAAAAACTACCCCACATGGACTGCAGCGGTTCAAGAAGGCAGTTCACCACCATCTTCTCAAGGGAAATTAGGGATGGGCAATTAATGCTGGCCTAGCCAGTGACGCCCACATCCCGTGAATGAATAAAAAAAAACGAATATTAAAGGGTATGCTAAACAATCAGGAAATTAGGTGATTTGTGGAGAAAGGTGACAGTGCAGACATGAGGACCTGAATAGCCTGTTTCTGTGTTGTAGCATTCTATGATTCTACCTCCAAGTGCTGAGAGAGAGAGAGAAAGACAGAGATGGAAACAGAGAAAGAAACAGAGAAAAAAGTCACAGAATTCACCAACAGAGATTGGTCTTGTTTATATACATATTTGGTCCATTGAGCTCCACTCCTATTACTGAGGGGATGAATTTTCATGATTTGCTCACTGGGGTAAATTATAAAGTTCCTCCCCAACTAGCTTAAGCATCTGAAACATTACTTTCAAATGGCAAATATTTACTTGACTTTCGTTGTTTGAAATCTTGTGTTTATATTGCTTTTCAGTTGAGCTACAGCAGGGAATAAACTAGCAGTTCAACCTTACCTTACCTGAGAGCAATTGTGGAATGACTGATTGCCTCAGGATATAGATGTTATGCATGTATCTAGTTACCTAGTATTTACTTTTTTGATACTTCAGCAGTGTTCAGCTGCTGTCAATACATTCATTGCATATCATCTCCTGTTCACGTAGAACATAGATTCACAAATCAGTCCTGAAAAGACCCACATGTCCTATCAGTTATGCCCTGTATTCTGGGAAACTCAGCATAGTAATAAAAATGTGAATGCCTGTTCTGTTGGAAGTGATTGAAGCTTCTAAACTTTATGTAAGTATTGCTGTGGCAATAGAGAGTTCAGGAGCAATACTCAAGGTGGATCAGGCACCTCCAAGACCAATAGGTTTTCTCCCTATGGCCCTCAGCTCCTGTGAGCTCTTCTCCTGCTCATCCTGTTCATTTCTCCATAAATGCTAATTACTCTAACATTGAATAGGATCCATTACTGGCAACAAGCCAGTAATTCCTGAGTTTAGGCTATGCTAGCTGCTAGTATACAGCTGTGCTGTCTCTGTATGCTGCAGTTATACTTATTTAAAGTTGGCTTAGAATATACCCGATATGTGTACATTACGAGGCTCGTGGACTTTTCACTAGGCAGCCGTAATCGGCATTTAACAAGAAATTAACATATTAAAAAAATATATTTTATGTAGATGAGGAAGACTCAGTTAAAATGGTAAAAAATAAATGTTGGTTGTGCAAACTTAAAATTATTGTTCAGAATTTACCTCTAATCCTTGTGCTAAATGATGTGAGGAGTTTTGAGCATTTAATCACATAAGGTAGGCAGCATGGTATGGTTGAGAGGTTATACTGTATTACATAGAATTACATGGAATGTACAGGACAGAAGCAGGTTATTTATCTCAAGTGGTCCATGCTGGTGTTTATGCTCCACACAGCCTCCTCCCACCCCTCTTCATTTATCCCTATCAGCAGAACCTTTTACTCCTTTCTGTCTCATGTATTTATCTTGCTTTCCCTTAAATGCATCTATACCATCTGCCTCAACTGCTCCATGTGGTATCAAGTTCCACATTCTAACTACTGTCCTGAATTCCCTATTGGATTTTTGGTAACTATCATATTTCTGGTCTCTAGTTTTGGTCTCCCAAGTGGAAGCATCTTCTCCACATCTCTCCTATCAAATCCTTTCATCACCTTAATGAACTTTATTAGGCCATTCCTCAGCCCGCTTTTTTTCTGGAGAAAAGATCACCAGCCTGTTCAATCTTTTCCGATCGGTATGATTTACTAGATAGGTATTGCCTTTCCCAAGAGGACTTTTATGGTGATCAGTTAACCATCCTCGCAACTCCTCACCATGCACCTGCCTAAAAACTTTGCCAACCTCATCAGATCAGCTGAACTGTAGATTTATTCTGTCCTCTGCAGGGATTCCAATCGGCAGCCACAGAAGTGTGAAGCAAGTGTTTACTGCTGCACTGCTAAGATCCTCCAGCAGAAAATCAATGTAATAGCTTTTTCAGAGCTGCCAAGAATGACAAAATGTCCACATTATCAGTTATATCTACAGTGTTTCCATTATTATTTCAGCATGCTTCCCCACCATAGGTAATGCTCCCTTCATCTTTCAAAGCTTTTACACAGGCTTTCAGTTTATTCCATTTTACTTTACATTGAAAAAAAGTATACAAGAGGCTAAATGATTTAAGGGTTGCGCAGTGACACAGAGTATTGGAGCCCGAATGCTAAGTGGGCTTATGCCTGTGTGCTGAATTTCTGCTTTCAGCTCTGCATTAATAGAGAAGCAGTAGACTCTTTTGTACCTAGTAGATATGATGCAACCCATTTCTTCCACTGCAGTCTGCCCTGAGCAAGATTCTTGACTCTATTGGAGTATCAACTTGTCTTAAAATCCAGCATATTGTGGTTCTCTACAATTGATGTTTAAGTGTGTAACAGATTCTGTTTGTCTCTGGACTATATTATAACAAAAAGCATCTTTATGTGGACAGATCATTAGTCTGACTCACAATAACAACAATAACTTATAATTGTATTGCGCCTTTAATGTTGTGAAACATCCCAAGGCACTGCAGAGGAGTGTTATCATACAAAATGTGACAGCGAATCACAGAAGATGATGTTGGGGCAGATGAGCAAAAGTTAGGTCAAAGAGATAGGTTTTAAGGAATGGCTTAAAGGAGGAGAGAGAGATAGAGAGGTAGAGAGGTTTAAGGTGGAAATTCCAGAGCTTAGGGCTTGGGCAGTTGAAGGCATAGCCAACAATGGTGGAGCAGTTAAAATCTGGGATACGCAAGGGGATAGAATTGGAGGAGCGCAGATATCTCGGAAGGTTGTAGGGCTGGAGGAGATTACAAATGGAGAGGTGAGGCCATGGAGAGATTTGAAAACATGGTTGAAAATTTTAAAATTGAGGCTTAACTCAACTGAATGCCAATGTAGGTCAGTGAGCACAAGGGTGATGGGTAAATGGGACTTGGTGTGAGTTAGGACAGGGGCAACAAAGCTTTGGATGAGTTTAAGTTTATGGAGGGTGGAATGTGAGAGACCAGCCAGTAATGCATTGGAATAGTCAAGTTTAGAGATAACAAAGGCATGGATGAGGGTCTCAGCAGCAAATGAGCTGAGGCATGGAAATGCTACAGAGGTATAAACAGGCAGTCTTAGTGCTCTATGGTTGGAAGCTCAACTTGGGGTCAAGTATCATACCAAGGTTTCAGACAATTTCGTTCTGCCTCAGACAGTTGCCAGGGAGAGGGATGGAGCTGATTGCTAAGGAATGGAATTTGTGATGGGGAACAAAGACAATTCCTTTGGTCTTCTCAACATTTAGTTGGAAGGAATTTCTGCACATCCTGTACCGGAAGACAAGCAGTCTGACAAATGGGAGATGATGGAGGGGTTGAGAGAGGTGGTAGTGAGCTAGAGCTGTTGTCGGTGCACATTTGGAACATGAGGTTTTGCTTCCGAGGAGCATGTAGATCAGAAATAGAAGCAGGAGTTGGGGGGGGTGGAAGATTCCCTTTAGACTGCCTCCTAACTTCTGATCTGTATTGTGTTGATATGAGTACGACTACTTGTCTAACATCCAGTCTTGCATAAGCCTCAAATTTCTCTAAGTTAAACATTGGGAAGACAGAAACCATCGAATTGGTTCCTACCATAAAATCTGCACCCTTGTCACCAATTCAATTTCCCTCCCAGGCCACTGCCATAATATAGCCTGCCTCAGCCCATCGGCTACTGAAACCCTCATCCATATCTTTGCTACCTTCAGATTCAGCTCATCCAATGATCTCGTGCTCAGCCTGCTATTCTCCAGCCACTATAAACTACAGCCCATCCAAAGCTCTGCTGCCTTTATCCTATCATGCCGCAAAATCCCACTCACCATCTACT
Organism: Heterodontus francisci; assembly: GCF_036365525.1. Lineage (NCBI taxonomy): Eukaryota > Metazoa > Chordata > Chondrichthyes > Heterodontiformes > Heterodontidae > Heterodontus > Heterodontus francisci. Next base: position 71,618,437 of record NC_090385.1, read on the forward strand.
CTGATTTCTGGATACCAACACCTCCGATTTACAGTTATCATCCTTGTATTTTAAATCTCTTCATGGGCTTGGCCCTTTCCTTCTGTGCCAACTGTGAAACTAATTCCTCTGATTGTGAAAACAAGAATGAAGAGGGATAATCTTAAAATTAGAGCTAAAACATTTAGGAGTGAAATCAGGTAGCACTTTTTCCACACAAATGGCAGTAGAAATCTGGAATTCTCTCCCCAAAAGGCTATGGATGCTAGAACAATTGGACCTTTCAAAATTAGAGACCTATAGATTTTTGTTAGGTATGCATATCAAGAGATCTCGAGCTAAGGTAAATGGAGTTGAGGTACAGACCAGCCATGATCTAATTCTATGGCAAAGAAGGCTTGGGGAACTGAATAACCTATGCCTGCTTCTATGCTCTGTGTTGATATGTTGCTCTTGTAGCCTTCCTGTGCATTCCCCCCCCCACTGCTGGTTCACTCATTGGTGGCTGAGCCTTCAGGCATCTAGGACCTAGGACCTGGGGTTTCTGTCCAGGCCCATCCACCTCCTTCTGTTTTAAGAGCCATCTTGTACCCTACCTGTTGATGAATCTTTTGGTCACCGTTATGTCCACCTCAATGCCCATTATTCCATCTCTTGAGAAATGCCTTGAGGTGTTTTTGTACGTCAAAGGCATTATGAAGTGAATTTACATTGTTTTTCCTGGCTTTCCAGAGCTGCTCCACAGAAGTTATGGCAAAGGTTCTGGAGAATCTTTACAGAAATTTCCTTAATAAATAAATGCATTTTTTGTTGCTAGTCTTCTTCTTAAATCTGACTAAAAGCATTCCCATCATCCGTTCCTTCCCCTTTAGCCTTGTGCTTACAAGGTATGATGTCATTAGAACCCTCAACAATATAACTGCCTCATTATTATTCTGAGGTATTACCTATTCCCTGTATAACTTCAATAAGGGAGTTATCAATTGTTGGAGAGCATGGTACTGAAGCTGTGTGAACTGAGATGTGAGTTGAATTGTTCTATGATGTCAATGCAGATAAAAGCAAACAAAAATGGAAACAATTTTAAACTTGCTGGGGCAGCATTTATTGATTGTACAAATTTCCTTAGAATTTATTTCAGAAGTCTCATTAATTAAAATCTGTTTCTTGCACAGGCAAAGCAGTACCCTTAATGGATCACTATGAACATGTGTAAAATGGTTTTAACATACTTTAAAGCACCTTTAATTTGGAGAAAATGCCTTCATGTGAAGTGCAAAATTATATAATTTGAATTGTGAATGTGGTAATATATGCATCGTTAACATAAACAAGAAACTTTCAATGGAATTTGGAAAATAAATATTTGAATAATGTAAACAGAGACAAAGTCATAGCTCTGAGATAATCATTATATGCAATTGTGTTTCTGTTAGTTAGAGTCATCCTTAGATGAAACTAGAAAAAACTATTTTGATTTAAATGGCGTGGAATTGTATTTTACATTGCAATTTAATAGATTGTGTTTAAGTTCGATTCACTCCGCGTGATATCAAGAAACGACTGAAGGCACTGGATACTGCAAAGGCTATGGGCCCTGACAATATTCCGGCAATAGTACTGAAGACCTGTGCTCCAGAATTTGCTGCGCCCCTAGCTAAGCTGTTCCAGTACAGCTACAACACTGGCATCTACCCGGCAATGTGGAAAATTGCCCAGGTATGTCCTGTACACAAAAAGCAGGACAAGTCCAACCCGGCCAATTACCATCCCATTAGTCTACTCTCAATCATCAGTAAAGTGATGGAAGGTGTCATCAACAGTGCCATCAAGCAGTACTTGCTTGGCAATAACCTGCTCAGTGATGCTCAGTTTGGGTTCCGCCAGGGCCACTCAGCTCCTGACTTCATTACAGTCTTGGTTCAAACATGGACAAAAGAGCTGAACTCAAGAGGTGAGGTGCGAGTGACTGCCCTTGACATCAAGGCAGCATTTGACTGAATATGGCATCAAGGAGTCCTAGCAAAACTGAAGTCAACGGGAATCAGGGGGAAAACCCTCCGCTGGTTGGAGTTATACCTAGCACAAAGGAAGATGGTTGTGTTTGTTGGAGGTCAATCATCTGAGCTCCAGGACATCACTGCAGGAGTTCCTCAGGGTAGTGTCCTGGGCCCAACCATCTTCAGCTGCTTCATTAATAACCTTCCTTCAATCATAAGGTCAGAAGGGGGGATGTTTGCTGATGATTGCACAATGTTTAGCGCCATTCCTGACTCCACAGATACTGAAGCAGTCCTTGTAGAAATGCAGCAAGACCTGGATAATATCCAGGCTTGGGCTGATAAGTGGCAAGTAAGATTCGTGCTACACAAGTGCCAGGCAATGACCATCTCCAACAAGAGAGAATCTAACCATCTCCCCTTGTCATTCAATGGCATTACAATCACTGAATCCCCCACTATCAACATCCTAGGAGTTATCATTGACCAGAAACTTAACTGGAGTAGCCATATAAATACCATGGCTACAAGAGCAGGTCAGAGGCTAGGAACTCTGCAGCGAGTAACTCATCTCCTGACTCCCCAAAGCCTGTCCACATTTACAAGGCACAAGTCAGGAGTGTGATGGAATACTCTCCACTTGCCTGGATGGGTGCAGCTCCAACAATACTCAAGAAGCTCGACACCATCCAGGACAAAGCAGCCCGCTTGATTGGCACCCCATCCACCACCTTCAATATTCACTTCCTCCACCACCGATGCACACTGGCAGCAATGTGTACAATCTACAAGATGCACTGCGGCAACGTACCAAGGCTTCTTCGACAGCACCTTCCGAACTCACGACCTCTATCAACTAGAAGGACAAGGGCAGCAAATGCATGGGAACACCACCACCTGCAAGTTCCTCTCCAAGTCACACACTTTCCTGACTTGGAACTATATCACCATTCCTTCACTGTCTCTGGGTCAGAATCCTGGAACTCCCTTCCTAACAGCACTGTGGGTGTACCTACCTCACTGCAGCAGTTCAAGAAGGCAGCTCACCACCACCTTCTCAAGCACAATTATAGGGATGGGCAATAAATGGTGGCCTAGCCACCGATGCCCACATCCCATGAATGAATAAAAAAAAAGTTAACATTTTGCCAGTAAAATGACACTCGAATAATCAAAAACAGGTTATCTTTGCTTTGTTTGTGCAGCCAACTAAATAATTCTCACTGTTCAGTAGACATTCGCATTGTTTAATGTTTCAGCATATACTCACAGGATCCAATTTTAACCACTTCTGCTTGGCATAAATGGGCAGTACCTGCCCCAAGATGACACCAGAATTCTTAAAGCCTTGTTTAAGCTGGCATCCCAGATGCTGCCACCTTGCCCACCTGTCTCAGGTGTGAGGCCAGTTTTAATATATAAATCAGGATGATCCGACGCACATTATACCTCCAAATGCTATTGGAGTCCTAACGGACAGAGTGTGTGTGTTGCTCACTCTCTGCCCATTGAGCAGCCCAGCCAGTGGTCCTTAAAGTAACAGTTGGCAGCTGCTCAAAAGAAATGGCTTGAATGATTTGTGAACTTTTATTTTTGTGGGTTCAGGAGGAACAGGAATGTAATCCGGCTGACTGCTGGCCTGTGTGCGGCTTTCTCTACTCCCTCCACCCCTCCCCTTCCTGCCCCAAATCATCTCCCCTTCGAGGTTCTGACTGTAAGTCGACCAATTTGCTGCCCCTCCCAAATAGTGCGCTGCCTCAGGGAGTTGGTTTGGCACAACAGGCGAACTCCACCCATCTGCCTCCCCAACTTGTGCGCCTAAACTGAAAGTCGGTCCCACAACAATGTGGCTTTATCTATTCTGACAATCAATTTGAAAAGAAAGAAAATAAATAAATTCTTTGTTTAAAATGTGAAGAGAAAGCTGCAACAGAAGAAAGTATATACAAAGTTTTACCACTGACGTGACATTTGGGATGGCTCATTACATTACTCAGGCTGCACAAAACATATATTCAACTTGTGAACTCAATACAATAAAAGGTATTCAGAATGCTGATGACAAATTGGTACAATATTTCTGAGTTTTGTATTTCAGTGAGAGAGACCATTTCTCTGCTACCTTTGTAAACAGTCAGTGTTCAAATAATCACTTTGGTAACAGCTGTTTGCTTAGAATTGAACATGGGGTTTGATTTGATGGCAATCAGAATGAATTATATATTTTCAGTCAATTTTGTCCCCTCCCAATTTCAGTCAGGAAATAGGAAATGATACAGCACTGTACTATGAGAACATAATGACATCCCTCTACCTGTGACATCCATGGAGTAATTATAACCTTGCTAATCAGAAATGTTCACTTATCACATGCAAATAATTAACTGAAATCAACTCTATTGAAGAATAATTGTGTCTATCATTCCTCAGCTGCAACCCACAGCTCAAACATAAGAGTCCGAAAGTAGTGTCCTTTACCTGTTGTGTAAGCTTCAAATTAGAGTTTGAGGTTGATGGGTTGTAAAGATAAATATCATCAGTTTGACTATCTCTCCTTTTTTCATTTTTCTGTGTGAAGGGTCATATCCTTAATACGTGTGTCTTCGGGTACTTTGCATTGCCTTTTCTCCCCCAGCTGCAAACACTGCTAGTGTACCGGATATTTTTATTATCTACATTTTAATAAGAGCGCCATAGTGCTAAGAAACAAAATGGTATAATTTATTTCATGTACAGTTATTCATGGACTGACACTCAACCTGTACGGGCAATAGAGTAGTCAGTCACAGCAATGGGTACAAACTGATGTTAAAAAAAATGCACAGATCTAGCCCTGGAGATAGGAGGCCATAGGAGGCCATTCCCCCAACACAGGATACAGCTTCCTGGGCATGCCTGAGCACCAGTGCCTCAGGAGGCTGAGTTTCCCATTAGGTGGTCACTGACATTTGCAGCCTCCTGGAACAAGCTCTCCTTCCCAATGAACCAGGTGGACACAAATTATCAGTAGCTATCAAGGTCACAACAGCCCTTAATTTTTTTTCGCCTCCAGCTCCTTCCAGGGCTCTGTTGATGATATTTATCGTATCTCACATCCAGGGCTCTGTTGATGATATTTATCATATCTCACAATCTGCTGCCCACAAGTGTACCTCACAGGCGATGGATGCCATGTTTGCCAGGGCCTTCGCATACATGCACTTTGCCACTAATGAGGCCGGCCAGAATGAGCGGGTGCTTGACTTTACTGCTTTGGCTAGCATCCAGCAAGTCAAGGAAATCATCAACTGCACCCCCAGATCACAATGGAATCTTCAACTAATCAATGTCCATCAGCTGGTTTGCAACTACGAGAAGATCATTTCACATATCTGTGCAAGATTCTCAGAGAGTTACCATGATGTATTCAACCTGCTCCAGTCAAATCTCCCACAGATATTCACACATACAAGTAGAATCAGCGGATGGCTCCTTGGAGACAAGGGCTATCCTCGAAAGATGCAGCTGATGACACCTATGTGGAGTCCAAGCACTGATGCCAAGGAAAGGTACAGCTGAAGCCATATGAGCACCAGAGTAGTAACTGAGCAAGCAATTGAGATGCTGAAAATCAGATTCAGGTGCCTGGACAGAATTGGGGGACTCTTCAATATGCACTGTAATATTACTTGTCCTTTGATATGTGAACTATTGTAAGGCTCACAGGACTACAAGTAATATCCAAAGAAAACATGTGTTTTTATAATACTTTAACTAGAACATATATATACAAATAGATACTGCAGGAGCCACATCTAAACACATCTCACTCTATCAGGCTACACCTACAGACATCTCCCTGGTCATGTGTGACACAACATGACTTCCTCCAGTGACCTTCACTTACAGCTTCTTAAGGTGGTCCACTCTTAAGGTCGTCCCACAACATACCCCTTTATTCCAAATGTACAATATATAATGATATTGTAGTTCAGACTAACTATATATGAATAAAGCAAAATGTTAATTACAGGTAAGTAAGTTCAACACTCGATAAAACGTAAAGGAGGTTTGCATATTCATCCTGTTCTTGTTATCGTAAACCTCTTCTCAGAGCTGAGCTCACCTTGATGAGTCCTCTGAGACTCTGCTGACTCAGAACTCTGGTGGCATGTTTTTCCTATGTGCCCTTAGCCTCTGTACATTGACCTTCAGACCTTGGGCTGGATTTTACCAACCCCCCCGACGTCAGGGGCCATGGCGAGGGAGGCCCAGAAAATACTTCCGGGAGAGGCCCCGCCCCATTTTACTGGCAGCAGCGAGGCCTTGTGGTGGCCCCTTCACTGCTTGGCGATGGAACCTTAATTTAAACAGTCAAATAAATGTTCATGAATGAATAATCACTTAGTTCATCCCAACAGCTACCCCACGCCGATATTCTGGCCTGATGCCGGAACTCCCACGCCTTCGGAGATCCGAGGCATAACACTGGTGGGGAGGGGGAGGAGTGAAGTTTTCAGGGCAGTAGGGAGGGTAGTGGGGAAAAATGTCCCTATTGGTTGTGGGGATGGTGGGAAGGGGTTGAGGGTCAAAGTTTCTGAAGTGCAGGGAAGAAAGTTTGGGATCGCAAAAAATGTTTTTTGGGGGCGAGAGGGCAATTTACATATTGATTTCTCATTGTGGGGGGATGGGAAAGGAGATTAAAAGTGCAATTAAAAGGTTAATTTTATTTTTTGGACAGTGGGACCTTTAAAAATGTAAATTTCACTGAAGGGCTTGAAGCCCTTTAAAAATGGCAACGGTGCCTGTGCGGAGGCACCGGACGCCATTGCTGGGGACGGAATGCCCGTCCCCCTCTATGTCATCGGGGGTGGTCGTTCCACCCCCTCCATGTTAATGAGCCGCCGCGCAAAATATTGCGACGGCTCTGCAGCGCACATCTCACTTGTGCGCCGTGCCGTTCCTAAAGCTCGCTGCTGAGATTGGCGGCAAGCTTTCAAAATTCATGCCTTTGTGTCCCTGATGCCACAGGGTTGTCACATATCACACAGATCTCTGAGTTGACTTTAGTACCATCTGAGAATCGCACTATTGGGTGGCTGAACCTCGTACAATCCGGGCTGGTCTCATATTCTCACAACTTCTGAGGGATACAAAGTTCCCGATGCATGACTGAGGACTTTGACCTTCTATCCTACTCACAATCGAGCTAATTCCTGTCCTGCTTGCTTGTCATATGATGCTTTTCATCTTCCCTTGCTTAGACAGAAGTATATCCTTTACTGTGGAAAACTTAGAGAGATGATGACTCGGCAGGGTAGTTCTTACCTGCCTTCCAAATATCAACTCTGCAGGCGATGGTCAGCCCATATTCAATGGAGTAGTTCGGAGGTGCAGCATTACAACCTTGAGATCTTGTCCTGCCTGCCTGCTTGCACTTTATAATTATTGATTTGATGGTGTGCACCATGTGTTCAGTCATGCTGTTGGACTGTGGATAATGCGACGCAAATTTCACTTGACGGACTCTCCACCTCGCACACATGTCTTGGAATGATCTTCCTATATATCTTCTGGCATACCAAATAGGCTGAACAGAGCACTGACTGTATCAGCAACCACTGCACTTGATATATCTCAGTAGCTGCCTGATAATCAGAAACTTGGTGAAGTAATCCATAACAAGGAGGAAATCATCACCTTGAATGTAAAATAAATCTGTGCCAATCTTCACCCATGGATGTGAAGGTGTTCAATGTGAGATCCAGGGTTCCTTCTGTTGATTTGACTGACAACCATGACATGCCTCACAGGAGTTCACCACCATCTCAAGATCACTGTTGATTCCTGGCCAATAGACTGTCTCTCTGGCAGGCATCTGGTATATTTTATCCCTTGATGCAGTTGGGTTAGAATATCAGAACGCAGAGCCTCGGGTATTGTTTCCCTTTGAAAATCACCCCTTGTGATATACCGAGCTCATCGCGATATGGGCAGAAACAGCATAGACGTTCAGTTACTTCCTGTATGGTGTCAGGCCATCCTTCCACAACAACAATAGGGTAGGGTCACATGCCATCTCATCTCTTAGTTGCTTGCATTTGTGGGGTCCAAAATTCATGAGGTCGATCTTCAGGACATCTTCAATCTCTATATCCACACCGTGGACAAGCAAATCTAGAGGGACATCTGCATCTTTATTCAGGTGAGGCAACCTGCTCATGGTGTCCCATGTGACCATTTTGCTGCCCAGTTTATATCAGATGTCACAATCGTAGCCCTGGACCTTCACCAAAAGCCTCTGCAACTGCGGAGGAGGGTTCGTAAGTAGTTTGCGCCATATGGTTTCAAGTGGCTTGTGGTCAGTCTTCATGGTAAAATGTATTCTGAACAAGTAGCTGTGAAATCTAGCAACAGCAAAAACCAGAGCTAAGGTTTCATGCTCGATGTTAGAGTAATTGAATTGGGTTTGTGACAAATTCTTCGACGCAAAGGTGACTGCCTTCCCTTACTGCATGATGCGGGCGTCTAATCCCTTCTGGGAGGCATCAACCTCGATCATGGTCTCTTTGGTCAGGTTCTAATGCTGTAGTATGCTGTATGACTTGACAGAGCTAACTTTAAGGACTCAAACACCTGCTGGTGGTCTTTCTGCCACAAGTAAGGGTTTTCTTTACGCAACAGTTCCCTGAACAGTGCTGCTCACTCAGCAAAATGGGGGATGTACAGGGCCAAAAGGTTCAACAGCCCTAGACACCGTTGTAGGTCTTCCCAGTCCTGAGTTAGCATGGCTCTGACATCTTCGATCCTGTCTGGGACTGGGCATATTCCTGCGGTGGAATATATCGCCCCAAAGAAGTTGATGTGCCCAATGTTGACCTGGCACATCTTGCTCTTAAACACAAGACCCTCATGAGGAGGAGCCAGCAATAGCAAATGTTAGTTTCGGTCATGCTCTGCCTTGGTCCGCCCCATCATTGCAATATTGGCAGGTATACAGATACAGCCTGGGACATTTTCTGTTATCCTGTCCATGCAATGTTGGAAAATGTCCTGGCTGATGCACAGACCAAAACGCAACCATCTGAAACAGTATCTTCCAAATGGCATTCTAAAAGTTGTGAGTAGCTGGGACTTCTTAGAAACTTCCAAGCCTATTTGTGAAGAATACGCCGAGACTAGGATGCTTTGGTGGAGACTGTTTATTGCTCGCCACAGAACTTACTACTCCACTCCTAACAACACCAAGCCAATCCTGGCTGGCTCTTTATATATACATCTGAGTACAATTAACTAATCAAAACCTAACACTGTTCACCCTACTACTTTCAACTACTAGGTATTTAAGATCCATCAACAGAACTTATTAGACACAAAAAGATTCCCCTCTTTTCTTTAAATTAAATACATATTTAAATTAAAAACTAAAATGAAGAGTGACAAAATGATGATACATTCGTCTTTATCTTACATTATTATACAATCAACCTTCAACAGCACCAGCCATTAACATACTGTATATTCCCCCCTTCTATTTTTAACAACAAAAAAAAACTTGCTGAAAGAATTATAAAGCGATCTTAACATAAAAATGCCCATCGTCTATCAACTCATCATAACACAAGATGGCCCTCTTCGGAGACATCCAGCAATTTCTTTAAACAAGCACTTCTTTTCATAAAACAATCCGACACTGATGAGTCACGTTGACCCATTTTATTTTGGAAATTTCTTCTCGTTCAAAATTTTCTTTCATACTCACAAGATCAATACTCAACCTCTTTTCCGTGACACTTTTTGTTGAATGGACATTGTCCCAGAGAGAATGGTTATCTATGTAGCATTCTATAGTAAAATTTGTCTCCAAATGCCCCTTATATGAGTTCCTTTAAAATAGTCGATAGATACATACCCATATCTATCGCTTCTACCAGTGCAAGTGTCTCAGCAGCTCATGTGCTCTTAACTAGCCTCTTTATTTTCTTCGATTCCCAAGCAAATGGACAACATTTATAATTTTTTTCCCACCAAAAATATAATGAACCCTGCTGTGCTCGAAAAAACATTGGGATGATTAGCGTGTGAGGCGTCACTAAAAATGACTAATTTCATTTCTTCTGGATCACCCAATGCTGGAAACCTAGTGTACATTTGTCTAAACTCAATATCTTTAATGTTGTATTTGCTTTCAGCACTTCTCCAACAGTAGCATGTTTCAGCATGGTACATCATAGCAAGCATCTGGCATAGTTTGCATGAACAGCCAGTTTAATTGCCCGATTAAGTTTCTCAACTGGTCTGCTTCTTCCTTGGTTAAAGGGTCTTCCTTTTGTGAGGATCTGGCCTGATTTATTGGGATCCTATTAACATTCTCTAGGTAAGACTGTTGATTTAGGATTACCCCCAACTTAGTCTGCCTAACGTCCAACCCTATATATTTAAAAACTCCGGAAGCCCGACTTCCAATTTTAAATTCTTTTATTACTTTACCACAAATTTCTCAAATGCCGCAGATCCTCCCCAGAGAAAATTGTCCACATGCATCAAGAAAATGCCTGTTATTTTTTCTACATAGTACCAATAAAACATTGCTGGATCAACTTTTAGCTGAATACAACCAGCTTTTAATAGGACGTACCTAACTGAAAAATACCACAACTTGGATGCATCTTTTAGCCCATAATGTCCCTTCTACATTTCCAGCTTCTTTTGGTTGCTTTAAAAATACTTCTCTTTGAAATTTCTCCCCTTGCAAAAATGCTGCTTTGACGTCAATAGTCTTAAATTCCCATGAGTGTGTTCCTAAAAGGGCTAGGAAAATCTCCAACTCACTTTTCCTGCTGTTGGGAAGTCTCCTCTAACTTCTTGGCTGCCTAGTCATTCCTCAAATCCCCAAGTTATGAATCTGACCTTAGCTTTATACGTATCATGGGGAAGTACTTTCTCTGTACATATCCAGCTATGGGACAATGCTGGTTGTCCTCTATTGGGCACTTCCGTGTATACGCCAAACTCTCTTCAACTGTCAAGCTATTTTTGTTTTGCATTCTTTAACAATTTACAATTTAAACTGTTAGTAGCCACTAGAGCTTCTCCATTGTAAGGGCTCCTACTTCTTGTGGCGCTCCTCACCTGCTCTTTGGTCCTCGCTCTTGTTAAACTACGTCCCCCTACTAGATTTCCTATCCTTTTCTGGACTGCTATTACTCGACCTGTCCCTCCTACGACCAGACTTCCTCTCACAAATTTGTGACCCTTTTCCTTGGACTCACTTCCTTCTGCCAATCCATAGGCCTGATATCCTGTCCCTTGTCTTGCACATTCAGCCAATGTTTGTATTTTCCTGTGGCCTTTCTATAATGATGGCTTCCCACCATTCACTAACCCCTTCTGACATATATGTCACTCTAGTCCCAACTTTCAGTCGTTGACCTTTGGGATAAATAGTCTATTCACGATCTTCACTATCACTTTGTTCACACGCGGTTAGCCCATTATTTGACATAACATTTTGCTCACAAAGCTCAGACATATGTGCATGCAAAATTCATGGTGCATCATCAGTTTCCATCATTTGTTCAGATTCTGTCAGTGTATAATCAGTGCCAATAAGCCACAAGGAATGTACTCTAACGGTTTGGTTGCCATGTTGCAAATTACTGTTTTGCCATCAGTGCCTATAACTTTTCCTGGGCCTCGCCATTCTTTCTGGCCTTCTCTTTTGTAATAAGTATAAACATTTTTTTCTGATGGTCTGATCTGATACCTCAAAGCTCTCCTGATTTTTTCTGCAACCTCCGCCTTAATAAATGCTCTTCTCCCTGCATGCATAGCATTCAAATGTTCTGCAAAAATTTAACTAATTGTCATCCCTTCTAAAGCCAGGGGATGATCCCACATTTTCAGGTTTCTGCCATAACCTAATTGATAGGGACTCTAGCCCCCAACCATTTGAAGCGTGTTTTTCACATGTACCGCCCATACCAGAGCAATTGTCAATTTACAATTTGGTTGGTCAATTAAAATTTTAAGGAGCATTTCGTCAATCACGGTATGATTTCTCTCACAAATCCCATTACAAAAAGGACATTCTGCTGCCATGTGCATTGCTACAATATTCATATTTTCACACATACTCCTGAACTCATCATTGGCAAACTCTCCTCCGTTGTCAGTTAGAAATCTAGCCAGTGCTCCCAGACCCGTTCCTATCCATCTTTCCATTACCTTGTCCACTATTACATTTTTGTCTTTGCTATGAATTACCGTTGATAGACCGAATCTAATTGCTATATCTAAAACGTATAGAAGAAAAATGTTTTTGTTTTAATCCCATACCTTCAAGTCCGTCGCTATGGTTTCATTAAAGTCTCTCACTGAGGGGAGACTTACTATGGGTCGCGATGGCATCCTCCTGTATTTTTTACAGATATCACATTTTTCACTGATATCCTCAATAGTCATTATCTATTACCCCAATCTATTACCCCAGCATCTTTGAACAGAATCTTCAACCGATGACAAGATGGATGTGCAAACTGTCGATGTAGTTTTGAAATAATCTACTTTTTCTCCTTTAAATCCCTACCTCCGGATGCCATTAATACCTATTTAACATTCTGCTTAAAGATGTTAGTTCTTGTTAAAGGAATACAATAGCGTCCCGACTGTGTAAACTGCGAGTCTATAAATTTCCCAAAGACAATCGCCATATCATGTTCCAATTCCAATTTCATCTGAGCCTCTTTCATACACGGCTTACTAAACAGCAAGGGTATTTCACTGGATACTACATCTGTATGAATAAAGTGGTTTATCCCTGCTATCTTATATGGAATTACCACTCTTTTTAGACATCTCAATGTGTTGTCATCCCCAAACCTGAAACAGGTAGAACTGTCATATTCTTTGACCTTACTTTGATCTTACTTACTTAAAGAATCCATGCAACACTGTAACCAGTCCACTCCATATACTATGGACATACACCCTCTGTCTAGTACTGCGCAATTGAATGAATCTGTGATTAGGACAGTCATTACCGACTGAGGCTTCTCGTGACCAGTACAATTCCTTCCGATCAACCTGTATCGTCATCCTTGCCTTCCGAACCTTCCACGTCATGTGTCATCTCAAGAACCCTGTTATTCCTTCTTGGACAATTAAAATCTGGAACATTTGTTGACCACTCCTTGGTTATTCCTGCGGTTCATCTTTCTGCCATAACTGCCCAATTCCTGCCATCTGTTATAGCTGCCAAAAGGGTCCCTATCCTCTTGTGATTCTTCTTTCATACTGATGTTTAGGCCCCACATTGGAACGGCCTCAAAATGCTGCTAGCCTCGTATCCTCCATCTTCAGTGTCACCGCTGAAGAGCCCATCTGTACCATGAAAACGGCTGGAAATGAATGTTTTCCCAAAAAATGTTTTTAAGGCTTCAGACATCTGATCAAAAAACGTATCTTTCCTTGAATCTAACTCCAGTCAAGACTGAGAGCCTATCCATGTTTGATGTCCGAGCACAATCCAACAATTTGAAGGAAAGTACTAATTTAGGAATTCCAAGTAGAATCGCTGCAATCTTGCATATAGTTGGTATATTCTTCTATGGAAGAACCATCCATTTTTCTAAATTTATCAAAGTCTGACCACGCCTCACAGGTATTCAATAAGTCATCTTTCATATAAATTTTATCCATAAATTTTAAGAAAGAGTTGTCTAAAGCGGGCTGGGAAAATAGACTAAGGGGAAGGTCACTGTGAGCTGTGGCAGACATTTAAGCAGATATTTCATAATGCTCAGCAAAAATTTATCCTGGTCAAAAAGCAGGACTCGATGAGAAGGATGAACCACCCGTGGTGAACAAAGGCAGTCAAGGAGAATATCCAATCAAAAACTAAGGCATACAAAGTGGCAAAAACTAGTGATAGGCCAGAGGATTGGGAATTTTTTAGAAACCAGCAGCGGATGATTAAAAAGCTAATAAAGAGGGAGAAAATTGATTATGAAAGTAAATTGGCAAGGAGCAAGAGCTTCTACAAGTATATAAAAAGAGAGTAGCTAAAGTGAGCGTGGGACCCTTGGAGGATGCGACTGGAGAATTGATAACGGGGAACAGGGAAACAGCAGATAATTTAAACCAATATTTTGCATCGGTCTTCACAGTGGAGGACACAATAAACATCCCACAGATATCAGATAAGCAAGGAGCTAATGGGAGGAAAGATCTTGTAACAGTCTCTATCACGAGGGACAAAGTATTTAACAAACTAATGGGACTAAAGGCAGACAAGTCACTCGGACCTGATGGCCTACATCCAAGGGTTTAAAAGGAAGTGGCTGCAGAGATAGTGGAGGCATTGGTCGAAATATTCCAGAACTCACTGTATTCCGGAAAGATCCCAGCGGATTGGAAAACTGCTAATGTGATGCCCCTGTTCAAGAAGGGAGGGAGACAAAAAGCAGGAAACTATAGGCCCGTCAGCCTAACATTGGTCATTGGGAAAATGCTAGAGTCCATTATTAAGGAAGAAATAGCAGGATATTTAAAAAAGCTTAACGCAATCAAACAGAGTCAACGTGGTTTTGTGAAAGGGAAATCATGTTTGACAAATTTGTTCGCGTTCTTTGAGGATATAACAAGCAGAGTTGATAAAGGAGAACTGGTAGATGTAGTGTATTTGGATTTCCAGAAGGCATTCGATAAGGTGTCACATAAAAGATTATTGCAGATTATTGCACAAGATAGGAGCTCACGGTATTGGGGGTAATGTATTAGCATGGATTGAGGATTGGTTAACTCACAGAAGACAGAGAGTTGGGATTAATGGGTCTGTTTCAGGTTGGAAAGACCTAACTAGTGGAGACCCACAAGGATCAGTCCTAAGGCCTCAACTATTTACTATCGATATTAATGACTTGGAGGAGCGGCGGAGTGTAATACAGCCAAATTTGCTGACAATACAAAAATAGGTGGGAGGGCATGTTGTGATAAGGACATAAGGAATCTGCAAAGGGATATAGATAGGTTGAGTGAGTGGGCAAAAATTTGGCAGATGGAGTTTAATGTAGGAAAGTGTGAGGTCATGCACTTTGGTAGGAAGAATCAAAAGGCAGACTATTATTTAAATGGAGAGAGATTTAAAAAAAGTGCAGCACAGAGGGATCTGGGTGTTCTTGTACATGAAACACAAAAAGGTAGGTGCAGCAAGTAATTCAGAAGACAAATTGAATTTTAGCCTTTATTGCTAGGGGGTTGGAATTTAAAAATAGGGAAGTCTTATTACAACTTTAGGGCGGCACAGTGGCGCAGTGGTTAGCACTGCAGCCTCACAGCTCCAGGGACCCGGGTTCGATTCTGGGTACTGCCTGTGTGGAGTTTGCAAGTTCTCCCTGTGTCTGCGTGGGTTTTCTCCGGGTGCTCCGGTTTCCTCCCACAAGCCAAAAGACTTGCAGGTTGGTAGGTAAATTGGCCGTTATAAATTGTCACTAGTATAGGTAGGTGGTAGGGAAATATAGGGACAGGTGGGGATGTTTGGTAGGAATATGGGATTAGTGTAGGATTAGTATAAATGGGTGGTTGATGGTCGGCACAGACTCGGTGGGCCGAAGGGCCTGTTTCAGTGCTGTATCTCTAATCTAATCAAAAAAAAAAACTGTACAGGGTGTGGGTGAGGCCGCACCTGGAGGACTGTGTACAGTTTTGGTCCCTGTATTTAAGAAAGGATATACTGGCATTGGAGGCAGTTCAAAGAAGATTCACTAGGCTGATTCCTGGGATGAAGGGGTTGACTTATCAAGAACAGCTAAACAGGTTAGGTCTTTATTCATTAGAGTTTAGAAGAATGAGGAATGATCTTATTGAAATGTACAGGATTCTGAGAGGGCTTGACAGGGTAAATGTTGAGAAGATGTATCCACTAGTGGGGGAATCTCGAACTAGGAGACATAGTTACAGAATAAGGGGACACTCATTTAAAACTGAGGTGCAAAGGAATTTCTTCTCTCAGAGGGCAGTGAATGTCTGGAATTCTCTATCCCAGAGAGTTGTAGAGGCTAGATCAGTGAAAGTATTTAAAGAGGAGGTAGATAGATTTTTGAAATATCGGGGAGTTGAGGGCTATGAGGAGCTGGGCGAAAGTGGAGTTGAGGTCTGGGGCAAATCAGCCATGATCTTATTGAATGGCGGGGCAGGCTTGAGGGGCCAAATGGCCTACTCCTGCTCCTTTTTCTTATGTTCTTAGGTAAACCTTCCTCATTGTCCAATTGAGTCTCGACCTATGAGAACACTTTGCACCTGATTTTGCTTCTGGCGGGCAGCGTAAGTGCAAGGACTATTCCTTGTTTTTTCTTTGGTAAAACATAACCCGTCTCCATAGATCAACTTAATTCTTCCATTGATCGTAAGGTTTGGCTTCACAAAATAGCGGTGGAAAATCAGATCACAACACCTTACAAATGGTTTCAGTCATCTTTCTTCAAAAACAACTCCAATTACAGTCTTCTCAAAAAAAAACTCCAATTCTAATCTCCTGTCTGAAAATAAATCTTAGTCTCCAATCTTCACCTTTAGGCAGCCATCCTCTACTAGCAATGTTCGAGAAACTTCCAAGCCTGTTTGTGAAGAATACATTGAGACTAGGATGCTTTGGTGGAGACTGTTTATTGCTTGCCACAAAGCTTACTACTCCACTCCTAATAAACTCCAGCCAGTGCTGGCTGTCTCCTCTTTATATATACATCTGAGTACAATTAACTAAACAACACCCAACATTTGTTCACCCTATTACCTTCAACTACTAGGTATTTAACATCCATCAACAGAACTTATTGGACATTAACAAGCTTTGCGTTGAGCTTTGAAAAATACTTAGCACCAGTAAACTTAGGATTCAGCTCCTCCAGAGTCGGGATCTTATACAGGCATCTCATGAGGGCTAAATTCAGTCATCGCAAGTCTAAGCAAATCCTGATATTGCCATCTTTCTTCAGCATGCAGGTAATGGAGCTCCACCAATCGGAATGCTGGTGCACTTGGCAGATGACTCCGTTGCGCTCCATCTCATCCAGCTCCACTTTAAGCTTCTCCTGAATGTGCAGATTGCACCTCCTTGGCACGTTGATAGTAGAAACTGCATCCTCCTTCATGTGCAATATGGCTTCACCCTTAAAATCATTGATTGCATCAAACTTGTCTGGTAAGGTAGTTTCAGATCTCTAATCGACTCAATGCACTCAGTGTTGCAACCTTCCGTACCTTTTGGTGCGGCGCTGACCTCATGGATTGTGATGAATTGTAAATCTTGGCATACTGGAAGTCCTGCGACAGCTGGTGCAGTTGTGTCTACAATATAAAACATTTGTGGTCACCCCTCTGAGCTGCATAGCTGCACTGTAAGGTTATCATTCCTATGCACTTGATTGGAGAACCATTGTAGGCAGTCAACCTAGCCATGGTGGGTTGCACCATAGATCCCCAATTCTTTAAGTACATGTCCTTCAGTATACGGATGGGCAGAATATTTGCACTTGCCCCAGTGTTGATTTTCACTCTGAGCTTATATTTGCCACTCTTCTGCAGACATATAATTCCAATCACAGCTAATGCCTCAGATTGTATGATAGCATTGACATGCTGATCCAAATTAACTATGTGAAATGCTTGCTTGCTATTCACACGAGTGCATTCTTCATCTATGTCCTCCTGGCAATCTGTCTCTCTGCTGACCTGATGCATCTGTTTGGGTTTTTGTAGTGTGTTGGCATACCTTTTGCTGCATTTACCATCCTGTCTTGCAGACATTGGCTCTGCATGTGATCTGCCACCATTCCTGTGTGCAATATCTGAGCTCGGACCTCTGCATTGCCTTGTCCATTGTCCTCGCATGGCACAAGCTTTGCACTGGTCCTGGTATGCTGGGCAACTGTAAATTAGGTGAGTCAAGCCACATTTTCCACAAGGCTTAGCAAACTTTTGAGCCTTGGCTACCATACCAATTGTCGTAGCTGCCCAACAACATCTGCAACAGTTGGCACCCAGCCATGATGGCTTCAAATTTCCTTCCATCATTGAATATTACATATTCAATGTGACCTTTCTTCTTTTCGAACAGATCTTTTTCAAAGGCCCCTATTGGGGTAGATGTAATGACTAGCCCAATAACCCATTCTGATAATTTGATATCTGCAAAGTCACAATATTGAGCTTTGTGACGGCATGTTGCAACAAATTGGTCAATGGACTCATCTTGCCTTTGCAGGTAGGTCATAAGCTCAAGCCTATGTGCTTGGAAATTTACCTTTACCTTCCGATGCTGCTCCAGGAATGTCCATGGTTTGCTACGGTCCTTCTGATTCATCAGCTGATAATCCTGATGCATTGATCCATTGCTGGCCCTTGTTGCCCAGTGCGATCTTGATCTTGATAGCTTGTTTCTCTGGTTCGCTCACATCTTGATCTGGGAAACATAGTTCCATTCGCTATCAACACAGTTTAAATTCAGACATTATGTCCAACGCCTTCCAATCAACAACTGGGTATCAGAAAGCCATTGTCTTAATGATCCTGCATTTTTATAAATATAGGACTTTTTACAAGTTTTCTTTTTCACGGGCACACTTCTTTTTTTCTTGTTTTCTTGGGTACATAGAATCACAACAGGTGGAAGGGGTCAGAGTGCCCATCGCCACCGTGTCACCAAGCGGTTTTCCCAGGGGTGGGATAGACTAACAATGGCCTTCCCGCCCAGAGGCCAATTAAGGTGCTCAAGTGGCCTATTAATAGCTACTTAAAGGTCTCTTCCTGCCACCACTGGGATCTAACCAGTGGTAGGGATGCCTCCGGCACATGGGGAGGGTGCCTTGTAAAACAAGATGTACTCCCTGCGGACTTTAGGGTGTTCCTCCTCCATGGGCAAGCTGTGGCCCACAGAGGACACCCACTGGCAAAATCTCTATCTCCAATGACTCCCCTTCCCCAGGACTTCATGTCCACCCCTCCCAAACCCTCTCGCTGAAGCCTTCTGCACTGGCCCTGGGGACCCCGCCTCACTTACCTGAGGTCCAGAGTTCCAGTGTCGGGCCTAGGTCCAAGGCCTCTGCAGTAATGGCAGTGGCCAACACTTCTGGTAGTACTGCTGATACTGCTGAGCTGCCAGCCCTCTGATTGGCCGGCAGCTCTTGGAGGCGGGATCACTGTCTTTAAAGGGATGGAGATCTCGGCGCTGGAAACTTCGCCTCCAGAACAACGGAGGATTGCGCTGGGGGCATGAAAAAGACGAGGCAGGGGTCTCCCCGCCTTTTTGGCTTGGCACCGGGAGCCCCGGCGTCTCCACAAGATCCCAGCCACCATGTGCCAACCCAACCACCTGCCTTGGCAGGTGTGTATCTGAGTTTGTGGAGTGTGCGCCTGTGTCCTGTGATGGGGCATCCTCAGAGTGAGTGACTTCCCCTGAGAAGACACCATCCTCCTGTGGCACCACCTCCTGAAGGACACTTGCAGGATTATGTTGGAAATGAAAGACACAAATTGTACAAGATGAAAGGGTTCTCAGTCATCATGAGCATGTGATCATATTTCAGTGGCTCCTGACATTAAGTCAACATGAATAAGTGTTGTACGCCATGTGGTTGTGTGATATTTAATTTTGTCACTAGGTGGCTTGGAGACCGCCATGTTCCATCTCTGTTGACTGGGCACACCAAGACCCAGCATATCTCTATTTTCTCCTCCTCTGCAGCCATCAAATGACTGGAGGCCTACTTCCAGTTTTCTGCCTCTTCCAGGTGTTCTGTGCTCTCTTCTCCTGCAGAGAGAAAGAAGAGACTTATGGGTGTGAGCTGTGGAATGTTTTGAGAGGATAGAAGGACAACATTTGTGGAGGGATAGATGTCTCATTGCTATAAGATGAGGGTGAGTGTCAGTGCTGGTTGGTCAGATGGGGATTTGAGATGGCGCTTTGAGAAAGAGGGATGGATGCATCTGCAAGTTGTACTGGTCTGAGGAGTAATATGCGGGAGAAGGCTGGGGAAGGCCAAGTGAGGGGTTTGTGCTTGTATGTTCCATGCCACTCAGCTTTCTTGACCTGATTAGGTCATTAATTCTCTTGTGGCACTGTATCTTGTGTGCTATACTGGTCAGCGTGCCAATAATATTAAGTGAGAATAATAGACTTTGGGTCAAAGGAACAAGTGTTTATTTACATGTCCTAAGGGTCAATTCGGATCTTTCACTCACTGATACCACAGAGACAACAAACAAATGATAACCTAAAGGTAGGTGATGTAAGCCGAGGGTAAACATTATGGGAAGAGGCATGAGATAACGACCTACAGCTAAAGCATAAAAATAGGACTAATATAACAAGATGTTAGAAACACCAGGGCTGACTACCCTATTATTGAGGACAGCAACTGTAACAAAAGCTGAGGGAGACCTCACATTACAATTTCTGAGTTCAGTAATAGTGTCTGTTATCTGTACGTATTATGTCGTTTAATAAATCTATAACATTGTAAGACTGCATCTTGAGCTTTCATTCCCGGCACAGATGACTCTAAGCTTGTCGCTTTCTTATTCTATAACAGAGAGCAATGAAAGCATTACATAAACATAAGTTCATTCTTCCTTTCTTTTTCTCCCCCGATATACTTGTCTTTATTTTTGAAGAAATATTTAAACATTGAGCAATTACTGAATATTGACGGTTTGCATGAAAGACAGTATAAAGTTTCTTTATCACTCTAATATCCTGGCTACAAAGTCTGTCAAACATAGTGAATAATCATTCAGTACTGAGTTAAATACAACTGTTTCTTAACCACTTCAATTTGTGTTCTTGCATGCATCGAACACAAAGTAAAGCAATGGCTGGGATACAATATTCAGGTTCTCATCATTTTCCATTCCATATTAGGTGACTGAGCCTTTCAATATTTTGCGTGTGATTGTTAATGTCATTTAGAAAATCTATTTCCATGTAACCTGAGCTTTGCTTTTCTCTAATCCCATGTCATGCATAAGATGAAAGTGCCTAATGCTGGTGCTGAATAAAAATAGAAAAATTGGCAATGCCCAAATAGATGGGTACGATAAATATTCATAAAAATAGTGACATGAATAACAAGTTTTATAGAAAAATAATTAAAATGTGACATTCAGAATATTTCCTGACTTGTGTGTCCTTTCTATAATAGACAGATTAGAATTGCATGGGAAGTTTTTCTTTTGTATTAACATTTTGGACCTGCATAAGTAAAGAAGTCATCTAATTTATATGGTGGCATATTTTTGACTAAGCTTACTTAAAATAGGCTGAACCAGAATAGAAAAGCAATTGGGATTTGAAAATACTGCTTTATATTTTAAAATTCAGCCCAAGGCCAACTAGTAACATTCTACCACATTACTTCACATTGTGTTCACTGATACGATAGTTCACAGATAATTTTCTTACTCTTGGTAGGTGCTCATTGAAAAGATTGTTTATTTATAATTTACTTACCCTTATACAATGATCTGGATGAAAATCAAGTTTCCGGCACAGAAATCATTAAAATGTATTGTTCCAATGAATGACATGAAGCTATTAATACAATGTCGTTAATACAATTTCTCTTTTGAGGATGTTGCAATAACCTTATATGTATCATTGCCTTTGTCCTTTTGCATTTTGCCATGAGATGTTACAGAGAAGGTGTTTTGTTTCAGTTGTTTTCACCAAGATGCTTTAATACAAGGTCAGCTAATTTCAATAAATCTTCTTCATACCCAGAGCAATGCACATGCTGTGCCAGGAATGCCCATGGAGAAGGTTATCTGTCGGCAGTAGATCTTGAAGGGTTACTGGTCATCCATGAAAGGAAAATGGCTGGATGTAATAAAATGGCAGAAGCAATAATCAGCTGCAGAACAGCACCATTCCAAGAGATTGCTTTGGAGGTGCTTCTGTTAATTATTTGCTGAACCAGGAATTCTTAAGCTTCCATTAAGTTATGGGAGAGCAGTGATTTGTCAATCAGTATCTCAATATAACATTCAATAAGCAGACAGGCTTTAGCACAATAACGAGTAAGTAGAAAGCATTGATTGACTGTGTTCATTGGTCTGCTGCAATATCTATGGATAAAGCAAAAATAATTGTTGTGACTACAAATTAAATGAGAAGTTATGTAAAAGAGCCAAGAAGAAGGGATCTGGATTATTCATTTACTCTGTGTAGTGTACCACTCCATTCTGCACTGAATCAAATGTATATCTGTGATACTGCTTTCTCTCAGAATTATAGCTTTTAAAATAATTTAATGATATTAATATCCAAATAGAATCATAGAATCATAGAGTTATACAGCACAGAAACAGGCCCTTCAGCCCATCGTGTCCGTGCCAGCCATCTAGCACCTAACTATTTCTAATCCCATTTCCCAGCACTTGGCCCGTAGCCTTGTATGCGATGGCGTTTCAAGTGCTCATCGAAATACTTCATAAATGTTGTGAGGGCTCCTCCCTCTACCACCCCTTCAGGCAGTGTGTTCCAGATTCCAACCACCCTTTGGGTAAAAACATTTTTCCTCAAATTCCCTCTAAACCTCCTGCCCCTTACCTTAAATCTGTGCCCCCTAGTTATTGGCACCTCCGCTAAGGGAAAAAGTTTCTTCCTATCTAACCTATCAATGCCCCTCATAATTTTGTATACCTCAATCATGTCCCCCCTCAGCCTTCTCTGCTCTAAGGAAAACAACCCTAGCCTTTCAGTCTCTCTTCATAGCTGAAGTGTTCCAGCCCAGGCAACATCCTGGGGAATCTCCTCTGCACCCTCTCCAGTGCAATCACATCCTTCCTATAGTGTGGTGCCCAGAACTGTACACAGTACTCCAGCTATAGCCTAACTAGCTTTTTATACAGCTCCATCATAACCTCTCTGCTCTTATATTCTATGCTTCAGCTAATAAAGGCAAGTATCCCATATACCTTCCTAACCACCTTATCTACCTGTGCTGCTGCCTTCAGTGATCTATGGACAAGTACACCAAGGCCCCTCTGACCCTCTGTACTTCCTAGGGTTCTACCATCCATTGTATATTCCCTTGTCTTGTTAGTCCTCCCAAAATGCATCACCTCACACTTCTCAGGATTAGATTCCATTTGCCACTGCTCTGCCCATCTTACCAGCCCAGCTATATCGTCCTGTAATCTAAGGCGTTCCTCCTCACTATTTACAACACCACCAATTTTTGTGTCATCTGCAAACGTACTGATCATACCTCCTATATTCACATCTAAATCATTAATGTAAACTACAAACAGCAAGAGTCCCAACACCGATCCCTGCGGTACACCACTGGTCACAGGCTTCCACTCGTTAAAACAACCCTCGACCATCACCCACTGCCTTCTTTCTTTTTCTTTTGGGCCTCCTTATCTCGAGAGACAATGGATATGCGCCTGGAGGTGGTCAGCGGTTTGTGAAGCAGCGCCTGGAGTGGCTATAAAGGCCAATTCTAGAGTGACAGGCTCTTCCACAGGTGCTGCAGAGAAATTTGTTTGTCGGGGCTGTTGCACAGTTGGCTCTCCCCTTGCGCCTCTGTCTTTTTTCCTGCCAACTACTAAGTCTCTTCGACTCGCCACATTTTAGCCCTGTCTTTATGGCTGCCCGCCAGCTCTGGCGAACGCTGGCAACTGACTCCCACGACTTGTGATCAATGTCACAGGATTTCATGTCGCGTTTGCAAACGTCTTTAAAGCGGAGACATGGACGGCCGGTGGGTCTGATACCAGTGGCGAGATCGCTGTACAATGTGTCTTTGGGGATCCTGCCATCTTCCATGTGGCTCACTTGGCCAAACCATCTCAAGCGCCGCTGACTCAGTAGTGTGTACAAGCTGGGGATGTTGGCCGCCTTGAGGACTTCTGTGTTGGAGATACGGTCCTGCCACCTGATGCCAAGTATTCTCCGGAGGCAGCAAAGATGGAATGAATTGAGACGTCGCTCTTGGCTGACATACGTTGTCCAGGCCTCGCTGCCATAGAGCAAGGTACTGAGGACACAGGCCTGATACACTCGGACCTTTGTGTTCCGTGTCAGTGCGCTATTTTCCCACACTCTCTTGGCCAGTCTGGACATAGCAGTGGAAGCCTTACCCATGCGCTTGTTGATTTCTGCATCTAGAGACAGGTTACTGGTGATAGTTGAGCCTAGGTAGGTGAACTCTGGAACCACTTCCAGAGCGTGGTGGCCAATATTGATGGATGGAGCATTTCTGACGTCCTGCCCCATGATGTTCGTTTTCTTGAGGCTGATGGTTAGGCCAATTTCATTGCAGGCAGCCGCAAACCTGTCGATGAGACTCTGCAGGCACTCTTCAGTATGAGATGTTAAAGCAGCATCGTCAGCAAAGAGGAATTCCCTGATGAGGACTTTCCGAACTTTGGACTTCGCTCTTAGACGGGCAAGGTTGAACAACCTGCCCCCTGATCTTGTGTGGAGGAAAATTCCTTCTTCAGAGGACTTGAACGCATGTGAAAGCAGCAGGGAGAAGAAAATCCCAAAAAGTGTGGGTGCGAGAACACAGCCCTATTTCACGCCACTCAGGATAGGAAAGGGCTCTGATGAGGAGCCACCATGTTGAATTGTACCTTTCATATTGTCATGGAATGAGGTGATGATACGTAGTAGCTTTAATGGACATCCGATCTCACCCACTGCCTTATTGCCAAATTATCCTATTTCAGCCTTTATATAGGAATCCCTTGAAATTCAAGAAACATTCCACTGCCAGTTATTCTCTTACTAAATCAGATACAGTTGGTTTGAAATGTCCAGAATTAATGCATAGCACTGAAGGGAATATGTGGAGATCTGTGAGAACAGCAATAATTTAACAATGTTAGATTGGTATGAATACCTTACCAGCCAGCTATCACTTAATCTATGTGAATGTCGGGTTACTTAGATTAAGTTTTTTTAATAGTTTGCTAGTAGTCTCTGGCACACGTTTTACCATGCTAGTGCATGGTGCCACTTATTGACATAGATTTTACAGTAGTAATGATGATGAAACTGTTAGTCTTCACAATCATTACTCCTCTGAAACTGACAGCAACTTCTGGAGTCTGCACATGCTCAGTGAAACACAAAAATCCAGAAGTTGTTGTCAGTGATTCTGCATTTCTCGGAAGGGTGCACTTTTGATGTCATCCCAGACTGTAATCAATTAGAAATCACTGAACTGATGAGAACTTCCACTCTTAGGCTTTTAGTCCAGTTGTAAAAACCCTTGAAAAAGTTCCGTCTTGCTGAATGGGGTGTAACTGAGTTTTCAACAACCTATGAAGTTCATAATCACTGCTAGACAGCCTCACTAGCCCTGAAAGAGTACTTTCATATTTATTGAATGCCAAATGTCTCCATTATGATCAGTATTTCCACATATTTTTAAAATAATATTTATCTTAAAGTTTGTTTATGATATTTTAAATTCTACCTTAATCCCAGGTGTATGTCCTTCTATATTCATTTCTCTATCAATAAAATTTAAAAATTCAAAGTGAAGGGATTCAGTGGTTTTTACTTCTTGGTTTGCTGTCCATGAGAATACTTCAATGTGTTTGGAGGCTGACCCTGTGTGATGACATCATTGTTGCTCAATGCCTGGAGATCACCTTGAATTGGCACAACATTCAAATTAATATCGGGAAAGGGGAAATCCACACCACAGAGATTGCTGATCTTTGTGGAAAGCTTTCTTCGAGGTCAGCGGTGAGCACAGTTGCTTCACAGCTGACTGCAAAATCCAGCCCATTGCTTAAAACAAATAACTTCACAGTTTAACAGTTATATTCAACAGAAAAATGTGTTTGGCATTCTAAAACCCCCATCTCAGGATGACAACATAATTAAGCAATAATAGGAGAGTGAAATGAAACATGTATAAGACTTCTCGTATGATTGGAGGAGTTGGAGATGTTGAATTCTTTTCCCTTAAGTCCGAGATAAGTTGAAGCTCATACAGACATAAATGAGAAGCTGCCCTTTCCTCTCAGCTCCATTAAACATTCATCCACTTTATGTACTGAACAATGTGGGCTGAATTTAGTGAGCCCACTGGGGCTCCTGGCAGCAGACCTGGAAATGGGTGCCATTCCCACTAGTCATGTGGGTAGCCACCCCACCACAGTCACGCAGTGTGCATTTTCCATAAAGGAGGTGCGGGGCCCGTCCAATCACACATGGGGGCGGGATGCAAGACACGGAATACGGCGTCAGATGACTCCGAAGCAGGTGCAGACACCATATTTAAAGGCTTGCTCACCCTGCTTGTATTGCTTCCTTGCACTCATTTGCTGCTAGCTCGTCAAAGCTAGATCCGTGTTGCAGTGACTCTGGACTCCTTACCTCTTTGAGGTGAACCCCTCGGGATAGCAGAGGCAAGAAGCAGGGTGACCTCATGGTTTAGTGATGCCTCCCTCGAGCTTCCCTTCCAGGATGCAAGGGAAAGGCAGGAGGTCCTCTTCCCCAGCGATGACAAGAAGGGGTCCTCCTGCCTGACCAAGCAAGCCTGGATGGAGATCACTAAGGAGGTCAACAGTTGTGAAGTCACCCCCGGAACAGGGTACTGTGCCACAAGAGTGTCAACGACCTCCTCTGTTCCACCAAGGTGACTGCTCCATAACTCTCTCCTTTTTAGTGATTGCAAGTGGCTACGCAGGAGGAAATGGGACATGGGGAGGGAGGCACTACAACGACGCTGGTAGAGGGGGTTAGGCATCACTTCATCCTGACAGATGCATGGCTGCATCTCGGCCACAGGCCACCTTCTTTCACAAATCACCCCCATTAACTCCCCTGAGAGCAGACGGGAGCATGAGCTATACATGATACCCAAGTAGAGGACGAGGGGCTGACACTAGCAGAACTGTCATCTAGATCTCTCTGCAAAGTATGATTATCTCCATCTTTACATTTGCAGGATAAGAGGGCCCATACCAGGAAGGAAACAGCCTGGACTGGTAGAGGCATGCTAGATCTTTGGTCTCTCCCCACAGCAGAAGAAAAGACATTCGAATTGGCGGGGACCCAGGGTGGCTGCTCTATATGAGATGGAGAGACAATAGTCTGCACAAGAGAGAGAGGATTGGCTTCCATCAACATACAGTTCACTTCTGGAGACCCACATCATGTATGGTTGGCATGAGAAGATCTGCACAGCCCAACCCACACATGTTTATGTTCTCTCATGCAGGTCGGCGTCTTCAGGAGATTCAACCAGAAGGGGGATAGCCGTCCCCCTCTGAGCAGGAACAGCACTCAGTGGAGGCACCATCCCATGGCTCTCCTGCACCTTCCACCAGGGCAGATACTTTCACCTCTGTGGATTTCCACTCGGCATTGAAATCAGGTCACAAGCTGGTGAGAGCATGCACACAGGCCTGAGCAGCTGACTGAGGCTTTGATAGCCGACGTCTCTCACAGTCAGAGGACTTTGGGTGGCCAGGCCTATGCTGAGTCCCAGGTTGAAGACGAACCTCTGGTATCGGCAGCACTGGCATGCTGGAGTTGCAGAGAGGGGTAAGGCAACATTTGGCAGAGATGCCAGAGGCCATGTGCAGCCATGAGCTGATGATGGAGGAGTCCATTCATGCCATGATGCTGTCATGTCTCAGGCATGTGAGCGTACGGTTTCCTCCATCACAAGGTTGGAAAGCTAGATCCTACAAATGCATTCAGACCTGCACACCATCACCTTGGCCATGAGCTCAACGCAGCAGTGGAAAAGCCTCCAGAGTGTTGTCGATGCAGAGATGACCCTGCCTTGACAACTGAGGTTTTGTTACTTCCCCCAGCAGACTCTGATGGCCCTCAGTGCCCACCCTTGCTGATAGCTGACCCTTTCATCCATCAGTATGGGCAACCAAACATCTCACCCAACAGTTTGTTCACCCAAAACAGCCACCCAAATCCAAGCCCACCGCCTCCCCCTCCCTGCAGAGCAACCAAACCCAAGTCCCCCCTTGCAGAGCACCTGAAACCCCAACCCTCTTTGCAGAGCACACAGCACTGTAGGCTGGCAACAGCCTCCTGAAGAAGTAGCAAAATCTCAGTTGCCAAGGCAGGATTGTCTCTGCATCGACAGTGCTCTGGAGGCCCACTGGTCACTCGGCATGGGTCTCATACACCCTGTCTTTTTGGACCCCCTCTTCCCCTATGCAGTGCTGGTCATGGCTGCCTACCCTTCATGGTACTGAAGCCTTGCCAGGTGCCACCAACTTTTAATGGTCAGGAATCCGAAGGCACATGAGTGCTGCCCTCCGTCCACCTAATCCCAAGCCCCCCATTGAATCGCAATGAATTAGGTGTCAATGTATTAAAAGTAAGTGCTCAGCAATTTAAAACACATTCCCATTGAAGTGGCAATTCCACCTTGGTTCTTGCTCACCACTGACTAAATCCAGAACCAATGTCATGATGCTGGATTTCAGGGCGGATGCTTCCGACACAATTCTCCGCTACCTCCCACCCCCATGCCACCATTCTTCCTTCAAATAGCCACACTATATTCAGCCCTATGTGACAATTCATTCATCTTAAGATGGGCGCTTTCAGGGTTGTCAGCCAATGGCAAGTCCCCTTTTTATAGAATGAAATGAAACCAAATGTACATAGAATGACAATGCAGTCTCCAACTGGAGGCATGCTTATTTGCTCAGAATATAACATCCGTTGTTTTCACAGAACAAGGAGAAGTTATTTGCCCCTTGCCCAACCCGAAGAGTCAATTCATCAAAGCATCAACTGTAAATATATTAGCATAAATTATGCTGTGGGAGAAGTAGATAGTATATGGATGACTGTCCATACTGTCTCCCCACCTTGTGCAGGTAACTGACTTTCTTTCATAATCGACCAATGCCTGGGGTGATACCCACTGCAAGTCATACACCCTCTCATGCTCTCTGTGCTGCTGGGCTACCACCTCATCCTCCTGCTGCACTGCAACACGCTTCATCTATACTTGTACCAAAAGATTCCACTGTACTATTCACATCTATCACTGTTGCTATTTCAAAATTTCCCCATTCCTCTACCTCACTACTTGCAGAGAGCAGATGAGTCCTTGGCTTAATGTCTCATCTGAAAGAGAATTTCATAAGAATTTCCTACAGTACAGCACTCTCTCAGTAATTACACTGGACTGCCAGCCTATGTTTTTATGCCCATGTCTCTGGAGTGGAATTTGAACCCACAAGATTCTGACTCAGAGGTGAGAGTACTACCAACTGAGCCACGGCTGACACCCTTGAGAAAAATAGTTCCCAGGGTGAGCTGTCTGCACCCAAGAGTTGGCTTTCTAGTCACCATACAAATACACTGCAACAAAAACTCAGAGGAGCATGCTACAATATCATATGTTCTTGTGGCATAACAGGATCTGATTATTACATAGTAACCAGTTAGAAGCAAACAATGGAGCAGGTATGAACTGAGGAGTAAGTAACTAGACTGAAATCGTCTAAAAACTCACTGCGCTGAGAATTTTGACAGAGCTGTAAAAGTGTGGAGAACTTTGCTCACTCTTTTGCACTGGATTTAAATTTAGGACCCAGATATATAAGGTCAATATTCTAACTTAGCATCAAGTATCCTGTGTCAATGGGAATCTTTACTTCAGTATCCTCTAAACACAGGTTAAACCCACAGTTCAACAAACTAGTCCGGTTGTTGTAGTCATTAGGCACTGACATAGTCTGTATACTGAGTGCTTTTCTACAGCTATCTCCACAGTTCATACTTAAGCAATTCCCATCAAGGCTAGTGAAATAATGTAATTCCACTGTTTTCCTATTTATTAGAATGTTTTCACTTCAGATCTGTTTGAACTTCTGATGCCACTGGCTGGTCAGCTCAGGTAAGTGCAGCTGTAAATCCTCTGACAGGCATTAGAGCTCTGAAAACCGAATGCAGCATTTCTCCAAAGTTCTTCGTTTTTGCTGGATTTTTAGTGTCACAGATTTTGTACATGTTAAGAAAATAAATGATAAATGAATTTCCATTGAGAAGTAATCTTCTACTAGAACTACAGTGTGAGACAAAGAAATTAGTATTCAACTGTTTATATTTCAGAAGTCATGAAATTTAAATCTTCCAAACAGCATTTTCCATTATGAGGAAAAGTACAGGAATCTTAATGCAGTATCCAAATTGCTCATCCAGTCTGTTTGAGCTGAATTCTAAACCTGGTTGCAGAGGAGAAAATCACAGAACCAATTTAACGGCCTAGAAACTCGATGGCACTACACTCATTGTTCAAGCACAAAGTGGGCACCTAAGCTTTCAAAATAGAGGGTGGAGTGCCCTCATTATATCTGGTAATGCACTGCGTGCCTTATAAGTGAAGGCAGAAAAGAGGCTCACAGGGTCCGTGCCTGAAACAGGCATGTATATGCAAATAGGAAGTTTCATATCTCTTTCAGATACCCTTTGTAAAATTGGGCTTCCATGAACGCATCCCGCATTGGGCCAAATGTATTCAGGAAAATCAGGTTGACCTACGGCCCAACCATCCATCCTTCAAGAAACTGCTGCAGGCCGCCACCAAAAATGTACGTTTGTCAAAAAATACATCCCTGAATATAGAGCCGGGAGATGCAGAAGTGCTCCTTCCACCTCCACTGCAGTCCATATCACA
Organism: Heterodontus francisci; assembly: GCF_036365525.1. NCBI lineage: Eukaryota > Metazoa > Chordata > Chondrichthyes > Heterodontiformes > Heterodontidae > Heterodontus > Heterodontus francisci. Next base: position 71,649,080 of record NC_090385.1, read on the forward strand.
TTCCTTCCCCCACACTCCTGAATGGCGCATCTTGCTTCAAAACTCTTCCCCACCCACCAGGACCTACCCGAGGACTGCTGCTGGCAATGCAATGGCTCGAAAATGAAATTGTCTTCGTTTGCAAAGCTGCTTGGGGATTTCCAACAGCATCTGCAGCTCTCTGCTCTCATATAAATGAGACCCAATATCAGATGTGACTTGGACCGACCAGTTCAAGTAAAGAGATCAATCCCAGTGCCCAATTCCTTACTAACCAATTTCTAGGCTAATGTATTTTTATAGAAGCAAAACAAACTCTAGCCCTGATTCCATGAGGGACATTTAAGAAGCTGATTGACGAATTTAAGGTGATCAAGGTAGCCCAGACAGTTCCGAAGAAGGGTCACTGACCCGAAACGTTAACTCTGCTTCTCTTTCCACAGATGCTGCCAGACCTGCTGAGTGAATCCAGCATTTCTTGTTTTTGTTTCAGATTTCCAGCATCCGCAGTATTTTGCTTTTATTTTAGTGTTTAATTCACTGCCACTTCTCTTCCAGGAATGCCTACCTTGAAGAAGTTCTGCTCTTCTCTCCGACGGGATTTTCGTTTGTCTCTTTTACCTTGTTCACCTTCATTGCTTTCTATTTCCCTCCTGGTGTTTGATAAGGTATCTACCGAAACTCGTTTTCACAGCCACATCTCCTTCCTCAGTGACTGTCTCCGGCTCCGACTGATTCCACGTGGATTCCAACTGCAGTTTCACCCATCATGCTTTGAAACCACCCAGGATCACAGGTATCTCCGAGAAATACAACGTTCCTCGGACTGCTACTCTCGCCGCATCCTGAGATCTACACTCAGTGCTATGCGCCGCCATATGCACACACTGGACCTCTCTCTCCAGCAGCACCGTCTCACCTTATCTCAAATCTGTTCTACTCCGCAGTTTCATCTCATCTTACGTCTCATCCGACGCATTAACAAAAAACTTTTTTTCTTCCTTTCAGGTGTTAAGGAACGCAAGCTCCAGCAGCTGATAGGGACTAATGCCCCTCCAGATCCTCCTTCCGCTTCACTTCCCTCTGACCCCACCCCTTCTGATCTGACCCCTTGCCGTGTATTCACTATACCCTCTGACCTCCCCCTCTCTGATGCTGAGCGTTCTGTACTCAGCAAAGGACTCAGTTTTATCCCCTTACGCCCCCACCTCAATGAATTACGCGCTCGGCATGACGTTGAGCTCTTCTTCCGTCGCCTCCGCCTCCGGGCTCACTTCTTTGACCAGGAGTCCTCCCCCCGACCAGCAGACCCATTCACCCGCCTCCAGCATTCTCCCTCTACCAGGACCCCTCACCCTGGCCTCTTACCCGCTCTTGATCTCTTCATTGAAAACTGTCGGCGAGACATTGGTCGTCTCAATTTCTCTGCCCCCCTCACTCACTCTAACCTGTCCCCCTCTGAACTTGAGGCACTCCGTTCTCTCAGGTCTAACCCCGACATGGTCATCAAACCTGCAGACAAGGGTGGTGCTGTTGTTGTATGGCGTACCGACCTCTACCTTGCAGAAGCTCAACGCCAACTCACAGACACCTCTTCCTACCTCCCTCTGGACTATGACCCCACCACCGAACATCAAGCCACCGTCCAAAGGACTGTCACTGACCTCATCTCCTCTGGAGATCTTCCCTCTACAGCTTCCAACCTCATAGTCCCGCAACCCCGGACAGCCCGCTTCTATCTCCTTCCCAAAATCCACAAACGGGACTGTCCCGGCAGACCCATTGTGTCAGCCTGCTCCTGCCCAACTGAACTTATTTCTTCCTATCTAGACTCTATCTTTTCTCCGCTGGTCCAGTCTCTTCCCACCTACATCCGTGACTCTTCTGACGCCCTACGTCATTTTGACAATTTCCAGTTTCCTGGTCCCAACCGCCTCCTCTTCACTATGGACGTCCAATCGCTCTACACCTCCATCCCCCACCAGGATGGTTTGAGGGCTCTCCGCTTCTTCCTGGAACAGAGGCCCAACCAGTCCCCATCCACCACCACCCTCCTCCGCCTGGCTGAACTTGTTCTCACATTGAACAACTTCTCCTTCAACTCCACGCACTTCCTTCAAGTAAAAGGTGTCGCTATGGGTACCCGCATGGGTCCTAGTTATGCCTGTCTTTTTGTGGGATATGTCGAGCATTCTTTGTTCCAGTCCTACTCAGGCCCCCTCCCCCAACTCTTTTTCCGGTACATTGATGACTGTATCGGTGCCGTTTCCTGCTCCCGCCCCGAACTCGAAAACTTTATCAACTTTGCTTCCAATTTCCACCCTTCTCTCACCTTTACATGGTCCATCTCTGACACTTCCCTTCCCTTCCTCGACTTCTCTGTCTCCATCTCTGGGGATAGGTTGTCTACCAATATCCATTATAAGCCCACTGACTCCCACAGCTACCTCGACTACACTTCTTCACACCCTACCTCCTGTAAGGACTCCATTCCATTCTCCCAGTTTCTCCGTCTCCGACGCATCTGCTCTGATGATGCTACCTTCCATGACGGTGCTTCTGATATGACCTCCTTTTTCCTCAACCGAGGATTTCCCCCCACTGTGGTTGACAGGGCCCTCAACCGTGTCCGACCCATTCCCCGCACCTCTACCCTCACCCCTTCCCCTCCCTCCCAGAACCGTGACAGGGTTCCCCTTGTCCTCACTTTTCATCCCACCAGCCTCCATATCCAAAGGATCATCCTCCGCCATTTTCGCCACCTCCAGCGTGATGCCACTACCAGTCGCATCTTCCCCTCCCTTCCCCTGTCAGCATTCCGAAGGGATCGTTCCCTCCGCGACACCCTGGTCCACTCCTCCATTACCCCCACCACCTCGTCCCCGTCCCAGGGCACCTTCCCTTGCAATCGCAGGAGGTGTAATACCTGCCCATTTACCTCCTCTCTCCTCACTATCCCAGGCCCCAAACACTCCTTTCAGGTGAAGCAGCGATTTACTTGTACTTCTTTCAATGTAGTATACTGTATTCGCTGCTCACAGTGTGGTCTCCTCTACATTGGGGAGACCAAGCGCAGACTGGGTGACCGCTTTGCGGAACATCTCCGCTCAGTCCGCAAGCAGGACCCTGAGCTTCCGGTTGCTTGTCATTTCAACACTCCCCCCTGCTCTCATGCTCACATCTCTGTCCTGGGATTGCTGCAGTGTTCCAGTGAACATCAACGCAAGCTCGAGGAACAGCATCTCATCTACCAATTAGGCACACTACAGCCTGCCGGACTGAACATTGAGTTCAATAATTTCAGAGCATGACAGCCCCCCACTTTACTTTCATTTTTAGTCATTTTTAGTTATTTTTTCTTCCTTTTTTTTGCATTCCTTTTTACATTTTTTGCATTTATTTCATTTCATCTTAGTTTGTTCAGTTTGCTTACCCACTGTTTTTTTCAGGTTGTTTTTCTTCAGGTTTGCACTTGCTGATGTTCTATATTCAGTATATTCACACCTAATCTGTACTAATGCTTTGTCTTTCAAAACACCATTAACATATTGTTTGCCTTTGCTCCGTGACCTTTTGGTCAGCTATGTGGCCTGGTCCAATCTGCACCTTCTCCTTTGTTATCTCTTGCCCAACCCCCACCTCACTTGTTTATAATCTGTGACTTTTCTAATATTTGTCAGTTCCGAAGAAGGGTCACTGACCCGAAACGTTAACTCTGCTTCTCTTTCCACAGATGCTGCCAGACCTGCTGAGTGAATCCAGCATTTCTCGTATTAGTTTCTATATGTTTAAGCCAAAGTTACAGGGCATGCAATTGCTTTGCACGGCTCAACTTGCTGCAGGGGGCTTGTGCCACTTTGCATGGGTGCCCTCTGCTGCTGGTCACTTCTTGCGTGGCACATGCGCGTTCTGGGAGGGTAAGGGCACACACAGATTCATCCTCTGCGTGCATCAGAAGAAGTTGAATTGGCACTATCCTGATGTCACACAACCCAACCGGCTGATGTGGCGACAGGATCTAGAATTTCGACAATGGGGAAAGAGTGTAATCAACAAGAGTGGGCTACTTGTGTTGTGGAGTCATGAATATCAATTTTCTGCATTATTTTGATAACTGATAAAATTAAGTGCGATTTTTGGTTGGGGCTGGGTGAACTGGGTGCCAAAGACTTGCGGGTTGATAGGTAAATTGGCTGTTGTAAAAAAAATTGCCCCTAGTGTTGGTAGGTGGTAGGAGAATTGAGGGAAGGTGGGGATGTGAGAGGGAAAAATGGGATTAACATAGGATTAGCATAAATGGTGGTTGATGGTCGGCACGGACTCGGTGGGCCGAAGGGCCTGTTTCGGTGCTGTATCTCTCTATGACTCTAATGCACACGTCGGCAGTCTCTTTGTTCACTAAAGAAAACACAAGTGTTGAATTGTAAGTTGGGCCCTGCACCAATGTTATTTTAAGTGACAGGTACACTTATTGCAGGTAAGGTAATTTCTTATAAAATTTTCTATTGCAAAGTGTCTGAAAGTACTATGGAGTGTTTTTGGAGGGGTTTTGGTGAGTTCCTGAATTTTCCAGATGTGTGTTGCTAATCCTCATGGGGGGGGGGGGGTGCGGGGTTGGGGGCTGGGGGGAACAGAGGAGTAGGTAACCTGTCCAGACAAAGGCTGGAACAGGTAGGGAGGCAGCAGTGGCAATGTCTCCGGGTCTGCAGCCCAACAGAGAAATGAAACAGAGACAGCAGAGACAGCAAGCTCCATGCCATGCCCTCTGCCAAGTTGGAGCTGGACTACTCCATGCTCCTTGACAGTCACAAGACACTTTGTGGCAGGCCAGCCAATGCACCCGGCATCTCAGTGTGCATGCTCTTCAACGCTCTCCTGTATGCCGCCCCATCGAGGATCTCATCTGAGTTCCCTGCAGTAGTACTCATTTGCCATCTCATGCTCTAGTGAACTGGTAAACAAACCATCTTTTACCCCTGGCCTGGCCGCAGCCAACTTGTGCCCAGTTGACTCACAATGTGCTGATCTCAACTCTGTACTGGCCTCCATGATACTTTTTTTTATTCTTTCATGGGATGTGGGTATCACTAGTAATGCCAGCATTTGTTGCCCATCCCTAATTGCGCTTGACAACTGAATGGCTTGCTAGGCCATTTCAGTTAAGAGTCAACAACATTGCTGTCTGGAGTTGCATACAGGCCAGACTAGGTAAGGACGTCAGATTTCCTTCCCTAAATGACATTAGTGAACCAGATGGGTTTTTACGACAATCAATGATGGTTTCATGGCACCGTTACTGAAGCTGGCTTAACATGCAGTGCGAATAGCTGATCTGAAGGCTGCACATGTTGGATCACGTGATGGGGCCTTTTCATCAGTACTACGCTGTTGCTCTCTTTCCTCCTCCTGCGGCTCCTGTGGCTGGGCAGGTGGCAGTTTTTTGGTGTCTGAAAGCAGGAACTCAGAAGGGGAAGGCTATTGCAGGGGAAGGGGGCTGGGGTGGGAAGTAAGAGGTCCATGGCCACATCATCAGCAGCTTGCTCATCCTGCCAATAGCAGGATTGTGCTGAGAATTGAGAAGGGGCATGACACAGGAACATGACATCATCCGAAATGTTCTGAGTGATGTTGGATGCCACGGGTTCCCTCATAGCTGGCCCCATTATGCAGACAACCATCTCCTCCATAGGGCTTAGGAAATGCAGGCGGCCTTGTCCCCCACTAGCTCTGTTCTGCTCTATTCCATTGTGTGCTACTTTGTCCTGCAAGAGAAAGGGCAAAATGTTAGTGATTGTGCAGCACTGTGATATGCCTGCTATAGCTGAAGGTATGTGGAGGAGTGAGATGTGGGTGTGAGGCTGACAGCATTGGTAGGTGTGCGAAGGTGAGATGGAGTAGCAGGATGTTAGGCATGAGTCCTGAGTGCCAGGGAGTGCTGCTGGGTAAGTAATGGCGCTGTGAGGCACTGAGCAGTGTGACAGCGTGGTGGGTAGGAGATGTCATGTGGAGATACATTAACTAAACTTGACCACCTGTGTGAGGTCATTAGACTTCTTGTGGCACTATTGCCAGATCTTTGGTCCCTCTCCCTCTGAAAGTGGTCCTTGAAGACCTCCTGGCCCCAGCGGTACCATGATATCTCTGCTCCTGCCCACCTGCATCATTAATGCCTCCATTTTTTCAGTCATTCTGGAACCCTACTTTGTAATGATTTACATTGCAGCAATATTTTTGTGCAGCTTCCCTTTAAGGTACAGCCTGCCTTTAAGAAGGGCAGGCTGGCTGTATCACATGATTGGAAAAGAACACTAACACGCAGGCAGGTTGCGAATCGCAAACCCCCACACCCAAAAACCAGGGCAACTCAATTTTTAGCTCTTGGTGTTGTAGCGTAGATGAATAGACCAGTAGATGTTATATAAAATTGTCATAAATTTGTCCATTAAGTAGATACTGTTCCAGGTAAATAGCCTGAATGTTTCTTGAACCTTTATATGTTAGTAACAGAAAGCAATATTTTTCCAGCAAATGCAGAATAGTTAATGGGCAACTATGTTTTATCCCTACAGAACATGAACAGCAGTGAGGTGTTCTCAAAGTCCTTTAATTGTCATTTCAACTCTGTCGTGAGTCCTTTTCATTCTTGGTCAAATGGTTGCAAAATGCTCCATCTCAAATAAAAGGAAATTAAGAGTGAATCTTTTTCCATTGCAGCTAAGTGAATTGATAGAGAAATCCAGTGGAGACCAGCCATCCTCACGCCTCAAGGAATCCAGCAGAGACAAGAAAGCAACAGAAGAGATGTTATTGCACAATGTTCTCATGATCTACCTTGATAAACTGTATGACAACTAACTGACCATCAGTGTGGCTTTTGTGACTCACCCTGACAATGCAAACTGGCCTTTATGCACAGTGGAGTACTGCACAAATATCAGTATGTGACAATAGATTTGTACTGTTTGAACTCAGCATTATCGAATCAGAGTGTTTATAGCACAAAAAGAGGTCATTTGCCCATTGTTTCCATGTCAGCTTTCTGCAAGAGCAACTCAGCTAGTCCCACTCCACCATCTTTCCCCATAGACCTGCAAAGGTTTTCAGATAATTATCCAATTCCATTTTGATAGCCACAATTGAATCTGCCTCCACCACACTCTCGTAGTGCGTTCAAGATCCTAACCGCTCAATGCGGTAAAATAATTTCCTCATGTCGCCCTGCTTCTTTTGCCATTTACCTTAAATCAGTGTCTCCTCATTCTCGAGCCATCCACCAGGTTCTCCCGATCTACTCTGTCAAGACCCATCATGATTTTGAACACCTTTATCAAATCTCCTCTCAACTTTTGAGGAAAACAGCCCCAGCCTCTCCAATCTATCCATAGAACTGGAACCTCATCACTGGAACCATTCTCAAATATCTTCTGCAGTGTCTCAAATACCTTCACATCCTTCCTAAAGTGTGGTGCCCAGAATTAGACCCAATACTCCAACTGAGACTGAACCAGTCTTATAAAAGGTTCACCATAACTTCCTTGCTTTTGTACTCTAATATATTAATAGAGTCATTATGGCATAAAGGGGGCTATTCGGCCCATCGAGTCCATGACGTCTCCCTGTAGAGCAATCCAATCACTCCCATTCCCTCACTTGTTCCCCGTAGTTGTGCAAGTTTTTTGCCCTCAAGTGCCCATCCAATTTCCTTTTGAAATCATTCATCGTCTCCGCTTCCACCACCCTTGTAGACAGCGAGTTCCAGCTGATTGTCACCCGCTGCATAAAAAAGTTTCCTCAAAACCCCCACTGCAATTCTTGCCCCAAACCTTAAATTTGTGACCCCTAGTTCTTGTATCATCAGCTAATGGGAACAGCTTTTCTTTGTCTTTATCTAAACCTATCATCTTTTAACACCTCTATTAAATCTCTGCTCAATTTCCTTTGCTCCAAGGAGACCAACCCCAACCTCTCCAACCTAACCCTGTGGCTAAAATCCCTCATCCCTGGAACCATTCTGGTAAATTTCCTCCTTACCTTCTCAAGGACCCTTACATCCTTCCTAAAATGCGATGACCAGCAATGCTCTAGTTGCGGCCTAACCAGAACTTTATAAAGGTTCAGAATAATTTCCCTGCTTTTCTACTCAATACCTCTATTTATGAAGCAGAAGATCCTATAAGATTTGTTCACTACTCTCCCAATATGTCCTGTCACATTCAAAGATCTATGCGCATGTATCCCTCTTTCCCTGTACACTCTTTACAACTGTGCCAGTCTATATTGCCTCTCCCTATCCCTTCTGCCAAAGTGCTTCACCTCACACTTCTCCAAATTAAATTTCATCTGCCACTTGTCTGCTCATTCTGCGAGCCTATCTATGTCCTATTGCAGTCAATTGGTATCCCCTCACTGTCTGCCACACCTCCAATATCACTCTTACCCAAGAGTTCCCCCATAGACATTTTGTCCACTTGGCCCACCTTATTCCCCAGCACCAGATGGACCTGACCCCCCTCAAGGACATCCTCCATTTCCAACACTACAATCTCTTCCCTAATCAGTAATGCCACCCCACATCCAACCTTTTTCCCTTTCCTATCTTTTCTGAATGCTTTGTATCCTTGAATATTAAGTTCCCAATCCTCACCATTTTTAATCCAAACTTCCATTATTGCCCCTACATCATATTCCCATATGGCTATTTGTGCTTGTAGCTCACCAACCTTATTTACCACACTTTGTGTGTTTGCATACATGCATTCTAAATACATCTTTGTACTCCTTGTAGTCCTTCTTAGTCTGCTTCTATCTAATATTGTACTACATCTTTCTCCAGTACTTTACAACCTTATTCTTCTTTTCTACTTTGATATGCTGGTACCCAACTCTCTGCTAATTTAGTTCAAACCCACCCCAACCACACTAGTGAACCTCCCCACAAGGCCATTGGTCCTGTTGAGGTGGAACCCATCCCTTTTGAATAGGTACCTCCTTCCCCAGAACTGATCCCAGTGTCCCAAGAATCTGAAGCCCTCCCTTCTGCACCATGCATTGATCCTCTCTATCTTCCTATTTCTACTCTTATATAGCATATACCATTGGGAATAATCCAGAGATTGCTACCTTTGAGGTTCTACTTTTTAAACTTACACCACAGCTCCTGAATGTTTGACTGTAGGACCTCAATACCTGCTCTGTCATTGGTATCAACATGTACCACAGCTTCTGGCTCATTTCCCACTGCAGAATATTTCTGCATCCTCTCTGATGTCCTTTACCCTGGCACTAGGGAGGCAAAACACTATGTGGGACTCACGATGACGGTTACAGAAATGCCTGTCTGTCCCCCTAACTATAGACTCTCGTATAATGACTGTATTTCTACTCTTTGCTGTTCCCTCCTATGCAGTCCCTTGTTCATTGGCACTATGGTCTGGACTGCACTCGTTCAAGGTGCAGTCACTCCCAGCAGTCTCTAAAGCTGTGCACCAGTTTGAGAGAGGCACACACCTCAAAGACTCCTGCACCTCCTGCCTCTTCCAACTGGCCACCCATTTACTATCCTGACCTCACTGCCTGAAGGGTGACTATCTCCTGGAACATACGATCCAAGAAACACTCATCCTCCTTGATGCTCCACAGTGACTCCAGCTGCCCCTCAGGCTCAGAAATTCTTGCACACACAATCCCCCAAGACACATGAAGTGATTGGAATTTCCCATATGGCACAGGAATTACAAGCAACGGGTCTCAGCTACCCATCCGTGATCCAAGAAAAAAAATGTCTCCTCTCTTTTAGAATCTGGTTAATACCTTGTATAAACTATTCATTTTAATCAATACCTCTAGGTCAGCTCTGTGCTCATACTCATAATACAAATTCCCTTACTGTCATACTTAACCCAACTGAAATTTTATTAATTAGTTTACCTAGTTCAGGAATAAATTTAATACAGTACTTTATAGTTTCCTGGTCCTCATTTAAACCACTGCCCTTGTTTTTTAAAAAAAAACAAGTATTTAACCAATCATCTACCTGCTGTCCTCAGACATCAGAGTTCCAAAGAAGGGTCACTGACGTGAAACGTTAACTCTGCTTCTCTTTCCACAGATGCTGCCAGACTTGCTGAGTGGTTCCAGCATTTCTTGTTTTTATCTCAGACATCATTTCTTGCTTTTTGCCTCTATTGATAAAGCCCAGGATCCTGTCTGCCTTATTAACGCTTTCTCAACCTCCTCTGCCACCTTCAATGATTTGTGTACATTCACCCCCAGGTCTCTCTGCTCCTGCACCCCCTTTAGAATTGTATCCTTCATTTTATATTGCCTCTCCTTGTTCTTCCTGCCAAAATGCATCACTTCACACTTCTCTGCATTAAATTTCATCCATCATGTGTCCATCCATTCCACCACCCAGTGTATGTCCTCTTGAAGTATATCACTATGTTCTCAGTTCACAATACTTCCAAGTTTTGTGTCATCCACAAATTTGAAATTGTGCCCTGTGCACCCAAGTCAAGCTCATCAATATAGATCAAGAAAAGCAGTGGTCTTAATACAGACCCCTGGGGGAACCCCACTGTATACCTTACTCCAGTCCAAAAAACAACCATTCACTACTACTTTCAGTTTCCAATTACTCAACCAACTTCATATCCATACTGCCACTGTCCCATTTATTCCATGGGCTTTAACTTTGCTGACAAGGCTGTTAATTGGCACTTTATCAAATGCCCTTTGGACGTCCATGTACATCACATCAACCACATTACCTTCATCAACCACCTCTGTTACCTTGTCAAAAAAATCAAGCAAGTTAGTTAAACACAAATTGCCTTTAACAAGTCCATGCTGGCTTTCCTTAATTAATCACATTTATCCAAGTAATTGTGAGTTTTGTCCTGGATTATCATTTCTAAAAGCTTTCCCAAAACTGAGGTCAAACTGATTGGCCTGTTGCTGGGCTTATCCTTATATCCTTTTTGACCAAGGAGTAACATTTGGGGCTGAATTTTATGAGTGCTGTAAGGATGGGCAGGATGGTGTGGGGCCCCATAAAATTGCAATGGAAGATGGGGGTGCCCATTGCCTTCCCGACACCATAATATTTAGTCAAGGGCAGGGAAGGTTGAGGGCAGCCATCCTGACCAGAGGCCAATTGAGGCCTTTAAGAGGCCAATTAATGGCCACTTAAGGGTCTCATATCACTGCCACTGGCATTTTACCCGCAGCGCAGGCCCTCTGCCAGTAACACCATGCAGCCTCCCTGTGAGTTAGTGGTGGTGGGGGGAGCCTCCTTCTTTGGCAACCTGTGGCCCACGGAGGGTGCCCAGTGGCAAAGGTCACCACTGTGCCAACACCACACCTCCCCGCCTCAACAACCCACCCACCCTACCCCTCGCCAGGGCCAGTCAGGCAGGCCCTGGCGAGCCTGCCCCACTTACCTCCTCTCCCTGGTCCTGGGCCTCCTACAGTACCAGCAGTGGCCACCGATCTGGTGGCGTTGCTGGGACTGCTCAGCTGCTAGCCCTCTGATTAGGCAACAGCCCTTAGAGGCAGGATCCCCATCCTTAAAGGAATGGGGACCCCAGCAACAGGAAGGTAATTGCACGTGCGCCGTAATATGCATCCAGAAGTCTCCCAAATGGCCGAGGTGGGTTTCCCCTTGCCTTTCTGGCCCAGAGTGGGGTCCCCCACTAGATGCATAAAATTCAGTTCTTGCAGTTCTCCAGTCCTTTGGCACCATCCCTGTATCTGAGGAGGACTGGAAGATTATGGCCAGTGCATCTGCAATTTCCACCCATTACTTCCTCCAGTATTCTCAGATGAATCTGGTCTGATCCTGGTGACTTTAAATACAGCCAGCCTTTCTAATACCTCCTCTTTATCAATTTCTGACCCATCCAGTGTCTCAACTACCTTCTCTTTTACTATGATTTTGGCAGAATCTTCTTCCTTGGTAGCTCAGCCATGCCTTCTGTCTCCATATGCAAATCCCCTTTTAGGTCCTTAATTGGCCCCACTCCTTTTACTACCCTTTTACTTTTAAAAGCCTTTAGAAGACTTCTGATTTCCTTTTATATTAGCTGTCAGTCTCTTCTTAAACTTTCTCTTTGCTTCTGTTATTTCTTTTCTCACTTCCCCTCTGAATTTTCATATATTCAACCTGGTTCTCACTTGTGTTATCAACTGACATCTGATATAAGCACCCATTTTCTGCATCATCTTACTCTCCGTCTCTTTCATCATCCAGGGAGCTCTGGCTTTGTTTCTTTTATCTTTCCCCCTCATGGGAATGTACCTCAACTATACCCAAACAATCTCCTCTTTAAAGGGAGCCCATTGTTCCATTCAGTTTTGCTTGTAGTTACTTGTAGCTAAGTGGTCCAAAATGAATTTGATTGAAAACTCTTGGTACAGACTAAGGGATAACTGCAGGCAAAATCCTAAACGGTCCCATCCGTCTCTCTCTTACCACTTCTACAAACTCTTTACAGAAAATATGTACAGTAAAGTGTAAGCATCATAATGGTATAATGTGGCATTTGAAGAGTAAGCAGATCTCTCTTGTCATTGCCTGTAAGTTACAAGATCAGAAGTGGTTTAGTGTATTATACTCAATATGCAGTTCTGTTGCAAACCTGAAGCTGTGCCCTTTAAGGCTATAGCACGATATGTTCTATCTTACAGTTTACTAGGACACAGGTCTGAAGTTGGAGGTGAGCTGGTGATTGTTTCTCAATATTCGCGTTGTGGTCAATACAGATCAGGCTGCAGATCGCAACCTCGTTTTCTATTGACAAGTCAATGAAGAATGTGAGAGATATTATAAAACAGGCTCTGTCTTGGAGGGGTGGAGCTGAAAAACAACATCTTAGAATTGCTTTACATCGTTAAAAAAGGTACTTGAATGCCAATTATCCTGACCGTAAAAGACATAGTTTAAAATGTCTGAACTTTCGTAGTGTTAGACTTAGTTGGGAATTTTTTGATTGGTTTATTTTATTTTATTTTAATTTTATGTGGTCTACGGCAGCTGTTGAGAAATGTCAAGGCTGTCAAGGCCATGGCTGGGAGTCAGTCACCTGGGAATAGGGATATTGAGAAGAGGTCTCTGGGATGTGGGAGCACAAGGTAATGGTGTCTTGGGAGTGTCACAGTGTTGCAAGGATTTCTACACTGTGGGATGTCTCTGAGGGAGGTCCCGAGAGCTGGCAGCACTGGGAGGATGACCCTGAGATGTGGTAGCACTGGAGGAAGGAGGTGCTCCACTGACATTACACATATTGCGTTACCAATAGCCTATTGATCACCGTGTGGGTTACACTTTGTCAAAAACAGGGTAATTGTTTTGTGGCCATCATGTTTGCGACAACCAGTGAACAAAAAAAAGCTGTAACTGAAATGTATGAGTTTCAATTTCACTCAACTACTTCACTCCCAATCAAAACTGTCACCAGTTATATTTCCATTATATAATTTTAGAAGTTCTGTTGTCACTGTTCATCTGTTATTCATTATCAACCCATGCATAGTCTATGGATAACAATCAGAATCCATGGCTAATGATTCCTTCAAAGCCAAAATCTCTTGGAATAAACAGAATAAAGTCACAACTAATCTCAGTCAGGAATGATAACTCAGAACACCAAAACAACCTCACTACAAAGATGATGACAATTAATGTATTGCATATGTGACACAGAATGAAAATCTGTCTAGACAAAAATTTAATGAAGTGCTTATTTTTCACACTTTGAAGTTTTGGAACAAAAATCAAATTATAATAAAGAAGTGACATAAAAAAGATTGTACCAACTTATAATAATGAAGAAGGGTGACAAATGAAGTGAGTAAAATTGTTTCAAATGAATTAGGAAAAATTCTGACAGTAAACAGTTTCAAATGAGGGCGATTCATTTCTTAGCACAAGTGCAAAGGAATGAGGATCAATGAAGTTTTGAAAGATATATATTCACAAGAATAGAATATTGATTGTGTTTTCAATTTACAACAGGGTCAAATCTGTAGCAAAGGCTACTGTGATGATGACAAGTGTGCTTTCTATTTAAACAGATTATTTTGACATATACAATGTCAGTAAACAGTGGGTATAACCTTTAATTGCCAATATTGAGCATGCATTCCTTTTGGCACTATCTCAACTAATTCTGAAATATTTTTCAACTAGTTTAGAGTCATTGTCCAGTTTTCAAAGTTAATTTATGATGAAGTGGGTAAAGTCATGGGTTGCCATTTTATGTGCATAATTGTCTGCAGCAGATATATTTACTCTATTAGTAAGGCTAATGCTTTTAGAAAGTGGTCATAGCCTGAGAAAAGGCTCTTATGCTAAATGCCAGCTCTGGAGTTTTTAGACATACGATACATGAAGTTAAGCTATTCGATACTGACAGTTGACAGCTTTCAGCAAGAAGATGGTATTATCAGAGGATAATGAAAATTCAGCAAAGATTTATTAGTTAAGCATTTCTTCATCATCAAACTGTTTAATCCAGTAATAAGATTGAGAATGGTTGAATTTGAATAGTTTTGATGCTGAAGGTTGTCCAATTGAGAAGCAGATGCTTCCCACAGTGTCGTTGGCATGTGGAATAGACGTTCAAGCAAGGTAATTAGTACTTTATCAAGCAATTCTATTAAGGAATAACTTGAAGAAGATCTGGCTAACAAAGAGATTAAAGGTCAAAAAGATAATTAGAGCCATAGATGATTAAACATAATACGAGACTGTATGGTTCAGACTCTTGGGCCCATGGAATCAAACCAGATACGATTGAACAATGCAGATTCCAACATAAAATTGACATCTGGAAGTTTCACTGCTTTATTTTTGTTGATCAGGAATATATTTTAGCGTTTATCCTTTGATCATAAAAATTGAAGGCATTTGAAGAAGTGTTTAATGAGTTAAAAGACTTAACATTCCATATTTGGATACATTATACCTTTATTGATGCATTATTATGCATTCCGTGAAAGTGGAGGTAAGGGCAGTAAGTGCCCTTCAAATTTGATATCTATAAAGAAGTAATACAAAATTATATTTTCACTTTTTTACATGTGGTAAGAACAGATTTGACATTGATGTACACCTGTATTGCTTCCATTCTTAGTAAATTACTGTGATGGTGTGGTTCAAGTTTTCTTTGAAATAAACCAAAGAGGAAGTGTGGTTTTGCAGTATGGTCAAATATCTGTGCATTGTAGATTTGATATCTACTCCTCATGGTGACCATCTGAGGACTCTTGATAATATTTACAGACCTTTTCTTCCTTCAAACACTGCAGGTTGGCTGTGCTGCTGAAATTATTTCCTGCTTGTATCTACTGATATTGCGAACAGAATTTCCATTAACCCCAAGTTCAGATGCCACAAACGTGCCAGAGTTTGAGTGCAGCATATCAGAGTTGCACAAATCTGTTTCAGTGAAATCTTTATTAGAATTGCAAACAGTTTGCATTTCTGGGAGTGCCAGGCTGAAATTATTGGTTCAAAGCAGATTCATGCTGAGGGCGCATATTTACCAAAACTATGCTGATGAGCATTATCTTTGAAGCATCATTCAAACAAATTATTTGAACTAATTGTTTTTCTCCAGTAATAATAAATGTATGCTTGATTTTCAAATGTTTTCCCAACAGGCAACAGGAGACACCTTTAAAGCAGTGTTTTTTTGAACTTTTCTATGTGGGGGACATTACAAATAGTACCACATTCCCAGGAAAATATTGCAAAATATTGACACAGTCCCCAAGACTCCCTATTCTAACTCCTCAAAAATATTGTCAACTATGCATGGGAAAACAGTGCTACCATTGCAGATTTTTTTTTCAATGATGACAGTGACAGAAACGATAAATATGGAAATCCAAAATGGCCTCCCTGCTCTCCTAGTTCCCGCAACTTCAGGTTGAAAACCTCTGTTTTAGATATTAAAGCATTTTTAAAATTTGTTCCTGGAATGTGGGTATCACTGGCAAGGCCAGCATTTGTTGCCCATCCCTAATTGCCATGAAGAAGGTCATGGTGAGCTGCCTTCTTGAACCATTGCAGTTGCTGTGTTGCAGGCACATCCATTGTGCTGTTAGGAAGGGAGCTACAGGTTTTTGACCCAGTGACAGTGAAGGAATGACGATATATTTCCAAGTCAGGATGGTGTGTAGCTTGGAGGGGAAGTTGTAGGTGATGGTGTTCCCATTCATCTGCTGCCCTTGTCCTTTTAGGTGGTAAGGGTTGTAAGTTTGGAAAGTGCTATTTAAGGAGTCTTGGTGAGTTGCTGCATTGCATCTTCTAGATGGTACAAACTGCTGCCACTGTGTGCCAGTGGTGGAGGGAGTGAATGTTTAAGGTGGTGGGTGGGGTGTCAATCAAGTGGGCTGCTTTGTCCTGGATGGTGTCGAGCTTCTCGAGTGTTGTTGGAGCTGCACCTATCCAGATAAGTGATGAGTACTCCATCACACTTCTGACTTGTGCCTTGCAGATGGTGGACAGGCTTTGGGGAGTCAGGAAGTGAGTTACTTGCTTGAGAATTCCCAGCCTCGGATCTGCTCTTGTAGCCACTGTATTTATATGGCTGATCCAGTTAAGTTTCTGGTCAATGGTAACCCCCAGGATGTTGATACTGGGGTGTCGGCGATGGTAATGCTGTTGAATGTCAAGGGGGGGATGGTTAGATTCTCTCTTGTTGGAGATGGTCATTGCCTGGTACTTGTGTGGTGCGAATGTTACTTGCCATTTATCAGCCTGAGCCTGAATGTTATCCAGGTCTTGCTGCATGCGGGCATGGACTGCTTCTGATAGAAGTTGTGAGTGGTCATGAATACTGTGCAATGATCAGTGAACATCCCCATTTCTGACCTTATGATGAAGCTAAGATTGTTTATGAAGCAGCTGAAGATGGTTGGGTCTAGAATAATGCCCTGAAGACCTCGTGCTCTAATGTCCTGGGGCTGAGTTGAATGGCCTCCATTACCACAGCCATTTTCCTTTGTGCTAGGTAAGTCTTCAGCCATTGGAGAGTTTTCCACGTGATTTCCACTGACTTCAATTTTGCTAGGGCTCCTTGATGCCAAACTCCATCAAATTCTGCATTGATATCAAAGGCAGTCACTCCCATCTCATCTCTTGAGTTTATCTCTTGTCCATGTTTGGACCACGGCTGTAATAAGGTCTGGAGTTGAGTGGCCCTGTGGAACCCAAACTGAGCATCAATAAGCAGGTTTTTGCTGAATAAGTGCTACTTGAGAGCACTATCAATGACACCTTCCATCATGTTGCTGATGGGGTAGCAATTGGCTGGATTGGATTTGTCCTGCTTTTTGTGGTCAGGACATACCTGAGTAATTTTCCAAATTGTTGAGTAGATGCCAGTGTTACCAGCTTTGCTGGTAGTGCAGCTAGTTATGAAGCACAAATCTTCAGCACTATAGCTCGGATGTTGCCCATAGCCTTTTCTGCATTCAGTGCCTTAGACTGTTTCTTGATATCACATGGAGTGAATCGAATTGAGTGAAGCTAGGCATCTGTGATGGTGGGGACCTCAGGAGGAGACAGAGATGAGCCATTCACCAGGCACTTCTGGCTGAAGATGGTTGCGAATGCTTTAGCCTTGTCTTTTGCACTGACGTGCTGGGCTCCTCCATCATTGAGGAAGGGGATGTTTGTGGAGCTGCCTCCCCCAGTTATTTGTTTAATTGTCCACCAACATTCATGACTCTATGTGGCAGTTATGTGACTGTAGAGCTTTGATCTGATCAATTGGTTGTGGGATCACTTTTCTCTGTCTATCATATGCTTCTTCCGCTGTTCAACATGCATGTAGTCCTGTGTTGTCACTTCACCAGGTTGACACATCATTTTTAGCTATGCCTAGTGCTGCTCCAGGCATGGTCTCCTGCACTCTTCAATGAACCACGGTTGATCCCCTGAATTAATACTAATGGTAAAGTGAGGGATATGTCGGGCCATGAGGTTAAAAATTGTGGTTGACTATATTTCTGCCACTGCTAATGGCCCATGGCACCTCATAGATGCCCAGTTCTGAGCTGCTACATCTGTCTTGAATCTATCTCATTTTGCACTACAGTAGTGCCAAACAACATGATGAAGGGTATCCTCAGTGTGAAGATGGGGCTTGGCCTCCATAAGGACTGTACAGTGGCCATTCCTACCAATACAGTTATGGACAGATACAACTGTGACAGATTGGTGAGGGCAAGTTCAAACAGGTTTTTCCCTCTTGTTGGTTTTGTCACCACCTGTCGCAGGCCCAGTTTGGCAGCTACGTCTCTCAAGACTCGGCCAGTAAAGGTGCTATCAAGCCAGTCTTGGTGATGGTCATTGAAGTCCCCACCCAGAGTACATTCTGTGCCCTGGCTACTCTCAGTGCTTTTTCCAAGTGGTGTTCAATAGAGGAGCACTGATTCATCCGCTGATGGAGAGTGCTAGGTGGTAATAAGCCTTGCCCATATTTGACCTGATGCCATGAGTCTTCATGGGGTCCAAAGTCATTGTTGAAGACTCCCAAGGCCACTCCCACCCAAATGTAGACCATGCGCCACCACCTCTGGTGGGTCCACTCTGCCGATGGGACAGGACACACCCAGGGATGCTGATGGAGGAGTCTGTGACATTGGCTGTAATATATGATTCAGTGAGAATGACTATGTCAGGTTGTTGCTTGACTGGTCTATAGGACAGCTCTCCCAATTTTTCCACAAGTTCCCCAATGTTACTGAGGTGTACTTTACAGGATGTCCCTTTGTCATGTCTGGTGCCTACGTCGTTGCCGGGTGGTTTGTCTGATTTTATTCTTTGCCGACTGTTCTGTAGCCTGTTTGATGCAATTGAGTGGCTGGCTGGGCCATCTCAGAGATCAGTTAAGAATTAACCCACATTGCTCTGAGTCTGGACATGTCAGTAAGGGCAGCAGATTTCTTTCTTTAAAGGATAATAGTGAACCAGATGGGTTTTTATGACAATCCCATAGTTTCATGATCATTATTACTGAAACTAGCTTTTTATTCCAGATTTGTTAACTGAATTTAAATTCCACCAGCTTGTTCCACAAACTTCCACAAGTTTGCAGACGACACTAAGATTGGTGGAGTAGCAGATAGTGAAGGGGACTGTCAGAGAATACAGCAGAATATAGATAGACTGGAGAGTTGGGCAGAGAAATGGCAGATGGAGTTCAATCAGGGCAAATGCGAGGTGATGCATTTTGGAAGATCTAATTCAAGAGTGAACGATACAGTAAATGGAAAAGTCCTGGGGAAAATTGATGTACAGAGGGATTTGGGTGTTCAGGTCCATTGTTCCCTGAAGGTGGCAACGCAGGTCAATAGAGTGGTCAAGAAGGCATACGGCATGCTTTCCTTCATCGGACGGGGTATTGAGTACAAGAGTTGGCAGGTCATGTTACAGTTGTATAGGACTTTGGTTCGGCCACATTTGGAATACTGCGTGCAGTTCTGGTCGCCACATTACCAAAAGGATGTGGATGCTTTGGAGAGGGTGCAGAGGAGGTTCACCAGGATGTTGCCTGGTATGGAGGGTGCTAGCTATGAAGAGAGGTTGAGTAGATTAGGATTATTTTCATTAGAAAGACGGAGGTTGAGGGGGGACCTGATTGAGGTGTACAAAATCATGAGAGGTATAGACAGGGTGGATAGCAAGAAGCTTTTTCCCAGAGTGGGGGATTCAATTACTAGGGGACACGAGTTCAAAGTGAAAGGGGAAAAGTTTAGGGGGGATATGCGTGGAAAGTTCTTTACGCAGAGGGTGGTGGGTGCCTGGAACGCATTGCCAGCGGAGGTGGTAGACGCGGGCATGATAGCGTCTTTTAAGATGTATCTAGACAGATACATAAATGGGCAGGAAGTAAAGAGATACAGACCCTTAGAAAATAGGCGACAGGTTTAGATAGAGGATTTGGATCGGCGTAGGCTTGGAGGGCCGAAGGGCCTGTTCCTGTGCTGTAATTTTCTTTGTTCTTTGTTCTTTGTTCTTTGTACCTGCCTTTGATACATATCTCCTTACTGAATAAAAATCTGTTGCTTTTCAATAGAGCTAGCACCCACAGTCTTTTGGGGAGTGAGTTCCAGATTTCTTTGTGTGAAAAAGTGCTTCCTGATTTCACCCCTGAGTTGGCTAACTCAAATTTTAAAATCATATTCTTTTATTCTGGATACCCCCACCATTGAAAATAGTGGGCTCAATTTTCCCTGCCCTTGAGAGACGGGCTGCAAAATTGGGCGGGGGTGGCGGGGGTGCGGTTTGGAACATAAAATAGTGAGGGAAAGCAGGATGCCCGATGCCGTTCAATTTTGTCAGGGGCGGGGAACGCCAAAGACGGCCTTCCCACCCAGAGGCCAATTGAGGCCCTTAGGTGGCTAATTAATAGCCACTTAAGGGCCTCTTCCCGCTGCTGCTGGAATTTTACCAGCAGCTGGTGGGAGCCCCACCACATGAGGAGGTTGTTCAGTAAAACAAAGTGGCCTCTGAGCTGGGTGGGGGCAGTCTGTGCCCCAGGGAGGGCCCCCGGCAGCAAATGTCACCCTCTGCAAACAACCTTCCCACCGTCAACAGCCACCCTCACCGGGGCCTGCCAGACTGGCCCCAGCAAGCCCGCCCCACTTACCTGAGGTCTGGGGCTTCAGCGCTGGTCCTGGGCCTTCTGTAGTACCAGCTGTGGCCACTTCCCCTGGTGGGGCTGCCGGTACTACTGAGCTGCCAATACTACCTAGCTGCCGGACCTCTAATTGGCCGGCAGCTCTTGGAGGTGGATCCCCATCCTAAAGGGGCAGGGACCCCAACAGCAGCCAGTGAATTGTGTTCCTGCCTTGGAATTTGGCCTGATGTCCAAAACCCATTGTCAGGACCTCTGAATTCAAGATAAAATCCAGCCTAGCATCTCTGTGCCTACCCTATCAAATATTTTTCTCATCTCAAAGACCTCAAGTAGATCACCCCTCAAACTTCTAAACTCAAGGGAATACAAGACAAGTTAATGCAACCTGTACTTATAAGTTGGCCTTTCAAACACTGGCATCATTCTGCTGAATCTGCACTGTATATCCTCCAAGGTCAATATACAATATATCCTTCTTGAAGTGCATTGTCTAAAATTAATTCAATATTCCAGATGAGGTCTGATCAAGGCTCTGTACAACCGAAGCATAACTTCCACCCCTTTCAATTCCAACTCCTTGAGATAAAGGCCAACATTTCATTAACCTTTTTAATTAATCTTTGCACCTGTGCACTAGCTTTTAGTAATTTGTGCACCCGGGCTCCCAAGTTGATTTGCTCCTCCACAGTTCCTCATCTCCCACCATTGAGAAAATATTCTGATTTGTCTTTCTTGGTTCCAAAATGAATGAGTTCACAGTTCCTCAAATTGAACGCCATCTGCCACAGTTTTCCCCACTCACTTAATCTATGTTCCTTTGAAACTGTCTGTTCCTATCTGCACTACTTACTGTGCCTCTTAGTGTCATCTGCAAGCTTGTATGTACAACTCTCTATGCCTTCATTCAAGACTTTTCCAGAAGCTGTTAAAAGCTTCATGAGTCCTACTTTGCATGTTTTTTTTTAAAATTTGAGTTTGTAAGTTAATAATTTGCTTTCAAGTTTAACATACTTGTTAACCTCATATACCTCATTGAACAGGAGTTCCTCAGGGTAGTGTCCTAGGCCCAACCATCTTAGGCTGCTTCATCAATGGCCTTCCTTCAATCATAAGGTCATAAGTGGGGATGTTCACTGATGATTGCACAATGTTCAGTACCATTCATGACTCCTCAGATACGGAAGCAGTCCGTGTAGAAATGCAGCAAGACCTGGACGATATCCAGGCTTTGGCTGATAAGTGGCAAGTAACATTCGCGCCACACAAGTGCCAGGCAATGACCATCTCCAACAAGAGAGAATCTAACCATTTCCCCTTGACATTCAACGGCATTACCATCGCTGAATCCCCCACTATCAACATCCAAGGGGCTACCATTGACAAGAAACTGAACTGGAGTAGCCATATAAATACCGTGGCTACAAGAGCAGGTCAGAGGCTAGGAATCCTGAGGCGAGTAACTCACCTTCTGACTCCCCAAAGCCTGTCCACCACCTACAAGGCACAAGTCAGGAGTGTGATGGAATACTCTCCATTTGCCTGGATGGGTGCAGCTCCAACAACACTCAGGAAGCTCGACACCATCCAGGATAAAGCAGCCCGCTTGATTGGCACCTATCTACAAACATTCACTCCCTCCACCACCGACGCACTGTGGCAGCAGTGTGTACCATCTACAAGATGCACTGCAGCAATGCATCAAGGCTCCTTAGACAGCACCTTCCAAACCCGCGACCTCTACCAACTAGAAGGACAAGGGCAGCAAATACATGGGAACACCACCACCTGCAAGTTCCCCTCCAAGTCACACACCATCCTGACTTGGAACTATTTCACCGTTCTTTCACTGTCGCTGGGTCAAAATCCTGGAACTCCCTTCCTAACAGCACTGTGGGTGTACCTACCCCACATGGTCTGCAGCGGTTCAAGAAGGCAGCTCACCACCACCTCCTCAAGGGCAATTAGGGATGGGCAATAAATGCTGGCCTGGCCAGCGACGCCCACATTCCATGAATAAATTTTTAAAAATACTCTTTATTCCATTTATGATGTTAAGCATTTCGCTTATCCTCCAAATGCACAATGCTATAAAAATCTCATTCATAAACTGGGATGTTGAAACATCCTTTGATCACAGTGCTTAGGAATTCCAGCATGCAATAGTATCATACAAATATTCATCACATTCACATCGAATTTTGTGTGTACTATTTTAAATGATGCATTATGTGTTAATGCCTCAGTTAAAATATCAGACAAAGAAGTTTAATAGAAACACATTAATTGTCCATATAATAACATTCCACAGTCTAATTCAGAGCTGGAAGATGTAGGTGAGGTTTTAAATGATTACATTTCAACTGTGTTCACTATGGAGAAGGATGATGTCAGTATAGAGATCGGGGAGGGGGATTGTTATATACTCAAACAAATTAGCATTGAAAAGGAAGAGGTATTAGCCGTTATAGCAGGCTTAAAAGTGGATAAAGCTCCAGGCCCAGATGAGATGTATCCCAGGCAAGGGAGGAGATAGCAAGGACTCTGACACAAATTTTCAAATCCTCTCTGGACACAGGAGAGGTGCCAGAGGGCTGGAGGACAGTGACTGTGGTACCATTATTCAAGAAGGGTACCAGGGATAAACCAGGTAATTTCAGGCCAATGAGTCCAAAATCAGTGGTAGGGAAACTACTGGAAAAAATTCTGAGGGACAGGATTAAGCTCCACTTGGAGAGGCAGTGATTAATCAAGGATAGTCAGCATGGCTTTGTCAGGGGGAGATCATGTCTAACAAACCTGATTGAATTTTTCGAGGCGGTGACTAGATGTGTAGATGAGGGTAAAGCAGTTGATATAGTCTACGTGGACTTCAGTAAGGCTTTTGATAAGGTCCCACATGGTTAAGAAGGTAAGAGCCCATGGGATCCAGGGCAATTTGGCAAATTGAATCCAAAATTGGCTTCGTGGCAGGAGGCAGATGGTGATGGTTGAGGGTTGTTTTTCCGATTGGAAGCCTGTGACCAGTGGTGTACTGCAGGGATCGGTGCTGGGACCCTTGCTGTTTGTAGTGTACATTAATGATTTAGACGTGAATATAGGAGGTATGATCAGTAAGTTCACAGATGACACGAAAATTCGTGGTGTCGTAAATAGCGAGGAGGAAAGCCTTAGATTACAGGATGATATAGATGGGCTGGTAAGATGGGCTGGGCAGTGGCAAATGGAATTTAATCCTGAGAAGTGTGAGGTGATGCATTTTGGGAGGACTAACAAGGCAAGGGAATATACAATTGGTGGTAGGACCCTAGGAAGTACAGAGGGTCAGAGGGACCTTGGTGTACTTGTCCATATATCACTGAAGGCAGCAGCACAGGTAGATAAGGTGGTTAGGAAGGCATATGGGATACTTGCCTTTATTAGCCGTGGCATAGAATATAAGAGCAGGGAGGTTATGATGGAGCTGTATAAAATACTCATTAGGCCACAGCTGGTGTACTGTGTACAGTTCTGGGCACCACACTATAGGAAGGATGTGATTGCACTGGAGAGGGTGCAGAGCAGATTCACCAGGATGTTGTCTGGGCTAGAGCCTTTCAGCTATGAAGAGAGAATGGATAGGCTAGGGTTGTTTTCCTTAGATCAGAGAAGGTTGAGGGGGGACCTGATTGAGGTATATGAGATTATGAGGGACATAGAAAGGGTAAACAGGAAGAAACGTTTTCCCTTAGCGGAGGTGCCAATAACCAGGTGACATAGATATAAGGTAAGGGACAGGAGGTTGACAGGGGATTTGAGGAAAAATTCTTTCACCCAGAGGGTGGTCGGAATCTGGAACGCACTGCCTGAAGGGATGGTAGAGGCAGGAACCCTCACAACATTTAAGAAGTATTTAAATGAGCACTTGAAACGCCATAGCATTCAAGGCTACAGGCCAAGTGCTGGAAAATGGGATTAGAATAGATAGGTGCTTGATGGCTGGCATGGACACGATGGGCCGAAGGGCCTGTTTCTGTGCTGTATAACTCTATGGCTCTATGACTTTAATTTCCAGGTTGTTAAGTCCTTTTCTTCCTCCAGATAAATCAGCTGGCACTGAACAGTATACCTTTGCAACAGTAGTATCCAAACATTGACCTGAAATATAAATTGGAGTTTAATGAGCACAAGACCAAGAATGGAGAAACCCTGTTTTATTAATGAACCTTGCTGCCAGAAGCACTTTTTCCTCCTTCAAGACTGAGATTTAATACATGTAAGAGCTAATCTCATCACCAATTATGTTGCCAATTACGTATAGAAGTATTTTCTTCTATGCTGAGAGGAATGTTAGATGTGGCCGTTGTTGAATCCTGGGTTACATTTCCCTCCTTTCATTAATATTAGCAATAAAAAAGTGTGAGCATGAACAGGGCTCCCCACTTTATACCCCTGTAAGATCTTTCACCAACAGTAAATATATATCATTACTTCTACTTTCTTCAAATTTACCATTTTAATTTTTAACTTATTTTTTTCATCCCACCTGTTTAAGTCCTCCAGTGTCATGTACTGAAGCTTAGCCGAAAGGATAGACTGCTGACTTCTGTTAGTGGCTATTCTGCATCTGCTCGGTGCTGCTAATAATGGGTCATTGGAAGATCATGCAAGCAGATGTGCATCCAAACATTCTCTGGCAAAGCACATTGGAGCAGTAACATATCAGTGTTTTCTGATGCAACAGAAAGCTGCATTGTACAAAACAAAACAATAAGAGAGAAGCAAGTGCTGAAAAGTACGATTTTGGTAGCATCTGAAATCAAAAATATCCATCACTCACATCTGTATTTAATAGATTCAAAGCAGAATAAACAGTCTCAATGCCAATAGGCATGAAAAGGTCAGTGAGCAAATTTAGAAATGGAATCCCTACGTGAAAGATATTATGCACTGTTGGTTTGCTGGCTTCTAGATTATTTTTGAACAGAAATAATGGTCAGACTCGATACAGTGCTGATGAAAGTATACCACTCTACAATAGTCAGCAGCTGAATGGGGGTGGGGGTGGGGGGGGATGTAGAACTAAGATTAGTGGCTGTCCTGTAAACTCTGAGTCCAAGCCTCTTGATATCCATTTTGATCTAGGAGCATTCCTACTTCACTTCATTCATTTAGAATTCACTCTCATGGTAACTGTCTTCCAAGCAAAATATTTGATATCATTAGCCATACTAGTTGCCTGCTAAGTAAAATTGGAGCAATGTAAGTTATGTTAAATTCAACAAACAAGGGTTCCACTTGATAATCAGTAAAACTGACTTTTCAGAATCTATCCAAGTCCTATTTTAAAAAGAGTCTAACAGCATATATGGGGTAGAATAGGAACATTGACCAACAGTTCATTAAAGCATGTGTATTTGCATATTATTAACTTGTCCTATCCCATAATTAGGAATTGCCTTAAAGGCAGCTTATTAGTCCCTGGCTAGCTGCAGTTTTCCAAAGGCCATACAATGTTTTTCTAAATGTAAATGAAAGAGGACTCAACCAAACATGAGAAACAAATGTGTCTAAATTGGATTTTGAGAGCAACAATTTTTTTTTGTAAACAATGATAGACATTCACTGATAAAAGCACTGTTCAAATATCCAAATCAGGATATTGGGAATTGATGGAAGACATGTTCTACCCTGGCACAACACAGATTTTTATAGCTAAAAGGGTTAACGATTTCACTAACAGTATGACTGGTGCTGGTTTGCAAACTTTAAACGTTTAGTTTTAAATCACTACAATAACCATAAGCCAGAACTAAGAAACAAAACAGACAGCCTGTCACTGCAGATACATGTGGGAAATGCTCAGTGGAATTACATTAATCTATTTTGCTTGTAATAAAGATTAGAATTCCAGCAGCCACTGGGAAATAGCAAAAGAATCATTGAATGTCACAGACACTGCAGTAAGTTGATGACCAAGTCCCTCATGTCTATAACATATGGTATTTGTCATTCCAAAGATCAGTCTGTACTCTGCAACACAAATCCTTTGGTGTAGGCTGATGTAGAAAATAGGAAACAATACATACAGGACTGTGATTTACCTTGTGGGCACTGTGGTACTATTACCTTTGATTTTTAATTTCCTAATTATACATTTTCACCCTGTTGCCTTTTTAAATATTTGCTAGCAGAAGTCCTGGTCCATTTCCCATAATGACTCAGATAATGTGCTACTTTATTGTGACAGTGATTTTATACTGTGCAGTACAAGGTGTGTCATTAAGAAGCTAAGGAGCATTTGTGTTTAAAATGGCTGGTCAATTTAAGACCACAAAATCCACTTGCTGTAAGTATAATCTCATATATATGGCACTGCACTACACTGATACATACTCAACTCATTACTAGATAAATTACTCTTTATATCGCCTAACATTATACGGATTGAACACAACTTCCATTAACCCAGTGCTTGGCCAATACCTTCAAGAAAAACTGATGTGTGTTCCTCTACATATCCAAGGAAAAGGAATACTCTGCCATTACATGGAGGGATCTGGAATCTCCCAGTGCTAAATTTAAAAGAAAGAAATTTTGGAAGACTAAAAAATAATTTTTTTTATTATTCGTTCATGGGATGTGGGCATCACAGGCTAGGCCAGCATTTATTGCCCATCCCTAATTGCACTTGAGAAGGTGGTGGTGAGCCGCCTTCTTGAACCACTGCAGTCCATGTGGGATAGGTACACCTGTTAGGAAGGGAAAATGAGCAACTCATTAAATAGGATTGGAAAAAGGAAGGAAAGGACAAATACTCCAATCACAGACAGGGAAGTTAATGGCTTCAATGCCCTTCAAGCCACACAATAGGAAAGCAAGGAATGATAGAGAATATGAAGAGAATCTTAGATGGAGTAATGGCAAGGGTTGATGAGGATACTGTAGTTGATATTGTGTTCATAAGGCATTTGGAAAAGTATCATACAATAGATTTGTTAGTAAAGTAGAAGCCCATCTAATAAAAGGGGCAGTGACAGCATGGATCCAAAATTGCGCAAGAGACAGAAAGTGGAAATAGTGGTGAATGGTTGTTTTTTGCAGACTGTGACGAGGTGTTCACTGGTGTTCGCCAAGGACAACTGCTCTTTTTGATGTATATTAAAGATATGGACTTGGGCATATATGGCATAATTTCAAAGTTTGCAGATGTTTGCAGAGAGGCTACAGGGTCATTTAGACAAGTTGAGTGAGTGGGCAAATGCATAGCAGATGCGGTATAATGTGGATAAATGTGAGATTATCCACTTTGGTAGCAAAAACAGGAAGGCTGATTATTATCTGAACAGCTATAAACTGAGAGAGGGGAATATGCAACGAGACCTGGGTGTTCTTGTACACCAGTCGCTGAAGGTAAGCATGCAGGTGCAACAGGCAGTAAAAAAGGCAAATGGTATGTTGGCCTTCATAGCGAGAGGATTCGAGTACAGGAGCAGGGATGTCTTGCTGCAATTATACAGGGCCTTGGTGAGGCCACACCTGGAATATTGTGTACAGTTTTGGTTTCCTTACCTGAGGAAGGATGTTCTTGCTATAGAGGGAGTGCAGTGAAGGTTTACCAGACTGATTCCTGGGATGGCGGGACTGACGTATGAGGAGAGATTGAGACATTAGGAATATATTCAGAAGAGTGAGGGGGGATCTCATAGAAACCTAGAAAATTCTAACAGGACTTGACAGGGTAGATGCATGAAGGATGTTCCCATGGTGGGGGCGTCCAGAACCAGGGGTCATAGTCTAAGGATATGGGGTAAACCATTCAGGACTGAGATGAGGAGAAATTTCTTCACCCAGAGAATGGTGAACTTGTGGAATTCATTACCACAGAAAGCAGTTGAGGCCGAAACATTGTATGTTTTCAAGAAGGAGTTAGATATAGCTCTTGGATTTAAAGGGATCAAAGGATATGGGGCGAAAGCGGGAGCAGGTTACTGAGTTGGATGATCAGCCGTGATCATAATGAATGGCGGAGCAGGCTCGAAGGGCCTAATGGCCTACTCCTGCTCCTAGTTTCTATGTTATGAAACTCGAAAATGTAGTAAACATCAAGGAGGGTAGTAACAAGCTTCAGGATGACACAGACTCACTGGTGAAATGGATAGACATAGAATGATGAAATAGCAGAAATATAACGTGGAGAAGCATGAAACGAGACACTTTGGTAGGAAGAATAAGGAGAGGCTATATCAAATAAATTAAGCAATTTCAAAGGAGTGGAGGAACAGAGAGAACTGGGGGTATATGTACACAAATCTTTGAAAATAGCAGGACAAGTTGAGAAGGCTGTTATCAAAGCATATGGGATCCTTGGCTTTCTAAATAGAGACATGGGGAGAAATTCATTCACATAATGCCATTTCTAGTGTTATGTGGACTTATGTCAGTGCACAGGAGCAGGCAGCTCCTCAGGATGCTAACTATGCAGTGTGCTTCAATGATATCAATGAAGAATGCTGCGCGGACTGCATAGGCAGCGTCCCATGATGTTGCCTGTCTGCAGGGAATCTATATAAGTCTGCATAGCAGCTCTACGCCAATGAATTTCTCCCCCATAGAGTACAAAAGCAAGGAAGTTATGCTAACCTTTTAAAATGCTGGTTAAACTTCAGCAGGGGTATTGTATTTAATTCTAGGCACTAAACATTAAGAAGGATGTCACGTCCTTCGCAAGGGTACAAAAGAGATTTACTTGAAAGGTACCAGGAATAAGGGACTTCAGTTATGTTGAGAGACTGGAGAGGTTGGGGTTGTTCTCCTTAGAGCAGAGAAGGTTAAGAGGCGGTTTGACAGAGGTGTTCAAAATTATAAACAGTTTTGTAAGAGCAGCAGAAGAGTCAGTAACCAGAAAACACAGATTTAAGGGAATTGACAAAGGAAACAGAGGCACAACGAGGTAACAAGATTTTATGCAAGGAGTTGTTGTGATCTGAAATGCACTGCCTGAAGCAGAATCAATAGAAACATTCAGAAGGGAATTGGATAAGTACTTGAAGGGAAATATTTGCAGGGTTACGAGGAAAGTGGAGTGGAACTATTAAGATAATGTAGCACAGGCACGATGGACTGAATGGACTCCTTCTGAGCTGTAAGATTCTACGATTTTACATTTTTTTAATTCTATCATGGGATGTGAGCGTCGCTGGCTAGGCCAGCATTTATTGCCCATCCCTAATTGCCCTTGATAAGGTGGTGGTGAGCTGTATTCTTGAACCGTTGCAGTCCAAGTGGGGTAGGTATACCCACAATGCTGTTAGGAATGGAGTTCCAGGATTTTGACCCAGCGACAATGAAGGAACGGTGATGTAGTTCCAAGTTAGAATGGTGTGTGGCTTGAAGGGGAACTTTCAGGTGGTGGTGTTCCCATGCATCTGCTGCCCTTGTCCTTCCAGTTGGTAGAGGTCGCGGGTTTGGAAGGTGCTGTCTAAGGAGCCTTGATGCATTGCTGCAATGCATCTTGTAGATGGTACACACTGCTGCCACTGTAGTGAAGGGAGTGAATGCTGAAGGTGGTAAATGGAGTGCTAATCAAGTGGGTTGCTTTCTCCTGGATGGTACAGAGCTTCTTGAGTGTTAGTGGAGCTGCACTCATTGAGGGAAGTGGAGAGTATTCCATCACACTCCTGACTTGTGCCTTGTAGATGGTGGACAGGCATTGGGGAGTCAGGAGATGAGTTACTCGCCGCAGAATTCCCAGCCTCTGATGTTTTTATGAAGGAGATCTGAAATGAAAAATGGAAAATGCTGGAAACACACAGACCCAAAAGGGAATGAAAATAGAGAACACCTTGGGTGCAGAGCACCACCTTCCCACCTCCAACTTTCTCCGCACCCCACCCCACCAGAATAATATTCTAATGATTGATCGACACCTGAAAATGTAATCTACCTAACATCTCTCCTTCTGCCAATAGCAACTGGCTCATCACATATCTCAACATTTCCTAATGTGAGGGATATAGGAGCTATAGCCAAGGTCTGAAGTTCTAGGGGTGGATTTTACCATGGATTTTACCATGGGCTTCGGGACCAAATGGGGATCCCAAGCCTGTACTTGTTAGAATCACGCTCGCTGGCACAAGCTTCCAAGAGGCGGTCTTCTAATTGGCTATTGCCACATTCGCCATCCTATTAAGGACAGCAGGCAGGCTCTTGATTCTGCCGGCCCAATCAGAGGACTGGCAACACTGAAGCCTCGGCAGCTCCACCGGTAGAGATGAACGCTGCCAAGGCAGATTGGGGACAATAAGGGTGCCTCAACATGGAGGCACTCTCACTGGTGTTCATGAAATTAAAAACTGAGGAGGATCAAAGCCGGTAAGGCCCCTCAGAGCTGAAGGGAAACCCCTCCGGAGAATTAGTTTGGGCCACGGGGTGAAGCCCATCATGCCCGTGGTTCCTTCATTGGGGCATGGAGCTTCTGGCTCAGAAGACAACCTCACCCCGGCCTCCCTGCGGTAGGCCGTCTCCATTGAACTGGGATCACTACGCTGATTTCAAAATACCAGTGAGACCACAAAATCATCCCTAATTGACACCTTAATCAACTTAATTGGCTGTTTGCCTCCATGGTTCGGACAGCCAATCGGGTTCCCTCCCTGCCCGTGGGAAAAGTCCCTGGTGGCGGGAATGCATCAGGAAGCAGTCCTGATGCATCTGCTCTCTGTTTTCCTGAACCCCTGCATTTTTTTGAATTTGTTTTTGGATCATGGGCATTCCTGGCTAGGCCAGCATTTATTGCCCATCCCAAATTGCCCACGAGAAGACGGTGGTGAGATGCCTTCTTGAACCACTGCAATCCATGTTGTGTAGGCAAATCCACAGTGCTGTTAGGTAGGGAGTTCCAGGATTTTGACCCAGTGACAGTGAAGGAATGGTGATATATTTCCAAGTCAGGATGGTGTTAGGCTTGGAGGGGAACTTGCAGGTGGTGGTGTTCCCATGCATTTGCTGACCTTGTCCTTCTAGGTGGTAGAGGTCGCGGGTTTGAAAGGTGCTGTCTGAGGAACCTTGGTGAGTTGCTGTAGTACATCTTGCAGATGGTACACACTGCTGCCACTGCGTGCCGGTGGTGGTGGGAGTGAATGTTGAAGGGTGTGGATAGGGTGCCAATCAACTGGGCTATTTTGTCCTGGGTGGTGTTGAGCTTATTGAGTTTAGTTGGAATCGCATTCACTCAGGCAAGTGGAGAGTATTCCATTACACTCCTGACTTGTGCCTTGTAGATGGTGGACAGAAGTCAGGAGGTGAGTTACTCACTGCAGAATTCCCAGCCTCTGACCTGCTTTTGAAGACACAGTTTTTACATGAGTGGTCCAGTTAAGTTTCTGGTCAATGGCAAGCTCCCAGGATGTGGATGGTGGGGGATCCAACAATGATAATACCTTTGGACATCAAGGGGAAATAGTTAGAAACTCTCTTGTTGAAGATGGTCATTGCCTGGCACTTCTGTGGTGCAAATCTCACTTGCCACTTATCAGCCCAAGCCTGAATGTTGTCCAGTTCTTCCTGCATGTGGGCATGGACTGCTTCAGTATATGAGGAGTTGCAAATCATACTGAACACTGTCCAATCATCAGCAAAAATCCCCATTTCTGATCTTATGTTGGTGGGAAGTAGCCTAGGACACTACCCTGAGGAACTCCTGCAGTGATGTCCTGGGACTGAGATGTTTGGTCTACAACAACCACAACCATCTTCCTTTGTGCTAGATACAACTCCAACCAGCGGAGAGATTTTGCTCTGATTCCTATTGACTTCAATGTTGTTAGGACTCATTAATGTCACACTCAGTCGAATGCTGCTTTGATATCAAGGGCAATCACCCTTACCTAACCTCTGGAATTTAGCTCTTCTGTCCATGTTTGGACCAAGGTTGTAATGAGGTCTGGAGCTGAGTGGCCCGGGACAAACCTAAACTGTGCATTGATGAGCAGGTTACTGCTAAATAAGTGCCACTTGATATCACTATTGATGACAACTTCCATCACTGTGTTGCTGGTTGAGAGTAGACTAATAAGGTGGTAATAAGTGGGATTGGATTAGTCCTGCTTTTTGTAGACATGACATACCTGGGCAATTTTCCACAATGTTGGGTAGATGCTCGTGTTGTAGCTGTACTGTGTTACGAATGCTTCCACTTTTGGGGGTAAATTTTGAAGATTTGTGTTTTTAAATTGAAAGGATTCCATAGATGCTGGAACTTTGTATTTGTGTTTTTAAGGGAGATCACCAGAAGGTTTTTGGACTGAGCTTGATAACAAGCAATTACTGGAAGGCACCTGTCTGCAGATAATTACCCAGTAGGTGTTGTTTTCGACTTGGAGAAGATGTTTACAGAGAAGTGACGGGTCAAGATTTATAGAGGTCGGAAGGCTCGTTTCTTGTGACATTGTTTATGGTTTTGCTTTGGACAGTGAGTTGGGATGTGGACAATGGTTTTAAAAAAACAGTTGGAGAAAACTTTCCAAGAAGAACAAACTATCCCAACTCAGTCTGTTCCAGAAGTTTGGAAAAAGTCTTCCAGTTTTCCATCTCTCAAACAGCTGAGAAACAAGTGTAAGAAACAGACTGAAACTGTGGCTGCATTCCTCCTATAAGGCCTGTGTCTGAAATCTCTGTTGCTGCATTTCCTGGAAGCCGTCCAAAACTAATCTTCAATGTTGCCTGAAATGAACTATTCTAGGAAGATCCCAGTGACAGCCATCTGTATGCATTTGGGACACCAAACCAAAACAAAGGACATCTTTCCATATCTTCTCTTTCTTGTTCAAGAAATAGCAAGTATTTAACCCAAATTTTTTTTTGTACTAGAGTTCCAAATGCATAACCCCCCTTTATTTTTCCAGTTAACCAGTGTATGTGTTTACATGTGCGTGTGAGGCGCTAATGTAAAAAGGGAACTTTAATATTTCAATCTGTGTGTTTATGCTTCGCTTCATTACTGGTTAAGACTTGTTTCATAATAAATGATAATTTTGTTGTCGATTAAAGAAACCTGGTTGGTGTGTTTTATGCTGGGATAAAAATAGAGTCTATGATTGACCGTATTGATAAGTGGGAAAAATTTTAAATATATGCTGTGACCTGTGGAGAAGTGGAACAAGCACAAAAAGTGCACTTCTCCCGCGTCAGTTGTAACAACGGGAAAAACTTGGCTAAGCGTGCAGCTAGTTCTGGAGCACGTCTTCAGTACCATAGCCAGGATGTTGTCAGGGCCAATAGCCTTTACTTCATCCATTGGCTGCAGCCGTTTCTTGATATCATGTAGAGTGAATCGAATAAAACCGGACAGAGCACCTGTCATCAACCTTGGCAATGGAAATGACAAAGGAACACCATGCCCAGTTGATTCTGCAAAGTCCTCCTCACAACATCTGGGGATTTGTGGCAAAATTCGGTGAGCTGTTCCATAGACTAGTCAAGCAACAGCCTGATGTAGTCATAATCACCGAATTACATCTTACAGTTAATGTCCCAGACATTTCCATCATCATCCTTGGATAGGTCCTGTCCCACCAGCAGGACAGATCCACCGGAGATGACGATCCAGTGGTGAACAGTCAGGAGGGAGTGGCCCTGGGAGTCCACAACATTGACTCCGGACCCCATGAAATCTCAGGTCAAACATGGGCAAGGAAACCTCATGCTGATTACCATCTACTGCCCTCCCTCAGCTGATGAGTCCATGCTCCTCCTTGTTGAAAACCTCTTAGAGAAACACTGAGTTAGCAAGTGCACAGAATGTACTGTGGGTGGGGGAGTTGAATGTCCATTACCAAAAGTGGCTCAGTAGCACCACTACTTACTGAGCTGGCTAAGTCCTGAAGGATATATTTGCCAGACTAGGCCTGTGGCAGGTGGAGAAGGAACCAAGGAAAGGAAAAAAACCTAGCTAACCATGTCTTCAAAAATGTACCTGTCGCAGATGTATCTGTCCATGACTGTATTTGTAGGCGTTACCACCGCACAGTCCTTTTGGACACAAAGTCCCTTCTTCACATGACCCCCCTCCAGCAAGTCCTGTGGCACTACCACCATCCAAAATGGGATAGATTTTGAACAGGTCTAGCAGCTCAAAACTGGGCATCCATGAGGCACTGGAGGCCATCAGCAGCAGTAGAATTGCATTCAACCACAATTTATAACCTCATGGCCCGGCATATCCCTCACTCTACCAGGACAGGAGAGGTCACCTGACCACTTACTCCATTTTGTCTTGAAGCAAAATTGTCTCAATTTTGGGAGGTTAATTCATCAGTTCATTTTTATAGTTCATAATTGCTCCTTACATGAGTGTGACACCAAGTAAGGACACAGATTTTCTCTCCTGAAGGATATTAGTGAACCAGATGGGTTTTTACAACAATCTGGTGGTTTCATGATCATTATTGAGACTAGCATTTTATTCCAGATTTATTAATTAATTGAATTTAAATTCCTCTATATGGTAGTTGAACCCATGTCTCCAAGGGGCTGGGAAAATTCAATCCATAACGTTAGACCCAAGGACTACATACTTTAAAGGAGAAAAATGAAATGCTGTTCCTCAAACTTTTGCTGAATTTCGTTGCAACAGTGTAGGAGGAAAAAGATCGTGAGGTGTCAGTGCAAATTATATGGTCCTTATCTGCCAAGTCACAGGGAGGTCAGGTTCTCACCTGTGGATTTAATGGAGATGTTTGGCAAACTGTTCTCCACTACGAGAGATTGGCGACATTCCATTTTACAACAGACTGGTTTAGAAAAGAAACCATTTAATGCACCTAGCTTTGATGCCTTGGCTCCAACCTGAAATTCGCAACCACTCAACAATATGCTGAAAATCAAAACTTGATACACAAAGCATTCATTCCCATTTGCAATGGAATAAAAATATCCCTTAAATTGGCTGAGTTATTGATAAACCTTGCCAAAATTCAATCTGCAAAAGCGGGAGTAACCTGCCTCGGATATAAAGTAGGGCAAGGACAAGTATTGCCAAGTATAAGCATTGGTGGAGATCCCCACCCCAGGACTAAACGGTAAACCATGATGTTCTTGGGGATGTGTGATTTCTACTGCAATTTTGCACAAATTTTAGTACTATAGCTACTCCACTGATAGCTTCATTACAAAAAAAGAAAACCAAGGTAGTATGCTCAGGGGATTGCCAAGCATCTTTTGAGAGGCTGAAAAACATTTTGATTAATGAACCAGTGTTGGCTGCTCCAAATTTCACGAAGCTCTTTAAGGTAGCAATCGATGCTCGTGACCTGAGGGTCAGTGCAAGATGATGAATCGGGCATAGAAAGGCCAGTGGGATACTTTTCTAAAAAGCTAACTCAAAACCATAAAAGATATTCAACAGTGGAAAAAGAAACCCTAGTCTTATGACTAGCTCTTAAGCATTTTGAGGTGGATGTCCACCAGGACTACAGAGAGCCGCTGGTGTATGCTGAACATAATCCCTAGCCTTTGTGGAAAAATTCAAAAAGAAGAATGCCAGACTATTCCGATGGAATTTACTATCACAACCTTATCGCTTAATGATTATCCACATTGCAGGAGAAAATAATGGCCTGGATTTTATTCGCACACTGCGCTCCTCAGTGGCACACTTTCAACTCGGCAGCCTTCTGACACAGAAGTGCCACCCAGGAGCCACTGCGATATTATGCGGGAGGGGGCTCATTTAAATAGTGGGGTGTGGAGCAGCCAGCCCTGATG
The DNA here is from genome assembly GCF_036365525.1 of Heterodontus francisci. Lineage (NCBI taxonomy): Eukaryota > Metazoa > Chordata > Chondrichthyes > Heterodontiformes > Heterodontidae > Heterodontus > Heterodontus francisci. Next base: position 71,685,454 of record NC_090385.1, read on the forward strand.
ATGTGTAGGTGGCGTCCGCCGCATCCCCAGCAATGGCGTCTGGCGCCACTGCGCAGGCGCTGGCGTTGGCACAATTTTTAAAGGGCTTTAAGCCCTTAGCAGAGATTTTAATTTTTAAAGAAACCAGGACTTTATCTTTTAATAAAAAACAGTAAATTTTACATCAAAGTGCCCTTCCCAATGATCACGCAATAAATTTATTTCCTTCTCACCCCCCAAAAACCATGCTTGACAGTCTTGAACTTTAAACCCCAAGCTTTGCACTCTTTGCCCTTCAACCCCTTCCCACCACCCCCACTGCCAATGAAAATTTTTTTCCCTGCTCCTCCACCCATCTTGCCCTAAAAAATTATTCCTCCCCCCTCCCCACCAGGTGCTCACCTCAGAGCTCCATACGGAGTTCTGAAGGCCATGCGGGCTGGGTTTGGAGTCGGTAAAATTGGCGTGGGATGTCCCCTGCCTGCAGGTACATTTATTAGCAACTAATTTAGTTTAATTTGAGTATGCAGCTGAAGGGCCCACCCCCAGGCGGTTGTCGGGGGGGGCGTACCGAGGTCCCTCCGCTGCTGGTAATATGTGGCAGGCCCTTCTCGACGTCGCGAGTCGAGGTGGACCACTCCCCGCATAATTTTGTCACGCCCCCTGCTGTGATCCGCGGCATTGAGGGGCCGGTAAATTTCAGCCCAATGTAATTGCTGATGTTTTGTCTAGAATTTAATCTTGCTTTGAGTTATCTGAGTGCAAAGATGGTGTCAAAGCAAAATTGTGTTAGCTACAGGTACAGGTGAAGACCTGTGCTCCAGAACTTACCGCCCCCCTAGCCAAGCTGTTCCAGTACAGCTGGAACACTGGCATCGACCCGGCAATGTGGAAATTGCCCACGCATGTCCTGTACACAAAAAGCAGGACAAGTCCAACCCGGCCAATTACTGCCCCATCAGTCTACTCTCAATCATCAGTAAAGTGATGGAAGGTGTCATCAACAGTGCCATGAAGCGGCACTTGCTTCACAATAACCTGCTCAGTGACGCTCAGTCTGGGTTCCGCCAGGGCCACTCAGCACCTGACCTCATTACAGCCTTGGTTCAAACATGGACAAAAGAGCAGAACTCAAGAGGTGAGGTGAGAGTGACGGCCCTTGACCTCAAGGCAGCATTTGACCGAGTATGGCATCAAGGAGCCCTAGCAAAACTAAGGTCAATGGGAATCAGGGGGAAAACCCTCCGCTGGCTGGAGTCATATCTAGTGCCAAGGAAGATGGCTGTGGTTGTTGGAGTCAATCATCTCAGCTCCAGGACTTCATTGCAGGAGTTCCTCAGGGTTGTGCCCAACCATCTTCAGCTGCTTCATCAATGACCTTCCTTCAATCATAAGGTCAGAAGTGGGGATGTTCACTGATGATTGGACAATGTTCCACACCATTCGTGACTCCTCAGATACTGAAGCAGTCCGTGCAGAAATTCAGCAAGACTTGGACAATATCCAGGCTTGGGCTGATACATGGCAAGCAACATTCATGCCATGCAAGTGCCAGGCAATGACCATCTCCAACAAGAGAAAATCTAACCACCTCCCCTTGACATTCAATGGCATTACCATCACTGAATCCCCCACTATCAACACCGTAGGGGTTACCATTGACCAGAAACTGAACTGGAGTAGCCATATAAATACCGTGGCTACAGGAGCAGGTCAGAAGCTAGGAATCCTGCGGCGTGTAACTCATCTCCTGACTCCCCAAAGCCTGTCCAACATCTACAAGGCACAAGTCAGGAGTGGAATGGAATACTCTCCATTTGCCTGCATGGTGCAGCTCCAACAACACTCAAGAAGCTCAACACCATCCAGCCCACTTGATTGGCACCCCATCTACAAACATTCACTCCCTCCACCACCGATGCACAGTAGCAGCAGTGTGTACCATCTACAAGATGCAGTGCAGCAACGCACCAAGGCTCCTTAGACAGCACCTTCCAAACCCACAATCTCTACCAACTAGAAGGACAAGGGCAGCAAATGCATGGGAACACCACCACCTGCAAGTTCCCCTCCAAGTCACACACCATCCTGATTTGGAACTATATCGCCGTTCCTTCACTGTCGCTGGGTCAAAATCCTGGAACTCCCTTTCGAACAGCACTGTGGGTATACCCACGCCACATGGACTGCAACGAAGGCAGCTTAGGGATGGGCAATAAATGCTGGCCTAGCCAGTGTTGCCCACATCCCATGAATGAATAAAAAAAAGGTAAAGAGTGAATGAGTATGAGTGTAAAAAATTGTTTTAAACTATTTTTCAGCTTCTGTTTTTTCCCACTCTTTGTAATGAAACACATTTGAAAATGGCAGTTCATTCCTGCAAGGATTGAGATGTTGTGATGGTGCTTCTATATTTTTTGTTAAGTTTTTTTTGAGGACTCATCTATTTTAGAATTATGGATCTTATGGATTTTTTTCACAGGGGTTATTGAAAGGGCATTGAAAAGTCTTGTTTGTAAACAACATTTACTGGAAGTCACCTGTCTTCAGATAAATATCTACAGGGACTTTTTTGACTTGGGGAGATGTTTACGGAGAAGTGACAGGTCAAGATCTATAGGGCTCAGGAGGCTTGACTCATGAGCTATTGATTTTGTCTTTGCTTTGAACAGTGTGTTGGGATATGAATTGATTTGAAGGCAATTGGAGAAAACCAGCAAGAGAGCAGTCACGATCAGCACCCTCTTCCAACTCTTTGAGAGTTTCCTGAGAATCAAGTGTAAGAAATAGAGAAACTGATGCTGCATTTTTCTGAAAAGCCTGTCAGAAGCTCCTGATGCCACATTTCTCCTGGAAAGCCTACCAAACTGATCTTCAATGTCACCTGAAAAGAAAGACCTCAGTGACAGACGTATACGCATATTTGGGATGCCAAACCAAAAAGGGACAAATGACATATTTCCATATCTTCTCTTTTTTTGTCAAGAGTTACCAAGTATCTGGCCAAGGTATTCTTTTTGGTATTTTTTAATAACAGAGCTCGAAAGAGAAAATATCTATTTTTCAGTTAACCGGTATGTGTGTGTGTGTGTGTGAGAGAGGGGCTAAGGTAACAAGGGAACTTTCATATTTCAATCTATCTGTTAATTCTTTGCTTTATTACTGGTTATGTCTTGTTTTATAATAAACTGATAATTTTGTTGTTTATCAAAAAAACCTGCTTGGTGCATTTTATTCTGGGATAAAGAGTAGAGTATATAATTGACCACATCGGTAACTGGGTAAACATTTAAATATATGTTGTGACCTGTGGAGAAGTGTAACTAGAAAAGACAGTGCACTCCGCCCACCTCGGTCATCACAAATGTTTGTTGGAGGTGTCTGCTACCAACACTGTAAAAGTTGTAAAGGGTATGTTTCACTTCGGGAGTGTTTGGAAAGCTGGCACTTGCAGATCACCTGACTGTTCTACACCCCATCTGCTATACCTTTCCATTAAAGTCAATTTGAACTTCAAAGTAAAGGTAAATCTGGTAGAGTGGATAACAGGCGATTTGTCAGTTTTCTGCACATCCACTCCCCTGTCAAAAGTTAAAAATGAAAGAAATGTATTCATAGGGCTGAAATTTATACTCCCGCATTGGCGGGCGAAAACAATGGCAGTGTGCCCACACAAGCCGCACGTCACAGAGCCGCAACGATATTAAGCCCGGCAGCTCATTTAAATAGCTGGGGGCGGCCCGCGCACCCCAATCATGTGGAGGGGTGAGCTGGCTGTGCCTGGCAATGGCACCAGCTGTCTGTGCACTGGCACTGACATCATTTTTAAAGGGCTTTGAGCCCTATCATTACATTTAGATATTTAAAGAAACAGTGAGTAAGAAACAATAAATACATTTATTTTGCCCCTCTCCCACCCCCATAACCATAAAATTAATTACTTGCCCTCTCCCCACCCAAAACACTTACTTTAACCCCTGACCTCCCCCTAAAGTGCATAAACTTTAACTTAAAACCCTTCCCATAATCCCCTACACCAATGATGCCTCTTTGACCCTGCTTCCACCACACATACCCCACCCCCGCAGCCTTCCCACACTGAGAAACTTACCTCCCCCCCACTCCCAACCTGTGTTTAGCCTCGTTTCCCTGGGTGGGGATCTGAAGGTGTGGTGTTTCGGCCGCAGATCGTACCGGGACAGGCTGCGGGAGCATAAATTTAGTTAATTCATAGATTTTAATTTATTAGAAATTTAAATGGCGGTTCCGTCGCCGAGCGGCGGAGAGGCCATCATGAGGCCTCACTGCCACCGGCAATATTGGGATGGGTCCTCCCGGCATTGGGGTGCATTGCGGCCCTTTCCTGGAGGCATTTTACGGTTCCCCCCCCCCAACCCTGCCATGACCCTCAATGATGGGGGGTCTGTAAAATTCAGACCATAGTCACCATCTTTGATCTCATTTACCTTGAGGAACATAAAGTTCATTCCATTTTAAAAAATTAGGTTGATAAATGTGTCACCAGTATGTTATCCTGTCCTTTTCCTTTGCACAGGCTTAGTGTAAGGACTAAGAAAACCAGAATATTTAATGAGTCATCAGTTATAGCAGAAACACATGATAAAACTTTGCAGAAAGCTATTTTGAGTTTAAATTTCACACTTTTTTAAGCCAAACTCAAGTTCATACCTCTTGCAAATCCCACCATAGACTGCTCCCTCTCACCTTTTAGAGCGCCAATTTTTGCTCTTAGTGTTCTGATATTCTTGGCCTCGTTATCCCTTTTGATCTCAAATAGAACTCTCACATTTCCTTCATTATGACAGCTGCCTCCAAGATGCTTGGTTTCCTCTTTAGTGCCGAAAACATCTTTTCCTTTCAACAACTTTTTACTCTTTATAAAGCCTATCCCTACTGAGGAATTACATGCCAGTTGGCTCAATTGATTGTACTCCTACTTCGAAGTCATCAAGTTGTGGGTTCAAGTTTCATTCCACAAAGTTGGCATATAATTTAGACCAGAACTCCATTGAAGGAATTTTTGCAGTTCTGAAGCTGCAGTACTTTTAGATGAGAAATTAGCCTTCCTCTTCAGATGGCTATTTGAAGAGGACCAAGGAGCTCTTCCAGTGCCATTGATAACATTCTTCCTTCAATGTCACCATGAAGGGGTTCCAATGCCATCTCATTTGCTGTTTGTGGGACCGGGCTGTGCAAAAAATGACTGTCATGATTGCCTATACAACAATAGTGACTGCACTCAAAAGTAGTTCTTTGGCTGAAAAACGTTTCAGGAAATCCTGAAGATCTGATAAAGTGTAATATAGATGTCATTTCTTTGTTTTTTTAAATCCCTACGCTGATACTCAAAGAACTGAAGCTGAAGCCATAGTTTTCTCTCATCGTTTCTCTGCTTTCTTTAATCTACAATTCTTCCAATTTTCTGTGCTCTGCTTTCCAGTTTCTTTATTTCACCCTGTCTTGTGGTATTTATTGATCCTCATTAAGAAATCATTTTCCATCCTTATGAGACCTCATATCATTTATAATACTTCTTTATTCTTTACTCTTGAGCTCCAAAAACTATAGGGTAGATATAGAAAAAATATAACTCAAAAAGAGGGTTGACTGGAGAATTATTTGAACAAAGCTGAGAATGTGAGAAGGAAAAATAAAAACTGTGGTGAATAAAACTCATATAGCCTGAAGGGTATGGTTCTTTCTCTGCTTTGAGAATGTATTCAATATTTCACTGCATTGAAATGCCCATTTCATTAATTTGACTATGTCTTTTTATAATCTTCCACATTCTTCCTCGCATTCATCATCCTCCCTAATTTGGTATCATCAGCAAACAGTGATATCATTGCTCTGATGATTTTGTACAAATCATTTATATGAATAGAAAATAATGGGCCCACCATAAATCCCAGGGGCAAATCACTAAATATGTTCTGCCAATCCGATAAACATCCATTCCAATTCTTTGCTTTCTATTCCGAAACTGTCCCTGCATCAATGCATCTACATTCCCTTTAATACCATGTAACTTAATTTTGTAACTGGTTTCAAATGTGCTACTTGCCGAAAATCTATATAGACAACATCTACACATTCACTGTATCTTTACAGCTATCATTTCAAGACCTGTTTCAAATCCATGCAGATTGGTTCACTTCTAAAATCTTTCAGATGAGACATTAAACCAAAGCTCTGTTTGCTCTCTCAGGATGATCTAAAAGATCCCATATTTGAAGAAAAGCAGGCAGTTCTCCCAGTGTGCTGACCAATGTTTAATCCTCAGCCAGCATTATTGAACAAGATTGTCTGGTCATTTATTTCATAGCAGTTTGTGGGACCTCTCTGTGCACAATGCTGGCTGCCATATTTCCTAATTACAGCAGTGACTACACTTCAAAGTACTTCGTTGGCTGTAAAGAACTTTGGGACATCCTGTGGTCATGAAAGGCAGTATATACATGTGAAACTTTTATTTTCCTTTTAAATGTTCACTAATTTCTTCCTGTATCATGGATTCAAAGTTTACCAACAACTGCATCTATTATTTCCTAGTCCTTATTTTCATCCATTTAAATGAGGGAAGACTGACTAAATTGATCTGATGGCATTGGATCAATCTTTGAAATTTGAAACAGATTTCCAGAATAACAGCTACACCCAGACTGAGAAAACTCTGACATGCACTTGAAAGACTAAAATGGGGGAGGCACTTATAAGGATGTGTCCAAATTGTGCAGCACCAATAATATAAAGAATTACAAGACCAAAGTTCAAACATCTTAAAGGTGTGGAGATAGAGCATCCAAAATTGGCCAAACCAGAGCAAAAGACTGCGGAATTTCAAATGCAAGCTACGTGCAGTGCAAATCAGGTTTCTTCGATCTTTCATCCTGGTTTAGAAAACATTGCGCAGAACCGGCCCTGTCCACAAAACTGCCCACACCCCCAGATCAAATGAATTACCATGGCATGTTTCCTATAATTGCGTCCACTTGTGGCTTTTCAAGAAGGCTTAGAATTGAGCTTTGTTCAGGTGCAAGGGCACTAATAGACACATTATAAAAGAAAAGAATATTAAGAAATGATTAATTTACCAAGAAACTGACTAGTGTACATTCATAAAACTGGAATGTTTTTCTGTACAAAGTCATTTTCAGTTAATTAAAATCAGGTTACTCACATGTAATGGAGAAGACATTCTGATTATTTTTTTTTGTAATTAAACCCATTTCAGCTGTATTAATCAAACTGCACCAGGTTTCTTTTTTTTTTCTTTTGGGCCTCCTTATCTCGAGAGACAATGGATACGCGCCTGGAGGTGGTCAGTGGTTTGTGAAGCAGCGCCTGGAGTGGCTATAAAAGCCAATTCTAGAGTGACAGGCTTTTCCACAGGTGCTGCAGAGAAATTTGTTTGTCGGGGCTGTTGCACAGTTGGCTCTCCCCTTGCGCCTCTGTCTTTTTTCCTGCCAACTACTAAGTCTCTTCGACTCGCCACATTTTAGCCCCGTCTTTATGGCTGGCCGCCAGCTCTGGTGAACGCTGGCAACTGACTGCCACGACTTGTGATCAATGTCACAGGATTTCATGTCGCGTTTGCAGACGTCTTTATAGCGGAGACATGGACGGCCGGTGGGTCTGATACCAGTGGCGAGCTCGCTGTACAATGTGTCTTTGGGGATCCTGCCATCTTCCATGCGGCTCACATGGCCAAGCCATCTCAAGCGCCGCTGACTCAGTAGTGTGTACAAGCTGGGGATGTTGGCCGCCTCGAGGACTTTTGTGTTGGAGATACGGTCCTGCCACCTGATGCCAAGTATTCTCCGGAGGCAGCAAAGATGGAATGAATTGAGACGTCGCTCTTGGCTGACATACGTTGTCCAGGCCTCGCTGCCATAGAGCAAGGTACTGAGGACACAGGCCTGATACACTCGGACTTTTGTGTTCCGTGTCAGTGCGCCGGGCTGTGTTCTCGCACCCACACTTTTTGGGATTTTCTTCTCCCTGCTGCTTTCACATGCGTTCAAGTCCTCTGAAGAAGGAATTTTCCTCCACACAAGATCAGGGGGCAGGTTGTTCAACCTTGCCCGTCTAAGAGCGAAGTCCAAAGTACGGAAAGTCCTCATCAGGGAATTCCTCTTTGCTGACGATGCTGCTTTAACATCTCACACTGAAGAGTGCCTGCAGAGTCTCATCGACAGGTTTGCGGCTGCCTGCAATGAATTTGGCCTAACCATCAGCCTCAAGAAAACAAACATCATGGGGCAGGATGTCAGAAATGCTCCATCCATCAATGTTGCACCAGGTTACTACTCCTAAATATATGAAGGTATATTTTTTAATGCAAGCAAAGAAAAATTCACAATTGCATTCCGAAATGCTGTCCGATTGTGTTGGTTCATGGAAGATTTTATGTTTGTGATTATGTAAATAAGTTTGAGTGGAGACGTGAGCCATAACTTCACTCAGAAAACCAGTGCAAGTTTGAGTGCAACAACACATCGCACAATATGTATCCATGTGTTCCTACTACATATTTGTATTTTTATTCAATTTATGTAGTATCTTAATCCAAGAACCAAATTCTTCCTGGATTCCTGCTGTACCAAAGACAAGTGTCCAATTTTTAAAAATAAAGATTTGCAGCTTTTCTTCACTCTCAGCAGTCCTGGTTTTGCTGTTATTTATAAGCCCCCTGCCCTAGGTTTCTGAAGCAAAAGTATCAAATACTCTAAGGAGGTCTGACCCTTTCCTCCTTTGACTCCGACAAGATCCTGAAATACCACAAGTACCAGCTCCCCAACATTACTGAATTCAAAGACAGTGAAATATAATTGCCATCTGTGCTGGAGCAAACCCTCAATTTAACCCAGTGGCAAGCTTGAAAATATCCAGGTGTGAATGTAATCAGCTGGAAATCCTCCACCCCTGCTGCATTTGTGGTATAGGCATGTTTACTATCAGCCAGAAATCATTCCTGGAAAAGATGACACTGCATCTGAAGTAAATGCATTACATCAGTGTGACCTTCAATCAGATCGTGTTTTGCATTTCTTTTCTGCACTCATTGTTGTGGAATTCTCTCAGTCAGCAAGGTCACTGAATTTCAATCCTCATGGACTAATTATTGACTCACATACGAACCTCCAGAATCCACCAGCTAGATCAAGTCCAACACATAATACTGAGCAGCTGACTATCGATGTATTTCAGGTCAAACAACATAGTATTATGGTGTCACATGACTCAAAAATTGACCAAAAATATTTCATCCAATACAGTAAAACCAGCAATTTTCTTTGAAAAGGAATATTAATTCATAAAGACAATTGTTACGACCTCAGTGAGACCATTAATGTTAAAACACAAGATATGCACTCCCAGACCAATTTAAAGAAGGACATGGTGGGATTTCATGCTTTAAGCCTTTTACTATAACAACTAAACTAAAAATCAACATTAACTAAACAGTTCTTTGTAAGTGGCTAATACGCTAAATTACAGAGAAAGATATTTCCCTTTAACTTATTAAAACATGTGAAATATCACACCACATATATATGTTACACAATGTCCTCACTGATGCAGTATCTTTGCAGTTAAAAGTCCAAAACTCCTCCCAGTTGTAATGGGTTGTATCTCCCAGTCTTTCGCAAAGTCAATGTCCTCATCGCTCACTTCTTCTGAGCACTTTCAACCTGGACATCCGTGAATAAGGCGATCTCTGGTGACCCAGTTGGTCTATTTTCCTTCACAAACCTCAGCTTTTGTACTGGGCTCAAGACTCAGCAGCCTTTCACTGTATCAGTCTTCTGAGAGCAGATGTTTTTGCTCTCTCTCTTCAAAGGTTGCCACTGCTGCTGTTCATCTACTGGTCTTCCATTTAACCTCCTGACTGCTGAAAGTCTGTTGAATTTACCCAGAACAAAAAGTCAATAGCCATTTTTCCAATATGCAGAGTCCACAAGTCTGGCCACAGCAGAACCACCCAGGCATTCCTTTGTTTCCAGGTGTTAAAAAATTCAACTTGAGTTTGCACCTTCACAGCCCCTGGCTCCTTGTTTATAATCTGCAAGTCTGGGATAGTGAAACTCATTGTTCTTCAAATGTTACAACTGTGCTTTCTGCTTGTTTTTGATCTGGGTTCCTTGATTGCATGATAACCAGGATCCTTGTCTTGTCTCTAGGTAGAGTTGGTGTGAGGTCATATGTTTCCTTTGAATCCTTCTTACACTACATTAAAAATCACAGCTTTTAAAAAAATAATCATACTGCAAAGTCCAGTGTTCATAACACAACAATTTGTCCTTTTAAGTATATGGTAGATTTTCCTCTTCCTGAAATGTTTGAACAGGAATGGTGCACGCATATGAACAGTTAACATTTAATCCCCTTAGATCTTCCAAACTCAGCCTTAATAAAATACGTGTACTCAAGTTCCAGACTGGACCGTATCTCCCACTGAGAACTTGCTTAAAAGGATGCCAGCATAGTCAAGATTGGCTGCAGCTCGTAAAGTGCTGAGGCTGATCTAATTTATTCAGGTGACCCCACTTAAGGCAACACATTGCAATGATTGTGAAATGGATTCAGTTCCCCCTTTCTGTATACTGGTCTCATTCTGTTCATCCATTCAAAGTCTGTTTGTAGACTGTTTTCACACAGAGTCTTTCTGAGTTTCAAATGCAATTTCAGTCACAGTGACTGGAAAGTCATCATCTACTATTCCTATTGTGAAGATTGCACCTTCTCAGCCTACTTCTGAGTCCTCATGTGGTAAACAAGACAGTGTGTCAGCGATATTTGATGTTGTAGTCATATTGAGAGAGAAGTACAGCCCACTGCTGCATCCTTGACGCTACCATCTTCAATATTGCAGACTTCTGTCCCAGAATAGCTATGAGGGGTTTATGATCTGTTACTTCCTCTGTTGCAGTTGTGATCAACACATCATCTGATTACACAAGCAATGTGGCACTCCTTGGAAAATCTTATTCATTATAGCTTGGAAGATTTTTGGAGAAGACTTCACACCATAGGGTAGCTTCATGTAGGAGTATAACCCCATGTGCGTGTTTAGCATGAGATACTGCTGACTCTCTCGATTCACATTGAGCTATGCATAAACAAATCCAGCTTCATGAATAGCTTGGATCCTGCTAACTCTGCATACAAGTCTTGAGATGTTGATAATGGATACTTCTCAATATCCACTGCCTGGCTGATTGTGACTTTGTAGTCCTCACATAGTCTTACAATTTTGTCTGACTTGGACACTGCTACAATTGGGGTTGCCCAATCACTGAGATCTGTTTTCACTAGCACACCATTTTTCTCCAGCTTCTTTAGCTCCTCTTCAATCTGGATTTTGAGAGCCTAAGAAACCAGCCTCGCCTTGCAATATACTGGTTTTGCATCAGGCCTAATTTGGATGTGCGCTTTCACACTGATTATGTTTTCATACCTGTCCTTGAAAATGTTCCTGTAACTATTCAATTGCTGATCAAGCTTCTTGGTCATCTCAACTTGGAGAAAAAGGAATGAAACCGGACGGACCACCTGGCATCGACCTAGGCACCGAAAACGGCAACGGCAAACTCAGCCTTGTCGACCCTGCAAAGTCCTCCTTACTAACATCTGGGGGCTTGTGCCAAAGTTGGGAGAGCAGTCCCACAGACTACTCAAGCAAAAGCCTGACATAGTCATACTCACAGAATCATACCTTACAGACAATTTCCCAGAGACTGCAATCACTATCCCTGGGTATGTCCTGTCCCACCGGCAGGACAGACCCAACAGAGGTGGTGGCACAGTGGTATACAGTAGGAAGGGAGTTGCCCTGGGAGTCCTGAACATCGACTCCGGACCCCATGAAGTCTCATGGCATCAGGTCAAACATGGGCAAGGTAACTTCCTACTGATTACCACCTACCGCCCTCCCTCAGCTGATGATTCAGTACTCCACCATGTTGAACACCACTTGGAGGAAGCACTGAGGGTGGCTATGGCACAAAATATACTCTGGGTGGGAAACTTCAATGTCTATCACCAAGAGTGGCTCGGTAGCACCACTACTGACCGAGCTGGCCGAGTCCTAAAGGACATAGCTGCTAGACTGGGTCTGCGGCTGGTGGTGAGGGAACCAACACGAGGGAAAAACATATGTGACCTCGTCCTCACCAATCTGCATGCTGCAGATGCTTCTGTCCATGACTGTATTGGTAGGAGTGACCACCGCACAGTCCTTGTGGAGACGAAGTCCCGCCTTCACATTGCGGATACCCTCCATCGTGTTGTGTGGCACAAGCTAAATGGGATAGATGTAGAACAGATTTAGCAATGCAACACTGGGCATCCATGAGGCGCTGTGGGCCATCAGCAGAAACACAATTGTACTCAACCACAATCTGTAACCTCATGGCCCGTCATATCCCCCACTCTACCATTACCATCAAGCCAGGAGACTAACCCTGGTTCAATGAAGAGTGCAGGAGGGCATGCCAGGAGCAGCACCAGGCATACTCAAAATGAGGTGTCAACCTGGTGAAGCTACTACACAGGACTATCTGTGTGCCAAACTGCGTAAGCAGCATGTGATAGACAGAGCTAAGCAATCCCATAACCAACGGATCAGATCTAAGCTTTGCAGTCCTGCCACATCTAGCCATGAATGGTGATGGACAATTAAACAACTAACTGGAGGAGGTGGCTCCACAAATATCCCCATCCTCAATGATGGGGGAGCCCAGCACAACAGTGCGAAAGATAAGGCTGAAGCATTTGCGACAATCTTCAGCCAGAAGTGTCGAGTTGATGATCCATCTCGGCCTCCTCTTGAAGTCCACAGCATCATAGATGCCAGACTTCAGCCAATTCGATTCACTCCGCGTGATATCAAGAAACGACTGAAGGCACTGTATACTGCAAAGGCTATGGGCCCTGACTATATTCTGGCAATAGTACTGAAGACCCGTGCTCCAGAACTTGCCGCGCGCCGAGCCAAGCTGTTCCAGTACAGCTGCAACACTGGCATCTACCCTGCAATGTGGAAAATTTCCCAGGTATGTCCTGTACACAAAGTGCAGGACAAATCCAACCCAGCCAATTACCGCCCCATCAGCCTACTCTCAATCATCAGTAAAGTGATGGAAGGTGTCATCAACAGTGCCATCAAGCAGCACTTGCTTAGCGATAACCTGCTCACTGACACTCATTTTGGGTTCCGCCATTGCCACTCAGCTCCTGACCTCCTTACAGCCTTGGTTCAAACATGGACAAAAGAGCTGAAATCAAGAGGTGAGGTGAGAGTGACTGCCCTTGACATCAAGGCAGCATTTGACCGAGTATGGCATCAAGGAGCCCTAGCAAAACTGAGGTCAATGGGAATCAGGGGAAAACCCTCCGCTGGCTGGAGTAATACCTAGCGCAAAGGAAGATGGTTGTTGGAGGTCAATCATCTGAGCTCCAGGACATCACTGCAGGAGTTCCTTAGGGTAGTGTCCTAGGCCCAACCATCTTCAGCTGCTTCATCAATGACCTTCTGTAAATCATAATGTCAGAAGTGGGGATGTTCGCGGATGATTGCACAATGTTCAGCACCATTCACGACTCCTCAGTTACTGAAGCAGTCCGTGTAGAAATGCAGCAAGACTTGGACAATATCCAGGCTTGGGCTGATAAGTGGCAAGTAACATTTGCGCCACACAAGTGCCAGGCAATGACCATCTCCAACAAGAGAGAATCGAACCATCTCCCCTTGTCATTCAATGGCATTACAATCACTGAATCCCCCACTATCAACATCCTAGGGGTTACCATTGACCAGAAACTGAACTGGAGTAGCCATATAAATACCGTGGCTACAAGAGCAGGTCAGAGGCTATGAATCCTGAGGCGAGTAACTCACCTCCTGACTCCCCAAAGCCTGTCCACCATCTACAAGTCAGGAGTGTGATGGAATACTCTCCACTTGCCTGGATGGGTGCAGCTCCAACAACACTCAAGAAGCTCGACAAGCAGGACAAAGCAGCCCGCTTGATTGGCACCCCATCTACAAACATTCACTCCCTCCACCACCGACGCACTGTGGCAGCAGTGTGTACCATCTATAAGATGCACTGCAGCAATGCACCAAGGCTCCTTAGACAGCCCCTTCCAAACCCACAACCTTTACCAACTAGAAGGATAAGGGCAGCAAATACATGGGAACACCACAACCTGTCAGTTCCCCTCCATGCCACACACCATCCTGACTTGGAACTATATCGCCGTTCCTTCACTGTCGCTGGGTCAAAATCCTGGAACTCCCTTCCTAACAGCACTGTGGGTATACCTACCCCAAATGGACTGCAGCGGTTCAAGAAGGCAGCTCACCACCACCTTCTCAAGGGCAATTAGGGATGGGCAATAAATACTGGCCTGGCCAGCATCGCCCACATCCCATGAATGAATTAAAAAAAACATGCTTCTAGTCTAACTTCAGCTTGCGAAGCCAGTCTTTGCCCTTTTACGTTGGTTTGTTGAAATATCTCGCGACAACAGTGGGTAACGTGAGGGACTTGCCCTTATATTGGACGTTATACTCCATTTGGCCGCACATTTCTTACATCACACCAGAGTAGGTTTTCTACTGAACTGTGTCCTCGCATGTATCTCTACTCATAATACAGCCCTACAATGTGCGTGTTGATGTACTGTGATTTATCAACATCATTGTAAAAAGGTCTTTGTCATCTCAGTGATTGCAAGTGGCAGAAATGCTGTCCAGTCCTAGCTCCTCTTTGTTTAGGCACATTGGATTCACTTCAAGATTGTGAACTCCACCCTTGTGACTTGGTTATTTTCCATTACCACTGGAATGAGTTCCCTGTGCTGCTTTGGCCTTCTCTCCACAAGTTGCAATATGGCTTTTCTTTTGACAATTAAAGCACTTAGCATTTCTGTACTGACATGCTTGTGCCATGTGGTTGCCCTTTCAGTGATAACAAGACACTAAACCTCTATCACCAGCGCTCTTCTGATGAGCTCTTTCCACTTTAGTCTTGGCAGAAACCTTTTGACAGTGGACACAAACAGTACTACTTGTTGGCAGAGGATGAAATTCCCAAGTATTTCTGATGCCATCTCCATAGAAAGAACAATATTACATGTAAGCACAAATGTAAGATTTTGAGTGCTTAGTAACTTTGATTGGATTCTTTTCTACACCAATCCACACACAAATCTGTCTCATAGTGCATGGTCTGAGAATGTGCCAAAATTGCAATGTAGTGATAAGTTCTTCAGTGCCACAATGTACTCACCAACTGTTTCACTACTTTTCTGATTTCTGCTTCCAAATTTGTAGCTTTCTGCTATCTCTAGTTCCTACAACTTGGTGGTGATTGTTTTGAATGCGTATCCTTTGCCTTGTTGGGAGGAAGGTTTGTTAGCGTACTATAGACTTCTGGGCCAATTTCTGTTTGCAGAATTGCTTTCTTGCACTCAAGAATTGCCTTATTTTGAGTCTTGACTTCTTCACTTTCACCTTCAAGTTCCAAAAAGTTATCAGCTCTGAAAAACATGTCCATTCTTTCAATAAATGAACTGAGTGGTTCTTCAGAACTCTCATATGTTCCCAGCCTTTCGATGTATCCTGTGTGCACAGCCATATTGTCCTGTTTCCAAATTCACAGTCCTCCAGAAAACACTTTACTGCGGCTGCCTTTCTAACAGCGATACCTAAAACCAGTCTAATTGGTGGTTGAAAATATTCTCTTGCCCAAATGAGCACTTTGGATCTGATGCACATGAGGACCCTACAACATCCCATCAACTGAGAAGACAGTTTGAGGCACAGGCTTCCCACAAAGCAGCCAAAATCTCCACCATCCGAGTAGGTAGGTCACCAGGACCTGGCTGATCTTGTTCACTGAAATCCCTGCTTCTGTTTGCAGCCCACATTTGCGGACCTTTATCCCATTCTCATTGCCATTTCTGTAATATATTCGGGTAGCATTGGCACAGAAAATGGATATCAAACATGGCCAATTCAAGGAAGTGTTTATTTATATCATTACATCATCATGTCATTACATCATTAGCATAATATACAAGTACATTCCAGCTGCTATTTAAAGGGAAGTATGTACTAGAAGGAGAAACATCAAAAAGATTTTGTGGAGACTGGAAATGGTGCAGCACTATTCAGAACTCATTCACTAATGCAGATTTGGAGCTTCTGATGCACAAATTGGGCCTATTTGGCACTGTAAGGTATCCTTCCCACAGGAAAGAAGAAATAAATATTTATGTTTATATAGCAACTTTCATGACCTCAAGACATCCCAATGACTTTACAGCCAATGAAGGACATTTGAAGTATAGGTACTGTTGTAATGTAGTAAATTTGGCAGTTAATTTGCACACAGCAATCTCCCACAAACAGCAATGTGATATTTATCAGATAATCTGTTTTAGTGATGATGGTTGAGGGATAAATATAGGCCAGAACATTGGGGGGAACTACTGTCCCTTCTTTGCTAGATGGGCCCTTGGTGTAACATGTCAGTCAGCCAGTTCACTGAGTTTCAATCCTCATGGATGAATTACTGACTTGCTTGCCAACCTTCAGACTTAGTTTACCAGCGGGTTTGGAAGGTGCTGCCTAAAGAGACTTGGTGAGTTGCTGCAATGCATCTTATAGATGGGTACACACTGCTGCGACTGTGCGTCGGTGGTGGAGGGAGTGAATGTTTGTGCATCGGGTGCCAATCAAGTGGGCTGGTTTGTCCTGACGGTGTTGAGCTTCTTGAGTGTTGTTGGAGCTGCACCCATCAGGCAAGTGGACGGTATTCCATCACACTCCTGACTTGTGCCTTGTAGGTGGCGGACAGGCTTTGGGGAGTCAGGAGGTGAGTTACTCACTGCAGGATTCCTAGCCTCTGACCTGCTCTTGTAGCCATGGTATTTATATGGCTACTCCAGTTCAGTTTCTGGTCAATGATAACCCCCAGGATGTTGATAATGGGGGATTCAGCGATGGTAATGGCATTGAATGTCAAGGGGAGATGGTTCGATTCTCTCTTGTTGGAGATGGTAATTGCCTGGCACTTGTGTGGCGCAAATGTTACTTGCCACTTATCAGCCCAAGATATTAGTTTAGTTTATTTTAGAGATACAGCACTGAAACAGGCCCTTCGGCCAACCGAGTCTGTGCCGACCATCAACCACCCATTTATACTAATCCTACACTAATCCCATATTCCTACTACATCCCCAACTGTCTCTATATTTCCCTACCACCTACCTATATTAGGGGCAATTTATAATGGCCAATTTACCTACCAACCTGCAAGTCCTTTGGCTGTGGGAGGAAACCGGAGCACCCAGAGAAAACCCACGCAGACACAGGGAGAACTTGCAAACTCCACACAGGCAGTACCCAGAACTGAACCCGAGTCGCTGGAGCTGTGAGGCTGCGATGCTAACCACTGCACCACTGTGCCGCCCCTGTCCAGGTCTTGCTGCATTTCTACACGGACTGCTTCAGTATCTGAGGAGTCACGAATGGTGCAGAACATTGTGCAATCATCAGCAAACATACCCACTTCTGACCTTATGATTGAAGGAAGGTCATTGATGAAGCAGCTGAAGATAGTTGGGCCTAGGACACTACCCTGAGGACCTCCTGTAGTGATGTCCTGGAGCTGAGATGATTGACCTCCAGCAACCACAGCCATCTTCCTTTGCACTAGATATGACTCCAACCAGCAGAGCGTTTCCCCCCTGATTCCCATTGACTTCAGTTTTGCTAGGGCTCCTTAATGCCATACCTGATCAAATGCTGCCTTGATGTCAAAGGCAGTCACTCTCACCTCATCTCTTGAGTTCAACTCTTTTGTCCATATTTGAACCAAGGCTGTAATGAGGTCAGGAGCTGAGTGGCCATGGCAGAACCTAAACTGAGCATCACTGAGCAGGTTATCGCTAAGCAAGTGCCGCATTTTAGCACTGTTCAACGACACCTTCCATCACTTTACTGACGATTGACAGTAGAGGATGGGGCGGTAATTGGCCCGGTTGGACTTGTCCTGCCTTTTGTGTGCAGGACATACCTGGGCAATTTTCCACATTGCCGGATAGATACCAGAGTTGTAGCTGTACTGGACCAGTTTGGCTAGGGGCACGGCAAGTTCTGGAGCACAGGTCTTCAGTACTATTGCTGGAATGTTGTCAGAGCCCATAGCTTTTGCAGTATCCACTGCCCTTGTCCTTCATGTTGGACCTGATGTCATGAAATGTCATGGGGTCGGGGGTCGATGTTGAGGACTCGCAGAGCGACCCCTCCCGATTGTACCACAATGCCGCCACCTCTGCTGGGTCTGTCCTGCTTGTGGGACAGGGGCATACCCAGGGATTGTGATGGCGGTGTCTGGGACATTTTCTGTAAGGTATGATTCCGTGAGTACGCCTAAGTCAGGCTGCTGCTTGTCTAGTCTGTGGGATAGCTCTCCCAACTTTGGCACATGTCCCCAGATGTTAGTAAGAAGGATTTTGCAGGGTCGACAGGGCTGAGTTTGCCATTGTCATTTCCGGTACCTAGGTTGATGCCGGGTGGTCTGTCCGGTTTCATTCTTTATTGACTTTGTAGCAGTTAGATACAGCTGAGTAAAATAAAAGCAAAATACTGCGGATGCTGGAAATCTGAAATAAAAACAAGAAATGCTGGAATCACTCAGCAGGTCTGGCAGCATCTGTGGAAAGAGAAGCAGAGTTAACGTTTCGGGTCAGTGACCTGAAGAAGGGTCACTGACCCGAAACGTTAACTCTGCTTCTCTTTCCACAGATGCTGCCAGACCTGCTGAGTGATTCCAGATACAGCTGAGTGGCGTGCTAGGCCATTTCAGAGGGCATTTAAGAGTCAACCACATTGCTGTGGGTCTGGAATCATATGTAGGCCAGACCAGGTAAGGACAGCAGATTTCCATCCCTAAAGGACATTAGTGAACTAGCTGGCTCTAGAGTTCAGAATGTGTGGTGGGAGTTGGCAGAAAGGGTAAATGCAGTTTCAATCATTCTGAGGATATGAGAATACATAAGAAAAAAGATTGACATGCTCAGAAAAGCCATGAAGAAAAACTGCTATCCAGCACTTCCCTAGACCAAGTAGGTGAGGAAAGAATGCCTACCAAGTGTTACCTTTCAATTTATTGCACCTTGACTGAGGTCACATGTATAGCACCTAGCTTTCCAGCATTGATATGCAAATCATACTGCAATGGATCAATCTTTCTAGCTGCAGCTTAAAGCTGGAGCTTGCAAAGATGTATATGGAAATCAAACTTCCAGCACAGCTGTATGATGCATGCTCATTTAATCCCACATGCTGGGATTCAGGATAGGCACTCAAGTGCCACTGTACTTTGAACTTTCAACATCTTAATACTGGTACAGCACAAGCTGGTACACAACAGGAAGTAACAAACCTGTATTGGATTTGGGTCCTGAAGTACACTCGAAAATGTCATGCCTTTAATTGAGGCTATAAAGGGAATGGGTATAGTGAATCCTGCACATGAAGGCATTTGATAAGGTGCCACGTCAAAGGTTATTGCAGAAATTAAAAGCTCATGGTGCGGGAGCTCTCTCCAGTCTTCACATCAATATCATCCACCCATACCCTATGCACTTGAGCTCCTCCATGGTCTTCAATGTGGCAATGGGATCAATGTTATTTTTAATTCATCAAAGGTATTTCCTGCATATTTCTCCCTAAACCAACTAACAACCATCATCTCATAAATTTAATAGTTCGGGCAAATTTTCTTCTTCATCTTTTGACATTTGTGCCTTCAATATTACCTCTTCAAATGGAACGTCACATCCCCTCCACTCTTAAAACTTCATTCAAGAAGTTTGGTTTCCTCTTTCATGCCAAACTCTTTACCTTTCAACAACTCTTGATTCTATAAAGCTCAAGTCCATCCAGGATTTAATTACTACTTTCGTATTTCAGTATGCTGTCATAATAAAAGGCTTATCATTTTGATAAACAATTCCATTTCATCTACAGTCTTCAACTTCTGCTACTCTGTTGTGCAAACTTTCTTGTCTTTCGCAATTTGATCAATATTATTCTCAGTGTTCTTCTGAGCATTTCTGTTTGTTTCTTTCAAATGATAAATATGCCATTCTATATTCTGCACGCTCTTCCTTCTTCCGCCATCCCTTTTGCATTGAACTTGAGACTCAAAACGCTGTCCTCTACTGTAACTCTTAACCTTAATTAATTCTTTCCCAAGCCTTCACAATGTGGAACTACTTATCTCCCTTAATCTTCCCTTTATACTTTTAAAATCCAAGTTTGACATCACCTAAACACTTGTTTCAGAAGTGTTTTGCCTGTTTTATTATCAGCCTTGAAAGGCCTCAAGACATGCTGTTAGTTCTCATTAATTAGAACTTTTTAATTATTCAATCGCGGGATGTGGGTGTCACTGACAAGACTGGCATTTTATTGTCCATCCCTAATTGCGCTTTAGAAGATAATGGCAGGATTTTGAGCCAGCAATAATGAAGGAATGGTGGCAATAAAAGTCAGGATAATGTGTGACTTGGAAGGGAAATTGGAGTAATGATGTTCCCATGCATCTGCTGCCCTTGACTTTCTAGGTGGTGGAGATAATGGGTTTTGGAGATGGCACTGAAGAAGCCTTTAAGAGATGCTGAACTGCTGCCTGCAGATTGTACACACTGCAGCCAGATACACGGGTGGTGAAGGGAGTGGATATTTAAGCTGGTGTAAATCAATTGGACTGATTTTTCGTGGATAGTTCTCAATTTTTGAGAGATTGAGGTCCTAGGTTTTATATCTGTTATGACCGGGGTGGGAGGAGTGCACTGTTTTTTCTCGTTTCGCTTCTTCACAAGTCACAACATACATTTAAATATTTACCCAGTTACTGATACGGTCAATCATATACTCAACTCTTTATCCCAGAATAAAATGCACCAAGCAGGTTTCTTTAATAAACAACAAAATTATCAGCTTATTATAAAACAAGACATAATCAGTAACAAAGTGAATACACAGAGTGAAATATTAAAGTTCCCTTTTACCTTACACACACACACACACTGGTTAACCAAAAAAAAAATTCTCTTTAGAGCACTGTTACAAAAAAAGACAGAAAAGCATACTTTAGCCAAATACTTGCTAAATCTTGAAGAAAAAAAGAGAAGATATGGAAGGGTGTCATTTGTCCCTTTTTGGTTTGGCATCCCAAATAGGCGTAGATGGCTGTCACTGGGATCTTTCTGGAACAGTTCTTTTCAAGCAACATTGAAGATCAGTTTGGCAGGCTTTCCAGGAGAAATGTGGCAACAGGAGTTTCTTGCAGGCCTTTCAGGAGAAATGCAGCATCAATTTCTTATTTCTTACACTCGCTTCAAAGAGCTTCTCAAAGAGATGGAAAAGCTGGCAGGCTTTTCAAAGAGATGGAAGAGGATGCTGATAGTGACTGGTCTCTTGGCTGGTTTTCTCCAACTGCCTTCAAAACAGTTCACACCCCGAAAACACTGTCCAAAGCAAAACCAAAAACAATATCTCAAGAGTCAAGCCTCCTGACCCCTATAAATCTTGATCTATCACTTCTCCGTAAACATCTCCCCTAGTTCAAGGTTCCTGCTGTTTAGTTATCTTAATTGGTGACAGGTGGTTTCCAGTAGATGTTGTTTTAGCATTCCTTGATCCTTCCAGTAAGTATTTTCAGTCAAGAATCCTTTCAATGAACTGTCAAGAACAAAGCAAAGTGCAGCTTCTCTGAAATCTTCAGCCTTCTCCACAAATCCATCTCCACAATTTAAATATAAATCCTCAGAAAAATACTTAATAAAAATATAGAAGCACTGTCATAACATAGCCAAGAATTTAGATTGGCAGGAGGGACATGGAAGCTGCTTTTGTGCTGCCTTTCTGAGATAAGTGGTTGTCTTCCAGGACCTACAGGTGAGTACACTGGGGCAGGGTGCAAGGAAATTAAGGATTAGTGAAAATGAACAACAATTCTGAATGGTTTATGTGGAGACTTATTCTAACAAAATTAATGTTCAGAAAAAGATGACGTCTGAAACATGGTGCCTCAGCCTTCATAGAGGGACCTATAGGGGGCTAAACTGGGCTGTGTTGCATGTGTTTTTGGTGCTATTTTAGATCTCAAGGCCTATTTTCAGGGTTTGGTCAATTTCACCACCATAAGGTTTTTACGGGGTAAAAGAAAGAGGAGCGAATGAATAAAACATTTCAAAAAAATTATTTTTGTGCAACCATAGGAGAAATACTTGCTTTAAGAGTTTAGATAAGCTAGACAAAGAACGCTGTTCATATTAGCTGATGGTACAAAGACTAGGGGACACAGATATAAGGTTTTGGATAAGAGATGCAAGGGGGATGTAAGGAAGACTTTTTTTATGCAGCATGTGGTAATGACCTGGAACTCACTGTCTACAAGGGTGGTGGAAGCGAAGACAATGAATGATTTCAAAAGGAAATTGGATAGGCTCTTGAGGGAAGTAAACCTCTAGGCCTATGGTGATAAAGCGGGGGAACAGGACTGATTGGATTGCTCGACAGAGAGCCGACATGGACTTGATGGGCTGAATGGCCTCCTTCTGTGCTGCAATGACTATATGACTCTAATCCAGTGGTTATCCACATCCTCAGTGCCAGTGCTGCCCTTTTCAAGTTATTCTTTCTCCCCACGTTCAATCAGTTACATATAAATATTCAATCAAGCACAACACCATGACACATAGTTTATTGCCAGTTAGGTACCATCTGTTGGGGCATTTTTAGCCAAGAGGTCTCAGTTACACAGAAATGGCTGTCTCCTCATTGTACTAGCATCACTTACTCCTTCTGTCGTAAACAACTTATGTACATCTATCCTGCAGAACTGCGATAGTCAATTTGAGGAGAAATCTGCCTGAGCAGGAGCATGAAGTGTCAGCAAAGGAGGAGCAGAAACCTAGTCGCTGGAGGGCCTGCTGCTGTTCTTCCACTGTCACAGAGCTCTGGAATGTAGACCCCACAGGGTAGACATGACGTCTGGAACATGGTGCCTCAGCCTTCACTAGAGGGACCTATAGGGGGCTAATTTGGGCTGTGTTGCACATGTTTTTGGTGTTATTTTAGATTGTTACCTGAAGGCAATTATTCTCTAGTCATTAGTGTCTGTTCAGCTCACTATACAGCACCTAGAGAAGAATCTAGTACTTGCATCTGTGCAGTTATACACAGCATCTTATGAAACTACAATTCACAGTGGAGTAATTGGACAGTGCAGAGACTGAGGCAGTAGCTTTGTCCCCTTAATAGCGATCATTTACAGTGGGACCATCTCTCAGGAATGTCCATGTTGCTGCAATGGCTACAATGGTCTTTAATGTACTGCAGGCTTTCTTGTCTCATTTCAATATGCTGAGGGGTCGGACTGAGATATCCATTATTCAGAGTTTCACAATTCTCACTGCTATCCTTGTACATCAAAGGGCAGGTGAGGGAATGCTGAACAGCAGATGCATGGACAAAGCAGTATAAATAAGGCTGCAATCTCTCAGACCAATGCAACAATGGACTTTTTAATTGCCCTCAAGTGCTGGAAGATGTGTTAAAAACTAGTCAGACTCAGGCAACTGCCACAGTGTCTAACATGAGGCAGCCAAATACAGAGCCATCTTCTGGTCACTCACAAGGTAGTACTGGACCACTTCAATCCTAAGAGGCTTTCAATGGGAAGGAACCGAGAGGAAGCATGAGTACATATTTGAAGAGACACACAGACAACTAGGGAAAGGAGTAGGTGAAATGTACTAAGCATATAGTCATATACCTCTAGGTGATTAATGTGATTTCAATTTATTTCAATGTTATCCAGAGAGTTTAAGTACAGAATTAAAAAGCAGTAGATCAATGCAGGAAATTCTCTTGTAGTTAAAGTAACACAGAAGACAATGTTGGTGAAGGGAAGGGTGTGCACACCTAATTATGCTGCAGAAAAATGTGGATGCTCTGTTGCAAAAATAAGTGCTTGGAATTTTTTTTCTTGGTGGTGAACTATCAGCATTTACCATCACTACCCCTCTGAATTCTGAATCTGACCAGAACTTCAGATTTTAGCTCAAACATGGATTAACGTGGAAATCCTGAAATTGCAGTCCATCATTCACTGCTTTGCCACAGGCTGCACTGTGGACACTCGCAAACCACCAGAGCCAGCAATCAGTGAGATATCCTTGCTCCACTGCTGACCACAAAAAGCCAGGCTCATTTGTTTAAATATTTTTGAAGCCTCTTTCATTCAGGACTCACTCTTATGACATATCATTCGTGGCAATAAATGTAAGGAAACTATCTATTTGACTGCCTGCAAAATATAATAGAATACAAATAATTAATATCACACCAAATGATTCTTTTTCCTATTTCCTATATCGTTTGAATGTTTGCTCTTGATTTGCCTAAAATTTCCTTTTTCCACTCTCATATTGTTTTTAGAAACCCCATAAAAGGTTAAGCCTTGTTCAATTAGATGTAACTTTTTTTTATTCTTTCATGGGATGTGGGCATTGCTGGTAAGGCCAGTATGTTTTGCTCATTCCTAATTGCCCTTGAAACTGAGTGGCTTGCTAAGCCATTTCAGAGGGCAGTTAAGAGTCAATCTCACTGCTTTGGGTCTGGAGTCAAATGTCGGCCAGATCAGGTAAGGACAGCAGATTTCCTTCCCTAAAGGACATTGATAAACCAGATGGGTTTTTATTACAATTGATGCTAGTTTCATGGTACCATCACTGGAACTAACTTTCAATTCCAAATTTTAATTAATTAATTAATTAATTGAATTTGAATTCCACCAGCTGCTGTCCTGGGATTTGAACACACAACTCCAGGGCATTAGCCTGGCCTTTAGATTACTAGGCCACTGCAATAGCATCTCCCCAACTAAGTTTCAAACAGTGATGTGAGTAATAGCTATTGCTGAACAATAGATCAAGCCCTGAAAAAATAATCTTATATTTGTAGGATGTTGTTAAATCTCTCCATTATGATTAATTAGCAGATCTTTTTGAAACTAGATTCTTTAAATAAGTAATTTTTTTGAAGTCTGTTCATGATAATTCAGCTTCTACCTTAACCCTGTGTGTAAGGCCCAATCTTTACTCTGCTCTCAGTAAGATTTTTAAAAAGTGATTTGATCATTAGTGCCTTTCATTTCCCGGTTGGCTATCTGTGAGAATTCTTTAATGTGATTGGCTGCTTGGACAGCTTGATGACATCGCTGCAGCTTGAAACTGAGAATCCCCATTAAACTACACTAAAATCAATTACACAGCAAGAGCCAGGCCAATAACTTTAATATTTTTGAAACTTCCTTCATTCGGGACTCACTCTCATCCTTGACAATAAAAGTAAAGAAAGTATCTATCTGATTTCCTGCAAAATAAAATAGTGTACAAAGAATTAATATCACACCATGCGATTCTTTTTCTCATTTCCTGTACCTTTTAAATGTTTGCTATTATCACAAGCAATGTTTAAATATTTTACTCTATGACTGGTGTCACAGCGCAGTGTTAACAACTCCCACTCTGGTGCAACTTTGGCCCCAGACTTCCCTTCCAGTCCTCCAATTCTCCCGCCCTTCCCCAAGTCCCCTATTATCCTCTTCCCAACACTAACCTCTGACCTCCGATCTGATCCCCAACCCCACTTGACCCCAGGATTGGGAGCCACTCAAACATTTCCAGCAGTAGTGCACATCCTTGGAAAGAGATTGGAGGAGTCCATCTCTAGCATGAGTGCCATGATGTCTCAGGTATTTGCACTGATGACCGCCTCTATGGAAAGAGTGGCCATCCTCATGGCGAATCAGACTTGACAGGAATCCATATGCATGTTGGCCCAGACCAATGGCCTGCACACTCTGACTGCCAGCATACAGAGGATTGAGCAAAGCATCACTTTTGTAGCTCAATGCGTCACTGACTTTCAGCCAGGTGCTCTCCTACTCTTGGCGAGCACGGAAGTGCAGGTGGGCAATGACAGGGAAGCTGGAGAAAGGGCACATGGCAGTGGGGACTCTTCTCAATGCACTCCCACTTCTCAGCCCTTGGTTCCTCATACCACTCACCCAGACAGAGGTGCACAAGCTGCTTCATGTCCTGATGGCCAAGTCTGTCCCTGCATAGGTGCAGGTGGGGCAGTCTTTGGCGGGGCCCGAATAGGCATCTCATATGTCGCAGCAGGCAAATAAGCAGCCTGCCTCCAACTCAACTGAAGCCACAGAGGAAGAGCTACACAGGAGTGATGGAAAGAGGAAGAGTTAAACTTCTTAGCTGCACAAAGAGGATCACTTGGGTGCTTATAACAATTTTAATGTAGTAATAATGATCTATATTTCAATGAATGGAAGGCTTTATTTGACCTCCTTATTCTCCTTGTCTCTAGTTTGTTGCATTCCCCAATCACCCTTGATAGTAACCTTCAGCTGAATGGTATGATCAGCCTTGATGAAGAGGAAAGGGTGTAAATATAATGACTGATTGGTTGACTGTTGGAATGAAGTGTGTTAGGGGTGGGTGCACAGGGTTTATGATGGAACTCTCAGATGGCTGCAAGCACACATATTAAGTGAAGCAGTACCTGAATGAACCTTCGCGGGCTTCTCTGGCAGTCAGGTATGTGGATGCAGGAATCATGGGCACATCTGGCTCCTCATCCTCCTCCTCCTCCTCAGAAGTCTAGGCTATTGCAGCATTGTTTGCTCCCATGCTGCAGTGAAGGCTGACATTAAGGAAGTTGCAATGCAGGTGAGTATACTCAAATGCACTAAAAGTAACTCCAAAAATGTGCACTTGACTCTCAAAGTAGAGATTTCAGGATGCCAGAGGTACAAGCCTTTCACTGTGGCTAACCACAAGCTTGTTAATTTCAGTCTTTGAAGCCTTCCTGGCCCATCAATTTCAGCAAACAATCACTCCCACTGCGCTTTCGCCTCCTGCACCCTGGTGAGATGCAGAGAGTTTGTGGAACCCATATGCTGGCTGTTAAAGCCAGAATGCAAAGTGAAAGGCACACTTAATCGGGTCTTTGAATATTTGAATTAGTTTCCTGACAGCTGTATGGGGCTTCCCCACTCACCTCCAAACCCACCCGGGTCAAATCCAGAAGTGGGCGGAATGATGTCAGGTTCCCGACCCGAAGCCACTTTTCAGGGATTTCACCCTACATCACACTGCAGCCATCTCCTCTTGCCTATTAAAAGTATTATGACTAAAGCGGGAGGAATGCACTGTTAATTCAGTCACACTTTTCCATGGGTGACAGCATATCAGTAAATTTTCCCACCTACTGAAAACCAGCCAATTCCATAGTCTATTTGTCTCTGAGAATAAAGCATACTAACCAGGTTTCTTTAATCAATAACAAAATCAACCATTGATTAATAAACTAAGTCTTAACCAATAATGAGATAAATCTGTATTCGAAAAGTTCCTTATTTCCCTAGCCCTCATGCACACACATTCAAAAAAAAAAGGGTAACCAGGGTAAAATTATGCTTTGGCTTACAGTTGTTTCTTAAGAATAGATGGAATAATAAAATAAATCAGTTTGCCACATTCTGGTAGGAAAGTCTTCGGTTTGGTGAGGTGTCCCAGAGTCGAACAGTCAGATGCCACTTGAAGTCTTTCCTGGCAAGGTTGATGAACAGTCTATGATGGTTATGCATTCAACTGCAGCAGACTTCACATAGGTCTTTCAGCAGGGATGTAGCAACAAGTCTGCTTAGGTCTGACAGCAGCAGTATAGCAGTAGAAGCAACAGGAACTACACTTGATGCAGGGATTTTTCAGAAATAGGAGGCAATAGAAATTTTCTACCTCTGACAATGAGGGGTTTCTTCCCAAGAGATGCAGGCTTTCTTTACAGAGAAAGGTAACACTTT
The DNA here is from genome assembly GCF_036365525.1 of Heterodontus francisci. Taxonomy (NCBI): domain Eukaryota; kingdom Metazoa; phylum Chordata; class Chondrichthyes; order Heterodontiformes; family Heterodontidae; genus Heterodontus; species Heterodontus francisci. The sequence goes on from NC_090385.1 coordinate 71,713,434, forward strand.
TTTCTGGGTCTTCCTCTCTGCTCTCCAAGCAGGTCGAAGCCAAATTTCAAAATGCCTGCTCTTTGTCCAACTCATAGTTTTTTAAAGGGTCCAACATGAAAACAAAACCTTCCTAAGCAAATCACATGTCCAGACAGAGAGTCTCCCTTGTCATTCAAAGCTGCTCTGAGGAGTTCAAACACCTTCCTGGTTTCCTTGAAATCGCTTGCTTTCCTGTCCTTGTATATAATTTAAGCTTCCTTTCAAACCATGTATAAATTCAGCTTTTGTTTTGAACTTCCTTTCAAGACATAGCAAAATTTTCAGCTATTTGCAGGTGGGATTTTTTCAGTTTTTTTGTTCAGTTTTTTTAAAAACACACAGAATTCTAAGTTTTTAGTGCAAAAATAAAAACCTTGTAACAAAAGTCCCCCCAATATGTCTTTTGTGCAAGTGAACATGCCCTGCATCTTTCTTTCTACTTTAAGTGTCAGCTTGATTTATTTGTTGTTTCTGAGTTATCAGACCATGAGTTCACTCCTCATTCCAGTGGACAAGCATATTATTTAGGCTGACATTTCAGTGCAATACTATGAAATTTCTGCACAGTTGGAAGTGCCATCTTTTGGATAAGACAAAACCAAGAGCTGGTGTGTGTAGACACGAAAGATCCCATGGCGCATTTCACCGAAGAGCAGTGTAATTTTCCCAGTGTCCTGACCAATATTCTTCCTTCAGGAACATGACCATAAGCAATTTTCCACTCATTCAGCATTTACTGTTGGAAGGACTTTGTGCACATTTGTTGCCAGGTTAACCTCCATAATATTGACAACACTTTTAAAATAACCCATTGGTTGTGAAGTGCTTTGGAATGTACTGAGGCTTGATAAGGTGCTATACAAATGCAAGTTATTTCCTCTTCTGCTTCAAAAATATTTAGAGAGATGCACTCAATTCAATAACCATTTTAAGAATTTAGATTGTGGAAATGAAAAATTCAACAATATAGCTTTAACTACTTACTTACATGCAAGACAAGAACCAGCATGCTCTTCACTGCACAGAGTACATAGGTGAGCTGAGTGCACAGCACATTTCGAAGGATAGAGTCAGGAACTTACTCGATCAGCTACAGGACTTTGGTGAAACTTTTGCACATATCATGCCAGAGAACTTTAGGCCAAGCAAAGAGGGCTGCCGGAAGATTACACAGAACCCGAACTGAGGAAGGATCTGGCAAAAAGCCTGATTTCCAATCCCTTGCATGCCCATTCTGCACGGGCTGGAAGATCTACATAACTATAGCTCTTCAACATCCCTGCAGTTATACTAAGCTGTAATTTAAATGTACCATCGTCAGTTTCTTTTGACGACCCTTCTGCAAACTGGTCCTAAGCATTCGATTTTTAATTTAATAAATATCATGTGGGTTTGTTCAGATATTAACTTAAACATCAAAATAATATGGTTAAAGGTTTATACTGACTATTCTTAAAAAATACTGTCAACATGTAATCTTTAGAAAATAATATTTATGAAGCCACTTTGAAAATACAGTAGCTTTTTTTAAGGGTAGATATATTACAAAGAATGGCAAGCTAATCACCTGCAATAATGCTGCTGAATCACCCATTATCCATCCAAACAGGCATACAACCAGTATAAATTATACAAAGTGGACCAATCCAGTGGAAGAGTGCACAAACTGGAATATTTAATGGAGCAAAAAGCTTGCTTAATCTTCTGGGGTCTGCAAATTATTGTTTACCGTATGTGGGAATAGAAAATTGTCCACATTAGGGCACAAGGCAGACAGAAAGGCAAGAAGAGAGGGAGGAAGAGAGGGAGAAGAGAGGAGGAAGAGGGGGGAAGGGAGGATGGGTGGAAGGCCTGAATTTGTATTGCACCTTATCATGTCACTCAGCAATGTCTCCAAGCATTTCACAGAAAAGGGTAATTCAATGATACCAGTTCCAAAAGTGTATTAAGGATTGGGATACAACACTAAAGTCCCAATTTCCACACCTTTGAATTAGCCCAATTAATGAATAAGAGAATAAAAGTGCAGCTACTGCTGTTATGTAGGCAAATGGACTGAGTATTTTGTATACAGCAAGATGCCATAAAGATCAAAAAGGTAAGTAATTAGTTCATCTATTTTCTGTGGTGTTAAATGAGAGAGAAATGTTGGGCTGCATTTTATCAAATGGCGGCGTGCACGCGAGAGATTGACACCACGGAGTCGCCGCGATATTTAGAATGGCGGCATAGACGGGGTGCACCGCCACCCCCTCCTCACCCCATGATGACGTGGAGCATGTGGGTACTCCGTCCCCTCTGGCGCCAGCGCCATTTTAAAATTGCATCAAGCCCTTCCATTACACTCAAATTTTTAAATGTATATGCACGATACAATTAAAGTTATAAATTTAATTAAAGAATCAAGCTCCTCTACCCCCCTCCCCCCACAATGTATTAATTGTTCTCTTCCCCCTACAAAAAAACTTATCTAGCAATCCTGAATTTCCCCTCTGAACTTCATTAACTTTCACCTTCAACCTCGTCCCACCACCCCCTCCACCAATCGCAATAGTTTTCCTCAGTACCCCCTCCTGCCCTGAAAACTTACCTCCTCCCCCACTCCACCTGCGTTCCGCCATGCTTCACTGGTCAGGGATCGGACAGCGCGGGACTGCCGGCCACCGACTGTAATATGGGAGCGGGACAGCTGGCACAACGAGGTATTTATTCCTTCATGAGCATCCATTAAAATATTTAAATTTCGGCCCTGTCACCAAGCAGCAGGGGGGCAATCATGAGGTCTCGCCGCTGCCGGTAATGTGGGGTGGGGTCTTCCCGGCGTCACATTTTCTGGGCCCCCCTGCCATGACCCCCGATGTCAGGGGCCTGGTAAAATTTAGCCCATGGAGTAAGGTTGAACCCAAAACAAGTCTGTTACCAAGCTGACATTAGTAATGGAACAGAATGACATAGAGCATGAACATAGGATTCCCACCAATGCACATGCTTAGAACAAAGTGCTAAAGCAAGCAATGAATACCAGTTATCTGAATGCAGATATCCAAAGAGGTTGTAGAATTATGACATATACTTTAAGGAAAAAGTGTTGTTTAACCTGACAATATCCAGTACTAAGCTGAGGGTGGACCTCAAAATAATGGGAGTGCAGAGAAGTTCATAAGTAGAAAGACCACAAAAAGCAAAGACATGAATTTGCAAACGAGAAAGATCGATGTTTAAGGATTGGTAGAACTGATAATGCGACTGTATTCATTTTGCTGTTCAAACTTCAGCTTGCAGGGTACACATTTTTTTTTACAAAAGAGGGTAATCTTCATTACAGAATGTCTGAAGACTGTTGACGCAACTCCATAATAAAATTCTTTGCGCAGGAGCAGGAGACCACCATGGAGAATGCTGCCGTTTGTAGCGGACACAATGCTCTTGGTTTGTGCAATGGTAATCTCTGCAGCAAAGATTTTGACATTCAGTAGATTAAAAACAATGTCTGCCATAAAATATAGCACAGTGTGTACATGCAGCAGCAATATGTTAAACTTTGACATGTTTTCACACATTAAGACACTATGTAAGTGGAATTTATTTTTGTGGTGGCAAACACTATAGAATAGAGAAACAATATGTAACATTTCTATTTTTGCTTTTTCTCTGCAAATTAGTGAACGTCAACTTAATTTGCATTGTTCTAGAATTATTTTAAAATGTAATAGCTACAGTTAAAAACAAAAGTATCAGCAATGGTCCATCAAGGACATTGCAGTTATTCGAAAGACCTTCATAATTCATATATCCTTGGACCCGATGAGTTTCAAGTCTGCATAACTGTGAAAGCAAGATGTCAATCACAACCTCTCATGCTAACTTAATAATGCAAATATATGAGTACTCGTGTACTAACCTAGGAATAGGAAAGAATGCGAACCGAAACATGGGAATGCATAACTTCTGGTGTGCTAATGGTAATGGTAATTTAAGACCATGCCTGAGATTGTTTATATCTACTTTAATAAGGAAAGCACTCAAGAATGTTACTTATGTTTACAGGAATCAGCCATAACTACCATAATTGTAGGAGGAAGATATAAGATAACATATTAGAATATGATAGTGAATACTTTTTATGGTAAAATAAAATCCTCATAGCCTTTAGATCAAAACTGGTTTGCTTCACTGTTGTTTCAATATCTGTTTCAACTTTTAATTTTGTTGAATAAGTCATTGTGAGCAAAAATAAGGAGCACAGTTTATTTGACCTCCTGCTTAAGTTTTAATGGCTAATATATTGAATGCTTTTCACAGAATGGTCCACTGGATATGAAACAGAATGCAGACAATAACCCAATAGTCATGATACTTAAAATAAAAGCATTTCTAAGCAATAAAACAATTTTTTCCAAATAGCATTCACAAATACCAATTATATAAATTCCCTCATTAATGGATCCCTTATAATTGGTTACTGTTTGCTGTGATTCTGCATATGCATGGATTTCTTGGATGAAGCTAAACTGAGCTCACACCAATGGATTCAGTACACTACAGTATTTAACCATTCCCCCATCTACTTAGGATGAGAATGAACACAAAGCTTTTAAAGCCATTTTCTTTCCTTTTTTTATGATTTACTTTCATGCATGAATAGTTGACTCATTGGTTATCTTTTCAACACTGACAGTAATCATTTTATTTTACTGTTAGTGCAGCAATTTCACTGAGTTCCATGTAAGCTTTCCATCAGCTAGCAGAAATTTGGCAATTCTTATTGAGGGTTATGACAGCCAGCATTAAATTTTCAATTTAAATGATGAAGTGTCCAGGATAAGTGTTTTCAAATGCATGTATTTATAAGCAAAATGTTTAGAAAAATGTTCAAAGTAGAGGCCTCATAGCCCACAGTAATTGCAATCACTGCGCATTTTTTATTTTGAGACCACACAATGTGCCGTACTGGGTAATAAGATTGAAAAACAACGCATAGAAACCAAAAAAAATGGAGAATTAATTCATCAGTCATAGAGTCATAGAGTTATACAGCACAGAAACAGGCCCTTCAGCCCATCGTGTCTGTGCCAGCCATCAAGCACCTAACTATTTTAATCCCATGTTCCAGCACTTGGCCCGCAGCCTTGGATGTTATGGCATTTCAAGTTCTCATCTAAATACTTCTTAAATGTTGTGAGGATTCCTGCCTCTACCACCCCTTCAAGCAGTGCGTTCCAGATTCCAACCACCTTCTAGGTGAATTTTTTTTTCCTCAAATCCCCTCTAAATCTCCTGTCCCTTACCTTAAATCTATGTCCCCTTGTTATTGACCCCTCCCCTAAGGGAAAAAAAGTTTCTTCCTATCTAACTTATCAATGCCCCTCATAATTTTGTATACCAAGATGCATTTTAGACAAGACTACAAAAAGGCTTTTCAGTTCGTTTACATTTTTATTTAAATTTTTCTTCTCCCACATGTCCATTTGTCTCAGTTTGACTCCTGCATTTTTGAGACTGCATTATCTTACATTGCATGCTTCTACTCTGCTCATTATTGTGCCACAATTGGGTCTCAGATGCTGATGACAAGAATAGCAGAGCTCCTCACACTCACTCTCACCTCCTCAGGTTTTCACTCATAGCATAATGTACACGTCAGCTGTAACTCAGTGGGTCGCACTCTTGTCTCTGAGTCCCACTCTAAAAACATGAGCACGTAATCCAGATTGACTCACCAGTGCAGCACTGAGCGGGTGCTGCACTGTTGAAGATGGCAACTTTCAGAGATGTTAAACCCAGACCTTAACTGTCCTCTCAGGTGAGCATAAAAGATCCCATGGTATTACTTGAAGTAAAAAAAGAAGTTCTCTGGGTGCCCTGGCCAATATTTATCCCTTAACTAAATCAAATTATCTGGTCATTTATTTCATTGCTGTTTGTGACACCTTACTTTGTGCAAATTGGCTGTCGTGTTTCCTATTTTATAACACTGACTACATTTTTAAAAGTACTTCATTGACTGTGAAGTGCTTTGTGACACTTCACAACCAGAGGTTATAAAAGGGGTTCTATAAATACAAGTTCTTTCTTTACATATTAGAAGGCAAGTTTTATTGTATTTTTGGGTTACTGCAATGAAGTCTTTGCTCTACGAGAATGCAAGTTGTGTAATTTGATAACTGGCATCGGGCATGCAACCACCTGGAGGGAATTTATTTTTCTTCTTCAGGGTTGCACCAGTCACAGGACAACTAGCATCAAGGAGCTTTCCAAGTTTCCAGTTTGAAGTTTTAAGAAGAGGTCAGCTTGATCTGTTGCAGAGTGGCTCTTAGCTAAAATTCACCATCAGCTGTTTAAGTTCCCAGAGTACTGAAGGAGGTGGCTATAGAGATATTGGATGCATTGGTGGTTATCTTTCAAAATTCTGTAGATTCTGGAAATGTTCCTGCAGACTGGAAAGTAGCAAATGGAACCCCACTATTTAAGAAAGGAGGGAGAGAGAAAACTGGGAACTATAGAACTGTTAGTTTGACATCAGTAGTGGGGAAAATGTTAGAATCTGTTATGAAGGATGTGATAACTAGACACTTAGAAAATAATGGTATGATTGGGCAGAGTCAACATGGATTTATGAAAGGGAAATCATGTTTGACAAACCTGTTGGAGTTTTTTGAGGATGTTACTTGTAGTATAGATAAAAGAGAACCAGTGGGTGAGGTGTATTCGGATTTTCAGAAGGCTTTTGATAAGGTCCCACACAGGAGGTGGGTGAACAAAATTACAGCACATGAGATTGGGGGTCATATACTGGCATGGATTGAGAATTGCTTAACAGATAGAAAGCAGAGAATAGAAATAAACAAGTCATTCTCAGTATGGCAGGCTGTTACTAGTGGGGCACTGCAAGGACCAGTGCTGGGGCCACAGCTGTTCGCAATCTATATGAACGATTTGGATGTGGGGACCAAATGTAATATTTCCAAATTTGCTGATGACACAAAACTAGGAGGTAATTTAAGTTGGAGGAGGATGCAAGGAGGCTTCAAGGGGACTTGGACAGGCTAAGAGAATGAGCAAGAACATGGCAGATGGAATATAATGTGAATGTGTGAAGTTATCCACTTTGGTAGAAAGAACAGGAAGACAGAGCATCTCTTAAGTGGTGAGAGGTTGGGAAGTGTTGACGTCCAAAGGGACCTGGGTGGCCTTGTTCATGAGCCACTAAAAGCTGGCAGGCAGGTGCATCATGCAATTAGGAAGGCAAATGGTATGTTGGCCTTCATCGCAAGAGATTTTGAGTACAGGAATAAAGAAGTCTTGCTGCAATTGTATAGAGCCTTGGTGAGATTGCACCTGGAGTATTGTGTACAGTTTTGGTCTCCTCATCTAAGAAAGGAGATACTTGCCATAGAGGGAGTGCAACGGAGGTTCACCAGACTAATCCCTGGAATGGTGGGATTGTCTTATGAGGAGAGATGGAGGAAACTGGGCCTGTATTCCGTAGAGTTTCAAAGAATGAGCGGTGATCTCATTGAAACCTACAAAATTCTTACAGGGTGTGACATGATGGATGTAGATAGGATATTTCCCCTGGCTGGTGTGTGTAAAACCAGGGGACATAGTCTCAGAAGAAGGAGTAGGGCATTTAAGACTGAGATAAGGAGGAGTTTTTTCACTCAGAGGGTGGAATTTTTTGGAATTCTCTACCCCAGAGGGCTGTGGAAGCTCAATCATTAAGCATGATCAAGACAGAAATTGATAGATATCTGGATTCTAACGACATCAATGGATATGGGGATAATGCAGGAAAGCGGCATTGATGTAGATGATCAGCCACGATGTAATTGAATGGTGGAGCAGACTCGGAGGGCTAAATGGCCTATTCCCACTCCTATGTTCCTAAGTACAATTGAGCAAAGTCCTGCTTTTTTTGCTGTCTCCAGGGAACTTCTTGCCTCTCCCAGCAGACTTTGCAGTTAAGGGCATGATAAAGGGTACACCAAATCTGAATGGGGAAACTAGATAATCCTGTGGATCTTAGCATGCCCTTCTTTTCACACATTTCCACTCACTATAAATCAGACACGAATGTCAAAAACATAAGAACAAGCAGTGCATTAGGCCAGAGACAAGAATCATGAAAAAACTCATGATTGAGGCAGAAATCTCCAACCTGAAACCACTGAAAGATAAATATTCAAATAATACAGTGCACTTCTATCTGTGGGCATATGATTTAAATATTTTTAAATTGATGTCATAAATGTTATTAACTATATATTATGATTGGTCCTGATGACTTTTCTGTTTTATTGATTTAATTTCCAGTATAACTTAATGTTCTGACTTTGGAAAACCAATACAAATAAAAAAAATCATGTTTTATACATTAAACATATTTACTCAAAAATTTCCTGTTGATGCACAGATCAGTCATGAATGGCAGAACAGGCAAAAACTCCTTGATTTTAAAATTCTCAGCCTTGTGTTCAAATCCCTCCATGGCCTCAATCTTCCCTCCTCCAGCCCTGCAATCTTCTGAGATCTCTGTGCTCTTCCAGTTCTGGTCTCTTGCGCGTCCCCAATTTTCATTACCCCACCACTGACAGCCATGCCTTCAGCTGCCTGGGCCCAAAGCTCTGGAATTCCACCGCTCTGCCTCTCTTTCTTTCTTTATGATGCCCATTAAAACTTTTATCTTTGACCAAAGCTTTGGTCACTGTCTTAATATCTCCATAGGTGGCTCGGTATCAAATTGTGTTGAATAATACTACTGCGAGGCACCTGGGAACATTCGACTGCGCTAAAGGAACTTTATAAAGTCATTGTTGAGGGACTGAATGACCTACTTATCTGGTGTGAGACCCATCACCAAGGCTTTCTGACCAGTCAAAGTAAATATTCCAGATCTTGTTCTTCACTGTAATTCAGGTCTTTGTCTTCCTTTCTGGACAAGGCAGAGGCCAGTCCAAGATTGCAACAGAGTGGACAGCCCTGTTGTGCCACTGCAGATACCCACTCCAATAATTTAAATGGTCCACGGAATTTGGGATAGGGTCATTACCCATCGCATGTGCAAGTTCCGCCCTGCTGCACATCTCACAGTACAGTAGCATTGCAGAGTCTTCCCCCTACAGCTTTTTCTATACTGAACATTTACATATTTGTCATACACATCAGGATTACCCATGAAACCTTTTAGGCAATTTCTCCCTTGAAAGATCAGTCTCCTTTGCTTGGTTTAGTGCTATGTCTGATGATCCAATTGAGACTAACACCGTACCAAATCAGGTGGCAGGAGGAAAATCATAAGTGTTAAAATTGGCCCAGGTGAACATTGAAAGCTGGGCCCTGATAAACAAGGGGCTGTGCATTTGGTGCCAGGTTTTACAGTGGGGGGAGGGGGTGGGTGGTGGTGGCAGTTGTGCGGGGGTGAGTTGGCAGGGTGGTGTAGTTATGGACAGAAAACCCAGAAGTACATCTTTTAAACTTTTTCTCCAGGTTTCCCACCTGACAGGCTGATTGATCGGCTGACAGACAGGCTGATTGTTGGATGGGAAGACCTGCAGCACAAGGATCCATTGAGTAAAAAGCAGGCAGGGAGGAATGGAGAGATTGCAGTTGGGTGGGGGAGTGGGTTGGTAGTCGTGGAAGGGGGACAGATCATTGGGGGGAGGGGTGGGTGATGATATTCAGGGGAAGATGGTGGTCAGGGGGAGATTGTGTTTAGGGGAGATGATGGTCAGGGGCATAGATTGTGATCAAGCCAGGATGTATAATGTGGAGTACAGGATGGTGGTGCTCATGGGACAGAACATGGTCTGGGGGTAGATCATGGTGGGAAGGGTGATGGTGGTCTGGGTGGGAGGGGGAATCCAATCGTGGGGCTTGGGAATCAAGATCGTAGAAGTGGCATTTACTGGGTAGTTTGTTGGGCCTGGAGGAAATACCCCTGGTCCTCCTGAACCACAAGAAGTGTTGTAAAGGTACTTAGCTTATGGATCTAACCCTTCCCGCCTCCTTTTACCAATCGAGTTTCCCAAGGCCTGGAAAACACAGCCAGCATCACTTTAAAATAATGACAGGCATCCTCTTTAAAAGGTTCCAATGACCAACCCACCTCCTGCAGGTAGATTGGTCACCTGCCCCTCATCCTGCCTCTGTTAAAACATAGGCTGGACCCCTGTTGCAGATTTTTAATTTTTTAACCTTCCATCCGACACAACCCATCCATTTTGAGAGCTAAAATTATCCCCTTTGGGTCTCCAACTGCAGGCTGCAGTATGGTTTAGTACAACATACAATCATGTTGCCTTTGCACAAACCTTTCATGGTGATTGCCTTATCATAACAGTAAGGTTAGGCATCACATTTCTGCAGAATATGCAGCACAGCAATAATTTCACTTAAATTACAATGATGTCATTTTGCGCTACTCATATTCATTATAACTGTTGATATCTGTACCCAGTTGCAGTATGAATTTCCAGTAGGAAGAGTGATGTTTAACCTGTGCATCATGCAACTGTTGTTTGTAGGACAAAACATCACAAGAATACCAAATAAAATGTGATTGTTTTCTTAATGACTGAATGACTGTCCTGAATAACAGGAGGAGATGGATAAAGTGCAATTATGCAAGTTTGGTCAGAAAATCCATTCTGAAAAATAAGTGAACAGCCCACTCAACCTTTCATTGACTTCACTGGTAAAAGTCAATTAGTAAACAATGTTAAGTGGAACTGGTCACTATATGACCCAGAATCTTTTGGTTTTCAGGCAACAAATCAGCCCAGATTTCTTTCTGATGAATGGACAACTAAGATAAGCATATCCAGTATCTTTCAACTATGTAACTGCTACTTTAAAAAAAATATGTATTAATTTACAGCAAAACAAAAATAATAGAATAATAGAATTGCATTCTTTGATGTTTCATGGTTATAAATCCAAAACACTCTGTTTATAAACAGTCAGAATTCATCAAACTCTGCAACAGCACCCCAGGATAAAAGAATCTTCAAGCAACAACCTAAGAGAGCAAATTTTCCACAAAACAGATTGACCTAACTATTTAATTGATGTTAAATTCATTAATGCCGAAGTGGTCTTGCTTTGATGACAGATTTGATCTCACCAAGCTCATGTAATTGATGCTTTTAAGAGCCTTACCTTCTTTCTTTGGGGACCATAGTGAAGTATAGATATTATACTGAGTAAAATTATATTCCATCAAGTTTACAATGTATGGGGACAATATTGGACAGGGTCCAAAAATGGGCACGGGAATCAAGATATGAAATTGTCCCTTTCCCCTTGCTTCCGATACAGACAATTCACAGACTTAATTTAAATGATTGCAGCATGCATCCGTCTCGAAGCCCACTGTTGAGTGACTGCACACCTGAGCAGTGGCTGAAAATTTGTGAGAGGCTAGCATGGGTTCAAGATAGTCTGCACGACTTAAAGCTCGCCTGCAACTCTTAAAGGGGAATAATGAAATAAAAGCAAAATACTGGAGATGCTGGAAATCTGAAATAAAAACAGAAAGTGCTGGAAATGCTCAGCAGGTCTGGCAGCATCTATGAAGAGAGAAGCAGAGTTAACGTTTCAGGTTTGTGAGCTTTCATCAGAACGTGATTTTGATGTGGGGAGCACTCAATAATGGTACAAAAATGGCAGAGAACAGGCTCCAAGATTTTCTGATGCTGAACTTGGTGCAGGACGTGGGGAGGAGGAGCGATGTGATCCATCCATAGGGCGACAGGAGGCCTTCCAACTAAAGGCAGTGGGATCAATAGGCATAGCCGTCAATGCCAAGAGTGTAGCCCCAAGGACCTGGATGCAGTGCCGTAGAATGTTCAGTGACCTCAAATGAGTGCACAGTGGCACAGTGGTTAGCACCGCAGCCTCAGCTCCAGGAACCCGGGTTCAATTCTGGGTACTGCCTGTGTGGAGTTTGCAAGTTCTCCCTGTGTCTGTGTGGGTTTTCTCCGGGTGCTCCGGTTTCCTCCCACATGCCAAAGACTTGCATGTTGATAGGTAAATTGGCCATTATAACTTGCCCCTAGTATAGGTAGGTGGTAGGGAAATATAGGGACAGGTGGGGATGTGGTAGGAATAGGGAATTAGAGTAGGATTAATATAAAATGGGTGGTTGATGGTTGGCACAGACTCGGTGGGCCGAAGGGCCTGTTTCAGTGCTGTATCTCTAAATAAAAAAAAAATAAGTTCAGTGCAGGTATCTTCAAATGCTACATCCCACCAACTGCACCACTAGTCTCACACACTGCTCAGTGCACCACACTCTCACTCACCTACCACCAATCTGCATCAATCACAACTCAGACCCAAGATTTATAGCTTCACCACACCCTCATGCACTTAGCATTATAGCAAGCCTGACACTCCCATCTCTTTGCTTGCACAAACTGCCAGATATTCAATTATAACAGCCCCATCACCCAAACGTATTGCACCATCTTCAGTGACACACTTTCATCTATCTTGCTAGACATGTCAGCACATAACTGGAGGCAGCAGGACCTAACCGACGGGGTACAGACACAACTCCTATGGCCTTACCACACTGAGGAGACGTTGCTCACGATAATAGAGCAGACATTGCTGAGGCCGGGGCCAGTGGCACTGCTGAAACTATTGAAGATGCTGGTATCCTCATTCCTAATGCTCCGCAAATTCCACATGCCCATAATCCCACAATCTCTTCTGAGTTAAAAGCTGCAGATGGTGTAAGCATGCACCTCTTTCTTTCCCCACGTCCCTCACCACAACCTAACACTTGTGCCTTTTTCCTTTCAGATACCCACGAAGTGCATCAGAACATAAGAACTATGAACCCTTGAGCCTGCTCCACCATTCAATAAGATCATGGCCGATCTGATCTTAGCCTCAACTCCACTTTCCTGCCTGTTCCCCATAACTCTTGCCTCCCCTAAAGTTCAAGAATCTGTCTATCTCAGTCTTGAATATATCCAATGACCCAGCCTCCACAGATCTCTGGGGTAGAGAATTTCAAAGATTAATGACTCTATGAGAGAAGAAATTTCTCCTCATCTCTGTATTAAATAGGCGACACCTTATTCTGAAACTATGCCCCCAGGTTCTAGATTCCTACACAAGGGGAAATATCCTCCCAGCATCTACCTTCCCAAACCCCCTCAGAATCTTATATGTTTCAATAAGATCACCTCTCATTCTTCAAAACCTGCTGAACCTTTCCTCATAAGAAAACCCCTTCATCCCAGGAATCAATCTCATGAACCTTCTCTGAACTTCTCTGATTGCAAGTATATCCCTTCTTAAGTAAGGAAACCAAAACTGTACACAGTCCTCTAGGTGTGGCACTGTACAGTTGTCGCAAGACTTCCTGACTTTTATACTCCATCCCCCTTGCAATAAAGGTCAACATTTCATTTGTCTTCCTAATTAGTTGCTGTACCTGCATGCTGACTTTTTGTGATTCATGTGCGAGGACATCCAGATCCCTCTGTACCACAGCATTCTGTAATCTCCCTCCATTTAAATAATATTTTCCTTTTAACATGACCAGGTAGTGGTGGAAGAGCAAGAAGATAGTGATGAAGAAGAAACACCATCACTTGATTTCACACTCGCAGCCAACAGCTCAGGCAGAGCTAAGTGATCCCACAACCAACAGATCAGATCTAAGCTCTGCAGTCCTGCCACATCCAGTCATGAATGCTGGTGGGCAATTAAACAACTGACAGGAGGAGGAGGCTCCACAAATATCCCCATCCTCAATAATGGGGGAGCCCAGCACATCAGTGCAAAAGACAAGGCTGAAGCATTTGCATCTATCTTCAAACAGAAGTGCCGAGTAGATGATCCATCTCGGCCTCCTCCTGAGGTCCCCAGCATCGCAGACGCCAGACTTCAGCCAATCCGATTCACTGCACGTGATATCAAAAAACGGCTGAAGGCACTGGATATTGCAAAGGCTATGGGCCCTGACAACATTCCGGCAATAGTACTGAAGACTTGTGCTCCAGAACTTGCCGCGCCCCCACACAAGCTGGTCCAATCGAGCCACAACACTGGCATCTACCCGGCAATGTGGAAAATTGTCCAGGTATGTCCTGTGCACAAAAAGCAGGACAAATCCAACCAAAACAATTACCGCCCTATCAGTCTGCCCTCAATCATCAGTAAAGTGATGGAAGGTGTTTTTGACAGTGCTACTAAGTGACAATTGCTCAGCAATAACCTGCTCACTGACGCTCAGTTTGGGTTCCGTCAGTGCCACACAGCTCCTGACCTCATTACAGCCTTTGTCCAAATATGGACAAAAGCGCTGAACTCCAGAGGTGAGGTGAGAGTGACTGCCCTTGACATCAAGGCAGCATTTGACTGAGTATGGCATCAAGGAGTCCTAGCAAAACTGGAGTCAATGGGAATCAAGGGGAAAACACTCTGCTAGTTGGAGTCATACCTAGCACAAAGGAAGATGGTTGTGGTTGTTGGAGGTCAATCATCTCAGTCCCGGGCCATCACTGCAGGAGTTCCTCAGAGTAGTGTCCTAGGCCTAACCATCTTCAGCTGCTTCATCAATGACGTTCCCTCCATCATAAGGTCAGAAATGGGAACGTTCGCTGATGATTACACAATGTTCAGCACCATTCATGACTCCTCAGGTACTGAAGCAGCCTATGTCCATAGGCAGCAAGACCTGGACAACATCTAGGCTTGGGCTGATAAGTGGCAAGTAACATCCACGCCACACAAACACACAAACAAGAGAGAATCTAACCATCTCCCCTTGTCATTCAATGGCATTACCCATGCTGAATTCCTCACTATCAACATCCTGCGATTTACCATTGACCAAAAACTGAACTGGACCAGCCACATAAATACCATGGCTACAAGAGCAGGTCAAAGGCTGGGAATTCTGTGGCGACTAACTCACCTCCTGTCTCCCCAGTGTCTGTCCACCATCTTTTAGGCACAAGTCAGGAGTTCAGTGGAATACTCTCCACTTGCCTGGATGGTTGCAGTTCCAACAACACTCAAGAAACCCAACACCATCCAGGACAAAGCACTCAGCTTGATTGGCACCCCATCCACCACCTTCAACATTCACTTCCTCCACCACCGATGCACAGTAGTAGCAGTGTGTACCATCTACAAGATGCACGACAGCAACTCACCAAGACTCCTTCGACAGCACCTTCCAAATCTTCGACCTCTATCAGATAGAAGTACAAGGGCAGCAGATGCATGGGAGCACCACCACCTGCAAGTTCCCTTCTAAGCCACACAGTATCCTGACTTGGAACTATATCGCCATTCCTTCACGATCGCTGGGTCAAAATCCTGGAACTCCCTTCCTAACAGCACTATGGGTGTACCTACACCCCAAGGTCTGCAGCGGTTCAAGAAGTCAGTTCACCACCACCTTCTCAAGGGCAGTTAGGGATGGGCAATAAATGCTGGCCTAGCCATTGATGCCCACATCCCAAGAACGAATAAAAAAAATTACTGGCACTGTGCATAATTAAAAGGATAGCATAGAGGTGGGATCTTCACGTGGTGAGACACCAGACACGAGTTGCCTGCAGCTAAGGCAGAGGGCAAGGGTAGTACAGATGCCATGTCGGGGAGCAAGTGATTGGTGCAGAATTCTTGAAGTCAGGCTAAAGTCCTTCAGCACATGCCACACCACTCCCTGTAGACTTTATCATGTTTGGCATCCTTCCATCAATGAAAGATGATGGACAAGCAGCAAACAATCCATTTAAGTGGTTTGTTTTCTCTTGATGCACCTTGATGGCTATGAAGGCCAATTTTTGAGAGGCAGGTTCTGCCACAAGTGCCGCACATGAAGCTGCCAAGTGATGCTGTGAGTTGTTGTTTTTGATGTTGGCGCCTGTTACCAAGCTGCTGAGCAACTGGTCATCATGGTAGTGTGCACCAGGCCACAGGATGTTTCGCCATTTCCTTCTTTTTCCAGCTAGTGATCCCCCAGGTGCAATAGTCGACATTTAGGGCCTTCATTTCACGCTTGCAAGCATCCTGGAAATGGAGCTTTAGATGCTCCATTGGTCTTCTGGCCCTGGCTACCTCACTAAACAGAAGATCCTTGATTATGCGACCATCTTCAATCCTGCAGACGTGTCCAATCTACCAAAGCCGCCTCTGTTTGATTAGTGCCAACATATTTTGGAGTTCTGTCTTTGAGAGGACTGCCATATTTGTGATTTTGTCCTGCCAGGATAGACCCATAATGCACTGCAGACAGCAAAGGATGGAAATTATTGAGCTTCTTTTCCTGATAGCTGTAATTCGCCCATGTTTCACAGCCATACAGCAAGGTGCTGAGGACACAGGCCTTATAAACCATCAGCTTGGTCCTAAGGGTCAGTTTGGTGTTATCCAATGCGTGTTTCGCAAGTCGGACAAAGGTGGTAGCTGCTCTCCCTATGTGTGTATTGAGTTCTGCATCAAGGGACAGATTGACTGTCACCGTGGACCCAAGGTAGCAGAATTTGCTAACCACTTCCAATGGGGTGTTATTTAGTGTGATCAGGGGTGAAGATGCAACACCTTGTCCCATGACCATGAATTTCTTGATGCTTATACTCAAGGAGAACAAGTTACAGGCATGGGAGAGACAGTCTTTGTAGCTGAGTTTCCATGTGAGCGACTAGTGCAGCATCATCAGCGTAGAGGAGTTCTCTGATCAGGATGGGATTTGTTTTTGTCTTCGCTTTCAGCCTTGATAGATTGTAGAGCTTGCTGTCTGACCTAGTGTACAAGTAGACTCATTCCATATATGCAGGGAAGGGGAAGGTCAGGAGCATAGAGAACAAGATGCCAAACAGACTGGGGCTAGGGCACAACCCTGTTTCACCCCATTCTTAACTCCAAAGCAGACAGAAGTGGAGCCTTCAAACTGTGCAGTACAGTGCATGTTCTCAATGGAATGAGTGGATGAGACTGAGGAACTTTGGTGGACAGCCAATTTTTTCCCAGAATCTTGTACAGTCCTGCTCTTCTGACAGTGTCAAATGCCTTAGAGAGATCTACAAATGTAAGGTAAATGGTTATACTCTGTTCCCTACACTTCTCTTGTAGCTGGCATATGGAAAAGATCATATCCACATTAGTTCTGCCAGCACGGAAACCGCACTGCACTTCGTACACTCGGTCTGCAAGTAAATTAAGTCTTTTAATTACAACCCTAGTCCCTGTGACTCTAAGGAGTGAGATGCCCCTGTAGTTCTTGCAGTCTCCTCTCCTTTGTTTTTGTGTAATGTGATGATTTTGGCATCACGGATCTCTTATGGAACAGAGCCTATTTTTACAGCAGAGAAGGAGAAGGTCATAAAGGTGTGGCAATAGATGGGACTTTCTGTGCTTGAACAGGTCGGCTGGGATTCCATCCTTGCTGGGTGCCCTTCTATATGCTGGGCGATCTATGGCCTTCTTGAGCTCCAGCGATGAGGGTTCTTCATCTAACTCATCCATGACAGGAATTTGCGGGAGAGCATCAAGCGCAGACTGGAGATGTCCGACTCACAGGAGTACAGCTCACAGTAGTGTTCAGCCCAATGGGACATCTGTTTACTTCTATCGGTGAGTACTTCACCATCTGCTGACATCAGGGAAGCAACTTTGGAGACGCCAGGGCCAAGCGTCCTCTTGATCCCTTCATACATAGCTTGTAGATTTGCTTTGTCATATTTGGATTTTTTGACATAAACTAATCCAGTGCTAGTTTGCGCTGTCTTGGCTATGTTCAGGTCATGCAGTGTCTTAGCTGTTGGGTTTATTTTGTGCATCATGTCAGCTTTGTTTTTTGCATCGATGACAGATTCATCTCATCTGAGTAGGTCTCAAACCAATCCTTGCTGCAGGTTTTGCTTTTACCAAATGATGCTTCTGCTGCTTCATAGATGATTGAGCTTAGTGACTTCCAAGTTTCATCAATGCCAGCATTGGTGCTTCCTGTTAATGCTTTGGAGGGTAGCAAGTGTTCTTGCGACAGTGCAAAGTGCTGGTATTTGGCATCTTTGCTTATGCAATTGATGTTGATACGTGGCAGGCCGTCAAGTTTACAGCTGTGGAAACCTTTGGTGGTGCACCTTCTCTCTGCTGCTAATGAGAGTGGTTGGTGTCACAATCTGTGCTATGATAGGTACGTAGGTGCAGGTGTAAAGAACACAAGGCAGATCGTGCCTCCTCATGATGACTAGGTCTATGTGGTGATGCCATGATACCTTGTGTTGATGTCTGCCCTGGAAGAAGGGGTTGGTGATGCAGAGTTCATTCAGGGCACAAAGGTCAAGAAGACGTAGTCTGTTATCATTGATCTTGCCTACCCCATGGCGGCTGAGGCACATTGGCCATGAATCACTGTCTGCCCCAACACGTGTGTTGAAGTCAGCCAGGGTGAATAGCCTCTCGCCATTTGAGATGTTCTTCAGAATGTCACCTACGGAGTCATAGAAATGCTCTTTATCTGAGATCCTGGCATTCAGAGTTGGTGTGTAGATGCATATGAAGCTGACTATGCCTCCATCGGATGATAACCGCAGGGAGATGAGGTGATCCGAGGTTGCTACTGGTGGCTCAATTGACGGTGTCAGCCGGTTGCTCATTGCAAAGCCTACACCATGCTCACGGCAATCTTCAGCACACTTTCCATGCCAGTAGAAGGTGTAATTAACCTCTCAAATAGAGCCTGTGTCAGCTAATCTGGTTTCAAGTAGAGCGGCAATGTCGGCACTAAGCTTGTGTAGCTCACGATCAATCAGGGCTGTCTTACGTACACTAGCTGTGGAGTGTGGATCGCTGTTCATTCCAGCTTCCAAACTGAAAGGTTACCTTTGCTTGCTGCATAGCCTGGGCATGGTTTTAGGAGGTGCATACTTGCCTACATCTGAACACCCTCACCCACCCCTGACTTCTTAGACTGGTGTCCAGAGGAAGTACAAAAGCCTAAACGTCTGGAGCCTATTCGGTTGCAGGAGTCGCCAAAAGGGAAACACCAACCATTTTGTCGTATGAATCGCCTTAAGAGTGATATCCTTTTACGATCTCAGTATGCTAATAATTACCAGGATGCAGTCATGTGACTACAAGCCATGGTCACTCAGCAACTGTATCACCCAGATGAAGGTTCTGTAACTAGTTTGCTCTGTACTGTAGTGTCTCTTCGTGCTCCAGCGACTTAGAAGAAGAGATTGATGTTGTAACCACTGAGAAGCAAAGGCTGGCAGTGGGGAGCATTCCCATGAGAAAATCCCCAAGGACCAGAACTCACTCGCAGACTCTGACCAGCATCAAATGGTGCAGTCTGGAAACCCAGCAACAGCAAAGATATGCTGCGCCTTTACTCCTGCTCACTATAGAAATGTCAACACCACAACCAGCCAGAACAGACAGACATCTCCACGAGGCCAAGTACTCCTCCCCCAACAAGTCCTCGACCTTGAGCCTCAGGTCTTCAGACGCAGAGGATGAGGAGAGGCAAAGGACACGCAATTTCCTAAAGAGGCAGAGAAGGAATGAATTGAAGCATTGTCTGATGGCTCTTCGAGATTAGATGCCAGAACTCTCCAAGAATGACAAGGATTCAAAAGTGGTCAACTTGAGAAGAGCAACAGAGTATATTAGCAGGCTGAAGGTAGAGCAACAGAACCTGAATGCAGAGAGGAGAAAGTCAGAAAAAACAGCAACAGATGAGATGCAAATTCTCTGACACACCACCAAAATGATATATGGACTCTTAAGCTCCTATACTTGTAAATTTTATGATCTATATCAAGCATAACTAATTTTGATGTTATCTAATTTTATGTATTTTTACTTTTAGCATACGAGACTTATCTTTGAAAAGAAAAGGGATGTTGCATAATTTCCTTTAAGAGTGATATCTCTTTAAGATTTAGTATGCTGATGAGTTGAGTACCAGGACAGTCATGTGACTCAAAACCAGAGTCACTCTGCAACTGTAACACCCAGAGTACTGTTCTGTAAATAGTTAGCTCTGTACTGTATAATAGCTTAGCTGTAATAAGCTTGTGAGATCATCAACCAACTAGACTCTACACATCTCATTTATGTTGCATCAGACAACATAAAAGAATTCATTCCACCTTCATTCAAGTCATTAATATAGATCGTAAATAGTTGAGGCCCAGTACTGATCCCTGAAGCACCTCACTAGTTACAGTTTGCCAACCTGAAAATGCCCCATTTATTCCAACTCTCTGTTTCTTGTTAGTTATCCCCAACGCAATGAGCTCTTACCTTATGAGGGAACTTTTTATGTGGCACCTTATCGAATGCCTTTTGGAAATCCAAATGCATTACATCTACTGGTTCTTCTTCATCCATCCTCAAAGAACTCTAATAAATTTGTCAAACATGATTTTCCTTTCATAAAACCATGTTGACTCTGCATGATCGTATTATGATTTTCTAAATGTCCTGCTACTAATTCCTTAATAATGGATTCTAGCATTTTCCCAATGACAGATGTTAGGCTAACTGGTCTGTAGTTTTCTGCTTTCTGTCTCCTGCCTTTCTTGAATAGAGGTGTATTTTAGAACATTTTTCTCCTTCCATTAAGAAACATTCATGGATTTATTTAAAAGTGGTAACCTGCTGCAGTTTTATTACCACAGCTGAAAATAGATTTATCACAAAGAATAAGTATTTTAATCAGTGTTTAGTCAACCACCCTTGAGTAACCCAATTTTAAACAACGGAAAATGATTTTAAAATACTACACAACAACCATTTACTAGTTACGTTGTTGTACAGTGGACAGTTTCTTAGTAACTTAAAAAAAAGTATTTAAAATCTTTTAAAAGACGGCCTTGTGCTTGTGCCTAAAAAAAGATTAATTTTAGGAGCCACCTTGCAAGCCTGCAAACAGTTGCAATTCACATAAACTTACTATGCTGATTAATTCGATCTGGGGGCGTGGTCAATTTTATGAACAGGGCCTGCTTCTGGCACAAAGTTTTTTAAACCAACGCAAAAGAACATGAAAACATGTTTTGCACTGAATGTAACTTGTGCTTGAAATTCCTTGGTCTTTTGCACTGATTTCACTGATTTCTGCCAAATTGTGCTGAATAAACCAGGCCATAATGATTCCAGATGAAGGAATGTATTCTTTTTCCTGTAGCTTCAGCAAAGGTGCACCAAGAGAAGACAACACACCTAAATGGATTGTTTGCTGCATGTCCATCATCTTTCATAGATGGAAGGATGCCAACCAATCAGAGGATAAATGAAAAAGTGGTTGAAGGAACAGCCATGACTCCTATTTTAAAAATCATAAGAGTCCTGACTCAGCGCAGTTTAAAAAAAAACATATAACACAGAAATTTTCTAGCAACAAGCATTACAGAGCCCTGTTATTTTGGAAAGGAATATTCATACACAGAGCTGGTAATATTTGCAAGCAATTTACCAACATATGATATCGAACTGCATGAGCTGAGGAAACCTTTAATGTTTAAGTAGAATTGAGAATAGGTTTCCACAGTTATAACATAACCTTATGCAACTTTTAACACCTTACAGAACATCACAAAGGAGACTTAGAACTCTTTTGCAATCATGTAAGAATTCAGCACCATGGGATGCTTGTCTCTCAAGGACCAGGTGTACAGTACAAGGTAGCAGAGACATTTGTAAAAAAAAGAGGTTACGTGTAACACATCATAAAAAGAATTCAGAATGATTGTTGAACATAGTGTCATTGTGCATGGAAACCCTATTCCGAAGCAATCACTTTCCACCTCCGGAGACTCGGCCTTAAATCTAGCACTGGGATGAACGTTGAAACACATCCTTTTGATGGCAGTTGAAGGTTACAAGAAGAATTTCATCAAACAGCAGTACAGCTCTCTGTACAAGACTGTTATTTGTATTATACTTTTACATCTCATTAGTTGTTTAACATCTTATTGCCATTTGATGTTATATAATTTACTCATTAGACATCCAACATAATCATAATTTAGTGTAGTACTCCTTGTCAGCCACTTTGAGCAATATTGCATCTCAATCATTTTGTTCAGCATGCATTGTTGATCATTGTGCAGATACAATATACTTCTTTTTCCTTCTTGCTTTATAACATTTTGTGGATATGCTTTTTTTTCATTGCACTGTAGTTTTTCACCCTTTTTATATAACAAGAAGTTTCACCTCAATAGCTGAGACCCTGGCCCTAAATACTACACAAGCAAAAACTGATAGGAACTTGGTATTTTAAGTTAATACAGCTTAGTTACTTCAATTCAGGTACAATAAAAAATAAAAGTGTGCAGCTACAGAGGAATGTACTATTCCACATGAACTGGTGGGTTCCGGCAGCTGCTGGAATTCTTCCTTTTGTTTTTTTGTACATTTTTCTGTGGGAGCTGAGCAAGAGCAAAGTGGAGTAAAAGGCGCAGTTGCAGAGCAGGCCCGAGACCAGGAGGAGCACAGGCAGAAATTGAAGGTATGACATTAGAGTGAGGTCAGAATTAGTGCAAAGAGGAAGGAGCAGCAGAACCTGAAACAACAAAGATTGGTATCAAGGGTAAGTATTGAGGTAAGGTCCAAGATCTAAGATAAGGAACTAGAATAATTAAATTGGGTTTTAAATTTCAAGTTTGTTTTTAAAGTCTTAAGATTTATTTCTTATGAATTTAGTTAGTAGTCCAATAAACAGCGATATGCCAAGGCACTTCAGTCCCGTTAAATGCACATCCTGCTACATGTGGGAACTCCAGGACACTTCTTGTGTCCTGGACAACTATGTGTGCAGGAAGTGTCTTTAGCTGGAAGAGCCTGAGTTCCAGGTATCGGAGCTTGAGTGGCAGCTGAAGTACAACATTCCATCCATGAGACTTAAGAGTTTCATTGAAAAGCATATTTCTAGAGGTGGTCACCTCACAACTTAAGCAAGTGCAGGCAGAGAGGGAATGGGGGATCACCAGACACTTAAGAAGGACCAGGTTGGTAGTGCAGGAGTCTCCTGAGTGCATTTCACTCTCCAAGCAGTATTAAGTTCTGAATACCATTGAGAGTGATCGTTCCTCTGGGGAGTGCAGCCAGAGCCAAGTCCATGCCACCACGGGTGGCTCAGTTGGCCAGGGGGGCTGGAGGAAGATTGAAAAAAAAAGTGATAGGGGATTCTATAGTGAGGGGAATAGACAGGTGTTTCTGCAGCCTTGGTGTGATTCCTGGATAGTATGTTGCCTTCCTTGTCAAAAATGTCACGGAGCAGCTGCAAAGCACTCTGAGAGGGGAGGGTAAACAACCAGAGGTGGTGAGCTAGAAAGGAGACTAGCAAGCAGGACATCAAAGGTTGTAATATCCAGATTATTCTGGGTCCCATGCACAAGTGAGTATGGAAATAGAAAGATAGAGCAGATGAATGCATGGCTGGAGAAATGATACGGAAGTGAGGGCTTTAGATTTCTGGCTCATTGGAACCGGTTCTGGAGGATATGGGACCTATACAAGCCAGACGGGTAGCATCTCAACAGAACCAGGACCAACGTCCTCATCCGACAGTTTGCTAGTGCTGTTGAGGAGAGTTTAAACGCATTTGGTAGGATGATTGGAACCAGGGTGTTGCATTAGAAAGGAGAAACAAGATGCACAAAGGATTGGGACAGACAAATAGCGCTAGAGTAAGAAATAATATGGTATTAGATGGAGTCAGTCTAAGAGGGAATGCAATAAGTTCTAAATTAGGTTTACAGCTCATGTATGTAAACACACAAAGCATGGTAAATAAGGTTGGTGAGCGACAGGCTGAAATTGTCACATGGGAATATGATGCTGTGGTGATTATTGAAACCTGTCTAAAAAAAGGGCAGAATTGGATACTAAATATTTCTGGATACAAGGGGCTGCATTTAAAAAGCCCATCGCCGAATAGGCATCGGGCAGAAAAATTTGTGGCCCACACACATGGGGCCCATGTCACGGAGCTGCCCTAATTCCAAATGCGGCGGCTCATTAGCATGGCCGGGGTGGCCGGCCACACTCCCCGCCCCCCAGTGATGTGGAGCGGGGGGGGTCGAGCTGCCCCTGACAATGTCGTCTGGGGCCAATGCGCCAGCGCCAGCGCCAGCACCATTTTTAAAGGGCTTACAGCTTTAACTGATCATTTAAATTTTTAAAGCCACCATTAATGTAAAGTTAATAAAAATTAATTTAAAAAATTTCTGTGCCCTCTCCCAACCCCCCAATGGCATTACACATCATTCCTGCCCTTCCCCCTCCTCACCAGAATACCTACCGTTAATATTGGACCTTTCATCTGCCCAAAGTTAGGAACCTTTGTCCTTTACTCTTCCCATCACCCCCTCGACCAATGCAAAGATTTTGACCCCATTTCCCGCCTCCCGCACTGAGAAAATTACCTCCTCCCCACTCCCCAAGGTGTCGCGCCTTGTTCCCCCGAATGGGGATTCGAGGATGCGGCATTGCCGGCCGCCGGAATGAAGATCCCAACCTGCTGGCAGAATTACCGCAGTCTGCATATTAATGAAAAGTAAGTACCCATTTGCATTTTTATAATGCGGGTCCCATTGCCAGGTGGCGGGGCGGCCGCCACGAGGCCTCGCCACTGCTGCCAAGATCGGGACAGGTCCTGCCAGGGTCGGGGTCGGTGGCAGGCCTCATCGGTTGAGATCTTCATGGACTCCCTGTCACCGTTCCCAGCGCCGGGGACACTTTAAAATCCAGCCCTAGGTGTTCTGGAAAAATAGGGAAGGAAAGAAAGGTGTCAGAATTGATTTAGGAGAACATTACAGTGCTAGAAAGAGAGGATGCCCTGGAAGGGTCAAGGACAGAATGTATGCGGTTAAAGTTAAGAAACATTTGAGGTACCACTGCACTACTGGGTGTATTCAATAGACCACCAACTAGTGGGAAAGATATATAGGTGCAAATTTGCAGGAGAATTACAGAGGTGAAAAATCTATAAAGCAGTGATAATAGGTGACTTCAATTATCCGAATATAGAGTGGGATAGTACTAGTTTAAAAGACAGAGAAAGGGAAAAGTTTCTGAAGTGTGTTCAGGAAGATTTACTTGATCAGTGTGTTTCTGGCCCAATGAGGAAGGTGGCATTTCTGGATCTGGGATTGGGTAATGAGGTGGATCAAGTGTCAATAGTGGAACTTTTAGGGAACAGCAATTCTAGTATCTTAATGATTAGGTTAGTTATGGGAAAGGACAAGGAGCAAACTAGAGCAAAAACATTTAATTGGAGAAGGGCCAATTTCAGTTGGATGAGAATGGATCTGTCCCAGGTAAATTGGAATCAAATATTGCCAGGCAAAACTGTAACAGAACCTTTAAAAAGAAGATGGTTCAGGTACAGTTGAGGTACATTCCCATGAAGGGGAAAGGTAGGGCAACCAAAGCCAGATCTCCCTGGATGACAAAAGGGAAAGCAAGATGAAGCAGAAAAAGTGTATATGAAAGATGTCAGGTTGACAATACAAGTGAAAACTAGGCTGAATAAAGCAAGTTCAGAGGGGAAGTGAAAAAGGAAATAAGAGACGCAAAGAGATAGTATGAGAAAACACAGCCTGTTAACATAAAAG
Source organism: Heterodontus francisci (assembly GCF_036365525.1). Lineage (NCBI taxonomy): Eukaryota > Metazoa > Chordata > Chondrichthyes > Heterodontiformes > Heterodontidae > Heterodontus > Heterodontus francisci. The sequence goes on from NC_090385.1 coordinate 71,739,059, forward strand.
GGAATCCAAACATCTTCCAAAGGCATATAAACAGTAAAAAGATAGTAAGAGTTGGGGTGGAGCTGATTAGGGAGCAAAAAGGGGATCTACGCATGGAGGCAGAGCATTGGCTGAGGTTCTAAATAGAAGCATAGAAACATAGAAAAATAGGAGCAAGAGTAGGCCATTCGGCCCATTGGGCCTTCTCCGCCATTCAAAAAAGATCATGGTTGATGGTCTAATTCAGTACCATGTTCCCAACTTCTCCCCATATCCCTTGATTCCTTTGGCATTAAGAAATATATCTATCTCCTTCATGAATATATTTAATGACTACGCCTAAACTGCCTTCTGTGGTAGAGAATTCCACAGGTTCACCCCTCCTCTGAGTGAAGAAATTTCTCCTTATCTCAGTTCTAAATGGCATACCCTGTATCCTGAGACTGTGACCCCTGGTTCTGTACTCCCCAGCCATCGGGAACATTCTCCCTGCATCCAGCCTGTCTAGTCCTGTTAGAATTTTATAGGTTTCTATGAGATCCCCTCTCATTCTTCTAAACTCTAGTAAATATAGGCCTAGTCGACTCAATCTCTCCTCATACATCAATCCTGCCATCCCAGGAATCAGCCTAGTAAATCTTCTTTGCACTCCCGCCATGGCAAGAACATCCTTTCTAAGATAAGGAGAACAAAGCTGCACAAAATACTCCAGATGTGGTCTCACCAAGGCTCTGTATAACTGCAGTAAGACATCCTTGCTCCTGTACTCAAAGTACTTTGCATCCATATTTACCAAGGAAGGAGATGCTGTCAAAGCCATAACGTAAGAGGAGGTAGTTGAGATACTGGATGGGCTAAAAACTGATAAAGAGGAGGTATTAGAAAGGCTGGATGGGCTTACAGTTGATAAGTCACCAGGACCAGATGGGATGCATCTGAGGACGCTGAGGAAAGTAAGGGTAGAAATTGTGGAGGTACTGCCGATAATCTGCCAATCCTCCAAAAGCAAAATACTGCAGATGCTGGAAATCTGAAATAAAAGCAGAAAATGCTGGAAGCATTCAGCAGGTCTGGCAGCATCTGTGGAGAGAGAAACAGAGTTAATGTTTCAGGTCTGTGATCTTTCATTAGAACTAGGAAAAGTTAGAAATGTAATACGTTTTAAGTAGGTGAAATGGGGGAGGGTGGAAAAAGAACAAAAGGGAAGGTCTGTGTTAGGATGGTAGATGGGAGACATTAAATGACATAAGTCAGTTTGTCAGAATATTAAAATTCATGCTGCATATTGCTTTCTATTTGTCACCCAACTAAGTTGCCCTGTTTTCCCTTCTTTCACTCTGCCATCTACATAAGAGAGGTATATTCTGGAGATAGAGATTTCCTAGCTTGAAATCACCAGGGAGGATTTCCTATGTTTACGATTGATAGCAAAATTGTAAATAAATTCTTTATAAAACTTTATGATTCCACCATAAACAGTACAAAGAGAAAATCTTTAGACTGTGTTTTACAACAACCACAAATGGCACTCCACAGAATATATCATTACAAAATGAAATCCCAGCCAAAGAAGGAGGTATTAAGGAGTAGGAATTTCTGTCAGCCACTTTTGGTACCTGAAATTGTGCTACCTAAGCAGGCAGCCTAAGGCTTCCACCCCACCCAATATTGTGTAGGGCATCATTTAGGCATGCTTGAGGTGCAAGATGTTGGTTGCCAGAATTAGGCCTTGTTGTACCTATTTTAGGTTCATAAAACAGACATAAAGTCTAATTTCTACCCTCAGGATTGGTCAAAGAGGTGAGTTTTAAGCTGGGTTTTAAAGGAGTCAGAGGTACGGCGAAAGAATGGCAGAAGGGCTTGGAAAGAATTCAAGAATATAGGGCAAACTGAAGGCTTGGACATTGATAGTGGGGCAAAGTGAGGAGAGAATCAGTAGAGGCCAGAGTCAGGATCACACAGGATTTTGTGGATGGGTCGGGGGGGGGGTGGTGTAGGGGGGCAGGCTTGTTGGGCTGGAGGAGATTAAAGAGAGAGGGAGATTCAAGGCTATGTATATACTTAAAAGTGAAGTTGACAATTGTATTGACCCATGTAGGTCAGTGAGCACTATTAACCATGTGTTCTTGTAACTGAGCAAAAACCTAAAAGCAGAGTAACATGTTGTTTGGTACAAATTTAAGCCTGCCATAGATATCTTCTCGGATTCAGTAGCATTAGTCACTTTTATAAGCACATCATACATCTCTTACATTTCAATGTTGACTTACACTTCCCTGTATTTACTTATATCACATTGTAACCTGGGAGCGTAGCAGTGTGTGCCCCTTAACATACAAACTGGATATTGTCTCTGTTGCACATATCCTCACGTCTGCTTCTCCAGTCATTACATTTTAATGAGATGAGGCCAGAACAAAGCACTGTTGTTTTATTTCTCAGACAACAAGTGAACACACAGAGCTGCAGTTCTAATCAGACTCACTTAATGCAATCAGTGCAACTTGTCTTTGCATAATAATACAAAATAATGAACACTTTCCCAGATCAGTGAGTCATCTTGCTTGATTTAAATGAAATAACTTCTAATTATCTTCTTGCATCCTATTCTTTTGAAGCTGGCCAAATCCTTCCCTGTAAGCTTTCTGTCTAAAAACCTGACTCAAGGCCTGATTTTAACCAAGTGTGGGAATCGGGAGGGGTGCATTGGGGGGAAGGCGGGTGGGGTGATGGTAAAGTGAGTTTAAAATTGCAGTTAAAATGCTTGTCTCCTCTTGACAAACGCCTGAGACATCCAAATAAAATAGCTGTGAGGTGCTGATTGATGATCAATCCAGGCTAAGCAATTATGTATTGCTTTTAATCTCTGGGGATCCAAATTAATGCTTAACCTATTTGTATTTTATCCACCTTTTATTTTATTTAAACTTATGCAAATATATTTGGCTTGAAAAACCCACATTTTCCAACTCCTTTCTATAGAAAATGGTAAAACAAATCTCAAATTGGGACAATGTCGCTCCTCCTCAATAAAGAGCATAGCAACATATAACTGAGGGAAAGTTGACATTTTTCTTTGTAAAGAAAAGACATTTTTCCTTGTTCATGGTTCCTATGTGTAATTGAATTGTTAGAAGGGATACGTGCACATTTTTCCACAATTTAACTATGTATTTGGGCTGGGATTGGTTGATTTTTCTTTCAAGTTCTAAAAATATGAGAGCATTTGCCACTTTAGTGAAGTATATATTGAAATTAGTCTTAATTAGACGTCTGATTAATTAGAAATTAGACGTCCGCAAACGCGACATGAAATCCTGTGACATTGATCACAAGTCGTGGGAGTCAGTTGCCAGCGTTCGTCAGAGCTGGCGGGCAGCCATAAAGACAGGGCTAAAATGTGGCGAGTCGAAGAGACTTAGTAGTTGGCAGGAAAAAAGACAGAGGCGCAAGGCCAACTGTGCAACAGCCCCGACAAACAAATTTCTCTGCAGCACCTGTGGAAGAGCCTGTCACTCTAGAATTGGCCTTTATAGCCACTCCAGGCGCTGGTTCACAAACCACTGACCACCTCCAGGCGCGTATCCATTGTCTCTCGAGATAAGGAGGCCCAAAGAAGTCTTAAATCAGTTTAAGGTTTATTAGCGAAATCATTTTTTTTCACTGAATCCCACTTTATAAGATGTAATAGCTAGAGTTTAGTGATTTTGCTACTTCACTGTTGCAATTTCTCTCACAGCCTTGACCTCTATTCAATAGTAACCAGTAATATTTTACAAAGGTAGAAAAAAGAGACCTCTTCCAGTAGCAATAACCCTGTCAGCAGAGGTGATGTTGTGCAGAAAACCAGACGTGTGTACTCTCCTGCCAACTCTCTCAAATGCATTCACATATCACAAAGGATTTATTGTATGGCTGACTTTGCGGCAGTATCAGAGATGCAGCCCTCAGCAGGTCCATCTTGAGATGTAGCTGCTATTGTTCATGCAGTGGGCAACAAGTGATAATCAGAAGAAGATCTTTTCTTTCCCTAATCAACTTGCTGACCATGGTTGCCTTCCCCAAGCTCCTCCAGGACACCTGTGTGTAAACTTTTGACATACTAGTAATACCCTTGACATCCAGTTAGACCATATTGAAGAGCGCCATCTCCCACCAATCCCAGAACCTGTTATGTAACTTGAGAATACTTATAGTCTGCAGTATAGTTACTCTGGTGGTGGTCAGCACTGCTCAGTGGGACTTCAGGGAAAGCACTAAGGTTTCATCAGTCAAAAGTCTTAACTCCCACTGTTAACTTCCTGCCCCTGATAAGAGCGTGGGTGGGGAAGTTAAAATAAAGACAGCGAGGCTCTCACCTTGATCCTGCTAACTTTGGACTGCAATATGATTTTAACTCCGGGTCATGCTCAGTGCCGACCCCGCCAAGGGAAAGTGTGATGAAGTGGATCCAGCAGTAAAAGTGTTCTCGATAAGGCAATTTTACATTTTAAAAATATTTTTTTGTGAGCCTAATGGATAGGAGCATTCCTCCAGGCCCTACAAGGATTCCTTGGGCCTCCTTTGCCCAGGAACCTAGAGCTGCTGTATTTAAATAAAGTCCCAGAATTGAAACCACCATTTTTCAGTCCAATATCTACATAAATAATGATAAGGCCCAGGGATTATAGAAGAGAACATTTTCTCTGTACACCATTAACTGGAATGCATCATACAGGTCCATCTCAGGTCTGAACTGTCCTGACATGTTCATCATTTCAAAACCTCTCCTTAAAGACAGACTGAATAGACACTCTTACTAAACTGCTCACTCAGGCTTTTGAACTAACAAGTGGTTTATTTAAAATAGATGATTGGAACAGTATATCACAGTACAACATGCATTTCTCTACACTCCAGCAAACAGCCAGCTGACCCTTTGGTTAGCAATCCCATGGTAAAGCAGCTTCCTGATCGGAATACAATTCAAACCCTTTGAAGTTGTAAGAAATGTAATTCATTTACAAAAGGCTGAACTTCATTCATCAATATTAGAACAAAAAACCTGTGATCAATATTGAATATAGAGTGGATTTCTGATGATGACTAAGATTCCATGTATCGACAGCAAGTTGATTGAACAATTAGCTTTTCAGACCATTGCTGTGGGAGCTGTGAGACCCAGTTTTAAAATGTTTTAGCCAAAGTTTCTGCCTTAATCTGGTGGATTTCTTTGGAGAAAACCTTTGTTAGGCCTTGGGCATTAAAAGGGATATTCTGAACGAAAAAAAAACTGCAGCTCCTCTGTCCCATACCATATTGGTCAGAATGGAAACCCTATTGCGGAAGACACAAAGTAACATGTTCAAGCTGTAATGGGTAAGAAAAATAATGTGAAAAAAAATCGCCAAAATTGATTTAGTAAAGCACCTTTTAGAAGATTGTTCCATTACTTTAAATGGTTTCCTTAAATTACTTTCAACTAGATGCGGCTTCCTAGCTCGATATCTATGTTATGGAAGTGCGCTAAATATTGGTCCACGAGTAAGCATCCAAGTCACAAAAATAGATGCATTTGGCATCAGAACCTCATTTGCACATGATATAAATTAACCTACAATGACGTACTTGGATTACACTCTCAGCAACATAGCCAGTCAAACTATGTCGCATGTGGTGCATGAGCGGCAAGAGCCTTTATTTTTCTACATTGACGTCAGAGGTCAAACCATATCTGAGCATCTCATTACATGTGTATGGCAAGCCAAAGTGTGCAAAGGTATTTATCCAAACATCTCCCTTTCATAGAAGACAAAAATGTATGCAAAAATGATTGCAAATTAATTCACATACGAGTGTAGAAAAAAATTTTGCTCTTTCTTGTCCTTTCATTTTTGTCTGTCCCTACACAAGAGTTTTACACATAAAACACATAAAGTGTTCTGGTTGTTTTATGGTGAGAGTGAAGAGGTCTACCCCCAGCTCCATCCATGGTGTGTCTGGGATATTATGAGTCATGAGGGGCTCTTTAGCTTGCTCAGCTTGATGTTCATTGCAAGCACTGCACTGGCTGATGTGGTCCTTATTCTCATTGCTCATGTTTGGCCAGTAGAGCACTTCCCCGCCTTCCTCAGACTAGACGCGATTCCTTGATGGCTTGCATGGACGTGTTTCAGCATCTCTTTTCTCATCTCTTTAGGGATAGTGACCCTGGTCCCTTTGCACAAGATGCCATCTTAAACAGTCACTTCATCTCTGTATGCCCAGTACTCGCTTACAGCAACAGGTGTGTCTTTGATGGTTTTAGGCTATCCTTTCATCAAAACTTCCTGTAGCATTTGAAGAGTTGCAACTCGTTGCATAGTTTGCTTGACCTCAGCAGGACACTTACCTGTCAGATTCAATGCATCTGCTGGGTTGATGACTTCCAGAGCATGTTGTGCTGTTGCTTCTTGTTGAATTTGTAAAATTTCAAATTCTGTACTAGCATCATCAACTTCCTTCAAAGGGCATGCAGCACTCAACCAAATGTTAGCAATGTTCATCTGCTTCTATTCCTTGAACTTCACTTTCAAATGATATCTCTGTAAATGAAGTAACATCCTTTGCAAACTCTTTGGAGCAGATAGACTTGTTTGAGAAAGATGCTTTGAAGTGGCTTGTGGTCAGACTCTACCATCACTTTCTCTCTCCCAAACAGGTACTGGCTGAAATGCTCACAAACAAAGACAATAGCGAGGCGCGCTGTCTCGATTTGTGCATAGCGTCATTCAGTTTACATTAATGTTCTGGAACCAACGCAACTTTTTAAAAATTTGTTCATGGGATGTGGGCGTCACTGGCTAGGCCAGCATTTATTGTCCATCCATAATTGCCCTTGAGAAGGTGGTGGTGAGCTGCCTTCTTGAACCGCTGTAGTCCTTGGGATGTAGGTACACGACAGAGCTGTTAGGAAGGGAGTTCCAGGATTTTGACTCAGTGACAGTGAAGGAACGTCGATATAGTTCCAAGCCAGGATGGTGTGTGGCTTGCAGGGGAACTTGCAGGTGGTGGAGTTCCCATGCATCTGCTGCCCTTGTCCTTCCAGGTGGTAGGAATCGTGGGTTTGGAAGGTGCTGTCGAAGGAGCTTTTGTGAGTTGCTGCAGTGCATCCTGTAGATGGTGCACACTGCTGCCATTGGTGAAGGGAGTGAATGTTGAAGGTGGTGGATCGAGTGCTAATCAAGCGGGCTGATTTGTCCTGAATAGTGTTGAGCTTCTTGAGTGTTGTTGGAGCTGCACCCATTTAGGCATGTGAACAGCATTCCATCACACTCCTGTTTTGTGCCTTGTCGATGGTGGACAGGCATTGGGAAGACAGGAAGTGAGTTACTCACTGCAGAATTCCCAGCCTCTGACCTGCCCTTGTAGCTACGGTATTTATGTGGCTGGTCCAGTTCAGATTCTGGTCAATGGTAACCCCCAGGATGTTGATAGTGAGGGATTCAGCATGAGTAATGCCATTGAATGTCAAGGGAAGATGGTTAGATTCTCTCTTGTTGTTCTTGCTGCATCAGAGTGGCTCCAAGTCTTGTTTCACTGGCACCACACTGCAGAGTGACTTTATCATTGACATCATAGTACCTCAACACTGGTGTTGTTGTTGTCACTAGTTGTTTGATACGAGTGAAAGCTGCTTCTTGTTCTGTGTACCAATACTATTGAACATCCTTTGCACTGAGAACAGATTGGGCAGGAACTTGGCTACAAATCCAACCAATTGTTGAACTGCCTTCACATCTGTTGGTTGCTGCATCTCTACTACAGCTTACACCTTATCATTTTTTTTAATTCATTCATGGGATGTGGGCGTCGCTGGCCAGGCCAGCATTTATTGCCCATCCCTAATTGCCCTTGAACTGAGTGGCTTGCTAGGCTATTTCAGAGGGCTTGTAAGAGTCAACCACATTGCTGTGGGTCTGGAGTCACATGTAGGCCAGACCAGGTAAGGACAGCAGATTTCCTTCCCTAAAGGACATTAGTGAACCAGATGGGTTTTTACAACAATCAACAATTGTTTCATGGCCATCACGAGACTAGCTTTTTAATTCCAGATTAATTAATTGAATTCCAATTCCACCTTCTGCTGTGGTGGGATTTGAAACCATGTCCCCGAGCAATACCCTGGGTCTCTGGGTTACTAGTCCAGTGACAATACCACTACGCCACTGCCTCCCCATGATAAGGGTGAAGTCCGTTACCTGTCAGTACATGACCTATGGACTTGACTTGAATCATCTTCAGCTGCAACTTTTTCTTGTTCAACTTCAGGTTCATCTGGCTAGCTCTCTCTAGCAGTCTCTCTAGATTCCAATCACGGTCTGCATTGGCATCTTCCATTGTATCTCCTCATCCAGAGACTAGAAGATCATTCATAATCGCTTGCACTCCTGGTAGACCATTGACTGTCTCATGCGTGTCTGCGTTGGTACTCTTCCATGTGCACCCACCAGTACCTCCTAAATGGTGCCCAGAAAGTAGTCAGAAAGCTGCTGCTTTCATCCAACTTCACTTGCTAGTATCCATCCTTAGCATCTAGGATAGTAAAGACCTTTGCCTTGGCAAGCTGATGCAGAATCTCTTCAATGGTTGGTATAGAGTGGTGAGATCTCTTCAGCTTTATGGAGGTCCCTTGGATCTATACCAACTCTCAGTTTTCCGGGTTTTTTCACTGCTTCCATGCTGCTAATCCAATCTGTAGGTGTTGTCACTTTCTTGATTACTCGCATCTTTTCAAGTTCCTCTATCTAGTCTTTCAGGCTGGGCTTGAGGTCAGCTGGAACTCTCCTTGGAAGATGTTGAGTTGGCTTCAAACATTCATCTACTTTGAGATGATATTTGCCAGAAAGGCATCCAAGACCTGTGAAACATCTTTGTAATCTGTTAGGACTTGCTCAGCAGTCATTTGCTTGGTGTCATACAAAACACTGCAAATCTCTTCAGGTACATGGAGGGTTACCAGTCCAAGCTTTTGACTTGTTTCAGCTGAGATGAGGGGAGTTTGCTTAGTGTCCACTATCTGGAGCTGAAGTTCTTCTTTCTTCCTGTTGCATTGGACACTAAGTTTATGCTCTTGGGGTGAGGTTGTTCCATCATAGAGCCTCAACTTTACATTCGACAGCTTCATATTCGGATCACCATCTTGAGCAACTTCATACAAATGTGCGAAGCTCATGATGTTACACGTAGAACCGGTGTCTATCTGACACCTCACATCCGCTTGATGCTGTCCTTCTGCAGTCATCATTCCAACAGTCACGTACCACCTTCTACCTTGAGACTTGACCCGTTCTAGGGTGTAGAGTGATTTGTTAGAATCATAATCCGTCATCTCTCCAGGAACCATCTGTACGGCTGTTGTTTAGCCACCTCAGAGCTTCTGCACGTGTCAATAACTTTTCTGAGAGTAAGCTCCTCTTCTCTCAACAGACGTGCTTTCACAGTGGGATCCTTTGTTCCTAAAACAATCCTATTTCTGATGAGATCATCCTTCAGTTGCTCAAACTCACAAGACTCAGCTAGACATCTCAATACAGTCACATACTGATTAATATTCTCCCTCTTTTCCTGAGCTCTTGTGTTAAACATAGGGCATTCATAAATGACATTAGTAGAAGGTGCAAAGTGGAACTTCAAGGCCTTCAAAATCACACAAGCCTTGCTTGTCATCTCCTCAGTGAGATCTAGGGTGGAGGAGAGCTTGTAACATTTCTTCCCCATCAATGATAATAGAGTTGCTAATCTTATCGGTTTGCATTTCTTGTCCAACTCTGTGTCATAATTCAGCCTTTGAGGCTGGAAGAATTGCCAGTTCTCTCTCAAATCTCCCTTCATGTCCATAGGAACAGGTATTGGAAAAGTTGAAGCCATAATGACTTATCCAGCTAAAGATGCAGACAGAGATTTTATGACCCGGCTCCCATACAAAATGCACACGTGAGCAAGGGAGAGATTCTTTGGCTTTTTAATATGCTAATCCAGTCATCCATGGCCAGGCCCGAGCAGGTCAAACTTCTGCTCAAAATTACACTCAAACATTCCCTGCTGGAACTCCATTGGGCATAATAATCCTCTGATGTTTTGCACATCTGTTGGCTGGCTATCAAAATCCTCTCAAATCCTGGCAGCTCACTTCTGACACCATGTCCCATGTGGTGCATGAACGATGAGAGCCTTTATTTTCATACACTGATATCAGAAGTCAAACCATATCTGAGCATTGCATTACATGTGCATGGTAAGCCAAAATGTGCAAAGGTATTTACCCAAAGAAACTATAGGCTTTTATGCTTTACTTCTTACTCATTCTGACAAAAGGTCATCAGCCTGAAACATTAACTAATTTTCTCTCTCCACAGAGAGATTTGCTGAGTATTTTCAGCATTTTCTGCTTTTATTTCAGATTTCCAGCATCTGCAGTATTTTGCTTGGCATTGAAATTAACATGTCTGGATTCTAGCCGAAACTTCTACCTGCAAACAAAACTTCCAGTGGAAATTTTCAAATGGTATTTTCAGTGACAGGGATCTGGTATAATCTCTCTCCTAGCCATTTTGTACCCCTGCTGGCTCAAAAGCAGACATAGGAATCTTAGATATCCAGATATAAATATTTAAATTGAAAGATGATGAATGTTCCAAAAGTGTTACAAGACATTTGAAAAGTATGTTAGGCCTCAGTTGTCCCAAACGACTTCCTTGTTTTGTCTCCTTCACATCTTCTCAGAGTTAGATTTTGAAGTTTATCCATTCTTGCTTTTTTTCGAAGGAAATCCATTGAAAATCTCAGAACTTTTAAGAACTGTTAAGCTTTATTTGCCATCTCTGTATACAAAGCACATCTAAGAGGAACCTAACTTTACCTAACATTTCTAATCAGCTTCCTTCTGCAAACCTGCACAACTCTCCAGGAGCTTTGAGATATTTTCACTTTCTTGGGACGGGGAATCATGTCTTATATCCGATTATAGTCTACAGCAATTTCATCAATTAGTTTTTTTTGACTTTGTACCTGTCAACTTCATCTGATTGACTTCACAGCATTGACTAGTCAATCCAAACATGTTTTCTGCTTTTGTGTCCACTCTTGTTGTTTATTTCATCTTTCTGTTCAGGTGGACGGTAAATTGAAGTAAAAATTGTATCAGAAGGATTACTTACTTCAAAAATATAATGTTTTTTTCAGGTTACTTTGCCTTCAAAGCACTCTGCACTACCTTTTTCAAGGGTTTCTTTAAACTGGGCCAGGGAATAAAAATAAAAAAACATAAGATTCTATAGTTTGACAGGTTATGTTGCTGTGATTATAATCCAAGTATATCACTGTATTTATAATTGTATACCAATGTGACAATATGTATTTGCATATTTCTAAGAAAACAGAGGAACTGAAATTAGATTAAAACAGTCTGGAATTTAAAATGCTCATCCTTGTGTTGAAATCCCTCCCTGGCCTCAGCCCTCACCATCTCTGTAACCTCCTCGAGACCTACAACCCTCCAAGAACGCTGTGTTCCTCCAATTCCAACCTCTGGTGCATTCCCCTCCCCACTCCGCCCCACCCCTACCCACCAACTTCCCCCACTTACTTCACCCCACCATTGACAGTTGAGGTTTCAGCCATCTTGGCTCCAAACTCTGGAATTCCCTCACTAAACCTCTCCAGTTCACTACCTCTTCCACTGCCTTTGAAAGTGCTCCTTAAAATTACCTCTTTGACCAAGCATTTGGTCACCTGTCCTTATGTCTCCTTCTTTGGCTCAGTGTCAATTTCTGTCTGCTTATGCTGCTGTGAAGCCCCTTCAGGCCTCTTGCTACGTTAATGATGCTGCACAAATGCAAGTTGTTGAATCTGTATCATATAGAGGTGGAGATTTTTGGCTCTTTCCTACTCCATTGCGCTTAAAAATATGGCGATGGAGGAGTCAGTTTTATCCAGAGCCTGCTTGTCCTCAATCTAAGTATCCCTGAGAGATGCTGCCACTAATGTCACAGACTCTTGCTGGGGTAGCTTCAACTGCAGGATTCATTGTGATAATTATACACTTCATGGTTGACTGCAGAGTATTGATGGCATACATCAGAACACCACACAAGTTGGCAGTGGACTCCTGACATTTCTGGAAGCTCCCTGGCAAACAACCCAATGAGTTCAGCAATTGCTGGCGCACAGAAATCATCTTTTTCATAAATGCTGCCTCCTAAAGTCAGAATCTCCGTCCTCTGCGGCAGAGTTAGGGCTTGAGATGGCTTTCCAGTAAAGACTTCCCTGGGCCAACTTTGTCACCATCACTTACTCCTACTCATTTATGTTCAGTGACTCTCTCAGTGTAGACCTCGCTAACTCACTAGCAAATAGTATCCCAATTTGTAGACTTGTGCTTGAAACGTAAGAACTGGCGATGGTTACATCTTATGGATGGTTCCTATTCTCAGTCTCTGACTGGAGTGGTCCAGCTGTCTGATTGACCTATAAAAAGGAGTTGGGGAAAGCATTATCATGTACTTGTAAGGGTAAGCACCAGATCAGAGGCAGCACACTGCAACAGCAGGTTGTCATGTTGAGCATGTGAGTGTGAGTATTAAATAGAGAAAAGGAAGATACTCAAAAACCTTACCATACCTAGACACCAGCCTTGCCATCTCTGGTGCTATGAGCCCCCTGTCTACCAATGATGTTGATGGTAGCCTCTTTCACCAATATCTGCTAGATTGGCAGAACCTCCTCCCAAAAAGGTTGACTCCCTCCTGTTGTATGGAAGCTTCTCCAGCAAAACCTGGGTTAATTGGTGTCCTATGTAAGGGCTTTCAACAAGTATGGGGGTAGCTTAGCATGATGGGCATGATGATGGGAATAGGCAGCAAGAAAGGCAGAGAGAAAGTGAGAGGAATAGCAGTTTTTGCGATTATGAATATAAATAAAGACATCTTCCCTGCTTACTTATGGACAGCCATGGGAAACAGGGAGGGAAGGATTGGCAGTTCTGAAGCAAAGCTATGGTCCTTCAGGGATGTGAAGAAAGAATGAATTCCTATGATGCAATTTCACAGGAAAATCTGGAAGGCATTTTCCCAGATAAGGGGAGGCAGGTATGGGTGCGTGCGGGGAGCTAAATCCCTTAAAAGCGATGTCAGGCCAGGAGCCCGACATAATCCCACCCTCTTCTGGCTTTCACCCAAGCCTGTTCAGAGGCGAGCAGGGATCCCCTGTCCAGCTGTAGGGATGCTAATTAAGATATGCAAACATCTAATTATGTCCGACTTTAAACTTGCATTCTGCTTTTAAATGCCAGCGCACAGGTTCCACGATGTTTCAATGTCGCCAGGCTGAAGGAGGCGAGTGCACAGCAGGAAGTCATTGTTGATGATTGAAATCGACCAGCTAGCAACAACATAAAGGCTGAAATTGGCAAGCTTATGCCAATAAGCAAAAGCGCTGACAGGATTAGTTCTTTCTGGTGGAATTCACCAGTTTCAAAAGGAATTGCAACATTGTGCAGTAACTTTAAAGTGCCTTGAAGTCTATTGAGCTGAATCACAACTTTGTGGCTACCAGACTTCCCTGCAACATGGGCGCTGCCTAAGCTGCAGTAGCTTGGACCTCAGAGGAGGAGCAGCAGCTTGATCCAGCCCCGCAGCCACAGCAACAGCAGCAGCAACTCCAGCAGTAGCAGCAGCTGCCTGTTCCTCAGCTACAGGCCGCTCCATGGTTCAGAAGGTATGGACACAGAACTGTACCTCGAAGGAGGCGATACACCCAGCATAGGGTCCATAGGCAAAGGATGAGCTTCCTCAACATGTTAAAACAACAGTACCTCAGAAGGCTGAGGCTCTTGCTGCTGGTAGTCACAGACATCTGCAACCTTCTGCAAGCAGAACTTCTCCCAAGAGGGGCAGGTGGCCACGCATTGCCCCTGGCTGTCAAGATCAGCACAGCCTCAATTTCATTGTGCCTGGCTCATCCCAGGGGATCTTCTGGTGACATCTGTAGGATTTCACAATCTGCTGCCCACAACTGCATCACCGAGGCACTGATGCCTTTTTTGCCAAGGCCATATATCTATTTTGACACAGATGAGGCAAGTCAAACTGAGAGGAATGTTGGCTTTGCTTCACTCACAGGTTTTCCACATGTCCAAGGGGTGATTGATTGCAGTCATGTAGCAATCAAGGCACCATTAGATCAGCCAAGCAGCTTCATTAATCGGAAAGGCTTCCACTCTCTTAATGTGCAGATGATCTGTGACCATCGCAAGATCATCAAACATGTCTGCACCAGGTATCCAGGCAGCTGCCAGGACTCCTTCAGCCTTCAGCAATCTCATGCACCACCGATGCTCTCTGCACAAAATAGCCTCAGCAGTTGGCACTTGGGAGACAAGAGCTGCCCACTAAAGACCTGGTTGCTGATCCCAGCAAGCAACCCTACCACAGAGGGATAGAAGAGGTATAACAGAAACCATGAGCTGGATTTTGTCATGCAAGTGATGTCCCCAGCATCAGACTGAAAAGGCGAGGGGAACCCTTTTCATGTCCCCCAGCACAATTCAACGGCCCTCAAGCACTTATGTGTCCAGCACCGGGAACCCTGTCCCTTTAAAGCTGGGATCCTGCCTCCAAGAGCTGCCAGCCAATCAGAGGGACGACAGCTCAGTAGTATCGACAGTGCCACAGGGAGCGGTGGCCACTGCTGGTACTACAAGATGCCTTGGGTCCAGGCCCAGCGCTGGAGACCCAGTCCTGGGGCAAGTGAGGCAGAGTCGCCGGGGTTGACAGGCAGGCCTCAGCGAAGAGGGTGGGCTTTTAGTTCAGGGAGAGGGGTGTTCACATAGGTGGAGTGTTTTCTGGTGAGGGCCACAGATTGCCCACGGAGGACGGTCCCCCAAGCCCGCCAGGAGGTCACCTCATTTTACTGGGCGACCTCCCTGCATGGCGGAGGCCCATCCCCCCCCCACTTGCACCGTGGCTGGTTAAATTCCAGTGGCGGCGGGAAGAGGCCTTAAAGTGGCCGGTAATAGGCCACTCAAGGGCCTCATTTGGCCGCTTGTTGGGAAGGCCGTTGTCGGCCTATCCTGTCCCTGACTAAATTTCGGTGCAATGGGCCCTCCACCCCCTGCTGCTATTCTATGGCCCCAGCCCCCCACCTCCAAACCCCTCTCCGGGAGGGCCCATTAAATTCAGCCCCATGTTTCCACCAGGGCACAATACAGCAAGTTTTCTCAAGGTGAGGTGCCGATGCCTTGACACATATGGAGGCGCCCTTCAACATGTCCCAGCAAGTGTCTCCGGGATTGTTGTGGTCTGCAGTGCCCTTCACAACATGGCGCTGCAGAGAGAAGTGGAGCTGGCGCAAGAGGAAGTAGAGAGCACCCAGCATCCTCTGAGGAGGAGGGGGCAGCTGACGTGTCCATGGTGCCTGCAGCCATACACTTGGTTGCCAGAGGAGCCCATAATGTACTCATCAAGGCACACTTCACCTGAAAAGCCTGCTTGCAGAAATCTGAGAATTCTATCAAAAACCCTGTACCACCAGCTTACCTGACCCCACACCACAACCTGCAACACTCCTCATTTCTACAGTCAACCAGTCAACCATTACATTCACACCCTTTCCTCCTCATCATCGAGTCATATATGTCACAGAAGGAGGACCTTCAGCCCATTGAGTCCATGCCGGCTCTCCACGGAGCTATCCAGTCAGTCCCACTCCCTGGCTCGATCCCCGTAGCCCTGCAAGTCTATTTCTCTCAGGTGGCATTCATCTTCCTGTTAAAGTCATTGATCGTCTCCATTTCCACCACCCTTGTGAGCAGTGAGTTCCAGGTCATTACCACCCGTTGCATAAAAAAGTGCTTCCTCAAATTCTCCCTGCATCTTTTGCCCAAAATTTTTAATCTGTGCCCCATAGTCCAAGTACTATTTGTTTATGGAAACAGTTTTTCCTTGTCTAACTTAACTAAGCCTGTCATAATCTTGTACACCTCTATTAAATCTCCCCTCAATTTCCTTTGTTCTAAGGAGAAAAAACACAGCTTTTCCAACCTAACCTTGTAACTAAAATTCTCCATCCCTGGAACCATTCTGGTAACTCTGCTCTGCAGCCTCCCAAGGACCCTCACATACTTCATGAAGTGTGGTGGCCAGAATTGGACGTAATACTTCAGTTGCAGCCTAACCAGAGCTTTATAAAGGTTCAGCATAACCTCCCTGCTTTTGCACTCAATATCTCTACTTATGAAGCCCAAGATCACATATGCTTTACTAGCCACTCTCTCAATATGTCCTGCCATCTTCAAAGATCTATACACATGTACCTCCAGGTCCCTCTGTTCCTGCACACTCTTTAGAACTGTGCCATTAAGTATGTATTGCCTTCTGTCAAAATGCATCACCTCACACTTTTCAGTATTAAATTCCATCTGCCACCTTTCTGCCAATTCTGATAGCCTATCCATGTCCTGCTGTAGGCGGTTCATGTCATCCTCACTGTTTGCCACACCTCCAAATTTGGTGTTGTCAGCAAATTTTGAAATTCTACTCTGTATTCCAAGATCCAAGTCATTTCTATATAGCAAAAAAAGCAGTGGTTCCAGCACTGATCCTTGGGGAACACCACTGTCCATCATCCTCCAGTCTGAAAAGCAACCATTTACTTCGACTCTCTGTTTTCTGTCCTGAAGCCGATGTTTTATCCAATTGGACACTGATCCTCCTATTTCATGAGCCTCAATGTTCTTAACCAGCCTTTTATGTGGTACTTTATCAAATGCTTTCTTAAAATTCATATAAACATCCAACACATTCCCTTCAGTAACCTTCTCTGTTACTTCATCAAAACTTCAATTAGATTAGTCAAACATGATCTTCCCTTTACAAATTCATGCTGCCTATCCTTAACCAACACAAACCTCTCTAAGCGTCCATTGATATTTTCCCTGATTATTGTTTCTGAAACCTTACCCACTGCTGATGTTAAATAACTGATACATAGTTGTCAGGACTGCCCTTACACCCTTTCTTGAATAAGGGTGTCACATTTGCCACTCTCCAATCCTCTGGTACCTCCCCCATAGCCAGGGAAGATTGGAAGATTATGGCAAGCCCTTGTGCTATCTCCACCCCCACTTCCTTTAGCAACCTAGGATGCAAGCCATCCGGACCAGGTGACGTATCTACCCTAAGCATAGCCAGCCTTTTAGTACTGCACACCACTCAATTTTTACCCTATCCAATGCCTCTACTCTCTGCTACTGATATTTTATCATAAGGCTGGTCATTCCTTTCACCGGAAGCAAACTGACCAGGATAAATGGAGAATGCAACAAAGTAGAGGCCGTGAGAATGAGGAGTACACAGAAAGTCATGCTTTCATTGAAATCAAGATCAATATTGAAATATTAACACTGTTATAAGCACCCAAGTGAATCGTTTTGTGCATCTAGGCTGTCTCCCTCTTACACTTTCTATTAATTCTATTTGGTGCTACCCCTGTGGATTCTGCTGTGTTGGAGTCAAGCTGTTCATTGTCTGCTCTGACACAAGATGCCCAAAGCTAGCATCTTCTGTGTTTTGGAACCAGTGAGGGCCCCACCAAAGACAGCGCCACCTGCACTTGTGCAGGGGCAGACTCGGCCATCAGGACAGGAGATAGCTTGTGTACCTCTGTCTGGGTGAAGGTGGGGGGACAAGCCTGAGAAGTGGGGGCACCTTCAGAAGAGTCTCCACTGTGTCATCAAAATATTAAATGAATTGTACAATTAAGAGTTAAAAGGAATAAAATGGCATAATTCTGTTTTGGTACACAATCATTGGAAACTACAGAAAAAGAGATTGCATGTAAAGTGATATTGTAAAGGATCAGAACAGTTCTGCTCTGCTTTTTATTACTAAAGGTTGCTTTCTTTAGTTGCTGCATTATAGAGCAATAAGGCTTCATACTTTTAATTCTTAGCATGTTCCCAATGCCAGTTAGGCCATGCAAAGGAGATCAATACAGTCAAGGTCTCACACTCCTGGGAAACCATTGGAGTATAAATTAACATGAGGCTATTTGTACATCATCCAGTCACTATCTATTAACTGGATTTAGAAAACAGGAAATGGACTATTGGATACAAACTCAATTTGATTAAAAAGTGGAAATAATTTGAAAATCATACGTGCCAGCGAATATTTGAGTTTGAGTTTTCAAATACTGTACATTTGTGGTTTTGCGTAAATTGTAAATATTCCTGGAACAATGTATATTATTATTAGAGTTAGGTGAGTGGAAGTGTTGATTACATCATCAAAGAGTCAAACTATTTGATTTTGATTCGAGATACAGCACTGAAACAGGCCCTTCGGCCCACCGAGTCTGTGCCGAACATCAACCACCCATTTATACTAATCCTACACTAATCCCATATTCCTACCAAACATCCCCACCTGTCCCTATATTTCCCTACCACCTACCTATACTAGTGACAATTTATAATGGCCAATTTACCCATCAACCTGCAAGTCTTTTGGGAACTTAGAAAAAAAAATCAGAGAATATTGTAAACTGTGTTTCACTGTGTCTGTGAAGACTAGGCAAACTTCATGAGAAGAAAGGTAGCTGGGCTTGACTTCTCAGGCTTCTCATGTTCTCCTCTCAATAGAGCTTTTAAACAGAATAATCAATGTTACGGAATTTATCTGACTTCATTCAATGATGCAAGAAAATATATATTGCCATATGCTGTTTCTGGATGACCTTTTCAGTAGTTCATGAAGGGCAGTGGGATGTTCACATATGTCACAGCCTATTTACTCCAAATTACTTTGTGCACCAGAGTAAATTCAGGCTATGTTCACAAGCAAGTACTGAATACCTCCTCTGGTTTCTTTAGTTATCCACTTAAGAGTAACTAGTTCATCTTTTGTTCACAAATCCAAAGGTGGAAAGCTAATTATTATTTAAAACACTCATTAAAAAGTTGTCTTTATTTGAAGATCTTTTCAATTAATGAGCCACATCTCATGCAGAATAATCAGATACAAGTCTGGTTGCAAGTCTGGTTGTTTCTGTCACTCTCTCTGATTTTGATGCCTGTGTTTTTATGAACTCTTCAATTATTAATAACCATCAGATCCAATGACAGCAAATTTTGCGACAGCAATTGCTGTCATAATGATTGTCATGCAGGCCCCCATCTGCCAAGAATGAGGCATATTAATTTTGTCATATGAACATTGATTTTAAACTGTTGCTGGAATGAAGAAATGACTTGTTTGAAGATCACCAGACGCTGGGCTGGAAGGACATTTGCATACTAAGAGACGCTGCTTGTGGAGACAAAGGACTATTGCCTGTTGATTTTGATCACCAGACATTGAAGGTGTAAGGAAGCACTTTCCAGGGCCTGCTTAGATCATACAATCCACAAAGTCAGAAGTGATTAAACCAGCTGGTCACATGACTAGCTGGCTGGTCCAGGGCTGTTGAACTAGCCACAGTACAGTTTGAAGACAGAAGGCAGTTTTTGCAACTGAAGCTGGAACAAGCAAGTCTCTCACCTGGCTGTCTCTCTTTCTCCCCTTCTCCAAAGCCACCGGACCCACGGATGACACGTAAACCTCAAGAGAGAAAGGACTCCTACATCGAAACAAGTTGAAGTGTGAACTGGGCCCCAACGAATAGCAGGACTTACTGGCAACCAAAGACTCCACATTGAACTCAAAGGACAGTAAATAACTAACAGATATTGCCTCAAACTGTGCCCATTTATTCTTTCTACTTTTTCTGTTTCTATCTGCGTGTGTGTTTATCGCATACGCCTGCTAGTGCAGTCACGTTGCATATTCATCGTCGTTAACCAGATTAGAGTTTAAGATTAATAAACTGCTACCTTTCTTGTTGAAATCAAAGGAAATCTGTCTGATTTCTTTGCCTTACAATTGGAGCAGTGAACAAGGATTCACTGAGGGAGAGCTAAAAACATGGTGTTTCAAAAATTAAACCCTATGGTTAAAACTGGCTGGTTCCCTGGTCATAACTGAAATTTGGGGGCTAGCATCCTGAATTTGACCCCCAAACAAATGCAAAATTGGAAATGGGACACCAAATTGATCCCAAACAAAAGAGAAAAGATTTTAATACAGGTTTTCTTGTGGTTGTGTGTGCTAGAATATTAACATGGCCGCGACTGAAGCCAGTAGCTCCCCAAGCCAGGGTGAAGTAACTTGGGATAAGTTAAAAGCACTCTCTATGGAGGATTTGAGGAAAATGGCTCAGCTGTGTGGGATCACTGCACGTGGCAAGGCTAGGAGGTCTGAATTCCTAAGACGAGTGGCCAACCATTTTTCCCTTGAATCTGAAGAAGCAGAAGCAGGGTTAGAAGTTGACTCTGTCAGGGTATTGCTAGCAAAGCTACAATTGGAACAGTGGAAACTTGAATTAGAGAAGAAAGAAAGAGAGAGACAAGAGAGAAAGAGGGAGCCTTCCAGAAGGAATGTGAAGACAAAGAGAGGAAGGAGAGAGAAAGAGAAAGAACCTTCCAGAAAGAATGTCAAGAAAGGGAGCTGAGATGACTGGAGTTAACTAGGGGGCGGCAGAGTAACGCCAGTGAAAGCATGGCCAATATGGAGGAGTGTAATTCAGGGCTGGGTACAGGATTGTTAAAACTTTCCCAACTAATCCCAAAATTCAATGAGGGAAACGTGGAAGCGTTTTTTTGTGTCTATTGAACAACTGGCAAGACAGTTAAAGTGGCCAATTGAGGTTTGGACTCTGCTGATAAGAGAAAATTAGTAGGAGAAGCCCATGAGGTTTATTCCATGTTGTCAGATGAGAGTTCATCAGATTATTAATTGACACAACATGCTATCCTTGGGACATATGAGTTAGTACCAGAAGCCAATCACCAAAAGTTTAGAACCCTCAAGAAGCAAACTGATCAAACTTACCTGAAGTTTGAGAGAAATAAGCAGCTGGCTTTTGACCAGTGGCTGAGGGCTCTAAAGGTACAGCTCAGCTATGAAAATCTCAGGGAAGTAATTTTGTTAGAGGAATTTAAATAACTCTCTCCCGCTTTCCAAAAAGACACATGTGGAGGATCAAAAGGTTCATAAAGCCTGGCAGGCAGCAGTCCTGGCTGATGAGTTTGCTCTCATTTATAAGTCAGTTTCCCATGGGAAAACCTTTCCTAATCACCTCTATAAATCGGAAAAGGACAAAGGGTGGGAAAGTGATAGAAGCCCAAACAGTCCTGGTATGGTAAGAAAAGCAGGAGACACATGGGGCCCTCCTCCAGCCAAAAAGTTAGATGCTGTAAGTCGGACTGAGAGCGGGAGATCTGTGTGCTTCTATTGTAATAAAGCAGGGCATTTACGAGCTGACTGCTGGAAACTAAAGGGAAAACCTAAACGCTCAGTGAAGAAGTGAACCTGATGGAAAGCACAACACAACAAGCTGTGGCTTTAACTTCAGTCAGAGTGAGACCCAGGAAGTCTACTGCTGCAAGTGCAGGAACATCTAATAGGGTTCCTGAAGGTTATCAGGGTTTTTTGTCTGAAGGGAGAGTAACCCCATACCCCTGAAGTGGGGCCAACAAGCCCATAGCAATTCTCAGGGACACAGGGGCCACTAGATCTCATTAAAAAACCTGACCTTTCCCCCAGAGAGTGCAGTAAACACCAGAATGGTGGTGAATGGTATTGGAGGGCAGCGTATGCCTGTACTTTTACACTGGGTGCACTTGGAGTGCGACCTTGTTTCGGGACTGGTGACCATAGGGATTGTCCCTCGTTCACCTGCAGATAGGGTTGACCTGCTCCTAAGTAATGATCTGGCGGGGGTGAAGGTGGTAGCCGCCCCCAACTAGTAAAAGAAAGACTGCCGGAGGTCAGAGAGACAGGGCAGTGGCAGGACATGGTTCCCTGCAGGTTCCCTGAATGTGTAGTGGATCAGGCCATGATCAAACCAGCTCCCCCATAGGAGACTGAATTGGCACTGCAGACAGATGGCCATGAGGTCTATCCATCTGAGACTTTCTTTGGAAATTTAGATGACCCAGGGAATGAATTAAATGGATCTTCCCTCGCTGAGGCTCAGTGAGCTGACCCGGTATTGAGAGAGTTAGCATAAGCTGCCCAGTCTGAAAGCTGAGGGAGTCCCTGAATGCTACTATTTAAAGAATGAGATACTGTCGAGGAAATGGCGTTCTCCTCACAGACCTGAGGGCAAGAAATGGACAGTGGTTCACCTGTAAGTGGTGCCGCAGAGGTACTGGAGAGAAATTCTAAGAATGGCTCATGAGGTTGCAGTGGCTGTACATGTCAGTATATGAAAAACAAAAGCCCGCATAAGACAGTAGTTTGACTGGCCAAAACTCCACAAAGATGTGGTGGAGTACTGTAGGAGTTGCCACATGTGGCAGGTTGAGGGGAAACCTCAACCTACAGTGAAATCATCACCCCTGTCCTGTATTGGTGTTTGGAGGACCTCCAGCAGAGGGCTGATGAACTGTAAGGGACCCCTGTCGAGAACAAAAGGGGACAGGCAGGCACAAGGCTGGCAAAAGGTTAGAAGGGAAAGGGGAAAAAGGGACCAAGAGAGCAGGTTAGAGGAAGTCCTGGAGAAATCCCAAATGGAAACACCTACTGTCCGGTCAGCCAATCAGCCAACCCCAAAATGTTTGAAACATTAGACCATACATCCTCCTGTGTAAATGCAGACAATGAAGTACCTGACCAGCATTAGAAACAGCATTTACAGTGATTTGCAAAGACAAAAACAGTCCTCAAGAGGGCAGAGAAACAGTGAGGGTGATGCCTCACCTAGTCGGTGTTGCAGGGGAGTGCAGTAGAATCTGAACAAATACCTGCAAGCATGAGTGTCCCAGAGGACAAAGAGAAGATTAGCAAAGAATCCTTCCCCACAGCCAGGAAAAAAGGGGAACCAGCCATCACCTAAGGTGAAAAGCCCTTGCATGACTCATCAAAGCACTGAAAGAGAGTTCAGAGTGGAACCGCCCACTGCCACTGCCCCTGAGCAGAATTCCAACCGAGGGCTAATTAAATCTAACCCTCCCCCTGCAGACCTCAACAAGAACAAAGAAACCATGGGCAGTCGTGGAAATGTGCAAACTGAGAACCTTCCCCAAAAACCATATGTTTATTGAGATGCCAAAAAGGGCAGTTTAAAGCAGCACTGCTACCAAGAAAAGACAGGCTGTAATAACTGTTAGGATTTCTGAATGAATGAGAGAAATGCATGTGTGTTTTCTTGTACTTATCTTCTCTCTAGTACCTTTTAATGTAATGCTCTTTAAAAAAAAAAATCGCATTTCATTCTGCTGGGTGTGAAGACCCCCACCTGCCAAGAATGAGGCATATTAATTTTGTCAAATAAATATAAATTTTAACCTGTTGCTGGAATGAAGAGATGACTTGTTTGAAGAGACCAGCAGTGGCTGGAAGAACATTGGTATACTAAGGGACTGTGCTTGGAAAGACAAATGAATTGCTCACTGATTCAATTAATAAAGATTGGTCTGGGCAATGGTGATCCACATCTTGTCAGTGGAAGAGACAGCACTACATTCCCCACCGAGAGCTTTGGATCCATAAATCCAAAAAACTTAGGCACATGACTAACCAGCTGGCCAACTTGGAGTTCTGAATTGTGCTCACAGGACAGTTTAGTCAGCCTCTCTTCTGGCTGGCTCTCTTTCGCTTTCTCACAAGCCTCCTTTATCCTCCACTTCTCTTTTTGCCCTAACAGCAAGTGAGAGATTGGCAAAATGGGATAAAGGGCTATCACTTGCACACTTGTCTCCTCTCATGATCTTGCACTCAGCAGATGCATTGCACTAGAATCTGATCCATGGATCAACCAGAGCCCTCATCAAATAAACTACTGGACTCCTCAAGGAACAATTATGTTGTCTGGATGGTTCACTAGCTTCTTGCAAAGCAGTCTGAAAAAAGTGTTCTCTGTGATGGTGGTTTGTTATAACATTGTTCATTAATGGGGACAACATCCAGGGAATGTCACATTGAGAAGGAGGTGTCATGCAGACCCCCATCTGCCAAGTATTAGGCATATTAATTTTGTCATATGAACATTGAGTCAGCGAGCGGGAAAGAGCGAGAGCGGAGCTGGAGCATAAAGAGACTGGAAGAGACCGAGAGAGTTCACTCAGTCAGCGGGAAACAGCGAGAGTGGAGCCAGAGCATAAAGAGACCAGGAAAGAGAGAGAGAGAGTTCACTCAGACAGCGGGAAACAGCAAGAGCGGAGCCAGAGCATAAAGAGACCAGGAGAGAGACAGAGAGTTCACTCAGACAGCGGGAAACAGCGAGAGTGGAGCTGGAGCACAGAGACCAGGAAAAAGAGAGAGAGTTCACTCAGACAGCAGGAAACAGCGAGAGTGGAGCCGGAGCACAAAGAGACCAGGGGAGAGAGAGAGCGACAGTTCACTCAGACAGCGCGAGTTTTGAAAAACAGTCAACAGTGACATCGCAGGAAAGCTGCAAGGTGTTTGATTGGTGAGTAACTGCTGTTATGGAATAACTCTAAATAGCTGGATTTGTAGCTAAAATAAAGAGAAAGGTCTACAGTTGTTTTTTAATATAGTAGGTAGTGTTTTTGGGGGGGAATCAAGGTTCCTAGTGTAAATAATCTAATTTTTGGGTAATTTAAGGGAGGAAGGACAGAGTGAAAAAAAACAGTGACATCACAGGAAAACCGTAAGTTCCTTGGTTGGTAAGTCACTGCTAATTTGAATGACCTATTCTAAGTTGATTTCAGATTAAAGGTGAATAGGAGAAATATTTTACAGATTAAAAACTAAAGATGGGTCAGAAATTTAAAAAACAAATTAAAATCTAATTAAATAAAATAGAGATGCAGAGCCAGGCGATGTGTTGTACCTGCATGATGTGGGAGCTGGTGGACCCCATTGTGGTTCCTAGTGACCACATCTGTAGCAAGTGTTGGCTGCTCAAGGAACTCCGGCTCAGAGTTGATGAGCTGGAGTCTAAGCTTCGGACACTGCAATACATCAGGGAAGGGGAGAGTTACTTGGATGCTGTGTTTCAGGAGGCAGTCGCACACTTTAGATTAACAACGTTGAATTCGGCCAGTGGTCAGGGATAGGAGGGTGTGACTATGAGTGAGGCAGGTAGAGGGGTCCAGGAGGTAGTGCTGCAGGACCCTCAGCCAGTGTCCTTGTCCAACAGATTCGAGATTCTTGCTCCCTATGTGGACGAGAGCAGAGATTGTAGGGAGGATGAGCAAACTGACCACAGCACCGTGGTACAGGGAGCCATTCAAGTTGGGGGAGAAAAGAGAAATGTAGTTGTAATCGGGGATAGTATAGTTTCGGGCATTGACACTGTTCTCTGTGGCCAGAATCGAGAGTCCCGAAGGCTGTGTTGCCTATCTGGTGCCAGGGTTCGGGATATCTCATCTGGGCTGCAGAGGAACATGGAGTGAGAGGGAAAAAATCTAGTTGTCGTGGTCCATGTAGGTACCAACGGTATAGGTAGAACGAGGTTAGAGGTTCTGCTGAGGGAATATGAGCAGCTAGGGGCTAAATTTAAAAGCAGAACCAAAAAGGTAATAATCTCCGGATTACTACATGAGCCATGAGCAAATTGGTAAAGTGTCAATAAGATTAGAGAGGTAAATGCGTAGCTCAAAGGTTGGTGTGGGAGAAATGGGTTCGAATTCGTGAGACATTGGCAGCAGTATTGGGGAAGGAAGGAGCTGTTACGATGGGACGGGCTCCACCTGAATCATGCTGGGACCAGAGTCCTGGCGAATTGCATAACTAGGGCTGTAGATAGTGCTTTAAACTAAAAAGTGGGGGGGAGGGTTCAGTTGCCTGGAAAAACAGGAAGTTAAAGGAGAAGGTAGGAGTGCAGTTTAGTGGTGAGGCTGATTGTTACCAAACTGCAAGAAGTATACTGGTTAAACCAGAAGAGAGAAATAATAAACAGGCGAATAAAGCATCAGTGCTGAGAGACAGGTTAGGGGGTATAGCCCAAATAAGAGTTCTATATACAAATGCATGGAGTGTAAGGAATAAACTAGATGAGCTGCAGGTGCAAATTCAAATAGAAGATTATGATGTGGTGGCCATTGCGGAGACGTGGCTGCAGGATGGTCGGGACTGGGAACTAAATATACCTGGTTATAAAGTTTACAGTAGGGACAGGGAAAATGGCAGAGGGGGTGGAGTAGCCTTACTGATTAGAAATAATATCACCTCATTGGTGAGGGAGGATATAATGAGGGGAAAGCATCCAGTGGAGACCTTATGGGTGGAATTGAGGAACAGAAAAGGATCTAAACTGTAATAGGTGTTGTGTATAGACCCCCTGGTAGCAGTTCTGCGGTGTTAGATTGTATAAATGCACAAATTAGGCAAGTGTGTAACAAAGGCAGAGTAGTATTAATGGGGGATTTTAACTTACACATAGATTGGGAGAGGCAGACTAGCACCTGTCAGAAAGGTAGTGAATTTCTGGAATGTGTCTGGGATAGTTTCCCACAGCAATATGTCCTAGATCTAACAAGGGGACAGGCAATATTAGATTTAGTTATGAGTAATGAGCCAAATTTAATTAGTAGCCTAACTGTGCGTGACCATTTATCAAATAGTGATCACAACATGATAGAATTCAAAGTAGCGTTTGAAAATGAAAAGCACGAATCAGCTACTAGAATTTTAGACTTGGGTAAGGCTGACTTTACCGGGATGAGACAGAGACTGTCCACGGTAAACTGGATAGATCTGTTCATGGGTCAAACAACTGAAGAACAGTGGAACATATTTAAAACAACATCTCACCTGTTCATAACTCGATTCATGGATGATACCCACTGTTATGGTCAAGTGAGGCAGGGTTGAGGGGCTTCCCTCTTTTCCCTCTCCTTGTTTTGACCGTAACAGACTTAATTCTTTCATAATAAAAGCAAAATACTGCAGATGCTGGAAATCTGAAATAAAAACAAAAAAATGCTGGAAGTACTCAGCAGGTCTGGCAGCATCTGTGGAGAGAGAAGCAGAGTTAATGTTTCAGGTCAGTGCCCTTTCATCAGAACTGGCAAAGGTTAGAAATGTAATAGGTTTTAAGCAAATAAAATGGGGGTAGAGCAAAAGATAACACAAGGGAAGGTGTTGGTAGGACAGAGGGTCACAGAGAATAACTGACCAGAAGGTCATGGAGCAAAAGCAAAGAGTGTGTTATTGATGTGGTGAAAGACAAAGCGTTAGTGAAGAGAGGGTGCAAAATGATGGAATAATGAACAGCCCTGGACAAAAGCACAAATATAAAAATAAAGTGGGCAGGCACATAGTAAAAAAATGAATGATGAAACAAACTAAAATGAAAGAAAAAGAAAAAGAAAAAGGAGTGTTTGGGGCGTTGGATAGTGAGGAGAGAGGAGGTAAAAATGCAGGTATTACGGCTGCTGTGATTGCACGGGAAGGTGCTGTGGGGAGGGGATGAGGCTTTGGGGTAATGGAGGAGTGGACCAGGGTGTCACGGAGGGAATGATCTATTCAGAATGCTGACAGGGGAGGGGAGGGAAAGCTGCATTTGGTAGTGGCATCACGCTGGAGGTGGCAGAAATTATGGAGGATGATTCTTTGGAGGTGGGCGCTGATGTGGTGGAAAGTGAGGACGAGGGGAACCCTGTTGTGATTCTGAGAGGGAGGGGAAGGGGTGAGGGTAGAGGTGCGGGAAATTGCCTGGACACAATTGAGGGCCCTGTCAACCACAGTAGGGGGTGACTCTTCGGTTGAGGAAAAAGGAAGACATATCAGAAGAGATCGCGTGGAAAGTTGCAACATCAGACCAGATGCGTCACCAACAGATAAACCTGTAACCCTGGTTGGATTCAAAACATGAAGGATGAAACTTCAGTTGGGATCCACGTGGAATAAGTTGGAGCTTGGAGACAGTTGCTGAAGAAGGAGATGTGGCTGCGAAAACAAGTTTTGGTAGACACAATATCAAACAACAAGACGGAAATAGAAAACAATGAAGGTGAACAAGGTGAAAGAGACGAACAAAAATCCCGTTGGAGAGAAGAGCAGAACTTCAAGGTAGGCATTCCTGGAAGAGAAGTGGCAGTGAATTAAACACTAAAATAAAAGCAAAATACTGCAGATGCTGGAAATCTGAAATAAAAACAAGAAATGCTGGAAATACTCAGCAGGTCTGGCAGCATCTGTGGAGAGAGAAGCAGAATTAACGTTTCAGGTCAGTGACCCCTCATCAGAATTGGCAGAGGTTATTAAAGTAATAGATTTTAAGCAAATAAAGCAGGGTTAGGGCAAGGGATAACAAAAATAAAGGTGTTGATAGGACAGGGTCACAAAGAATAACTGACCAGAAGGTCATGGAGCATAGACAAAAGGTATGTTAACGGTGTGCTGAAAGACAAAGCATTAGTGAAGAGAGGGTGTTAATGGACAGAAAAATGAACATCCCTGGCCCAAAGCACAAACATGAAAACAACAGTGGGCAGTCACATGGTAAGAGAAATGAATAATGAAACAAACAAATAAAAAGAAAAAAAAAGGAAAAAATAACTAAAAATAAAAAAGGGGGGCCCATCATGCTCTAAAATTATTAAACTCAATGTTCAGTCCGGTAGATTGTAGCGTGCCTAATTGGTAAATAAGATGCTGTTCCTTGAGCTTGCATTGATGTTCACTGGAACACTGTCGCAAACCCAGGACAGATATATGGGCATGAGAGCAAGGGAACGTGTTGAAATAGCAAGCAACCGGTAGCTCGGGGTCATACTTTCAGACTGAGCAGAGGTGTTCCACAAAGAGGTCACCCAATCTGTGTTTGGGCTCCCCAGTGTAGAGCAGACCACATTGTGAGCAGTGAACATAGGATACTAAATTGAAAGATGTACAAGTAAATCGCTGCTTCACCTGAAAGGAGTGTTTGGGGCACTGGATAGTGAGGAGAGGAGGTATAAGTGCAAGTATTACACCTCTTGTGATTGCACGGGAAGGTGCTGTGGGAAGGGGACGAAGTGTTGGGGGTAATGGAGGAGTGGATCAGGGTGTCACGGAGGGAATGATCCTTTCGGAATGCTGACAGGGAAGGGGAGGGGAAGATGCGTTTGGTAGTGGCATCATGCTGGATGTGGCGGAAATGGCGGCGAATGATCTTTTGGATGTGGAGGCTGGTGGGGTGGAAGCACTGTCGTGGAAGATTACATCATCAGAACAGATGCATCGGAGATGGAGAAACTGGGAGAATGGAATGGAGTCCTTATAGGAGGCAGGGTGTGAAGAAGTGTAGTCGAGGTAGCTCTGGGAATCGGTGGGCTTGACAGGGCCCTCAACTGTGTCTGGCCCATTTCCCTTCCCCTCCCTCCCAGAACCGTGACAATGGTCCCCTTGTCCTCACTTTTCCCCACAAGAACCAATCGGACAGGTTTTCCTACATTAACAAAGAAAGAGATGAACTTTATTGTACCTAAACCGAACTAAGAAAATAACAAACAACACCTCAACTTTTATTCTCATACACACTCTGGAGGTTTATGCACACACACACAAATAGGTTACAGAGTGGGGAAAGGTAGATTGGTTGAGTTAAAGTTCATAAAAAATATACAGTCTGTGGAGATTGGTAATTCAGCTGGTTTCTATCTAAATTCAGTGATCCTGAGGCTTTTAGTTTGAAGAGGTAGATGACTGGTTTAGTGAGTTTCTTGGAGATAGCAATGCGGATGATTTCCTCCAATGGAGTTTCTGATTGTAGCCAGAGTATGCAAAGGTGGTCAGTCAACAGGCAGGATTTGAAAGCTTTAAAGCTGGAATGGACCGAGAGATAGAGGGACCCACAGTAAGGGTCTGTTCATGTCAGAGTCCAGTTGCTTCTCCTCTGCTGCAGTGAAAAATACCAGCTTAACATCAGAGGTGGGGAAAGGCTTGTCATGTGACAGTCACTCAGTCAGTCAAACATAGCAGTTAACAGTATTTCTCTGCTTGCTGAGAGAACAGGTAATTCCTTTAAACTTCCTCAGTCTTGGCTCTTGCTGGGGAGTGAGCAGACATTTTGTCTCCTCACAGTCCTTTACAATGTAGGATTCTTTTTCTTTTTTCTTTTCTTCTTTCTTTTGGGCCTCCTTATCTCGAGAGACAATGGATACGCGCCTGGAGGTGGTCAGTGGTTTGTGAAGCAGCGCCTGGAGTGGCTATAAAGGCCAATTCTGGAGTGACAGGCTCTTCCACAGGTGCTGCAGAGAAATTTGTTTGTTGGGGCTGTTGCACAGTTGGCTCTCCCCTTGCGCCTCTGTCTTTTTTCCTGCCAACTACTAAGTCTCTTCGACTCGCCACAATTTAGCCCTGTCTTTATGGCTGCCCGCCAGCTCTGGCGAATGCTGGCAACTGACTCCCACGACTTGTGATCAATGTCACACGATTTCATGTCGCGTTTGCAGACGTCTTTATAACGGAGACATGGACGGCCGGTGGGTCTGATACCAGTGGCGAGCTCACTGTACAATGTGTCTTTGGGGATCCTGCCATCTTCCATGCGGCTCACATGGCCAAGCCATCTCAAGCGCCGCTGACTCAGTAGTGTGTATAAGCTGGGGATGTTGGCCGCTTCAAGGACTTCTGTGTTGGAGATATAGTCCTGCCACCTGATGCCAAGTATTCTCCGAAGGCAGCGAAGATGGAATGAATTGAGACGTCGCTCTTGGCTGGCATACGTTGTCCAGGCCTCGCTGCCGTAGAGCAAGGTACTGAGGACACAGGCCTGATACACTCGGACTTTTGTGTTCCGTGTCAGTGCGCCATTTTCCCACACTCTCTTGGCCAGTCTGGACATAGCAGTGGAAGCCTTACCCATGCGCTTGTTGATTTCTGCATCTAGAGACAGGATACAGTGTAGCAAACTAGATGATCATCTTAAGCTGAAAGCATGACTTTGCTCGCATCTTGTCTTTTTAAAATCTCTTGAAAAAAATATATGAATTCAGATCGCCAGTCAGTGGATTGAAGAAAATTATCATTCAACAAAACACATTGGCGTAACACCACAATTACTGATAAAACTAAATGTGGGCTGATGGCTAGGGTAATAGGAGGTACAAAATGCAATTTGATTGTTTTAACTAAGTGGCATGGTGATTAATTGTGAGTATATAGTGGGCAGAATTTCTTTACAACAGCCTGGAATGGGTTGCCAGGAAGATAGTTAGGACAAGGATACTGGACTCATTTAAGTAACATTTAACAAATAGATAGAAACTATAATGGGAAGAGGCTCGGGATGGTGCTATAAAATGATGAGCTTCATCATCCGAACTGATCTATGGAATAAAATAATTGACAGGATAGCCCAATCAGAGAGCGAGTAGCTCACCAGCATTGGCAGCACTATCGATCGGGAGAATTTGTTTCCCTGGAGGAGGGATTCCCCCCTGACGTCTCCCGTTGCTATTTTATCAGCCCACCTGTCTCCTATCTATCTCCAGAAGGCTGGTTAAATCCCATTCAGAGTTTACATTTCAGGTCGATGAGTTGCTGATGAAAGGTCATCGACCTGAAATGTTAAGTCCGTTTCTCTCTCCACACATACTTCCAGACATACTGTTTCCAGCACTTTCTGTTTTTATTTCAGATTTCCAGCATCTACAGTATTTTGTTTTTGCACTAAGGAAGCAATACTTGCACTACAAAGTGAAAGAGGGCAAAGCAGCAACTTTCTCCTACATACTGGGGACATGGGCATTAGAGACATAGAGTAAGACAGCACAGAAACAGGCCTTTCGGCTCATTGTGTCCTTGACGGCCATCTAGCACCTGTCTATTCTAATCCCATTTTCCAGCACTTGGCCCATAGCCTTGTATGCTATGATGTTTCAAGTGCTCATCTAAAAACTTCTTAAATGTTGTGAGGGTTCCTGCCTCTACCACCCCTTCAGGCAGTATGTTCCAGATTCCAACCACCCTCTGAGTAAAATTTTTTTCCTCAAGTTCCCTCTAAACTTCCTGCCCCTTACCTTAAATCTATGACCCCTGGTTATTGACACCTCCGCTAAGGGAAAACGTTTCTTCCTATCTACCCTATCTACACCCTTCATAATCTTGGATACATCAATCAGGTCCCCCCTCAGCCTTCTCTGCTCTAAGGAAAACAACCCTAGCCTATCCAGTCTCTCTTCATAGCTGAAATGCTCCAGCCCAGGCAACATCCTGGTGAATCTCCTCTGCACCCTCTCCAGTGCAATCACATCCTTCCTATAGTGTGGTGCCCAGAACTGTACACAGAACTCCAGCTGTGGCTAACTAGCATTTTATACAGCTCCATCATAATCTCCCTGCTCTTATATTCTATGCCTCGACTAATAAAGGCAAGTATCCCATATGCCTTCCTAACCACCTTATCTACCTGTGCTGCTGCCTTCAATGATCTATGGACAAGTACACCAAGGTCCGTCTGACCTTCTGTACTTCCTAGGGTCCTACCATCCATTGTATATTCCCTTGCCTTGTTAGTCCTCCCAAAATGCATCACCTCACACTTCTCAGGATTAAATTCCATTTGCCACTGCTCCGCCCATCTTACCAGCCCATCTATATCGTCCTGTAATCTAAGGCTTTCCTCCTGACTATTTACAACACCACCAATTTTCATGTCATCTGCGAACTTACTGATCATACCTCCTATATTCACATCTAAATCATTAATGTAAACTACAAACAGCAAGGGTCCCAGCACCGATCCCTGTGGCACACCACTGGTCACAGGCTTTCAATCGCAAAAACAACCCTCGACATCACCCTCTGCCTCCTGTCACAAAGCCAATTTTGGATCCAGTTTGCCAACCTGCCCTGGATCCCATGGGCTCTTACCTTCTTAACCAATCTCCCATGTGGGACCTTATCAAAAGCCTTACTGAAGTCCATGTAGACTACATCAACTGCTTTACCCTCATCTATACACTTAGTTAGCTCCTCGAAAAATTCAAATTTGTTAAACATGATCTCCCCCTGACAAAGCCATGCTGACTATCCTTGATTAATCCCTGCCTCTCCAAGTGGAGATTAATCCTGTCCCTCAGAGTTTTTTCCAACAGTTTCCCTACAACTGGAATGTAATTTCTTGGATTATCCCTACTATCCTTCTGGAATAATGGTACCACATTCACTGTCCTCCAGTCCTCTGGCACCTCTCCTGTGGCCAGAGAAGATTTGAAAATTTGTGTCAGAGCCCCTGCAATCTCCTCCCTTGCCTCACATAGCATCCTGTGATACATCTCATCTGGATCTGGGGATTTATCCACTTTTAAGCCAACTAAAACAGCTAATATCTCCTCCCTTTCAATGCTACATTGTTCAAATCAATCCCCTTCCCTGATCTCTATACCTACATCATCCTTCTCCATAGTGAACACAGATGAAAAGTAATCTTTTAAAACTTTACCTACGTTCTCCGGCTCCGCACAAATTGCCACTTTGGTCGCTAATGGGCCCTACTCTTTCCCTGGTTATCCTCTTGCCCTTAATATACGTATAAAATGCCTTGGGATTGTCCTTTATCTTGCCCGCCAGTGTTTTTTCATGCCCCCTCTTCGCTCTCCTAATTACTTTTTTAAGTACACCTCTACACTTTCTATACTCCTCTAGGGCCTCTGCTATTTTCAGCCCTCTGAATCTGTCATAAGTCTCCTTTTTTTCCCTTATCCAATCGTCTATATCCCTTGACATCCAAGGTTCCCTGGACTTGTTGGTCCTACCCTTCACCTTTACGGGAACATGTTTGCCCTGAACTCTCGCTATTTCCTTTTTCAATGACTCCCACTGGTCTGATGTAGACTTTCCAACAAGTAGCTGCTCCCAGTACACTTTGGCCAGGTCCTGTTTTATCATATTGAAATCGGCCTGCCCCTAATTGAGTAGCTTTATTTCTGGTCCATCTTTGTCCTCTTCTGCTCGAGCACAAAATCTTACAATGCTTTATTGGAACTTTATTTTTGTTTTACTAAAGTTGAGATAATGGAATAAATCTTAACCCCCATCCCACCCCACCACTGACCAAAAGGGTAAGGTGGGTTGAGGAATGAGATGAGATTTAAAGTTTTAAAAACTCAAATCTGACCCACACCCACCTCAAACCTGCCCATTCCCAGGTTTAATAGAGATGGGACAAGGAGCAGGCAGCTAACCCATTCCCAGGAGGTAGGTAGGCAATTTAAATATTTCAATGAGGCTGGTAGTCTCTGATTTGACCTGCTTTGCAGGTTTAATCCTAGGTGACATGTTTCCCAGGCCTCAGGATAACCGGCAACAGAAAGAAGGCAAAGACAGCTTTGAGGAGAAGGAATGTGCTTCACCCTACCCCTCTCAGAGCCATCGTTCATAGACAATGGGGTGGCACAGTGGCGCAGTGGTTAGCACCGCAGCCTCACAGCTCCAGCGACCCGGGTTCGATTCTGGGTACTGCCTGTCTGGAGTTTGCAAGTTCTCCCTGTGTCTGCGTGGGTTTCCTCCGGGTGCTCCGGTTTCCTCCCACATGCCAAAGACTTGCAGGTTGATAGCTAAATTGGCCATTAGCAATTGCCCCTAGTATAGGTAGGTGGTAGGGGAATATAGGGACAGGTGGAGATGCGGTAGGAATATGGAATTAGTGTAGGATTAGTATAAATGGGTGGTTGATGGTCGGCACAGACTCGGTGGGCCGAAGGGCCTGTTTCAGTGCTGTATCTCTAAACTAAACTAAACAACACTGCCCCCCAGAGTCAGAGTAGGACTCCCTCTCCAGTGTCACACAGCACCACACCCATCTACCCCCCTGCCCCCACCCTGAGTCAGGGATTGGACCTCTCCATGTCTCTTACGAACAGCAGGAGACTTAAGTGTGGCTTCCACCTTCTCTGAAGTGTTCCCCGCCTAACTGGAAGCCAGGCTGCCTTCTGGGCACGGATCCTGTCAAAGACCACCGACATAGGCTTTAGAGTCATAACTCCACAGCAAATGGGTCTAGCTGAACTTCTGGATTTACTGTCTGAAACTCTGCACCCCCACCTATGCAGCTCACCCCTGTCAAGATTGGGGCCAGTATTATTACAACACACTAACCAACAGAATTACCTAACCACACTACGACTGTAGCCTTCTCGATTACTGACATGCTAAAATACCCTACAAGATATTGTATCTTTGAATAGCACTTATTATCACTATGTAATACTCCATGCACTTCGAAGTTCTATAAAGCACATCTTTCACTGATTACATGTTACTTTTGCCATGAAGACCCCCATCTGCCAAGAATGAGGCATTTTAATTTTGTCATATGAATATCAAATTTAAACTGTTGCTGGAATGAAGAGATGACTTATTTGAAGAGACCAGCAGTTGCTGGAAGAATATTTGCATATTAAGAGAGAGTGCTAGAGAGACAAAAGAATTGCTCACTGATTCAGTTAACAAAGATTGGGCAATGGTGATCCACATCTTGTCGATGTAAGAGACAGCACTATACCACACCCCCACCTCCCATCGCACCATGAGCTTTGGAATCCACAAATGCAAGAGTTGGTTGAAAAAAACGTAGTCACATGACTAACCTGCTGGCCAACTTGAAGTTTTGAATTGCGCTCACAGGATAGTATTGGTCACACTGCAGTTTTGCAAACAGAACCTGGAACAAGACAGCCTCTCTCCTGGCTGGCTCTCTCTCGCTTTATCACAAACGTTGGGACCCACTGAAAACATGTAAAACTCAAGAGAGAAAGGACTCCTACATCGAAACAAGTTAAAGCATGCACTGGGCCCCAACGAACAGCAAGCCTTACTGGCAACCAAAGACTCAAAATCAAACTCAAAGGACTGTAACCACAATCCATATATTGCCTCAAACTTTTCCCCTTTATTCTTTTTTTTTCTGTCTCTATCTGCATGTGCGTTTATCCCATATGCATGCTAGCGTGGTCACGTCACATATCGTAGCCGTTACACGAATAAACTTCCACCTTACTTGTTTAAATCTAAGAAAACCTGGTCTAATTGATTTCTTTGCTTTACAATTGTAAAACGGTGAACAAGGATTCACTGAGGGGGAGCTATAAACATGGTGTTTCTAAAATTAAACCCTGTTACGGCTAGACCAGGCAAAGGCTGAGAGGGAACCCCTGGACTCCTATGTCACCTGGTCGTAACAGAAATTTGGGGGCTAGCATCCTGGATTTGACTCATAGACAAATGAGGAAATTGGAAGTGGGAAGAAAAATTGATCCCAAACAAAAGAGAAAAGATTTCAATACTGGTTTTCATGTGGTTGTGTGTGCTAGAATACGAACATGTCGGCAACTGAAGCTAGTAGCTCCCCAAGTCAGGGTGAAGTAACTTGGGATAAGTTAAAAGCACTGTCTATACAGGAGTTGAGGGAAATGGCTGAGCAGTGTGAGATCACTGTACATGGCAAGGCTCGGAAGTCTGAACTCCTAAGACTAGTGGCCAACCATTTTTCCCTTGAAACCAAATAAGCAGAAACAGGGTTAGAGATAGACCCCGACAGGATATTGTTAGCAAAGTTACAATTGGAACAGTGGAAATTTGAATTTGATGAAAGAGAAAGAGAGGCAGGAGAGAGAGAAGGAAATAACCTTCCAGAACGAACATGAAGAAAAAGAGAGTGTAGAGAGAGAGAGCAAGACAGGAGAAAGAAAAAGTGAGAGTGAGGAGAGAGAAAAAGAGCCTTCCAGAAGGAATGCGAAGAGAGAGAGCTGAGGCGACTTGAATTAACTAGGGGGCGACAGAGTAACGCCAGTGAAAGCATGGCCAATATGTAGGAGCATAATTCAGGGCTGGGTACAGAATTGTTAGAACTTTCCCAACTGATCCCAAAATTCAATGAGGGAGACGTGGAAGCATTTTTTGTGTCTTTTGAAAAACTGGCAAGGTAGTTAAAGTGGCCAGCTGAGGCTTGGACTCTGCTGATACAAAGCAAATTAGTAGGAAAAGCCCATGAGGTTTATTCCATGTTGCCAGATGAGAGTTCATAGATTATGAACTGACAAAAAATGCTATCCTTGGGGCATATGAATTAGTACCAGAAGTCTATCACCAAAAGTTTAGAATCCTCAAGAAGGAAGCTGATCAAACTTGCCTGGAGTCTGAGAGAAGTAAGCAGATGGTTTTTGACCAGTGGCTGAGGGCTCTTAAATTGCAGCTCAGCTATAAAAATCTCAGAGAAGCAATTTTGCTCGAGGAATTTATAAATTCTCTCCCGCTCTCCATAAAGACACATGTAGAGGAACAGAAGGCTCATAAAGCCCGGCAAGCCACAGTACTGGCTGATGAGTTTGCTCCCCTTTATAAGTCAATTTCCCATGGGAAAACCTTTCCGAATCACCCCCACAAATCTGAAAAGGACAAAAGGGTGGGAAGGTGATAGAAGCCCAAGCAGTCCTGGGAGGGAAAGAAAAGCAGGAGACACAGGGGGCCCTCCTCCAGCCAAAAAGGAAGGTGCTGTAAGTAGGAGCGAGACCCAGAGATCTGTGTGCTTCCATTGTAATAAAGCAGGGCATTTAAGAGCTGACTGCTGGAAACTAAAGGGAAAACCGGTAGGGTTAATCAGGGCACACCCGCTCAGTGATGGAGAAGGGACCCTGATGGAAAGCACAGCAGAACAAACTGTGGCTTTAACTTCAGTAACAGAGAGATCAAGGAAGCCGATGACTGCTAGGGCAGGAAAATTTAGTAGGGTTCCTGAAGGTTATCAGGGTTTTGTGTCTGAAGGGACAGTACCCCCATATCCCTCGAGTGGGGGCAAGCAAGCCATAGTAATTCTCAGAGACACAGGGGCCACTAGATCCCTTTTACTGGGACAAGGCCTGACCTTTCCCCCAGAGAGTGCAGTAAATACAAGAATGGTGGTGAATGATATTGGAGGACAGTGTATGTCTGTACTTTTACACCGGGTGCACTTGGAGTGCGACCTAGTTTCGGGACCGGTGACCATAGGGAATGTTCCTAGTTTGCCTGTGGACGGGGTTGACCTGCTCCTAGGTAATGACCTGGCGGGGACAAAGGTGGTAGCTTCCCCAGTAGAGAAAGAGAGACCACAGGAGGTCAGAGAGTCAGGGCAGTGGCAGGAGAGGCTCCCCTGCAGTTTCCCTGAATGTGTAATGAATCAGGCCATGGTCAAACCAGCTCCCCCAGAGGAGACTGAATTGACACTGTAGGCAGATGGTCATGAGGTCTGTCAGTCTGAGACTTTCTTTGGAAAGTTAGAAGACCGAGGGAATGAATTAAATGGATCTTCCCTAGCTGAAGCTCAGCGAGCTGACCCAGTACTGAGAGGGTTAGCATAGGCTGCCCAATCTGAAATTGAAGCAGAGGGAGTCCCTGATTGCTACTATTTAAAGAATGAGGTACTGATGAGGAAATGGAGTTCTCCTCACAGACCTGAGAGCAAGGAGTGAACAGCAGTTCACCAGTTAGTGGTGCCGCAGAAGTACCAGAGAGAAATAGTAAGAATGGCCCAAGAGACTGCAGTGGTTGTACATGCCGGTATTCGAAAGACCAAAGCCCGAATAAGACTGATTGGCCAAAACTCCACAAAGAAGTGGTGAAGTACTGTACGAGTTGCCACATGTGCCAGGTTAAGGGAAAACCCAAACCTGCAGTGAAAACTGCACCCCTAAGTCCTGTATCAGTGTTTGGAGGACCCTCCAGCAGAGGGCTGATGAACTGTAAGGGATCCCCGCCGAGAACAAAAGGGGACAGGCAGACACAAGGCTGGCAAAAGGTTAGAAGGGAAAGGGGGAAAAGGGACCAAGAGAGCAGGTTAAAGTTAGTCCGGGATGAATCCCAAATGGAAATCCCTACTGCCTGGTCAACCAACCCCGAAGTATTTGAAAAGATAGACCCCACATCCTCCTATGTAAATGCAGACACTAGAATCACCCCACCAGAGTAGCTAACAGCATTTACAGGAACCTTCAGAGACAAAGAAAGTCCTCAAGAGGGCAAAGAAACCATGAGGGTGATGCCTCACCTAGTTGAAGTGCAGCAGAGGTGTGCAGTAGAATCTGGGCAAATACCTGCAAGCACGAGTGTCCCAGAGGACAAAGGGAAGATTAGCAAAGAATCCGCCTCCACAGTCAGGAAAAAAGGGAACCAACCATCTGCTAAAGTGAAAAGCCTTTGGATGACTCATCAAAGCACTGAAAGAGAGTTCAGATTGGAATCACGCCCACTGCCATCGCCCCTGAGCAGAACTCCAACCTAGGGCTAATTAAATCTAACCCTCCCCCTGAATACCTCAACAAGAACAAAGATACCCTAGGCAGTCATGGAAATGTACAAACTGAGAAACATCCCCAAAAACCACATGTTTATTGGGATGCCAAAAAGGGCAGTTTAAAGCAGCACTGCTACCAAGAAAAGACAGGCTGTAACAACTGTTAGGATTTCTGAATGAATGAGAGAGATGGAGGTGTGTTTTCTTGTACTTATCTTCTCTCCAGTACCTTTTAATGTAATGCTCTTTAAAAAAAAAATCGCATTTCATTCCGCTGGTTGTGAAGACCCCCACCTGCCAAGAATGAGGCATATTAATTTTGTCATATGAATATCAATTTTGAACTGTTGCTGGAATGAAGAGATGACTTGTTTGAAGAGACCAGCAGTGGCTGGAAGAATATTTGCACACTAAGAGACAGTGCTTGGAGAGATAAATGAATTGCTCACTGATTCAATTAACAAAGATTGGTCTGGGCAATGGTGATCCACATCTTGTCAGTGTAAGAGACAGCACTACATTCCCCACCGAGAGCTTTGGAATCCATAAATCCAAAAAACTTAGGCACATGACTAACCTGCTGGCCAACTTGGAGTTTTGAATTGTGCTCACAGGACAGTTTAGTCAGCCTCTCTTCTGGTTGGCTCTCTCTCGCTTTCTCACAAGCCTCCTTTATCCTCCACTTCTCTTTTTGCAAGTGAGAGATTGGCAAAATGGGATAAAGGGCTATCACCTGCACACTTGTCTCCTCTCATGATCTTGCACTCAACAGATGCATTGCACTAGAATCTGATCCATGGATCAACCAGAGCCCTCATCAAATAAACTACTGGACTCCTCAAGGAACAATTATGTTGTCTGGATGGTCCACTAGCTTCTTGCAAAGCAGTCTGAAAAAAGTGTTCTCTATGATGGTGGTTTGTTATAACATTGCTCAGTAATGGGGACAACATCCAGGGAATGTCACATTTAGATTTTCTGAATTAGTCACACTTATCAAGGACAAACATAGTGAAGAACTTGAGGTCCTCTATAAATCTACTGTCCATGGCTATACTCAAACCAAATCCTGTTCATCCATCACCCCTGTGCTCGCTGACCTACATTGGCTCCCAGTTAAGCAACAGTTCAATTTAAAAATTCTCATCTTTTTTTCAAGTTGCCCCATGACCTCACCCGTCCCTATCTCTGTAAGCTCCTCCAGCCCAACAACTCTTCGAGATATCTGCATTCTTCTAATTCTGACCTCTTGAGCATTCTCGATTTTAATTGCTCCTCCATTGCCAGCCGTACCTTCAGCTGCCTAGGCCCTAAGCTCTGAAATTCCTTCCCTAAACCT
This sequence comes from Heterodontus francisci, assembly GCF_036365525.1. NCBI lineage: Eukaryota > Metazoa > Chordata > Chondrichthyes > Heterodontiformes > Heterodontidae > Heterodontus > Heterodontus francisci. Next base: position 71,779,659 of record NC_090385.1, read on the forward strand.
CTGTGCCTCTCTCCATCCCCTTTCTCCTTCACTTCTTAAATCTTACTTCTTTGAGCAAGATTTTGGCCATTTGCCCTAATATCAAAATTTGACTAATAACATTTGTGTGAAGTGCCTTGGGATGTTTCATTATGTGAAACAGGGCTATATAAACACAAGTTGTTGTTATAGGTGTCAATTTTTTTGATAACGCTCCTTGAAGTGCCTCGGGATGCTTTATTACATTAAAGGTGCTATATAAATGCAAGTTGTTGTTATCATATCCTGCCGCTTTTCATGTTTGTTAATAGCAAAATTTTTGGACTGTTATATCAAAGGCTTTCCCACAAAAATTAGAGAATAAAACATACTTAGCAGATCCTTCACACAACTGTCAGATTAAGAGAAACACCATCTGTTTACAGGTTAGCTTAAACTTTGAGCCAAGAATTAACTGAATTAATGGAACATTTTTCAAAACATATTGCCCATTTCTTCTAGAGTTACATTTTGTAGAGTTAAAATGCTGAAATTTAAAATGGGAATAATATAAATTAGTACACCAAACATTTCTAGAGCACTTGAATCAAAAGAGAATCTCAGAGTTATACAGTTAATTAAACATAATTGAGTATAATTTGGCGACCTGTTTCAGTTAGTCAATTACTTTACTAAAATCTTCTTTCATAATTTAGATACCATTAGAACTCTTTGACTACTGGAAGTAATTTACAAAATTACAAGAAAATTATAGCTGAGCAAGTTTGTTCAACCGATCTTGATTCATTCATCCAGTGAGATCCTATCTTTAAAATTTTATAACCAGCACCATTTTTGTGGTAGAGCTACTTTAATGTCTCTAATCAACCATGGCATTGTTCATGGTTAGTTGGAGGAAATGGGGTGGTCTAGAAATTGACATAACAGGAGTTTCAAAGGAGCCAATATGCTAGGGCATGTCCATGGGTATATTCTGCACTAATTGTGCGCCCCTGGACATATTGGTAAAGGCTCCCAGGACCCATGCCTGAAACAGGCTTTAAGCTCCCTATTGTATATGCAAAGGGACTAATACTTATTTGTAAAACTGAGCTGCCCTCAACCACTAACTCTAAACATGAATTCCACAGACTTACAACTCTCTGTGTAAAGACATTTCTCTCATTCTCATCATACATTTAATCTATGGCTTCTCAGTCTAGACCCCTTCCAGCTCAAATTACTTTTCCAGTCAGTTTCTTCAGATGTTTACTCACCTAGCTGGCAGGATACATGTTTAGACCCCACCCACTACTTTAGTGGTAATGCAGCTTTCTGAGGAGTCCTTGCAACTCTTCAAAGTTCTGAGATGAAGCCACCTCACATATTGCAGTCAAGCAACTCTGGCATCCACAGCCCTTAGATATTTCCTTAATGTAGCACTGATATAGATTTAAGAACAGCACAGAGAAGCAGGAGGAGTAGGATTGGTTGTAATAAGAAGCACATGCTGTAAATACATAAGCGCGCTGTCAAACACCTTTATGATATAGGGTAGAATTTTATGCTTTCCCCCACGGCAGGTTTCGAGGTGAGGAGAGCATAAAATCAGGAGGGATGGTGGTGGGGGGCTGGGTGGGGGTTGCCACCACTATCCCACCTCCGCTGAAATTTAGCCCGGGACGAGAAGGCCCCTGAACGGCCTTCCTGCCCCACCGCCAATTGAGGCCCTTAACTGGGCAATTAACCCCCAATTGAGGGCCTCTTCCAGCCACAGACACAATTACCTGTGTGGCGGGTGGCCTTGTCGCCGCACGGGAAGCATGGTAGGAAAAATCATGCGGGCTGCTTCCCGGCTCCAGGCAGGAGTGAGGGGGTGGGTCCCTCGTTCAAAGGCACAGTGCCTGAATGAGGGACCCGGCCTTGGGAAAGGGCGGGTGGGCCCGCTGAGGGCCACCTCCTGCCCTTGCTGCCGACCCTCCTTCCCCTCCCCCCTCTATCGTGACCCCCCCACGCCGTGAGACCCCTCCCGCCCCGACCTACCTGGCTCCAGCGACACTCCTCGGTCACCAGGACAGTCACCTCCAGCAGCAGCCACCGCCTCTGTGGTGGCGCTGCAGCTGCTGGTCTCTGATTGGCCAGCAACTCTCCAAAGGCAGGACTTCCAGCGATGGGTTCCTAAATTGTATGGAAGGCCCGCTGCTGTCCAAGTAAATTCCTGACTGGCACAAAATTTGACGGACCTTTTAGAAAAGAGGTGATGCGGGGATCTTGGCATTGGTTTCTCCTGACTTCGAGACCCCTGCCGCCAGCATAAAATACCCCCATGATTTCCAGTCTTCAGTCTATGCCTTGATTCGTTCACTTCAGAGGATATTTGGAGGTCTGTTTGGAGCAGGGGTCAGAGTTCCTTCAATGCCTCCTTAATCAGAATTCATCAGAAATATCAAGGTTTAGTATGGTCTATGGACTCTAATAGTATGGTATCTCAAAGCTGGTCTTCCTTTGCTTTTGTGTAGCCTTTTCCTACATATCTCTGTCTCCTACTCATGCTCTGCCTCCATTCTCAGGATATAGATCCAAAATTCCATTATGAACACTGTTATGATCCTGTAGTTTTTTGGGGGAAATATGCAGTGTGTCATTAAGACAGCAAAGGATCAGTACTGCTTTAAGAATAAGCAGGCCTCAGGACTTACTAAGAAGATGCATTATCATTGCCTTGTATACAGCCATTCAGAGACAACGATTCAAAGAGTGCATTCTCATTACCTTGGATACAGCCACTAGGACTGAGCATCAAGAGATACATTTACTACAATTTAATTTTGAACTGGCTTATAGTGCAAGCATACTGTCCTAAGAAGAACAGACAGACAGCTGTGTGTTAGCACCTGAAAGGAGAGTTCTCTGATAATTTAAACTGAACGAAGAATTTAAACTGTGACTATTTTTAAGCCTCAAAATTCTAAAGCCAGATTGATTCTATTGAAAGTGGTTGTGATTTGTTGATCTACTGTAGTCATCATTGGAGGAGGAACGCATCACTTACTGCTGGAATTAGACTACAGACTATTCTACTGTTGAAGAACCTTTCTCGCTCCAATGAACAGCTGTGAGGACTTCAAGCAACCTTGGAATTTTTCACTGCCGGCAATGGCGTAAATTTGCAAAGACTCAAATTTTTTTCTATTTTAAATGTTGTTTATATCTTCATAGTGTTTAAGAATTTAGTTTATACTTACATTAAACAGTTAATTTGTTGATTTAAAGACACCTGGTTTGGTTAGCCTCATTCAGGGATAATAGATGTTACAATTTGGCTGGTCTTTCTTGAATTTGGAAAGTTTAAAATGATATGTTAGGCGATCTGTGGAGGGATGAGATTGAACTAACAGTGTGTTTCTCCCACCACAATCAGAATGGTATTTTTTTGGGGGGCTTTGACTGGAGCAGTCGGTCTTAACATATTAATTGGGGGCTCGCTCGGGATTTGAATCACATATTAATTGGGTTTCTCATCTGTGTATTTGAATCATATCTTAATTGGGGGCTCGCTTGCAGTTGTATCATATTTAACTCAGTGGGTTTGCGTCTGGGATCAGAATCAGACTAATCTGGAGGGCTCTCATTCGCAATCATATTAATTACTCGTTTCTGAGATAATATACTTAAATTGGGGTCTTGCGTTTGGCATCAGATTAATTGCTCTCGAGTCTGGGACCTTATCAATTAGAAAATCGATTGTTGGGATCTAAATCTAACACCAATTACAAAGAAATTAAAAGAACAGGTCTCTTGTATAATAAGTTATAGCCTAGACCATTGTTATGGCATTAGTGGTTGCAGCAGAGTTTTTGGGAAAGCAGAATGTTTCCCTGAGTGACTTGATAACTTTAACGAAGAACAAATTAAAAGAATTGGCAGCAAAATTAGGGTTGGAATGAAAATCAGGTGCCAAAAAAGCAGAGTTAATTGACATAACAGCCGAATATCTGGAATTAGTAGAAGATGACGATGATGATACAGATGAAGGGCAATACGAGGAACAAGAGAGGGAATATGAGAGACAAGAGGGCAGTAGGTTCAAAGGTCATGCAGTGGAATTAGCTGGGATTCAGTTAGAAATGATAAAACTCGAGCTTCAACAGGAAAAAGAATTAAGAAACTTGAATTGGAAAAAGAGAAAAGGGAGAAAAAGATAGCATTTTGGAGAGAAAGTTAAAAGAGATGGAACTAGGACAAAAGGGTAGTCTTGAATCCAGGGAAAATTTGAGTCAGGAAGAATCTGAATTTAGATCAGGACCCAGCGAGAAGTTGTTTAAATTTATACAGGCGCTTCCTAAGTTCAAGGAAAGGGACATAGGGACATTTTTCATATCTTTTGAAAAAATAGCCAAACAGATGAAATGGCTGAAAGAAAGCTGGACATTGCTCATGCAGGGCAGGCTGGTAGGCAGAGCTCATGAAGCTTATGCCATGCTTTCTGAAGAGGCTTCTGCAGATTATGAGATGACAAAAAAGGTTATTCTCTCTGCGTATGAGCTAGTCCCTGAAGCTTACTGTCAGAAGTTTCGGAACTTATGGAGATTGGTTAGGAAGACATATTTAGAATTTGAGAGGGTGAAGCAAATGAATTTTGACCGTTGGATACGGTTATTAAAGATAGAAACCACATATGAGAACCTTCGAGAATTGATTCTCTTAGAGGAGTTTAAAAACTCCATTCCTTCAGTAATAACTTGATAGCCAGATAATCTGAAAGTTTTTAAAGCTGGGCAAGCAGCAGAGATTGCTGATGATTTTGGACCGTTGAAAAAGCCAACCTATTTTATCCATCACCCCCATAAACCCAAGGATAGAAAGTGGGTGAGTGAAAGAAAGGCAAGTAGCCGGGGACAAGAAGCAACAGCTGGGAATGGCCCAGGATCACCTCCTTAGGTCAGAAAGGAAGGTGCTGAGGGGAGAAGTGAGGCTCGCAAGCCAAAGTGTTATGACTGCAACAAAACGGGTAATTTTCATTCAGAGTGCTGGAAATTGCAAGGTAAACCCATAGGACTTGTTGGGGTTCACAAAGTTAGTGCAGAGGAAAAGACTCTGACTGAGAGTATAGTAGACCAGGCTATAATGACAGCTGTGAATGTGAAACCAGATACTAAAACTAAAAGGAGTGTAGAGGTTAAGAATAAAATACCTGAGAATTGTAATGAATTTTTATCAAAGGGGAGAGTAACTTTACATCCTGTAAGTGAGGCAGGAAAACCTATCATTATACTCAGGGATATAGGAGCAACCCAAACACTCTTGCTGGGGAAAGATATGAGGTTTCCACCAGAGAGTGCCTTGAATGCTAAAGTTTTAGTTAATGGAATTGGTGGGATGTGTATACCCATACCTTTGTATAAAGTACACCTAGAGAGTTATTTAATATCTGGGATAGTTACTGTAGGTGTTGTCCACAATTTACCAGTAAAGGAAATTGATCTACTCCTAGGAAACGATTTGGCTGGATCAAAAGTATCAGTTTTTCCTATAGTTACAGAGGAACCAAGTGAGATTAAGTAAACAGAGCAATTACAGGAACAAGTTCCAGGAATATTTCCTGCGTGTGTAGATACCCGAGCAATGGCTAAACAGGATCCATTGTCGGAGGTAAAAGGGGCACCACAAGTAGATAGCCAAGTATCTGAAACCTTATTTGGGGATTTAGATAATCCAAATGAGTTGTTTAGCAGATCATCTATCATTGCAGCACAGCAAGCTGATCCAGAGATATACCAAATAGCACAGATGGCTCTGTCAGAAGCTGAGGTGAAAGGAGTTAAGGAAGGCTATTTTATGGCAAACGGAGTTTTGAGGAGGAAATGGAGACTGCCTCATAGACCTGCCGAGGAAGACTGGACAGTTGTTGAACAGATAGTGTTACCACCTAAATATCAACAAAGATTATTAAGGTTAGCACATGACATTCCTTTAGCAGGACATCGGGGAATTCGGAAGATCAAATCACATATAAGCAAACATTGTTACTGGCCAGGTCTTACAAAGGATGTGAGACAATTTTGTAGGACATGCCATACCTGTCAAATGGTGGGAAAACCACAACCTACCATAAAACCAGCACCGCTACTTCTCATACCAGTGAGTGAGGAACCATTTAGCAGGGAGGAGGATAAGCCAGTCCAGGTATGCCTGATAATCGGGACTGTTGAGAAGGAAAAGGATAGTGAGGATGAGGCAGAAGTAGGCCTAGGAAATTCTCAGATTGATCCTCCAACTATCCCATTAGCGAATGCAGAATTGCTAGGAAAATTAAACAATCGGCTTTCACACTTAGAGGCAAAACAGCATGAAGTCCTAACCAGGGTTTTCACAACGTTTCAAAAAGTTTGTAGGGATAAGCCAGGATTTATAAAGTTAGCCACACATGATATGGGTATAGAGGAACCATTCCTTTTAAACAACATCCTTGTCACTTAGGTCCAGACAGACAGGCCCAAATGGAAGCTGAGAAACAATGCATGCTAAAGGGAAGCTTAGTTAAACCTAGTCAGGACAGCTGGAATTTGCATTTGCAAACCTGGTGGCTTGACTCAAACTTGCATAGAGTCTAGAAAAGTTACTGTGGGAAAGAAGGCAGACTTCTACCCAAATTCTTATTTAGAAGACAGTATGGACAGATTGGGCAACACACTGTATCTTAAAGAGACAAATGTGTTGGAGGAAACTTGCCAAATTCCTTTGACACCCCAGGGTAAGAAAAAAATCAGCTTCTGTTATACCAGACAGGGTTTTCCAGTGTTAAGTGATGTCACATAGGTTAAGGGGTACTCGAGAAACATCTCAGAGAATAGTAAACCCAGTAGTTGTCAGTGCTCCTAACTGTGCAATTCACCTGGCTGAGGTGATGGACACTAGGGAAACTAGGAAGGAAAACATAAAACAATTGGAAGACTAGGCTTGTAAATTTAAAAATGGATTAACTGGGGACAACCTTTTGAAAATTTAAAGACAAAAAGATTCTTGTGGAACTTGTTGTTGTCGTTTTAACATTTTAGAAAAATGTATGCCTGTAAATGCTAAAATAAAAGTGTTAGCGTTTATTCAATTTGTATCTTTTTTACCCATTGTATGAAACACATTCCAGGAATGGTGTTTCATTCCATCAGGGGCAGAGGTGTTATGATCCTGTAGTTGTTTTGGGGGAAGTATGTAGTGTGTCCTTAAGACAGCAAAGGATCAGTACTGAGAACAAGCAGGCCTTAGGATTTACCAAAAAGGTGCTTTCTTGTTGCCTTGGATACCTTGGATACAGCCACTCGGACTGAGCATCAAGAGATGCATTTTGTTACAATTTAATTTTGAACTGGCTTATAGTGCAAGCAGATTGTTCTAAGAGGGACAGACAGACAGTTGTGTGTTAACACCTGAAAGGAGAGATCTCTGATAATTTAAACTGAAGGAAGAATTTAAACTGTGACTATATTTTTAAGCCTCAAAATTCTAAAGCCAGATTGATTCTATTGAAAGTGGTTGTGAGTTGTTGATCTACTATAGTCATTGCTGGAGAAGGAAAGCATCACTTACTGCTTGAATTAGACTACAGACTGTTCTACTGTTGAAGAACCTTTTTCTCCCCATTGGACGGCTGTGAGGACTTCAAGCAACCTTGGACTTTTTCACCTCCGCATGAACGTAATATTGCAAGGACTCTAATTTTTTCTATTTTAAATGTTGTTTATATCTTCATAGTGTTTAAGAATTTAGTTTTTTCTAATTAAACAGTTAATTTGTTGATTTAAAGACACCTGGTTTGGTTAGTCTCATTTGGGGGTTAATAGATAGTACAGTTTGGCTGGGTCTTTATTTAATTTGGAAAGTTTAAAATGATATGTTAGGCGATCTGTGGAGGAATGGGATTGAAGCAACAGTGTGTTTCTTCCACCACAATCAGAATTGTATATTTTCATTGGGGGCTGTGACTGGAGCAGTCGGTCTTAACAACACTGTGTTAAGATCTCAAACACAAAAGGGAAACAAGCATAAGGTGCATGCAATTGCTGAAATGCAACTTTCAACAACCTTTTTTAAAGAAAATAAATACTTGTATTTATATTGTGCCTTTCATGATCACAGGGCATCCCAAAGTACTTTACAGCCATTGAAGTACTTCTGAAGTGTAGTCACAATTGCCATGTTGAGAACATTTTTTGTGACCACTTCATGTAACTTGTAACTTTATCTTTGCAAGATAAATTTAAGTCAGGTATAATTCTGGTGTAACTGGGTGTAATTTCTAAGATAGCAGCTCTAACCCTCATTATCCTGTCATTTGGGAAGCAGTCACTTTTTCTGCCAGAAACCAATTCCACTGGAATTTAGTGGATATTTTAGAATAGTGGGACCATGGCATATCTGATTTACACCCCAAATTTAACTCCCCAATGCCAGTACTCCATCACTTTTATATTCAAATATAAAATGAAATTTCAGGCCCCCTGTTTTTTGGACATATAGAAACATAGAAAATAGGAGCAGGAGTAGGTCATTCGGCCCTCCGGGCCTGCTCCGCTATTCAAAAAAGATCATACCTGATTGTCTAATTCAGTACCCTGTTCCCGCTTTTTCCCCATATCCCTTGATCCCTTTGGCATTAAGAAATATATCTATCTCCTTCTTGAATATATTTAATGACTTGGCCTCCACTGCCTTCTGCTGTAGAGAATTCCACAGGTTCACCATCCTCTAAGTGAAGACATTTCTCACCTCGGTTCTAAATGGCATACCCCGCATCCTGCGACTGTAACCCGTGATTTTGGACTCAGCAGCCATCGGGAACATCCGCCCTGCATCTGGCCTGTCTGGTCCTGTTAGAATTTTATAGGTTTCTATGAGATCCCCTCTAGTGAATATAGGCCTAGTTGACCCAATCTCTCCTCATACGTCAATCCTGCCATCCCAGGAATCAGCCTAGTAAATCTTCTTTGCATTCCCTCCATGGCAAGAACATCCTTCCTCAGATAAGGAGACCAAAACTGCACACAATACTCCAAATCTGGTCTCACTAAGGCCTTTTATAACTGCAGTAAGACATCCTTGCTCCTGTACTCAAATCCTCTTGCAATGAAGGCCAACCTACCATTCACCTTCCTAACTGCTTGTTGCACCTGAATGCTTGCTTTCAGCGACTGGTGTACAAGGACACTTAGGTCTCGCTGCACCTCCCCCTTTCCCAATCTATCACCATTCAGATAATAAACTGCCTTTCTGTTTTTACAATCAAAGTGGATAACCTCACATTTATCCACGTTATACTGCATTTGACATGCATTTGCCCACTCACCCAACTTGTCCAAATCACATTGGAGCCTCTTTGCATCCTCCTCACAGCTTACAGTACCACCCCCACCCCCCAGCTTTGTGTCGTCTGCAAATTTGGAAATGTTACATTTAGTTCCCTCACCCATTCATTAATATATATTGTGAATAGCTGGGGCCCAAGCACTGATCCCTGCAGTACCCCACTAGTCACTGCCTGCCACCTGTTTATTCTGACTCTCTATTTCCTGTCTGTCAACCAATTCTCAATCCATGCCAGTACATTACCCCAAATCCCATGTGCTTTAATTTTGCACACTAGGCTCTTATGTGGGACCTTATCAAAAGCCTCCTGAAAATCCAAATACACCACATCCACCTGATTCTCCCTTATCTATTCGACGAGTTACATCCTCAAAAAACTCCAGCAGATTTGTTAGCATGATTTCCCTTTCGTAAACCCATGCTGACTTTTTCCAAAACCGTTTCTGCTTTCTAAGTGTTCTGCTATCACATCCTTTATAATAGACTCTAGCATTTTCCCCACTACTGATCAAAGTCTAACTGGTCTGTAATTTTCTGTTTTTTCTCTCCCTCCTTTTTTAAATAGTGGGGTTACATTTTCCACCCTCCTATCTGTAGGAACTGCTCCAGAGTCTATAGAATTTTGGAAGATAGCACCAATGCATCCACTATTTCCAGGGCCACTTCCTTAATGCACAATGCAGTTGCGATTTCACAACACTGCAGCACTACATACCTTCCCTTCTTAGTAAATGAGAGACATTACATTTTTAGAAACAAAACATTGAAACATGCAAACAAACTCAAACATAAATAGTTCATTTTGTAACATAGTCACTTAAGTATGGTAGGCATTTTCTCTCACGAGTAGGATGTAGATGTAGTCTCTTTTGACTTATGTTCTTCATCTGAGGTGTCGATGTTGGAATCAGAATCAATGCTTGCGAGTCGTGTTTACAGTATTTTGAAGAATGGCGTGTTTCTTGTGATGATTATGAACCGCGCTTCGCAGTGATCACGGATCCTTTTATGTTGGTCACAACAAATGGTTGGATGTCATAAGGGGTTTTTTGCTTTCCAACATGACCATTACATTTCACAAGTACTTTGTCTCCTGGCTTTAGTGGTGTAGCTCTTGGTTTCAAGTTTCACTCTGCATGTACTTTCAGTTGATCCTTCTGTTCTCGATCGTGCTCACATATATGTTGATCATTAGCTCTGCAGGGTAGCTCAGTAAGGCGTATGTGCATAGGATGTGAAAAGATGAGTGTAGCTGGAGGTTTTCCAGTAATAGAGTAAGGTGTCGCTCAGTAATTATGAAGAAAGTGATATAATTCTTGCTTCCCTGGCTTGTTCTCAGCTGTAGTGTATCACTTTTTTTCAAGGTTTGCATAAATCCCTCAACTTCATTATCTCTTTGTCAACGGGCTGTGATTTTCCTATGAATGAACTTGAAGTAGTTTGCGAACTTACTGAACTCATCGCTGTTGAATGGAGGTCTGTTGCCAGTTCTTATCGTTTGAGGGGTTCCAATCTAGTCAAGCTTTGGAATGGCTGCATTCGTTGAAGTTGACATAACTATTTCAATGATTGGGAATCTGCTGTAGTTGTCAGTGACAACAATTAGGTGTTCACTTGCGAGCAAATCTGTGAAATCAATGCTAACTTCAATCCATGGTCCTGGAGGTGGTTCAGACATCTTGAGAGGATCATGAAGATTTGACATTGTGGTTGCTTGACATGGTAAACACTGAGAGTACGAAGTCAATCATATGGCCAATTCCTGGGAACCATACCTTTTCCCTAAGGAATTGTTTGGTATTGACTATTCCTTGATGTCTTTCGTGTGCTATATCGACAACACATTCCCTCGATGAGTATGAAATAACATAATACAGGATCAGATGTGTTTGTAACGGTGAGCTCATTTCAGACATTGTGAAGACCTTGTAGTGTGTGACTTGATTTCATTTGTAGATGCTTCCTCGATCACATCTTTCCAGTTTCGTCGTTCCATAGCCTTTGTACATAGTTGCAAAGGTTCATCTTGTTTGGTTTCTGCTTTGATGTCGGCTAGTTTTAGTGACCTTGGCACCGCATTTGTGCTTACATAATTAAGATGTTATTCAGCAACTTTGTTCTCTCAATAAGTAGGACCAACTGACAGCAGCATATGTCGCAAAAGATAGTCCATTGGGTTAAGCTTGCCTGGCTGAGACTGAACTTGGAACTCGTACTCTTGTACTTTGAGTATCCAATGTTCTATTCAAGTGGGTGGTTTGCTATATGGATTGTTGAACAAGCTCACTCGTGGTCCATGATCGGCATTACTTTAAATTCACTTCCACATAAGTAAGATGAAAGTGTAAGATTCCCATGTGATTGAGAGCACTTTGCTCTCTAATTGTGAATAACACTGCTCTACAGGCATTGACAATCTGCTTGCCATCACAACAAATCATGGCTTACCTGTCTTGTCTTTCTGTATGAAAACTGCACCTAAGCCAACCGGGCTTGCATCCACGACTAGCTGGGTGGTTTTCTCAGAGTGGAAATAGGCATTTGTGCAATGTGCTAACAAACATCTTTTGATCTCGTGTACCACCTGTATGTGTGATTTAGTCCATTCCCAACTGGTGGTCTCTTTTGTCAGATCGCGTTAGGGAGCAGATAGCGTAGCAAGGTCAGGAATGAAGCGACTGCAGTATGTGATAAGTCCTAACAGACACCAGACTTGCACGTTTGTAGGATCCGCAGTGTTTTCAATGCCTTCAACTTTCCGTGGATCTGGTGAAACTCCTTCACCACTGAACACATGACCAAAGAATTGAATTCTGTTTTCATTGAACAAGTACTTGTCTTTGTTCAAGGTGAGGTTACATTCTCTGAGATGTTGTAGGCATGCAGGTAAACGTGTCTTGAGTTCCTTTTCCGTAAATGAGAATGTCATTATTGATGTTCAGCATGCCTTCAAGTGCAGATTGAATCATGCGCAGAAATACCTCAGCTGCTGAATTGACTCCAAAGTTAAGCCTCTTGTATCGAAAAAGTCCAATGTGAGTGGAGAATACAGTAAGATATCTTGATTCTTCTGCAAGCTTGATTTGCTGGTAACCTGCATTGAGGTCAAGTTTAGCAAAGTGTTTAGTGAAGTGTTCAGCACCATTCGCTTTCTCTATGATGTCATTGATTGTGGGTGTCAAACGTATTTCTTGTTGTATGGTTTGGTTTGGTGATCACGTATCAACACAGAATCTAATCTGGTTTTCGCTTTTAGGTTTCTTGACGACTTGTATGGGTGAGACCCAAAGGGTAGGCTCATTCCCAACTTTCTCAATAATGTCAAGGTCAAGTAGACATTGCAGTTCCTTCTCTGTCTGTTTCCTGACATGAAATGCTATTTGTCACCTTTGAAGCGCAACTGGGGGCACATTAGGGTCGACATGCAGCTTGTATGTAACACCTTTCAGCTTGCTGATACCAGTGAAGTGATCAGCATACAGCTCAAGAATGTTTTTGTTATGTGAAGGAATAGTGCATGTAACTGCAATCATGTGCAGATCTGTTGCTATGTGGAAACTGATAAGCACGTCACATTCTCCAGATATGACATAGAATACAGCATTCATTCTAGTTTCTTTGGATAAGACTGGCATATCAAAAGTCCTGCTGATTTTCAGTGGTTTGTCACTGTTGTAAGGGAAAATTTTCCTGTTCCCTGGTTTGCAGAGAATGGGAAATCAAAAAAAGTTTGTCGAATGTTTTGTCTCGCATGAAATTGACAGACGCTCCTGTGTGTATGAGAGCACCTACATCCAAGCAGCCAATGGTCGCTGTCACATGTGCCTGTTTGCTGTGTCTGAGAGAGAGCTCAAAAGTATGTTCAGGGTCATGCACCACCACTTTAGCTACATTGTCTCACTTTTTTGCTGTGGTCCACATACGTGGCACCCTTCTGTTGGTATTGGTCATAGTAGTTGATTTTGCTGCTGAGCGACAAACACAAGCAAAGTGGTGAGGTTTTCCACAAGCTTTACACCATTTACCAGTAGCAGGAACTCTGTGCAGTGTGGGTAATCATAGCCACAGTGGAAATATTCTTTGGATAAGTCGCCACTGTGTGAGATAGCCGTGTTGCTTTGCAGATGATTTCCTGGCACATGAGTGATGAACAGTGTTCACAGAAGTTGAACTTGGAGTGTGATAGTTACTGTTATCAGCCTCAACTTGAGTTCAGTAGCACTGAATTCTGAAAGCCAGCTTGCTAACTCCAGCAGCTCTAATAGCTTTCTGTCTTTCTTGAGTGTTTTTCGACATAGTGGACTGGACAGACAGCCTTCGATTGTTTGCGTTTTGATTTTCTATTCGACATATTCAGCATCACCAAAGTCACTTTTGGTTGCTAGCTGCCTTAAACACGTGCAATATTGGCCAATTGTCTCATTTGTTCTTGTTCAATGCATCAGAAGACAATGATTTTGTTTGTTCTGTTTTTTCTTGGGCATGAAGTAGGTTGCCAGCACATTTTCTGCTGAATTGTAGTCATTTTGCTCAGGCGTAAATGTCACATAGATATCTTCTAATTCTTCACCTCGATAGTGTAGAAGCAAGGCCTTTTCCGTTGTGTCGTCTTTGATTGCGAAACCTGCCACCACACCTTTGAAACATCACAGCCACTTTTGGGAATACAGATGATGGCTCTGAATGCACATCAAAATCTGGCAGATTGGGCACAGACAGCAACACAGTAATCAAGGATCTGGGATTGCGTTCCTTTCAGAGAAAACTTCTCTGCAGTGATGTGAGATTATATATTTTTTGATAGCATTTTGGAAAGATCAGTGTCAGAGTATACACTGTACTAGCTTCCTGTGAGTACCCAACACAGTCTCCAAGTTAAAATGTTGACTGTGATAGTAGATAAAAACCTTCCAAAATGTTCATACCGGAGAGCAATGTTTCTGTGTTTTTTTTTCTTCCTTTTACTGTTTACCACGTTGCCTTTGTGATGTCTTCAGAACTGGAGTCAGGTTTAGCCAAGTCTGGTGTATGAGGTATGAGGCAAAGACAGAGAGACAAAGACTGCAGCAGCTGAACACAAAGGCTTCTCCTGTTATTCTGTCTGTTTTAGTTTCATGCTAGCATGTGTGTTCTACAGCAGCCTTTAGAGTACACTATGCAATTGCACTTTCGAAACACAACAACACTACAGTGATGGTAATTTTGACTTTGTGTGATACTGTAAAATGAGCAATAGTGAATTGAAAGCCCATTTAGATGTAAAACAGGCTATCGATTTGCTATCATACATTCTACATTGCATTGTCAAAGGAACACTGTCCCCACCATCACCACACCACCCGCCCCCCCCCACCACAACCAGCCAAAAAACTCCCTCATCATTTGCCCTAGTTATGTTTGGTACGTATAATGCCGGTGCTGATGATTCCCAAATCAAGATGTGGTCTTTCATTTTGTTCAGAAAATATTCCCCCATATCGTTCCCCTTATTTAAGAGGAAATAAAGTAGAAGCATGTTAAGAGTATGAAATAATAAAGGGTGCCTTGCAAGTGACTTTGTTATTGGAACAATCTTTCACAAGCACTAACTAACATCAGAAATATTGCACTAAATATAGCTGCAGAATACACAGAGAGCTACTGTTGACATTATGAGCTAACTTCTCATTACCATACTATTGGTGTTTGATTCATCATCATCGTATTGTTACAACCAGGTGAGAAAGGTGTCTAGGGGTCTTTTACTGTCTTCACCTGGTCTTATTGTAACAGGGTTTAATTTTAAACACACTGTGTTTTGAGCTCCACCTTTGTGAATCCTTGTTCACAGCTTTCCAATTATAAGGCAAAGAAATGAGCACACCAGGTTTTCTTTAGGTTTAAAGAAGAAAAATGAAATTTATTAAACCTTAAACTTAAACTCTAATATGGTTAACGCCTACGGATATACGACGTGCCCACGCTAGCATGCACACGCGATACACACGTGCAAATAGGGACAGAAAAGAGAAGAAAAATAAAATGGAGAGTTTTGAGGCAGTCTCTAAAAGGGGGTTTCTTGTTACTGTTTCTGTGTTTCCAGCTTGCTGTAGAGTCCTTGATTGTAGACAGCTGTTAATTTTTGTTAGGGCCCAGTATTCTTCTTAAACCTTGTTCACTGTAGGAGACTTTTCTCTCTTGGGGTTCATACGTCTTCAATGGTTTCCGAAGCTGGTGAGAGAGAGATGTGAGCAGACAGGAAAGAGGTCTTCGCTGACCAGAAGAAAAGTGCTTTCTGGTTTAAAATTCCTTGTTGGAAGTTGAAATTCAAATAAACTCCAACAGTCAGTCATGCGACCAAACTGGCCCAACCACGTTTGTTTGTGTATTCGGCCATCTTAGTAGTTAACCTGGAATGCTTCAAATGTCTGGTAATCAAAAGTCATTGTAGATTAAATTGGAGCAGGGAATAGTCCTTTGCACTTTGAAGTACTTGTCTGTTGATATGCTAATGTCTCTCTCCAGCCAAAGTCTCCAACTGTTTTTTAAAGCAAGTTCTTTCTTCACCATCAGCAGTTTAAAATCAATGTTCATGTATCAAGATTAATTTTCCTCATTCTTGGCAGATGGGGGGTTTGCCTGACAGTATGCAAGCTGCAAAAATGTCCAAAACCATCTGGCTTTAAACCATGGTTAGTTTTCCTTGACAGGCTAGCACTGCAAGAGTTTTTCTTTTTTCAAAAATAAAGAGAAAATTGACTGTACAGGGAAGTTCTAAGAGCAATGTGATTCACGTGATTTAGATCAACCATTTAAAAAACAGCGTTAGCAGTATGTCCCCTGTATAAGGTGTCCTCCTACACGACTGACACCTTTGAACTACCTATTCTGTGGGTGGCTGGCTTGTGGTTGATCTTTTGATTTCTTGATTCTTGGGATATGGGTGTGGCTGGCAAGGCCAACATTTATTGCCCATCCCTGGTTGCCCTTGAGAAGCTAATGGTGAGCCGCCTTCTTGAATTGCTGCAGTACGTGCCATAAAGGTGTTCCCACAGTGCTTTTAGGTAGGGAGTTCCGTGATTGCAATCAAGTGACAAGGAAGAAATGACAAGTCAGGATGGTGTTATGACCAGGTGAGGAAGGGGTCTCAGGCTCCCCTCTCGCCCCTTCTCTGGTTTGGCCATACAGGCTTTATCTTTTTAAACACAGTGATTTTAGTTTACCACCTGAGTGAGTCCTTGCTCACTGCACTCTAATTACAATTGCAAATAAACAAATCAGACATGTTTTCTTGGGTTATACAAGAACGATGTAAGTTTATTAACCTTATCACTCTAAACTGGTTAAAATTATTAAAATACGCGACACATCCATGCTCACATGCATACGAGAGGCACACACACACAAATAGATACAAAGGGGAAGAAAACGTTGGGAGGTTGAAGTACAGTTAGTAATAACTGGAATACGAATAATGTCCCTAATGTCCTTAATGTAATGTCCTTAATTGAAGTTAAAGTCTTGGACTCCTCGCTGGGGCCACATGCACAATTTCAGGCTTGCTTCACTGCTACCAGAAGACCGAAAAAAGGTTTTGTCTGTCTTTTTAGTGGTCGCATGTAAAGGTCTGTTGTCTTGAAGTGTAGAAAATGCCACTCTGAGCTTGTGTGGCTGAGTCTGTTTTATCTGGTTCCATCCAGTACTGTCTCTTATGAATGCTGATGTAAGTGGCGGTACATGCACAGCATGTCAACAATGCTTCAAATATAATCTAAGTGTCCACTCATGATAGTCCTGATCCTCCGACATCTGGATGAACATAAATCCCACCAAACTCGAGTTGTGCAGCTTTCCTCATTTTCTCTGGGACTTTGCTGGGGAGAAAGAGAGAGAGAGAAATTCTTTCTCTTCAAGTTCAGTTGCAATCTCTTTTCTTTCTGAGGCACAATTCAAAAACCTCAGTGTTACACCAGCAGGTAGGTCATGTAACCATCTCTTTGTTTGAAACAGCAGTTCCTGGAGGGTTGTTGAATTTCAGAGTCTTTCAGACATACGCGGTGGGGGGTGGAGTTTGGCTCTGACAAAGTCAAAGGGGTGTCACCATCTTGATTGGAACTTTTGTCAGAACCAATCTCGCTAATTGAATCAGGAAGCACCCCCATTGTTCCAGCTAGACTGGTACTTCACTTCTGTTTCTCAGCCAGCCTTTGTCTTCTCAAGATGCAGATGTGCTTGGCCATTTTTTTTAGCTGTTCAGTTCTGCTTTTTAAAAGTTATTTGCAACGTCCCGTAAAAAATTCAAGCAGTATTCCATATAACAAAATTAATGTTTCCATTTGGGTATGTGTGATTTCTGTCACAATGGTGTGTGACTTGAAGGCAATCTTGGAAGTGATGGTGTTGCAATCAGGTGAGAAAGCGGTCTCGTGTTTCCTTTCAGCCTTCACCTGGTCTTACTATAACAGGGTTTAATTTTAAACACACTGTGTTTTTAGCTCCCCTTTGGTGAATCCTTGTTCACCGTTTTCCAATTATAAAGCAAAGAAAATGAGCACAAACAGGCTTTCTTAGGTTTAAAGAAGAAAAGTTGAAATTTATTAAACTTAAACTCTAATTCAGTTAACGCCCAAGGATACACGCCGTGCCCCACGTTAGCATGCATACGTGATGCACACATGCAAATAGGGACATAAAAGAGCAGAAGAAAAATAAGGATGAAAGGTTTGAGGCAATATCTGAAGAGTTGCTGTTACGGTTCTTTGAGCTCACTGTAGAGTCCTTGATTGTAGGTAGATCTTGCTTTTTGTTGGGGCCCTGTATTCTTCTTAAACCTTGTTTGCTGTAGGAGACTTTTCTCTCTTGGGCTTCATGTATCTTCAGTGGATTCAGAGGCTTGTGAGAGAGAGATGGGAGCAGGCAGAAGAGAGATCTTCTCAGCCCAGGGACAAACAGGCTTTCTGCCAAAACTGTTTGTACAAATTCAAAAAACTCATGTTGCCCAGCAGGTTAGTCATGTGGCTAACTGGTTTGACCATGTCCATTTGTGTATTTGGCCATCTTAGCAATCGACCTGAAGTGCGAACGTCTTCAATGTCTGGTGATCAAAAGTCCATTGTGGGTTGAATGTCAGGGAATGGTGCTTTGTCCTTCCAAACACTGTCTGTTAATATGCAAATGTCTTTTCCAGCCACGGCTGATCTGCTTAACAAGTCTTCCCCACACTCCAGTAACAGTTTAAAATCAATGTTCATGACAAAAGTAATGTGTCTCATTCTTGGCAGGTGGGTGCCTAGTATGACAGATGGTTTTACGTACTGCTGCATGTGTAATGTTATTTTATACCAGTGAAGTATCACATTTCATTGCCTGGCACATATAATGCAACTTTTTCAAGCAGTAGGTACCCTTGACATGCCAATAAAATAGAAAAGGAATGCATTAGATGGCCAATGCATAAACATGTTGCTGTGGAAATGGCAAAAAGTGAAAAAATAAACTTTTAGTGGCATAGAACCCTAATTAAAAAAAGTTGATATCTTGACAAAACCAAGATTTATTGCTCTTGACAGCATCCCACTTTTCTTGCTGCATGCATTACCTTTAATCACATCTTTTGCTGAATAAAAGTAAATCCCTTCTGCCAAATCCCGAAGACCCCCGTTGTGCATAAATGAGACGGGTTTATCAGTTTTGCTTCTATGCTCTTTGATTTTTGCTATAATGAGCAAAATCAGAAGTCAGATGTATTTAAGAAGGAATACGAGCAGAAACATCTACTGCTGCAATATAAATCCCTTCAAAAACAAATGTGGTACATGCTATGCTAAATATGCTTGCTTAAAATCCAATTAGTCCTGTGTACTTTTATCAAAAAAGCGGCCCTGCAGCAACATTTTTTTTTTTAACTGTTACTACAAATTAAAGTTCTTTGCTGGTTGTCAAAGCCCAACTATATTTACAGTTGCAGTTCCAATTCCATCTAATTTTCTCCCAATAAGATAATCATACATGTCAAGGCGAGGTGAAGTACCAATACAGTGCAATGCAAGGCTAACATTGAACATAATTCACATTGGCAGAAACATTCAACTTCTGCTCAAAGCAGATGTGAAGCGTGTGCGTCAACTACTGCGTCCATCCAGGAACATGGGTGAAAGGCACAAATCAAATATGGGCATGTACCCTATGTGACTGTGACGAACGTGTAGTCAGCAATACTCACTTTGGCTATTAGCAGATTGCCCATTGAGTGAGGGAACAAATCAGTCAGCAGTGATACTGCTTAAAGGCAGCCTACACCTCTTAAAAGAGGGGTACACTTTGTAAGTACTGTATGCTTCAATGCTTGAAAGTGGAAAGTACTATAAAGTCCCCAAGCTTTTTGGCTAGTGCTGTGCAAGTGCTTGTGAAGAAATTCAGCAGAAAGAATACATCATGTTTCCAGCTTATATGAAAAGACTGCCACAGCAAATCAACTTCCAAATGAGTAGAGGAGACAGAGTAGATGCGTGCAAGGAGCATAGTGCCCACTTCCAATGTAGGAAGAAGTTTAATGATCTAATCTGAGCTGCTAAGATAAGATTCTCACTCACTTCTCACTGCCTTCTTAGCCTGCACCACCTGTATCCCTAGTACACATAAGGCTTCCCTCCCCACTTCCCATCATTCTCCCCCAACCACAAACAACTCACTTATATGAACCTCCTTCTTTACCTGTTATGTCCTCACAAGTACTTGTTTTTTATTCTTTCATGGAATGTGGATATCGCTGGCTGGGCCAGCATTTATTGTCCATCTTTAATTGCCCTTAAGAAGGTGGTGGTGGGAGCTGCCTTCACTTGCCCACTCTTGTGGCATCCATCATGCACTATCCACACTATTCCAGCCTGACATGCACATCTTCACAACACTTCAGCAGGGCAAACACTAATACAGTTCATTTCATATTTATGGACAAGCTAGCATACAATAAATTGGAGCAGATGCACTCAGGAGGAGCCCACCATCATTGCAAGTGCTGCTCACACTGATTGTGGTGGGCAAAGGCCAGGCCAAAAGCTTCATAACTGGTGAGGTTGGAGGACACAATCCACAGGATGCTTGGCCACCTTACCCTCCTTTTCTCTTCTCAACCATACAGTGTATAAAAAAGTGATGCTGCATTAAGCTGTCACTCATCTGTTTCCACTTCCCCTAGTCATTCTTTTCTCTTTCCATGTGTATCTAAAGTTACAGGCCCAATTGGAACAGAGGAAGGAGTGGATGTCCCTTCTAAGATACACCATCACTCAACATTATCCTTGGAAGCACTAGCTCAACAACTGGCACCGTGTGTAGTTTAGAGATTCAATTAGAGAAGCTTACACTGAGCGATTCACAGAACACAAGTGCACAGGAACAAAGGCAGGGGGATAGGAAGCCCAGGAAATAACTCACTGGAGGAAAGTTTCTCATCCAACCCTGCTGCAGAAAGCACAGAAGAATACCTTCAAATCCCTATTAATAGAAGAGGAATGATGTCTGTACACTCGATTCATTGGACTGCCTGCCAAGGAGCCTGCCCAGGGACTGAGCAACATCCGCAGTGTAGCCAGAGCTAGTTTGTGCAGAAGCTCCTGGGCAGAGATCGTCCTGCAGTTCTAAAAAAAAACTTGCAACAATTGTTGTAGTCAATTATATCAGCAACACAGCCAGAAATAGGCAAAAAAGTTTACTGGGAGTTTAAAACATCGGGCCAGGTACTTACCTAAATGCAGTTGTGTATCCCTTTAAATTCTTTCTTTTCTTTTGGGCCTCCTTATCTCGAGAGACAATGGATACGCGCCTGGAGGTGGTCAGTGGTTTGTGAAGCAGCGCCTGGAGTGGCTATAAAGGCCAATTCTGGAGTGACAGGCTCTTCCACAGGTGCTGCAGAGAAATTTGTTTGTTGGGGCTGTTGCACAGTTGGCTCTCCCCTTGCGCCTCTGTCTTTTTTCCTGCCAACTACTAAGTCTCTTCGACTCGCCACAATTTAGCCCTGTCTTTATGGCTGCCCGCCAGCTCTGGCGAATGCTGGCAACTGACTCCCACGACTTGTGATCAATGTCACACGATTTCATGTCGCGTTTGCGGACGTCTTTATAACGGAGACATGGACGGCCAGTGGGTCTGATACCAGTGGCGAGCTCGCTGTACAATGTGTCTTTGGGGATCCCTTTAAATAATGATGCCTTAATCCTAACTTTTCTGACCAGGATTTGTGGCAAATTCGACCGTGAGGACAATGAGTTTTAGCAGAAGTCTTTAAACAGGTGCAGGACTCTCTTTTACACATATTAATTAGCCCCACCCCGCCACCCCACAAATGGCCATTGCTTTCAGGCAGGTAACCTGGACAACTAAAGTGCACCTGACTCAATATGACATCAGACACAATTCTGGAGCACAGCTGGAGTGAGAGTTTGCCACACGAAATTCAGAACAGTAACGTCTAATTTACAGGTACAAAATAGGCAGCCATGTGCTGAATTTCTGCTCCCTTGATATCTAGTTTTGGAGACTTTTAAATTGCAGCTAGGTTCCCTGGAACTGTCTCTGCTGCTCTTTCTTCACAGCAAACCTTTAGTAATTCACTGCTGAATGATTTCTGATAGCCTTTACACTCAGGAAAAACAATGTGAAAAACTTAATCCCCTCCATCAACTTTCAGACAGATGTGCTTCCAATATTTTCTCTAATTGCCTACTCAGAATTAAAATAGGAATTCCAATTCTGTGGATGAACAGTTGGATGGCCAGTGCTTTTAAAGGTAGCACAAGGCCATGTTTTGTGAACTGTTTGTAGTTCTGGCAATTTAAAAGAATGCACTTCTGTTGTGATATGTCTGCATTTTCCATTGTTCCAGTCTCCAGTTTCTGATGAATCTGATTTCCCTGATGGTCTAGGGTACATTTTTCAGTAGTGTTTTAATCCTGTGGAGGTCTAATGTGTCTGACGGTCCACTGTGTCTGTAATGTCTGATTGCCCTGCTTGTGTACCAGCATTTATCATAATATTTCTATTTGGAAAAACCTTTTTATTTTCCTGGGCTCTGAAAGCAAGGTTTTCAAAATGTTAATCCCCATTAACCCCCATTTGTGGATCAGTGTTCCAGTGATCCCAAGGAGCAGTTTTCAGTTCTGCTTGTCTGCTCATCTCACCACTGGCTCACATTGAATGGACATTGGAGCCAAAGAAAATAAGGTAAGCAGTTCCAAATACGACAAAAATAAACCGCAACTCCATAGTTTCTGTGAAATTCTCCCATCCTCGATTTCCAATTAAGATCAACAGAACCTTTGATTGCCTTCAAAAAATTAAGATTTGCTAGAAATTGTATATTAGAGCAACAATATACAATTTTCAGGCAGTAACTTCAATTACAAAAGTCAACATTACAAAACCCATGACTTACACCTCACACATACAGTACACTGCAATAAAAACATGCCCAAAGATACATTGGTTGTGTAATTTTAAACACCATAGGTAACACAGGGCAATTTGTTATGAAATGGCATAGGATAATTCCCATTGTACCAAACTTCCACATTTTAATGCTGGTACTGCATTAATAAACTATTGCTACTTGGAGTGAAAACTTTGTTTCATACAGAAAGCAGTATCACTAAAAGCTTTTAATAAATGTAATTATTTTAAATGATGCTATTAGTTCATTTATTTATGGAAATTTTGTGCTAATTGAGGTGAGGGTGTTGGAGAATTTTCCATCTTCGCCCCCAGTGTCAAGATGAAGCACTCCCACATGAAATACTGCATTGTGAGAAGCAGAGGAAGGGTTCCCATGCTCTGCCAATTGTTGTGCATCAGTCCTAACCTAAGGCAGGCACTCTTAAATACAATAATAAGACATTTTTCCATTTCTCACACCAGATATCCCAAGCAATCCAATTGAAATTGCCAATTTAGTGTCTAATTATGGACAGTTTATGCACTAGGAACTGGAAGAAGACTGGCCAAGTTCAATTCATATAGGAATATTTACAATCACCAGATGTTTTCTCCTCAATCTGGCCTGGATTTGAGTGTGCAGTAGCAAATAAGCATTATGACTCTGTTTAATATACAACCTGAATTGGCTGCAACACTGCACTTGCTTATAAAAATCGGTTCAAAGAAAACATTTATAAAACAAATCATGGAGGATATCTGTGGATTATATAAACATACAAAGCACGCACAACATTATATATATATTGAATAAACACAGAAATATGAAAAGCTCACCCTTCAGAGAGAAATTTCTTTAACATTGTAGTTCATGAAGAAAAGATACTTCTTGCTTCTAAATCACTTCAGGATTTTTTGTTATAATGAAGGTTGTATAAATAATAAGCTAATGACTGTTGTATTGTTATGAGTGCTTCCATTTTTTTTGTTAAATTTTGAAGATTTATGGTTAAAAACTGAAAAGGAGTCCATGGATTTTTTTTTAGAAGGATCACTGAGAGGTCTGGACTGTAAACAGTTACTGGAAGGCACCTGTCTTCAAATAATTAACAAGCAGGTGTTGTTTTTGCTTTGAGGAAAGATATTTGCAGAGAAGTGACAGGCCAAGATTTATGGGGATCAAGAGGCTTGTCTCTTGTGACAGTGTTTATGGTTTTGCTTTGGACAGTGAGTTGAGATATGGACAATGGTTTGAAAAGTCATAGAAAACTTGTCAAGAGAGCAACGCCCAACTCAGTCTTTTCCAGCTCTTCGAAAAAGGCTACCAGTTTTCCTTCTGTTGAGAAGCTGAGAGGCAACTGTAAGAAACTGCCTGAAACCCCTGTTCCTGCATTTTCCCTGGAAAGCCTGCCAAACTGTTCTTCAACAATGCCTGACAAGAACTGTTCTATGAAGATCCCAGTGATCGTGGTCTATACATAATCGGGATGCCAAAACTAAAAGGATTTCTGACATCTTTTCATATCTTTGCTTTTTTCTTCAAGAATTTGCAAGTATTTTGGCCAACGTATTCTTGGTTTTTTTTTGCACCAGAGGTCTAAAGAGTAAATCTCTATTTTTTCAGTTAACTGGTGTATATGTATGTGTGACAGGCTAAGGTAAAAAGGGAACTTTTATATTTCGATCTGTGTTTGTGCTTTGCTTCATTACTGGTTAAGACTTTTTTTTATAATAAACTGATAATTTTGTTGTTTATTTAAAAAATCTGATTGATGTGTTTTTATTCTGGGACAAAAATAGAGGGCTGCATTTTACATGTCCGCCGCCGAAATTGGCACGTCACAGAGCCACCACGATATTGAACGCGGTAGCTCATTTAAATGGCCAGGGCAGACCCCCCCCTCCCCCCCCTCGATGAACATGGAGGGAGCAGGGAGTCCTTTTCACAGGTGCTGATGCCATTTTTCCATTTAATTTCAATATTTAAAGATATAGTGATTTAAATTTAGTTCAAAACAATTAAATGTTTCTAGCCCCTCTCCCACCTCCCCCCCCCACCCCAATGACCATAGAATCCATTCCTTGCCCTCTCTCCCCACAGAATCACAGAATCGTTACAGTGCAGAAGGAGGCCATTCGGCCCATCATGTCCACACTGGCTCTCTGAAAGAGTAATTCCTTCAGTTCCATCAATCCCTTCAATCCCCTGCACATTCTTCTTTTTCATATAACTGTCTAATTCCCTTTTGAATGCTTCAATTGAACCTGCCTCCACCTCGTTTTCAGACAGTGCATTCCAAACCATAACCATTCGCTGCGTGAAAAAGATTTTCCTCATGTCACTTTTGCTTCTCTTACCAAATACTTTAAATCTGTGTCCTTTTGTTCTCAATCCCATCACGAGTTGGAAAAGATTTTCTCTATCTACTCTGTCCAGACCCTTCATGATCTTGAATACCTCTATCAAATTACCTCTCAGCCTTCTCTTCTCCAAGGAAAACAATCCTAACTTCTCCAATCTATCTTCATAACTGAAATTTCTCATCCCTGGAACCATTTTCGTGAATCTTTTCTGTACTCTCTCCAATGCCCTCATGTCTTTCCTAAAGTGCGGCGCCCAGACTGAATGTAATACTCCATCTGAGGCCGAACTAGTGTCTTATACTCGAAATACTTACCTTGTGCACTTAACCTTTCCCCCCACCACATTTCATAAACTGTGAACTTTACCCCTTCCCACCATCTCCTACACCAATCAGATGAGTTTGACCCCGCTCCCCCTCCCCACACTGAAAAACCTACTTGCTCCCCCCTCCCCACCAGTGTCCCGCATCGGATCCCCGGCGGGCATCTAAAGGCGCGGCAGTGACGGCCACCAGCAGCAATATCGCTCCGGAATGGATGACGGGAACGGGTAGGTTATTTATTCTACCATCAACATTATTTTGCATATGTAAATTTGCCTTCTGTTGCCAAGCAGTGGGGGTGGGCACCACGAGGCCATGCCGCTGCCAGCAATATCGGGCCGGGCCTTCCCGGCATCGAGGTCCGTGGCGGAGGCATTTTCCAGTCCAGCAACACCCCCCCCCCGCCGCACCTCACTTCGACCCTGGGTTGGGGGGGTGCCCAGAGTTTATGATTGACCACATTGGTAAGTAGGAAAAATGTTTAAATATATGTTGTGACCTGTGGAGAAGCAGAACTAGAATAAACAGTGCACTTCTCCCAAACACTCCTTTCAGGTGAAGCAGCAATTTACTTGTGCTTCTTTCAATGGAGTATACTGTATTCGCTGCTCACAATGTGGTCTCCTCTACATTGGGGAGACCAAACGCAGACTGGGTGACCGCTTTGCGGAACACCTCGCTCAGTCCGCAAGTAGGACCCTCAGCTTCTGGTTGCTTGCCATTTCAACACTCCCCCCTGCTCTCATGCTCACATCCCTGTCCTGGGATTGCTGCAGTGTTCCAGTGAACATCAACGCATTCTCGAGGAACAGCATCTTATTTACCGATTAGGCACACTACAGCCTGCCGGACTGAACATTGAATTCAATAATTTCAGAGCATGACGGGCCCCCCATTTTACTTTTATTTTTAGTAATTTTTTCTTTTTTACATTTTTTACATTTTTTGTATGTTTATTTCATTGCATCTTAGTTTGTTCAGTTTGCTTATCCACTTTTTTTTTCATGTTTGTACTTGCTAGGGTTCAATCTTCAGTCCGTTAACACCCTATCTGTACTCATGCTTTGTCTTTCAACACACCAAAAACATATTGTTTGCCTTTGCTCCATGACCTTCTGGTCAGCTATTCTGTGGCCTTGTCCTATCTGCACCTTCTCCTTTATTATCTCTTGCCCCACCCCCGCTTTACTTGCTTATAACCTTTTACATTTCTAATATTTGCAAGTTCCGAAGAAGGGTCACTGACACGAAACGTCAACTCTGCTTCTCTCTCCACAGATGCTGCCAGACCTGCTGAGTATTTCCAGCATTTCTTGTTTTTATTTCAGATTTCCAGCATCCACAGTATTTTGCTTTTATTTTAGTGCACTTCTCCCGCCTCGGTTGTAACATTATGTAGAAAATTAATTAGCATCGCTACCGAAGGAAGTCACGGTTTAAACACATTTCATTTGAAAGGTAAAGGATCTAACAATGCACCAACCAGTCTCCTTGCTAACAGTGGTGTTTTTTTAAGAAATTACAGATCACCAATATAAAGTCCATATAATGCCTATTAGTGTACAGACTGGCAGTGGCTGCTGTTAATATGTGCCAAGCATTGTCATTCTATTGTTCTATATGGTCCCCAGTAGCAAAATACTAACTGGAATTAAATCTTCAGATTCAGCCCATGAAAACAACATTAAAAACTTGCATTTATATTGAGCTTTTAATGTAGTAAAATAAGAACAAAGAACAGTACAGCACAGGAACAGGCCATTCGGCCCTCCAAGCCTGCGCTGATCTTGATGCCTGCCTAAACTAAAACCTACTGCACTTCCGGGGACCGTATCCCTCTATTCCCATCCTATTCATGTATTTGTCAAGATGCCTCTTAAACGTCGCTATCGTACCTGCTTCCACCACCTCCCCCGGCAGCAGGTTCCAGGCACTCACCACCCTCTGTGTAAAGAACTTGCCTCGCACATCCCCTCTCAACTTTGCCCCTCGCACCTTAAACCTATGTCCCCTAGAAACTGACTCTTCCAACCTGGGAAAAAGCTACTGACTATCCACTCTGTCCATGCCACTCATAACTTTGTAAACCTCTATCATGTCGACCCTCCACCTCCGTCGTTCCAGTGAAAACAATCCGAGTTTATCCAACCTCTCCTCATAGCTAATGCCCTCCAGACCAGGCAACATCCTGGTAAACCTCTTCCATACCCTCTCCAAAGCCTCCACATCCTTCTGGTAGTGTGGCGACCAGAATTGCACGCAATATTCTAAGTGTGGCCTAACTAAAGTTCTGTACAACTGCAGCATGACTTGCAAATTTTTATACTCTATGCCCCGGCCGATGAAGGCAAGCATGCCGTATGCCTTCTTGTCTACCTTATCCACCTGCGTTGCCACTTTCAGTGACCTGTGGACCTGTACGCCCAGATCTCTCTGCCTGTCAATACTCCTAAGGGTTCTGCCATTTACTGTATACCTCCCACCTGAATTAGATCTTCCAAAATGCAATACCTCACATTTGTCCGGATTAAACTCCATCTGCCATTTGTCCGCCCAAGTCTCCAACCGAACTATATCCTGCTGTATCCTCTGACAATCCTCATCACTATCCGCAACTCCACCAACCTTTGTGTCGTCCGCAAACTTACTGATCAGACCAGCTACATTTTCCTCCAAGTCATTTATATATACTACAAACAGCAAAGGTCCCAGCACTGATGCGGAACACCACTAGTCACAGCCCTCCATTCAGAAAAGCACCCTTCCACTGCTACCCTCTGTCTTCTATGACCGAGCCAGTTCTGTATCCATCTTGCTAGCTCACCTCTGATCCCATGTGACTTCACCTTTTGTACCAGTCTGCCATGAGGGACCTTGTCAAATGCTTTACTGAAGTCCATATAGACAACATCCACTGCCCTTCCTTCCTCAATCATCTTTGTCACTTCCTCAAAAAACTCACTCAAGTTAGAGAGACACGACCTCCCCTTCACAAAACCATGCTGCCTCTCGCTAATAAGTTTGTTTGTTTCCAAATGGGAGTAAATCCTGTCCTGAAGAATCCTCTCTATTAATTCCTCTACCACTGACGTAAAGCTCACCGGCCTATAATTTTGTGGATTATCCTTGCTACCCTTCTTAAACAAAAGAACAACATTGGCTATTCTCCAGTCCTCTGGGACCTCACCTGCAGCCAATGAGGATACAAAGATTTCTGTCAAGGCCCCAGCAATTTCTTCCCTTGCCTCCCTCAGTATTCTGGGGTAGATCCCATCAGGCCCTGGGGACTTATCTACCTTAATGCTTTGCAAGACGCCCAACACCTCCTCCTTTTTGATAATGAGATGACTGAGACTATCTACACTTCCTTCCCTAGGCTCATCATCCACCAAGTCCTTCTCTTTGGTGAATACTGATGCAAAGTTCTCATTTAGTACCTCGACCATTTCCTCTGGCTCCACACATAGATTCCCTCCTCTGTCCTTGAGTGGGCCAACCCTTTCCCTGGATACCCTCTTGCTCTTCATATATGTATAAATAGCCTTGGGATTTTCCTTAATCCTGTTTGCCAATGAATGACCCCTTTTAGCCCTCCTGACTCCTTGCTTAAGTTCCTTCCTACTATCATTATATTCCTCAAGGGCTTCGTCTGTTCCCAGCCTTCCAGCTCTTACGAATGCTTCCTTTTTCTTTTTGACTAGGCTCACAATATCCCGCGTTATCCAAGGTTCCCGAAACTTGCCAAACTTATCCTTCTTCCTCAGAGGTACATGCAAAATGTCCTAAGGCACTTCACAGGAGTGATATCAAACAAAATTTGGCACGGAGCCACATGTGGCGATATAGGACAGACAACCAAAAGATTGGTCAAAGAGGTAGGCCACAAAATTCAGATGTGTAACACCAGTAACTTTGATGCTGTGGGTGCTGTTTCAGGTCCAAAATGGCCTCCATGCTGCGTACACAACACTTCTGCTGCAGGCCACGCTCGATACCATTTTGGGGAGGTCGTCTATATGGGTGCTGGGAGCATGTACTGGATGTTTTCAGAGTAGGCAGATCATTACGCTAGTCACGGTGTCATGCTGATTTGAAGCCAGTGCGACTATTTCAATCTTAGCACCCCAGCTGATCCCTCTTTTAATCTTGCACAGCTGAACATGTGTTCAGCAGCAAGAAGAACCCCCACAAGAACTATTTAAAGGGATCATTGACTACTTTCAGGTTAATTGCTGACTGATTTCTACAGGCTCTGCTGAGTTAGTAGAAAATGTTTGGTGATTTGTACTGTTAC
This sequence comes from Heterodontus francisci, assembly GCF_036365525.1. Taxonomy (NCBI): domain Eukaryota; kingdom Metazoa; phylum Chordata; class Chondrichthyes; order Heterodontiformes; family Heterodontidae; genus Heterodontus; species Heterodontus francisci. The sequence goes on from NC_090385.1 coordinate 71,809,368, forward strand.
TTAGAGTTGGTGAAGTCTCCAGGGAATGGTGTGGTACTTGATGAAAGTCTCAGTTCTCATTTTAAGGGTTCTGTTCAGACCACTTGCTCCCATGGCTGCTGCAGTTTCTATTCCTTTGGTTCAGCAATATTTTTTTAATCATTTATGGGATGTGGGTGTCGCCGGCTAGGCCAACGTTTATTGCCCATCCCTAATTGCCCGAGAAGGTGGTGGTGAGCTGCCTTCTTGAACCGCTGCAGTCCATGTGAGGTAGGTACACCCACAGTGCTGTTAGGAAGGGAGTTCCAGTATTTTGACCCAGGACAGTGAAGGATCGGCGATATAGTTCCAAGTCAGGATGGTGTGTGACTTGGAGGGGAACTTGCAGGTGGTGGTGTTCCCATGCATTTGCTGCCCTTATCCTTTTAGTTGGTAGAGGTCGTGGGTTTCGAAGGTGGTGTCTAAGGAGCCTTGGTACGTTGCTGCAGTGCATCTTGTAGATGGTACACACTGCTGCCACTGTGCGTCGGTGGTGGAGGGAGTGAATGTTTGTGCACGGGGTGCCAATCAAGCGGACTGTTTTGTCCTGGATGGTGTTGAGCTTATTGAGTGTTGTTGGAGCTGTACCCATCCAGGCAAGCGGAGAGTATTCCATCACACTCCTGACATTACCATCAAGCCAGGAGACCAATCCTGGTTCAATGAAGAGTGCAGGAGGGCATGCCAAGAGCAGCACCAGGCATACCTCATAATGAGGTGTCAACCTGGTCAAGCTACAACAGAGGACTACTTATGTGCCAAACTGCGTAAGCAGCATGCGATAGACAGAGCTAAGCGATCCCATAACCAACGGATCAGATCTAAGCTCTGCAGTCCTGCCACATCCAGCCATGAATGGTGGTGGACAATTAAACAACTAACTGGAGGATGTGGGTCCACAAATATCCCCACCCTCAATGATGGGGGAGCCCAGCATATCAATACAAAAGATAAGGCTGAAGCATTTGTAACAATCTTCAGCCAGAAGTGACGAATTGATGATCCATCTTGGCCTCCTCCTGAAGTCCCCAGCATCACAGATGCCAGACTTCAGCCAATTCGATTCACTTCGCGTGATATCAAGAAACGACTGAAGGCACTGGATACTGCAAAGGCTATGGGCCCTGACAATATTCAAGCAATAGCACTGAAGGCCTGTGCTCCAGAACTTGCCACACTCCTAGCCAAGCTGTTCCAGTACAGCTACAACATTGGCATCTACCCGGCAATAGGGAAAATTGCCCAGGTATGCCCTGTACACAAAAAGCAGGACCAGTCCAACCCAGCCAATTACCATCCTATCAGTCTGCTCTCAATCATCAATAAAGTGATGGAAGGTGTCATCAACAGTGCCATCAAGCAGCACTTGTTCAGCAATAACCTGCTCACTGACTCTCAGTTTGGGTTCCGCCAGGGCCACTCAGCTCCTGACCTCATTTCAGCCTTGGTCTAAACACAGACAAAAGAGCTGAACTACAGAGGTGAGGTGAGAGTGACTGCCCTTGACTTCAAGGCAGCGTTTGACTCAGTATGGCATTAAGGAGCCCTAGAAAAACTGAAGTCAATGGGAATCAGGGGGAAAAATCTCTGCTGGTTGGAGTCATACCTAATGCAAAGGAAGATGGTTGTGGTTGTTGGAGGCTTTATTGATGCCCAGTTTTGCATTGCTAGATTTGTTCGAAATCTATCCCATTTAGCACGGTGATGGTGCCACACAACACAATGGATGGTATCCTCAATGTGAAGGCAGGACTTAGTCTCCACAAGGACTGTGCGGTGGTCACTCCTACCAGTACTGTCATAGACAGATGCATCTGCGGCAGGCAGATTTGTGAGGACAACGTCGAGCATGTTTTTCCCGCTTGTTGGTTCCCTGCACTCCTGCCGCAGACCCAGTCCATCAGCTATGTCCTTTAGGACTCGGCCAGCTCGGTCAGTAGTGGTGATACCGAGCCACTCTTGGTGATGGACATTGAACTCCCCCACCCAGAGTACATTTTGTGCCCTTGCCACCCTCAGTGCTTCCTCCAAGTGGTGTTCAACATGGAGGAGTACTGACTCATCAGCTGAGGGAGGGCAGTAGGTGGTAATCAGCAGGAGGTTTCCTTGCACATGTATGACCTGATGCCATGAGACTTCATGGGGTCCAGAGTCGATGTTGAGGACTCCCAGGGCAACTCCCTCCCTACTCCATACCACTGTGCCGCCACCTCTGCTGGGATAGCGATGGCAGTATCTGGGACATTGTCTGTAAGGTATGATTCTGTGAGTATGACTATGTCAGGCTGTTGCTTGAATAGTCTTTGGGATAGCTCTCCCAACTTTGGCAGAAGTCCGCAGATGTTAGTAAGGAGGACTTTGCAGGGTCGACAGGGCTGGGTTTGCCGTTGTCTAGGTCGATGCTAAGTGGTCCATCCGGTTTCATTCCTTTTTATTGACCTCGAAGCGGTTAGATACAACTGAGTGGCTTGCTCGGCCATTTCAGAGGGCATGTAAGAGTCAACCACATTGCTGTGGATCTGGAGCCACATGTAGGCCAGACCAGGTAAGGACAGCAGATTTCCTGCCCTAAAGGACATTAGTGAACCAGATTGTGTTTTTTTTTACAACAATCAACAATGGTTTCATGACCATCATTAGACCAGTTTTTTAATTCCAGATTTTTTAAAAATTGAATTCAAATTGCACCTTCTGCTGTGGTAGGATTCAAACTCATGTCCCTGGAGCAATACTCTGGGTTATTAGTCCATTGACAATACCACTATGCCACCGCCTCCCTGAGTATGACAGGGAGAATGAACAGAGGTGAATAAGGGGAGGTCAAGCTGTTTGAAGAGGAAGGAGGGGAAGGAGAAGGGCTCTCAGCAGGAGGCCATAATCAGTAGGAACCTATAGGGAGTATTTCTTCTCCCTCAACCAAGAAAAGTGTAGGCAACACTTCAGTTTCACGTCAGGCTCCTTCCAGGCTGGAGAAGGGGGCATCTCCAACATCTTGCAGTTCACCATCCACTGCTGTCTCAGGGAGGTGATTGACGCACTCACTGAATGTAAAGTAAGGGAAATATATTTCCTTCTCTGCTTCCAGAGAGAAGCAGGCAGAGCGTGCACATAGCTTTGCCAGTATACAGGGCATCACCATGGTGCAGGTTGCTGCACACACATTTCTTTGAGGGTGTCAAATCTAATTGCAGAGATGTACCATAACCTGTAAATGGTTCCAGTCGTCCCATGTTCAGCTGTTGTGTAACCATGCTTAGCGCTTCATGCAGTTCAATGCCAGGTATCCTGGAAACCGTCCTGATACATTTATTCTACACCAGCCTGTTTTACCATCAATATCTGAGCTTACATGAGAGACCAAAGGGTGGTTGCTGGGCAACATGGGCTATCCGCTGACTCCCGACTCATGACTCCGGACTACAACTCAGACACGTGGGCAGCATGGATATCGCGAGAGCTATGTTGCACATGAAATGGCATCAAGCAGACCATTTGGGTGGTTAAGCAATGTTTCCACTCCCTGGATTGCTCTGGAGGAACTCTGCAGTACTCTCCAGAGCACGTCACGATTCATCGTGGTCTGCAGCATCCTGCATAACTTCACCATTATGAGGGCACAGCCTTGTCATCAAGTATATGATGAGTAGCTGAGGAGGAGAAGGAGGACGAGGAGGAGGAGGGGAAGGGAAAAGACAACCAACACATCCCCTTTCTGCTCGAGCTGTTTGTGATTGGCTGATCCCACAGTGGTACCAGTGGACACAATCCCAATTCCCCATTCAATAACAGCCCCACATTTTACCTTCACAACGTCCTCTTGGCCACAATGCTGAACAATAAGCTGCCACAAAACGAACACTCTACACCAATTTTATCAAACCATCCAATATTCCATACAAAATTCAACTAATCACCTTTGTGCATTCACATAGTGCCAGTCTTCCATGTGCCTTTGCCTGGCCAAGTACTACTATGCAGTGCTATCCCAGTTGCTGCAGCATGGCTGGCGGAATGTTAATTATATATCAATTTTAGGTTAATTGTATTCAGGTGGTGGACATTAATTGGGGGCTCACCTGTGCTTATATATATAGGAGCAGACTGAAATTTTGTTGTTTGGTTGGAAGTGAACAATATGTGATACGTTTCTCTGTAAATAAAAGTTTTTAAGTAAATAAAGACTATGTTCCAGTTCTATCCTTCACTACCTGGATAGCAGAATTGTAACATGGAAGGAAGCTAACTTTCTGTGGGGGGAGGCAGCAGGTGGCCTTGCAGGATGACCTCACGCATCTCTGAGCCTAGAAGACCCAACTTCGGACTGCACCTCGGTACAGGCAACAACAGTCTGGGATGGCTAGCTGACCGGCAGAAGCAAGGGCCCTGGCAGAGTAGTAGCAGTGACAGGATGAATGAAGTTATCCTGAGAGAGAACAGCAGTTTTGAACTCCATAGAGTCACTGACACTCCCCCGAGACAGCACCTCAGCAATCCTAGTAACCTGCCAAAGCACAGATTGCTGGACTGCTGTGAGAGCCAGCATGCCCTGCTGAGCACTGGGATCTGCAGCCATGATGGTAGCAGTCTGAGTTTATGTGGCAAAAGCTGCACTTACATGATTTCAGTCTGAGTTTCTACTGCAGCATGCAGACATTGGGTGGCTTCTGCTTGTGCTGCAATGAAAGCTGAGACGTCGGCTATCAGGCATTGCATCATGATTGGTCTGTGATGGCTATCTGTTCCCGTTGCCTTCTGAGAGTTTGTTGGGAGGGTCCCCTTGGCCCTTATGGATAGAGGACATTCTCCTCTTGTCGACCTCCTGCACCAAAGTCTTGAGTGCTGTGTCTGAGAATCTTGGAGCATTCTGTCTGCCCTGTTGCGCCATTAAATTAGTGTTGTTGATGCTCAGAATGTCTTCCTCACCAGTCCCAGCACTTGCTCTAGCCAGAATGCCACTTCCCTTTTAAGTAGTGCAGGCTAGCTTTGTGGTGCTAGATTTGCACGAACTTTCACCCTGTGCTTCATGCTGAGGCATACAGCCACTCAACAACACATTTAGCACGAGGCTGCACGCAGCTATCATGTAAATGAGCAGGCAGCACAAAGAGTTTGCATACTGTCTGCATTGAAAGGAACATGCATGGGTTAATCTCGCATCATGGCTCTGCACCTGTTTCCAGTGACTATCCAGTTTTGCTCCTTAGGCTTTAAGCAGTGTCTCAAAGAAGATGGGAAAGGTGGAGAGGTTTAAGGAGGGAATTCTGGAGCATAAAGATAAACTGTACAGACATCTTCCTTTGATGATTCTCAATGATATTGGTACCACTTCTTTTTTTGTCAGATATAGCTGGTAAATAAATATATATATTGCTTAAGCAACATTGCTTGCACCCAGCTGAAAAATATGCCATCTTTTTCTCTCTTTGCAAACCTTCAGCTAGAAATTACTGTTGCTGGTATCAGCATTGAATAATTACCACAATCATGTCATGTCTCTATCCATTATTTTAACCATAGTGTTAGCCTGTTTAAAGAAATTAATTTCTATTTTTCCTATTTTTTTTCTTCTTAGAAACTTTGTACCATAGTGTTTCCATTGTATAAATATAGATTTGTTAGCAGGAAAGTTAAAGCAGAGGTGACACATGAATGAACTTATTGATTTAGTGCACTGAAAATAATGTTTGTAGCGATGTTTTGCAGCTGCGTATTCAACCCATTTCTGACTGTGGAGTCATTAATAGAGTTATTCCTGTGTTTAATTACATCGTCACAAGTCACAAACAGCACAGGCCACAAATCTTTCCTGCTTTATAGGAAATCATTGCAAAAATCCAGAAAACATTTATCTAACAAATCAAGGAGGACTGATTATATTGATAAAATAATTTATAGAGACATAAAAGAGTGGCCCTTCAGCAGAAAGAAATTGCTTTAATAAAAGTGTCCTTGTAGTTTATGAAGAAAAGACACTTCTTGCTTCTAAATCACTTCAGAATTTTCTAGTCTAATGTGGTTTCCATGGATAATGCTGCCCATGACTGCTGTGTCATTCTGTAGAAAATTAATTAGTATCACTACCTGCTGAAGTCATAGTTTAAACACTTTTCATAATAAGAAATCTAAATGTCATGATCTGATTCCATATTGGAGACAGAGAGCAAAATTCATCTTAATTAATGGAGATCTCAGATCAAATGTTTTTTCTGCCCTTGAAAGAGGGAATATAAATGCTTTATTTGTGATATTGTAAAAGTAGCTCTTAAAAATTTCATCATCTTCCAGAGAGACAGTGACCTTCGAGCTAATTGAAAGTCTGCATTCCAATAACTTCTACAAAAATCAATCCAATTGCTATTACGTGGCTTAGGGATTATTGAGAGTTTGTCTACAGATCAAGATATTTGAAATCAGAAAGCAACTGAGATATGCTCACCTCATACCTAATGAGCTGCTACAGTAAAGCATAACCTGAAAAGAAATCTCTTTAGTCATTACAATTTGTGCAAATGGATGTAAAACAAAGCAAAAGCATATTATCAACAGGTGACCAGAAATTTGATGAAATTTGATGTTGATCAAAGTGTACATAGGCAATCTTTGATAGTTCAAATATCTATGTCTAGTAAAACTTAATTTTCATGGTCAGATTATCCACTATTTTTTGAAGTTACAACATCACAAACCTTACCATCGCAAGCACCAGCTGAACAATTGGCTGGTAGTCCAGAGATTCAGTTAGAGGGGTTTACGCTGGAAGATTCACAGAGCAAAAGTGCATAGGAGCAAGGGCAGGAGGATAGGACAACCTAGGAAGCAAAACACTGGAGGACAGGTTCACATCCTAGCCCTATTGCAGAAGGCACAGAAGAATACCTTCAAGGCTATGTCGATAGATGGTTAAGCGCCATCAAATGCTTGATTCATTGGACAGCTTGCTAGGGACTGAGTAGCATTCCCAATGTTGCCAGAGGTAGTTTGCACAGAAGCCCCTGGGCAGAGATAGTCCTGCAGTTCCAAAAATTAACTGGTAACAATCTTTGTAGTCAACTATAGCAATCAACACAGCAAGAAATAGGCATGAAAGCCCACTAGCAGCTTAAAACATCAAACCAGGCACTTACCTAAATGCAGATGAGGATCCTTTTAAATAATACTGGTTTACCCTCAATCCTGACTGCTCTGCCCAAGTTGTGTGGCAATGTCATCAATGAAGATGTTGAATTTTTGAAGAAGGGTCTTTAAACATATGCAGAACCTTTGTTTACATATATTAATTACGCCCCTGCCCCACTCCTGCCATTAGTTTCAGGCAAGTGCTCTGGATTTTTAAAAAAATGTACTTTAAAGGCATGGGGATAATTATGAACGCATTTAAGGGGCTATGGTATTCATTGTGGAGTAAAGTGCTCATCAAATCATTATTGGACCTCAACTCTAACAACCATTAAAACAGCAGTCAATGTCCTGTTAACTTAGTTTTCTAACTGCTACTTCCAGCACACTTTGGTCTCAAATGAGTACTTTGTGAAATAGTGATGCTAATAAATATCATGATACTTATTGATAAAGGGATAAACCACATTAAACTTTATATTTTCCAAGTTCTATACCCTATTGCATTGTTGATAAGTAAAACAGCAATAATCTAATTGGGTTTGTCCATACATATAGGAGCAATCTCACCCCTGAGTCATGGATATAAGCTCAACACCAATGACTTCATAGAATCATAGAATGTTTACAGCATAGAATGAGGTCATTCAGTCCATCGTTTTCATGCCAGCTCTCTGCAAGAGCAGCTCAGCTAGTCCCACTCCCCCACCCTTTTTCCATAGCACTGTAAACATTTTCTCTTCAGGTAATTTTCCAATTCCCTTTTGAAAGTCACTACTGAATCTGCCAGTACCACACTCTGAGGCAGTGCATTCCTAACCACACGCTGTGTAAAAAAAGTTTTTCCACATGTCACCTTAGGTTCTTTTGCCAATCACCTTAAATTGGTGTCCTCTAGTTCTCGACCCTTCCACCAACGGGAACTGTTTTTCCCTATCTGCTCTGTTCAGACCCATCGTGATTTGACCACCTGATCCATGTTTACACTTCATTGCAGTACTGAGAGAGTGTTACACTATTGGATTGAATATCAAAACAAAATGTCTCCCATTGTGCTGGCCAATACTTATCGCTTAAATCCTCAACAAATTATCTAACCATTTATTTTAGTGCTGTTTGTGAATCTTTGCTGTGGGCAAATGGGATGCTGCATTTCCCTGCATTATAATAGTGGCTACACTTCATTAGTATCTTATAACTGCAAAATACTTTGGGATATTCAAAGGTCATGAAAAGAGTCAGAGTCAAAGAGTAATTATGGCATAAAAGGAGGCCATTCAGTCCATCAAGTCTATGCCAACTCTTTGTAAAACAATCCAGTCAGCCCCATTTCCCTGCTACACCTGTGTAGCTCTACAAGTTTATTTCCCTTAAGTGCCTAGCCAATTTCCTTTTGCAACCATTGATTGGCCCCGCTTCCACCACCCTCATAGGCAGTGAATTCCAGGTTATTACCACTTGCTGCATAAAAATGTTCTTCCTCACATCCCCCTCACCCATAAACTTAAACCTGTGTCCCCTCGTCCTTGCAACATCAGCTAATAGGAACAGCTTTTCTTTGTTGACCCTATCATAATCTTGTACACTCTGTCAAATCTCCCCTCAATCTCCTTTGCTCCAAGAAAAACAAACCCAGCTTCTCCAACTTAACCTTGTAGCTAAGATCCCTCATTCTTGGGAACCATTCTGGTAAATCTCTTCTGCATCCTATTTTTTATATTCGTTTGTGGGATGTGGGCATTGCTAGCCAGGCCAGTATTTATTGCCCATCCCTAATTAAGAGTCAACCACATTACTGTGGGTTTGGAGTCACATGGAGGGCAGACAGTTAAGGACGACAGATTTCCTTCCCTAAAGGACATTAGTGAACCAGATGGGTTTTTACAACAATCAACAATGGTTTCATGGTCACCATTAGACTAGCTTTTAATTCATGATGTTTTTATTAATTGAATTCAAATTTCACCATTTATCATGATGGGATTCGAACCCATGTTCCCAGAGCATTAGCCAGGGTCTCTGGATTACTAGTCCAGTGACATTACCACTACACCACTGCTTCCTCTCAAGGACCCTCGCATCCTTCCTAAAGTGTGGTGGCCAGAATTGGAAACAAAACTCCAATTATGGCTTAACTAGACCTTGACAAAAGTTCAGCATAACTTTCCTGCTTTTGTACTCAATAGTCAGGATTTATGAGTCCTGCGGCATTCCCTGATGTTGGGATTGGAAGCAGGTATAACTTCCGCTTCCGCCATTTTTCCTGTATCCCACACGATTTTAGATATAAATGAACCATGCAGCTATAGGCATGGGAGACATGTCGGATTATACAGCGGGAATGTCTTTCATTGGTAGAACCCACCATCACTGGGCCAAGCACCATGGTCGCTGCAGATATAAAGCATTCTGTGCTGGCAGCCTCAAGGATAAGGAGCCTTCCTGTCATGTAAGTCTCTGCATAGGAGCCTAAAGTAGAGCTTGCACTGAATTCAAAATGCCTTTGCCTCCCTTAATTTTTGTAATCCAGCACTGACTTCATATCATTTATTTTTCTCTGCAGAAACAGCAAAGGAAATGTCAGGCAGCAGGCAGCATCCCTTCCCACATTTCAGTGATGCCTCTCTGTGGGTTGTCAAGAAAACACTATATGCCAGATGAGAAGTATTAATTCATTGGTTGGAAACTTACATCAGACTTTTAATAGGGAAAATCCTAGTTAACTTTTAAAAAATACTGGCAGCCAAGATGGCTACCGCAATTTGCATCTGAAACACCTTTGCACTTTCCAAGACCCAATCGGAGCCAGAAGTCTAACAAGATGCCCAACCAGAACAATGCCTTGGCTAACTGAGTAGATTATCCAGATCACCCTCATTAATGGGACATTCAAAGTTACCTTGAGGCTTTCATGAACGGAGTGGGTAAACAATGACAATACCACCTGAGAGAGGTTTTGGGTTTCAGACTTTGGACCTAATTAAAAAAGGGGATTGAGAGAACCTTGTGACCTTCTCCCCAGACTATGAAAAACTGGGAGTGTTGTTACACACAGAAGAGACAAGCAGTAACTGAGTGTGCAGCAGCAGAAAAGGCTGTGTGTCTCCCTCTCGTTCTCCCTCTCTCTCCAGAAAACATCAAATTTGAAAACCGTCTGTGACTGTTTTCCAAGCCTACAGACTGCTACAGCCAGAGACCAGGGGAAGAGAGCCACCTACCAGTCTGCCTTCAAGAAAACCCTGAGCAAAGCAGGTCAGCCACAAAGTGCACTTTGACCAGCCAAGGACTTCAAGAATACAGCTTCATCTGGAAGAATGCCGAATCATCCAACCCCACTGATTGTGTATTTAACTTATTTATTCTGGTCTTTAATCCAACCAGAAAACCTACTTTCCACTTTGTAATCTATTTATGCGTGTGTGACTCTCGTGTGAATGAATATGTAGCATTTTTAAAAAATTATTTTTACATCCGGTTTAGCTTGATGAGTATAAGAAACTTACCTCTTCCTTGTTTGAACTCAAGAAAACCTGTCCGATTCATACTTTCACGATCACATTAAAGATAAACATTCACTGAGGTGGTAAACACAACCATTGTTTGAAAGGAATAAACCCTGTTGCGGTCACATAAGAGAAGCAAGAGGGGCAACTGTGACCAACTCCTCACCTTGGCCATAACAAGGTTCTCCTCCAGACCATTAGGGAAAGGCAGGAGGCCCTCTTCCCTGCAGGTGGAGTCAGAAGATCCTCCTGCCTGACCAAGATGGCCTGGATGGAGGTAGCAGAGGAGGTCTCAAACCATGGGGTGACATGCAGAACCTGGGGGCAATGTCACAAACCAATCAATGACTTGCTCAGATTGGTGAGGGTAAGTAGTCATGACGAGGCTGTTACATTGTTTTTCTCCCTGGCTATATCTCTTTAAGCGAGAGGGCAGACAAGGAATGCAGTGAAATGGATAAGCAGCTTTAGTGCCATACACTTACTGATTGTGTGCAAAGTTGACAATTGGCATTGTTGATGTGCTTGGAGGAGTCGTGCGAAAGCCAGTGATGAATGAGTGATGTCAATGCATGTTTACAATGGTTGTGGTTCATCTTTTGACATGTTATTAAATCTACACTGTCTCCTGCACGATAAATGCACCCACAACTAGCGTGAGCAGGCAAAAACAGGTGGAGGTGTCCCAGACACTGGCTGATGAGGAGGCTGCAGAAGTTGAGAGAAAGGAGGGAGGCTGGTACCCATCCCCTGCAAATTTAGTTTAAATGCTCCCCAGTCACAAAAGTTAACCTCCCCACAAGGACATTGATCCCAGTCCTGTTGAGGTGCAACCTGTCCCTTTTGAATAGGTGCCTCCTGCCCCAGAACTGGTCCCAATGTCCCAAGAATTTGAAGCCCTCCCTCCTGCACCATGCCTCAATTCTCCCTATCTTCCTATTTTTACTCTCACTTGTGTGTGGCACTGGGAGTAATCCAAAGATTATGACCTTCAAGGTCCTACTTTTTAACTTCTTCCCGAACTCCTGAAAATCTGACTGTAGGACCTCAATACCTGCCCTTTTTATGTTGTTGGTACTGATGTGTACCACGAGTTCTGGCTCACTCCCTTCCCCGGCAGAATATTCTGCACCCTCTGTATGATATCCTTTACCCTGTCAGCATAGAGAGAGATACAGCACTGAAACAGGCCCTTTGGCCCACCAAGTGTGTGCTGACCAACAACTACCCATTTATACTAATCCTACATTAATCTCATATTCCCTACCACATCCCCACCATTCTCCTACCACCTACCTACACTAGGGGCAATTTACAATGGCCAATTTACCTATCAACCTGCAAGTCTTTGGCTGTGGGAGGAAACCGAAGCATCCGGCGGAAACCCACGCGGTCACAGGGAGAACTTGCAAACTCCGCATAGGCAGTACCCAGAACCAAACCCCGGTTGCTCGAGCTGTGAGGCTGCAGTGCTAACCACTACGCCACTGTGCCGCCCGTAGGGAGGCAACACACCATGGTGACAATTACAGAAATGCTTGTCTGCCCCCATAACTATGAAATCTCCTACAACAATTGCATTTATCATCTGTTGTTCTTTCTTGTGCCTTGCCAATTAGTGCCATGGTACAGACTGCACTCCATCAAAGTGTCATCACTCCCAGCAGTCGCCAATGCTGAGTACCAGTTGAATATGTCACACACCCCAAAGACTCCAACACGTCCTACCTCTTCTACTCTTCCAGATGGCCATCCTGAACTCTTACTGTCTGTGGGATGACCATCTTCTGGAATGTACGATCCAGGAAAGTTTCATCCTCCCTGATGCGCCACAGTGACTCCAGCTGCCCCTCAAGCTTGGAAATCCTGAGTTGAGCCCAAGCAGCTGGAGAA